>NC_133578.1:7078099-8278099 GCF_964106895.1 Numenius arquata | reverse complement strand
TTGAGGTCCTAGCAAAGCATTTTCAGATAGCTACTGGTCAAGCAGTAGATTGCATAGTGGGAGACATTTCTTTACAGAAAGGGTTATCAAGCATTGGAACAGGCTATCAGACATATCAATTCATTACTTTTGCTGAAAAGCTTGTTTAAAAAAACAAACAAACAAACAAAAAAACCCCCCAAAAACCTACAACCAACCCCAGAACCAAAGCCTGGAATAAATATGAGGAGTGTTTCTAGCCTGGTAGTTATCCAGGTTTGACGTTGTTCATTCATTCTATACCAAGACGTTGTAACATGATTGTATTGAATGCTGAATGAAACTGTTTGCATGACCTAACTGTAGAATGACAGTCCCGCACTGTTTTGGTGCACTGTAGTGTGAAGGCTATTTCTGCCTAAAAGAAATGCTTCCAGTACTAGTGCCTCTAAAATATTACTCCAAGTAACATGAACCATGAAATAGTTTGCTTCTCCCAATGTTGGTTTGAATTGTCCATTTCTGTGTAGAAGTAATTAAAGCTTCCTGGCTTTAATAATTAAAATAGCAATGAATATGGAAAACATAGTCTGTCTAGAAGTATTCAGCAAAAAGCGGCAACCAGATCTTTGTCATCATCAGATCCTCAGGATGAGTTTTCTTTCTGTCTTGCTTTTGGTATGAATTGTACATTAAAATGAGCCCTCTTTTCCAAAAAATAATATAGAGTCTTATCTTGCTATGTCTTTTTTTGTTTGTTTATCTGATCTCGGAATTTCTGAGCCACCTGGCAAAGGACCTTTCTCCCTGAAAAAAAAAAAAAAAGAGAAAGTAAGCAGACGGATACATTTAGTGCCTAGGAAAAACCTGTAATATTCTTAACGTAGAAACTTTCACACCTAGTTGGCAAACTCCTGCGGTAAAGTTAAAGGAATCTGTGTAGGCACTAGTACATTGTATGTGGATACAAACTTTCTCACCTACTTCACACGCACAGGTATACATGTACCAAAAGAAAAATCAAGAGATGCCTCCAAAACCCTGCAGCATCACCGCTCTTGAAACATTATAACAATCCTGACAAAAATGCATTTGGCTAATGGTAGGCATATAGTGGATTCAGAGATTATATTGGCAGGAAAAGGGGCTGCAAAAGCTGTTCCTTGGATAGCAATAAGATGTTTAAAAAAACAAGTGGGCAAGCAGTCCAAATGAGGCACCAATTTGATGCTTGGGTTGCGGAGACCTTGGAGGCGCACTTGAAAGCAGCGAGTAGGAGCAGAAAAATGACTATTTCTCAGTCTCTGTATTGATGAAATTTAAGGTAGGAAATGTTAAAATACATACCTCTACTACAGGGATTGTGGAAAGAAGTTCCAGAGAGATCAGGAAAAAGTCTGAAAAAATACTTGGAGGACTGAACAAAATGAATTGTTTGAGAGAGGCCTTTGAAAGCTTAAACTCTTTGTCTGAAAGTCAACTGCATTTAGGAATCGGGCATTAAATTTAAATAGGCATATAGCCAAATTAGAATATCTAATTATTTTCTTTCTCCTTAGACTTAATTAATAACTGTCACTCCTGTGTTTTGGTAGGATTTTGTCGGTGAAGTCAGTATTTGTGTTTCCTGATCTGACAGAACAGGAAAAGGATGTGGAACGCTGTAAGGGGGCAGGGGGAGACACAAAGATTTCTCAATCTTTACTACTCAGACTTCAGCTTAGGTTGTACATGATATTTGACCAGATTTTTAAAGCTATATTATTCCAATCGGTTCCTTAGCACGTTGATTTGTTTTTGTAAGTTCTTGTAAAAATGAACAGTTTCCCTCCCTGTATTTCTCTTCATGAAATGCAGTTTCTCAGTCAGTACTACTGATCTTCCAAGAACACGGTGAAATGCAGTATCATTCTGTTTACGCTTAACATCTATTTGTGTTACGCAGCTACTTTTCTTTTACTAGACTGGAAAAAAGCGTGCAGAAGGAGAATGCTGCAAATGCTGCCAGTGGTTTTGCTACTTAAGTTAACAGCTATTTTACTATATATAAAATCAACCAGTTCTGAATACCTAGTCTAATTTTAAGAGCCTGTAATCAAGTTAAATGAATATGTTATGGTTATACTTTAAAATAAAATATTAGATTGTTATTTCTAATAGTTATTTTCTTAGATATCAGTTGAATTTATTTATAAATCTGTTCTAGAAAAATATTTTTTTGTTTTGATATCGTAACTTCTCTTGAAAGCGAAATATAAACTGTACTCTTTACAGATAAAATGGTAATCTATAGTTCTTGTTAGAATACTTTCCCAGATTTTTTCAGCAGATTCACAGTTATACATTCAAGAAATTAGATAATCAGTAAAACAAAAACTTCTGCCATTTTTAACGGTGTGAGAAATAAAACTGAGTTGCGAGAGTGTTTGACAAAGCGATTTGACATATGTCTGAATCTAGATCTTGGTGGTTTAAGACTTCTGGGGAAGCTTATAAATCTTCTTTTATGGCCCCAGTTAATCTTTGTGAAATCTTTGTTTGAGTCTCTTAAGTGACTCTGCTTGGGTTCTGGATTGATAACCTTATAGGACTATGCATGATCCCTTTGAGGAAAAGGTTACAGTAACCTTCACCTAACCTGTCCTACCAAAATTCTCACCATGTTAAGTTAAAGAATATTTGAGGGAGCAAGGAAGAGCTTCAGGCTGGAAAATAATTAAGGTTTTGGCCTCTCTGCTGGAGTCTATTACAAATTGCTGCTTACTAGCGGCTGAGATGACGTTCTGTGAAAATAGTACTTTGCCCACTGGAAGTTTGGAATTTTAGTTCACTGCCTGATCCGTGCTGACTGCTGAATGTCCAGTGAGCGAGCAGTTACTGCAGCGCTGTTGGTGTGTTACCAGCAGTGATTCAGTGCGCCACTGGCCTGTACTGAAAGGAATGCGTTTCTGTCGTGATATAACGAGAGCTTAAGTGCAGCACATAAAGCTCTATATTGGTGTAAAAGGCACATTGCTGTTTACTTAAGCTCTTTTTGAGCTGATGCTATTTAAACCTCTGGCTCTGTATATTGAAACTAGTACAATGAGGCCCAAGTGTGCACTTAAACTTTCCTTTGAGGGCTGTACTGACTGATACAGAGCAAGAGCTTGTAACAGGTTGAGCTTCTGTTCAGCTTCTATTAAAGTCCTTGTACCTTGATTCATTTCCTGACATAGTAGTATGTATCTATAACCATATGTACCAGTTGCATAGCTTGTGCACTGTGTAATGTTACAGAAGAATGGCAGTATTGATTAAGCTACTTAAAACATGTCTAAGAGACTCTTACGTACTGAGGTACTGGCATGCATGTGGCCGCATCTAGAGTAAAGAAAACAGTGACTCTCATAAATGGAAAAAAAGACACCTTTTAAAAAAGCTGTACTCGAAAAATAGTATTATAATTTAAATATATGGGGAAAAAACCATATAAATTCTGCATTTCTTAGACCTAAAAAGGAGGCTTAGATGGACATCTGAAGAATCTAATTTCTCATAATTTGAGGTTAAAAAAAAAAGTAAATTAGCAAGGGGCTTTTTTTCCCTGCATTTGAAGTGCGGGTTTTCTATATCCTATGTATTTGAACAACTGATTTTTTTCATGCCTACTGTTTTTTTAGAACTGTCTTAGTCTCTATTCAGACTGTTGTTTGTCCCTCAAGGCTTGTTCTACCCTTGAGTATTGTTCCCATTTGATATGGTGAACTTGAATTCTGTTGTCCAGCTGATAATCTGGTACTTCAGGGTATGGTGTTCAGAACGCTCTGTGTAACTCAGTAGTCTTATAATGCTGTTTTATAATTTGTAGTGCCTCTCTGAGAAGAACTAGCACCAGCGTTTGCTGGTGTTTTTACATGGGAATGTCATTAGTCTTCCTGGTTTTCACCAAGGCTGCAGTTAGATGACTTATGTGCCCCCATACCAATCTCTCCCCACTTCCTATCGGTGCATTTACGTGGCAGCACAGCAAACTGGCCAACAAGCTGCCTGTAAATGGCTTTCTGGCATTTGGCCGGTCATGTTTCAGAATGACAACATTCTCTAGCTGTCTTCACCTTCTAGCTATATAGGTTGGAGAAGGATAAAGATGTTGCTTTAAGTGACAGTGTTGACATGGGGTTTTTGAACATCAGCCTAATTTAGAAGACTGTGTTCTTATAACTTGTTAAAACTTTAGGTTAACAGAGGGTTAATATTGGTTAATGCTCTGTCCAGTAGGTCAAATGGCCACAGTTTTATCTAGCAAATTAATGTGGGGTTTTTTCCAGAGAGACTTTCTCTGTGTAAGTACTATTGATATACACTGTAATGTTTGTTTACCCAAATTAAAAAAAAAAAAAAAAAAATCCTTCTCACTGTATAAATTCCTGATACACAACTCAGATTTCACACTATTGATTTTGGATGTGTATTATGAAAAGAATTTTTTAATGAAGGTGTACTCTTGCCCTTTCACAAGCTACAGAGTATTTTTAAATATGCCATCCACCTTATTCTTTAAATAACTAAGATTTGACATTTCATTAAAACGGCTGCTGATGCAGCATTGTAGTTTGGCAGAAATTACTCTAGGAACCTTACAGCACTCAACATGTCCACCTTCCCTGTACTATGGGGATCAAGCCTATTGCTCAGGATAAAAATGTTTGTCCAGGCCACAAAAACTCAGGAGTAAGACCTTTTCATGGTTTATTTTGTTCTGACCAGCTCTGTCATCCTGGCATTTCACAAATGGAGGAAGAAATCTGTCAAAAGTTATTAGCATACTTTTTTTTTCCTTAACATATTCTCACTTGACTTGTGTCTGTGGCTGAGTGCGCTGCTGACAGTTGTCCAGTTTATTGTGCTGTTAAGGCCTTTATTTCCTCATAAAGATTTATTTAGAAAATCACATAAAGTACACTAGTGTTTGAAGTGTAAAACTGATTAAAAAAATAATGGAGAAAAGTGTTTGAAATTCTCTGGAATACTGTGTTACAGGGTTTTGGTCATGCTTGTCCTTCCATCTTGGCTTGTGTTTGTCTCCTTTCTCCCCTATTTTGTGTAATTTGAAGCATGTTTTCTTTGTCACAGCTACTTAATTACTGCTATTACCACTGCCTCCACTGTTCCACATCCTAAAAGACTGAAGGACTAATGATGTTGTGCTCTCTTTTCGTTTGGTCTTCAGGAGCTATGCAGGCAGTATATGTATTTTCTGTTCTGCTCGGCACTGGAAACAGCCTTCCACCAGACTGTGAAGATTTTAGCAAATATAGTCTCTTATTCAGCAGATGTGTTAAAATTCAGCTGTCTCTCAATTCTAAGTATAGTTATTTTGTGTTTGGGTTTTTTTGTTGTTGGTCAAGCTGGATTTCAGTTATGTGTGATAAGTGCTTTGGGAATCCTCTGCTGTGCTTGGAAAGAAGCAAAATCTCCTTACTCCAGACTTCTGAATGGCTTTTGCCTTTTTTTTTCCTCCAAACACCTCATCTTCAAGAATGAGATTTCACTATATGACTTGAAATTTTTTCACACACATTACACTTAAGCTTTACCTCACGCGTTCCTCCCCATCCCCCAAAGTGTGCTTCTGAAATCTTTCTCATGTTTGTGTAACCCATTTCCTTATTAAATCACTTAGTGATTTAAATGCCCTTATTTACTGAATTCGTTGACTTCTAGAATTGGAGTAAACCAGAACTCCTCATCCCGCCCCACCCACCCAACAAACCTGGACAGATTTTTTTTCTGTAAAATTAATGAACTTTGATGAAGTCTCTGAATGGTATATGCACGGTTGTGCTGAATCTTTGTTATAATCAGGTAATAATAGGTACAGTGTGAACTAGAACCTTTCTGTTGGATTGCTCACCACCTAATTATCAAAACAGATGATTTCAAGCAAAGATCGTGTGCCTTCAGAAGGCCAGTTGATCTTGCGTCTTTTTCTTTGTCACATCAATAACCCTTTCACACAGATCCTTTCCTGTCTTTTTTTCTGATGTGGCTTTTTCAACTGACCTCAAGCAACTGTCTGTAATGATTGAGGCCATTTTTACTGACGGTTTGACTCTGCCTGTGTTGCACAAGCTTTGAATCTACAGAAAATGAAAGTAGCACATTGAAGAGGTGAGTGATCCTTGAGTGTCCTGTAGTTTGTTTGGATCTGCGGATTTTTTTCCCTGAGGGCTGTTGGCACCAGAATTGACTTCGATATTTTTGCTAATATATTCAATATGTTACTGCAATAATATATTTGGCTTGATTATTCTAAATGTTTGTGTAGGAATCTCTTATTACACCCCCTAAAAATGCCAGTCAGGGTAAACAAATGAAAATATTATGGAGAAAATATAAGTTCACTAATTTAATAGACCACTGAGACAATTTAGAACATAGGAAAGGTGAGCAGAGCAAGGCATCAAATAAATCTGAATTTAGACAACTTTTTGAATAACTTCTTCTGAAATTCCTGGTAAATCCATGCTAGCTATTTTCTTTATGTAATTAAGCTGCTTCTTTTGTGGGCTGGCTTTTTTTAGTCCCTTTTTGAACTTTCACTGTGTACAGATTTTAGGTGTCTGATGTGAAATTGTGAATGTCATAGCAGTTAGATACTTACAGCCATGAAGCAGTAGTTGGATTTGCTTTTTATTTTTTAAAATAAATGAAGGAAAAATCCTTCCGATTCTTAAGAATCTTACGGGATGATAGGTAGAGGAAGATCTGGTGGTAGTGATGGTGAAGTTGTTCTTAAGGAGTAATTAAACTCCTGGGTCAAGTACTGCTCTCTTTAATGTAAAGCAGACAAGCATGAAGAGCAGAAACAATGCAGTTAATGGGAGAGAGGTTAGGAGTTAGATGAAACCTTACCTATGGGAAAAACAACTCAGTTTCTCAGGTGTCTTGAACATCAGGTATTTTCTCAGGTTTGGAAAATAAATGAAAGCCACTCAAAAGTCATATGCCAAAATAACTGTATGCAATAATAATTTTGGATTGAAATAGATAGTGTAAGAGCATAGAGATGATTTCCAAAGCACTCTTCAGACTTAAACATGGAGTCATGTCAGACTTAAACATCAAGACCAAACTGTAGGATACATCTTTTCTCAGCTTTAAAACAGCAGCCTAAGTTGGAGTCAAGCCTGGAAGCTATTGAGTGATACAGAGCTGTAGAAAGAAACATCATATCCCTCTGAAATAGAGGGAAATGTTGCATAAATAAATTCTTTCTTTTGTCAGGCTATTAGCATGAACAGTTCTTATCTTTAAGACCAGAACTTCACTTACTGATTACTGTTGAGTTTTGGTTTTTCCCCATCTCTAATTAGAGATACCATTATACTCAGCATGCACACAGCTCAAATACAGGTTTATCCACTTTCTGCAGTGGAATACAGGTGTAAGCCAGTAGGCTAAGATATGATAGAGTGGTAGGATAGCCTATGTTGGATCCTTGTTGAAGCTTACAAAGCAAATGGACTGCTCTGGATGTTGAAATGTGCTTAAGATAATGTCTGAAATAGTTATCTGTGGGTTATCTGTCAAATCCCAGCAGTTACAAAGATACATCAATATAGCCCAGTGATGCAGAGTTTAAAAGAGAAAGTCTTTTTGTACCAACTTATCTTTTTAAGGTGCGTTTGCCATCACATTTCCCCAGTGAGTAGAGAGGAATGAGTATTTTCGTAATATTAGAAAATCTGTTCCTCTCTCTCTGTTTTTTTCTCTTCATTAGCTGTGACTAAACAGTAAAGAAATCCATTCATCTGTGGTAGTGTCACTATAGTGGTCTCTCTTTTCCTCTCCCATGGTACTACAGTACTGTTTCAAGACGATTTAAATTCTGCTCGGAGCTGTAAGTGATCCTTTTGGCAGCCTTATATGCGTTTACATTGTCTGTTGGATTGTAATAACTTTCAAAAGGATTGTCTGAAAGTGGATTTTTTTTTTTTTTTTTTTTGGCACATCTCTATAGATGTTTAGTTCATGTCTTTTTCCTTTACCTAGTTAACATTAACTTGGTTCTAGGAAGATGCTTCCTGATGCAGGCTGGGAGAATGGATGCTGAACCTGCCCTGGAGGTCCAGAAGAAAATCAGCAAGCAGAAATAATTCTGCTGGGCTTCCACCTTTGATACCAAGTGTCTTCTCTAAGAGCTCGTTATCTAATTAAACATTAGATAGAGCATATGGTATACTGCAAGAAAATGTCATCCTTACTACTAGTGGAGGCAAGCCACTTACTACTTTTGAGGCAAGCCTTCTATGGCTGTATTTGTCCTGAGAAGTCTCCTAACTTTCCCTTGTTAGCTCAAATCACACTGTTTTTCACTGTCACCATTCTAGAGATGGACAACATTGCCTATTGAATTTCCTTTCTGATTCTGGAAACCATTTGGGTTTAGGATATGTCCTACTGTAGATGTTGGCTGGAGTTTAGGGTGCAGCTACAGTGGAAAGATGTTATCTAGATTACAGCCTTAGCAGCTGTTTTGCAGCTGCCAATAGCACCACTAGTCATAACTGGAGATATTTTTAGGTTGGTTTTTTTTTTATGTTGGGGGAAAGGAGGAAGGTACTTCGTTGATACTTACGTTTATATTGGTTATAATGCATTTGCACTGTTGAAATGCTAAAGAACTAACCTAATAACTAAGCTAATGTATTTGAATGGCCCATGGAAGTCTGACTTAACTGCCTTCTAAGTCTTGTCTCTATGATTCAGATAATATTTGACAAATATATGGATACTTTGCTGTACATATGTGGTGTTTTCAAATTATATTAATCTCTGTAGTGTATAAAGGAGCTTTTAGTTGGACACTGCAAGATTTTCTGCTAGAAGGGCCCTGGTGGTTTTTTTTCTTCTCCTTTATCCATACAACTATAAACAACATCTAGACTGGTTTCCATTGCAGTGTCAAAGAGATTTGCTAATGCTAAGTTTTATGTGCCATTTTAGAAAATACTTACGCTAGTGGATCCATTTCTGCTTGCTTTTAGAAAACCATTTAATTTGATGACAATGCTTTAGTTTATACTTGTTTTCTAAGAACTGACTTGTGTTCCCAGAACTGAAGGGAGAAAAGCTTGAGAGCATGCCAAAGACTGGCGAAAATCTGAGAAGAGGGTAGCAGGTATTAAACGTAGCTATATAGCTTCAGATTGTATAATCCTGTACAGTTCAGCCAAGTGCAAAATTACTTCACCAGATTTATCTTTTTTTTTTTTTTTTTTTATAGAATTGAAAAGATGGGAGAGGTACAGAATTACTTAAACTGGGAAAGTTCAGAAGACTATGGCAGGCAGGTGAGGAAAATAACCCTCTGCTGTGGTTCAGACTGAAAAACATAAGATTAAATCCATAGTAAGGCAAATATAATCTCATTTTATAGTTACATAAGACTGTTTAAAGTGGGTCATCAGTTGTGGGGGAAAAACATGCTTTCATTTTCTAGGGTTTTTTGGTTGTTTGTTGTTTTTTTTTAACACACCAAATAAGGTTTTTTATTCTCCTCCCCTTCCCGCACTAGAAGGAACACTTTTCTCTAGGGACAAAGATAGGATGAAGCTAAATACATCACTTGACTACTTTATTCTTCATCATGTTGCTTCAGTGGTAATCACTCATTTGAGATTTACCTTCAGAGATTCTGCCTGACATATGGTAACGTGCATAATGAATATTATTTGCTATATGCAAACATATAGCAATTTAAAATTCATTCTTTATTGCACTTTGGTTTTAGTTTACAAATTTCTATAGCAATTAAAGGGATTTTGTAAGCATTAATATATGCACGTCAGGGAAATTTCACCTTAATTCTTTATTATTTGTGTGAAGTGGAGAAAAAGCAGTTTAGGACCCTGCATGAGGGTTGGAGTTCTTTTGTTTCCTAGTTTCAAATGATATACAGGAAAATTAAGTTTCGTGTCTTTGAAAGTACCACACTTTTCAGGGAAGAAGCTATAGAGTTTGAGGATCACGGCCTGTGTGGCTAAGTTATGGACTTGGTTGGTGTTCCATGGTGTTGTTGGTTTTTTGTTTTGTTTTCCTGAAGCACCAGCTAGGAGAATCTGAAGAAGGCCAGGCTGAGGAAAGAGGAGAGTGATTGCGTGCTTCTGTAAGAGCAGAAGGCCTGAGAGATAGCAACTACAGAGAAGTTTTAGGTTGAAATGGAATAGCTTCTTCAGCAGCCCTTTAGAACTGAAAGACAGAAAAGGAAGTGCACCTAGCTGCCCTCTAGACATCCAAAAATGTAGACAGCAAAACTTAGTTATCTCTCAGACTCTTTTTTGCACTGTGTTTTGGGTAATTGGGGAAAGGACTGAAATGTTCACTTTCCCTTTCATAATGGCGATGAGGAAAGAGTACATACTGCTGTAAATACTGTTCAAACTGTAGCTCTTCCTTTGATACTCCTGACTCTGTCAGAATAGGCATAATTGGTTGCCAGCAATGGTAGTTGTGTTCAAAAAATCCAGCTTGCGGCTTCTGATGATTGAGATAATTTACTTTGACTTCCCATTCAGCAGCTAAGTCCTCTTAATCCAGCTTCTAGTTCATCCTGTATTTAAGTTCTTTATAGGAGTTGACAGTAAAATTTTTCAGTTCATGCTGAAAGCTGCATGTTGGCAAATAAACAGGTAACCAGTATAATACACATCAAATGAGCATCTATTCAAGCTTTATGTGGAGCCTTTGATCAAGTACTTGATAGTAAGTCATGATGTCAGTATGCTGAACCAGAAGAGGACAACAGAACAGTGGTAGAAAAGATTCCTGCCATCTCAATGGAAGGGCCGGTTTATACTGTCTGAACTATACTAATCAAAATAGCCAGACCAGCTTTGTGGTTCAAATAGCAAATTATTTCTTGCCCAACTTATTTTGACTGAAGTGTCTAGGGAACACTCAGGTTAATTCCTTGGGCAGATGTGAGGAGGCAATGACTTCTGGTTGAAGAAGTCTGCTGGCACAGATTGATCCAGAATAGCTCATGTCTTCCTGGCCTCAGCCTGTCACACTCAGAAATTTAAGCCGTGCATACTGAATCACGTGTGCTATGTGATTTACATCAAATCACAAAACCATTTTACCCTTGACTGTCTCCACTGTTTCAATTCACTGCAAGAGCTTCTGTTACCAAAAATGGCTGCTGGTAAGCACGAGCACTTTTTTGTTTTCTAAATTGTTCTTCTTCGGGATCAGGAAGAGATTAAAAATTTGCTCGTGCTGTATTGGGAAACACTATCGGAAAGTAAGAACAAAGGAGATAAAGCTTTGAATGAGTTACGAGCAATAATGTTTCCTTAATATTAGCTGTGCTGTAAAATATTAGGAAGCGTGGAGAAAGGGAAGAGAAGGGATAAAAACACAGTAATTTGAGTTTAGGAAGGTCGGGTCCTTCCATAGTCAATACAGAGGATGAGGCTTTTGTGGCTGTTGCTTTGAATCACTCCCTAAAAAGGGAAGAAGAGTGTAGATAAACAGCTCTTTGCTATTAACAGATACAATTTCTCTTTTTCGTTTTTGCTAGCTCTGCTACGCACCTGAGCCATCTGTTAGACAGCTTGGTTTGCAAAACAAGCAGAAAGCTAATGTAAGAAAAAAAGCTGCTTTTGTTTTCACGATCTGAATCAGCTCATGGAGCTCATGGAGGGATCTGTTGCCTTGGCACATCTGGCACAGAGGAGGGTGTGAGAGTTTGAGAGGTTTGGAGCAGTGGGATGAGAAGTGTGAAGTGAGACCAGGCTGCTTCCCAGCTGTGAGCTCCTCTGGGCTGGCTGGATCCTCTCGGGTGGGTCTCCAAGGGACCCCATCTCTCTTTATTGACTACAGATGGACAAGATGACCCACAACTTCCCCTTGTGCTGTGGTGGCAACAGTGGCTGCTATTGTCATCTTTGAACATTACTTTTTCCTTCCCCTTCTTTCACCCCCTGGAAGCTTGATTTTTTTATTTGAAAACAGGAGATATGGTAGACATAGTAAATTTTTATACCTTATTAGGTATAAAGTCAGTAACTAAATGATGGGAGGGTTTCTGTGGGAGAAAAAAAAGGCTAACTTTAACTTCCCAGTTGTTTCAGTAGTGTCTTTGCTGTCTGCTGTACAGATGTTGCAGAATTTTTTTATAAACAATACCTCAAAAGTTATCAGTACCCAGAATTTTTGCTGTAAATCTAGGCTTAAGAAGTATGCACTTAAAATATACTGCTGAGTGAGAGTGTCCTACCACACCTGTAGCAGTGGCAGAGTTCAGCGCCAAGCCTAGGGAAGCTTCCTTTCACTTATCACATCTGGGTTCTTTGCATTTTGGCAAGCAGTCAAGAACCGATTTAGCCCTTTACAGGAATTAAGCATTGCGCCCAGACATCGTAACTCAAGAGACTGTGTCCAGTGTATGGTGTGAAATTAATCAAAAGGAGAGAAAATTAATGACCTGCTGTGGTGCCATCCATCAGGATATCGCTCAGCAGGTGTGAAATTAACTTGCCTTGACTGTGGATTAAATTTAACGGCATGACGTAAAACTCTAGAAACTGTTTCCGTTATTACTATGGAGCAAGCGTTTTTAAAGATTCCAGCTTAATGAACTGCTTACGCCATACAGTGGATAGTCCTGTGATCGTTTAACAGCATGAGTTTAGATTATGTTCCCTAAGAAGATCAAGTATTACTGTATCAGTAAAAATTGTTAAAGGCAGGCCACAGAAATGCGGTTTTAATTTCTATAATTACTGTGCACCAGATGGTGGACATATACTTTTTTCTAACATAAGTACTTCAGCTCAAACATAAGCAGTTGTGATCTTTATTTACAATTCATCAGATCTTAACCTAGGTGATCAAAATTTCCTTTGTTATGCCCCATTTTGATGACTTTCAAAGAAATACATAAACAAAACCTCACTATTGTTTGAGTTACAAAAAAGCCTTTTTTAAATTTTTTTTTCAGATCTTAATTCTGAGGATAGCAAAACTACTCACTAATGTATTAACTACTTACTAAACATTAATTGCCCACTAACTTTATTTTAGAATAAGTATCTAATATTAGATTATGGATTTAAAGCATTTGGTAAATCCTAGTTAATATAAGCATTGGTTCTGAAAGAGCAGTACTACAAAGATGCAAAATATGTTACAGGTTATTAACAGCTCAAGAGCAATGAGGAAGATGAAGGAAATTTATTTTTCCAATTTGAATGTAAAGATCTTGATATTCTGCCAACTATTTTCTTCTTCTGTCCTGTCCTATATCCTTATGTGTATGCACTTTTTCTTCTATAGCTGTTCTGATTATTATTTATTTTTTTAAAATGGAGCGTGTATCACTGTTGCGGAAGCTGCCTTTGACTTCTGAGTTCTTAGGGGATTTTTGCTGAATATGCCTTGAATATCCTCCTCTAAAATGTTCAGAGTCATCTCAGTCCATTTTAGAAATCCTGATGTTCTTGCCCTTGGCAGAAAATAGTCATGTATGTTTTTTTCCATCTATTTCCACCCCCCCACTTCGCCTTAAAATCTGAATACACATTTCCAAAATTTAAGGAAGTTGTGTGTTTGTGATTAGGAGGAAGACTTAGTTACAACTTGCACAGTAGCTTTCTTTGAAGTAAGGCTGTCACGCATCCATTAATATATTTTCAGGATAACTGTCCACAGTATATTGGCACATACTTGATTATCTGGTCTTTATAAGTTGACTTATTTGACCTCTTATGAAGGAGCATCCATGGTTTGTAAAAGCAGTACTTCTTGTTTAAATATTGCCAATCAGAAAGCTGTTGGAGCAGTGACGGTCTTATTAATGCTTCACAGTTGTGCTAACAAAGTTCTGCGGATTTTGTGTCAAACGATAATTCTGACGCTAGCATTAGTAAAATGGCTTTGATTCATAACAAATGTGATGTAACTACTGAGAAATGTTAGGGTTGTTTTAGAGTTATCCCACTCAGTTGCTGCTGTGTCACTGGCAGGACTTTCTTCAAGGGTGAACCTGTAAGTAGTAGCTCCAGCATCATGGGATCTGTACTGTTCTGGAACTTAAAAGAGGAGCTCTGTGGTCCTTTTGAAGAATATTCATTTGGGTACAGCTGACAAGGTATTTTAGAAGGTTCTTCTTTCCCAGAAGAGAAGCATCAGTCGTGGTACCCATTTCAAAATGAGGAGGTAAGCAAGTCATGGAGGCCGAATGCTTTGTAACATTATAAACATTAACCGTGCGCATCAAGCTTTTAGCAGTGACCAAAGGTTAGATGATTACTACAACAATCATATTTCAGCTGGCGCTTTGGGCTGCTTTCTTTACCGGCTTTAAAAAAATGAATGTTTTGATACGCCTGTCTAAAGAAACTTGCTCATAAGGCTTAGACTGTAACATAATGCTCTTGGCAACCTTGTTTACCTTGAAATCAACCCTGAAATACTGTGTTCAATTGCCTGCCTGCAATTTCGGTTTTACATTATTGGGTTTATTTAATTGTACTTCTCCCTGTCTCTTGTTGATGGCTTTTATAGTTGCCTAAGCTTTTATGATTAATTTGTAGCCCCGGGGGAGGTGGGGAGAGAAGAGGAAAAGAAGTGAGTTTAACTCTATCTATGGAACTTCTCCTGTCGCTTCTGAAGACAAGTGAAAAGCTGAGCAGGAGAACTCAGATTCCTCTATATTGCCTGTAACAAGAATATGCAGAATTGGTTTGTCAGTATGCTCAGAGTTAAGCAGTGCAATTTTTATATGCCTGGGCATATGGGTTCCTGAGAAGATGTTTGGTTTTCTCTTGATCCAGAATGACTGAGGACTGCACCTGAAATTAGCAGAGATGGTCCACTGCAAGCAAGCTGATCCAAGGGGGAAAAAAACAGAAGTCAAACAAAAAACCTGCTTGTTTAATGCGTTTTGCACAACTAATATTGACCCAAATAGAAGAAGAGGGGCTGTCTCTTCTGGTTGCACTAGAGCGTTTGTTCATGTTCCACATTATGCTGACAAAACAGTTTAGTTTCTGATGGGCTCAGAGCATGTGGGGAAAGGGAGCTTGTGTCTGCTAGCAAAGACAAGGCAGAGGCCACTGGTTAAATCTTTGGGTACGGTGGGGTTTTTTTTGTGGATCTGTGTGAGGAGTGAGGATTTTGTTTGGCTTTTCTCATGACATTTTCTGTATTTTCTCAAACTGCAGCCGATAAATGTCCCTTCCCAAAGGAATTGCCAGTCTGTAGACTTGTGATTGTTATTGTAACTCAGCCAGGGATAGACAACTTGTTATATAACAAGTCAAAAATAATGATATTTAATAAGAGATTTATTCTGCATGGCAAAAAATTAAAGTATTGCTTAATTAGCAGTCAAACCGCTTATTTGTCCTCTAGTTCATTATATGTTAAATAGGTTCATGCCACTGGTTCACATAGCTCATTACAGCTCATAAATGTCACTGTAAAACTACCCAAAATAAAAGTGTTGAAGTATCTTGCTGTCATTAGTTATGCAGTTGGTTTGGGTTTGGTGACAAGTTTGTAGATAAAGTGTGAATTTTATAGTTGAAGATGTCATAGGACTTGGATAGCAGGCTGCTTCTCATTACGGAAAGAAACAGCCTGTATCTAAAAGCTGTAGCTGGAACTTTTTTTCTGGTCATATATACTACCTGCCTCTCCTCATCAGTGGTGTCAGTCAGGGTACTGTACCAAGTTTAAAAAGCAGTAGATGCAGTGGTGATAATTGTCAGCAAGTCAGCGATGACACTTCTGGGAACACGGTAGCAATGAGATGCTTTCATTGAATCTTTGTGTTCTTTGCCCAAATGGCAGTCAGTCAGGATCTGGAGCGTAACAGCGTTTGCTGAAACGGCCACTTCTTCGGTAGGGCAGCTGATGATTTTCAGATGCAAGTTTTTGTAATATGCTGAAATACTTTACGTGCAGGTAAGATCCTGGAGTCTGCATCTCAGAAGGTTGTTGGCATTGTGAAAAGGAAACTAGGCTATAGTACAAAAAGTGATTTACATCAATCATTTGACCAATTGATCAATCATTTGATATTATATTAAGATTTTATCACTTGATAATATAATAAAATCCTCAGTACTTTACAATAGCAGGTTGTAATAATAAACACAGAGTGTGTCTGTTGGTAAATGACAGGGTATGTATTGTTGTAAATTCCAGTTAAGTTGAATGGAACTCTCTGAGGCTAAAACTTTACACTGATTTATTTTAACAGATTCAGGGTGCAAATCTCTTGATACATACAGTAATGCCAGCTCCAATTGCCACAGCCCTACAGGTGTCAATGGTTTGTATGTGTCTTACATCAATAGATGCCAAAGATTTGGGGATATTATATGCTGTTTATTATATTTTATATATAGTAATTTAGATGTGGGAATGTACAGGGATAGCAGGCCAGTGGCTGAGTCATACAATACATCTCTCAAGTTACAGTGTGCATCTGTGAGATCAGACTATAGATGTGCAGAATTGAAATAGGAACAGCTTCTTTGGTTTCATGGGTAGGGTATGTCAATCTGCTAGAAATTAGGCACAGAATTTGGTGAAGAAAGAAATTGTACTGTCAGATTGCAGTGGCAGAAGTATTGCCACCTGGTCCCAGATCATTTTAAGGAAACCCTAAAGCAGTCTGGTAGATAGCTTTTGTTTCTTTGCTTGACAGGGGTACATTTAGAGATGTATGTCTTAAGTGACTGAAGATAAACTTTTTAATATGCTTTTTTAAAACTGTAGGATTAAACTGAAATGTCACTTTCGCTTAGTCTCCATTCAAAGAAAGATCTCCTCTGTTTTTAATAATTTACGTGGAAACTATGAAAGATTTAAAATGTGACAGCTCTGAAGTAAGAAGATTGATGCTACTCTAGTGTGATCTGATTTAGATTCTGACCTAATTTCTTTTAGTTAGTGATTGGTATAGGACTTTGTGGGTACATGAGTTTATGACTTTTGGAGATTACTGGCTGATATTTTTAGGTTACCAGCTAATCCTGTTTAGCAATAGGATTTTCATCTGAAAACTGACAGGTCCTTAAGTTCTTCCTGTTTTGCTTTAGAATGACAACTGGAAAGTGTACAAAAAAAAGCAAAGGATTGTTTGCTTATTTCAAACTGTCTCATGCTGTGGCTCTCTTCTACATAATGATTTTTTGGGTGCATGGGTTTAAAAAGTGTTATTTTTCCTTAATGCTTAAACAGAAGGAAAATCTTTCATTGAAGTTGTTAATTTTGCACATGCTCTAAAAGACATATGGAAAAGCATTGCATACACGTTGCCCCAAAAATGTTTTGAGCCTTCTGGATTTTTCTTCTGTTGCCTTGTAGCTGTTTGCATAGTAGCCAGGTTATAGATAAACTAACAAATGCAAATTCACAGTTCTATTTGCTTAGTCAACAACTATGTTCTGTATATAAACACTATGTTCCAGATGCTTCCTCCTTGTTAGCACTTGCTTTCATGTGCCTGTAACGTCTGGCAGAGAGAACTTTGTTCTTCAATTCCACACTTGGTGCAGGGTTGCCATCTGCTTTGTGTGTTAATTTGGAAGGTAAGCATTTTGTCACCTGTTTCTACAGATTGAGCCCAAAATGCTTACCAGTCCTATGTATGAGGTCACCTTTGTGGATTTTTAGTAAACTTTGGAAAAATTGTAAAGAAGCAGAAAAATAAAGGCCATTGTAGCTTGAATGTTGGAGTGTTATATGTAGGATTGTAGCTCCTGTATAGCTGTTTCATTTCCTTTTTGTTGAATGCCTCTTGATGGGAAGGGAAGCCAAACTGAGGTGGAGAAACAAGAATTTGCACTAATAATGTGTATGAGTAATACTGTGAAAATATTGCTCAAACTGTGTGGGTTTTGTTGCTAGTTTGGCATGTTAATATTAATAGGTTTTGTCCGTTTTAGTGAAAGGGCATATATTGGACCGAGCTTGATGTGAATCTCTGTGGGTCCCCTTGTCCCAAGATTTACTGCCTCAAAAAGAGCCCTTGCGATACACACTTTGTATACTGAAACCTCTTCTATTGCCATTACACAGAAAATTCCGATGATGGCTTGGTTAGGGCTTCATCTGCTTGGTAATGGAGGCTGAAGGGAAAGAGAGGGGAGTAGGAGGATGTCATATTTGCATGGGCGATGTCATGCCTTACGTGACATCCTGATATCCCTGCATCGTAACACGCACAGTTATAATCATGCTCTTGTCTCCTGGAAGCAGAAAAGGCTGCAGTTCTGTGGGCAGTGTTAACAGTGAGGGAGAGCAACCAACTCCCAAGAGTTCTCCCACACAAGTCAAGACAAATTTTGCAGTTCTGCAGAGCAGTGTGGTTTTTATTCCTTTTTTTTTTTTTCCCTGTTGCCTTCCACACCAACTCTTGAGAGTTATTTATGGTGCTTTCAGGGAAGAAACTGATTCATCTTACCAAAGAGGTGTTGGGGTAGATGGAGGATTATCTCTCACTGAGGCTTTCTGTGCCTCCTTCGGTTCTTCAGAAGTGCCTTAACAACTGTCCGTGTTTACTTCCTTATCATCTCCCTTTGCCCTCATCTTTCCTCTCAAGTTTCTGCATATCACTTGTGGTTTTTATTTGCTCCCACAGTATAGCAATAAACAATAACAAATATTTGCAGAACTTTATTAATTTATGAAAGTTTTCTAAATCTGAAAAAGCTGAAGCTGCAGAGATTTGGCAAACATTTCATTATCTGTATGCAGCCAATCTGAATATTGCATCAATCACACAGAGCTTTAGCTTTCTTCTTTTTACTTACCTGGTTTAGCCATGGTGGCAGTATTCACATGGGTAGAGGCTATGCTGCCTAGATACCCAAATTGTTTGGATAATTTTTTTTTAATCACACAAATCAGATTGTGAGTCATCAAAAGGAGGTTGATTGTGGGAATGCTTTTGTCTTCCTTTATATTTGGATGCACAGGATTAAGTGTATTCATTACACTTGGGGAGACTTCTGTCTGTTTTAAGAGCTGTTAGTCAAGTTCTTCTCATTTCCAGTGTATTCCTGAAGAGTGTGTGGTTGTATGGGTACTTGGGAACAGGCATTTTAAAGCGGAATTTTGAGATCTTACTCCCAAGGCAACACAGGAAACCCAGACTCCTTTGAGGATGAAGGTACCTGAAAGAAGGTACTACTGAAAAAAGTCAATGGGAAGATTGCTGTTTGGAAAGGGAGCTCAAATAAAGCAACAACAGAATACAGTACACCTAAATTAAATATGAGAATTGACCAAACTTGTCTTCAGTTGCTTAGGATGAAAGTAGATGCTTTTCACACGCTTGCTTAATGATACTGTGCAGTGTATTCTGGGACTGTCTGGGAAACAGAATGGGCTTTGTTGTAACCTGCATAAAATTTCATTGATAGAATACTGTAATTATGGGAAGCCGTTGTGTGGACTAATGTCTATAACTATCCTTTCTTTCCTACTGGGAATAGAGTTCTTTCAAAGCAATTTCAAAAGAATTGTGTTATTTATGAGGCTAAAAGCAGCCAAGGTTTGTGGCCAAAATACATTTACTTGCATCTGACACTGTGTAGAAATTGTGTTGATGAAGGGGTGCTTGTCGCTTGCAAAGATTTGCAAGATTCTAATGGCTTTGTCTAGTAAATGATTGCAAGAATTGTGGTATTGGCTCCAGACTTCTTTATCTGTGTAGGTTGCGAATAATATCCAACTGTGCATAAACAAAATAAGATGCTTGGGATAGATATTTGAAGCATGAAACTTATTCTGTGAAAGTTTAGTAAGTCTTCAAAAGTCTGTATGATATGCCAGCTTGGTACCTTAGACTGTGTCTCTAATGTGTATATTCTCGCTTGTGTTGATGTTGACTGTTGCTGGTGTTACTGAGTCTAGTTCCATGTAGACTAATATTGATGCTGTTCTTTGGTGTTTACAGTTGTGTTAAAAATATTTCCCTTATAGCAAATCAAGGCTTCTGAGATGGGTAAATGTAGGCTTATGGTAGAAACAATATAAGTATTCAAATAAATTTGAACAGCATTAAAAAACCTGTTGTTTTTTAAAACACCTTCATGGTTAACAGCACTACAGTTGGTACCATGCTAGCAGGAATATTAACTAAATTACTTCCATAATGCTTATGGATGCTTCTAGAATATCCATGTTCATGTACACCATTTTGGATGGTGTGTCTGGTTTGAAGTGTTAAAGTTTGAGTGGTTTTCAAGTCTGTCAAAAATGCCTAAAGGCAAAAAATTGCCTTCCCTGCTTAACTTAAAGGGCAGGTGTCGAGAAGACAGGGCCAGACTCTTTTTAGTGGTGCCTGGTGACAGGACGAGGGGCACAAACTGGAACACGGGAAGTTCCATCTCAACATGAGGAAAAACTTGTTTGCTTTGAGGGTGACAGAGCCCTGGAACAGGCTGCCCAGAGAGGGTGTGGAGTCTCTTTCTCTGGAGATACTCAAAACCCACCTGGATGCGTTCCTGTCCAGCCTGCTCTGAGTGGCTCTACTTTGGCAGGGGGATTGGACTAGATGATCTCCAAAGTTCCCTTCCAACCCCTACCTTTCTGTGATGCTGTAATTCTGAAAACATAAATGTAAAGAGAAAGATGTTACTTTTGGGTCATGCTTTTTCTTCTACCGCTGCAACGTAGTACATTGCTAATGATCTTTTATAAAAAGAGACTGAAGTGCGTTCAATGGTGGGTTCTTCTTCTCAAGTGTTATCAGTGTAATCACTCAATGTATTATGTTTTATTTTCCTAAATGAAACTGTCTGCTATTTTCATTACTTAACAAAAAAAGAAACAAAAGCGTGTGAGTGGAGATGATTTTTATAGTAGTCTTTATTTTCTCAGTACTGTAAACAAACGCACTTTTCTAAGCTGAGTAGCATCGAATTGGATTTCTGAATGGTGGAAATTATTTCTTCTTAAATTGTTGCAAGCCATGATGGTTTGTTGCTTTTTCTTTTTTTTTTAATGGTATAATCCTTTTCCTTAGACCAGCTTCTAACTGGTTTGGACCGAGTCTGTTACTTGGTACCAGCTATACTTCGTTTTCTTTCTTCCTGTCCCTGAACACCCAGCATTGATAATTCCATATTAAAGATCAAATGAATTATTGGAAAAAGAACAGATTAATTTTTCATGCTCAAGAAATCAACTGTGCGTATACATAATTCTTTGTAAGTAATCCAACAATAAATCTGTGTTCCTTCAAAATAATATCTTGCACTTCTGGGTAGCTTTCTAGTTTTGTTTTGTCCTTTGATAGAATGCAATGGCATTTTTGAGGACAGCTTTCATATTAGTGAGTTATGGGTAGCCAGTCTGCTAATTTCATGAACCAGAAGAGTAAGACTGTCCTGCTGGGGTCACAGTGCGTATTGGTTGGAGCGCTATAGAAGGCACCCGTGAGCTCTGACTCCTCATGCTAACCTTTAAGTCTCTGACTGCTGTATTTATCAGAACTGATGGCAGTAAAGGATAATGGTGTTTTGTGATTACATACCAAGAGCGTATTGCTAGCTAATACCTTGAGCACACAACCTAGAATTCATATATGAACAGTGTGTGTAGCACTATGCTCTCTTGAATTAATCGGGAGCTCTTGCAACTTATTGAAAGTGAAAATAATCTCTTCTGCCTAACATGCAAGTAGTCAAGCCATGTCTTCACTTCTAATTTTCTGGCATCTCTAAAGAAAGCTGATTTTGGTACAGTTCCTCTGGAGGCTCACTGGGACATGCATCCCACCCTCAGAAGTAAACCTGTGAGAGAATCACAAGGAAAATCAGAGAATCACTTAGGTTGGAAAAGACCCTTAAGACCTTCAAGTTCAGCCATTAACCTAACACTGCCAAGTCCACTGGCTAAACCATGTCCCTAGGTGCCACGTCCCTCAGCATCACATCTACGTGTCTTTTCACCCCTTCCCTGGGCAGCCTGTTCCAATGCTTGACAACCTTTTCCATGATAACCTGTTCATCTACTTCTACTATTAACTAAATCTGTTTCAGTTTGCAAAGGGTAAAACGTCTTTTAAATTTGTCTTCTAATCTTTTTCTTCTTACCTTGGCTGCAACCTGTGTGAGATCCCTCGGGGCTCTCATTGTCACTGTGTGGCATCAGCTGTGCAATGCTAATGAGTTTCAAGAAAACACAACAGCAGTCTCTGCCGGCTGCAGCCCCTGCAGGATCTTTATCAGTCTTGTCCTGTTTTCAACAAGGCCACGTTTCTCAGTAATGTTAACTGTAGAAATAGCAACAAATTCTCCTGCAGCAGCAGCTTACTAGCATTCTAGTGAAGAAGTCCTGGCTGTAATATATTTTATTTTATTGAATTTATTAAGAGCCTGCAGGACTTGAGGAAGTTATAGCACTGTTAGCTCTTCAGGTTTGAGTGACTGACCCAGACAAATGTTTAGGGAACTAACTGGTAACAGAAAATTGCAATTTTCCTAAAATATGCTGTCCCATCTGCCCATGGGTTAAATGAGTCCTGTCCTAAAAGGTCAGTCTGTCCTGCCTATGAGCCACATTTTTATTCCATCTGTTAATATGAATGTTCTGAAGATGATGCCAAGAAAGAATTTACTAAATATGTACACTTTTTATGGGAATAGATAGTCCTTGAACTGATCAAGTTTTCCTGAATACCAAAATTAGACAGCTTTTGACCACCCTCTTAAAAGACAAGTGATGGAAAATTACTTCCTGTGACTTTCATCGCATATATATTCCTTTCTGCTTGGATTCTTCTTCATGCAGTTGGGATGTTAGTCTGTATTAGAACTATTTTTTTTTATTCATTTGTAATCATGTATTTATAATATATATTATTAATGTTTTATATTCATAACATATAAAATATATGACTATTAAAAATATCCTAAATCCTAAAACTGATACGGTATGAAAAGCAGAGCAGTAAACTATGGTTTCTTGTTATGAGGATAATTGGGAATACGTCAGTCTTAAAGTGTGCAACCCCTCAGTTTTTCAGTGTTTAAGCAAACCATGAAAAGTAGTTGAAAAGATAACTTTCAGTAATAGTTCTCAAATATCAAGAAAAGTTTTCTAATTCTTAATGAATTCGTGACTTACAGCTGTGATTTAAATTGACTTTCCAAATGCAGTAGAAGTTTTCTTTTTTTTTTATTTTTATTTTTCCCCTTAGGCAAGTTAAGATGGAATGGGGAGGGGAGAAAAAGCTGGTGTTGAAAAATTCAGACCTCACTCCTACTCTGTTATAAATTGCTGTTAGTATGCCTGTCTTCACGTGTGAGCCTGAGGTCCAGGCTTGTGCTTTAAACTATAAACGGAGATGAGATACTTTTACACAGGAATAAATGTGCACAGATGGAGATAATCAGAAGTGACTTAACTGTGTAGGGTTTTTTAGAGGTGCCAAAAGCCCACAATACCAAGCTGACGGTGATGAGGAACTACAGGTGTGAAGTACACTCAGACATACCCTTAAGAATCTGGTTTGTAGAAGGTGTTCAGACACCTACAGGAGTACCCAGGAGTGTCTATTAAGTGCAGAGGAAGTCGTGTATTTGGGCACGTTCATAAATCTCTTAGATGCCTCTTTGCATCTTCATTGAGATTTCTTTAAAATTCTGGATTTTTGCTGTGCTGTTGACAGTTGCCATAATTAAAGGGATTTTTTTTTTTAGGGCTTGCCTTGTAGATCTCAGTTAATTATAAGAAATCCTGATGTTGTGAGCTAAAGGGTACAAAAACCAGAAACTTTCAAGGACACTACTTCACATAACATGAAGGATTTCTGTGGGATTCTTTAATGTATTTGATACATTAAAATTCAGGAAAATGACCTTCTGTGCTTTAAAAGCTCTTAATGATAAATGAAAAAAAAGAATCCTTTTAAAAAATACCTTCTGTAGTTACACCTCTGAGACATCTATTCTTTGAAACCTAGAAGAAAATATATTTTAGAATCTATTAACAAATTCTGAGCGTGTTTTATTGACAGTCATCTGGCATGACTGACAAAAACCCCCTTATTTTTCTTTGTGTGTTACTTCCATTTAAGGCACACTTCTGTAGTAAAGGAAAATGTTGGTGTTGGCAGAGATTCAGAATTTGTTCTCTTTCCTTAACAGTCATAGTGATTAAATGTGCAGGGTAACATAGCGTTTTTTATTTAATAAAAAAAACTGTAAATGAGTATATTTTTGTAATGACATATTCCTGCATGTAATTCCTATATGGCACAGTAAGCCTCCATTAAGCTAATAAATCATACTTTATGTTCTTGAAAACATTTTCATCTCCATTCCCAGTCATAGTATTGGCCTCTCCTTCCAAATTCTGAATGTGAGGATGTTAAAAAAAAAAAAAAAAAAAAAAAAAGCAGAGTTTTGACTTACTTTCTGTGAGGTGTGGAGGTGTTGCCATTTTCATCCTGTCCGATATCATAATTATTTCAACACACAAACACCCCTTCCCCTTTCTAATCTCAATTTAGCGTAACATAATTTTTGACTGGGTTTCACAAGCGTGGCTTTGCTCCGCTGACAGCTCTCTTAAGTTCTGTATTTTCCTGTCTATACTAGTTTGACTGTGTTCCCCTTGCACATCCTTACCCTAGCACAGGTAGGAATTCTCCCTTAAATCTTGGCAAAATCACTGTTCTCCTCAGATCTCTTCTGGAAACTCTACTTTGCTGTGATGCCTGCAGGAAAAAAAGGAATTGAAACTCCGTCTTGTTAGCACTACTTCTTAAGATTGGTTTCTTTGTGTTTCCAGTCCATCCCCTCGTTCTTATCATCTGTTTTTGCACGGCTTGGCTGCTGGGCACAAGACATATCTTTGTCCTTGGTACTGTTGTATGAACAGCCCAAGTCTCTTAATCCATACATAGGATTTACCGTAGTGCAAATACTAGTCTGGAGGGGTAGGTCTAACTCTAAAAATACTGTGTGTACAATATGACATGCTCGCTTGTGTACTCCACTGAAACCCAACCACTTGGCTAGGAGATAGCAATTGTGGTAATTTCTTTTTCTTTCTTTTCCTATTTTGTTGTTCTACAGGCGATGCTGTATTGTACAGTTTGATATATTTAGGTACCTAGAATTTAACTTTCCAGAAAGAAAAGTACATATGAAAATTGCAACTTGAGTTGTGAAAAATGTGGTCAGGGTTGTGGGGTTTCTGCGATTCACGGGAATCACATTTTACTTGTGTATCTTTTTTGCATATATGTATTACTTGAGTTCTGTGCTGTGTTCTTTCATCTTAATATATTGACTCAAAACCTCTGAACTATTTAACATTTAACAATACTTTTAGATGAGCTAGTTTCTCCATCCTTCTGCTTTAATCGGAAGCTTAGGTCAGGTAGAGGTGAATGGATTATCTGTTTCACTGGAATTTGTAACCAGCCTTATCTTCTTACAAAATGTATTATTCCTTTAGTTTCTTTTAGTTTTATTTTCATTGTAAATGATACCTAAGATTATGTGATCTGTTGAAACTGAGAGGTTGCTGCTTTTCTTCCTTACCTCAATTCTCTTTTTTTTTTTTTTGTTTTGGGTTTGGATTTGTTTTGTTTTAGTCAGTCCCATTTTGCTTTTCTTGAAAAAATATACAATTTAATATTCTTTCCAAACCTCACTTTCTGAAACTTTCTTGCCATATTGAAATTTAAATTAAAAAAAAAAAAAAAAAATTGGTGGAGGAGGAAGACTAGGAAATATTAGTGAATATATTTTTGTTTAAAATAAATTGAATTCAGTAGATTACTTTTTTTTTTTTTGTAGTTATGCAGTACTATGTTTAAAATGAATTCTTGTCAAGGTTATTGAATAAAAATTGTGGTATTTCTTGTCATCGTTCTCTTTTTGAGAGGGAAAAACTATCTGCTCTTTCTCTGAAAATGGCTTTCTTGGAGTTGGCTGTAGTGTGGGGAGGTTTTTTGTTAGTGGTTTCGCTGACGTTTCTCTAAGACTTGCTGGTTTGCCTCTTTAGTCTCCCTGATGTTAATTTGCTTACGGTGTTTGAAATGTCACTTCAGCTTTGCTCATGAAACTTTTTAGGCATTTATCCTTCACCCACTGTTAATGTTAGATCTTTGTTATGCTTGGTTCCTACTTTGTCCTTCAAACTCCTCCTCCCTTCTCCCTGGCCTTCAGTGGACAATTAAGTGGGGTTTCATGAAGTTTTACTTCTAGTATATTATAATACCCAAAAAGTATGCCAATTACTGTTCTTTTTAGAGCCTGGTGTTATATCACATTTTGTCCTTTGTTTTAAGAAAAAGTATAAAAAAAATCAAGTAGTAATTCTCCCTACCCCCTCAAAAGACTAAAATGTCAACTGAAGTAGGGAAAAATGCCTATTTTTTTATTACCATGCATAGAAAAAAAAGTTTTTGAAAAGCGAGTTTTCATACTCTTTTAATTGGAAAATATCAAGGAAGTAGGTCATAGTATGATGGAGACACAGTGCATTTAGTAGTATAAAATAATTTAAGAGGTACTATATATAAACTGGTATTTCAAGGAAGCTGGTAGGAGGAGGCTTCAAGGCAGCAGGGAGAAATGTTTCTACCAATGCTATTTGTAATGTTTGCCTTTAATGCTTTCCATGCTTCCCCATCCCTTTTGTGGCACCGTACCGCTGAGGGAAAGGGAGGGAGTGTGGGGAAGGTAGCGCAACACTAGAGGGTTTCTTCCTTATGGGCCAGCAGGGAAGAGATGGTGAGCGGGCATGAGGGTGTGATAGAAACATGCAGATGATATATGCTGGTCAGTGGTGGCACCGTGTTACTTGAAGGTTCATGAAACGAAGGAAGGAAGAACACTCTGTTCCACTCCTACCACAAAGCCTTCTAGCTGAGGGGGATTTTTCTGCGTTTTCTCCCTGGCCACCGAACCTAAGTGAAGTTGCAAGGTGTTTTTTGAGGACTATTTTGTTCTTTTGCAATTTAAATCTAACGTGCGAACTTCCTCCTAGAATTGGGAAATAGAAGCCAATCAGATTTGCCAATCCGGATTTTTCGGCTGTACTGCAAAATGAGTGAGGCAGTAATGGACATCTTAGATTTTTACATTACCTAGATTGAGAACGAGGTACAAAAACATTTATTTAGGTACATACACAGTCAGTTGCTCTGTCATTAACTGGGGCAACTATTGCAAGTGAAACTCTGCCGGTAACAAGCCCTACCTTCTTAACTTCGGCAACCTCTGGTTTGCAGCCATGAATCACAGCGAGCTGCTGCAGCCAATGCATTGGGTACCATGCAGGTTTCAAGCCAGCTGTGAAAGCATTGACTGAGTCTGTTGGAAAAACCTTTTGTTTAATGACACAGATCCGTTTAGCTGGTATCTTTTCTCTTGGTCAAGCTGATAGAAGCTTTCTCTGTTAATAGTCCTCTATCTACTTCAGTGTATTGATGAAGATAATGGCATGACAAGGTGGGTTTTCCATCTCAGTGCTTAGCATTGACTCCTTTGCGAGACAAAGCAGAGCTCTGGTTGAGGCTTAAGGAGTAGCAGACCTGACAAATTGGAACCTCGTGCTTTCAGCCAAACTCACAAAACTTGTTGCCAATACAAAACAAGTATTTGGTGGGTTGTTCTTTGGTTGGATTTGGAGTTTGAAGTTTAGATGACATATAAGCACAGGGGAAGAGGAAACGGGTGAGATATTTAAATCATACTTGATAAAGAAATCTGAAAATTCTGATATACACCAAAATCGTTCTGTTCTCTAGCAAGATGTGCTTCTTGGTTTGTGCTTATATAAAAATGCAGAAAGGATGTTATGCAAGTAAGTGTTTCTTTGCTTGACACTCACTACGCAGCCACCTGTTAAAACATAACAGTATGGATGATTCCCAGTAGAGATACGAAAGCTTTGCTGCTTGTGATGAAGTGTGTTTACTAACCTTCAGAGAGCAGATTTTGTTGTTAGCAAAGTAGAATTTGAAAGCCTGAGGAAGTGAATGCATACAAACTTTGAAAGTAGTACATAGGCTGGAAGATAGTGTTGTGCTAGTAACAGAAGCAAGCAGCCAGCTGACTCCTCCTGTAGAAAACTTCACTTACTCTGTACTTCCTAAACTACAACTGTGGACAGGGGTGGGTTTAAAAACATATTCTTTTTCTGCTATCTTCAGAATTAACAGCATCGAAAAAACCCCTCTAGATACTCCTGTGCGATATTTAATGTAAGAAGACTTGACTAGTAGTCTAAACTCAGTATCAATAAACATAATTAATTATTAATTTTCAGACCATTGAGGGGAATTTATTCTTAAAATAAGCATGGAGAAACTAACGGAAACTGCCAGAGTCTGTAAAGGATGGTTAGTTCTGTCTCTCTGTCACCTGCGGTTAGATATGTGGGTGTACAGTATTTCCGAGTATTGCAGAGAAATGCTGCCTTCTTGACTCTGTGTGTAAAATATGTTGAAGAAGGTGGCCAATTTGGAACATTTGCAAGCATTACTTACAATTTCGAAAAAGTTACGTTTAAAGGAACTTTGAATGGTCATTGACCACATGGAAGGAGGTAATAATGTTCACCAATTTATTTAAGTAATTACATGTGACCATAGACTTTGGAGTTCTGAGCTGTAAATGCTTAACACGTAGTTTATACCAAATCTTTTCATATACGTGTCAATCTTGAATATGGTCTTGCAGTGTCTGTGGTTTTATGTCCTATTATTGTCTCCAGCATCCTCTTACTACCTGTGCAGCAACCTTAACATAGACCCATAATGTCTTATGCAAAGATAATGTTATGTTTTGTCCCTCATGACTACTAAGAACTTTGATGATACTTGTAAATGTATATATGTGTAGTGGAACAGATATTATTTATACACGAAGAGCCAGATCCTGATGGTGTAAATCAATGCAAGTGTTTGGAAGATAAATTGCACAGAGATCTCTCCGAAGGAGAATTTCATTTTTCTGTAAAGTTGATGTATTCATAAGACAGTGATATTGAGAAATAGTAGCTCTGAAGGAGTTTCCCATTATCTTGGATAATTTATTTAAGGAAGGTCTTGAAATAGGAAGTTCTAATCACTGTTTGTGGCTTTCTCATAAACAAAAAACTATACCTATTCCACGCTCGAGGTGAAAGCTTTACCAGCTGAAGTATATCAGGAAATACCAATAACTCTGTTGACAAGCGACCTATTTCGTCTATTAATAGTTTCAGTCCTATTTGTATATGGAAACTTATTAGTTATGCATTACTAGTTGCACTTGTAATCTCCTTTGTGTCTGTTGGCATATCACTCATAATCATAGAATCATGGAATGGTTAGAGTTGGAAGGGACCTTAAAGATCATCGAGTTCCAACCCCCCTGCCATAATGTTGATTTAGTTGATTCAGTGTTATTTAATGTTCTTTGGTTTGTTTCCTTGATCTCAGGTGACCCAGTGTATTCAGCCATTCAGTGTGTTCGGCCCTTGTCTGTCAGGCTGCTCTTTCTAGTACCTTTTCATCTGCTTAACATTCTTTTTATTTACTCTCTCTTAGACCTGCATTGAAATGTTTTGTTACCCCATCTCCTCACTCAGAGCATTTGTTTTTCTTCTCCTTGCCTCACCTTTCAGTTTTTTAACCAATTTAATACTTAGTCTTTCTTACAGTGATTCTCCCTCAACCCCCCCCTCTCCCCCCCAAGATTTTCAAGCTGGTTTTCCCCCTTATTAACTATTGTTTTCTCTACAACTTTCTTCTCATGTCTGCTATTCTGCTATTGCATCAATCACTGCATCAATGAAATGCTGATGAGATTTGCAAATTCTTGTTCATAATTAAGAGGAAGACCTAAGCTTTGTTTTTTAATTGATGACATTATTTATCTGTAATCTGCTACACCTAAAATGTGTGAATACAAAATTTCTGCCTCTCTGATTTTTCTAGTCTAATTTCCCAAAGAAACAAAGGTCTTTCAGTTATCCAATTTTGTCCCTCATAACTTCCAATTCCCATTGGAATTTCAGTCAGACTGCTGATGAAATTTCTGCAAGCTTTCAGTAAATTAGTAGCTGGTTTAGAAGGCCCCTGCTTAGCACAGTAAGGAAAGACATGGAGTCAGAAGAGATGGTGAAAAAATGAAATGCAGAAAACCAAATTGCTACTCTTTATTGAAGTATTTGCATTTTGTACAATTGTTAGATGGCTGTACAATGGATCGTACGGGGTCTGGGCAGCCTTAGCATGTTACCATGCTGCAGGAATTCAAGAAACCCTTTTTGATGCGGTTACAGCTCGTTCAAACATAAGCTTATCTCTGGTTTCAAGCGTGTTCTGTCTTAGTAAATCTCCAATTGTCTGCCAGTCTATAATCCCAGTCTATAATCAAAAGACATGTAAGAGAAGTGGATAGGGGGTTTTGTATACCTTTTTAGCTATTAATGTTACAAATTGTGTTTTGTTACTTGAGAGAATAACTGCATGTAATTGATCTATGAGTTGATTTCCTTCGCAATTTCTGTGATGAGTATCTATGGTGTGAATGAGTTTGGTAGTTCAGAGTAGTTTGGTGTGTTTTCAAATATAGGTTTGAATGAGTGGTGTTTTTCTTAAGTGAATTGATAACCCTGCTAATAACACTGGTTTATATAGTGGAATACTCTTGGAGATCACAAACTGAATTCTTCTTTAATGAAAATATTCCAGGAATGCAAGTAATATGCTTGAACTGTTGGTATTTAGTTGTTAAGACCAGACTAGATACAATCCACAGCGCTGTCCTCCCAGTGCTGCCGCCCACACCCCTGGACTGAAATACTTACAGTGTGAATGTCAGCTGCTCAAAACCTTTAATTTTGTTTTGCAGATATGCTCCTGTTTTACTGCGGTACTTGCTAAAGTAAATAGAGATTTTGAGGCCTAAGATGTGATTTTATGTCTATTAAAGACAGACCTCAGGCTTCATTTCCTGGTTTATTTAAGGATAACTTTCTTGTGTAAATTCTAACTAGTTCCTTTGAGAAGGAAAAGGAAATTCATGACCACTCAAGCGTTCAATATTGTAAATAATTAAATTTGCCAAAATGTTGACATTTGCATTTACTTTGGAACTGCACTGCAAGAGGAATAAAGGTTTGCTTTCAGCACTGAAAATGAAGCTACTTTTGCTACCAAACCTTGAATGAGAGTATTGACAGTAGCCTCAACAAAACATGCTTTGGAATGGAGGCCTTGCCAGTAATTTGGATGATTTATTAAAAGCATTGAGGCATTAAAGAAAGTTCATTACCCAAACCATTACTGCACTGTGGACCAGAACCAGGAGATGAAATGGCTTTCTCGAGTAATAGCAGGCTATAGCTATCTAGAGGACCTGAAAATTTGGGAGTAAGAGAGGCTAAAAAGAGGAACATTGTGTTAATGGTGGGGAATAAGTAATGAAGGGAGCTTCTGGGGTTCTACCCCTATCCTTTAGAACTATGTTAGGCAGAACATCAGCTCAGAAACCTTTTTGCTTGCTAGGACTTTTTCATATTGTTTCCTGAATTGTGGGGAGGGTTTCGTGTGTCCCCCTGCCTCTCCCTCCCAAGCAGTCTAGAGAGAAGCTACAAAGTGAGATTACTTTCCTTATGCTGCCTATGCCAGCTGTTTCCTACACTTCACTTTTTTTTTATTTTTTTTTTTCCTTTTTTCTTCCCATTTAGCTTTGTGAGGGCTACAGCTGAAACAGAGCTATTCCTCAGAGTTTGCCAGTACAAGCTGTTCTACAGCTGTCTAGGGATGGCAAAAGAGGGGAGGCCGTTTTCCACCTCCGCAAAGTAGTTCATAAGTTGTGCGCTATGACATACTAAGTACAGCTCATACGTTTGCGAAGGAAGTTTGTATGGTTTATTAGGTCTTGCAGATAACTGGAAAGCTGATGGTCTTCCAGCAGCACACTGGTTACAACATAATAGGTGACAGGTTAGAATGTGGTCATGCTTGGCCTGGTACTGGCTCTCCTTTCAAAATGCTGTTGTGGTCATGGCCAAGTTGTTTGGTGTTTGTTGTAGTTAATGCTGACCCAGTAACCCTATAGTCACCAATTTGGATGGGATAGATTGTCTTTTTTAATACTATGCAAAGCTGATTTCTGTGACAAATTGTTGCTACTTACAAAGAGAAATAAGAAACATTAGGAACATTCATTTCAATGAAAGCGCTCTTCTGCTCTTTGGTGGTATCAGCTGTTGATAAATACCAATTTTGATCAAAAGGATACATACAGGTGATGCAGGAAATAGGTTAAAATATTTTGCTGTCCTACTGACTTTCAAATGAGATATGAAGCAAATTGCAATTTCATCCTTTTCAATAATAAAAGGAAGGATCTGCATGCAGAAACTGGAGCAGTGGAATAATCAGCAGCACTGTTGCTTCCAAACAGGTGACTGTGTTGAAATTTTAATTCCATTAAATTTTGTACTTTGGAGATGCAGCTTGTATTTTCAGCCATTTGTCTAGCCACATACGCTGGAACATGTTCAAAATGCTTGCCAAGAACAAATCCGTTGGAAGAAATGTTATACTTTGACCCAGGTTCAAGACGTTCTAAAGCAACAAGAAATAAATATTTCTGAAGACTTGTTTAATGTTCAGCTTAGATAGTTGTGGAGGGTTTTTTCCTCCCTATGATCTGATATACACTTCCTTAATAGCATACATGTACTAATTTCCTATGTATTTCTTTCTACTTTTCCTCTGTTTTAACTTGACTCTTCCATCTTTTTCTGTTGGCATATGTCCTTTACAGAAAGTTCGGATGTAGAATCCTGTAGGGACAATTTAAACCAAATTTAAGGAGAATTTCTTTCTGTTTTGATTATCTACCATCCCCAGCAAATGGTAAGAAATTCAAGAAAGTTACTTTTCTTACACCGATGTACTTATATTTTTATCTCCTACTTTTGAAGTGAGTATTTTGAACATGAACATGTTTGGATCTTTCCTTAAATCTTGTACTTTATTTTCGGCTGTCTATTTGGGGTCCAGCCCAATTGCCAAGACTACATTTCGTGTGTTGACCATCAAATTGACGAGGGATGATAGTTGGGCATCCACATCGATGAGAGCTTTCTCGCTGAATACAAAGAACTTTTTGACTTTCCTCTGTGAGTTGGACAGAGCTGCTGTTGAGAGTTACTTGTTTTTTCTCTTGGACAGACTGCAAGATGTGATGTAACAGGCTGATTTGTGGTTAATAACAGTGAGTGAGACTGGAGCCTGGAGTATCTGCTTGATGCAAGAAATGAGCTAATGGATCCAGTTTCTATATAATAAGCTTATTTCTTCTTGGAGTGCTAAGTAATTTGGTTGCTTTGATTATAAGTTGAAGTTAATTATATTATTGATTAAAAATAAATCAAGTTTTCTGAATAAGTTGATAGCGACGCTTGTAACTCTTGCTACCAGTTATACTGTGTCCTAAAGAGATGGGAGAGAATTACCAGAAACCAAGTTGCACACACGGGATTGCTATGTAAGAACCAAGGACGTTTTACTCATAACTTTGGAGAACTTCCAGGTGATCTGAAAAGTATGAGACTATACTTCTCAGCAGGTGCCATATTTATGCCTTTCAGAGGACAAATGCCAAATGTAAAATCAAGAATGACATAAGAGGATGCCTTTGACTGAGGGTAGTTGCGAGGAGGGGAAGAGAGAAAGGTATATGCTTGTATACACACTAGAAATATGGTAAAACTTATTGGCCATGATTTCTATTTTTAAAATTCAATCACTAGTTTTAGCGATGTTGTAGATGATGACTGGGGCTCTCAGTCTCTCTAAGGTACTTTCTTGCAAAATAAAAAAAAAAAAAACATCACCAACTATTTCCTAATCTCTTGATCAGCATGCTGACATCCCCAAATATTCTTTTTCAGTGAGAAAATTCTATTCTGGGCATCTTATTTTAATGCAGCAAAAAGACAAAGGTCATTAATATACTCTGTACTTTGCCTCTAAATGGCTCTAAAAATGTAAGTTGTTTTTTTTTTGTTCAAGGTCAGGAACATTTCTGGTTTTCTGAAGTTCAGGGCAGTCCTATTCCTAGTCCTACAGTTCATTCAGTTTTTTGATCTCTAAGCACTTTGTTAAAAAACATCAGATTAGTTTGTGATTATGGCTTTAAGTGCATTGCCTGGAGTGTTTTTAATCAATAAACAGTATTTGAACCATAAGGATTCTTCTTTATGGATTTTCCTGTAATCCTTTTTTCCTTTGTCTTCTGTGTAAACCTTCCTCCTTTTTTACTCTTTCCTCCCTGAAGTATCACGGAGCAACAGGAAAGGAAGGACATCTAATGGTTTAATTTCTGCAGGATGAAACTACAGAAAATTATGTGCTAGGTAGAAAACTAGAAACATTTCTGAGTGTTCTGTGAAACCACAGACTCACATGGGGAAATTATGGTGGAGTTACCACCCAAACTGTTTCTAAGTGGAGAAATTTATTTTTGAAAGTGAAGGCAAGCTGCTTGCTCAAGATGAAAATGTACTTGTTTTTATGGCATCTTATCAAAGGCTGCTTTTCTCTCCTTCAAGTTTCATCCCACCACCTCCTGCCAATTTCTACTACACGCACACACAGAAAAGCAGACATGCCCCCCCCCCACCCTAAAAAAAAACCCCAAACTCAGAGTATTTATACTCATACTCTCCCTCAGTCCATCTGTCCTGCTTCTGCTGTTGTGACCCAGTGTTGTTCTGCTTTTCTCACTTCATGGGATTGCATCGACAATTGCCACTTCAGGCACAGTACGTGGTGCCATTTCAGCTGTGGATGGGTGGTGAGAGAGAAGACATAGTGACATCTGTCAGCTAGAAGAAAAGACTGGGTTGGCAGAAGCATTGATCAAAATAAAGTTGAGCAGCAGAAGGAAGAGCAAAACTAAGACTCCAAAATTCAGCTAAGGAAACTGTTTTATGCATTTATTTTATATACTAAGGAACATAAATTATAAAATGTGCAGTTATCAAAAGTATGTGTAAACTTCAGTTACCAGATGAGTCTGGTATATATAGTTGCATGATTTTTAAGCTACCCCATCTTCCTGAGGTGCTGGGAGTGGAGACTGCCTGTGAGGTATGTAGGGAATGTGCACACCTTCAACCAGACCTTGGACTTGCAATGTGGGTTAGTATTATAGGCTTTGCTTGCATGTTTCTGCTCCTTCCAGAACACGCTGTCATAAATCTTCTCTTCTAGAGGACTGATCACAACTGAATGATGAAAGTTTATTTTAAGATTAACAAAAATATTTTGAGGTGCCTTAAAATTTATGACTTGAACTATTGAAATAAATGAATTGTTTACTGATTAGTTGTTGAAATCAGTGGAGTCTTCCAGACTGAGTTATAACTAACTCTGATCTCATCATATTTTCCTTCTCTTGGGAGCAACCACCGCTGTTTCTGAACCCTCAGGGTAACAATTGAGGCCTTCAGTTTTGTTTAGATGAGGGGATGGTTTTATGTTGATAGAACATATTTCCTAAGTTTATTGGTTATTTAATTGCAATATCAGTACTGGAGTCAAAACGTAGGTAGTATGAAGATACTTGATATGGTATGAGCACACATTGTGTCGAAGTGCAAGTATTCTTAGCAGAAATCAGGCTTCTCTTTCCTTCTCTGATCTAGTTTATCCTTTCTTATCTTCCACCAACACAGCATATGACTGTTCTTTGATTTCACTGTATTAAGTAGTAAGCTGTAGCTTATCCCGTTGTTAATGCTGTATTTTGAAAGAAGGAAAGGTAGATTCAGCCTCCAAAAGGACTAAAGCAAGGCAGCATCTTACAAATAAGTAAAAGGGGGGCGGAGTGTCTTCAGCACGAATCGTACTATTTCAGAACATTGGCTAACTGGGGTGGGACATCTGTTGAGGTATTCCTGCAGGAATAAAGTACCGGGAAATCCATTACTTTGCATTCAGTTGGAGTATAGTGCACATCTGTTTAGGCAGTGCAGCTGCAGCAGGAGACAGTGGTTAACATCAGCCTGGAATTCTAGTTTATGTGTATGCTGAAGCATGTCTGGTTTAAACTATTAAAGTCTAGCAGTCCCAGTTGGACTCATTACTCCTAGAAAGGAGGTTTTAAGGGATTGCCTATCCCTTTTAAGATGCATTACATCAGCTTCTGCATGAAGCATGATTCCTGGCATCCCTTCACGGAGAAGTGCTGGGATATGGCAGGTGTTTTCACTCACCGCTGTGCTTTCTGGCTGTAGCTCTGGTGTGTTGGCAGCCCACTGGATTGACACTTGAATTATCGTTTGCTTTTAGGTTAACACACCCTTCGTAAGAACTGAGGAAATTCACATCTTGGTGTTTGTCTTCTGTTGGTCTGTAACAAGCTGTTCTACAGAATGAAAGAGCTGCAAACAGAAGTGCAGCGTGCCCTCTTCAGAGAACAATCTGGAAAATAGGATCCTGATGTGTGGGTTTTGAACAGCACCTCTTTGGGCCGGTTGTGACACAGTAACAAATGGTGTGGGGTCAGGCGTGGTGGCATGATGTTGCACCTGAGTACAGGTTGTGTATGGATATATGTAAGAAGAGAATGAGACTGTGACTAAATGTTTAAAAGGCTGATGAAACAAGTTTTAAACCAGCGTTAAACTTTATAATGAAACTTCACTAGAATGATATTCATTAGTAATACACATTGCTAATGGCTAGTTCTTACTCATTCTTAGTTGTTTACCACTGCATTGGTCTGTAACAATCTCATTATAAATTAATTGTGAGCACACAGTTACCAGAGAGCTGGTGCATTTTCTTCTTGCTTAGCAGTTTTATTCCTCCTTTTTAACTTTTCCTGCTATTGAAAGAAAAGCAGGTTTTCTTCCCAAATCTTAAGGTTGCACTTAATCAGTGACTAATAATTTACCATCTCTGAGTTGCTTACAGTTCTGGGGCCTCTGCTTTCAACCGGTGCCTGTGTTTCAAGGCCTGTGTTCTTATATCTAATCTGTATGCCATAGCAAGAGGCACAAGGTCCCTAGCTCATGGTACACAAGTTCTCCTAATAATTTCATAAGCTTAAGAGGCCAGAATTTGGGCCTTGTGTATTTAGCACAGGAACGCCTATTCCTAGCAGTGGCCATACTATTTTTACTGATCCACTTGGCACCAAAATGCATATACGTTGTTTACTAGTCATGCTAGTATGTTTGAGTTCACAACAAGCTAATAATTAAATACTACTCAATCTGCCGCTACTTTTATGGGTGCAACATCTTCTGCTTTGGCTACCAGACAGGGAAGGTTTCATCGCTGTGGAGCCAGTGATGAACAGTGCATTCAGCTGATGAACAGTCGAGTCCCGACCGTCCTGAGGACAGTGCTGTTCCAAGTTTACCCTGACAAAGTACCATTGGGTACCAGTACAGATTGGGCAGAGAGCATCAAGTTTTGTATATGTATGTACTTATAAAAAGACTTTGCTTAACCCCTTGTAGATGATTAATTCTCCTTTTTAAAAAGTGAAGAGGAATACATGGATATGTGTCACCAAAATCTGTTCACATGAAGATTAACTGTTTGTAATCTATTTTAAGCATTTTTTTTAAAAAAAAAAAAAAAAGAAAAAGTGTGCTTTGCATCCCCAATGTATGGATCACTTTAGCATTGGGATACTTTCCTGGTAGGATTCTAAAGAGCATAAGGGGTTTTTGTTGTGATGAAATAGTCATGGTAATATTATCCTCTGTAACTAATGAACTGACCAGCTGTTGAGCAGGATTTTATTAAATATAGAACAGAAAAAAATGTGTTTTTAATGAAGCTGAAATACTAAAAGTACTAAGACTATTAAAATTCTTATGCCTATATAAATGGGTGTAAGGTTAGTCCTTTTCTAAAGAAATATGCTAATTGTTGTTAAGGGTAGAGGCAATTCTGTTTTAAATTGTGGGATGTTTATCACAAAAGGTGTGACTGGTATGTTTAAAACAAAAAAAGAAAACACAACACCGGTGTGTTGGTTCAGTTGTGGTGAGATTTTTTGCTGGTTAGGGTTGAATTTCAGGAAGAAGATAAGCTGTTCTTTATTAAAGGCTTTCTTGTCTTGTATATCTTTTCACTTTCACCCTGTTTTTCACACTTGATGTTTAGTTTTGGTACATTAGCTACTCTCAGTAAATCAGGAGGGATTATCTTCCTAACGGTTTCCCAAAGAAATTCACAACTATGACATATCCAGTTTCCAGAGGGGTGCTGGAATTATTTCAAGAGTTGTCTTGGAGTGAGAACACCTCATTCCAAAGCTTAAAAAAAAAACCCTAACCAAAAGGCTGTCGTTCTTTAGAGGCACGTACAAATATGTGTTTCCATATCCTCTTTAGATACAACTAGCATTGTGCATTTTGGAGACCAGACTAGGAAAAGGCCTTTATAGTAAGCAGGATCAGCTCCTTTGAGAACATTTTTAAGGAAAGGGAGAGAATAAGGGAAATAGGCCACTGCCTTAGGTTTGGGAATGGCTTACTTAGTATGGACAGAGAGATAACTAGTCACTGGGAACTATCAAGGTCCATGAGAGATTACAGTAGACAAATGTGTGTTTATTGCTTCAACTGGTGCTCACTTCAGTTATAAATTTCCTGTCAAAACAGAAATATCACAGAGATGTTTCTGTGCTACTGTCTTCATGCATTCTACATAACTCTTTGATATCTTTTGACCACTTAGATACCAATAATGACTCGTTATTTGCTATGTGGTAATCGTTAATTGTGGAATAGTTGTGTTGCAGTCCTTGACAACTCTCAAATCTAGGACTACATATATACCTAAGTCAGTGTGGGTGTGCATCCAGCCATGGAAAAGCAGTGGGAAGGACAGAGATTCTTCTCCTGTGCACTTTACAAACCTCCATGGCCACCAGCAGTGCTGTAAAGTTAATTAGTTAAGTACATGGTGTTGGGCATTCATCAAGTTGCTAGCCACTGGAATTGCTTAAATGGCAGTAAAAATAGGGCTGGTTTGTGGTGTTTGGTGGGTTTTTTTTTTGCTTTTAGCACTTGAAATAGAGGGGACTGTTCTTCCATCTGTCAGTGAATTTCAATCCTTTCTTATGGCAAAACTTTAAGATTTCCTGTCTACCTTTTTACAGTTTTTGAGTGGAATTAAGGCTGCTTTTTTTTTTTTTTTTTTTTTTTCTGATAAACAGAATAGAAAAGTCACCAGCTACATTTAAGTAGATCATACTCCTAGGTTAGACATAGACTCTTTTTTGTAATCGTCCTTGTTTCTGTTCTAGAACTTTAAAAAGAAGATGGTTAAAACATGGTGGTGATAGGTTTGCTTTCTTATTCAGTGTTTTCCACTTCTCAAACAACTGATCATTGGGGAAGAAATACTGACCTTTATAGCCACAGATCTTATTGCTGTAAAGGACACCGTCAGTTCTTACTTCAGATTAAGTCACTGAGGCCATTAATCTTGAATATTTCAGATTTCTTTCTAAAGTTGTTAAGTTGTGTTAAACTGTGGAATTTTCTATATTTTATCATACCAGATACTGCAAGAGAGTAGTAAAACATTCTGTTTTTAATGAAATAACAATAGTCTACTTTTTAGTCAGCTCAAGAGTGTCCCAAGGCTATAGTTAAATAAACTGCAAGAAGTAAAACTTCCCTCTGCCATTTCTTGGAAAATTAACTTAAGTTTATGGAGAGCAGCATTAAACAGAGTCCTTCATTTTCTCGGTTGAAGCCATTCGTTTTCTTTATTGAGCTATTTTAAGTGTGGAAAACGTCAACTCGAGGGCTTCATAACCTTTTTCACTGTACTTGCAATTCATTTTTCTGCACCGTTCCTCCTTTAGGCAAAAGATGGCTACAAATTGTTCTTTTAGCAATGTAAATGCACGGTACAATCGCTGCCTTGTCTGCTTTTAGTTTACAGTGTAATGCACATCCACTTCTACAATCGATAGTAATCAATAATGCTAAATGCACACACAAGACGTGTTGGAAGATAAGTGGTCCAAAGGTATTTCTGTCCCTTTGCAGAACTGCTGGTTCAACTGAAAGCAGAAGATCTAAAGGGAATTTTAACAAACAGGGAGCCCCGCTAGCAGGCATCTGTGTAATTATCCTATTAAAACTGAGTAACATCTGCATTATCTGTGCAAGTGCAGAATGGAAGGGAACATTATGTTCTCTAATCCTGTCTGGAAGCATTATGAAGTTAAAAGGATAACATTTTACCAAATCTGTGTTTTAACATGATAGGTTACACTTAATTACCTTTTAATTACCTTTCTTCTCGTTGAGTTTTATGCTAAGGACCCTGCCTCTGGCCCTCATCGCAGAGCTTTTCTTGCCTTTGGATTGTTTATGCCAGGTTTTATCTTTGATTTTACCATTAAAAGATGGTCTTGCTCTGTGTTGAAGGCCGTTATTGCAATTCTTTTTCCCTAGTGTGTGAAAATCTCCGAGAATATTAATTTTGTATACAAAGGGCATGCTGTAGCATTCAGAAGTATGTGTTTTGAATTTCGTCGCAAAGAGCAAACTTATTGGACTATGTGTTAGGAATAAGGAGTAATGAAGCGTGGCAGAGGCCACACTGGAGCAAGAGGAGATTATTCCAGCCTTCTGACTGCTTGCACTGTAAGGCAGGAGAGCGTATTGGCTTTAATAATGTAGATTTCTTTTTTCTTCTTTACCCCTGAGGGAGTCTGATTTCCTGATCACCTATCTAGCCATATGCCGTAGCTCTTGCCAGGAACTCCGAGTGGTGTCACTGCCAGCTAAAATTACTTGTTTTCTGAGAACTGAATTATGTTGAGAATTGTCTTCAATTGCTGCGCTGGCAACATCGCAAAGTTTTGTGTACACACACACACACAAAATTATGTAAAAGTAGCCTTACCTTGAAATTCAGCTTAGAAACCGCTTCAAGCATTGAATTTGATCCAGATAGTGAGAGGTGTTCTACACCTGCTCAGGCACATCACGCCCTCTTTGTTCTCCTTCCAGTGCTTTTCTCAGCTTCTTTGTGCTCTGGCTGATACAGTACAATGTTGATACATACAAATTAAACATTTACAAAGAGAGCATATTGTCTACTCCTATTCTGTACCAGTTAGAGCGAAGACCTAGTATAGTTAGTAAAACCTTCTAATACGTTGTGGTAACTGTGCTTCTTTTCTTTCCTCTTGCAACAGGATGGAACTGAAATACGGATATACGTTGACTAAGGAGTTGGAATTAGACTGAGTCCTGCTCTGTGATATTTGTATACCTGGACCATGAACTTGCTGTTTGGCTTCATTCTTTAGGAACCTTTGTAGTAACTCCTTGAAGCTGTTGGGAATCATGGCATTCTCTCCATGGAAATTGTCCTCTCAGAAACTCGGCTTTTTTCTGGTGACTTTTGGTTTCATTTGGGGAATGATGCTTCTGCATTTTACAATTCAGCAACAAACACAACACGAAAGCAGTTCAGTCCTGCGTGAGCAAATTTTGGATCTCAGCAAAAGATACATCAAAGCGTTAGCCGAAGAAAATAAAAATGTGGTTGATGGGCCTTATGTTGGGACAGTGACAGCATACGGTAAGTGTGTGCTCTAGATTACATGATAATCTGATTAAGGGTTTTTCTAAATTGTCCAAACATTTTACTTCATGATGCTGCTCAATTGACAATACTTTGCACTGTGGGTTTTCTGCACAGATGGAGAAAACAGTCTGAACTTGCAAGTATGAAATGGGACTAATTTTACATTCCCAATCACTTGGAAATTAAGTTGTCTACTAATTTTTACTACATCTGTCCAGTAGCTATAACTGGTATGCCTCAGGTTATTTGTTAGAACTTCATTTAAGAAAAACTTTTTTTGCTCTTTTTTGAGTAACTTGGAAGGCTTTTCAGTTTGTGTGTCAATGATCTAAGTAAGAAATTCCTGTGGAAGAAGAACTTGCCTTACTGAAGTGGAGACCTCCTACGTTTATTTCTTCTTCTTTCCAATTTCATCTTTGTTCAGTCAATTTACTTAACATTTAAGTTTATGTATCTGGCATAAGCTTAAATTAAGCTTACATATATCATATTTGCCTCAGGGTAGAGAACTCTGTAAGTTTCATTGCTTTGTTCAGCAGGAAGTTTTAATGCTTCCTGTCTTCCATTTTGTACAAGATGAGAGTTAAATTTGTGTGCATGTGTGAGAGAAAGCATGCAGAAAAGAACAAAACATTGCCAGAAAATATTATGAAAATAAAAGTATAATCCAATTTCACATTAGTTGTGGCCACTTTTCAATCTGATAAGATCACATTGTGCACCTTACTTGTTGAGCCTTTTTTAAACTCACTTTCTTTCCTGCTTACCTTTGCACTTTCAGACTATCTGGAAAGTTAATGCCTAATTAGTCATCTAGATTTGTTTCCTTTTATAGTTGCCTTAATATTCTTAATATAGATGTCTTTCGTAAGCTTAGACAAAGAATAAAGACTAGCATGCAACAGATAATAGCTGCACCTTTTTCTCTAGTTTTCTCTTAATACTCTTTACTTTTTGGTGCATGTGATGAAAATATCCCGCTGGGAAGTTCTTTCCATATCTTGTTTGTTACCACTTTTTTTCCTCTAAAAAAAGAATTTTTCAGTTTGTGTGAAGGTGTTTGCCTGTAAGCCTGAGATTATCATCCCAAACATAGCTAACAATTACATTGCTTTGTTGCTTAAATGACAAGCCATCATGTCGTGGTTTAACCCCAGCCAGCAACTGAGCACCACGCAACCGCTTGCTCACTCTCCCCTGGTGGGATGGGGGAGAGAATCGGAAGAGTAAAAATGAAAAAACTCGTGGGTTGAGATAAAGACAGTTTAATAGGTAAAGCAAAAGCCATACATGCAATCAAAGAAAAACAAGGAATTAATTCACAGCTTCCCATCAGCAGGGAGGTGTTCAGCATCTCCATGGCAGCAGGGCTCCATCACAAGTAATTGTTACTTGGGAAGAAAAATTCCATAGCTCCAGATGTTCCCCCCTTCCTCCTTCTTCCCCCAGCTTTATATACTGAGCAGGACATTGTATGGTATGGGACTTGCCTTTGGTCAGTTGGGGTCAGCTGTCCTGGCTGTGTCCCCTCCCAACTTCTTGTGCCCCCCCAGGCTGCTCGCTGGCGGGGTGGGGTGAGGAGCAGAAAAGGCCTTGACTCTGTGCGAGCCCTGCTCAGCAATAATGAAAACATCCCTGTGTTATCAACGCTGTGTTCAGCACAAATCCAAAACATAGCCCCATACTAGCTACTATGAAGAAAGTTAACTCTATCCCAGCCAAAACCGGCACACATTCTGTAACTTCTACTGATTTGTGACTGCATGTTGAGCTATACAGGTACAGTAATCTTACAAAGAGGGACAACCTAAATAGAGTGGTACTAGATCAATATTTAGATTGAAGACCTCCAATCCTTAGAGAATTGTCTGTGTAGGCTTAAAACAAAACACTACCTGCTATATAGCAGTCATCAGTGTCCCATTATCTTGCAAGGGTGCTTGATGGAAGGTGAATTGAAGAAGAAGAAAAAACAAACACAAAAAAATAAACCAAACAAAAACAATATGTCTCAAGAAATTGAAGGGTAACTGCAATGATCCATGCCCTAACTAGGTCTGAGGGTAGGGAATATCCCTAAGATAAGTTCCCCCTGCAGCTTGTTGCCTGAGGCATTCATTTCCTGTTCCAAATCCCGCTGAGGAGTAAGCTGACTTCCTGCCAAACAGTGGTCAAGTTCCCCAGGAGAAGTTAAACTGCATTTGAAAGAGGGTGAAATAACTTTGTAATGCTTCTGTGGAGCTAAAGCTAAGTTTTGTGTAGAAATTTCAAGTTCTGTGGCTAAGAAGAATTTTAAGTTTAAAGACAAGTTTGGACAGGTGTTTTCAATTAAGGAGTTTGGAAGGGTGCAAAATAATGGAAATATATTTATTTAAAATATTAGAGTGAATGGTGCTATGGTGAGTGAATAACACCATAGTAAATAATACATTATGAAACTGAGTAATATAATAATTACTTAATAAGTTAGCTTGTCCTATTTGGCATACCAAATGATTTGTTGATAGCAAATGATCAGGTTAGCTGTTCAGGAATAAATGCATTAATGATGAATGTGAAGTTGATTCACTGTTCTGTGAAAATTAAAGCCCTTACTATTTAGCCTTTTTATTTAGTTTAATCTTATCCTCTGATTGCTATTAGCAAGCACAGTCATGATTTCCATGTTCAAGAATAACTTTTAAGTTTGCTTGGTTTGGCTGCTTTTACCCACCCAAAAGGTTTTCAGTCATTCCTTAATTGTGGTTGGATTGATTCTTCACTTTTTACCTTTTTCTTTGTACCATATATTGACCTGTCAGGTAGGTGAATCAAATACTTCCCTTTTAAAAGTTGTAGTCCAAATATACGTAGTGAGTATTAGATTTTTATAGCAGTAAACAGTTGTTTGCCAAGAATTATTATGAATCTGTGCATCTGCTCTCCCCCTCTCAAACTAGCCTGCAGTTCCTTTTTCGTTGGGGTAAGCAGTCTCCCATACCACTGTTTTGGTATCAGTGTTAAAAAATTACAATGTTTAGCCGTTTTTCTCTTTATGCTCTGTGTATGCCTTTATGTATGCCATGTTTCTTCCTCGTTTCCTCATTATTTTTTCTACTCCTTTTTTTTCCTACTTCTGTACCATCGTTTTGCTCATGTCAAATCCCTGCTCCACTCTTTCCTTGTTTTCTGCACACTACATGACTTCTGGACCCATTTTTAGATAATCCAGATCATTAGTGCTTAAGATTCCATCTTCTGTTCTTTAAAGGACAAAGGAAAACACAGTTATAGAGAAAAATATCTACTTTATGGCACCCACGGAATAAATATAACTCTCCTTTTATTTGGAAAAAAGAATCGTAAGCTTTCTAAAAGTAATAGCCTTTTCTTATTTACTCTCTCATTTGCACAAGAATTGGGCTAGTCATGGAAAAAAAATAATAAAAGGAGCATAAAATAAGCGTGGCAAAAATACAGCTGATGTTCAGGCAGAGGAATCTCTTCAGATGCATGGAGAAATTTTCTATTACAGATCAGAAAGTTATTTGATTCTAAAGTTGTGGAAAGTAAAAAATGTATCAAACATATGCACATGTCATTATTTTATGTAATTAAATAGGAAAATAATGTAAATTCATCATAACAAATTCTTTAATCCTGAGACAAGGGTAAATGAACAAAGAACAATACTTTCTTTCATCTTCTTTGGCTTGTTGCCACCATAATTATACAGTTTAGTCTGACAGTGGTCTATTTTTCCCCTCTTGCCCACAGTTCTTTTAGCTTTCTCAACTGTCTATGTTACTTCAAGAAATCTGAACAAAAGAAAAGGGAAAGAAAAAATATCAGAGAACTCTTTCTGGGTTTGATATGCAAACTCCTGTTACTCTATGTTGCTTTCCATGCAAAGAAGTGCTGTGTCAGACCAAATAGATAGGTAGAGGCAATCACCAACAGACTGAAGAAAAGAAGCAGGTGATTTATGGTGGTTGTGCATATGACAGAAATGTTGAACTTAATATATTTTTTTTGCCCATACAGAACCTGGTTGTGGTGGAGGAGATGCAGAAGGATTTGTACTGGCTGAAAGCTGTCCCTTCTTTTGGAAAGGGGATTTTCGTTTCCAGGCACCTGAGCATCTAACAAACTGTTCCTCTGATAGCGCTTAAATATGGATTTAGGTTTAGATTCATTATTATTTATGCAGTTGCAACGCATGCATTTTTTTGTTCCCGTGTGTGTACGCATAAAGGCGCACACTTCACCTTGAATATAGGATATGTATCTGAGTTGCAGTGTGCTTTATAAAATACACAGGAAGACAAGTTCCGTGTCCAGGGAAACTTGTATCTGAGGCTGAACAAGTAGGGAACATTAGCGCACAGAACTGCTAATGACAAAGATTTGCACTGAGAAAGTGTCTATATATATTCCAGTCTCATTCTTGTATCTATTTTTGGTTCTGTCTGACAGTGTGCATTGCATTATTAAGCAATTTAACTTTTCATTTTCACTTGTAGATTTGAAGAAGACACTTGCCGTCTTGTTGGATAATATCTTGCAGCGCATTGGGAAGCTAGAGTCCAAGGTGGAAAATCTTGTACTTAATGGAACAGGAGCAAACTCTACCAACAATACCACCACTCCTGCTCCCAGCTTAGGAGCAGTCGAAAAGCTTAATGTAGCAGGTGGGTATGGCAATTGTTTAAAATATTTATGGGCTATTAAATCTGTATTTTTCTGTCTTGGCCATAACAAGATTTTTCAGTGTTAGTTATTTGGAATGTCTTAGAAAACAATATTCAAAGTCTGGCCTGTATCAATGGAAATTTTAAGTCCAGTGGTATTTTACAAGCTCAGAGGAAGACTTTCTTCTATGGTAACTTAAACAAGTTGAAACAAATAAAATTCTGTGCCAAGGGAGTATGGTCTAACTTGCGCGTAGTAGATGTTTCATACTTTAAATAGTTGTAGTTAGAAAGATGAAATTGAGCAGACGTTTTCTCTCTAAGCCTAATTACTTGGGTTGGTATGAATCGACTCTGCATTTCTACCACATGCACCTTATTGGTTCTTAACTGAAAGAAAACATTCATTATGTTTGTTGCTGCTTCTCATTTAAAATGTCCTTCCCTACTCTGCTTTAATAGCTCTTATGATTTGACACACAGAGATGACCTACCTGGTACCTTCACCTTAAATAAATATGTTTTATAATGTCATTTGAAGTCATTAATTTTGTCTTCAGTGAATGGACTGTTCACTACTCTTATGACTTCTCAAAGCATTTGAGTCATCCTGTGGTGGTAGAAGGCCTTGCTGGCCTCTTCACCTTACTGGTCTCTTAGTGTTCCCAGATGTGAATGTGGTTGCTACACTGTATAATCTTCTTGTTTATACTGCCTCGACTATTACCCTGCATTTTGCTCTGCCACCAAGTCTAAGTAGATTCTGGCTCTCCTGACTCATAGGAAGTTCTGGGTCTGCCCTGCTAAAGATCCTTGTAGTCCCAAAAAAGGAGCGGAGCAGAAGCGTTAGGGCAACTTGGTAAACAGGTTGATAGCTGTGCTCCTAAGTCTTGCCTGTGCTTGGGTTTCCTGTAAAAATAAATACTTCTGTCGAGGGGGTGTTACCTTCTTAAATTTGTCAAAAGAGAGGAGATGGTACCTTTGGTAGGGTGATGCCACTGAAAAGAGGTCAGGGAGAGCAGACGGAGAAGTGATTACCCGAGTACAGTGTTCCAGCAGAGTTGCTGTCTCAGCTGCTCTGTCCTAACCTCATTTGTCTGTACCAGGTCATTAAAGGCATATTATCTCTTGGTGAGACAGACCTTTGTGTCTCTTGCCACACAGTAAGAACATGCTTATAGACATTTACAACAGCCCTTTGCATGCGTGGTTTACTACTGCTTGCCTCGTGCTACCTTTTTTTCCCCTGTGCCTCTTGTCTTGGTTAAGCTGAAGGCAGATTAGAAGCAAGTTGAAGATGCAGAATACCTGCAGACTACTAATAGGATGAGCCGCATTGCTACCACAAGGAATCCAACACAAGATCTTTGTTGGAAGATCTTCCACTTCAATGGAAAGTGAGCTAGTACAGTATTGTTATAGTTTCTGGGCTATATATAAAATCAAAAACATCCCTGTATATTTTCTTTTTGTGGTTGGACAAAAGAGAGATTTCACAATGTTCTTTCAATAGATTTGCAGATAATTGGAAGAAGGATACTCATGTTGTTGTTTATACATTTGTAGGCAAAGGATCATTGTTCTTACCTGAGTAGGAAACATCTCTCATCAATTCTTAGGGTGCATTGAATTTTGTTTGTTATTCTTGGAGTTTGCTAGATTCACAATTGTAGTGCTCGTGAGCAACCTTTAAGGAGCTTGGTAGCAGTTTTCAGACTGCAGTATTTACGTAACTTTTTCTGCCTGAGGCTTGCTCTGTGGCAACGAACACTATTTTTATTAGCTATTATTAGAACACCAAGTTTAAAATATCCGAACCAACTATATTAAACAGCAACAACAGAAAAACCTTTAGGAAACCATTACTTAAGGTTTGATTAACGTATTGTTCCGGTGCCTGTTTGGATAATGGGACTGTTCAGATATCTCCAGGCTGGATAGTACCAATGGGTAGAATAGGGCTTGAAGCTAATCCCTGTGTGTAAATGCCTGCTATTCATCCATTTGAAGCAATCAGTGGAGATTCATCTGATCAGAGGAAGCCAAATGGAAATGAAAAAGTTGTTTCTAGTTCTGTCTTTGTAGCAGTTTCCTGACAGTAGCAAACTCTGGAAGCCATATGATTCCAGTAAAATCGTAATATAAATATCTTCTCTGTTTTGGAATTGTTCAGAAAATAAGCTAGGTGAGTAAATAATGTGATTACAGTATCAGATAGAGTGTTGGTTTTGTCTGGAATATTTCAACAGCATCCTTTTTTGTTGTGCTAGAGCAATTGAGATAATCTGAAAATCATTGCAGGGAGGGTATTTGTCACCCAACAGTTTGTCGCTTTACTGGAACTGAAACATGTATGTATACAAATAGACATCACGCTTTCATTGTTTTCTTTATAATGGTATATTCAGCTGGTACGCTATGAAGTGATCACAGAAAGCAAACATGTTAGGATTACTCTTTCTCTCTTTATCAGCTGTAATATTTTAATGCTGACTTTACACAATTTCATGTTAGCGATTGTTAGTAATTTCACTCTTTCTGTCTGAAAGCCATAGTATTTATGTTAGGATAATCCTAACAACATTGTGTTTAATATTTTTAGTAATGTTTTTTAAAGACTTCTTGAGTTGTTTTGGTTTTTTTAATCTTTTTTGCCTTGCTTAAAACTCTGAAGTAAATTAAGCATTTTATAGCCTCATTCATCAGTGCAAGAGTGCAGTGTCGTTAGCAGACTTTCCTCCGAGAGTCCTGCTTCCACTGGAGCTACTTCATGCATTTATTATTGTTGGATTGAGCTGTCACACTACACTGAGACCTGATTCTATAATCTGGGTAACTGTGTCCCTTTACCTATGGAAAGCCTTTCTGAAATAAATGAAGCTTCATGCAGGCTTAAGCTGCACCTTAACATTTATGAATCATAGAATCTATGATTCTATTTATTGACATGGCTTGTAAAACTTGGTCGTAAATAGTGGAGTCACTAATCATCCTGAAATCTGCATTTTGTCCTCGCTGACCTTGTGTAAAGTTTATTGTGTGTTATAAACTACCTGAGTAAATGCAAGTGATAAAATAAGACATAAGAGAATGACGGGAAGGTGATTATATTGTAAATATTTGATTACGACTGGACACAAATGCAAGAGCAAAACAGTATTTTTCTTGTAATTTAAAACTGTCTGTCGTGGCAGTCTGGACATGTCAACCTGAACGTGCTATGGGCTTTTCTTCATTGTGTATTTTAAGTATTAGTAACACTTGGGAAAAAACTAGTATTCTTTTATCTAAAAAAAAAAAGGAAGAACAGAGATGATGATGATTAGTCAACATTTCTCCTCCTAAAGCCTCTCTGCAAGTGGAATTTTCTTTTATTAGATACATAGCTGTATTCAGAAAGCCGTCCAAAGAACAGTATCCATATGCTACAGGTGAATCATGATAATGCAAGAATCCTGGCCTAGTTCCAGGGTCAAGCTACTGAAATCAGTCCAGGTTATGGTTTTATTTGACTTTAATAAACACAACTGGTATATGACTGTGACTCACATTTATGCATTGAAAAATATAATTTCTTTGAGATTAAGGAGACTGACAATTGGATCAGGTGTGGATTTTTAAAAAATAATTCTACTCCTGTCCACCTTTTCTGTATAGACAACTAGAATAATAGTATAAAAAGGGGGAATATATATAGTTTTATAATGTATGGATGTTTTCTTCAGTTCATATATATGTTGGTTTTAGTTTAGCTCAGATCCTTGTTTGAATGTCACTGAGTAATTCAGGTAACAATGAAGAGAGAATGTATGATGAGAAGTGGTTGTTGGTTACAAAGTGGTTGAAAAATCAATTTGTTTAAAATGCTGACATTTCTCAGTGAACCAAAATCACAGGGCATTTAATTTTTGGCCGGTAGACATCTTGAGGGCAAAATGTCTGTTGGTCCAGGAAAGTCTGGTTTTATAGTTACTAAACTTGCAAGGTTACTTCTAATGTGCTACATTTGAGCTAAAACTACCTTGTTACCACAGTCCCTTGATATTGCAACAAGCAATCTACCATCCTTCTTTCTAATGAAGGAAAAAAAAGTCTTCTGTGTACTTTTTGATATTTTTAATATGAGTGGTCGCTGCAACTGCCTGGGCAATAAATTTGAGTAGTTCATGTTCCCCTAAGGAACAGATCTGCTCTGTGCTAGTGGGAAGCAGTTGCCTGTAACTCGATGACAGTGTTAATAAAGGAATACACAGCCTTTGCAGCCTTGCAGGTGTAAAAGCAGATGAAAATTTTCCCCTGAACCGTATGGATGAGAAAAGACCTAATAATAATGAGTTTTGTTGCTCCTTTTAATACAACTAACTGCTGTTTCTAGTCAGGATGTCATTTGAAGGACTACCGAATGGCTTCTAAAACTTCTAGCAGCAACTTCTGTAGGTTTTCCTGGTGAATACATGATAGCACCAATAGCAGAAAGATGAATTAGGACAGTTTCTTGAGGAAAAGAAAAAACATTAGGGAAGTACCTCTCTATCAAAGATTTTTTTTGTTTAAAGAGTTTTTTTAAAAAAAAAAAAAGCCGAAACCAAAAAAAAACCCCCCAAAAAACCCCCGAATGTAGTCTTGATGGTGGAAAGTGCTAGGCAATGTGAGCCACAAAGTCTGGGGAGGTCCAGATCAGCGTTGGACCAGGAGGTGTTTTAACCTGGATGATGATGCTAAAATAATCATAGAATCATAGAATCATAGAATGGCTAGAGTTGGAAAGGACCTTAAAGATCATCTAGTTCCATTATAAATTACTTCATGAAGGGATGAGCAATACCCTCTCCAAAAGAGCCTGTCATCAAAGGAAGGAGGCGGCACTGGCATGGGAAATAATCAAACTTTTTAACGGTTTGGAAAAAATATCAATCTTTGTTTTAGGTTTATTTTTACAGCCTGAAATGGAATAATCTAGAGGGCCAAGCAGTAGCCATCATGGCTATTTATGCCTTATAACAGCCTAATAGAAACATTTGTGGGTTCCTAAAAGCAATTTTGACCAATTTTTAGCCTGTGCTTTGACCACTGTAGCCTGAACAAGCAGTTCATGTTATAGGTATTACTTGATACAGAGCCCGTGACCTCTTCTGTCAGTAGCCTCTTCGTTACCATACTGAAACCTGACATATGCTGGTATTTGGAGATTACCTATCATAAGTAAAACATATTATTTGACCAAGATTTATAATTGTACTTTGGGCAGACATGCAAACATCTTAAGAATATGACTCAGTGTTTAAAATGTAGGGGCTGTTTGGAACTAAAGTTATTTATCACTTTCACTTCATCATTTCTTCATCAGTTGTGCTCTTTATTTGATGAGATATGGAAAAAAGTGGCACTTTTTTTTTTTTTTTTTAAATTGTTCCACCTCTGGCTGTGAACCATGGTGTAGAACTGAGGTGGCAGTGGTGAAATCTGCAATAGAAAATATCACTCTGCAGTGGGGTGTAGATTTTTTGGCAGATAAAAGTATATGAAGAAAATCCATCTGGATTATGCTCGTTCATAATAAGAAGGTGATAACAGTTGGTAGAAGGAAATGTTGAGGATTTAGCAAGGGCTGTAATTCATCTGTCTCTGCAGTAGGTGAACTCCAACTTTTATTTGATTTATTTTTGAATCCCCATTTAGAGACAAGAAATTGCTCAGACAATTAGCATTGTTAATTTCTATGTAGCCCGTACTGTCCATTCATATCCTTACTGTGTTTAGGTTTAGTGTTTGCAACATGGTGCTACACTTGGTTTCTTCCTCTGAAGTTACTTTTGCAGAATCTTTCATTGAGGGAAGCCCAAGAGCAAAAAAGCTTCTCTTCTCTTTAGGGTTGTGTGAAAGGATAATAGAGCGTGAGTTCTTTGTATCACAAGTACCTTTAATCCCAATCCCAAAGGAGCTGGAGCTGACGATGGGACCTCTTCTAGAGGGTGAGGCTGCACAGATTGTGTTAAAAAGTAAAGCCATGGGGCACCTTGCGTAACTTGGGTGGGAGGTTAGGTGTTACTTTTTTTTTTTCCCCTCTTTGGATCCATGTGTAAAACCATAACCATACTTTCCTTTTTCTTCTTCCCTCCTCAAAACCATCAAACAATCTGGTTGTTTTGATACTGACAGTTTTCAACTGCTTTTTCAGAGCCTCCATTCCATTTATGAAAGAGTGAATTGTTAATGAAATGCTTATAAGGCTTCAGCTGACTGGTTTCAAAAGCAATAAGGCCCTTTTTCCTTCTCTCTCTCTCTCTCTCTCTCTCTCTCTCTTCTGTCTTTATTTATCCAAGTTGTGTCTGAAAAGCTTTTAAGATATTTGGTAGCCATCCTTTCTGCATTTGTGGGAAGTAACATATTCCCATACACACAAGAAAGTATTAATCTAAACCTTGGGTGCCCAGCAGATAAAAGCTTTCGTTAGCCTTCAGAACAAGAGGCTTTGAGCCACTGCCACAAATAACACCCTGGGTAAATTTAAAAGTTGCTGTTTTGGAGATGATTAAACGGAAATGGGGAAATATGAAACCACGACACTGTAAAGCAGAGCTTGTCTACGCGGCTGCTTCTGTTGTAGCTGAATCTTTGGTTCCATGTGACGGGCACAAGATCAGTTTGGTTTGGGCAACTTGGCTTTTAACAGTTGTGCTTTTTGAGGGTAACTATGAAAAAACCCCTTGATTTTTGTGGGACAGTATTGTGCTAACCATATTTCATCAGATAGGGCAATCTGCTTGCACAAACATGATCAAAGAATCAGTCCTCTGTTTTCTTCATGTGATTTTAGTTTTTTATTATTTCTTTTAATTTTTTTTGGTAAACAGGGGGTGTGGGGTTTGTGTGTTGTGGCTTGGGTTTGATTTGATTTGGGCTTTGTTTTGGGGTATGGGGTTTTGGTTGTTGTTTTTTTTTTTTTTTCCTAAATTGTGAACTCTCTCTGGCAGCTACAGGAAAAACTTGATTTAAGCAAACCAAAAGAAACAGTTTCAATTCCTCAGGCTTTAAAACTCTACTAAATAATAGTTGTATGAATTCTGAATATGCATGTTGCAAAACATTTTTAAAAATAAAAATGTTGATTTAAAGCAAAGGCCAAGGTGCTCTGAGGCCATTGCCATCGCTCTACTGTGCTTGTTCATTGAAAAGCTAAATTTTTGATAAGTGTAACCATCTAACACCTCAGATAGTATAATTACACCTGAAACCGTGCCAGAACGTGTTGTTTACAAAATGTTCTTTGCCTTGAAAAGTGTCACTTTGTAAGATTTTAATTGTGTGTCTTTGATCCCATAAAAATGAGCAAGTGAAGGTTTGCGTGAAATCCTCCTCCACACCCCCTAGTACATAGCTGGTACTTGGAGAGCTCTTTCGAAGACTAAGAACAGTTAAGCACTGGGAGAATATTTTTGGTGTTTCTGTTCAAAGTTTCCAAGGCTTTTCTGCCTTATGCATTAACTTGTTCTGCTGTATTGGCTGTTGAGTTCTCTTTTAACAACTTCAGTGTTAACATCTTTAAAGTCACTCATTAGGATGCAGGCTTCAGTATTTACTTGTCATCTAAGACATGATGGCTTGGATGCCTGTCAGGTATCTGGCATCGTTTGTGAATATGTAGCAAGGCAGGCTGACAAGTCAGCTTTGGCAACGCTGCGAGCAGCCTTTTTCTTTCGACGTTACTATGGTGAGAAGGACCTTTGTCATGGTATTTCCATGTCCTCCTTCCTAAAGACTTGGGGTTGGCACACTAAAGCCTTTCAGGTGGGGAGGAAGACTCGGGTAACTTCACGATCGGTTGATTTGTTTCCACTGCTCTATTTCCGATGAAATTTTTTATACATCTAACAGCCTTGTTAGTTTTAACAATCTGCAACCATAGTTCACCACATAGTTCTGCACTTGCAGAGACAAACTAGGTTAAAAAAAGATAAGATATTGTGTATTATTTTGAATTTCCAAAGCTGTCCTCCTGTCTTAAGAGGACTACAGTAGGCTTTTCTTCGGTTAACGTAGTATGTACAATGTTCTGTATGGTCATGCCTTAAAAAACAAACTAGTTATCCCTGCAGAATGTCAGGGTGTATCCGATGTAATAGGATGTGGACTGCCCTGGTTCAGCTTTCTCAGGGTAATGCTTTGCTTTGACTCGTATTTATTGTGCCTTATCCATTGTATTCTTTTTCCACACTGTATATAATACCAAGCAGTTTTTCCCATTTTGCTGTCCATTTGCCTCCCACAAAGGCAGGAACGTGGAGCTGGGGAGAATTGTGTGTGTTTTCAAGCCTCGCTGTTGCAGCACAGCATAATGACTGTGCAGACGACCACACGTGAATATTTTCCTCTGCAGTGCTAAGCTGTATTAGTAATGCTGAAGGGGGCTGTTAGTGGTCCCATGGGCTGCATTTTGATTAACCACTTGACTACTACTTGAATTCTCCTAACACTGCATTGATTTCGGTAGCGTTAATGGAACACAGCAGCACAGCTGGTGTGAGGATGGACTAGCAGTAGAAAAGTTAATTTTCTTTAAATCATACCAATGCTTTCCACTGAAGTTTCTAAAATGTCAGTAGAAAGCATTTTGTGCTCTGCATTTAAAATCTTGAAACCTTTAGCTCATTTCATTGAATATGTTGATAGTGCTTTCAGCTTGCGCTGAAAATTCTCTCTTTAAAGAAATCTTACCAGCTGGAGATGAAAAATGTGAATTAAACTGAGAATGTGTTAATTAGTGTGAGAAGAGAAAGGAGACCTTACACAAACTAGCCTAACTACAGTGTTGTGTCTAACCTTACATACCAGATTTCAGAACCGAAATAGAAAAAAGAGAAAGGTTCCATGAATTAAAGAAAGAATAGCACTTTTATTTAATGATCAAAACCAGAAAGAGGACCAATAGACATAGAATTGGTGAATAGACTTGATTGGATGCGATTACTCTGTCCTTTTAATACTTGGGCGGTTCCCGATTTTATGAGATCTGCTGATGGGAAAGGCTTTGAGTTGAGCCAGTATCTGTGCTACATGTCATCAAAAGGTATTCTAATGTGTGGTTTTGCACTAGTCTAAAAATCTGGGATTTAGCCTCAAGGTTCCAAAGTGTATAAACTTAAGTTCTTAAGGTATTTCAATTCTCTGAAGAATTGGTCCTTAGCAGACTAGATTGGCTGCTGGTGTCACAGCTTGCAATTTCAACAGTATCGTGGGTTTTTACTTTGCACTTATTTTTTTTTCATTTGTTGTTCCAAAAGTTTTATGACAAATAGAATACCTATCAATAATTAGTTACTCAGTAGTGATTGTTTATAACTGTTGTTCAGCTTACTGTCTTAGTGGATTATTTCTAGACTTCTTAACTGTGATAGAGAAAAATTGAAGCAGAATTTTTTGTCCTCTTACAAAGCACATTATTTGAAGGATGGTGCAATATAGGAAAGGGACAAAATATGTATGTAGCTCTCACTGTTGCTTATTTTTACTGTTTTGTTAAAGAGTAACTAGGAAGCAAACAAAAAATCAATTCTCTATCGCAGATTGTGCTATTAACCACGTCATTATCTCTTGAGTGTTGTAGACCTGCACTAAAACAAACTAAACCTGTGGACATAGAGCTCAATTGCAAGAGACAATGAAAACCTGTACCGGTGAACTGGTGTTTAAAGAAGGTGGTGTCAAAGGCATGGGACTTCAGCCAGTGTAGTTGCTCACATAGAGCAGCAAGGGAGAAGTATCTTTTCCAGTGCAGGGTTAGGTGGCTTAGCTTCCATCTGCCAATTCATTCATGCTAACGTGCCAGACTTTGCACTGAAATAACTGATGATTGTTCACAAGTTGGGTTTCACCTGCTGTGCACTAACAATCTCTGATGCAGAGCTGTATATCTTTAAACAGCCACAGACATTTGCAAAGTGAACATATGGCTCCTTTCTAAACGTGGGGATGGAGCTTGTTAGTTGTATATTGAATACCCCAGGACTTCACAAACAGAGCATTGTATTTAAAGAGTTTTTTTCCAGAGTCACATGGTGTTTTGTTAATTTTTTCCATTTTTTCCAGGATAATCTGTAAGAACCGTGTGCTCTTAGGTTTATAATATCCTCACGTTCATATTTTCAATTTGTCAATGCATTGGCTTTTAATGTAACATCATATGAGATAAATGTTCAATAATTATGTCTTTGCATAAGAGCAGTCAAGAGGAAATAAGCTGTGCATGACTTCAAAAACACCTAGGTGTCTGTAGAATAGAAATTAATATCATGGTTCACGCAAAGCTTAAGAGAAAAATGCATGTGTATTAATTCTGTTGCTTTGTACTGACTTGACAGTTGCTGTATTTCTAACTGTTTTGGCTGTAAGTTCTAAGTTTTGGCTGGGAAAAGAGATCTCAGAACTTGAATTTTAAATTACATAAATCCTAATTAAGGATAAAGATCCTTGTGGTTTCTCAAATACTGTTTTCCAACAAAAGTTACTTTAATGTCTGGCTTAATAATATATTTTTCTCCTTCAGGAAAGAACATCCAGCATGAATTTGGTAACAGTGTAATACACCTATGTAGACCTTCTTAACAAGATCCTTCATAAGATAATAGGGTTTGGGTTTTTTTGTCATCTCCAAATGATGAAAAACTCTAAACTCTTGACTTATACCTTAGTGCTTGCTTTTCGTGTTTTGGAAGATCTGGATGTGTAGATCAGCATTCCCAGGCTTCCACTTGCTTCATCTCCCCTGTCTTTGTGATCCATTCAGAAGTGTAAATTGCTGGTATCTGGTTGCAGTTGGTCCCAACTGTCCATGGGATATGTAAGATATGGTCACCTCTGGATTCCTTTTTAAGAAGCCAGCTCCTAGCAAGCGGGGATGATGGAAGCCTGTGAAGGGAAAAGGGGGTGAGCTGGTTTGGCAGTATTTGGCCCACACTGAGCTAGAGACACACCGGGGAATACTGTCTCACCACTGCTGCTTCTGCTGTGCAGTGTGGTTTGAGGGCAAGCTGGACTGTTAATTTGTAGCTATAAATTTGTATTTAAAGGGGCTGGTCACAGCTTCCTTGACTTTAGATATTTTACAAGGCTGTTTCCTATGTTTGTAACAATAGTTCAGAACAGCTAGTTTAGTAAGGGTAGGGAAAGGAGCCTTTTTGTTGCCCACAGGCACTAGCTGTTACCAACAAACTCCAGCACACCTTCCATGCCTAGTTAGAGGAGCCAAAGTGTATTTTTTCATACAGGTTGTGATTATTAAGGAAGAAAAAAGTTGGGAGGGATGTTTCTCAACCTAGAACTCACACTGGCTATGGCCAAGAAGAAAGGGTACGGCTTCAGCTCAAGCAGTAATTGACGGGAACCATCAAAATTATTCCTAAGTGAATTCAGACTTTTGCATCAATTCTCAGGCTTATGAGTGGAAACAAGTATGTTCAAAACTTGCCCATTTCTGCAGGTGATGTGTTGCTTTGGACAACTCTTCTTGATGTCAAGGTGTTTCCAGTATGATTACATCAGCCAGTTCCTGTTTGCAGGCATGAAGGAAAGGTGGCTTGTCTAGGGAGCACTCGGATGGAACAGAGTTGCTGCTCTGTATTGCTTCTCCTGTTCTTTCACCTTCATTCCATCTTGTGTGCATATATTGCTACGTTTTGTTCTGCTCTGGATAATGCTTTATGTAAATTGTTTCATGGGCTGGTTTATATTTAAGCTTTATAGAACTGCCTTCACTATGCTATTAACTGATTAGTAGCTGTGAATGAAGCAAGTAGAAGTTGGTGTAGGTGTTTGGGATAGATCCATGGTAGGGCTGAGTGGGAAGCTAGTGGGCATGTGAAGCATCTTCAGTCTGTAATGGTGGAAAAAAGGTGTTATTTTTGAGGAAGGTGAAAACTAGGAGCATTTACTGTTGCTGGCAAGGAGGGGGAAAGATGTCAGGTACTCTTGGAAATGCTACTAGAAGCATTAATGCTTCTTCAAGCATTTTAACATGGTAAGGGGTGATAAAGGTGGGTATTAGTGTTCTGTGTTCTCTATACACACAGATTATCCTGGGGAGATCTGTATGCTCTTTGTATGTAAATCATCTCAGTGGAAGAGCAAGAGCGGGACTGCTCTGGAAAAACCCTAGTGCAGCTGTCCCCAGGGGAGACCAGAAGCCTGAGAAAATCCACAGCTTATGCTGACAAAAATGTCTGGCTCTTGCTTTTTACTTCTTGGAACGGGCAGGAACAAGGAGCGCTGGCAGAGTTGGCTTTCTGCTTGGGAAGTATCTGGATGTAGTATTGCCACAGCTGAGCTGAGCTGTCGAAGTGTATGGTGGGTGCATTATGTGACTGTTGTAAGAAGACAGTTTTTATTCTTGCAAGGGATCCTGTAAAACCTTTTGAACAAATGAACAGTAGCAAAGATCACTGCCCATCCACACAAACACACTTGCATGCAGAAAATATGTTTACACATGCCAAAAGCAAACAGGTATCTAGACTACTGTGGTGTGTCTACCGAAAATGAGGCCATTCTCTGTATTATGTGGGTTTTTTCTCTATCCTTCCTCTCTTTGACAGATCACAAGATACCATTAAAATGCAATATGATATAAGTGAGAAACTTGGCACACTAGATGTTTATGCTGTAAAATAAAGAATTATAGCTTGTGTTTATGTATTACCTTGAACTTAAAGGGACTCCAGAAGAAGAGAGGGTTCACTTGACTAACCCTCTGAGCTGGAAGGCAGTCATATGATAGCATAGTCAGCTTGAGGTAGAAGACAAAGTTCATGAATCCTTCATGTTGGCAAGCTATACTTCCAACCAACAGAAAGGGCAGAAGAGCAGTTTTGAGTACTTTTCTACTTTTGACAAGTAAGGAGCTGATGGAACAACAATAAGTCTAAGGACGAATGACCACCTTGCAGAGAAGGATCGTTTGGCCCAGAGTCAGCACTGCAAAGGCTGTATTTATGGTTCCTTAAGTGACCTTGCTGGGCTTTGCCATCGGCACGTCCTGCAGCTGCAACCCCTTGGGAACTGTCATTGTCATTCCCACCTCTGCTTTGCTTCCTCTGCAGCGCTAATCCAAAAATTGTTTCTGGTTTAAAGTAATACTTTTGGGCAAGAACTATTTTAAACATATCAGCGATCCAATAAAAACTCAAGTGAAAGGTAGTGCTGGCATGGTGAAGGGTGGGTAGTGGCTGAGGAGGATACCCCTTAAAAGAGCACTGTTGCAGTGGAAAAGATATGTGGAAATGCATGTTGAATACCATTAAAAATACCTTCTCTTTAAGGGTTTAATAATCATCTTTTACCTCTCTGAAAATTGCTAATTACAGTTACTTGGTTCTATGAATAGTAGCTGTAGGAGGGAGGCAAAAAAAACCTTTGAGCATGGCAAGTGTAACGTCCAAATGCAGCTGAAATTGATAGGAAAACTTGTTTGTTTGAATGGAATTGCCTAGACATTCAGAATTTTCACCCCTAAGTTCTGTAGGATGTTGAAAGTTGAACTTTCCCTGTGGTTGAACTGCATCTCTGATGTTAAAACCTAGATTTTAGATGTCTTTTATGTTTTGGGAAGATCTGAATTTGACATGCCTTATGGAAAGCTCTGTACTTATTTTGTATTCAGGCTTATGAATTTGTCAAAAAAAAAAAAAAATCAAAAAAGCCCACAGTCTAGACTGTACAGCTCTTCTAGTGGCATTGTATTGATTACTGAAAATTGCCATCATTTTAACCATGCCTCTTTTTGATTTAAGGTAAGTTTGTTACTGTTTGATCTCAAGCACTGAGATCACACATTTCTCTGTGATTCAAGTGGAAGGTCTGATTCCTGAACTGTAATAAAGCAAAAGGTCCCGTTGTTATCTAGCTGTACTGACTGAATTTAGGAAATACGTTTAAGTTGTTGATGTCTCTATGCCTGCTCTGTATGTTCTTACTTGGAGCAGAAATCAGAGCCGTAGATGTCACTAGTCTAGTCTGCAAGAATCCTATAAGGATAAGAAGATAAGGGAGAATATTTTGAAAGTGCTTATTGATTTGAAATTACAAAGTCATCTTAAGAACTACTTTGCTTCTGTGTTATTGTCACTGGCAGTACAGCTCAGTTTGTCAAATTATTGCTGCTGCAGAGACTGCCAAATAAGTGTCTCCTTCCTGGCATAACTCTTCTTTCCTCATCAGCTCCATTTTGCAACGCTTCACTCACATTTCGTGTTTTATCTTTAAAAGAAACTATTTGCAAAAACATGGAAAATATTCATATAAATCAGGAGGTGTTTTTTGTGTATAATACAACATTCTAACTTTTATCCACTGATCTTGGATACTTGTCTCTATTCTAATGCTGCAGCCTCTTTTTTTTTTTTTTTTTTTTTTTTGAGATCTCTAATTAGCATATTCTGGGAGAAGTTGTGCACTGTAACTGCCATAGCTTGAAGTGTTCCTAGGCTGATGGATGACTGGCTTTAATGATCTTGATTCTTGCCCGTGGGAAAAGCCAGAAATGATGCAGGTATAATTTAGATAACTCTGGGATGAACTACCTAAATTGAAAACCTTATCCTCTGCTGCCTTTGGCAAGGAACTCTCCACCGCGTTAATAATTTTTCTTGCCTTAAAGGCCTGCATTAGAGGGTTCTTCTAAGTTCTTAGAAGAAAGTCCCGTCCTGGAGTTGATGTGGTAATGCCCTTCAAAACTGCTCCTTTTTCTTTGGCTCATGGGCTAGAAGTGTTGCTCTGCATTACACTCTTTAATGTGTTGCAAAAATCTAGAATGATAAAATTTTAAAATAGGCAAAAAGAAAAATAAATTCTTGGGAGACCATAGGAAATTTTTCTTGTGAGATGTGATGTAGTGCTACTCAGTCATAGGTTTAGATCATATTGCAACATTTATTAATTGGGTCATATATCTGATGCCAACTTGCAAATCATGAGTATTTCACGAAGTGATAACAGAACTCGAAAAACTAGTTTTTATGTTTAAGAGCAATATGCATCTTACAAATGTTTGACAATCGTAAACAAATTCTTGGAATTTAGTAGTTTTAAGCACACTTCAGTTAGGAAGATATTTTGCTTTTTATTATTCTCAGTATGGATTGGGTTCAGTCTTCATAGACCAGTTTTTGTAATTCAGCGCTTTTACTGCAAGTCAGAGTTGAAATCTATGCAGCCATTTTCTTCTATAGTCAAAAAAGAGCACACTGAGTTTTAATGTTATAACAAATATTACACAGTAGGGCTCTTCAGTCGGGCTGGATTGTGGATTCATGAAAATAAAAGGAAGGATTCATTAGGCTATCTGTCAGAACTGTAAAATGAAATTCACTTACGGTCTGTGTTTCTCTTTAGATCTCATAAATGGAGCCCAAGAACAGTGTGAATTGCCTCCTATGGATGGTTTTCCTCACTGTGAAGGGAAAATAAAGGTAAAATGAACTGGTTTTAATCTTATTCTGTGTGTTCTATTAAACATGAACGTGTGTTGCAAAAGGTCACTACTCAGACAATGGCGTAAAACAAGAACAACTGGGTCAAAAAGAGGATGTTTAGGAGTATCTGTCAGTATAGCATTGCCTTTAATACTACTGCTGAAAAGAAATAAAGTAGTCTCCTATTCAGACAGGAATAAAATGGCATATTATATTAAAATGCCACGTTATTTAATAAAATGCCTTATTACTTTAATGCTGTCTTGTTATTCAGAAACTTTCTTCTCCTTTTTGAAAAGCCCTGTTTTCTTCCCCATTATGAATCATTTGGTGTTCCCCTACCCCAGGACCGGGATTCTGGGTGTACCTCACCCCAGCCCTTTCTCTGTCTCAGCAAGACATTTGTTTCCACTTCTTTCCCCTCTTTGCGAGAAACTTTGTCCAGTTCCTTCCTTCCCCTTTTCTCTTAAAAGCCTTTTCTGCCTCTTCTGCTCACGAGCCAGGCACTGCCCTAAGTGTGCAACCAGAGATTTGGGGGGTCACAACTGATTCCACATAAATCCTGTATTTTACTAATAATGCAGTTGGAAAGGCCAAATATTGAAAGCCATCAGACTTTGGTTGGAAAGCCTGCAAAACAAAGAAAAACCCCAACAAACTTGAAGAGATGGGAGATTATTGGGGTTTTTTCCCCCCAAGATACATTTCAAATGTAAGGATACTGTTTTAATAGTGGAGGACAAAAGTAAAATTGCTGGCCACTTAAATATCATTACCAAGTGTTGCAATGTCTTTATGAAAATGAAAACAAATAACTACCAAAGTATATGTGAAGCTATGTTGACTTTTTTCTCTAAATAAAATTCTTAGATAATAGTATTAAAAAAAAAATCTGTAAATTTTAAATCTCATGTCTGTTTTGATCCGTTTTGACAAACTGGCTGCATAGTGAATATGTAATACATTATTTGAATATTAAAATATGAATTTAAATTAATTACTTCTGCAGAAATGGCAGATTCTTGGCAGAATCGAGCAGATTTCAATCTTGGTAACTGAAATGATCTGTTAAATTCCAGCGCAAGTGTCACACGGGGCGGGGGGGGCAATGCAGTCAGCTCCAACCACACCCGAATGGCTGCATCCTGATTATATTCCCCTTTTGATATTTGTCTCTGCTTGCCTGGCTCCCAGTTTGTATAAACTGTGCTCGCGGCTGGTATGCGGTTACTTCTCCAACGCAGCTGAATGCAGAGATGCGGTGTGCTGCAAAATATTAATAAAATTCCTCTTTTTGTTATTTGTGATTTTTATCTGGTTGGATACAGTCGCTTGCAGCTTTCCCTGTTATTCCTGAGTTCAGTGTGAAATAGTATAGAGATATTGCGTGGTACTTAAACCTAACAGACTGTCGTTTTGTTCTGTTACAGTGGATGAAAGATATGTGGCGATCGGATCCCTGTTATGCAAGTTACGGTGTAGATGGGTCCACATGCTCCTTTTTTATTTACCTCAGTGAGGTCAGTAATCTTGTACTCTGCGGAAGGGGAACATCATAGTGCCTACATATTTTTGGTAACTGTTTGTAAACTTTTCTCAGAAAAATTCATAACTTCAGAAAAAATCTACAAGTAAGTAAAAGTGATTAAAACAAAATCATTATGAAGTGTGTTGCTATTATCTGTAAGTCTTCCAGGGGTTTCTATCCTGGAGAATTCTGTTTATAATTGAAGTGATGTAAGCAGCAACTCTCCAGGGAGTCCACGCTAGGTATCATGTTAAATTGAAGTATCACAGTCATAGATCCTTGCCTCTGAACACTTTTCTTGTTGCTTTCCATGTAGCTCCTGAGGTAGTAATAGGGAGGCATTTTAGGAATGTAACATTGGGGAAGCGGAACTAGATGGTACATCCTCCTAAGCAGCATGGCTGCTTCCTGCTTGGAGACTGTTCATGAATTGCAGAATCTGTTGACAGGAAAAAAAAATAACTCCACTCAAAACCATGACTTTCACGTTGAGTTGCAAATAAATTGTCTAAATCTTATGGTACCTATCAGAACCAAAGGCCCAGCTTTGTACACGGATGAGTAAGGTGCTTGCCCTGGTGGCTTTTGTATGGCCTTCCTATTTCCTGAGTAACACCTGTTTTCCAAGGATGAATTTTGTCAATCAGTTATTATGAGCTCTGTTACTGGCTTGTAGTGTGTGCGCCGGAAGCAGTCAGGTGTATTTGATCACTTGACCTTTCTTATTAGTAAAGTTTTGATAACTTAGAGCAACTCATCTTGGAAGTGGTATTGATATCTAGTGGCTTTCTGCTTGGATAGAACTACAAGAGCCAATGTGGCTGCAGAATTGCAAACTAATATTAATTTTCTAGTTACTGCAGGATTCAGGGGATGGAACTCGGTTTTTAAATTACGTACCTGAGATTAAAACTATAAATCTGTTATATAAGTAGCTTAGTTGTAATGAAAGCAGTTTCTGTTAATTTACTCAGTTGACTGTCATTGAACTTTTGGGGGCATTGCTTGAAGCAGCAATAATAATAGTTAAATGCGTATCCAAAACACGTATCTGAACAAATAAAGAAGGCTGGGTTGAATCACAAATTTGACTCATTCCATTGCTAGTACCAAGTGTTGATTTATTTATAGGCTATAAAGCTGGGGAAGGAAAAGATACAGGACGACTATATTATTTATCCTGTTATTTATCATAGAAACTAGAGACATGGTTTCATAATCATCTTAAGCTGATCTAAGTTTCTACTAAAAGGTTATGTTTTAGCATCGGTGGAGTTAAATTTGTACATGTATATAGTATTCTGTCAACCAGCAGGTGCTTCATGTTTTAATGCAGATATATCTTAAAAATGAAGATACATGTCAATGGAATGTGAGAATCTAATATTATTAAATAATATTTATTATTTTGTAATTCTGTTAAATCACAGTATTTTCTGTAACAATCTTCTCTGATTATCAGTTTTGAAAAATCAGTTGTTGCTGTTAGTTTTTTGATAATTGATCTTTCAGCTCATCCTCAAGGCAAAAGGCAAGCAGATTTACAGAGGCCAAGTGGTTGTTTTTCCAAGGATCTAGGACTTTGAAATTTTTCTTTAAACAACAATATTGAATTTGGACAACTTCTCATTATATGATAGAACAACAGTACAATTAGTTTATGTGTGTATTTGCTAACTTCAGACAAAGGTCTTGTACTTTTTTTTTTTAAGTGCTTTCCCATGACTGAATGTAAAACTCATATCGGATGAGTGTGTTATTAACCTTGAGTTTAAATTTGGCGTTCTTAATCCTATGATTAATTCCATGATTAATGCCCGGCAGCAGAGGTTGAAAGCTTAAATGTTTGCAAATGCAAGCATGAAATGAAATTCTAATAACACTACAATGATGTGGATTTATGAGGTGTGTTGGCTGCTGAGGATAACTTGGAAATGCTGTTGTGAGAGTAATTTGTCAAAGTGGACAGTGATGAAGAGTTGACAGTTTATAGTATGGTTGTGTAGCTGAATGATAAATGTGTCCACAGAGCTCTCAAGTCAAAACTGCTGATTTAAAATATTAAAATGCATTAGGGTACTGGAAGGATATTACTGTTAGGATTTTATTTTTTTTTTTACTTTAAGGTTACAATATAGGAGTAAGATGGCTGTTTACACATGCTCTGCATGAAAAGGCATTATACGCATCAAATTATGCACAACCTCAGCTTGAAAAGACAGAATATGCATCAAATACGCATATGTCTACTTTTGCCCCTAAAATCACCTCTGCAATCTAGTGTGACAAGCGCCTGTGCTCTTTCATACTCTTTTAGCATCTGATTTTTCTTCTGAAGCAGTTCAGTTAGGGGATTCTGTTACACTCACCTAGCACTCTTTCTAATACAATTTTAAACTTGTAAACAAAGGAGCCCGAAATACTACGTTTTGGTGAGTAATATGGGTCGGAACCACAGAGACACAAAGTACTCGCCTACAATTTATGCAAAGGTTTAGAAACAAAGCTTGAGATAAACCCCAGTCTTTGGGTATCTGTCATGCACCCTTGTTACGTTTCCACCATGTGCATCTGCAAAACAGAAATAAAATAGAAAAAAATCCAGGCTGCCCCAACTCTTCTCTTTTGAAGAGCCTGCACAAGTGTGAGTATTAGCAGTTCTGCCTCCTCTGGTTCACTTTGGATGGGACTCCTGCAGGGTCACAGGCACAGCTGCCTCAACAGCTCTTCTCCACTTCTCTGCTTGTGTCTTGGCCGCTTGAGCAGAAAGGGAGTGAGTGTGGCAGCAGAAGGAAAGCAAGAATCAATCCAGCACATTCAGGTTTATGTTTGCTTTTTTTGTTGTTGAAAGCCATCCCCTGTACAGACTTGCAGAGAAAGCTGCAAGAATTTTTGCACTTCTGTCTTGCTGTTTTGCTGCAGGCACTGGATCGCTTCTGGTGGATGATATGCAACTGTGCAGTCTGGAGAACACTAATTGTGCCTTTGAAGACTGGAGGAGACACAAATAGCCTGAATAGCAAAACCAGATTTACATTCTCTTGAATTACAGAGCAAGACAGGGGTAGCAAAAATTGAAAAGCAAGTTAAGCTAACTCTAAGGCTTATGGATAGCTGGGACTTGTTTCTTTTTATCCATGATACAAACTTGCCTGTTGAGAAGAGTTACTCCCTTTTAAACTTAGCATTTAGTTATGAAAAAGTCAGTTGTTTAACACTTTTAATGTCACTGGCACAGTTATAATTTTCACGGATGGCATTGCCTCTGGGGAGAAATGTGAAAAAATTAATTTCTAGACAGTACCAAAATATATTTCACTGCAAAATGTCAGTTTGCAGCTGAAGAATGAAGTTTTTAAAAATATCTTCTAGAAAATGAATTTTTCACACAGTTTCCCAGCTTAACAAAAAAAAAAAAAACCACCAGTGGAGGGGTCTTATCGCTCCTTTTCTTTATCTAGATATGTGCTTTCTCTGAGAGGACTGCCTGCCGCACAGGAGTGGGACTGCTGCTATGACTCCTGGTCAGCCAGTAGCTGTGATGCAAGCTACCACCACCCAGGAGTCATTACACTGACACTTACCTGCTCAAGCTGAGCAGGTCTCATTCACATCCCGGGCTTTGCATCTCCAGCTTGCCCTTCAGGTGGAAGTGTAATTTTTGGTACCCATCTTGGAAGTGGACCCAACGCTTCTTTCAAAAGAATCATGGAATGGTTAGAGTTGGAACGGACCTTAAAGATCATTGAGTTCCAACCCCCCTGCCATGGGCAGGGACACCTCCCACTAGAGCAGGTTGCTCAAAGCCCCATCCAGCCTGGCCTTGAACACCTCCAGGGATGGGGCATCCACAACTTCTCTGGGCAACCTGTTCCAGTGCCTCACCACCCTCACACTAAAGAGTTTCTTCTTAATATCTAATCTAAATCCACCCTCTTCTAGTTTGAAGCCATTACCCCTCGTCCTGTCGATGAGTTGAAAGACTAGAACTGGTTTGAACACCAGTCTTTGAGCCTTCTGTAGCTTTTGCATATGTTCTAGTGTACCACTAGAGAGAATTCTTGTTTTCAGTCCTTCAGACTTATGGAAACAGAATGCATGGTTTGGTTGCAGGAGTATTTTTCTTTATACTTTTACTTTTTTTTTTTTTTTTTTTTGGAGGGATAAAGCAGAAAAATACCAACTGAAGGTGATTTTGAATGTGGGTTTGTTTCCAGAATGCAAGCTATAGCCTGAGGCACATTTAGTGAAAACACCTGGGAATCAAAATTATATAAGTTCCCCAAATCCTTGTGGTTTTGCTGGTTTACTGCAATTTGCTCATGTCTATGTGGAAGTCCCCTTTCCACAACTTGTGCTGCATGTGTAAGCGAATTTCTGACACTGAGGCAACTGCATGATTTTCATTTCTTCACTGTAATGTAATGTCAAACCAGCTTCTTTCAATTCTATGCAATTACTCAGAAAATTGACAAAAAATAGTATTGTTGTCTGAAATGTAAAACAGCGAAAGCTTGAACTCATTTAGTCATGTTACATGTGTTCCTAAGGAATTTAAATGCTAATGAGCATCAGCACTTTGTCCCCACATCATCCATTAGTGTATTGCCCTGGATTTGGGCAATTTGGGCTCAGATATCTTTTCTACTTCTGTCACTTTAAACTGGGATTGGTCTTCTTCTATCTTGTTGGAAAAGGCATAGATGCCAGTGTAAGAGAGGAATCAAATTTAGTGCACGTTACTGAAGTTAGATAAGACACCGTTTGTTGATTGATGGTTATGTATAAAATTTCGTGTTGCAGTGTCACTGGGACTGCGGGTACCAAACACCTAATGTTTGAAGTTGCCTTTGGAAACACTCCTCCATTTCACTGAACAGGCAGGCAGTCATCTTGCACGCTGCAGATTTTGTAGCACCTTCAAAATTACTACCTATCACTGAGGAAATGCTAAAGGAAATATAGGTATTACAGCTTCTAGAGGAGTTGAGAAAGTCACCTTCCCAGTGGGAGCAGTTCTTTCACATCAAATTCTCAAATGGATTTTCAAAGTGAACATTATGAGTTCTCTTCTCTGCCTGCCTTCATACTGCCTAATAAATTTAAAGATGCACCTTCTTTCACCCAATTTGCAGCACTGCTTTTTTTTTTTTCCTTTCCCAGTCTGGCCTGACCTGACATCAGCACTTCACCACAGATAGAAGTGCACTGAGCAATGATGCTGTTCACCTGACATGCAAAGTCATTTTAGTTTCCCTGTAGATGGCATGCACGTGCCCTTCAGAAGAATCCAAAATGAAGATTAACCCAGGTGTTTAGAGAGAGTACCCTTCAGCTTCTGCTTTATTAAACTCCCACTGTAACTCTTTAAAAACATAAAGGACTTCCTGAAATTTTGGATGTGGTGAGCTGCTGGCAGAGTATACTTTCATTCAGTTTGAAGGATGCTCAGACTACCCTGGTGCTACAGATGTTTGCCAGGTTCTTACAGCTGTGCTTGAAGTACTTGCTCTGTGATAGGGACAAGTGTTGCAATCTTCCCTTCCCTTCAGATTCAGTCTGCTTCCGAGGAAGAGTTACTGGAACAGATACCTGCAAAGCTTCTATAAAACATACTCTTCTAATTTCTTAGGTTTGTTTGGGTGGGATTTTTTTTTTTTTTATTAACTCACTTATCAGTAAGCTATGTAAAGATAAAGTCACTGTGAGAGTGGACTGTCTATGATATGGGACTAGAGAATTCTTGAGTTCAGTTTAAGCAGAATCTAGGCATTCAAAACCCAAAGCAGTTTGGAACGCTAACTTTTCACTAATATCTGGAATCATGTAGCACTTAGATTTTGAACTTCTAAACTATCATGTAGCATAACCTTACGGAGGTAGCTACATAAACTCTAGACAGCGTTGTCTACATCAATTCAACAACAGATACAGGAAGCACAGCTGCCGTTATTCAAAAATATATGATGGTGCAAAGATAAATATAGCGTGTGCTGAATAATAGCATTTATATCACTCATCCAAAAAATGGTCGGTCTTCAAATCCATAGTTGTGCTTCCCAACAATCTTCAACTACTAATCTGTAGCCTGATATCACATCCTTCCTCTCAAATCATGTGTATGACAGTGTAACTATTGCTATGGAGAGAATAAGCTAGACAAAGAAGTGATGCTAACCTAGCAAGAGGAAGGTTGTCCTGAAAAGGGGGAAGAGGGGGTCCTGGTTCCTTCTTTGAAGACAACTTCTGTGTTTTGTCTTAAATGATCAAATGAAATACGTAAAGAATTTGAAGATCAGCATACAAACGAACACCACTGCCCTCCTTCCCCTTGATGAAACTTGGGGCTTGTTGCATGTGGGTATTCTGTACCTAAACAAGTACAAAGCTGAAGTACTTTTTTATTTCTGATGGAGGTTTCATCTGGACCCACTTTAGTGTTACCATAGTCCTTTCTGTCATCATTGCCAATGACAGAGAAAAGGTACGAATGCATGGAACTGTAGCAGATTTGTAACTGCATACTGCAGCCTTAGCATGTGCTGTATCATCTTCCTGTTCGCTATCGTATATGTACATGTATACACGCACATCCTTTTTTTTCCCATTGTACATGTTATTTAATCACAAATATTCCCAGCCCAGGACAAGTTACACTTTGATGCTGTTGCATTTTCTGCAACTTTTTTTTGTTATGAGTTATCAACCTAAGCAGGTTTTTTGACCCTTGCTCCCCTGTCACCCTGTTCTGTATTGGGATCTTCCAGAAAATGTGTTGCAAAACAAAGTAACTCATTCTTCTGACATTCCCTGTCCTATCTCTGTCTTGTCCCTGGTAGTTTCAATGAAAGCTGTTAGGCTTTCTTTAGGCAATTTGGGAGCAAGGGGAGAAGAGCAAGTTCCAGGCACCAGGTGTTTCCACAGACTGACTGTTCACTGTTCGTGCTTACTTGTGACACAAGATGAAGGAGGTTGAAGGCCTCCACTCAAGTCAATCTGAGCAGTTTTAGACACTCGTTACCTTTCTTTCTCCCACATCTATGGCTGGAAGTTAGTACTCACTGAAATAAAACCTGGCTTGTCCTTATCTCACATCAATAAGTCTGAGAAAAATGGATTAAGTTCTCAGTGGTATTTGCTTGGAAAAAGATCATTTCATGAGCATCCTCCTGCATTTTTCAATAACTATAGCACCCACCTTTGTTTTCAAAGTTCTGATGGCAGTGGTTAGTAGTCTGAATCTGAGAAGAACAGCTGCAGGACTTGTTCAGAAATGATGAGTACAACTAGAGTTGCTGTTGTGGACCATATTTGGGTTATGCAAGGCAACCAAGAAAATTATTTCACCACTTAAGTTTTATATTTAGTTATAGGCATCCTTGTGGTGTTCTGTGTGAGAAACCCTGAAGTGATTAGCTGAAGTGGCAATGCTTAGTTCTTTAAAAAACAAACAAACAAAAAAAACCACCCGCCCACATTCTAGGTCATCTGAAGCTCTCATGAAACTGTAGGTCCTGTCAAAAACTGTAAATAGAAGTAGTTCCTAGGCTTAAGGCTGAGAGATTGCATGTTCTCCTCACGGAGTGCTTAAGTGCTTGGTTTGAATTGAATTCTGGTGCACTGGGCAAGAGAGGAAGGCCAAGTCATGAAAGAGCAGAAAGTGGTTGTCTTGAAAAAGGCCAACGGTATGGTTAATTAAATGAATTGCAACAGAAGTAGCATGTATTCTGCACTACTGTGTATCGTTACATGGGGCTCAATAGAGAGGAATATAAAGTTCATTTTGCTACTCATCTGGGTTAGTGCAAACTGCTTTTAATTCTGACACAAATTATTGAGTGCTGTTTCTTTACAGGATTTTTAAGGAGTCTTTCCTGAGGCTTTGTACTGCTAGAGACCTTAATTGTACATCGTGCAATGCAAAAACACAGTTAACTGGAAGCTTTTTACTTGAAACACATATAAAAATACAGTTGCTGTGTTTTTTGAGGAGAGCAGCAATAAAACTTAGCAGCCTGCTAGATATCTTGTATAAGTACCATCAAACCTTAATGGTTTTTAATTCTGTAGCAGGCTTTTTAATTCTGTAGTAGAAGCCAGTGCTCTTGTTTCCTTTTCCAATAGTTCTACAAAAGCTGTTTCTCAAGCCTTGGCTATTTAGTGTAGTTGTGTAGGTTGAACCCCCTCTTTCCTTCACCAAAGCGCAGATAGATGTTGATCATCCGTTACTCAACAGAGGAGCAGGAATCGGAGATGGAGAGAAATATCTTTTTTCCCTCCAAAAACCTTGTTTTTGTTTGAAGTGTGGTATTTCTTGACTACTGGGCACCTCTCAATACATATGTTATGACTTGTGTAGACTTCCCTGCTCTAGTTTTTCGCTTCTTGCTTTCTTCGCTCTATATCTACCCAACAATATCAAGTATGATCTAAAAGTGTCTTTTGGTATGTGTTAAGTGTTTGCGTGTTCTGCCCTCTGCCATCACTCTAATCATATTCTGATCTTCCTCTCAATTTCTCTTGGAACCATGACTTATTAATTCTACTTGATTCTTTAATTATCTGCAAAATTATCTCATGACCTGAGCATCAATTTGTACTGGCGTTTTGGCTGGTTTTGCTATCCTATTGTGTCCATCTTAGGGGTATGTATACCCCTGATCTTTTTGCCCAAGAATACCTGAAATTCACTATTAAAGTAATCCTAGTTTGGCTGGTTTGTCAGTCAATATTTTGCCTCTTGATCCCCACTTTCCCTTGTGTCAATACGTTAACTTAATAAGGTTTTTCTCTTCTTTCCCCTTCCCATGGTATGTCTGACTCATTTGCTTCATCTTCGCTTTCTTGGTGCTCTTGTTAATTATTATCCCTCTCATCTAACAGCTCTTTGTGAGCTGTTGGCTTATAAAAATAAACACAATTTCTTCCTTTTTCTATAAGAGAATGCCTATGCGTTCTTCCCAGTGCATTTATCGATCGTGAAAATAACCACACAACTGGCATACTTTGAAGAGTATCCATTTAAAAGTTCTCCGGTGAGTTCAGTTGGTCTTCCCAATAAAAAGAGGGATTGAGTGAATATCAATAATGAAAAATGAGTGCTGTGCCCTCTGAGTACACTGATATTCATTTGAGTCTATTCCCTAGCTGTTTATTTGTGATTAGAATTACTGTAATTTAATTTAGACTAGAAGGAATATTTCTAAAAGCAGAAAAGATCTATATTTGTTTTTCAGTCAGTGAGGCATGAAGCTGGTTGTCCTTTGCGGCTCTGAAAAATTTTCAATTCCTTTAGGATGCGTGGTGGTGCATTGTGAAATACATGAAGCCAGAAAAGGGACACGTACAGTAGTCCTTGAAATGTCATATCTTAATTTAGATCAGTTTTAATGCTAGGAATAATTCAAAATTATTTGTACTATTAAAAAAAAAAAAAAAGTTTCTTCATGGTTTGTAATATGGAGCTTGCAACTCTTTTCTACCAGTGTTTCCACAACTTATATTTGTAAATGTTAGGGTTGCTAATTGCTCCAATTTCTAGAATGTTTCCAGAGTCGGAGACCACTGTTTTCAAACCAGGTTGATGAAGTCACTGCTTTCAAGTGTTGTATTAAATATGTTGAGTTGATTAAGTCATAAGCATTCAAATTAATGCTTTCATATAATCTGTCTGAGGAACCTAAGCTTGATACATTTCTTCTCTTTATTGAGGTTATGATGTCTATTAATTTATTTTCATGTGATTGGTCTTCTAGGCAATCATTTGGTATGATCTTAAGCTTTTAATCTCTAATGCTTCAGGCTTACTGCAGCATGATTAAGCTAAAATTGTGTTTTGACGGATCTGTGACTGGAGGAACCGTAAGAGCAACTCTGACTTCCAGTTCTCTGGGAGTTGTGAACTTCATCAATAGTGATGGGGCAGCTTAACTGGCTTATAAATTTTTGCTTTTCTCCCTTTTCACAGTACAGTTATGTTTCTGTTTACATGGGTTTGCCTCCAACAGTGAGATTCCTTTTTCCCCAAAGCAATTTCTTAAGGCACATGAATAATAAAGATTCTGCAGGACAAGCAAGATCCCCAGGGAGAGCACAGGAGCTTTCAGTGATGTGCATCCGTTTGCTCCTTCTTCCCTTACTACTGGCTGTTGTATTTTTTCTTTTTTCTAGTAGACAGCAGTAAAAGTATTGCATTTGCACTGATCATGTTTCTCTAAGAACTACAGCTATTAGTACTTGTGGATGTTTTTAGTTATGTTATATTTATGTTACTTATACCCTTCAAATAGGATGGGTTTGGTTTTATTCTTCTGTCAACTTCTTGTCTAGATTGCTACAAGGTAGAGCTTTGATCCTTGGGTATTATCAGGCTTTGCCTTTTTGTAAAGATACTCTAGGGAGATGGGAAATGTTTCAAAATATGTATTTTTTTAAGGTCTAGAAGCAGAAGAAAACTTACTGCTTTTTGAAAACATTTAGGAACTGCTCAGAGAAACAGTATTTAGAGCATTCAACAGCTGACCTCTGACTTGGAAGGGTTTTATCTCCTGTATTCATTATCATGAATGAATATCTAAATGCCACTTTTGGTTGCAAATTTGCAAGGTTAAAATGGTATTGAATTGCAAAAAGTCTTCTTAAGCTTTTCTTGCAAAAAGCAATTTTACCTTGCAGCGACTTACTCATCAGCTGGTGCCTCATTTAAGCCATAGAAAGGTGTAATATAAAGGCAGTAAGAGAGTTTGGTAGACCAGCTGAGATTAGAACAGAATGTTTGATTTTCGTGTGATTGTTTTACAGGTTGAAAATTGGTGTCCTCGTTTACCTTGGAGAGCAAAAAATCCTCATGAAGAAACTGATGAAAAAACAGCGGTAAGTATAACATTAAAACATGAGAAATCATTCAGTAATTGGGATTCATGCAAAAGATCCTGAGATCCTGTGCCATATAAATGCTAATCAGACTAAAATTTGCCATTTTTATTTCTCAGCCCCTCAACACTGAAGGGGAACATCCTTGACTGTATATATGTAGCTCATCATGTATTTTCTCCAGTCATTGTATTGCGCTGCAGTCCTGGTGGTAGATTTCCATTTAAAACATTTTTCTGTTTAAATTTATGAAATATTGTATGCAAATACTGAGAAAAATTACAAATCCATAGACTGTTCACCAGCGTTAAGTGACTATATGTGAAAGTGTCCTTTTTACTGTCCCATAAATCTGGGCCTTATATATAAAAATGCCTTAATGGAAGAGGATTATATACACTTCAGTTTTGTAGTAACGTTTTGATTACTCCTAACTTTTTTTCCTTTAAAAACTCTACAGCATGCAGAGTTGTTTCAAAATTGTTACATCCTAATTATGTTTTAGGTATTTTCAGATAATTGCTGGACTTTATATGAGCATTGCTTACATAATTTAGATATAGGCCATCTCATTTTGTAAAACCAATTGTTCTTAGATCAGTCTAGCTTTAAAATTAATATTTCCTTTAAGATTTATATTGTAGTAATGTTTTTTCTTTAATGGTATAACGGGAGACTTCCTTGTATTTGGAAGATCCATGATATACATGAATCTGCAGCATACTGTTCTGATCTTATATTGTATTTTAGAGATACTTCAACCTCATTTTGCAACACATGAACAAAACCAAATCTTACACTGCAGGAAATAAATACATTGTGAAACATTGCAAACATATTCTCAGGCTACCAAATGCTACTAATAAAAATAAGAGTAGTTTATGTGGCTTAGAAATGTCTGTTTAAAGATACCTTAAATATTTGAACTAAAATCTCAACTTAACTTAGGCATTAGAAGTGCATCTTTATTTTTTTTATGAGGAGCGTAAAGCACAAAGTTCACATTTGAGAAGATTTTTCACTTTTGGAGACTACACTATTTGAAGAATAACTAATGTTTTGGGTGTTTTTTTAATGCTTTAACTGAAGGCTGAAATCCGTATCAACTTTGATAATCTCTACAAAATGATGTCCCGACATGAGGAATTCAGGTGGATGATGTTACGCATCAGGCGAATGGCTGATACCTGGATTGAAGCAATTAAATCACTTGCAGAAAAACAAAATTTGGAGAAGAGAAAACGAAAAAAGGTAAACGAAAACATTTTTTATTCCTGCCACTTGCAGTCATATAGGTTCTTTTAAGCTTCCCTTTCCAAAAGTAACTTCAGAGTGGAAATACCAAATATGTCTAAAAGGCTCATGTATAAACATCCCTCTTTTCCAGAAGTATTTTGCTGTTTGAAATTACTGTTACAATGTGTATTTGCTTTACAAATAGTTTCACATACTTTCCAGGACTCAACCTCTTTAATTATGGATAAAAAAGAGACTATGTAGAAATTTCCAAAGGGAGAAACTGTGAATTTAGTGCAAGCTCATGACACTGGACTGTTTTACGTAGTCATAGAAAACAACAATTGTACATCATCTTTGTCCAAAATTGAGACTTTAAATGACATATTTCTGTTTTGGATTTGAGTAGACTTAAAGTTGGCCACAGCTTTGGATTGGGTCAGTTTAGACCTCCTGTAACGAGTTCAATGTAAAGACTGAGATTCTTGAAGTGAAAAGTTCTATTTGATTACTTTTATTATTTTTTTTAATTACCTCAACTAGTTAATATAAAGCCAAAGGTTGTAAACACAACAAAGGCTTTCCCTTCCTGCCTTGTTCTTACTGGAGCCAGTCCTGAGTGACAGCAGGCCACGTACAGTCGTGGTTCTACACTCTCTTCAGCCTGGCTGGCTGCAGCTCAGCTCCTTGCTTGAGATTCTCAGTCCTCACGTGAGGTCTAGGTTCCATGTTGCAGTTCTAATGTCTATCAGATACTAAAAATCTACTAAAATCCTTGAGTAGGCTCACCCTCTGTCAAGGACCAACCCTTCTCTTTCGAGCAGCCCTCTAGCCTGTTTTATTAAAGAAATGTGACAACTGAGAATCCATAAACTCAAGAACAAACAGAAGCGGTACTGTCCTGTACAGGCAGTTTTGATGGGATGCTCTAGGGCTTATTCTTTGCTTTTAAAAGTCCTTTGAGGTTGCTCTGTAAAACGTATGATGATTTCATTTCACTACTTCCCGTTCAGTTCTGAGAGCTGCAAGACATTAGAACAAAATGGTTTTTTGAATGTTGCTGCTTTGTAAAGAGCGAGGGGGAAAAGGTTTCTGGTGTTTGGGAGTTTTTATACTTGACACTGTATGTACCCACACTCATATCACAGTCCAGGAATATAGTGAAGTGTTTGGAACTCAATTTCTGTGCTTCGTTAGAACGGCAAGCACAGATTTCAAGGAACTACAGAGAAAACTCTCTCCAGTGGCAATGGAGAGGAGAGATTCAGAAGCATCCTGTTACCCTTCTGCAGCCTTTCCAAGTTATTAATGATGACTTCTTCACAACAGCATACCCTTCCTTAACTATACTGTCTTGCATAAGCGAGTATATCCTACATGAGAACACAAGTGGTTATTCAATCAAAATGTTAATGTGAGCCACAACTTTCTGTGCAGAATTACAGATTATTTTGTCAATAATGCAGATTTGGGGGGTTTGTTGAATTTCTGATCTGGTGGCAGATAATAGTTCAAAACAATGCAGTAACATTCTTATAATTACTGTTCTAGCTATCCATTGCAAAATTAAATTATTGGGGTGGGAGTACTGATTTTTTTGGATGATTTTTTGGCCATAGATGGAGTTCAATAGAAAGAAAAAAAATGTTGTGAGGTATAATAGCTGCATGTTTAATGTCGCTAACTCTAACATATAACTTTGCTTTCCAGATTCTTGTTCATCTGGGGCTTTTGACAAAAGAATCTGGATTCAAGATTGCAGAAAATGCGTTTAGCGGTGGCCCGCTTGGTGAATTAGTCCAGTGGAGTGATTTAATTACATCTCTCTACTTACTGGGCCATGACATCAGGATTTCAGCTTCACTGGCAGAGCTCAAGGAGTAAGGAGATTACTTTCACTTTTGAAACTGGAATAAAAAAAAAAAAAGGAATTGTAAACTCTTGAAGCTTCTATTAACAGTATATAATTTCTTGAAGCGTAAAATGAAAGTGATAATTCACTAAACAGACGATGATTATTTTCATGAGCTAAGTATATGTGCTATGAAAAGGATAATGTGTTTTCATTGTAGCTTCAGGCTCCTGAGACTTCATAAATGAATGTTGTAAAATTCAAACTAAGCAGCTTATTCTTTAACATTCCAGGTACTTTAACCAGCTGCAATAGGAAGTGTTACAGACTAGCCTAATTTTATGTCCTCTTCTTCAGTTCCTGCTATTCTTCACTCAGTATCTCATTTTAAAATGAAGGTTTAAATCCTTTAAACACATTACTTTTGATGTAGTTAATTGCTTACATTAGGTCAAATTTCTGCCTCACTCATCTTTGTCTTGCTTTGCCATACTACTTGAGCATTAGGAATAAAACATCAGTTTTAAGCTTGAGCACATACACTTTCTGTAGCTTTCATTTTTTTATAACAAACATGACAGCATCGTTTTATAGAAAGCTCTTATAATATAAAGATGTCAATAGAAGTCAGAAATTATTTCAAATAATTTCAAAGCACACTATTTTTAAACATATCCAAACATATTGCTCTCCTGTTTAAACTAGATGAGGTTTTTAGTGAAAATTAGCACTTTACGGATGTATAAACAGTTCTTCAATAAATGCTGAACATATTTAGCACTTGAATGTTCTCACATGGTTGGTTCCTGATTTGGAAAAGGTAAGAGTAAGGCTTTTTTGGAAAGGGGAGTTATTGGCATATAATTACTACATCTATTCAAGGTATTTAGAAAGTAATATTTTTCCATATTCCTTCTTTCTTTGTTTAGGATTATGAAGAAAGTTGTAGGTAACAGATCTGGCTGCCCCACCCAGGGGGATAAAGTTGTAGAACTCATTTACATTGATATTGTGGGACTCACTCAGTTTAAGAAAACCCTTGGTCCATCATGGGTACATTACCAGTAAGTATAACACTCATTTGACCTCTTAACTGCTTTGTTAAAGAGCTTTTGTGGAATAACATGTTAAAATACTGAGGTGAGTACATCTATGTGAATTTGAATTTATTTAAAACTAAAAATGCGGTTCTCTGTTGTCTTTCACTATTAGGAATATAGGGGTGATTACCTATTTGTTGCATACCATCTTTATCCTCCCCAGCAAGTTTGGGATTCTTGGATTCAAACATTTTTAATCTTGATGAATTGTATGATCTTGCTGAGTCATCATCTTTGCCATTTTTTCCCTCCCTTCTTTATATTTCCCTCCATCCCCACACTTTGTTCTGTAAATTAGTAGATGAGCTGAGAGATCATTGGATTCTGTTGTTTAGTTGGAATTCCAAAGGCATGTTTTTCTTGTCAGTGTTTGTAGCCATACTGGATTGATGATCAGGGAGATTTATCTATTTTAATTGTATTACCCAACAACCACAATGCAATGTTTTCTGCTCCATCCTTTAAGATGCTGGGCAGAGAGTTGTCTTCAGGGGTAGGTCTAAAGAATGAATCTGGTAACTGTAGTTGTTGTTACTTCTGTAATCTATAAACGTCTTTCCATTAACAATGGAAGATGGCAGTGACAAGAAATTACTTTATACAACTGCCTTAGTGTCTGCAGTTTTAGAACCGCATTTCTTTTTGTCAATAACTTTAAATCAGCAAGGCTCCCATGTGTTGTATGAATATGTATCAGCATGAAATAAACCCAAATCCAAATTACTGACTTTGATTTTTCTATACCTAATTGAATTAGCTGTTTTATGATCTGTAAAGTTCAGTAAATCCTACTTGAAGGAAGGTATTGAAAGGTGTTCACTGCAGGCAGAAAAATTGTTTTCTTTCTACCTCAGAGTTTTCTAGAGCATTGGATCGTTTCAGTGTAATTTTAAATGAAAGTACTGTGTTCAATGTTGCAGATTAGATTACTCTTAATCTCTTTTTTGAAGCAGAGGAGTAAACGGATATTCTGGTTTTTAGGAGCTTGCTAATAAAGATAATCCCATTTTCCACTGAGCTACAGTTGGTTGTCTGCCTGCCAGATGTAATTGTCACTAGGCGATCACATACAGTATTGTGGTCAGGATATAAAGCCATACTTACAAATTTAAAATATTTCCTTCCCTTTGCTTTCAGTTTCCCACGTGTTATATTCTGTAATGGAGATATGGAAATACACCATGACATTGAGATTATTAGATTAGCTCTTCAATTTTTCTTGCTTATTTCATGAATCATTAAATCGTAAGTTGTCGATCTGTTTTTCATTGATACCTAATTTGCCAGAATGACTTTTTCTGGTTTAGGAGAGCAGAATTAAATTTAACTTTAAATAAATACCTTAGGATAGTATAGGAGTTTTTGTTAGGCTTTTGAAGAAGAAAAAAAATTACTCTAATGCCTTTCTTCTACACCACTGGATTTCATGGGAAGGAAGGGGACCTCATCTAGTCCATACCCTTGCTGAGAAGCAGATTGGATCTATTTGTCCTTGTTCAGAGATTTTTGCCTCATCTTTTACTGAATCCAACCAAAAGATGCCCCAGCCATTGTTTTATATTGTCAAGATTTTCTTTAAAGTGTTTTTCTTGGTCCAGTTTCTTGCAAACTACCCGTTATTGCTTATTCTATTATGGTTTTGGGGAGTAAATTACTTCCTTCCCCTCTGCCAGCCTCTAGAACACCTTATATACCGACTTTCCTTTGGTTTGCTTTTCTTCAAAACAATTTAGAGTTTTGGGTTATTCCTTATAATTCAGGCTTTGTAGATCTTTCTTCAGGCTTGTTGCATTTGTTGGGAATCTCTCTAATAACTTGACACTGTTCCTCAAGCTCAGGGTACAAAAAGGGGTCCAGAGACTACCAGAATTGATCAGAGCAGAAGAATTAAGTCATAGCTTCATGCAAGCTATCTCCTGTTTGAGGATCCTCTTGTAACCTTTTTTTTTCCTTTCAGCATCATGAGTTACCTCATAAATTTTGTCATCAAAATATATTTAAGTTAAAACTAATAAGTCCAGTGTAAGATCATAATTGCATGTCTTTGTTTAATCCATTCCAGTAAAATAAACATTATCATCAATAAAGCTGCCTTTTAACCCTTGCTCTGTACAAACTTTATGTTCTCTCTCAGTTGTATTTGTTGTCTGTAGGAATAATTCTTTGTCTTGAAGTGTTTTGGTTTATGCTATATATATTTTTTCTGGTCAGCTCAGTCTGGTTTATGCAGACCAGACTCAAATACAAATAAAAACTTGTGTACTCACTTCAGATATGAAGAGAGTGGTAGAATACAACTATGCCTTCAGAACAGTCTCGATAAGAGTGTCCTTTATAGTCTTTGTGAGTGGACCTGGCCCCTGAGGAAATTTTTGGTAATTGCAAATCAGGTTTCTAGAACTGCTAGCTCAAAAGAATGGCCCTGCTGCTCTGAGGTTTTGTACAACTTTTCAGTTGTACAAAACAACTGAAATACTGTTTTGTACCTCTGAGATCTCTGAGATCTCTGCACCAATGACTCTTGGTAGTCCATGCTTTATCTGTGCTCTAATTGGTGCTGTAAATAACATGAGTACAGCAAAGCAGATCTCATTTTTGAGCTCACCTTATTTTCAAGCAGAAGAATGCTTGAACATGCTGTATTTTTCAGTTCTGAAGTCTGGATACTTGAATGAAGTTTATGTGCAATGAAGCAACATAAAAATTAGTAGCTTAATATAGTTTGAGGAGTGCAGCTCATTGCCTTTCTTAGCACCCGCATCCTTCATACCACACATAAGAATCTGGTATTTTTTTCATTTTTCTACAGTCTCTCCAGCAATGACTCATTCCCATATGCCAGAAATCCAACTGGCTTTATCCTTGAAATAAATTAAGGTGACAGCTATCCTGAAAAATGAACAACATTCCTGCTTCTTACATGACCTCTAGAATATGTCTGTTTTAGAAGGGTTATTTTCTGACTAAGCTTTTACATTTTAAATGCAGTACAGAGTGACCTGAAAGTAAGTTAATGTGTGCATCTGCAAGGATTTCTATAGGCAGATATGAGCTGGTCATGATCTGACCTGACTGGACATAAGCCGAAGCAGCGTGGAGTTTGTGTATCTGTGCTGGCATGATCCTGTGCCTGAGCTCAATGCACCTACAAAGCTTCCAAACCAGAATTGGTTGGGTTTTGCCCAGCTTGCTCCCAGGTTGGGGGCTGGCCTGCTGGAGAGCAGCTCTGGGGAAAAAGACCTGGGAGTCCTAGTGGGCAACAGGATGACCATGAGCCAGCAATGTGCCCTTGGGACCAAGAAGACCAATGGCATTCTGGGGTGCATCAGGAAGAGTGTGACCAGCAGGTCCTCCCCCTCTACTCTGCTCTGGTGAGGCCCCATCAAGAGTACTATGTCCAGTTCTGGGCTCCCCCGTTCAGGGAGGACAGGGAACTGCTGGAGACAGTACAGCAGAGGACCACAAAGATGATTAGGGGCCTGCAGCAGCTCTCTTAAAGGAAAGGCTGAGGGACTTGGGTCTTTATAGTCTGGGGAAGAGAAGACTGAGGGGGGATCTGATCAACACCTACAAATACTTAATGGGTATTTTCAGTGGAGCCTAGTGACAGGACAAGAGGTAATGGGCACAAACTTGAACATAAGTTCCATCTAAACATGAGGAGGAACTTCTTTCCTTTGAGGGTGGCAGAGCACTGGAACAGGCTACCCAGAGAGGTGGTGGACTCTCCTTCTCTGGAGACATTCAAAACCCGCCTGGACACGTTCCTGTGCAACCTGCTCTAGGTGGACCTGCTCTGGCAGGGGGGTTGGACTACATGATCTCCAGAGGTCCCTTCCAATCCCATATCATTCTGTGTTTCTGTGAAGATGTCTGCAGCCACTGGCACATACGTACCCTTTATTTAACATTTTATGCTGGCGTAGGCACTGGTTGCTGCCAGTGATGGGTGCTTCTGAACAGCATTGCTCCTGTAGACAAAGATGAGGTCTATGTAACTAGAGAAAAATTGGAAAAAGTATATGAATAAATGTGTATAAATATTGCCACTAGGACAGCCCAGTTAAGATTGTGTTTATACCCAACTTAAGGAAAAATTGTCACTTTAAAATCACCATAATCCTGGGTTATTTTGTCTAATTTTTTATTATAAGCCCCAAAATTGTCACTTCTAATAACTTAGAAGAAGGCTTTAATGTGGATGTTTCTGTAAGCAGTTTGCCTCCCACCAATCCTCTTTTTAGTTAGTTATTGAATAGACCAATCAGTCTGATGCCAGAGAATCATAGAATTTCTCAGGTTGGAAGGGACCTTTCAGATCATCTAGTCCACCCATCAATTCCAAGGCATGCTGTAATTCTCTGTAACTTCCTGCTACAGCTAGGTGACACTTTGGGGAAGGAGGAGGAAACTGAGTGAAAAACTAAAGTTAAAATTACACTAAATTAACATTTTTATTTAAAGCGTATCCCTGCTTTAAAAAAAATACTGGTTTTCCATTTTGAAAATTAATTATTTCACTTTAGAAATGCTAAAACATTCTATGTAAAACCAAAATGTTGTTTAAAAATAGTTCAGTTGAAAGAAATTTAAATTGCTAAATGAAGCAAACAGAGAATATTTGATCCTCTCATACCGTTTCTGCACACCCTTGCACTTTCTGCTGTGATTTTTTTCTCTTTTCAAACTTACTTTATGCCCGAATCCTGCAAATATTTTTTTGTTTTCCCTGCTTCCTGGTTTAGCTTAGTTTCCGTTGCATCACGTTTCCTGTCCTGCTTCAGAGACCCCGTGTGGATTGGACATAGTTACACATATCCCTGTGAACAACTAGTGCTGCACACCCTACCTCCCAATACAGGAAAAAGAGAGAAAACAAAGCACTTGGAGATGATCGCATGCAATGTAGTGCTCCTTACATACATAATTTGACAAACTCCAGTAATGTTGCAGGTTTTCAGGAGCTTTCACTCGTTTTTCATTCCCCTGTACACAAGTACCTGCCCAAAAGCCGTATATTTGATAAGAATTTTGTTTTAAGGCCTGCCAAGAAATAAGGGGGCTTTTATTACTGAATGATTCATCCGTGCAGAAGTTGTTTTGGTCCTGCTGGAGTATTTTGTGTTATGCAGAGATAATTGCCACTGTTGTAAAATATTTTCATTGAGAACAGTTGACATAAAACACTGCACAGAAACTGATCTGTCAGCTTTGTTGTTTGGTGAATCATAATGTGTTGTATATTTTGACTTTCTTTTTGCTTGAAAGATCTCTGTGAAGATTAAAATAAAAGTAAATTTGCTCTATTTGTACTTTCAAATACAAAGGTGGCATTTCATATGAGAGTTTAAAAGTTGCTGAGTTTTTTCTATTTCCCAAGTTAATGGGTACTTTAGAGAAAGGAGCAACATAAGAAATATGTAAATGTGTTCTTGGGACTAAATTCTTTCATCTTTTAAAGCTGAAAAATGATTGGAGCTAAGTTCTTTCACCTTTTGGAGGTTAAATTCTTTCACATTTTAAAGCCAAAATCCTAGTGTTTTACTGAACAGAATGTCTATGGACTTGGAGCATGGGAAATGTTGAAGATTACGAAAAGTAGCCATTTTTAATAGTGATTTTTGCAGCTACCTCCCTTCTCTGCCACCCTAAGGTTGTATCCCTTCCTTAGCACGTACAAGCCCAGTGATACAATGTGCAGTAGTAAGAGTTCATGTCTTTATAACACATTGGCACATGATGTAGAAACACATCCTATGTAAGTCTTTTCTGAAAATTTTGTTTGTGAGGGGCTGAAGAACGGTGTAGGGTCAGCAGCTGTGGAATCAAATAATCCAGTTCATTTGCAGTGGAGCCAATGGTCAGTATGATGGCCATAAAGCTCCTGTCCAAGCCATACCAAGGTTTGGTTTTGGAAACGTAACTTCTAGAATCTGTATGCCAGAATGTGTGCAGCCTTTCTCATACTGAGACTTTTTCTGCCTCTCATGTACCTTTTTTGAAAGGAGCCACTCATAAATGAAGGTGGTTTTTTTTCCAAGGAATTAATAGGAGTTTAAATAAAGGACTGTGTGATTCTGACATCCCAGACCCTTTGTAATCCAATGCCAAGGTTTCTCTCAGTTGTAGACTGGTTGTTGCAGACATTTGACTTTTACATTGCTTCTTCAAAAGTCTGTGACAAAATGTTTCATAAACAAATAAATGGTCTGTCTGACTGCAAGCATTCAGCAAATTAAACTGTTTTCAGTGCTCCAGTAGGTCTAATTGACCCCACAGTCAGAACCTGGAGACTAAATACAATTGTCTAAAGACAAAGTACTCTTCTGCTCTGATCTTTTTGGCATGTGGCCCTTGGCTGTTGTATTTGATTTTGTGGTAATGGGTGAGAACATTAGAAAATAGATGAAGAATCCTCTCTTCTTCTGCCTAAATTCTGCTTCAGAGCCCCAGGAATGTAGGTGGCCACAGCAGTATTCCCAGAAACTCTACTTGGATGTTAAAGCATAACTCCATTCTGTAAGAACAAAGAAACCCAAAATAAGCTCTGGGGTTGCTGTGCGAATGTCTGATACATCTTTGAATTTGCTGATCGTAATGTCTTTGTGAATGTAATGTGAACAGAAATGTTTGAAATTAAAATGTACCTTCAGTTTATAAATCATCCACAGGTGCAAACAAAAAACAAAACACATCTTCTTAATTATCATAACTATGTATATATACGCACACATGCTTATATATACTTATGCATGTGTACCTACGGTAAATTATTTTTTTTCTTTTAGGTGTATGCTAAGAGTTCTGGATTCTTTTGGAACTGAACCAGAGTTTAACCATGCCCATTATGCCCAGTCTAAAGGCCACAAGACACCATGGGGAAAGTGGAATCTTAATCCACAGCAGTTTTATACAATGTTCCGTAAGTATCCCTGTATTAATAAATAGTTTGGAGCTTTAAGAAGGAATGCTTTCATTGAGAAGAATGTATGAAAGAATGTATGAATGTATGAAAGACAAGTTCGTGGATTAATAAAATGCAGCTACTAAAGGGGCAGAATCATAAGTGTCAGTAAGTGTCTGTAGACTATGCAAAAGCTCTATCGTGCTTTGATCCAGCAATTGGAAAATAACAGCATCAGCTTAATATAAATAATGGTAGGGAGCTTTATTCTCAAGGTATTTGTGGAAAGTGGTGATTGGATTTTCCTTCAAATGTCAGTGAGTTTGCTTTTGTTTGTTTTGCATTCTCAAATCCTGCTGTGGAGCAATAGGTTTTTGAGGAACTGGTTAGCTTGCATTTTCCTAAATTGCAATCTTGCATTTCATCATGTTAAACTGAAGTTTGTAACTATGTTAACTATGTTGTTGTATTTCTGTGGTTTTCCTCTCAACAACTGAGCAGCACAATTCCTTTGCTAATTTTTGCGCTCTAGATTAATACCTAATTTTTTGTCTGCAAAAATATTTTTTTGTCTCTACTTTTTTTTGTGGATTTCTCAAATTTTTCACCTGGCTGCTTTTCACGTTGCGAGCATCCGTCCTGAGGTGAACTGATTCACGTTTATTTGCCAGCAGTGTACAAAGCTATTGAAAAACAAGTAGTAGATTTCAGCATTGGTGTAGATCTTTGAAGCATCATTAAATATCTTTCAAAAAAAAACCCCACAGACTAAAAAAGAAACAGAACACAAAAAAATATAAATTGTATATAATTTGGGTCAGATTAAATGATCACTGTGACCTGCTCTTAGCAGGTCTTTGACGTTAGTCAGGTCTTTGAATTTATGGCACTAGGCTTTAGAATCAAAGCATCTTTCTCTTGCATGTTGTAGTAGTAGTAGTTCAACAGTAGTTGTTATCTCTGAAAGGTGCAGAAAGATTTACTACTACCAGCCAGCTTCAGGGTAAGTGAGGCTTAGGAGAGAAGAAAGTGCGTCCTGTTGCGTGCAGCACCTTCTCAGCCCAAGCCTGTAAAGAAACCCTTGGCAGAGACCAGCCAGACCTCCTGAGTTTGATGGTGGTCCCTGTCTGAGACTAAGGCCAGAGCGTGCACTGTTCTCTCTCATCAGACTTTCCATAGTCAAGTCCTTCAAACCTTTCTGCATTTGGTAGCGGAATTATACATGCTGCTGTCTGGTTGACATGCTTTTGATTCCAGTTGCCCTGTAAAATTCTTGAGAGGGGCCTATTTTGTCTGTCAACGCTTGCTGTGCAACTTTTTCCAGACAAATATAAGTGAAGGCTGTTCAAAAGATAAAAGACTGCATTCACAGTTGTTTTGAAGCAAGTAACAAAACGTGTGGTGGAGAAATGTGACTTGGAAGTGGATGCAGAGTTTGTTCCTGGACATTAGTAAGCAGAGCTTGTTCCATACCCGCTCGATTTGCTAATATTTATTGGTTTATGTCCTAAATGGAAAAGAAGCTGAAAGCTCAGTTTTGCTGTATTTAAGTAGCCCAGCTGTTGGGGAATTTGTGTGTAAGGTCCTGTTCAAGATAGCACCAAGGGTGATGATGCACTTGGAAAATAGTTGCATGAATACTTGTGGTAGAGCTGTGTGCTCTGCGTGGGCACTCCTCAGTCCCTCCCCATGAAATGCAGAAGATCCTAAACCTTCTTGATAGAGAAGGTCTCTTCGTGGCAGTATAGACTACTGTTACCGTCTCTTGTTCGGGGCAAATCACTTCATAATGAATCTTCAGAATAGTATGACTATACTGGAATTTCAATAAATAACTGTTTCCAGTTTTTACTGCTGGAAATGACTGCATGTTTCCTTTGCAGGTAAAGTGGTAAATAGACTGCAAGCAAACTCATTCTGAAGCAGGAGTGGTTCCAGTGCTAGAGATTATTCAAGGATTTGGCTTCTCTTTGCACTAGGTGCAGAAGAGTTAGCATGTTTTGTGATATTTAAAGTTATTTTTGGTCTTTTTTTTTCTGTGCTGCAGAGGTAGCACCATCTTTATGGGGTTGTGATTAAAAGCGCGTGTTATGCATCAGTAAAGATTTTATGACAGACGGGAAGCCTGGACAGCTTCCCAAGATCCCCAGACTCTATTATGTTTTGAGAACTCTGATTATAAGGGCAGAAAATTATTGCTGAGCAACACGCAAGACATATTCAAACCTGTGGCATATTACCAAATGCTTTTTTCCCCTTTTTATGTTTTTTTTTTTTTTATGCAAAATAGCAGCACTAGTACTTTTATACAAATCCATCTGAATGCTTCCTGTCAGCGATGTTTGAGGCACTGAATTCCACCAGTTCTAAGTGCTAACTTTAACAAAGGTTTATTTTTCTTTTGAGTGTGCACTGCCCTGCCTCTCCTTTGAATGCAATCTCTCATCCAAAAATATGAAAGGATGGAAAAATGCCCCTTTTCAGGCATATTTGCAATGTGCCATTTGCTGTGTTAAATTCTAAAAAGTCCTTGGGTCTGAGTGAGTGCCGAGCTGTTGCTGAGGCGTTTTTTTGTGAAAAAGAGTAATTGTCATTTGAAAGACTAAGTGTGATGGCAAAGGGGAGTGTACGCTCTGGATGGTTTCTCTGTTCTACTGCGTTATTCAATTGGCTGATTTTTCAGGAAGCAAAAAGCAAAACCTCATAACTTCAATAGAATTTTAATTGTTTTAATAACTCTGACTATAGGTTTAGCATCACATGTATCGTAAATGCCTGGGGCGTTGTCCTTGGGGTTTTGCTTGTTTGGGGGTTTTTTAAATTTGCAAAATGTGCTTAGTAAGAAGTTGTCAGCTTGTGTGCCAGAATTTAAGAGGGAGATTCTAGAGGGATTCTAGAGGAGATCCTAGTGTTTATTGCAGCCTATTTCTATGTAAACTTGTGAGGTTATGACACGTTTTAGGGAGGCACAAAAATCTGACATGTTGGAGCAATTTTTTTATAGTAGGGATGGATTTTTACCTGAGGCCTTGAATGTTGGAGTCTATCCCTGGAATTAAACACTTTGTCAATAAAAAAGAAAAAAAAAACAACAAACAAAACATTGTTTTTCCAGTATAGAAGGTGAACCCAAGAAATTTGCTAACATTTATTTATGACATTGAGCAACATACAGCTTTGTTAACAAGCGTAAATCCAGGTTTTTTTCAAATTGTTGGCATTACATCTCTGAGATTGTTAAGCTGGATTCTCTTATCTCTGGTTCTCTTATCTCCAGTAATAAAATAAAGCTCAGCACACAAAAAATCATTATCATTGGCCTCGGTTCAGCTACAGAATTTTTATTGTCAGAAACGAGCCAGAAAATAACTGCTTACTTCTGTAGACATGCAGCAGGACTTAAAATAAATATGAACTATTCTCAATAATAAGCAAGCAAATGTATCTCTCAGTCTGAACATGAAGGAAGTGCTCTGTTGAATAGTTTGTTCCTTATACCTACTTTTCTGTCAACAGTCACGCTTTTGTACCATTAACTGATACTTTAAATGGTTTTGAATATGATCCATTTCTTACAGCTCACACTCCGGATAACAGCTTCCTTGGATTCGTGGTAGAGCAGCATCTGAATTCCAGTGACATTAAACACATTAACGACATCAAAAGGCAGAATCAATCTCTCGTTTATGGCAAAGTAGATAATTTCTGGAAGGTGAGTTTTCTATGCTTGTATACTTGAGCAAATTTATTTTGATCAATATAATAAAGCAATCTAAATTTAAAAGTATTCCTTCTCTCTAAATCTATTAAGTTCTTTTTCTGAAAATAATCATATTTAAATAATTACATTGAACATTTTTTTAAGTCTTTCTGATGAGGAAACTTCTGTCTAGATTAATGTGGATCCTTTGCTGTTTATGTACACCTTTCTGATAAAACAAAAAATGTTTATAGTCTTGATATCACAATAATTTTGGAAAATGCAGAAGCTGTTAAAAGCAATGGGAAATTGAAGGTGTCAAAGGCTTTGTGAACTTTAATCAATCATAAGCAAATGTGTCTTTCAGTTATTTCTTTTCTTATATCCACAACCAAAGATGTGCTGTATTTTGAACTGGAAATTGTGTTTCCCTAAAGACTCTAGAAGTGTTCAATCTCATTTTGTCTCCCTGTAATAATATCAGTTTTGTTTCTTCAATATTGCGATTGCTGCGTTGTCTCCCATCTGCAGACAAAAGCTGCAGAGTAACAACACTGAGGTTTAGTCATATTTTCACCAAGTTAAAGTATATTGTGTTGTTAAGCTCACAGTGGTCTCTGCTTTTTGTCCCCTGTCCTTTTCTGGAACCCCTTCTTCCAGGCTGCCACACCTGGGAGCGTCTCTCTCATGCAGTTTTTAAAGAAAAGTGATTACTTAACTAATAACTGGATTTCTCCCAAGTTAACTCTAGCTCTGTGTGCCCATATACTCTGTGTGCCTCCCCTCCTGCCTAAAAAGACCTTATTTTAAGCCTTTTGTGAACTGAAAAGGGAACTGATCAGTACATCCTGTGCCGTACATAGGACCAAACAACATGACAGTGACGGCACCCGTGTCTCATATTTTCCTTCCTTATCTCTTCATTGGCATGAGAACATCAGTCTTGCACAGTTTTCTGAACCACAGAAGCCACACTTAGTCTGATAACTGCGATTACGCAGAATAAATTCTTGAAAAATGATAGCTACAAGTAAATGGTCCTTCTGTGAGACAAAAGAAAACAAAAACTTAGGAGAAATGGGAGAATGTCGCCAGTGGTGGCAAAAAGGTAGAGTTGAATCCTTCTTGGCTACTGTGCTGAGAAAAAGATGTATATTAGCTGTGCGTGTCCGATTGTGATCTCTCAGGTTTATATTTGGGGTTATTGCACTAAGCCATGTATTCTGTGTCTTAAAAGGAAATTTTGCTTTAAATCATAGTAAATACTGTGACAGTTATTCTGTTTGACTCGTGGTGTAGAAGAAGTTAGTATGCCTCTGTCTGACGGCTCTTGTTGTATCTGCAAATGCTGGAACAGAGCTGGGATCCTTTCATTCCACTCTCTTCTGGCTGAGGCTTTTGTACTTTTAGTTCCTGATCTCATTATCAGTCTCTCAGGAACAGTTGCATGTAATAATAATCTATACTTCCTGACCTGATTTGTAGTGCATATCAGCAGAACAACCTGTTGAGTCCTAGTTGGATTTAAGGAACAAGATAGTTGCTTAGTCACCAGGGGATTTTTTTCGCTGACATATATATCTTTCTCCGTTTATTCAGTCTGCATGAATTCAGAAATATGTATTAATAGCTTATATGCCCAGAGGGGAGATTTGTGATTGCCTAGTCTGAGATTCTGTATGACACACAAGATATTCACGGGCTGATTAAGACAAAAACATGGCTTTTTTGAAAAAGAACATCCAATCTTGATTTTGAAATAGCACACGATAGAAACCCTGCTACTTCCTCTGGTAAAATCCTTGAGTAATTGCCTTCTCCCATAAGACTTTGCATTATTTCTGGTACAGGTTTCCAAATGGTAATTTCCAATCTTAGTAGCAGTTACAGACTTTGTCTACTGGACTGATGATGTTTCTGTTCCGTTTCCCTGTAGGAATATATAGGTTGAGGTAAAAGTAACCGCAGTCACCTCCTGAAAAGCCTGTGTATGTGAGCCATTGAGAGCTTTGTGCTCTCTAATCCTTAAGTGTTCTCACGTGCCTGTTTTGTCTGAACCTTTTCAAGATTATTCGCATTCCTCTTGAAATGTGAATGTTAGCAAAGGGCACGTAGGCCGTACCAGCACCAAATCGAAAGGAAATACTGTATGCATTGTTAGGCATATCCCCTTTTCACCATTTGGAACTTGTGTTTAGGCAACTTCTCAGCCAAGACCCTTGTATTATTTTTTAGAACTGCTGCTTTTCAAGTCACTGCTCTGTTTCTATAAGTATTGTCTGTCTCGGTTTTTTCCAAGATGTATGACTTAATACCTGGCCATATTTAAATGCTTACTGTATGCTTGTAACTTCAAGCACATTAAAACTGTAACTTGCAGACTGTAACTGCCGTCATGCCCGTATGCTCTGGTACAGAAATGCAATCACTGCAGATAGGCTTTGAATCAGTGATAGTGTGGGATGTCTTATCTGGAGTGATAAAATCCAATTCTTGTGATCAACAGAAAGCCTGAACTAATCTTGTGTCTGCGTAATTTGCTTATTTCATGTTTCCTTCATTTTCCCTGTTCAGTGCTCTTTTCATCTGCCATGGCTGGTATGGAATCAGACTAATCTATTTATTCTGCTCCTTTTCTTTATATTGAACATGGCCAATTAACAAAAAGTGTAATCTCCACAGAATACACGTGTCACTGCTGGGTCTAATCAGTCATTAGAGAAGCACAGCGTGGAGGGGAGAGTGTTCCAGTCCCCAGACTGAGGTTCTTTCAGGGAATAGCAGTTGCAAGTAAATTGTTTAATTTTAGACCAAGCAGGTTGAAATGGAACTGAGGTACGTGCAGGACCTTTTTTTCCCTGGGGGTGGGACTAGAATAGCTAACTGCCATCATGGTTTTATATAGCCATGGACATGGGTCCTTTTCTGCATCTGGCTAGACCTGTTAAAAAAAAAAAAAAAAAAAAAAAAAAGACAAATGACTTGTCATTTCATCTTAGCTAGAAATCCCCATATTCCCAGCTCTACTGCACGGCTGGGCAGAGTTGGTGGGGCCAGCTAAGACCACCTGCTTAAACTGTGTATGTGAACCATGTTATTGTAGCTAGAGAATCATGGATTTCTTAGAGACAACGTTCTCTCTTCCCACATCATTCAGTGGGGCTCAACTCTGGTATGAACATGACGAGTAACAGGGGGAAGAATACAGTGATGACTTCTCTAAGCTCTGCTGGATACAGAAAACATCAGCCCATGGCCTGAGACCAGTGGGATTCATCCCATATTACAGTGGGCAGGTCTGGGTACGTCTTGCTGGAGGTCAGGAAGGATGTAAATGGCAGAGACTGGAAGTTACATCTTGTTTAATTCCTTCTGATAACTAAATCAGTCTTAAGAGGGTTGAGGATTACAAACAGGAGACTCTAAAGAATTTTACCCTATTTCTAAAGGTTATCCTTAGGGGTAACCTATCAAGGTTTGCCAAGTTTTGGTGTGTTTGTTGTAATCAAAGGTTTGGGTTTTTGTCTGGGATTTCTGGCAGTACGAAGGAGTAAAAAGAGTCCTATCTCTGCCTAAGATAAAAAGAAGGAATGAGTAAAATGTGAGTGAAACCCATCATGCTCTCCATTATCAAAATTGGCTTTAATTGCAGAACATTTCAATTAAAAGGGAATGTTTGAAGCCTTTCATGTCATCTTAGCTCCTGTTTCGGTCTAAGTCTTTTCTTTGTTCTTCTTCCTTCAACTTACTGTCATACTATTGCAATACTTCTACCCTTAATCCTAGAAAGATAAAAGAGTCAAAATTCATTTTACACTATTTGTGGGGGTTTTTTTGTGTGCGGTGCGGTGAGAGAAGTCAGAATTTTGCTTCTGTCAGAAAACAGCCATCAAGCGTAACATAAAATTGTACGATGACTGCTTTAGTAGATTTTCTTAGATTCTATTGGAATTGCCAGAAAAATATTTACATATTTAAAGGCAAAATAATGTGTGTTACTAATGCCACTTGACAAGATGGGCATTTTTCTTAAATGCATACTGTCTGCATAATGAGCTTTTGAAGAATCAGAGATGAGACATGGTTACATTTAGCTTGTTCTTAATGGGAAAGTACATAACCAAAGCTGTTCTTGCTAACGTCTGTCCTTTATAGCTTCATGTGATATATGTAATTTCCCCATGGTATGCCCTCTTCCATGAAGTTGGAGGAAGAAAATGAGAAGTCAGAGAGGAAAAAATTATACTTCTAGGAATAGTTGTGTTACGTGCAGAGATCAGTGTCTTGCTGCTGTTGAAATCAGTGTCTTGTTGCCTTTTCCCTTCCTTCTGATTGATTTTTGTGCTTCATATTTAGCAAAATACTTTGGCTGAATGTTTAATTTTTTACTCTCTAGCTGCAAAATGAATTGGTGAGGTCTTACAATACCAATTAATGCATATATCTACTAGTATTTGACTATCACAAAACCAATGTGACCTGTGACCTGTAGTCTTGCTTCCTATTTTCATCTGTACCCCCGCACTTTTCAAATTCTTACAGTAGACGAGTATGTCTCATTGTTAGTTCTGGAAATTTCCATTCAAAGGCCAGGAAATGCCTGGTTAGGTGTTAATGCACGTTATATGACAGTGAAATTGTCAATGCTTTCAAAAACCTCAGTGTGGAAAAAAAAAAAAAAGGAGAAAATTTCATGGATGAAGAAATACAAGAAATGGTGAATGAAATAGATAAAGATGAGGACAGGGAACTGAATAAGCAGGACTTCTGGCAGATCTTGAAGAACGCAAGTCTTTACTGAGATGTTTTATTCATTCTTTGTGCAAAGACTATATATGTGCAAATAAATCTTATACATATATATGTATATTTATGTGTGTGCTGGTGTGTGTTTTATGCAGATATATGTGGTAGGTGCCTAGCAAAGAGGCTGTAAATGGACATTCAGGGTAGAGCAAAAGCATGGCAAAGCTACATGCTACTTCCTTTGCATATTCTCTCTCTTTCCAGCTTTTTTCAGTCAGAATTTTCTGAATCTGTTTCTCCGTTGACAAACTAAGTGTCTGGGGACAAACTTTTGAGATCTCAGTAAGAGCTGTCTTGAAATCTCTTGTCTGATCATGAACCTTTTTGCATCCACAACGTTCTCTGTCATGGAGTCCCTCAAATCTCTGACCAGTTGTAGGAGGACCCATTAACTTTTGGGCTCTCCTATACCTGCCTTCTACTACCTTTGTTTGGCTTCCTTTGTATCAGGACATCGTGAATAAGTCAGTCGCTATTCATGTTCTTTATGCCAATTATGATTTTGGAAACCTCTCTCATATTCTGCCAGGTCATCTTTTCCAAGCTGAAGAATCTTTAATGAATTCATTATGGATTTCTGTATGTAACAATGGAAACCGTTCTGTAGCTTGGATCCTTCTTACCCCTCTCAGAACCACGTCCAGTGTTCTTGGCTTATTTTTGAGGAAAGGGGCCAGAACCACAACAGTGTTCGAGGAGGGAGAGAACTGTGTTTTTATAGAACAGTTCAACGATATTCTCTTTATTTCTCTATTCCTTTCCAAGTAATTGCTATCATTTAGTTGGTTGGTGGGTGGACTGACTGATAGTGAACATTATATTGTTGGGTTTTTTTCATGGACCATAATTATATTTTATCATAATGCAAAGTCTTCATTCTTGAGTGACACTGGTTAGCTCAGTTCCATTATTCATATGTGAACCTAGGACTGGTTTTCAACACATGCATCACTGTTCATTTATGTTGAATTTATCATTCGTGCTATTTTCTAGTCACTGGGTCCCTTAGATTACTGAGGGGGCTTTTTCAAAAGCTTTGCCACCCCAAGTGTTCAGTATTGTGATCTTTTTCTGCAACATTTTGAAGTTAGTTGTGGTTTTACTACTCTGAATAATACATATTGACTGCACGCTTTGTCACTTCTCTATTCTCTTTCACATGATGACTGTTCATTCATAAGGGTGATTCCTTTCTATCCCAAAGAGACTTAATTCCTGTAAAAACTTTTTAAAGAGTTTCTGCGTGCTCATTGGGTTCTTCAGAGAACACTACCAATTTGCTGAGAGAGGATTTCCTTCTACAGAAAGAACTAAATACTGTCATTTTGTTGGGTTTAGGTAGTTAGAATCATAGAATGGTTAGAGTTGGAAGGCACCTTAAGGATCATCAAGTTCCAACCCCCTGCCACGGGCAGGGACGCCTCCCACTAGAGCAGGTTGCTCAAAAGCCACCTCCAGCCTGGTCTTGAACACTTCCGGGGATGGGGCATCCACAGCTTCTCTGGGCAACCTGTTCCAGTGTCTCACCACCCTGAGAGAAAAGAATTTCTTCTTAATATCTAATTGAACCTCCTCTCTTTCAGTTTAGTTATATAGTTAAAACTTTATTTTAGTTTCAGATAGTTTGTTCAGTGTAGAATTCACACTTGCTAGTCATGAATCACTGAATCCTCTCCAGATCCAAGAGACATCATCTACTCTTTGTGATTTACCACTATATCTCTTTACCTCTCTTAATATTGTTGTGCATTGAATTCTCCAGCATTTGTGCTCTCTTCTAGTTCCCTGGTAGACCGGATTTTCATTATTCAAGGATGTCTTGAGAAGTCTTTGAGAGTGTGACAGCTCTCAAAAAGAGAGATTTTTCAATCTTACGTTTGTGCCCGAATCTCAGTTGTCCTACACTGTATATACACTGGGTTTTGGCTTACCTTGGGCTTGGCACTTTGGCAATTAAGTACCCAGGTGTTAGGACTTCTAGACTTAGGGATATGCATTTAGGATACACACAAAGATCTCTCCCGGTACATACATTTCTGAGTTATATTTGTCAGGTTTTATAAAACCATTGTCTTCTGACTTTTTCAATGTAAGAAAGTGAGACTGGGTATTGGGCTGTTTTACATAACTTTTTCAGTTTGAACTTTCAACCTCATAAACCAGTTTGGGACTCTGAATCACGCTGTTCTGTAATGTAATTGGCCTGCAGTCCTGTGTATGTGGTGCTTGGTTTCATTCAGTACTGAATTTCTGTTGTGCTCTGAGGGTACTCAAATGGTCTAAAATTGCAAAAATTTGTGGTAACCTTGGACTGACAATTGATGGGAAAGCAGAATTGTTGATTCCCACCACCTACCACATCAGGAAAACTGAAAGCATAATTTAGTTCTTAATGCATTGTGTTTCTACAGTGTATTTTTTATAGCTTTTACTTCTTAAATTTTTCACCCACCAAACTTAACATTTCAACCCTTCAGACTGTGTCGTCTTGTCAGTGTTGTCTTAGGGAAAGACTTATTAGACAGTTGCCGTTTGATTTCTTTGATGAGAAAGGCCTTATCATGATGCTTTTAAAAGTAGGTGGAAATAATTGATGAACAGTAATAACAGTTCTGCAGTCAACGAGCAACAAAAATTCCTTTCCTGAATGGCATGTTTATTTTGGCTGCTGAAAAACTGTTTCAGAAAAGTTTTGTATGACTGTTACTCACAGTTATTCTTCCATTTTGATTTTGAGAAGAAATAATTTGCCTTTTTTTTTTTTTTAATATGGTTATATTTCATGCTCGAAGTCTAGATTTGTGGTACAGACAGCCGATATGGGTGAATAGCGCAGTCTGACCCAAACTCTGCAGGGAAAGTTGATTTTACATTACTAGCCAGCAGCCTGTTATCTTTTCTCTTTGAATTCTATTTGGAGAAAGTAAAAATCTGGAGTTTACTGACAAATGATTTCAGATAAAAGAATGTTTATATCTGCACCCAAGCAGGCAAACTCTGGAAGTGGATTAACAGTTGAAGGAATGTTGATATTTTGTTTGCAGATCATATCTCTTGATTTATTTTCTTGTATTGCCTTTTGTATTTATAAATGCCGTATTTACATTCTCTCATTTTCTAATTCAATGTTTTTAATGTTTAGAGTTGGAATTATGTGCCCTGATTATTTTTGTGAAGTGGTTTATTACAATATATACTTCTATGATCCAAAGTAACACTTTTCCACAAGGAATGTGGAAATTCAGGACTACTTAAATGCAAAAGGAGACAAATGTTAGTGAGATTTGTGTAAGGTATATAGTGCTAACGGTATTTTTATGGTGCTTTACAGATGGTTATAAAAGCAGTAGCTTTTGACTCAAGGTGAATAAGGGAATAAAGGAGTGGTTGTTTTGTGGATTGTGCTTTCTGAGGTTTTGGTTGGGCTTTTTTTGTTTGTTTCCTTCAGAATGACAGACTTTTGGAAAAATTGAAAACCATTGGTTTATGTCCAGGGAATAAAGGGAAGATGCTACTCTGTGTTCCAAATGTTCTTTTAAATTTTCATTTGATTAAATGAAAGAGGGTAGCCCTTTGGGGGATGAAAGATTTTTTTCCAGCTTGTGTGTGGTGTTTTTTCATGTTTTTACTCCTGTGGTTTGAAAACTAATTGATAATTCTTTTATGTATTGATCCCTTTGCTTCTGTATCTATCTAAAAGGGACAGCCACTTCTATAGGCTCTATAGCATAGTCTGCAGTAGTTACCCTATCTTGTAGAGGTGGAAACCCAACAACACCACTTAAAAGTCCATTATTTTTCTAAATATCATGGATGGATGAATTGATGCTGTTTGGGATACTAAATGTGTTATCTGTAGTTTTAGACTCTGAATCAGGAAAGCAGTCAGTCATATGGTTAGGTAACATTCCCAATGGATAGTTAATTTAACATTTTGTTTGCACTTGTAGAGAGGTTTAAAACATGCTGATTTTATCACTGCTTTTGCTTTGTCTTCCTAAATTGTATTGATTGTTTGTATATTAATTTCAAATATAATTTGTATGTCTGCTCAATTAATTTGAATTTATTGGTAATATTTATTACATTATTTTGTAACTGTAGGGGTTTAAGTAAAAACTCTCCGTCTGCCCCTAAAAGAACCTACTGTAAATGCAGCATGGAAGCCTGTTCTTTTCATCCCATTTTAGTATACTTTTTTTTAATCCTGCATATTCCCTGTTTTGTAGTCATCAACTGCTGGCATTTATATAGAGGACAGCACATGGAGATAGTAGGAAGATTCACTTTAGAATCATAGAATGGTTAGAGTTAGAAGGGACCTTAAAGATCATCTAGTTCCAATCCCCCTGCCATGGGCAGAGACACCTCCACTAGAGCAGGTTGCTCAAAGCCCCATCCAGCCTGGCCTTGAACACTTCCAGGGATGGGGAAGTGAAGAACTTTTTAGTCACGGGATGATTTGGGAAATACTTTGGGCTAAATTCAAGGTCCATTGTATGTATCAGAGTGTTTCCAGCAGAATTTAAGCAAGGAACTTCACAGATGCTTCTCAGAATACCACTAGGTTTTTATTGGCATCACATATAAACAGGAGATGTGAAAATGTTACATTTCTTTTGGTCCTTTTCATCTTTGAAAATGGGCTAATAAAGATAATTAAGATGGCAGCAGGACCAGTTCAGATCAAAGATTTATCTAGCCAAAAAATGGCCAAAACTTGTGTAAGGAAGACTGCAAAATCAGGCATTTCACAGCCACCAGAGACAAGAGGTTCCTGAATTTCTTGGGCCAAAAATGCTATGTTTCTGTTCAATAACAATCAATGGATTTTTCTTCCATAATTGCTTCTTGAACCTATATAAAATCTTCAACAGTCCTACAGCCAATAATGCAGTTCCTCAGGAACCATTAGAAAGACTGTAAACACTAAATAATTTTGCTGTCAAATATTTTATTTTAGAGCACCTTAATATTCTGTAGCAGAGGTTTGTAAAATTGCCATTGAAATCGTTAAAATAAGTAAGTGCAATTTTAGGTAGTGCTGGTTTTGTTCTTTCTAGGTGCTTGCTTCTCATATTTATCTTGAGTTAGAGTGCATTCGTGTCATCGCTTTGTGTGATATGAGCCCATAAAATCTGAGGCATGTGCATTAGTGTTCTTATTGTAGGCACATCATGTCAGTAGTAGCTGTACTTCGTTGCCTTCTCTCCCCATTCAGAGCACTTAAGCCTAAGGGATAGGCTCTGGTGGGACCAAAACCCAGGCAGGATTAAGGTGGGCTTCCAGCGGCAGCCCGCTGCTGCATTCTGCAAACAAGACCAGGCTACTCCATTTATATTTCTCCTGCACGTTTGCAAAGAAAAAGCTCTTCAATGGATTTTTTCTTAGCAAAATATATAAGCTTCTCAACAGTTTCTAATTTTGCTGCTCTACAAATAATGGGAAGACCATTTCTTTCAGAGTAATTCAAACTTGAAGTAAAATGCAAAAAAAAAAAAAGAGGAGCAAGCTTTTCGTTTGTTTTGTTGTTTTTTTTTTTAATAATTTGTGTTAATTAACAATAACAGCAACGACATCAAACAAGACAGCACATTTGTCTCCATTTGTTGGGTGTTTTATATAATACTTAGCCCAGGACATTGTCTGACTGGTGCGACCTTGGCATCACCACCAGAACAGGGGGATTTAATGATGAGGCCGGCAAGTCACTTCTTCACAAATGCTATCACCAGCAGGGCAAGCTAAAGCTAGAAGCTGGTTGTTATGTGACATTACATACCCGGTATATTCAAATGTACACCAACAGCTAATTTAGCAAGGCAAATTTAAGAAGCGATAGTGTTCGTTCACCTTGGCCTGATACCTTACTGCTCCTCCAAGGTTAGAAAAGACAGGATTTTCACCAGTCTACTTGCCCTTCGAATGAACTTCAGTAAAATTTTTGGCCAGCTTTCACACAGGGCTGGGAATTTACATGACAAAAATAGTGAGTGAAACTAGAATTCTTAAAAAATCTCTCACTGCCAAGAAGTACAGAAACTTGTTGCCTGATTTTAGAGCTATTACTAAGACTATGTGCAAATATTGAGGGAAAGTCTCTCTGGTCTGTGCTGCATCCTGGCTGTAAATACAGTCTACAGCTAATTGCTTTTGGAATCCTAGTAGTCTTTACAACTCAAAAAACATATGGCATTGAAAATTAAGTAACTCTTGTTTGCAAACGAGGATGGTATACTATTTTTATTTTTTAAATGCAACACTAAAGCCATTACTCTTCTCTATGTCTTTTCCCAAATGCCTTTAAATCTTTAGGTAAGTGGAATTTTTGTAGGTATCTTATGGGACTCAGATACTAGGTATTTAGGTAAAGATGTGCGTTCAGTTATTCAGTTGGCAAGACTGCATTTTACTAAGGTGAGATTCACCCATTTCTTTACAAAGAAGAAAAACAATTACTAAGTATTTTGCATTTCTGACCAAATCAGAGTGAAAATTTGATATTTCAAAACAAATCTTTTAGTATTTTTAGGCCAAGTGTTGTTTAGGCACACTGAGAGTACAGCTGTCTGATGGTGACCTGGTTTTTGTCTAATTAGAAATTAATAGGACCTTCGTATTGATTTAGTTATACTATGAATAAAAAAGCTGCAGTTTTCTTCCAATCTAGTAGAAACAAAACTAATAACGTAATGAAAGATCAGCTGTTATAGAATTCATATAAGAATGAGGGAACTTCTTCTCTTTCTGACTTTTGTGGTACAGGAGATAAAAACCAGCTCTGATGGAACACTACTGGTTGAAATCTGTAAAGACTGAAAATATTTTATTGTTGCTCTTACAGGATAAGAAGGCTTATCTGGACATCATCCACACCTATATGGAAGTCCATGGAACTGTTCACGGGTCGAGCACTATTTATATTCCCGGCTACGTAAAAAACCACGGTATACTCAGTGGGCGGGATTTGCAGTTTCTACTGAGGGAAACCAAGGTAAGTTTGTCAAGAGGGAGTAGTGGCAAAAATAGTGACAAATAGACAGTATCTGAAATGCATGCATGTCACCTCCTACAAATGAGCTCCTAATTTAAAAGCATTGGAAAAAAAAATGACCAAACGTAAAGGAGCTTAAGTTTTCTTCCGTGTGCTAAGAATACATTTTTCATCACGTCCATGTTGTGTGGACTCACAGCTATTATTAGAAAATTGGAATGACAACCTACAGGCACATTTAAAAACCAGGTTGAGAAATGTGGATAAATTCATTTTTCATTGTCTTAAATGTGATATTCAGCTCAAGGAGATTATCAGCTGAGAATGTGCTTTGTTTTACATCCCTGATGTGAACGTTAGGTAACATCTGAAAGCTGTACAACAGGCACGCTTGCTCTGCCCTACCAATGACTTTAACGTAGAGTGACCCTACTCTCTAGGGGAGAAAAGAAGAAAAGCACTTCATTTGCCATTCAGTTCCTTCCCCTGCTTCAGTTGTGCAGAGAGAGCGAGCAAAAGAACCTGCTTTTTATGGTGTGCTTTGCCTGTAGCCCCATAGGCAAGGTAACTCAAGATAAGGGACAGTATATACATCAAAATAAAGAAACTTTTGTCCCCGTAGTTAAAATGCTTTGTGGGGTTTTCTGTGCCATTCCCATGATCTTTGTGGCGCTTTACAATATTAAAATACTTTAGTAGATTACATTTAAATAGGATATTTAACTTCCATTTGGTGAAAGAAGTAGTTTGTGTGTTTAAAATTAGCAAAATGAGTGGAACTGCACCACTTACTCCCCATTGTTGATAGTTTCTTGCTGTGTACTTCTACAGAAGAATCCATTATAAAAACAAAAGAAAAAAAGCGAGCACCTCCCAGTCTTCCCACACGACTGCAGAGATCTCCTTTTTGAAATATTTGGGAAAATGATGGTAATTTGACATCTCTGTGTGACAGCTGTTGGCAAATTATGCCTTTTTAAAGGCAACCACTGTGTGTATGTACTTGATGCATAGAGATACATATAATGTTGCAGATTAAAAAGTCAACATTTACTTTCGTCATAGATAATACTGAGATTACACAGCTTTTGCCTGTGTGGAGTATGAAATTACTGTGTTAATAATAGTACTAATGTGGGAAGAATATTGACATTGTTATAACCCCAAGCACAAACAGTGACTTCCTTCTGGAAAAAAAAAAAAAGCCAACATGTTTTATTCACTGGAATAGTAAAATAAGCTAATGGACTTCCTATGGAATTAATTTTCAAAGTACAGTTCATAATACTAGTTATGTTCGAGTAAGTCTTCCTCTAATTCTTTATCAGCCATCTTACATATATTACGCTGAAAAGCTTGATTTTCAATACTAAGCAGAAAGCTCATCTAGATGTTATTAGTTATATTTGCTGTGCTCTAAGATGCAATGTAAAGATACATTCAGTTTAGGACAAATTCAAGTTGATAATACATATTATGCAACTCAGCACAGTGAAGCGATGGGGGGGGTTGTGACGCAGGAAGTAGCCAGACTAGTTTCCCTTAGTTTTTGACTGGTAATTTAAATATCAGATGGAAGATACTGTCTTGCGATTATGAAATACTCTTGAGATCAGCAAGTTGCATATTTTTCACAAATTGTATTTTTGTTAAAGGCACTTTAATGATTTTCCGTACTATTGTTGTGCATAGTTCTTTAGTGGTGGGGATTTTTTCTTCCTAACACTGGGGAAAATCCTTTGAGAATTTGCTGTGTTTCTTAGTAGATGGCACTGAGAAAGACATCATTGTGTTTCAGAATCCTGTATCAGGAAGCCAGTGCTTTTATCACATTATCTTTTTGATACGATCTTTCTTAACAAACCGTTTTAATATTTTTTTTAAAGTCTGCAAACACTATTTTCGTGTGGCTTTTCTGAACTTTGGTTAGCAGATTTTCAAATGAAAAAGCTCTTTTCCTTTTAAGGAAATTATTTATTTATGATGCAGCCAGGCTAACAAAACTTCAACCTGATGATAAGCCATTAAGAGTCCATCTGCTTCTCCTAATACTTATTATTGTCAGGCAAATGGGAGTGCAATATATTTCTGAGGTTGCAACAAAATGAAATGAAATACGGCTTACTGCATCATGAATTTCAGTTATTATTCCCTCTAATACCTACTTGTTCCAATATATCTAGTTTAACAGGAAAAGTAAAACAACAGCATCCTGAGATTTAAAGTGGAAACTGAGGTTTACCATCTAATTTGGACTTTTTCAGTCGGAGGTGGATGTGGGGGTTATTTTGGGTTGTGTTTTTTTTTCTTTAGCCTCTCATAGGTACACCGGTGGTTCTGCCATAGCATATGGTTGCCTCTCAGTGTCGATCAACAGACATACTTGGTCTAAGCCTTCTTGTTACCTGCACATTCACAGTTTCAGATTTTGGTACTTTTTAAGAGACAATACTTTGTCGTAGCTTAGCATAAAGCACCACTCACCTGTCTCTGCTGGCCATCTGCTGCGTGTGTGGCTCAATTGTGTTTGTATTAAATGGATCATGGATCGAATTGCTAAAATAAGTGCAGGTTTTCCACAAAATCAAGCTGACTTGAATGGGAGCTTTGTGCCCTGAGGAGACGCGTGTACGCGTGCACATGCCTCCAGTGATGTTCAGGGACACTTTTTAATCATAATCACTTTAATCGCTAGGCAACGTGACCAGAGCCCCATAATGAATTTAGTTATGGGGTTTTGTCACTAGACAATCAGTGTGCTGAAAGTATGAGAATAATGGGAGCAGTAACTCAGGGTTGGTAACATCTGTGGGTACAATGCTCACTTGAACCATCTAGGCCTGTTATTTACTGTCTCCAAGCAACAAACTTTGTCTTTAAGTTTCCGAAACTTTCAGATTTTTCTTTTTCTAAACATATGTTTTCATACCCAAGGGCAATGATTGTCTTTCGTTGCTTGTGATTTCAACATTGTGTTAGCAAGTTTTTGTTAGATCAGCTGACAAATGATCTAGTTTTCAGAAAGTAATAATAATTTAACAAATCACACAGTCCAGTGTACCCAGAAGTGTCGGTTTATGTTGCACTGCTTCATTTTGCCCTTAGACAGCAAAATACCGATAGGTGATGGCTCAGTCATGAGTCTTGATCAGAGCTTGGCGTTCCCAAAATGTATGAGTTGGTTCAGGGCACAGTTATTCTCAAAAGCCTGCAGCTGCCAGTTCAGTCTGGTGTGTATTATAAAGCAACGCATTTCGGATCAAGTGCGTTTTCCAAGCAGGAGGGGGCTGTTTGAGATTCATCATGGCTGGTTCAGCTGTGTAGTGCATGACAAAAACGAGACATGTCAACAGTTCCTAATGAGAAGATGTAAAACCATTCATCACGTCAGAGGAAAATAGGGTAGGCGAGCTGGCAGCCTTCCTGCCAATTTGCGTGGCTTTGTGCCAAGTGGGCAGCTGGAGGAGTTGGACCAGACTCTTGGAAGAACCGGGACTGAATTCTTGAGAAATATTTCTCCTTTTGAGAAAGTTTCAGATGCAACTTTTTACTTCGAGCCACTGGGAATTTTTGAGGCAATCCAAATTCTTTTACTAAGTGGAATTTACAGTTTCTGAATGGGGATTAATAAAAGTAGAAGTAACACCCTGTTTAGACAGTTTGGGCAAAATCCCATTGCAATGTTGGGTAAGCAGAAATAGGAAAACAAACTTTTCATATTGCCTTTTATGAAGTAATATATTTTTTACTTCCACACGCTTCCCAAGGTCAGCTGAAAAGACATTTAACTAGTGATTCTATTCTAAAGTTGTTTCAATCACAAAAGGATTGGCTTTTCCAGAAAGTACTTTATATTCATGAGAAAAATATATCGAGGTAGTTAACAACAGCCTTTGCTACACTTCTCTGGCTGTAGTTCAGACGAGAATATAAGTTCAGGAAGGAGGCATACAGAAGTGGTGATAAACCCACCGACCCAACAGAATAAATTTGATGAAGTGCGGTAGTGTAAGAAAGGGGAGAGGAGAATAGATAAACACTCCTGTTTATGGAAATTTAGCATTTAGTCTCTGGAATATGAAATTTTTCTCTTAAATATTCAGCTAGTCAGAATTACAGTCAGTGAGGTAAAACATTAGCTCCTTATCTTATACTTTTGGCTATAATTTAGAAAGGCTGTTTGTTCAAGTACTCATTTTAATAATAGTCTGATCTGGTGCCGTCAACACCACAAATAAATTGCTTCGTGTCAACTGGAAGTCAGTGGTTTCCAAAAAATAAAACAAAACCCCACTGTTTAGTCACGGGAGGGATTGTGAAGCACTTTTCATCTCAAGAGAAGTTTCCACTTAACTGCTACACCCTGAAAGGACTGCCTGCATTATCATCAGAAAAGAATGGTGTCTTGGCTGCTCTGCTGCTGGGTGGCCAACTCAAAAGCCTGAAATTCCAAACCAGGGGCTGAGTTCACTGCAAAGGCAGAGAAGGTTCCTAAGGAGCCTTTCTTATGAAAACCGAAGTACTCCTGCTGAAGGCTTTCAACACCTGCGTTACCCAAGTTGGGCAAGTGAGATTGCGGATACGAATCCCCTTTTTTGATCCGTGCAGACCTACAGGCACAGACACACGTGGGTGGCAGACCTTGTAAACAAGGAAATTTTTTTTAAAAAAAAAAACCACCACTGACACCGTGATCATTTTACATCTGTATTTTTTTGTTGCTGTCTCCTTTAGATGTACTTTTATACTGTAAACTCTTGGCAATCATCTCATTATATGGGGCGTTAGCATACAGAGCCTACTGTGGCGTGTGCCCGCTTAAAGCACTCTATGAAAAATAATGGTTCTGGCTTTCAAAAACATTTGAAAAGTGAGAAAAATGCTCACGTACAGAAAATGAAATGGTTTCAAGCACTAATCAACCAGTAAAGTATAGAAGAATTCTACTCAGCACAGCAATTCTGCTGCAGCTAGCCATGAGTACCCACAGTTACAGTGCCAACATCATCAAACCTTGCATTCTAGATCTTCAGCCACAGGGTGAAGGTTGCTGCCCACCGTGGACTCCTTCACCAGGCACAGCGTCTGGTAAGAGAGTACCCTAAAAACCATAGCCAGCAACCTTATGTGGAGGCAACAGTGTGCATTTATATCACAAAACAGTGATAAATTTTTATCATTTTGTGGAAAGGAGCCTTGTCTTCCTCACGGCCTCACCTGTACTGAGGATGGATGCTTGCTTCACCGGTACCGGAAAACAGCTCTCTGTTATTTGTACCTTTTTCTTTTTTCCCCCTTCTTTTTCAGTTAGGGACTTGCAGCATTTGTAACATACTTTTAGGAAGTACTTTTACAGGTAGTTTTAGCCTTTCTGGAAATAACAAGTTACATGTAATTCAAGGGGTTAGCAAATTAGAGCATCGTGAGAATGAGTTATAGAAATGACCTGTGTTTTCCAATGCTTGCTTTTTGAATCGTAATGAATGTGACTTTTTTGAGGCAGTTAAGATATTCCTCAGTTTTGGGCTTTATAACCCTACAAAAATACTGTCTCCCTAACCAAGGAATGTTAATAAAGCGCAGTTCCCAGGAGCAGGGTCTAGATTCAGTTTGGGAACTTCAGCTGACGTGATGATGACGTGATGGAGAGCCATAGAAGATTTTTTGGAGGGTTGAAAGAAGGAGCTGGGGTGGGGGCTGCAGGCAGCTGTGAGCCAGGCTAAAACCTCAGGCCAACAGTCAGCACACACACGATCTGGCAGTCAGACACATCCTTCTTTCTTCAAAGGCACGGTGCTGCTTAGAGGTAAGGTTGGAAAATGGATGCGAAACAGGTGGCGAGCTATTTATTATAGATTAAGTGTTGACAGCGTGCTCTGGGCTGTCAAAACATAAAACCATGTTTCTTTCCCCGTGGAGCTTCCTCCTAAATAAACGGGACCAGTCAGACACAGAACTGTTCAGCAGTGCGCAGCGGCAGTTTATTAAAAAAGGGAGAAACGAAGCAAACAAACCAGCATTCTCTACAGAACAGACAAACACGGGATCATAGGAGAATTGATACTTCAGGTGGTTTTAATTGCTGGTTCTCGGCTGGTTTTCTACCTGAACTAAGGAGCGGTTTAAATAAATAACATTATGTGTGCAGATTGCATGAAATGGTTTCATGTCCGTAATTTGTTATTTTCAAGACATTATCTTTCTTTAAATTAAGCCTCTTTTGAGATGGAATTTGGTATGTATTTTTTCTGAATGAAAGGTAATGTGTCTTTATGCCATATACAAATCCCAGATATAGATAATCTAGCTTCAGTGGAGATAGATTTCCAGATCTTGGTTTTTTGTTTTTTATCAGCCACTGGAGAGTTTCCTGTAAGATTTAAATCTGTGAGATAACTGAGAAACTTTTTGCAAGTCAGTGACTTTTTTTAACCTAAAAATTTAAAACTGAAATAACGGTATTCAGCTCCATGCAGTGAAAATCGTATGTCCCCAAGTATGCTGAGAAGTGTTAACTCTCTATTTAAAATGAGCCAGCTCAGAATTTTATACTGTTGTTGCCATGGGTTGGAGAGGATTGATGCTGCAGTGCTTGTGCCCAGCAATACTGACGGTTGGACTTGATGATCTTAAGGGTCTTTTCCAACCAAAACGATTCTATGACCACAGGTTTATGCATCAGTGTTAAGATCAGCTCCTAGAAGGGGCCTTCAGTTTTGAATCTTCTCTTACTGGGATTCACTTCCACGTTGCAGAAAATTTAATGCAGAATACTATAATTTGACCTCTTTGGATATGTACATCCTGAATACAAGATCCCAACAGTTATGAAAATTGCTCTTTGTTTTCTTGAAAAAAAGCAGTATATATATTTATATATATATACACACATACATCACACAGCAGTGCTGAGAAATTGCCGTTACAAATCAGAGCTTGTAATTCTCTCATTATACGCAGACATTCCAATAAAGATCACGAATCCTATATTTAATTCAGGGGTTTTAATTATGTTGGGCCAGGAAAGGGATCAAGATCCAAATAAAAGCCAGACGACTCTGAAAAAAATATTACATTTCTTTACATTGGAGAAAAGCATTGCCTCTTCTAGAGCATCCGTAATCTCGGCTGCTGTAAGAATAGCTTTGTGATGCATTTTTCCTCCTTCAATTTACCTCAGAGGGGTTGAACCCCCGAAATCCTGTGCAAGCTCTTGCTGTCTGAGCACACTGTCTTCAGCTGATGTTTGCTGCCATCTACCGTTTTAATTAGAAGACTTAATCAGTTTGGCAGGAGCACGTTCATGTTGGCAAAACCAGCAGGTTGGCTGATGTGGGAGAGCGGGAGAAACAGTAGCGTAGCTGTTCCGTGAGGTTGCTGCAGTAAAGCCTGTACCTGCGAGAGGGGCCCAGCAGTTCCATTTCAACACCAATCAAACCACCACATGACTTTTTTTTTTCCTGAAAAAATAACTTAAAGGGTCCGTTGTTGCCTCAGCTCCATGAAAAACCACCTCAGCTCATTACAGAAAATTATTGTCAAATGTGTTTTACGGGACATTCCATTACTGCTTGGGGAGGAGAAATTGCTGAATTTCTCCCATTTTCTTAATGTTACACTTTTTTAGGCTGGTACATTTAGAATGCATTATTGTTTCAATTAACTCTTAGCTTTCAGTTTTTGTAAAGAACAGAAATTAAGATAGTCCTTGTTTTCTGTTTTTCAGCTGTTCGTTGGTCTTGGATTTCCATATGAAGGGCCGGCTCCTTTAGAGGCTATTGCTAATGGATGTGCTTTTCTAAATTTAAGATTTAACCCACCAAAAAGTAGCAAAAACACAGAATTTTTCAAAGGCAAACCCACACTCCGAGAGGTAAGCTTTACCAATTTTGGTCATTTCTTTATTGAAAACGATTGTGGATTTCTTTTTAGTTACACAATATAGGAAAAATTGCATAAATATTCACAGTTTATTTGCAAAAGGTGTGCAACTTTTTTTCTTCAGCTATTGATGGGATTATAAATCCTTATTTTTATAAGATAATGAAAATTTTTCATTAACGTACTATTAAGTTTTACCTCTAGATTTGCCTATATGCACATTCTTCTGATCCTTATTGATAGATCATAAGCTGAAGTTTCACTGGAAAACCTGATGTTCTGCCCAGGAACAGGTCATGTCATCTGGTACACGATGTGTCATTTCAAAGTGGTTTTATTTTGTTGAAGAAACAAACATTACTGTGTAGGAATTAAATAGGTGTTTAAGTAAATAATAAAAATGCCATTTGTGGGTGGTTGTGTGTGTTTAGGGGTTGGGTTTTTTTTCCTCCAGAAAAGCCCTGCTCAAGGCACTGTTGAACTATGGTATTAATGGTCACAGCCCACCGGGTTTGTGCTTAAATACTGAAGGCATTTGGAAAACTGAATCTCTAAGAGAACAGGAAAACCAAACCTCAGCCTTTCAAAACAGGCAGTGTGTTTAGACTCCAGTAACAGAAAAATGAGGCTAAGTAAACTAGCTCCTCATCCTGGCACTGCCTTTGGAATATTTTTCTTCTTCGGTGTAGGTAACATTCAGCCTGTACCCCTTGCAAGCATTTAACCATCTTGTAGCCGTTTCTGACAGTAGTACTTTGCCTCTGACCATGGCTTGTTCATAGGTGTATATAGGTATTTTCTTTACATTCTTACCTGAAGGTAATTGTCTCTGGTAACACTTAGATGATGCGAACTGTGCACAGCCATAGTTCCCAATTCAAGTTACCCTTGGACTATATAAATTATGTACTGAGGTAGTTGATAAGCAAAGGACAGTTTCCCATTTTAAACCAGGAACATAAATTCCTTATGTTTTTATGATCCAGGACTGTAATTGCCTTTCAGCTTGTTACACACTCAGCAGGGACAGGACATGAGTTCAATCTCGCCCCTTGTCACAGTTTGCATTGCCAAAGGAGATGGCAACAAGGGTGAAAAAAGTCTGTTTAAACTTTCTCCTTGGGTTTGGTACCTTTCAGAGCTTGTCTTCTGTGCATCGCTCAACCGGGGCTCTTTTCCAGTTGTTCTGTGCCCAGACACTGCAACTGGTCGGACTCAGTAAATAATCTGGACCCATCTAACTTTTCAGTAGGAATTTTAGCGCTTGGAATGCTGGGGTAAATCCCTCTGGCATGTGTCAGCACCGACAGAAATGCCGGGCACCTGACTGGCACAGAAAACTAATCCCTGTTGACTGCTTTAGTACAAAGTAATATAACAAACATTTGTCATGAACATCGCTGCCTTCACATGCACCACTGACCTATCCTAAGAGTAACCTTTTCTCTTATCTGGTTTTCACAACTGCATTTAGATCCGATTGCCAGTAATCCATGTGCTGGTTCTTTGGGATTAAGAAAGTCCTTAAATCCTTCTCTCGGTTTTTTCAAGTGTTAACGGAGGAACAAAAAAACCCTGTGTAGCTCTGGGAATTGGTTATCCATAGAGCAATTTGAAGATAAAGTCTGTGTTTAGTACTTTTGTAAAGTAACCTTTGCAAGTCATTATTTCTCTCCTGTTCTAGGAGAATTTATTTGGGGGGGAGTTAACTGTTTCCCCTCTACCTGCAAGACGGGGCGGGGGGGGAGTCCTGCTGTAGTGAAGACTCTGTACAAAAACTGGAAATGACAATTTTCATTTTAGTTCAGCAATTTTTTTATCTTAGGACATGATTTTGCTGGGGAAAATAGCCAGGAAAAAAAACCACCTTCAAGGAGCTTGTTTTGTACCAGTATTTGTACCAATATTTCTTCTCCGTTCTGCTGCTCCCCCCCGCAAGAAGGAAAACATTGTATACTAAATCTAGTTGGCATGTGTACTTGGTGGGTGTGATTTCTTTCATTTTCTGCTTTTAGGGAGGAAAAAAAAAAAAAAGAAAAAAAAAAAAAGACCTGAAATTAGAAATTAATTCCAAATCTATTTATAATAATTCTTACAGATTTTAATTATAGACAGAGGGTGTATCTCCTGAATTTCTAAAACATTAAGCCTCGGCTAATTAAAGCATTTTAGTATTAGGAAATAGCTTTAATACTTTTTGAGGCTATAGATGTAGAATAACTGGTGCAATAAAAATATGTTACTAGTTACTCTTAATACTTAAAACAGCTACTAGTCTGAGAAGTTTAGTTTTTTGTCTTCCAGTTCAGATCTGGCTTTAATGTTGCCGTCTGCCTGTCTGAGATGGTAGAGAAAGAGTGGTCTAAGGCGTAATTCCTAAGGATCTGTGGAATTCAAAACAGTGGTTTATGTTCATATTTTTAAAGGCGCAGTAGAAGGCTTTTTGTTGTTACTGAAAGCAATAGGAATGTAGCTTCTGCCGTCTGAAGTCCAGACAAAAGTGCCCCAGGAACTCAGTCTCGGTAACCAAAGTTTTAAGTACGTATGGTTTTAGTTGTAGTAGAAATACTGGTCCATGAGCACTCCCCACCACAGGGTCCCCCACAGGCTGATGTTGGCTGATCCCGTATCAACCATAACACTGGCTTCTCTCATCCACAAGCAAAATGCAATAGGCAAAAAGATTTGTAAGTAGTTTGTTGCAAGTATGGTGTATGCCCACTGCAGGAGAAGGTTCTTTCCAACAGACACTGTTTCCTAGTTCAGATCTTTTGCACTGTCTAGATTTCTCTTTGTATCATGCATAAAGAGGCAGCTGAATAAAAATTGTCTATGAATAATATATCCTCGGGGAGGGGGGTTGTATTTATTTTAAAAGCAATTTTCTTCTGAGGCCTTTGTGAAACATTCCCCTCTCTATTGCTTCCCCTCTTTGGGTCCATTTGCATGTTCCTCTCACTCCTGTGCAACCTGTCACAAAAATTACTTTTAGTACAATTCTGCTAGTTCTGAAAACAATCTCTGATATAACTTTTCTTAGTTATTTACTTGGGTATTTATTGAATTTGTTTTCTGACAAAGTGGTGAGCGAAATAACGTTAACACTCTTATTAAGATGAAATCACTCTTGTACTACCAGCAGCGAGAGTCAGAATTCATCTAAGTGATAGAAATTCTGCAGCAAGTCCAGAGAAGGGCAACGAAGCCGGTGAGGGAGCTGGGGTTGTTCAGCCTGGAGAAAAGGAGGCTGAGGGGAGACCTTCTCGCTCTCTACAACTACCTGAAAGGAGGGTGTAGAGAGGTGGGGGTTGGTCTCTTCTCCCAACTAACAGCTAACAGAACAAGAGAAAATGGCCTCAAGTTGCACCAGGGGAGGTTCAGATTGGCGATTAGGAAAAATTTCTACATCGAAAGGGTTGTCAAGCATTGGAACAGGCTGCCCAGGGAAGTGGTTGAGTCAGCATCCCTGGAGGCATTTAAAAGACAGGTAGATGTGGTGCTGAGGGACATGGTTTAGTGGTGGTTTTGTCAGCGTTAGGTTGATGGTTGGACTCAATGATCTGAAAGGTCCCTTCCAACCTAGACAATTCTAAATGGTTCTTTATTCACTGCTACTTGCAGAAGCTTGGAAATGTTTGAAATTTGAAGGAAAGTCAGGGTGAGGACATTGTCTGAAGGTGAGACAGGACGAGGGTGACATCTCCTGAAGGCAGTCAGGCAAGTCTGACCAGGACTGGTAGCAACTAGGGGTTGTGAAAACATGGAGCTGCTCTGTGAATGAGCTGCGGGGAAGCCACAAATGAGAGGTGCGCAAATGTTACTTGTGATCTGCGTTGTTATCTGATATTCAGTTTTCCAACTAAATTGACTTTCTAAATTTAAGCAAGGAAAATCTGAACTATAACTCAGAAGGAATGACGCTGACTGTTAAATTCCAGTGGAATTCTTGCATTAATTCTGGTGCGCTTCGTCCAACAAGTCTGATGAAGAGAGCGAGAGGCAAAGATATCTTGACACATTAAGTTTTACCAATGTCATTTCTTCCTTTCAGTTGACATCTCAGCACCCCTATGCCGAAGTTTACATTGGGAAGCCCCATGTCTGGACTGTAGACATCAATGATCTTTCGGAAGTTGAGAAGGCCGTGAAATCGATTTTGAATCAAAAGGTGAGAAATGTGTCCTCCATTTGTCATCAGCACTTGAGGAGGTGTATTGTGTACTGCATGGAGAGTGCTTCCTAATGTTACTCTGCTGCACTTCGGCAGGATATTGGGAAAAAAATTGTTACTACATCTCTGTGGTATCTGATTATCATGTTTTAGTACCGGATAAGTCAGGGGTTTGCCTGCAAAAAATGAGCGTGAGTGAATTTGTATAGAAATGTGGATTTCATATGCGAACTATGCAGCAATCTTTATTTTCTGTGCATTCAGTGCAGAAGTTTCCGTGTTGGTTCTTAGAGCATTGCAGGCTCCCAGATACACGCTCAACTCCTTTGGCTGATTTTATAGCCTTGACACAACCACCACTGAAGCGCTTGTGCACTTACAGCGAGGAATTGTAACGAGGGCACTTCAAGGGGGGAGGGGGGGAAGTTTGAAGTAATTTTCAAAGGCATCACGTTCTTTTTCTGTCATAATGTTTTCTTTTTCACCTCAATTCCAGAACTGAAACTTAGTTAAACCAGAAGTTCTGGAATCCCGCAGGGTCTCGGGCTACATTTATATCTATTTCTTTGCAGTATACCCCGAGTTTCCTTAAAGATAATCACTGTGCAACTTCTATTGCCTTTACAAAGGAGGAAAAATCAGCTTAAACTGCTGATGGTTTTGTAAAAGTGTGATTTGGTAATGAGTTTATTTGCATTTATTGTTGCTACTTAAGCTGCAATGTAGCATTTGGAATGCACGCCGCTACCACCCAGCACACCACAAAGCTCATTTCAACAAAATCCCCTCTAACCTTAACACACCGTGTTTCCACAGATTGACCCTTATTTGCCCTATGAATTTACATGTGAGGGGATGCTTCAGAGGATGAATGCATTCATTGAAAGACAGGTATGAACATTCATTGTGAATGAATCTTTTGTTTTATGTTGGAAAGGGAGGACCCTGTGCATTGTAAAGCTTCTCAGTGTCGCTGCTGTTCAAGTAGAAACAGCAACTGTGCAGGCCTTGTCTGGGCATCCTTTGCTCAGATGGTGTTCCTTTGGGAGGTCCATGTGGACTCAGAGATTGACTTCTGTGGACTTGGCCATGTGGGGTTTGGGAGGCTTCTTCCAGATACAGCACCAGGGGGATTCTTCATGTGTAAAGAGACTGACTAGAAATTAAGACAGATACATTTGTTCTGCTTCTCAGGTTGCCATTGGGTTCTGATTAATCTGTGAGTGTCTGATTTACCACGTCTTTGCAAAAATGGATATACTTTTCCTGAATTTCAGGAGCTATAGGAGCTTTTAATTATTTTATTGTTATTTATTGATTGATTATTTTATTGATTGATTTACAAAGAACCTTTCTTCTTCTGATGTTATACCAAAGCAGAAAGGCAAAGTAATTTTTCAGTGTATCTGTGACTTCTTTAGCTGTGTACATGCAAAAAATCTTCAGATCGTGAAGTATCACGTAAATATTGAGATTCTTTTGTGGTAGAATTGCACTTAGACTAGAACCTCTGGGTAGATTTTTCAAGTATTTAGTTTCAATCGATAAAGCTTTAAATGGTTTGGAAACCAGTTACTTAAAGGACTTTTGGTCCGCGTGTATTACTGCCGGCTGAAAGCAGCAGCAGATGTTGAGTTGGAGTAATAAACTGCAGAGATTTATAGGGGATACAGATTTCTAGAAACTGTATGTTTACTTGGACTTCTGCCCAAGGCCAGGTCTGTTGCAGTGGCCAGCTCTGCCTTTTGTTCTGGCTGCTGCAGAAGAGAGACAGGAATAACCTCTGTCTCTGTTATGCCAATTAACTTCCAGGATTTCTTTCAAAAGCGCTGCACACGCTCCTGTATCTGTATTTCTGAACGAGGAGGGTATTACAGGCGGTAATAAAGGATAACACAGCTCCAGATCAGAAGGGCAGTTAGCAGAACACAGCTATTTCCACTTTCCTGCCAATAAACACTTTATGCTTTTTGCTGCTGTATTAGTGACAGCCGGTAAAAGTATCTCTGCTTCTTTCGGTTCTCCTGCCTGTGTTCGCTGGACTTGGGTGGTTTTGTCTATACAGGAGGAAATAGAGCTCAGCCTAAGAGAGAAAAAGAGACAATTTAGAGCTAGAATCTGTGGGACAAAACTATCTCTCCCCTCTGGACCTGCCCCAAGGGCTCAGCCCTGGCCTGTACTGCGTGCTTCTCGGAAATAAATACAGCATTGTAATTTTGGTCATTGCTTTGACTAATTGTCAAAAAGCCATTATTATCTCACAGCTCCCAGAGTGCTCAAGCATCTGCATGTGCTTAGCGCTGTGCCTGATTAACATGTCAGATGAAGCAAAAATAAAAGATTGAGACCTTGTTTTGAAGAGTTTGTGGTGGGAGGCAGAACAGAGAAAGCAGCAGAAGCTTGGAACAGGAACAAAGATGTGTGGACCTGATCTGGTTCAGGGGTGGTGGGGTGCATTAACCACCAGAGTGTGGTCTTCAGGGGATGGCTGAACGTGAAGAGGATGGGGCCATTTACACTCACTCACAAGTCACCCCATGGGACACTGAAACTGTAGGATTTGAAGGAGTTGTCCAGAGTTGCCTGCTCAGAAGCAGGAGGGAGGACAGTGTTCTCAAGAAAGGTAGGTTTAGTGAATTCCCCGAATCTTCAGATCCAACAACTGGGCTGAGGGTCTTTAAGGTCTGAAGTCAGAACTACCGTGAGCTGTGGTTTCATATTTAGCATTGCCACCTTCAGCTGGATTAAAACAGCTTTCACTCCAAGCTGCTCCTGCTCCTGCCAGCAGCCCAGCGTGGCTGTCAGGTGTGTCTGTGCCATCCGCTGGAGCCATCCCTTGATCCTGGTTGCTCTGTGGCTCCAAAAATCATTGAGTCAGCTCAGCAAAGCGGCAGCGTAGGGTGGTAACCAAAGGGTGGGACCACTTCAGTTGGCACTGCCATCAAAGGAGCTGCTGAGCAACTGCAGCCGGAGCAGCTGCAGGATTCCCTGCTGGGAACTTGGGAGGTGTTGGATGAGGCAGGCTGGGTGATGGAACAGACATGCTGAGTTTGAAAGACGTGGTCAAGCGGAGTCCTTGGTAACCCAGCAGAAGATGCTTTTGGCAGGGCTGTGCTAGGTTGGCAAACTGACTTGGCTCAGCCGAGGGTGAGCTGAGCACCAGGGCTCGGTGAAGGGAGTGGAGTGAGGACATTCATCCAAGAGCAGGAAAAGCCAGAGGAAGGAGGACGCCTCCTTTGACAGCAGGGCTAAGCCTGTCTCACCTTGAAACTGTGGTTATAGGTAAACTGAGCATAAACGCAGTCTCTGCTGAAGCTTCACCTTCTGTTTTACAGAACATCTTCTCTTTATTTTACCCTTATGCCTGTAGGGTTGTGGGGAAAGATGGACTGGGGTGAAGATCCCAAATTTAGGTTGCTTTTAATGGTTGGTAGGAAAACTAGCCAGAGACAGCAAACTGAAACACAGGCCTGTGTGCTGGTACCTGTGATGGTGACGTTCTCCGAGATGTGCTTCAAGGTGGCATAAGCTGAGAAAGGCTTCCAACCAAGCTGCGGACAGGAAATGGGAGGCTGTGCCCAGTTTAGGGGAAGAATTTTCAACTAAGAGATGTTAAAAGCTGAAGCCCCCAGCAAATGGTGAAGCCTCACAAGTGATTCCCTGTCTCTGAAAATCTTTGTCTTCTGCCTGCACTAGCCGTGAATCCAATCCAATATCACAGTATTACATTGTGTACATTACATTAGTAGATATTACAGTATTATATAGTATATATATTAAAGTACTGGATTGGATTTTGAACCTATATAGATTTCCTCCTGCATGTACTATTTTAAATACTGATTTATAAAAGGAGGGAGAAACGGGGCATTTAAGTCCAAATAACAAGATGACCTTTTTGAAACAGCGTCATTAAAAAGTACCTCCAACCATCTATTGTTAACCTGGCTTTTTAGATGCTGTTAAAATTATTCTGCCATAAATATGCTCCAAAATGACTCAGTTTTTTCAAATATGACACAAGGGAACAGCTTAGAGCTGCATCAGGGGAAGTTCAGAATGGATATTGGGAAAAAGTTCTTCACTGAGGGGGTGGTCAAGCACTGGAACAGTCTCCCCAGGGAAGTGGTGGCGGCTCCAAGCCTGTCAGTGTTCCAGGAGTGTTTGGACAATGCTCTTAGATGTATGGTTTAGCTTTTAGGTTGCCCTGTGTGGAGTCAGGAGTTTGGACTCTGTGATCTTCCTGGGTCCCTTCCAACTTGGGATATTCAGTGGTTCATGCTTGTATAATATTAAATTTATGGTTAGACCTGGGAGTATGAAAACTTCCTCCTTCAGCAGAGGAAATCAAAACAGAGAAAAAAACCCACCAACTGATAGTGAGAACCGGTAGATGGTTTGGGATTTTAGCTTCATTAACATTTCAAGTAGTTCAGCCTTTTGAAGTTTTGGGTCACAGCGTGGGACCTGTTCATACAAGTATTAGTTTTGTCAGGAGAAAGCAAACCGTGCTGGACTGCGCCCAGATTTTTTGATCACCTTCAGATGAGAGTTGCCAAATGTTAAACTAATGGCTGAGTATCGTGGAACGTTACGTAAAACCAGCGATTAAAATTTTCTCTTTGCTTTTTCTCATTTTAAATGTCAAGACCCTAAGAACTTGTCTTTGAACGGTTTTCTTTAGCAGGTGTGTTTAGATGCTGTTTCTTCCTTCCCTCTTTCTGCTGTGGTGACACTTGACCGCACGCATTATTTATAGCCAGGTGTTCTGTGTTGAGAGAGCGCTTTTACTAGCGGGTCAACCAAGAAGTGCAAACAAACTCTTTGAATCCCGGTTGCTTTATAGAAATCTTCAGTCTTCTATGAGCTGAGCTCCCTCCGAGGTGCTGCAGGTCCCCTCATCCTTTCCAGATGGCTCTCCACGTGGGTCACTTGAGACATTTCTCACCTACAGGGGAACTGGCCTCTGAAATTCTTCTCCTACCAGAACTTCCTCCTGATATTTGTGCTGTTACAAAAATAGTTCTGGTAGCACCCAGTTAGTGAAACGGGAGTCACTGAGGAAGCCAAAATGGGATGGATACATGGAAGTAGAGTATCCAGAGGTGCTTGTGATACATTAAAAAAGGTAGAGGTAGGGAAGAAGCTTCTTTGGGAAGAGTGATACTACTACATTTCAAGTAGCAATCAAAGGTGATCACAGAATCACAGAATGATATGGGGCTGGAAGGGGACCTCTGGAGATCATCTAGTCCAACCCCCCTGCCAGAGCAGGTCCACCCAGAGCAGGTTGCACAGGAACGTATCCAGGCGGGTTTCGAATGTCTGCAGAGATGGAGAGTCCACCACCTCTCTGGGCAGCCTGTTCCAGGGCTCTGCCACCCTCAAAGGAAAGAAGTTCCTCCTCATGTTTAGGTGGATCTTCTTATATTCAAGTTTGTGCCCATTTCCTCTTGATAATAATTCCCTCATGCTAAAAAAAAAATAATGAATTTTAATTGAATTATTGATCTTAATACAACTGAAATGAGTTGCAAAATGAGTGTTTGGGTGATAATAACCACTTCTTTTACTAATGGGGAACATCACTAGCGAGGGACCGGATGCATTATAATAAAACCTGATCTGTCACTGCAGGATTTCTGTCACGGGCAGGTGATGTGGCCCCCATTAAGTGCCCTTCAAGTGAAAATTGCTGAACCTGGGAAATCCTGTAAACAAGTTTGTCAGGAAAGCCAGCTCATCTGCGAGCCTTCCTTCTTCCAGCATCTTAACAAGGACAAAGCTCTGCTTAGGTAAGTAAGTACTTAGAAGCACGCACATGTTATTTAGTCTCTTTATTGCCCTGGGTTTTGCCACACACAAAGTTCAGCGTGCAAATCCTGTGGGAAAGGAAGGCGGGGAGAGGAGAGGTGCTGTCTGTGCAGCAGCAGCGAGCCGTGAGGTTGGCTCTCGCTCCTCCCTTGCAGTGGATGGTGGAAGTTACTGCTGCGTTGAGAGCACTGTTCCCCGGAGCGGGTGTTTTGCATGTGTGTACAGCACCGAGGCCAAAAATTTACATCTTTTCCTTCCCCCCTCCATCTCCTACCTGTGTGCACGTGGTGCCCCGTGACTGCTTGCAGTGGGCAGGATGCTCGTCCTGCAGGGGCCGCAGGGGCCAGGACCGGAATTGTGTTTTGGCTGGGCCCTTGGCAGCCCTGGCTGAGCGGGGGCACAATTCCATAGCTTTTGCCACATCCTTCGGAGAGGGAGCGGACTTGGGCTAATCCTAACTGTGCCCAGTCAGCTGGCTCAGAAATAAATGTGTTTTGTTGCAGGAAATCGAACTCTGCACGGGATGTGCGATTTCTATCAGCTGGTCCCAGGATTTTAAATACAGCACTTAGAAAGTGTTGTTTTTCTTTTTATTTATTGAGCTCCCTCTTTGGCCATGACTGACATCCGTATGGAAACATCTATATTCATTGGCAATTAGCAATCCCTGTTTTGGCAAAGCTTTTGTGGGTATTGTCCTAGGTAAAGGACTGTAAACCCACGTACCTTGGCGGTACCAGTACCAATTTATAAAGCTCACCAGCTCTGCATTAAGGCAATTAACGGTGCTTTCCGTGCCCTCTCTTTGGGAATATGTCTGTGTTCCTTTCGGAATGGAAACAAAGCACTCGGAGCCGGGCTCCAACAAATGGCTGCTGGGGAATCTGCTTCCTAGGTTTTCTATCTCCATTTTTTGCTAAATTAAATTATAAAAGGGTTTTTATTTTTTGTATTTTCTTTGAAAAGTTGAAATTTCCAGCGGAGTTCAGAAGCAGCTCATGTAAAAACTTTTTCAGGGTTGGTTTTTTTTCAGCTGTCTAGACAAAATTATAATTCTGTGGAAAAAAAAAAATCTGTTAAATGCTGAAAGCTACCGATGTTTCCAGAATGAGTGAAAAACAAGCCTCTGCTGGAATCGCTACCCTCGTGCTTAAGCTTTGTGGTCAGAAAACGGCAAGTCGAATTCTTCTCTTTTCAGCAAGCTCACGCTAGCGGGTTCCTCGGAGCAGTGGCTCCTGCCCTGACCCGCTCCTGCCGTAACGCAACTGCGTCCCCTTGTCCTCCCGGTGTCCCCTCTTCCTGGGCTGGGCTGGGCTGGGCTGGGCTGGCCGCACCTACGGCTCCCCAGGGCACCCTGTGGCACCTCAGGGGGAGATCCCTGTGAAATCAACCAGAATATTCCCTGATTGCAGATTCTTTGGTTTTGTCTTACTAGAAATCCGTGGCGTATTTAAATATTGCATTTTGGGGAACAGTCAAAAGCATTTTTTTCCTTTTTAACTTCTTTCGTTAATTTTTAGGAAATGAGTAAAGCTGGAAAGGCTGTACTGCCCTCTGCAGAGAGAACCTGCGCAGGTGAAAAGAAACGAGAGTCATGTTCTGGAAATCTGCAATTCTAAACGTACTTGATTTAGGATGTAATGGAGCATTTTATTTTATTTTTAGCGAGGAAGGATGAAAACTGAACCCAACTCCTGTAAACTCCACTGCGATTTACATCATGTGCTTTGCTTTTCAGGCATAATATCGAATGTCTCACCATGGAGTCTGCAAATGATATTCTGGTCCCCTCTTTTGATGGAAGAAGGAAGCACTGTGTTTTCCAAGGTGACCTCTTATTGTTCAGCTGTGCCGGCTCCCACCCAACCCACAGAAGAATCTGCCCCTGCAGAGACTATATCAAGGGGCAGGTTGCGCTTTGCAAAGACTGCCTATAGCAGCAGCAGGGCTTCTTTTGAGTTGAGGACAACATGTAAGTAGTTTTGAGAGGAGCTACTTCTTACTTCCTGCACTTTTGTCCAGGTTTTTCGCTGCAGGCAGAGCTATCATCGCTGGGCAGAATTATCTACTAAGAGAGGAGGGATTCATAACAAACCGCCCTAACTGATCTTTCTTTCCTATAAGAACATTTGCAGTGTAACTCTTCAGATTCCTTCATCTGTTTGCGAAGAGAAATGAGTCTCGTGTTCTACGGTGATTTGAAGATGACTGCACAGAATAGTTTGTAGAAAATTCCCAGACTCATCAAACTTCTTTTTTTCTGTTGTTTGGGTGAAGTCTTTTCTATTTTTTTAATGAGTTAGGACATCCCCCATCACGGTTAGCTAAAGGATCTCAACTTCATTCCAGTAGAAAACTGAAAAAAGCGTGCTTGAGGGAGAGGGGGGTGCAGGGGAGGGAGGACTAACATTTTATTCTAGGTGCACTGTTTTGGGTACCGCTTTAGCTCGAGTGGCTATAAAGCGGTTTAATTCACAAGAACTCGGAATGACAAGATAGCTCTGTACCCTGTTATTGGGTTATCTGGGCCCAGTTCTTTTTTTTATTTTTTTTTATTTTTTTTTTAAAATCTTTGTCTACAAGAAGGTATTGTCTGCATCACGGCCGCTGCATCGCAGCAGTCGAAACAGAGAGCATCATGAACGAGCAAATAGGCAGTTGCCAGCGTGTGACACATCATCTTGGTGACCCGACAACTGACGGGGGTTGTGGCATTCTTCAGTGTGGAAAAGCTACAAAAAAACATGCTGCCATTTTCGGAATGGACTTGTCACAGTTTACTGGTCCCATTTAGAGAGTAATCCTTGGAATTTGCCCACGCTTCTGTTGTAGTCTGTCTACTAGAAATACTGTGTGAAGCAAAAAGTATTCAGCATCATTGGAGCAATATTATCGTTAGAGCCTCAGTTTGCTACGGCTTCCAGTAGTTAAAAGTGTTGCTGAATGACATAGAGAGGTTAAACTAAGCTAACTATAATTATTGTATGGTAGAAATGTAAAAATGTCTTCATAACTAGCTAGGTTTTTAAAGAGAAATTTTTTCCGAAGAACAAGTAAGAGGAGACAAACAACTGCTAAGAAAAGCGTTGATCAATCTCGTGGGTTCTTTGATTGTTTTTCTGTTTGGGGGGTGGGGGGGGTTGTTTGTTTGGGGTTTTTGTGTTTCTTTAGCAGGCACACCAGTTATAAAGTTAGACAAAAACAATTCAAGAGTTTGGAATTCAAGTCAAACTTTTTTTTTTTTTTTTTTCTTAGCGCAGCAAGTTGCATCTTCTAAACCCACCTTCTTTTTGTAGAGGTCATTTTTGTTATTTTCGGCAGAAGATGGCGTGCTTGACAGCACCATTTGGAGTCAGAAAATGATCGGCTAAGGTTAGCGAGAAAGAAATCTGCAGGATGTTAGGGAAGCGGTCCCAGTCCGCAGGTTTACAATTGGACGTGTTCTGATCAGACTGGGAAAAAAACCTAAAATCATCATGGAGATTTTTTCCATAAAATTAACATTGCCAGGTAATAGTGAAAAGCGTAGATATTTTAAATTTTCCTTTCTTGGCTGTATCTGGTTGGTTCAGATTTTTGTTGTACCCGGCATTCATTAGCTGTGTGTGAATAGTGACGTATCTCTTGACCTACCAAAGACCAAGCAGAGGAAATGCTATTTAATCTTGGATCAGTTCTCAAGAGAAGAGAACAGAACGGGATACATTTAAAGTTTTGATTTAAAAGCGAGGAATTAGCTTTTTCAAGTTTTTTTGGTTCCTGCCTCGGCACTCCTGACGGCGTTATCCTGGGACAATTCCTAACATCGCTGCGGGCCACGCGGGAACTTCGGCCTGAGAGTCGGTTGAGGACCCAGAAAGGATTTAAGTGGGAGCTGTTGAACAGCAGCCTCACCAGTACCTGGGTTGTCACGATGATAAAATCTGCTGTATTTTAGAGTAATTTTCCAGAAACGGAACAGCTGGGTTCTATAACCGGAGGCAAACTTTTTGTACGAAAAGAAAACAAACACAAACTAGTATGAAAATCCTTAGCATTACCATAGCTCAGCATTTGCTTCAGTCAGCACGGATGTAGTTTGCAGTAGTTTTACTGTCCGGGAAGAGCTGGGGGAGGAGGATTGGAAACGGGTCCGAGCAGGCGCAACGATCCATTTTTGTATTTATATAAAATATTCCCCGCATACCTGTGCATATTTGTGTGACTGGAAAATCCTGCATCGTAAAATATATATACCCTAATCCCTGGTGCTGAAAGTAGAGGCAAAAGCAGAATTTGCCTTTGCCTGTTCAGCCTGAGGTTCTTCAGGCAGGAAATTAGTTTGGAATGAGATATCACGGAATTACGTCAGAAACAGAGATTCGTGCGTGTGCACTTACAGAATGCAAACCACGTAGTTTCGCGCTGTAGTATAATTCTTTGCTGTAAATACATAGTTGCTTGTTTCCCCCTCACTGTATGACCCACGTGGCATACTGCTTTTTATTTTGCCTCTAAACCTTTAAAGATGTGAGGGTTTGGGTATTTGTTATTAGAAGATTTTCTGGTCTAGTGCTTTGCTGGACGCTAAGTTTGCCTTTACCGCAGCCGGGAGAGCCTGTAAGGAGCTCCGGTTTTTTTCCTGCTGTAGCTCTCTTTCTTTCTAGCCCCACTGAACTGATTCGCTGCCCACTGGCCAAAACCAAACAGCAAACACCGCCGCCGCTTGCGTTTCAGCCAGGGACAGACCATCCAAATTGGCCTCCGAAGGGGTTGGGTCTGATCCTGTTTCCACTGAAATCTAGAGAGAAGGCTCATTAATCTTAAAAGAAAAAAAAAAAAAAAAAAAAAAGAATCAAGACCTACGATTTGTTAGGCCTCTAGTATTAATTTTAAACTCTCTTTGCAGAAGAAATACTGCTTTTATGGAATACGGCTTCGCTCTAAATTTCTGTAAAAGGAGGCTAGCGTAAGAGAACTGTAAGTGCATAAACCCCGTAACCATTTCTCACCCGACCCGATCCAATCCAGCTCTCCCCGTCAGGCACCAGCCTTCGTTGGTGCCCTCAGAAATAAGCGAATCCTTCCGCAGATAAAGCACTCGGGCAAATCCATGTGGGGCTATTTCAAAGTTTGAACGATTTACTAATACACATAATACATATATATATATCTCGACATTTCAGGATAGAGAGCAGCTTCTGTCCAAGTTCCGTAACTATTTTCCTTCCTAATTAAAGACCAGAGGTGGAGTCCGGTTCTTGCACTTAAACGAGGATATTGGAGATGGGACTGTGCTACTGGTTTCCAGTCTGACAGTAAAGCTTGCAGCTTCCTGTACTCAGAAATCAGGTTTTTGCATGACTTGCATTTGAATATATTGATCAGCGATTGATGGGGAAAAAAAAAAAAATGTCAAAAGTTGAATAGAAAAACATTTTACAAGCTTTTAAACATATCTCTCATATCAAGACATCCTTTGTTTTAAAATTTTGTATTTTTGTATGTGACCTAGTTTTTTTCAAAAATCTTGTTCCTACGAGATTAGAAAACTTGAGAGAAGCATTTACATATTTATTAAAATTAACATAAAAGGCTTGCCTTTGAAAGGTAAAGTTGGTAAATACACACTGTTTAAAATGCCAATAAAAACCTCATTTATTTCATATATGCAAGTTGATTTGCACATGTATAAATAGTTGCTTTTTGCATTTTTTGCTTAGTTTCTATGTTTCCTTTTTGTAATTTATAGTTGCAGCTGTGTGTTTGCTTGTTTATATCAGATTATGTTTCTCCTGCAAATATTTAATGTTTATGTGCCTTTTTTTACTTTCTTTGGGGTTTGGATGAGTGTTTGGGATACGGGCACTGTCTGAACAAGTATAATGGAACACTAATTACAGGTAAAAATAGCGCTTGATGACTCTACAACTTAATGGTGTGAATTTTGAATGGTTTTAAGTAGTGGAGAAATCTGTTCTAAAAGAATAAGGTAAGGGTTAATAAGATACTCTATAACTCTTTAATAAGGGTTAAAAGATACTCTAACTTTAATAATTCTTGCAAACCGTTGCTTCTGCGAGCAGAACACCCCTTATTGAGTATCTGTAGTTGGACGTGAGGGCTCCTGCTGGGATGGGATGTCTCTTTGATGACCAGGGAGCAAACTAAAGCCGTTACGTTCCCCAAGGAGCCAACGCCAACAGGAAACCTCTAGAGAGAGCCGTATCTGATTTGACCAGCAGGAAAATTGAAGATCCGCATTAAAGTCTGGGAGGCGTCGGGGTTTTGGATAAAGCCCTCCGCACGTGGAAGCGCGGGGGGGTGATTCCTGGTGCTCCCGGGAGAATTAGAGTCCTTTGATGATACCTAAATGTACAACTCTCAGCGGGGAGAGAACTCTGGATATTCGGCTGACAGGTTCTGTGGAAATTCAGGGAGAAATCGGGTTGTTACCCGATGGCGTCTCTCCTCACTTAATCATGTTGTGCTACTGGCCTTTAAAATCCTAGACAAGGTCCTTGGGTTTATCCTTGATACGGAAGACATGCCCTCCCCTCGCAAAAATGAGTGGCCCATCTAAATTAAAACTGTGATTTATGAGTTTGCAGCGCTTCTCATGTAAACAAACCCCAAACTGCTTTCTCAGGTACGTATTCTGCTCATCGTGCATTTCAGGAGCAGATTTTGCTAGTAAAATAAATTAAATGGGCTGGATCAGGCTGGATACAATCTCATCCAACTCTAATTAACTTCATGACTCCCACCGGCTTCAGTGGTAGCACAACTCCTCCAGTAATTTTTCTTCAAATTAAAATAGCAGCTCTCCCTTTTTAATAATTATAAAGCGCTGTATCTCACAGATAAAGACCAAGCGCCGCAGGTTGTGTTGGACACGGAGCAGCAGCCGCTTTCCCTCGCTGCCACAGCACATATCATCATGTCACTTATTATTAAAATATCAGTTGAAAGCTTGGTTAAATAGCTGTTCAGTCTACAGTTTGGGGTTGGAGGGGTGGGTGATTCTTGTTTTGCTGTTTGTTTTCGGGTTTGGTTTTTTTTTAGGAGACTATTAGTTACCAGTTTCGAATTTCACAGCCTTTTTTCCAGGGGTGCTAACATTTTGGCACGGCTGTTCCTTGGCGATGTTTGCCCTGCGGCTGCCGCGCCTTCAGCTTCGGACTTGCCATCTCTTTCCATTTGTCGTTCTCCTTCGGTCCCATGGGTTTAGGGACGGCCCTAAAGTCGAGGAGGATAATGCCCTGACAGGTGTAGGCTTTCGTTCGGGCTGAAAAGGGCAGGGACGGAGATGGTTTCACGGAGATACGCTTTAATCATCTCGCTGTAAATGTAACATCAAACCAGATTGTTTTACGGGCAGTGACTTAAATCTCGTCTTCGTATTTTTTAGCAGCTCTATAGGGTTTGTTTTTTTTTTTACATTAGTTTGTAATTTCCGAATATTCTATTTAAATGGAATGTGTAAACAGCAAACTCGGTGTATTGAGTGTAAAATGTTTACCGTAGGAGTGTGTTGGAACGACCAGAGGCTGAACCCCAGGCTGCCTCAGATGTGAGGCACGTTCATGTTCTTTCTCACAGGGAAAACCACCAAAGTGCAGCCGTTGCCCACGTGTCTTGCTTTTATCGGCGTAATCCTTCGCGTGCTCATAGAATCATGAGGATACGATAGCTTGGTTTAATTCGCAGAGCGCTCTCGACAGCACCGAGCCACCTCTTTATTCCATGGGCAACCAAAATCGGGTCCTCAAAAGATTTGGCGACACGAGCGGTAACTCCTCCTTCCGCACGCACAAACCGCTTTTTAAAAATTCAGGTGTGATGGAGTGAAAGAAGCCCCTCTCTCTGCCGGGGAGAGCGGTGCGGGTGCCATCTCTCTCGGGTGGGCCGCGCTCGGGAACGAACGGAGCTTGTCACCTGGCGTCAGGGCTCGCAGACGTGCCGCGGGGTGGCCCCCGCCGTCCCCACCTTAACAGGCGGCTGCTCCTCTGCATCCGTGTTGCGCTGCGCCCTCGTACTGGCCACCGCTAGCCCTCGGTCACCCCCGCTCCGCTCGTGGCCGGCCACGGGGTAGAGGCTGGGTCCTGTGGGAGCCACCAAAACCCTTGGCTTTAGGAGGAGCATGTAAATATGGCGTTTACTGGAGCCATCCAGGCGCTGGGCAAAGCGCGCGCGGCACGTCCCGGCTCGCGCTCCAGCAGCTGCAAAGCAGTTTGAAGTATCAAATCAAGGATCAATCGAGATAAATTGCTGTCTGAAGGGCAGTTAATGTTAAGAGAGTTATACCCAGAACTAATTAGTTACCTTCGTTAACAGGTCTGTTGCAGTACAGCGACAGCGAAAACCGTTTTTAAGAAGTCATGGCTTTATTTGGTTTTCACAAAGGAATACGGCAGAGGAGGAGGAGGAGGAGGAGGAGGAGGAGATGGCAGTTTTTACCAGAGGAAAAAAAAGAGTAAATTTTATGAGAAGAGAGAACTTACCCTGAAGATTCTAAGACAGCTAAAAGAAAAATAGAAAGGAATATTTACAAAGCTAGTTGGAGCTTGGAGATGTTGATCTCCTTGATCTTGCAAGGCTGAGCGCTGCGGGGCCGTCCTCCAGAGGGCAATTTGGGGCAGCTCTTTGCCGTCTGGTCAGAGTCATTCCCTGGAGGAGACTCTCTCTCTCCACGGGGGAAGGGGGTCAAAGTCGGAATAATCCCTGTAGCACCGTAAATTGAAACAAAACCTACTGAAATCTGTAAAAAGTGAAAGATTGCTGCTTTTTGCAGATGACTGGAGTCGATGAGAGGTTTTCATACGTCCAGAACTTCGGGGACAGGCTGGTGCTAGGTGTGCTTGGTTTGAATTCTCTCCTAAAAGGTTGATCCTTTGTTTTATTTAAATGGTTGTGTTCCACTATATTACGTTCAAGCAGTTTGATTCGGAAAGAACAGAACGCAGTGGTTCAGATACTGTCAAGTTACTGGGGTTCAATAGGATGGCATTTTTTTTTTAATTTGGTTTTTTTTTTTTTTTTTTAGAAGAGTAAATGTCTGTACTTTTAATGGCATAGAAAAATGCTTTGTTTTCACTGTTGTAGAAAAAAAACTAGGGAGAACTTTATTTTTCAATAAACCTTTTTCTTGTGTGATTTGGTTTATTAATTGCTTTGTGCTTAAATGGGAAGTCTGTGAGCTGCCGTTTATCCAAAATTGAGTTTGTGTGGCTTATCCTGGCCATTCCGGAGCTGGGCATTTCTGCTGCTGGCCCTCAGAGGTGAGCACGGACGGTCCCTTCCACCCACATCTCAGCCACGGGAACAACAGGCAAGTATTTATCTTGTTGCTTTGTTTTGCTTTAAATCCTAGTCGGGTAATGGATAAAAATCAAGGTTCATTGTAGGAGCGTGGTTTTGCCACAGCAGGAGTTAGGAATTCTTGGTTTCCTAGAAATTTCCAGCACACGTATATCAAAAAAGACGTAGAGTATAAATGCCCACGGAGTGAAACTTCTTCTGCGGAACTGCCCCTTTGTTCCAGTCGCTCCCATTGTGCAGAGGGGCTCCTTCTGCCCACCTCGTTTTCTGCTGGTCCCCACGAGCCTTGGGGAAGGGTCCTCTGTTCTCAGCTTCTGCCGGGAACGCTGAGAGGTTTTGGTGGAAGTATCCAAGTTTAATAGAGCAACCAGTGTGGGAGCAGTAGGTAGGAGTAAAATGAACAGTAAAAAAAACCAACCAAAAAAACCCAACGGCCAGCTCTATTTTTATCTGTTTTAAAAATGTCCATTTGTAACGTAGCTGCTAACGTACTTTTTAAAACTACACTGGAGCGAAGCAACTGCTCCCTTTCTTACAACACCTTTTTTCCAAGTTTTTTGCATGTTTTGGGTTTTGTTTTTGGTTTTTTACGTATGGTCACACATAACTAAGCAATGTAAAATCCGAATATACCGCAGTCAGTAACTTGGGTTCCTTCTTATTTTCCCTGTCCCAATTAACGACGCACAGGCCTGGTGAGCAAAGAGCATAAATAAAAATATTAAACTGAAGGGAGAAGGTGAAATCCCTGCAGGGGTAGGAGAGGGCTTGTGGCTTGGGCTTGGATATTCGCTAGCCAGAACTAGGGAGTTTAGTGCATTGTGGCTACACACGCTGGATTTCTGCTGCCCGTGGCTGGTGCTTCCTCTTATTCCTGTTCCAGTGAGGTGAAGTACGTGAGGATCCACCAGTCACCACTTTTTATGGGTATTTCCTTGGCACAGTTCACCGCGGATGAAAATGGGTGAAAATTGCGTTGGTTCCATGTTGTGATTCAACACACCACAATTCCCAAATGTTTCCTGACAGCAGAATGAATTAGTGGAGGAAGCTGCTCATTCAGTCCCTTGTTCTGGTTATTTTTGGAAACGTTTTCCTTCCTGTTTCATTCCCCTAATTATTGTTCGGCTCTGGCATTATAAGGAGACATCTGTAAAATGGTGAGCAGCAAGAGTCAGATGTGGGCTGTGTTGCAGTCACATAATGGAAAAAAAATGTATGAAAATTGGAACTTGGAATAAGAAGTCCCCACGCCACGCAGCTGTATCGGAAAGATCTTTGGCGGAGCTTAAATACGACATCCTTCAGCTCTCACACGCTCGGGCCGGGCTCAGTCAAACTCCATCTGGTAGAGGAGAGGCCACAGACGGAAACGTTTTGCGGGGACTTTGTGCCGCTCTCGAAAGCCTCACCTCGCAGCGACGCTTTCCCCTGCAGCGCGCGAGAGCCGCAGCAGCCCGGTTTATCGCCTTACGATGTCCCCTGCTTGCGTCTGCGCTCGCCGCGTCTTGCACGTTTTATATTTTATTGATTATGGAGACCGCGTTTAACTTAAAATCCTGCTAGTAAATCACTGTTGCCAAAAAAAATTGAATGTCGTTTGCAGCGAAAAGGCCCCCCAGCTGTCGAGTCTCGCCGTATGGCCTGCTTTGTCCTGTGTCCCCTCGGCTGGGAGGTCTCCCCTCCCCGGGGAGGTGCTGCAGGACGCGGGAGGAGCGCTGGCGGCATCTGCCTCCTGCACCTTTTGCGGGGAGGGACACTTCAAAGCAAAACAAGCGGTGGACCAAACCGCTGAACCGGTAATACCACCTCTAAAGGAAACATACCAAGGGGCGAGCCGTCGGTGTTTCAACAAGAAACAACTGTTGCTTGCCATGTAAGCGATGGGTACGGCGGATCTTTGGAGTGGAAGCTGCTAAATCACTCCAGACCCCTCAGCTTTAATCTCCTCCCCACCGATTTGCCCAAGGCTGCGCTCCAGGCTTGGGTTCCGCGTGACGGGTCAGCCCCGGTAAAGCAGGTTGGTATTTCTTGTCACTTGGCCGTTTGAATAGGTGTCGCCTTGACTCCGCTCCTTGCTCCGCGGTGACGGGTGACCATCCTGTGACCTCCTGCGTCGTTAAGAGGTGAGTTTGGAAGAATACCCGGGTTGGTGGCAAGAGTTAGTTGACAAAATGGGATGTTTCCTAGTTACTCGCCAAACTAAGTTAGAAGAGCAGCCCTTCTGCCCAGGCTTTGGATAAAATGTACTTTCGGCCTCCCTGCATCCGAGTGGTTTTGCTGGTGCCCGTGTCAGTCTCTGCTGGAGCTGAACGCTGGGGTCCTTCTGATCCGCTCCCGGCGAGCGGACGGAGGCTGCCAGAGGAGCAGCAGAGTAAAAATCTAAACAGGTAAAAATTCAAAGCCCATTCAGTGCTGCCTCCAATACCGCTCCTGTGGCTGAAAGGGAAAACATCGGCTCCCCAAGGCGGGAGGCACAGGAGAGGGAACTATCCCTGGGTCGTCTGCTATTTGATTTAATTCCCATCCCCGATTGCGTAACCCGGCCCCGCACGCCAGGCCGCAGGAATGTGGGTTTGTGTGCTACTCCTGCCCGGTTACTGCTCCTCCACACACACTCCCTGACGGGCTCTCTCACAGCACCGCTTGGCGGCAGCGCACCTGACGCAGCCCAGAGACAGGCTCCCGCCGAGAAACTACAGGTGCTGCCAGCGCTGCACAACACTGTCCTACCTCCAGCTTCTGGCCGGGACGTCTACTCAAGTCCCTGCTCCCCAGGGATAATGGCCAGGCAAGCAGCTTCAGCGGTTCCTTCTCTCGGACGCTGCGGAGGCAGCTTGCTGCTCTCGGAGCCTGTTTAGTACTCCAGCCTCAGAGAATTCAAAAGAAAAGGGGTAGTAAAGGTATTTCTTGAGTATAAATATGACTGTCTAGGAAAACTGCATTGCCATTGTGTATTATTAACGCTTGTCTAGTGACCCAGCAGCTCCACGAGCTGGCTTCCCGCCCCCCCAAAAAAAAGAATGCCAGAAACAGCTATGCCAGAAATGGTGAGCAACACTCTGGTTCATACCCAGACGCAGGTGTGCCTACAGCTGAACTTGCCCACATCTGAGAAGCATCCTGTCTGCGGTCTTTGCTTCAGATCCATTTCTGAGGCACAATTTTCAGCAAGGAGCTGCTTTTGAGGCTACATTTTTCCACCATGGTTGGATGAAGCTTATTTATGGCTTACCTAATATCGCTAGAAGTGAAATGGGGCTAAATCAGCACATTTCATGGGCTCAAAGAATCTGGCTTTGAGCTGTAAGTGGACCGTGATAGTTTTCCATTATTACGTGATGGTGCACCTGCCTGGTGCGTGCGGGGCTTGGCCTGGGATTCAAGACTGCAGCTGGGGAAATCCTTAGTGGTGAGTTTACGATGGCTTCTTTCTCTGCTCAACAATATGGTCAAATTCAAAGCACCTGCTCAGATTCGTAGTCACTTTCAGGGATTAATTTGCAATTCTGAGTTTGGCCAGACTTTTTAGTAAGTGTCAGTTTGCAGTCTCTGTACCTGCCAGTGCTGGTCCTTGTCTGAAGACTGAAGCTCCTTCCCTGTGTCCTGTGCACAACAAAGAGGCTTTGGCCGGGCTGACAGGCTTCCGGGGCCTGTGATCACCAAGGAGAGCATTATGTTGGCCAGTGCCAAGTTTCAGGTGATTAGTCCAAGTGCTTTTGAGCTATTTCAGCTTTTGAAAAGTCTACCTTCGCTTAGCTCAGCTGGAAGCACGCTTGTTACGGCACAGTTAGAAAAACCAACTGGCAGAGACATTTAATAAAGAAAACTAATATAGAAACTGTTACCTTTGAGGGGGGGCTGGCTAGAGCAGAGCGTCTCAGTAAATTGGCGGAGCAGTTATTTCCTCTTCTATTGTCACGTCCCACTCAAAGGCTCCCTGATGCTCCCTGGTTTTATCAGCAGGTATTTGCTTTCGTTTCCGAGTATCATTACCTCCTGGTCTTTTTCCTTTTAAGTATCACAAGTATTTCAGTTATTTTCTTGTATTTACCTGCTTGTATCAGAAACGCTTTGAAGCACCTTTGGTAACTGAAAAGTTTCTGCAATTGGTTTAAATTAATCTGATAAGAAAAAGTATGATTAACTTGTTTAACCGCATCTCCTTTTCAAAGGCTTCGCAGCTGGAGTCTGTACTTACAAACATCCTCTAAGAGCATTCCGGAGCTGCAGGAAGAAGTGTGAAACTTCATTTACTCCGTGTTCAGCTTCGCTTCAGGCATGAACACATCTGTGGGCTCCTGTGCTCCTATTTACACTCTGCACTTTAACAGAATTGTTTAATGTTTGAGCTGGGTGTTGGTTTGAACGTCCTACATATTTTCAATGGTCTGGGGCCTCTGCGCTGCAAAGGTTACCTCAGGAGTTAAGCATCTTGCCAGAACCGAGTGTCACACCTTCTCACGTCCCCACAGAAGCAGCTGGTGTGGCCTCTGCTACAAACAGGTTGCTGGAGCGTGTGGCCCTGCGGAGCAGCGCTTCTAACGGTTCCCAAGTGTCATTCTCACAACTAGCAATGAGACTGGAGACATAATAAAGACCCTGGAGAGGTGGAAGAGGGTAAACAGTACTAATAAAACCATGCGCTGTCTAATATAGCTATGTTCAGGCTCTGGTTCTAGGATCCTGAGGCTGAAATGCTTGACAAAAGGTAGTTATCAGTGGGTAAATATCTGTTCCACAACTCACTTGGTGGAACTATGAGTTAGAGAAGCAGCACAACGGGAAAACATCAGGACTAAGCACAAGGATCATAAATTAGGAGCTTGTGTCGGAAGAAAGGGTCTTGGGGTGGTATTTGATATTTAAAACTCCACCTGTGATGAGTACAGTGACGACTCCTACGCTTTACAGTCTTTCTGGAGTCCTTGCTGAATGCATTTATGAAGCAGCGCCTTTGCCTTGTGGAGCGTTGTACCTGCATCTTACTGCTGCGGGACACGACGGGCTCTGACATCACCCTATGACAGCAAGGCACGAGCACTGATAGCAACAATGTTAGAAAGCTTGCATACAAGTATTTGTAGAAACGTAATTGATCCAAAATATGTGTAAAGAAACAGAACAAAATTCATTTTCTGGTTCAAGCAGAACCGAGCGTCATCTTTCCAGTGTTGTGCAGCTCACACGGGCACCGGCAGGTCAGTGAAACCTTTGGGTGGTCTGGAGTTGGCTTTTACTAAAGATCCTTAAGGATCTGGCCGAGAACTTGCTGAGTGAGAGATGATGGGAAACACGGTTTCAGCATCACAAGGCACCAGTAAAAAAAAAAGAATCAGTTTAATTGTACATCTGCTCTAGTTGATGTAGTCTATTGTCGTGTAGCTAGAAATGGGCATTTCTAGCTGCTCAGCTGCTTACCATCGTCCTGTTTCAAACTCTAAGGTGGACTGTCTATTTTTCAATCCGCCTGTGATAAACAGAAGCAACAATACTGGTTCTGTGGTGAGAAAACCAATCTGGAACATATAAAAATCAGGAGAAAATGGATATAGCCAGAGAATCCAGTTTAATAGGCTGCTATACAGGAAGACTTTGTTCTATGATACATTCTGGAAATAAGTTTTCAAATGTTACTTACAGATACTGTATAAAATAGATACCAGTTTTATTGATTATACATCCAGATTCTTTGATAATTTAACCTGCTATTAAGTAATATATAAGATGTGTGATGGAAGGTGAGCAACACTTTACAGGACAATCTAAATCTAATAAATAGATCTGTACCTCACCACCAGACTGAGCCACTGCTGTGCCATCGTCAGACTACAGAGCAACCACAGAGTCACACATGCTGGTACAGCTGTGGAAAGTAGAAGAGAAGACGAAAATCCCATTCCTCAAGCAGGTCCTCTTCCTTGCACAACTTTGGTCTGTACAGTAATACTGTGTGTGCTTGTTTGGTCCATGCAAAGCTATGAACAGTGTCTCGTTAAGAAAAAATAGAATTTAAATTGAAGAGGTATAGTTTCAGTTAATTTAGGATTAAAATGAAGTATCTCTCTGAGCACAGAAAGGTTTGTACCTGCTCTTTCTGTGTGTCTGTTTGAATGGGGGGGCGGGGGGGGGGGGAAGGAAGTAGCTACGTAAGTGTTTTAAGCAACACAGCTCTTGGTGTCCAGACTCTACGTAGGATACTCTGGTAGCCGAAGAGATGAGCAAGGATTGTACTCCTGGTACAGCACACGTTTGGGAAAATACAGGCCAAGGGGGGGGAAAATTCAAGATCTGAAACTGGCACTTCTTTACCCACAGGCTTATCACACCATTAAGAACACTTTCACTCTGGAATATACAACATGGCAGCTGGGTTAAAACTGCAAACTGCATGTTTTCTATTGTCACAGGAATCAATAGCGTACTTGGAAAAAAAAAAAAAAAAGGCTGCTGTTTGGCTGAATTGCAAGCAGTGTGCACATATGCCAGTTTTACAGAGAGATTTCCCATTAAAACAAACTTCAACAAAAACAGACCACGGGAAACAAACTGCATATTTAGTAAAATACCATTGGCACCACTTGCCAAAAATGTACGATGCTGTAGTTTTACAGTCCTTACAGAGGAGAGGGGGTGATCTTCACTCAAACATCTCATAGTGGCGCGTTTGCCTCACGCGGGGCACCATATCGATAAGCAACCTGCAGAGGGAAGAACAAGAGTGGTCATGCAGAGACACAGGAAAGCCCTGGAACTGGGGGGGTCTTCTCTTTACTTATAAATGTTAATTTGTTTCATTAATTAAAAAGAACTCAGCTGTTCTAAGAACCTTATCTTGTCTTCTCCCGATCAGAATTAATTCCACCCCACAAGGAATTCTGCCCAAAAGGGGGTGTAAAACCAACTGTGTGGAGAGGGGCTCTGGTTTGGGAAGCCTGGATGCAGTTGAGAAATGGAAAAGCGGTCGCTTTTAGCTGGAGAAGCCACAGAGGGATTAGGAAAGGGAGCGTAGTAGCAACCCGTTTCACACCAGGCTGCTGTAGGATGGTATCTAGCAGTAGAGAAGAATGGCAGTAAAAATGGGTAGTTGCCAAAACATAATTTAGTTTTATCCTCCGTTAGCCTTCACTGTGTCTTGGTGACACAAAGGCTGAGCAGGGTGTCGAGCAGACTGGTGGCATGTATGTAGCGTGAGTTTTGGTGGCTGTACAAAATGCTTCTGATGCTGTTTGGTACGTTTAAATAAATACTTTTGTATGGATTTGCCTCTACAGTTCTCCAGAATGGTTAGTTTTACAATGGAAATAGCGATTACAGTGATTTTTCCAAGAATGGTATTCTCCATTAAAACGTTAATTTAATTTTCCAGGTTTTAAAAAAAGCCCACACAGCTTCCAGATGACAGCTCACTGCAACCCGGCCAAAGTCTGCTTCTCAACAGGCACAATTCCAATTAACTAAGATGCTACATCTCCCCCGTTCTCTTATGGCAGAAAGGGGGATAAAACACAAACCCCTTAGTTAAGATTCCACACAGCCAAGGGAAACTGCGGCAGCAATGAAGCGTGTGGCAGAGCTTCACTTGATTTTATGGTGTCGTGAATCAAGAAAGCATCTTAAAATTCAGCAGAAACAACACTTGAAACACGACCGGCTAACCTGCAGTTCAGAAGTTGCTAAAGGGTAGGGCTGGGATGGAAACCACTAGCAAGATCATTCTTTAAACTCTGGCACCTTACCTTTAACGTAGCCTTTCTTTGGAAAAAAAACCAGTGCTTAGAAATGTGCTGTAAAAGCAACAGGGACTGATTTTTATCTAAGATTTGGGGTTATTTTTCAAATATTTCAACCCTTGTATTTTCCAATTCAGGTATATAAAAGTCTTCTAAAATTATTCCAATTTCTTTTTAAGTCCTGGCTTCTTTCCAACTGATGTGAGACACACCATCTTTTATCCCTTTCCACACATTCTGCTTGGGTATTGGCAGCTGGCCTGCTAAACTCCAGTGACTGATTTTACTGGAGTTATCTAAGCCTTTAAGAGCTCTGGCTTATTATGTTAAACAGCCAGCCCATCTGCTGTGCATGCTGAAATACCTGCTAGCGGGAGATACTCACTTGACTCCATAGGCAAATATTGTAAGTCCAATTAAAACTCCTATACTGCCATCCAGGTACCAGACAGAAGAATTGTGTTTGAAAACTTCTGCACTAAGAAGGATGGAAAATCCCATTATTCCACCTACAAGAGAGTTGAAACCTATGAGGGGAAAAAAAAAAAAAGAAAAAATTAAAGGAAGAACCAAGTCTCTGGGAATTTGCTTTAACCGTCTCACCTAAGAAGAGGAAATCTGCAGGGAGAGAAGGCTTTGTTATACCAGTGCCACCAGCGAGGAGCGCAGAGCCTTGGGAGAGGTTACACAGTGGCACCTCTGCAGGCTTGCACCGTGGTTAGCCAGAGGTCTTTGCCACCCTTCGTTCCAACACAGCAAACACGGAATAGCTGGTGTGTGACCAGCATTGAACAACTCTGTCCCTTGTCCTGGCTGATATGAACAACGTTACATAAAATTTCCTTGTACTGTGTGTCTTGATTTGGTCAGTGTCGCTTTTTCCATTATCTATTTAGCTCCAAAACCCAATTCCAGCTGCTCTTTACTTCCCAGGGCTTTCACCCCTTGATGCTAATTTTCCAAACAGCCATATTCCTTCAAAATACTGGACCTGTAGCCCAGTTATCTTCCGAAGAACCTCTTCATAAAATATGTACCGTTGCTGCATGTGCAAATATCCCTGGTGAGAACATCAGAGGCCACTTCGTAAGGTACCCAAAGGCTCTCACTTTCTCTGAAAAGGAGGACGCTGGAGTCCAGTGTACCCAAGGAGCTCATGAAAAGGAAAATGGTTTTGCACAGTAACATTTCAAAGACGTCCTCCTGAAGCTTTTTACCCCATTCCATAGATTTACTTACATGTATTTGGCACTGCAGCTTAGAGCCGCATACACTGCTGAATGCACTAGGGAAGACATACAGGATAATCCTATAAATATTTGCTATTTATACCTTAGATATATCACAGGGGCTCCATATCAGTCAATCACAATTTTTATGAACGTCCTTTTAGATTCCTCTTTCTTTTTTAAACCCTTTCTCTTTGTTGCCAAGATTGTCCCTTCAAAATTCTCCCAAGCTTTTGGAATAATTAATGCCATTTTTCCTTCAACTCCTGTTTGATTGGTTATTGTTTTAGGGTTTGGGTTTTTTTCAGTCATTCCCTGTGTTCAGTTTTTCCCCCCAAAAATCCCTTTTTCTATTTTTGCCTCTTCAATAACCCAAGAAACATCACTGGTTTTCTGCAAATAAAAAAAAAAAAAGTCACTGAAAATGCATTATTTGGCATATATATATACTATTTAACCTAATTAACAAATGAAAAATTGAACTTGAAATATTCTATATTGCTTGGTGAGTCAACTCTAATCAGCTGCTGCATATAGCACTTAGCCAGTTTTTTTCCAGTTCCCCGTGACTGCCAACAACCACATACATGAACGCTTATTCCCGAAGGTCTCCTTTGATCCAGACCTTGTCACACCCAGTGCCCTAAATCACGTGAAGTCTTTCTGAAAGACGTAGCTAAACATTGACCTTTCTTAGGTATCCCCCCAGCTGAAATACTTGCATTAACCATCAATACAGTGATTAAGATGCACCAGCTCCCCCATCAGGAGATCCTTCAGTGCAAAGGGAACCCTGGCAGGGAAAAGCATGTGTTATTTAGCAACTCTGTGGCAGAACGGGGCGTACAAAGGTTTCGGGCTTCCAGCCCCGCAAAGAAAAGGTGGGTGAGGGTTTTTTTGGACTGTGGCAGTGCCTGCGACCATTGGTATCACAGGTGTTGCATGTAAATGCCTGATTATTACATTAATTATACCAGTATAGTTAAACCAATACAGACATCATTACTCTGTCAACACTCTAGTCTAGAAGAATCCTGATCCTTTTTTATTCCCAGGCAATATAACTTCTAGTACTACTAGATGTCAATGAAATATACTCTGTGTGTGTATATAAATAATATCAAGTATAAATCAATTAACTATAAATTTAAACCAGTGTTACTTCCCCTGCTCCACCTTAAGTCAGTGATACGCCACGATAGGCCAATGGCAGTAATAATACAGTTTCTTGCCATTGTTGGCTGATGTTTCCAAATGACCTAAAAGCTACTTCCAAAGGAAATTGTTTTCTCTTCCTGGCTGTGTTTCCATCACACCTTTCTTTGCTGGTGCGGCAGGAAATGGTGTAACGGCTGCAGGTTTTAACCCAGACACCACGTTCTGCGCATTAAGGCCAGCACAGGAAAAAGCAGGTGGCTAAATCTGGGAAGGAAACAGATATCTAAAACCTTCAGGAAAGTTGGCTGCCATCACCCAACTGCCACATCTCTGCATTTGTCCTCCGAGAGGTTACAAAATTCAAGAGAGGAAATGGCTGGTTTTATTATCCAAAAGGTCATGAGCTATAAACAAATTGTACAAATAACATTTTGACTTATTAGGATTCATACATTTAGGCTTTAAAGAGATATTGTTATCAAGCCCTACTCTAAAACAAAATTATTCTTTTAAAAAATCAATAGTAGACTTTGACATGTATGAGAGAGAATCTGCTGGTTTTAAAATAAACCTATTTTTCAGGAAGAAAAATGTATGCTCTTGTTACTCAAAACAGTTTGCTGGTCTACAGCCAGTGATCGCAGGAGGTAAATTAGCAGGAAACAGAAAACACTAAAAAAAGATATGCAAGGGAGTGCTAAATCTGTCTCAGCTGCTGAATCACATTGTCTCCTCCTGATTGTTAATAAATCAAGTATATATGTAAATACGTCTTGTGAAAGAAGATATTTAACCACACATGGTAAGGTCAGCCTCCCACATTTTCTCAAGTAGTTCTGAAGGAGAGAAAAGAGATAAAACCAGACCGAGGTAATTGTATACTTCATTCCTTAATTTTTTTAATCAAAGAAAGAGCAATCTCCAGCTCAGAAACAATATAATTAGCTCAAGGATGTAATTATGGGGGAAGAGATTCCTGCGCCATACAGGAGACCAATTCAGAGCTAGTGTTATTCAGGAATTTTTCAGCTAGTATTTTGTCTGAAAAAAAACGCCCTGTTTCAAAAACAAACCACATTTTTTGAAAGGGAGGGTTAATCATTTGCCTGCCTGGACGTGTGGCCACGTCCCACTGGCGCTCTGACAGCAAAGGCAGTCGGACCCACTGGTCTGCGCTTCCCAGGAGCCTTTTTTGCAGGTTGGAGATCTTTTTGTTTCAAAAGAGTCCATAGCAAAGAATAAGATCAGTGAACAGCATGGTTGCCCCCAAACACAGGGAGGCAGTAGCTTCGTCGTAACCCCCACGCTGCTGTTTGGTTCCTTTTCAGCTCATTTTCGATTTAAAATGCAAACACCCATGAAGTATTTATATAAGTGGGACGATATAAAATATAAATACTCATAGTATGTGTTATCACCAAAAAAATTTGAGTACATTTAAATTACTTAAAATAAAGCAATTGTATGTATCCCTAGAGTAAGCTGAAAATTGAACTTCCTTAAAGTGAAATCTTTAGAGGAGTAAAATAATTTATGTACCACAATCCATGACTCATTAACACCCTACCGTGTATGTTTACGGAGCCTTTCAAACTGTCCCGTGCTTGCAGATAAAAAACTGGTAGAGATTTGTAGGGCGCTGTGAAATCTCCACCATCAGTGGCCTCACTTGTTTGCAGAGTAGATGCCTGTGGCTTTCTGAAGGTTCACAAGCTTGAGCCTTGTCAGTAAGAGGCGTATCTGGACCTACTTTTAAAACATGCCTTTAAAACCAGCAACAGTCAGGTGCGACACACCTGAGCCAACAGAGGAGTGGCAGTGAGGTCTTCTAAGGATACAGTGGATGAGATTCACCCTGTGCCAAACTGGGGCAGGGCAGGAGGAGTGCGGGGCACGCAAAGGCTTGGTTTTACAGGCGCGATGCTCCACCAGCTCTACTGAGTGGCAGGAAAAGCGCTACGGTGGCAAGTTAAGGCTACAGGGGGTATGTATGAACGATGGTTGAGATTCCTGCTCAAGGCAGGGAGGCGTTTTCTGCACCAGGCTTGCTTCGTTGTAACTGTAGGGATGAAACCGTTCACCAGGCATAGGGGACAGATATGACAGCCAAAGCTATATAAATTAGGCCCATATGCTCCCCTCTGGAGTCTAACCTCTGACTAATAAACACCTAATTCATTACTTGCTCTACCTCTAAGTCTCTGTTATTGCTTTATTACATTAACTGTTCAACTTCCACCAGACATACCCATTTCAGCTGAGATATCTATGCAAGAGGCTCGTGGTACCACAGACTGTTCCAGGTTTGGTTTTTTTCTCCCATTTCCCAGTGGCCTTCTTATTGCAATGCTCTTTCACAGGTGCCCTCATGTAGGGGTCACTCGTATCCTCTGTGTCTACAACATTCCCTGGAAGAGTCTATAAACGCAGCAGGATCAGCTTCACACTCACCATCGGTTATCAGCGCTCTGCTTGTAAGGACCTTTCCCAGCATAAATTTGATTACTGCCAAGACAGTGCAAAGGATTCCACTTAAAACGGAGACACTGTACAGAAAATCATCCTGAAAGAAAAGAGGTCAGACATTAGTATATCTTCTGGTCATGCCTCATATATTAAATGACAAACAGTACTAGTTGTTGTGCAATTATTTGTGCCACTGAAGCATATAACCTGAGAAAAAGATTTCCCAAGTTAGGACTTTCACAAGAGCTGGTGCTTCTTTTGCTTATACTGCTGTCTGTAATTGCTTTTGTAAATTTAATTAATGATGGTTCCAAGCAACAAATTTTGAATTGACCCAAACTCCTCAGACTCAGGAGGTTACATACCTGCAGGCAGCCTGTAATCCAGTTCTAATGCAATCAGTAACAAAGTTCCCATATATAGGATAAAGGCTTGAGAGTAGAATCCCGCTCACCAGACTTCTGTTGATTTTTGGTGTGAGAAATAACTGTTTAATATTGACTCAGATTCTGCAATTGCTTTGCTTTTGCTTGGTTTCCTTCTTCTAACGTAAAGTCTGGTCCAAGCTAGATGCATAAGAGTTTTGATACTGATGTGCAAAGTCCGGTTTGGCTCTTTCTTAGCAAACAAATTTTCCACAGACTTTCATTTCACAGCTACAGAAATATCCACACTGCTTAGTCCGAATGTATAACACATGCTCCCCAGGCTGCCTCAACAGAGCGCTGCGTGTCTACGGAGGGCAAGTAAGAATAAAAGGTCGTCTGGAGGCACCTACCTTTCTGCTGACTATTTTGTGTCTGGCCGGTGTGGGGGGAAACCCTCCTGGGCGCTGAAACACCGGCGTTGCCATAAGGTGCCTCAAGGAGCCCCTGGTCCTTCTCCCCCCCCGAGGTACAGCAGCCCACAGCCAATGCAGAAAAACCCCAGCGAGCTCTTAGCACGCTTGCCTGCCATCTCACCACGCAGCTTTGATACAGATTAATTTATTACCCTTAATAGAAGCTTTATTTTAAGCTGTTGCAACATCAGTACAGACAAAGGGAAGAGGAAGAATTATTTATTTATTTTATCCGCAGGTCTAAGTGGGCCAGTGCCACTGGGACCCTGTTACTGATTAAAACACTCTGGCAAAAATCCCCGTTGATAGTAAACACTGTCATGATGATTCATCATCAGCTCCCTCCATTTTCATTATTTTAGCAGCAATTCAAAACCCAAAGAAATCAAAAAATGGTTTTGAAAGCTGCTTAGGAAGATACTGGGAATTAGATTACTGGTATAATGTACTCACATCCCTAAATAAATCATTCAATATATTTTTACACAATTTTTTATGTCATATAATTTTCAAAGTCTACTTTACTCAACTCTCAGTCATGAGCTCATCCTCTCTGGCCCTGGTACGATACTGAATATTAAGACAAAACGCAGGGAAAGACAGTAAAATAAAAGCAGTGAGAACACAGAACTCAAGGACTGGGTAAAGCAGGATAAAAAGGATTTGTAAAATTATTCTAACAAAACAATCGGAAAATACCCAGGCAATTTTGGAGTGCTAGGGAAGGAATAAGGAAGACTGGGAATATTTGCTTGCTGTCAGTCTAGCAAGGAAAGCTGGGAGCTTTCTGAAGATCTGAGATGACAACAAGGCTCCAAAAGTCTGGATAAGCTTTGCAAAAAGCACTTGAAATTTGAGATCCTTGTTAGTTTGGTTCTTCCTTGTCATAGATTGTACCCTAGATTTCTGGGGTGAATTCAGGATCTTTTCATTAAACTCACAGTATGTGGAAATGCATCTTGCTGTTTGTTCCAGCTATACAGTTGTGATCAAAATTAGTCCAGCCACTTTACTGGAATTCAAGAATGACTTAAATGTAATACAGATTTCTGAATCAACTCATAAAGTGAATGAATGAACGGGCTTTTTATAGAGAATTCAGGAACTAGAAATTCTTCATACATTTGATGTTTTTTTCATTGAATCACAGAAGATGAGCCCATTTTGTTGCTCATACTAATCCAATAACCACTGCTGATGCAGAAGACTTGACAAATCGAAGCTCCTTTGTCATCACAGTGGGCACAGAGAGGGAAGAAATTAAAAAACCCTGCTTTTAATGCAAACACCTCAACAGTTTCTTCCTTCGGATTATGCCGAACAGGTTTTCAGAAGACGACAATTCCTCTTTTTTTCTCTAAACCCTAAATCTAAGTAATATCTAACATCAGCCTCCAGTTGTGTGCAGCTTTTCGCAGGAGCCACGGGGAGGCGCAGATGCCTCAGTAACTGAGCGCACCAGGCATGAAGACAACACCAAAGAGGAAAAAAAAATAATCTTTTACATTCACTTTCCTCGGTACTTTGCTGTGCTTTCTGGGTGTCCAGGCACCCAAGAGCTGGAAGAAGAAGAGGGAGGCTACTTTCTAGTAACAAGAAGGTTTTGCAGATGTCAGAGATCAGCTCAAAATACGTGGCAAAGCCCCGTAGCATGGAGATCCCCTGCGGCAGGTTGTCGGAAGCTGGGACTGGTTTAGGACAGTGGCTGATTGCACTGGTACGTCATGGTTGGAAGCTCCTTTTAAGATGAGCAGAGGGAGGGTGGGCTGCTGTGGGCTCAGCCCCTGGGCTGGAGCCTCACCGACGGCCAGCCGATGGGACACACGCCGATGGTACACACCACTGACACACACGCTTTGCTGCAGTGCTACAGGCTCCGAAGGGTTAAACACGTCCTACTGTGGCTGTGAAATGATTCCCATCAAACTAACTCACCCTTTGGAGAAATGAAGAAAAGCGAAGCCGTAATGGAGATCTAAATTAATAAAATAAGCCTGGCCATCTGGCACCATCTCCCTCCGGATCTTCCCGCAGCCCTGCCCTCTCTGTACCCCTTGCCTTCCCATCTGACAGTCATTAAGAGCACGGAGCACATCTAGCCGGGCTCACTGTACACAGCCTTGGTGTTACTTTAATTAAAGCAGCAGCAAATTGTGACAGATGATAAAAATTTAAATTCTGATCATTTCCATATGATAAAGGCTTCCCAGCATGGTAAATAAAGCTCTTTCCTTTTCCATTTCTTTTCATCATATTCCCTCATTACTACTACACTGTACATGAAACCTTAATTAAAGGACACATATATCTTATTAGATGGCTTCATGTAAGAAACAGCACTGTACATAAAGCCAGGTGCCCATCCTGGACTGCCATCTCATTACACAGCACTCTAATAGCTGCCACATCCCTATTTAAGATTTATTTTATGCAAGATTTTATGCTGTGGCAGTTTCCCAAAAGAAAGCTTTCCTAGGATGCTCTTTTTTCGGTCCTAGGAAAGGAATAATGGAAGCCAGCAGGCAGCTTTCCTCCACTTTATCCAAACGCATTGTCCCCACCAGCACAGCCGAGAAGACGGGGTCTTCAAAAACGTGACAACAGTTCTGTCCCCGCTTTCAAGGAAAGCAAAAGCAGCAGTAACCTTATGGCTTAAGGAAAATTTGTTGATGACGATGTTGTGACTTTGATCTCTTTCTGAATCTATTGTAGAAATTTTAAAAAAGCCACAGGGGATGCTTCAGTGCTTGGCTTATTAGGTGGCAATATTTTAACTCAATTCCCAGCCTAGTAACTAAATTTCAGCTGATTTGTGTTCCTAATCTTTTCCTAGAGTGCATCTTGCTAATTCTGGCCCTGAAACTTTGCCCTGATTCCATACGTTATTTCTACCAGCTCCCCTCCTTTCCCTCTCCTTTAATTACAGCCCTTTCACTTCCACTCCTGGGATGTAAAATGTTCTCCTTTCACCAGTGTAGGCTGAGTAAGAAGGAATTCATCGGCATGGGAGGAAGACGGCATGTTTGCTGTGCCTCCCCACTGGTTACAAGACACACAATATTATGATTAAAATCTAGGTGTGATCCTCCTCTCTGGCCCTCCTTGGTAGCTCATTCTCACACGATCCCAAAACAAGCTGCTTCTCCCACCCCGCAACAGCTAGAGGTTTCTTATCACTCTTCTGTCCTCTCTTTAGCTTCTTCTGTGAACCAGCCAAGGGCTGAACCACCTCCCCACTCCCGCAGGAGCTGGGAATTACTGGTACCACCTTTCTCATGGCACTTTTCCCCTTCCTGGAGAAGGCAGTGTCTCATGGTGTTGAACCTCTCCTCTGCTGAGTCTTGCTCATCTTGGCTGAGGAGGTAGGGATGCGTTTCTGGAACGCTAGAGATGCTGTTGGCAGGAGCGATGTCACGGCTAGCCCAAAATGAGCTGAGTTTGTGTTGTTAAATATTAATTTTGCCCATCTCTGCAACTCACCATCTGTCTCACAGGTCCTAACAAGGACCATTTTTCAGTCTGGGCGACTGGCCACCGCCCTCCCCAGCACCCTGTAGGTCCTGCTGCCACCCTGCTGAGGAGCCCCCACCTCCACACACTTTCCACTGACTCCCGCTCTTCCAGGTCCCCCAGCAGCTCTCATGCCATCTGGGCACACTGGCTGTCAGATCACTAAAAGCCCCTCTGTGCAGCATGTTACTTAACCAAAAAGGACTGGTTTCCCCTCCCATTCTCCCCCTGAAGTATTCTGTTTATATACATATTAATAGAGAAGTTTCAAATACAAACACTTCAAAAAAAAGGAAAAAGAGGTCCAAATCTCTGTCACACTTTCTCCCAAGTAATAAATAGTTTATGTAATCATCTATGGGGAGCTTCTGGGAAGCCAGAGGGTCCCTCTCACTAGCTAACTTCAAAAGGGACAAGAGTTTTAACTGCACTTCACTGTCAGAAAACAAACCGGCAGCCCACTGTCTGACTCGAGGAGGAGACAGTCTCTTCACATGGAGATATGAAGATCTATTATTAGTACCCCCAAAAAAAAAAAAAAAATCATCTTATGAATGTTTAAACTTGTATCCTTGGTGTTGAAGTGCTGTGACAAAGCAATTCCACAGCGCAGAGCGCTTCTTCAGGAAACAGATGACAAAGACAGGGGACACCAAATGCTGTGGTGGGAGCACCAGGGCCGGGAAACGAGGGGCTGTGAACTCCAGAGGACTATCTTAGGTGACCTTAGGGCTCCTGCAAAGGGTCTGCTTGAAACTCTGAGATCACTCATGCTTCACATTTTTCAAGAATTAACATCAAAAAGCTGTAAAACATAATTTTAAATTGTATTTGTCCACCCTCAGAAGTGTCTCTCTAGTGACACTGCCATTTCTCCAATTAGCAGGGCATTGAGACCAGCAATACATCCCATATCATCTACCAAGTGGCTGGCAGTTGCCAACTGATTTCTTATCACCGTGTGGTAAAGTCTGAAAATCAGACTTTTCACCAGTCATTTGAAGAGAATGAAGTGTAGTTGATAGGTTTTTCCTAACCCTGCCTTACTACCTAGTTCAAGTATCCACAACCTTCTCACCAACCTGCAAGAAGCACACGTATTTCAGGGTTAAATTAATTATTTAAGATCAAACACCAAACCATACATAATAGGTAACATCATAAAACAGGATGCTAATGTATACTTCATGTATACGGTACTTTGACTTGAAATGGTAAGAAATTTTTTTTATATATATATATCTGAGAGACTAGAAATGTATAGGGAAGTATGTGTAAGGACATAGATTATGTGTACATAATCACAAGTATTATTTGCTATATTTTTACTGAGCTCTGATTCAACCGTTGACATTGATAAATATATTTAAGTTGTATTTATTATAAATTATTAAATTAGTAAATAAATTAGAACTCATAAAGCTACAGTGTGCTACTCCTACCTTCCTATTTCAACCATAATCAATAGTATACAATAGAATTACATGTGGCCTGATCTTTCAAATGAATTCGTTTATAAAAGCATTGGAGGCGCCACATCAGATGAGCCGCACGTCTTTTGTACACAAACTGATTACATTTTTCCTTCTTTGTTCTGCAGGAAATGTCAGAAATATGGCATGATGCTTGCTTACTCTTGCAAAAAAGTGTCCTTTGCCATACTAATGAGGACAAATGCCAAACTGCATTGACATTACATGTGTTACACTATTACCCAGGGAAATGCAAGCAGTAACCGAATAGTAAATGGATATTGATTTACAACCCCAGGTGAAATTAAAACAGTCATTCTCAGTGTGGCTGGGTTGGGCTTTTTTAGCCTTCTTTAATAAACAAGAAAAGGTCTGCAAATTCTTTGTGGCATGAGCCAAAATAAAATACGCTATTTGCACTTAAATTATATTTACCCTACCCAAGAATATACAGTGACTGACATGAAGAAGGTAAAGGTGCAAATGAAAAAGGATTTTTATCAGGGAGATGACAAGCATTAACACTAGCAAATGCAAACGCAAAATAATGCTCGAAACCTATGCTTAATTTGAATCTTAAACCCCTTTCTCAATATATTAACAAAACATCAAAAAAATCACTAAAATTTAGAGAAATCCAAGCATGATGTCATCAACAATGTGCAGTATCACTATTCCTCCCTATTTGTAATGAAACACGTGCGTACCAAATCCTCAGGGTCAGCACTGGCTGTGGATATAGCTCCCTGAAACATCAATAAAGGAATGGCAATTCCTTTTCCTACTGGGAATTATCTTATTATGGCTAACATAGGTTGGAGAACAAATGCTGTGAGTAACAATAGAGGAAATATTCTGAATCTGATAGCTAGGGGGAAAAAACAGAGTAAATCATTTCTGAGCCAACAAGAAGTCATCTATTTTAGGCTCAACACTCTGCATTGTCAGAAAAAAAAAAACAAACTTAAATTACATGATCTGGAAATATCTATTTAAAATTAAATGGAAGGGTAAACAGAACGAAGGTTTTATATTCCAAACGTCAAATACTGATTAGCTTTATAAGTCAGGTGTATTGAACAACAGCTAAAATTATCAGAAATGTTAATTCCAAACACCCCAGAAAGAAGAGCAGCTGGCCTACTTCTAACACTTCCAGCAAGTGTATTAGGAACAAAGAAAAAGAGGAGAGAGAAGAGGAAAAAAAAAAAAAAAAAAGAGAAAGATCTGATCCTTGAAAAGTATTTCCTTAGGTGTCAACTGAAATAATAACTGTGGCATGTCATGCCGAAGCAGACCCTCAAAGAGTATTCAGAGCTCTATAAACAACAGAAAAACACAGAAAGAAGTGGAATTTGTAGCCGTAAGGTTCCCACCTATTAATGGCACACCTCTTTCCTGTTAGAAAAAAAAAAATGTTTTCTTTGGATTTTGTGATCTTTCCATATTTTTTCAAGTTTTCCAGGTGTACAATAGCATGTCCACAGCTACTCCTCATTGCAAACGTGTGCATAGTACATAGCACAGAGCAGATCCACTGCACAGCACACGCATAGAAAGTCCAAGACTGTGTCACTCAAAAATTCTGGGAAGGGCTGGGGGCCCTGCATGGCACACATATAGAGCACACGCACACCGACTTTTTATAGGAAATCTTACTCAAATATCCTACTCAAATATCTAATCATCCTACCTATGTGATAAGAATAGGAGAGAAACAGTAAGATTTCCTCCAATACCAACACGTTCCAAGACAAGTGGAAAAAGTCATCACATCTCTAAATTCATAAAATAAGAAAGCTTTGATTAAAAATATCCTCAGGCAAACGAGGATGGAGGTCACAGCTTGGTAAAGAAAGTGACTTGTATGTGTTGATGCATGCAGAAACTGCGTCTACGTACACACCTCCATACAAATTTGCCCCCAAAGGAAGATGAAGCATCTCTGGAAATTCAAGGTAAGGTTACATGACAGACAGATCCTCTCTGGAAGGGCCAGGAAAGCTTCACTCTCATCATTTACTCCTCTGTCCAAAAATCATAGACCATAATACATTTTCTGATGCTCACTAAAAGTAATGTCCCAAGCTTAAAAAACGTGGAAAAAAAAAATTCCATTACACTTCTCACTGCATATATTCAATATTGGTGGTTTCCCAGACTTTTTTGGATAAATAGATCCCTTCAATAGCATTATTTCTCCTACATCTACCAAATCATCAACACTGTAATTCATGGCTTCTTGAATTAATTCATTTAAAAACACAATTCTATGGATCAGTTGTTGGAAAACACTGCTCCACATCGCAAACATTGACAACACAAGCACAAGGGATTGTATTTTGAACCCCGAGGATTAATATATATCTCAATTACTTTAAAAGAAACTTTTCCCCTGGATAGTAAGACGTGTATAATTAATACAAATACAGAATTATATAGTAAGTGTATAATTAATTCACTGGCCAACTCTCCTGATGCAGAACACCATTTTTCAGGGCAGGCTTCTTTTTAATTATAATATAAATATAAAGTACTGTGTGCAGGGAAATCCCTGAGTTTACCTAATAGTCACAATTTTTGAACTTGCTATTAACTGCAGGAGATGGAACCTACAGTTAAAGTTCTGTAAAAATATCAATTCAGTGCTCAATAGTAATTTGCAAAAATTAACATATTGTATAAATGCCTGGTGAACCCTATACTTGAATCCTGTGGGCTCTTCAGGCTTCCTCACCTAAAAACAGAGATAAAACTAAAACGAAAGGTACGAACAAAGTCAGTGATGACCAAAGATGGGCCTTTAGCATGACCCAGTATGGCCCCACTGGCCGTTACATACAGCAAACACACACACTACCACGAGTCAAAATTCCAGACAAACACCATTAAAGTTATCCATATTTTAAACCAATTGATCTACCTAGTCATTCATATCCTGCCTTATAGGCTATTTCAAAGTCAACTGCAGTCCTTGGCATATCAAACAAGGGAACCAAAAGGAGAAATACACCCTTTCTCTGTTTCCCAAGGCTTTGAAGCGTTCAAAAGAATTATAAAACACATTGCCTGCGCTGAAAGCACGTGCAGTGACATACACAACCTATTATTTATTTTTACTTAACACAGAGAAAGAGGTAAAACAAACAAGAAGCAGAAAAGAAAGGCAGAAGCAGTATTAAGAAAGGCAGAAAGTGAGGAGCTCTGATTGTCCTCTCTTCCGTGCCCGTGCAGATCAGGAGAGCTGTCATTCACAGGGTTTCACCAAAATTACATTGGGCATGAAATAGAAAAGAATTCAAATAAGTGACTGAAAAATGCCTGACTGAGCTAAACCTGAGCTCCTGCCCTGTAAATTAAGTAGCTCCTCTCTGCCGTCTAACAAGAAACTGTGGACATTTAAGCCCCTTACAGGACAGGGGAGTCGAGGTGGGAATGCCATTAACGTGTAAACCTGTCGTTCTCCTTTTGGTTCTCTGAATCCCGGTGAGGATCATCAGACCTGCGGCTGAAATCGTCACATGAAATGACAATACCGAAGACTCCTGTTTCTAAATGTCCACGTAATTAACAAGCAAATCTGTGTTCAAAACATTTGAAAAAGCATTTCAAATCATTTCTTAGTCACATGAATTCTATATCATTTCTTGTTGGTAGTATTTTCACAAAAGCAACTCTTCTGAGATCCGCTTCAAGGACAACAGAATGTCTACATTAAAGATCTCATAAATTATTTCCAAGGAAATTATCTTTCTTGCTACCTGCATATTAAGAACTATCAGCTACGCAATCGATGTATCTTATATGCAACAAGAAATACAATAAACTTTGTATAATTGACCCAGAATTATTCAGAAGTGACTGACTATGCTTTTAGGATTTTAATCATAGCACCTTACAATTAGCAAGCAGATAATTAATTGCTTGATCTGTTTCATTTCTTAAATTAAACTTGTCCAAACCATACTATTTTCTCCAAAACTTACGCAAATTAAAATGAACTCAGGGAAATTATAACTGCTCCCAATTTCCAACTCTGACAAAGTCACTGAAGTGTGCTACAAATTAAGATGTAAAAAAATAATTTACAGTTCTGAGAATGATGCAGTCAGCCATGTTGCTCTGCACTAACATTACATTAATCTTGAATCCTCCACAAACAGTAGAGCAACGTATTCCAAACCACTTCTGTCTTCCAGACTGACAATACTACCTTTGTGTTCAGCGTCTGAACACCAAGGGCAACATTTTCCAGTTGGGTTTTAGCCACTTTATCTCCCCTAAAATTGAAGTCACACATCTAAAATTTCACAAGACTCTTTGAAAAATACCCACATCTTCAACGACCTTTGCTTCAAGAAAGACTAATGAAGACGTAAATTGTACAAAAATAATCATGCGACTATGACTCACATGTGAAACTTCTGCTGAAGCACACATCCTCTTAATCTAGTGCAGAGATCTTCACCCTAGCTTCATACCAGCTTGGGACTCCAGTGCAGTTACACTACCTTTTCTTGGTCTTAAGGTTCTGTTCTCACTCACACAACTAAGCTACTTCCCTGACATCAGAGTAGTCGCTAATATGAAATCTCAGTAACACAGAAATCACCATCAGAAAATCTTTCAGGTCACTATTTTGATGCAGAACTGGTTACTTCACTGCTATGCAAAAAACCATTGGCAGAAAATGCTGTTCTATTACTTTTCCATCTATGTTCATACATTATAGCTAAATTACACAATAAGATATTGCAGAAGTTAGTTCTATTAGCAATTAGTTCATTGGTGGTCCAAGAAGTAGAAGACAGCACCCTAGATAAAAGCATAGAGGCAGAAACTTTTCCCCCTTACTGATTTAATTTGAGCAGGTTTCCACTCTTCTAAGATGCTAACGATATTGGCTGGGCAGCTGCAGATTAGCTGGGAAGATACTCGATCAGCAAAGACCCAAACGACTGGGATGAATGACTATTTCTGCTGAGACACAGAGCTGCTATGGGAGCATTACGCAAAGAGAAAACCAGCATCAGACTCAGGCACAGCTAGAGCAACTTGAAAAGGTTTATATTAAACAACGTCTTTTCCCCCAACTATTTTTAATGTAGCGACTCTTAGGCATAACACCTCACTGGCCGTGACTTGCAGCTGTAATGCTGTTCTCCCAGTCTCCCCATTTTTCAGTGTTATTTTTAGTTTGCACAGAGATATGTCACCTGTCATACAACCCTTTCTGAAGCAGTTTCCCCCAGTGAGATGTACTGAAAGACTTTGAAATGAGCACCCTTGCCACGTCACTTAAGAGATGATGAACAGAAGTGCCATCTTTTTTCATCCCTTGTTCTAACCTACTTTCCAGGCAGAATTGCAAGGTATGAAAACCCTTTTACGTGAGCGCATGTGGCTTTTACCCTGCCACTAATCAGCCACAGTCCATGCCCTGCCAGATACATGTTTCAAACCGTTGATAGTACTCAAGTGCCTAAATGAGTGAGAACAGTCAGCCCGATGTCACAGGAACAAAATTATCTATTATACCTTGATAATGGGTCAAACGTAAGCAGTATTCACCCTAACTTGTACCTACTCAATATAGTTTTAGTGCACCAAAGTCTGAATCCAAGGCAGTGTGTGAAAAAATGGATCTGTACAAATTATTCTTACAGGACTCTTGAAATGTAAAGGGATCTTCTCTTTAGGGATACCTTTCTGTAGCTCTGATTTCATATTTTTTGCTGCTGTGAATGCATTTCAAAAATTAAAAATGAAGAAGTACAACATGTCTGCAAGCCATAAATAACTTTGATGTTGCAAACAGGAGACCTTTGTAAGAAATGTAAGAAACAGAACCCTCACCTGTAGGCAGTACCTGTAATAATGGAAGAGTAAGATATAGATACCACACCTTTGAAACTTTTGTTCCTACTGCTCCAATTATTAGGCGGCTTATCCACAATGAATTAGACTGAGACATTCAAATTAATCTGATCTACGCTACCATGAACTCACCACACGCATGTTTTAATGATTATTGCAGCCTCCCTTCTTACTTTACTTCTGCTTCACAGGGTCAAAACTATATATTTCATTTTCTCACTAAACAGGAGTCAAACTGTAGCCAGAGGCACTGTTTGGGTACAGCCAAACTAAGAGGTTGTCCTTTAGCTGGCCACCACTGGAGGGTCTTCCTTCACTCTTACCAGAATCTGCCTTACTGGCACAATGGCATCCATGCTCACTCCCTAACCCAGTTCTGTCAAAATGTTTTGGTTGAGTTTAAGAAGTGACTATTAAAAGTGTTTAAGTTAACCTAGATCATTTTGACAGAAGCAGGCTGGTGAACAACTACAAGTGCTGTTACGCTGGCAAAGCTGAAGTGGCAGTAAATGATGAAGACTGGAAGAGAGGAAAAGTAAAATGCGAAGAGAACATGAATGACCTGCAGCCAAACAATGCACCTGGCTGCAATTCAGGAATGCATTAGTTCATGGGCTTTTGCTACAGTACTCATTGTTACCCACATTTCGCTAAACTACTGAAAATACGTTTGTAGTCGCCCAGCCTCTTGGAAGTCTCCATGAGAGCACAGGACCCAGTAGGTATCCGCACTGCTAACAGTGGATAACAAGTTGAAATTCCATTTTGGCTTTTTTTTCCAGCTCTGCCTCCATCTCCTGGTTGAAAGCAAGGAGTTCAGGTTTCTCTCTAGGGATATGCTGAGAACAGTACTTGGCAGGGCAAAGCCCTGATGCAAACGTCTGCACGCACTTACAAATAGACCAAACTTCATGGAGGCTGAATATAAAAGGTCCAAGTCAGGTTGTACGTACAACAACTGAACTGAAGCCTCATTTTGTTTGAGTGCACTAAAAGGAATCCTCTGGGAGTGAAACCATTGCCAAACGGCTCTCCCAGTGAGTAACTGGTTTGGATGAGTAGAGCTCAGGGAAGTCAATACCTGAAAGGAAGCAAGCAGGACAGGACAGGGCAGAGCTGAGAGAAAGGCCGCTGGGGAGAGCTGCTCTACAGGCCAGGTAGGGGCTGGCTTTCATAACCAAAAGAAAGCAGAGAGCAGGAGAAAAGCCCTTCGTGATGCTCCATGGTGAGCCAGTTGTAAAGCCAGCTCTTTCACCCAGCATGCTCCCCTCACCTGTTTCATTCCTGCTACTCGTACATGGCTCTGGAATTGGAGGCAAGAGCTGGAAAACAAAAAAATAAAATCCAAAAATACATTCTCTCCACATTAAAAATAAAATGCTGAAGCCGTTGGAGTAGTAAACCATGGAAACATTCTTCTCATAAAGTTCTACTGCTTTATTTAAGCCCAGAGAGACCTCCTCTCTGTAAGCAAACTCCTACAGTCCTGTATAAAAGCTTTAAGTGATTCTGCTGAGAAAGATTTGGCCCATGAAGGTAACCATGGAGAAGAAGAGATGAGGTTAAGCCTATAAAAACCCATAAAGACTAGACTCCATCACATAAGGAAAAAGTACTGCTTGAAGTCTAGGACCAGTATGTGCAGCCAGGCAGGATATACACCTGCTACAGCTTCACCGAGTTCAACAGGGCTTGTTGAAAGGAGACGCTGGCCTTTCTCAGGCTCACTGGCTGTGCAGAGAATAAAGAGAACATTTTAAAGAACATGAATCACCTTACCACTTTTGGAAACTCCTTCTTCGCAAGATCGTGGATGGCTTTGATCACAATACATATAGATGACAGGAGGAATATGACACCCAAGATAACACAAGCTCTGGGAAAAAAAAAAAAAAAAAAGAGAAATAACAACAAATGTTAAGAACACATTAGGGGTTGTCAACTCTCCCACTGCTGAATGACAACACACAACAGAATATTAATAATAAAAAAAAAATATAAGGAGCTAAAGATAGAGACTTGAATTAAAGAGAATGAAAAGTCCGGTTCCTCTCCTGTTCTTAAAATCTGGATTATACGTGAGAAGACAGTGCAGACCAGGTGATGTTTCAGAGTGAAAGACATGTCTCTTCTGCTCCTGATTATTCATCACAGAGTCCTCTAGAGGTCTGTTTCTCTTCGTTTGTTTGTTTTGCTAGGATCTCACATTAGAAATAATCAAGGGAACTTCATTCTCTTTACCAAACCAGGACAGATTTTGGTATATCTAGTCAGTAGCATAACAGGACCTGAAACATGTTTCCTCCCCAGACCTCCAAGAAAAAAAGACTTTAACTTGCAGGTATTAAAAAAAACACAGCAGGTGAGGTGCATCACTTCTTAGGCTCTCCAAGGGTCTCTCAATACCTAAGTAAGGACCAGAGTCTTATCAGATTAGGTGCTGTGCACAATTAGTCTCTCTATTCCAGCTCTGCAGAGCTTACAACCCAGTTTATAAAAAGCAAACAAATCGGTTAATGAAGAGAAGATAAAGCAACAAAGAATAATTAACAGAGAATAATCAAATTTTGTATAGGGCACAGGCACAACGAGGCCTACAAAGCACAGTAAACTTCACAGTAAAAATGGAAACTCTTGCTTTTGTTCAAACATACAGACCAATACTACTCTGAGATGGAATTCCAGTTGCCCTGAAACACTACAGGATATAAGGCTTTGATTTCCTCTACAAAACTTAAAATAACCAGTCTATTACAGTATTGATATATCCATATCTCCATTTTACTAATAGCCCTTCCTATAAAATTCTATTACTGAAGACAGATATACAGTAAGAGCAATTTTAATGTTTAAAGCATGAAATAGTTAAGAAGTGATACCTACATGTACATTTTTTTTTTTCTCCGAAAGTTGTGTTTCCTTTGTTTGTTATTCATCATTTGTTATCTCAGTTTACGGATGCTATAATTATTCCAGTAGCATGCTACTATTTTCACCAACTCAGACATCAGGCCATCTGGTGGTTGGCAGCACATGCAACGTTCACATCAAGCTCAGCCCAGAGGCTGCAGCTGAAACGGCATTGCTCTGCCTCCCTCAGAAGACGCAGCTGCAGCAGTGGTGCAGGTGAGCAGCTGGGCATTTTATTCCCCAACACAAGCGACACTAAAGCACACTGTGGACAATCCACATAATACCCCCGGACAAGTCCTCAGTAAAGGGGCTGCCCTTCTACAGAGGAGGACAGACAACTTAGGGGCCAGCATCCTTCTTAGCAATGGAGTGCTGTGGTAGATGAGGGACTCGTCTCAGGAAGGCAAAACTCTGCCACACCGATTTTGAGAGATGTTTATCTCCTTCGTAGTAAATTGCTACACAGTCCTCAGTTTTATTAAACACTGCCTGTTGTAAAAAGTAGGCAGAAAAGGCTCGTGACAGTCTGATTATCTTAGAGTCCTTCCCCAACTCAAACACAAAAACAAAAATCTGGCCCATCATCTGTGATAGAGGAAGCAACTCACAGGATGGATTCTCTGCAATCCGGCAGCAAGAGGTGATCATTAAATGGTAATATGGATGGGAAGAAAGTTCATGTCCCAAAAAGAATGAGAAAAATTGAAAATTAGAGGGCTTTTCATGTTCCATCACATATTTGCAAGCAGGTCCCTGTTCTGCAGTAGATTCCTTTCAGAGATTTGCAGTTTCGTTCTGAATGGATCACCACACAGAGATCTGTCCGGAGCCTCTTTATCTACTTCTGTCAAACCCAAAACTTTTCAGTACCACCTTTATGCGTTACTTCTGTAATACTTAGCACTGCCATAAACTAAGAAGCTTATGCTGCACAACCCTTCACAATAAATTCTGTTGCACTTGCCCTGACCACTGGCTGGATGTGGTTCTCACGTATGTTGGAGGGTTGGAGTTATCTCCATAAACTCCCCAACCACTCCATCCTAACAGCAAATATTTTGCATCTTTGCCTATGCCAGCAGAGAAGTAATGACTTGGGCAATCTTGAGCTGCTTCTCTTATTCCCCAGATCAGTTTTACTGTGTCAAAAGAATTCCCATACACCTACTTAACCAGAAATAGCTAAAAGTAGAAAGAAAAAGGCAAGACGTTAATAACAGTGACAAGGGTATTAATAGCAGACAGAAATGCAGTCCGAGATTTGAATTAGCATTCAGTCATCATATTTAGCAAGCCCAGCATCTCCTTTGTATGCTGGCTTTTCGAATCCACAGGCATGCAAAATTCATGAGTAATGGCATAGTACTTTAAGTGCAAAAATACGTTTCCTGTCTTCTTGAGTGTATCAGTTTATCTGCAAAACCACTAGAACAACATACTGCACAGTGTCTTCTTCTAATCTCATTTCCCAGAAAAAATAATTTCTATCTAGACTGCAATTCATGCAAAATCCAACTACAAATGTACAAAATAAGAAACTCTCAAAAATTCATCTGAAATTTTAACTGCTTGTTGCAAGCTTGCTTTATTTTCAAGCCATTAGGCAACACAAACTTTAATATAAGCCTGCTAACTTCCATCTGCTAACAATTACTCAACTGCTTTGCAACTAAATAGTGTTTCCAACTGCACACAAAGGGTGTTAGTGCCAAGGCTGTTGGCAAACGCAATTTCATTAATAACATTCAATTAAATTAGATGAGCCAACTGCCATTTCTAAACAAGTTCAAGTCAACTCAGAGGTACCCATAAAAATTAATGAACGAGGAGTTACACAGAAGTGAGGTTTGACTGAAAACCTAGTGAAGATTTTACAGATGCCCCTGGCTTGGAATCACCATAGTGTAATAAATGCTTCTCAATCTCCAGGTCCCCCATGACTACTGTCACCAGTTCAGACACTCTGGAGCAACTGGTGGTGCACCTAATGCCCTCATATTCCAGAACATCAGTATCTTCTTGCTAAGACATGATGAACAGATCTCTACAACTCTCATGCCACCAGTACCACTTACTTACACCTCCAGTACCTAATGAGTACTGTGTACTTACTTTATAGCCATTTCTACGTGAGTTAGGATAAGAGCTTCCCACTGAATACCTACAATATCATTAGAGATATAATTGATCTATAACACAAAGTAATGCCTGCAGGTTTGACAGGCAACAGAAAAGATCTAACAAAGAATGCATGAATCTGAAATCTCCCTTGGTTTCATGTAATATATTGCATCTAAAAAGAAAGAGAGATAGAGTCAATTTAGTCAAAACATTTTAAAACATAATGGAAAACCATGACTTGATTTTCAGAAACAATAAGCTTTCTGGAATCTTTCAAACTGCACTATAGTTTAAAGAATAATAGACTAATTCAGAAAGGACAAGGTGATGTCCTTTCTGATGTCTCTGATGTCCAGGAAATAATCAACTTTTAGGTCAACTAAAGCTCAAACTTCCAAAAGTTTTTTTTCTTAGAGCAATGGCACTTGGAATGCAAGAGTAATTAAAACAATACAATTAAGTTGTTGGTAAAGAGAATTTAGTATTACAGTTTTAACAGTGAAACCACCAAGTCTTCTTTAGCTTGCAGTAGGGCATGATCTGCCGAAGATACTTCTTAATGTGTTTTTGATGAAGTATTTCTATTGAAAATCCGGAAGATAATATAAAGTATAATACATTGTATTAGAAAATGAACTCATCAATTCTGTCAACTTTTCAATATATCTTTGTCACAGATGAAACCTACTGTTAAATCAGTTGTACCGCAGCCTCCGGCACTGAGAATGAAATTATTTGGACTTTCAAAACTGCCAAAGACTTTATACAGCTTTCGAGCTTCAGTTACTGCTAGTTCACTTGTAGTGGAATTCAGAAACACGATTATGTCTAAATCCTAAAAACTAAACTCATGTCTCCAATCTAAAACTTGGTTCTGGGCATGCTACAACCAGCCAATTTCCAAAAGACATTCTTCTGAAAGCAGTACCACAACCCATACACAAACTGTTTATATTTATACAACCCTATAAATATCCATTTTGCATTACACCAGTCCTGGGTATTTGCAATCACAGCCATAAAAATAAGATCAGTGTAACAGTATTACAGGACATACAGCTCCCACCTCATCTTTTCTGTAACACATTCCCTGTATGGAGCTTTAATAGACGCAATCCTTCATTTTGATGACAAATTCTCACAACTCATAAGGAAACCAGAAAAGGAAATCTATCACTGTAAGCACCCGATAGTCTTTCCCTTAATCAAGAATTTGTTACTTTGCATAAGTTAATGGCTTTTAAGCAAGTAGCTATGAAAAGTACTGAGATTCAGGCAGTTCCATCTCCAAAAACTTGCAATTTTCAAGCTGTTATTATTAATTTAACATTTTTTTTTCCTCTTTTTATCACAAAATTAATTTCCTAAGGAAAAAAAGCCCAACTATTCAATTAATTTGCATCTAGCAGACACAGCAAAACAGCCTTCTAACTCATGGATTCATCCTTAATTCTGTCTATTTGTAATTACTTGTTACAATTCCCTACAGGTAGTGATAAGACTAAAATTCTGTAATATTTCCATCACAGAACTAAAGTCTAGTCTCACTCAGATCTCTCTGCTGACTAATTGTCAGTGTAATAAAACGATTTTACCTTTAGCATGGCTCTTGCCACACTGACCACTCTCTTTACATGAGTTGACCCATTCCAGCCAAAGGGTAAGCAGCAGTCAGCCTGAAGTAAGGCTGCAGATTTTAGACTCCCAGCTACTTGTTTTGTAACATTTTGTAAAAAATAAATAGATAATAAAGTTACAAATACATCCCCAGTGACAAGCTCTGCCATATACTACCTCAAAAGAGATCTAGGGTAAACTACTCAAGGGTGACTGATAACAGGTTTTGTCATACCAATCGACTGCTATAAAATAGCCGCTGCAAGAGGCTTCCCGTCTTAATTAGCATCCTGTTCTCTTTCTGGCAAATGGAATACACTAACACAGTACCAACACGGGTTTGTAATGAAGCTCTTGGTAATTACTCCACTCGAGTCAATCTGCTCTCATGTGCGGCAAAGGTTGAGCAACAGAATTAAGATTCAGAAAGAATTAGTGATGCATAGGAATACAATCTGCAAAAATGTGTTAACTTTCTCTTAGCAGCTCGGAGAGACAGTTGGTTTTGGGGCAGTGGGGAGGGAAAGAGGTCTCACGTACTTGGTAGCGTGTCTGTTACATCCCAGAACCTATTTTACCCCCACAGTTCAAGTTCATTAAAATAGTCCCTGAAATGAGATGACACTGTGTGGAATAAAACAAGACTGTCAGTAGCAGTCTAATTACTTCCCAGTTTTGTTAACATATGATACAGCTAAAATACAATATTAAAAACCTAACCTTCTTGTCAAATACTGCTCTGTTCTCCCACCTTTTTTATGCATTGCTGTATCTCAGATTACTTGATCATTTTTGATTACATGGTTATTCGGTTTTTTATTACTTTCACCAGCGTAAAGAACCTCACAGAACCATAGAACAGCCCAGGTTGGAGGGGACCTCAAAAAATCATCTGGTCCAACCTTTCAAGGGAAAGGAAGCCTAGATGAGATTATCCAGCACCCTGGCACCCTGTCCAATCGCACACTGAAAATCTCCCATGATGGGGACTCTACTGCACCCCTGGGGAGGATGTTTCAGTGATTGATTGTTCTCACTGTAACAAAAAAAAAAAATCTTCTATATCAAGATTACCTTCCTTATTCACTGAAAACATTGCTTACCTTATTAATAGAAAACATTTTGATAATTTCAGCAGAGCTACAGAGATAAAATGACAAAGAAAACTGTGAGAAACACCATTATAAACCACTAGCATTTGTGCTAGTTTCTTGAGGTAGAAACTATATTCTCACATTTGCAAAGCTGCCACGAAAACAAGCTTCAGTTCCTCATCCAACCCTCTGGCAGCTACCATACTTAAAAATAAAAGATAATACTCCTAATTTCTACATACAATTGTGTTACCTTCCAAGAGCTGGTTTACTCTAGTTTATTTTAAATCTGTATTTTCTTGTTTGTTAAAAATCTTACCATGACATATTATTCTAAGAGAAATGAGTTTTCCACCATGGGAACAGTGGAACAGTTTGCCCAGAGAGGTTGCAGAGTCTCCATCCTTGGAAGGTTTCAAGACCTGACTGGATAAAGTTGTGAGTAACCTATTCTGATCTCACAGTTGACTCTGCTTTGAGCAAGAGCCTGGGCTAGAGACCTCCTGAGGTCCCTTCCAACCTGAATTATCCTATGATCCTATGAATTTTTATTCACAAAATCTTTATCTCTGCAGGCTCTGTCAAGATCTTTCAGCACTAATGGCTCCTAATAGCCCACAGAAAAAGAAACGTTAAAATCTCTACAGGCTGTTTTCACCGCTGGAGTGAAGAGGTAGTGTTAAAACTATTACTTTGGAAGGAACTGTAACAGCCTTAAAATGAGCTGCAGGCCAATAAGAGCAAGATGAGCTCTAAGCCCAGGAGTAATGTGAGCTTTTTCAGCAGAGCTGAGCAAATCAGTTTTATGATGGATACAGGATTGAGTATCTGAATAAACCCACTAATGAAACCTCCGGAGTTTAAGTAAGAAAAAATTTAAACAATAAAAGTAATTCATTTAATAGAAACTATAAATGTGCTAACTCCTGTTTCCCTATGATTTGAAAGGATTTTACTATTAGAGGGTGACAGAGTGAATATCACATATGGAATCATTCAGGGGAAGTCATATGGCACAACACTCAGGGGAATTGCCCAGGAGGTTCGGCTGTGTGAGGAGCAGCAATAGCCACTCCTGCACACACCCCAGACACAGCAGGGGCAGGTGACAGCGAAGTCTCTGTGGCTGGGTACCCCATCTCCATGGCAGGAAAGGGACTGAGAGAATTCCAGCCACATTTTTCATTAGGGTGACGTCCAGAACTATGAAGACTGTAAAATCTGCCTCTTAAACCCATTAAAGGATTACTCTAAAGAGAACAATTGCTAGCCACTGCGGCGTATTACTGCAATACACAGGCAAAAGGTGGGACATCAGCCTCAGTCTTGAGATTCCTGCTTCTTTGTCAAGCTCTCCGCTAATCCTAAGCTTCTTTGTGTCCAATTACACAGGTATATTGCTTGTTTATGCTCGTGGTATAGCTTATCTATTGTCAGGTTTAGACACCAAACTGTACATAATCACAGCTTTTCAGAGTATTTACACCTGCCTGTTGCTGGGTGAAGAGGGAATAGACTCACTTTAAGATGCACTTTAAAAGGAATGAAGTGGGCACACTGTTCATCGCACATGTTCCATAATCCACCTCCAACTGCCAGAATCCAGATCGGCATCGTTACAGCTACTCCTTTTTCTCACCATAAAAAAAAAAACCTCCAAACCAGATAGCAAAATAAAGAGAATTCAAGTAATAGTCCAATTTATCATTGAAAACTGATTTCTCATTTATTACATTAAAAAATATACTGTGTTATCACACGGTCTAACCTCTTCTTAAAGAACATGTAGGGGAAATGCTGTTTATATCTGAGACTCAGATTAGCTATGCTGGGGATCCATTTCATGTTGAAAATGTTATAGGCCTTCTAAAACTTTTATCATCCTCAGGAGTTCAACTAGTCACTGCAGAACAGTGCATTTACATCCTTTAAAATCACGCAGCTGAACTGGGGCAACAGTGTCATAAATAAGTTGATTCGCCAGGTATTAAATATCTGCCAATAAAAGCTAACAGGCATTTCTACAACTCAAGAGATTTTGAAAACTCTTACGGCCTATTTTCTGGTCTGCACAGACTGTACATTCGCACTTATGGAAGACCTGCTTTATAACCACGCTCCCGGCTTGGGAATAGCTGCCCACTGCCCCTGGCCTTGTAGACTGGGAGATTCCGTCATTCCCCTGAAGCTGGAAATTAAAGCCTTTTGAGAAATTCTGTAATACTCATTTTTACAGCACGCATCAAATTGCGGCACAGAACACCACCATATCCCTGATTTTATATATATATATATATCTATGTATAAATACTAGGCAAGATACACAAATACTGCCTAATCAACTAGCCGTGAAGCAAAAGGCTTTCATAAATTAAATAGATTTTGGATCTAGCTCCTGTAAAATCACTGCCAAGTCCACAGATGCCACACTTTTAGAAACAGATTTTAGAATGTATAAATATATACATTTGCTATTTCATATTTAATATAAATTCTACGTGTGAGGATTTTGCGTGTGTGCGTGCATAAATGTATGCATACATGCATTTCTGCCTGGATAAGAGCAAAGTTTATGATTGCTTCACTTTTGCCTGATTATGAGATAATGGATTTATGAAGAAATAGTACAGTTTAACGAGTCAGCCTAATGAAACACCTCTAAAACCTGTATCTGGCACTGTATCTGGATGTAGTATTTTGGCTAAATATTTCAGAGGAAATTATGGTGTAGAAATTTTCAGTGTGGTTAAAAAGAAACTGTATTTCTCCTCCTGTAAAGCAGATATCCAAGCACAGGCAAACACTTATTTTGCAAACTCTGTACTGTGCTCCAGTGGGTAGGAGAGACATGTATGTGCCACATGAGGGCCAACTCATGGTAGCTGAGAACTAAACGAGCCACAGAGGTAGGTTCTTAAGATATTTGCAGTTTGTAAGCTATCTCCATGCATTTGACATTTTTCCAGGTAACTCAGCTATTCCATTCACTCATCACAAGAGTTTTTCCTCCAGCCACAGAGGTTTGCCCTGAACTGTGGGTAGGTGTGGATTTTGCCATCTGTGCTTCGAGTCTCTTTCGTATGTATGGCATAGATAAAATTATCCACAGTTTTTTCAATGTGACTGATATGTTGGGTCTGAATTGAGAGGATTATTTTCATTCAACACTACCTAAATAGACAGTGCTCATTTAGTCGGGCTAACTAGTGCAGCAGAGCCAATCTGCACATGACAATTTAAATACAGTACTAATACTGAAAATTAGGGGGTTTTAATTCTGTGAACCAAGAGAGAATATACCCTGCAACCACACGGATCAGCAACCTCTCTTATTTGAATCAGAGGAAAAGAAAGAAGAGCCAGACCTAACCTGGCAGTATGACAGTCATTTCCTCCCATAAAAAGTAGTCTCCCACTATTTAAGTTTTGTGTGCAAGAATGGAATAGGCCATGGTCCCCATGTTCCACGCATAAACACAATACACATATATACAATATAACTTCAGCAAGGCTTCTCATGACCAGACCCTGGAGTAAATATTCTCCAGTGGTGTCATCTGAACATAAACAAGGGACAAAAAAGCATTTTGATCACTTTGGAAGGAGAGGCTCCCTCCATCTTAGGGTCCCACCTGGCATCACATTTTCTCAGTAAGTCCTTACATAAACTCCCCACACTTCCCTGGCAGCCACAGAGATGTACCCACTTCCCCCACCAGCAGGCATGGCTCTACAGGAGGTGGCGATGGTGACAGCTCTTTACAGCATCAGCACAGGGCAGTCATAAATTAATAAAGGGCATTTCCAGTGATCACCCTCAAAGCAGCAGATGAAAGCCTCTGGAGTGCTCTGGCCTAGGCCATAAGCAACTGGACAAGACTATAGAGCAAAAGCAGATTTGCAATTCAAAGAGATAATGTGGTGCAAAGCAGTAAGATACCATTTCATGAAGCCATACAGCACTTTTCCCTAGCAACTGAAGAAGGATACCACATACATCTCCCAGTTTCCCCTGTCTTCCAAAAATGTATTGTACCAGAAAGTAAAGAGCAGGATGACAAGGTGTCAAAGGAGTAGCAGTCCATCAGGTACTCATGCTGACAAAGAGAACACCACAGCGAAGGACGGTTCCTTCAGGTATATTCAGTTCAGAGTGGGTATCTACTTACCATACACAGACTTGTACAGATGATGTTATTATTACTGTTTACTTAAGTCTAAATTCCAGAGAGAAGGTAACTAAGCAACTGGTAAGGGTTTCCAATCATTTCACTAGGCTTCTCCAGAGGTCACGTGCCTAAGAGGATGCAAGGTTATAAAAGCAAAACTGTTCAAAGCTGTATCCTTCTGCTCAATAAATATCCACAGATTTGTAGCATTATTTGAAACACTAATATGTCTACTTGTTGCACTCCCCCACTTACCTGAAGAAGTTACTTATAATCAAAAACTGAACACAAGGCATATGCTGTGAAAAGATGACTGACAGGGAGTACACACAATGCAAAGACTGCAAGACCTTCCCAATTCTTGATGCATTGTTTTTAAACCTAGCGTAAGGTGAGAAAAGATATGCAAAATAAATGCAGGAACAGAGATAACTGAAGCCACCTTCTGTTCCAGGTGAAGTGTCACCTTACCTACAAAGACAGAGCACTCCAGAATCATACACTGCCCCACCGAGGATAGGAATGGCTATTTTCTCCTGGCATAAAGCTTTTTCAGCAGCAGGTGGAGATATGACAGATATCTGCACTGTTGTCTGCCACAAGATAATTCTTGTTATTTTAATATTACTGCCAATGTTTTGGACAACAGCTTCACCAATATAAGAAGAAACCTACCACCCATATCTGCATTCATTATGTACTATGTCATGGCAACACAGAATGCTGCGAGTTCATTAGCAATTATTTGCCCACGATACAATTTAATTTTCTTATTACAGTAATAAGAGAAAGAATAGCTGGAGTCTGACATATGCAATCAAATAACCCCACCAACTCGACAGTGAAAGAAATGTGAGCTTTCTGCTCTTGGCTATATCCAGCATGCTCATTATGAGTAAGGTTTCCTATTTACTCTGGCACTGAGTTAAGAAAGATGTTGACAGACTGGTTCTTGGGAAACACAGAATTTAACTTGGTACCATCAACAAAATAATATATAATAAACACCAGCTGCAACTGTCAAGAAACACTATGTGAAATATGCTGCACAAAGTTAGTCTTTGCAATATCGAATATAAAAGCTCAAACAACATTACAGAATCACAGAACGATACGGGGTTGGAAGGGACCTGGGGAGATCATCTAGTCCAACCCCCCTGCCAGAGCAGGTCCACCTAGAGCAGGTTGCACAGGAACGTGTCCACTCCACCACATTAGCAAAAAAAAAACCCTAGGAGCAATGGATTCCACGGGCATAAGCCGATACTCAGACCTGCACTGATTGTACAGACATGCACTACTCCATTTACTCCATTTGACCTGAGCTGCTGCACTATTAACTTAACCGTGAGCAAAGCCCCGTTTCCTGAGCAGAGGGAATCAAACAAGAGATGATTCCTTTGTTCACGGTTTCGAGATCTTTCCAAGCAACTCTACACAAAAAGCTCCATCTTTCACAGCTTTTTTTCGCAAGGCTCTGTGGCTGAAGTTCCTGATTCTGTTTCCTCGATCTTTCATTTTTAGTGGTATTTCTCACTTTCTCCTCACACACAGTTCCAGCACTCCAATCCATGTCCTTCATTCCTGAATTTATCAGATCAAAGAGCTGCCCTTTGGCTGTATAGCTCGTTACCAGTTCAGCCTCTCATGAGACCTTTTTCCAGGTCCCTAATGCTTCAGTCTTCTACTAAGAAATTACTTCTACTGCTATTTACTGGGTTTATTTATGTACATGAAAAAACACTGTTACACCAATTTCAATAAATTTCTTCCTTCAACAGAATTTAGATTGGCTTCCGCAGCCTAATAAGCTATTATGTCGCTAAAGATCTACTAAAGGGTAGAACAGCAGGAAGAAATTCTTTACTATGAGGGTGGTGAGACACTGGAACAGGTTGCCCAGAGAAGCTGTGGATGCCCCATCCCTGGAAGTCTTCAAGGCCAGGCTGGATGGGGCTTTGAGCAACCTGCTCTAGTGGGAGGTGTCCCTGCCCATGGCAGGGGGGTTGGAACTCAATGATCTTGAAGGTCCCTTCCAACCCAAACCATTCTATGATAATATTCAAGAACATTTGTACTCTGATTACGGAGAGCAGGAAGAGAGACCATTCGGGTTTCTTTGCACGTCTTGAACGGTTCAGTGATCATTCAATGCTCAAATCACAAAAGAGAAGATTGGATTCAGACCTTTTACCTGACAACCTGCTCTAATTGACCTTGCTTTGAGCAAGGGGTTGGACTGATGAGCTCCAGAGGTTCCTGACAACCGCAGCCGTTCAACAGCAGAGCACTGCACAAAACTCGTACCATGAAGTAACAAGCTGCATCTGGCCCAAAGTGCACAGATAGTGGGTCTACTATATTTTTACAGTCTCTGGTTTATCAGCTACATCAAAGTACATTCCTTCCTCTTAGTTTCTCCTCTTATAAAGAAAAACAGAATTGCAAGTTTGAATTGCAAGAATTTTATTTTGGTTGTAAATGTTCAGCTTTTGTTGAGATTAAAAATTATTTCTCAAGTTATTTCAGCACTCTTTTCTTTCTTGGATTTTTCGATCATTGTTTTCTTGATGTTTTGTTCAGCACCTCTAAGTTGCCTGCATGTTAACTTGCAACCCAGCAGATCCCACTGACCAAATGAAGCGCTCATGAACGATGCACCCTGACTCTCTTCCCAAATACCTGTAGTCCTTCCCAATTTTTGCAGTTCCTCAAGACCCACAATTCTTTCAGCCACTCTTCTAAAATACATGAAAACGTAGTAGCCTGTTTTTACCCTCTTTTGCTTGACTGCCAAAACAGAAAGATGGTGAAGGGCGAAACTATCAAAAAAGTACCAGTAACAAACACATCAAATATTCATCCCACTCCTACACACTCTTCCATTAACGAGCCAGCCAGGCAGAATCAGGCAGTGTCTCATATGGCCTACAAACTTACAGTGATCTTGTGATATGGCCTACAAACTTACAGTGATCAGATACCTGATCTTGGTGAATATTCATTATACTTTCAAAGCCACTTGGTATATTTAAAAATAAAGCATGAAATATTATTTCATCATAATTTCATCACAATTTAAGACATACCTTGAACATAACCAGATATGTCTTTTCACAATGACTTAAGAAAAAATCTCATCAATAAAAGACTTGAAAAGCCCGCCAGCTTTAGCTTCTCAGGCCATCAATATCAGAGAATTTTTAAGAAGGGCAAATTGCAAAGGTTAAGTTAAAATATATTTTGCAGTTACTATATGTGAACCACCATGAGAATCAACAAAGATGTACATCATATAACTTTGGTCACATGTACACTGAAAAAGCACCTTCTCATCTTGTGAGAGAAATCAAACAGTCTAGGAAACTGAGACCCATTAAACTGAGTGAAACTCAGCAGGACAAATTTTCATAATAGTTTCAGCACTACAATTCCCCTCAAGTCAAATGGAAATGCATCGGTTCAGTTTAGCAGAACTTGGCACAGCAAGCAGTTTTGTACTGTTCATTCTGAGTACCAGCCCATGAAATGTTGCATCTCTAACTTCCATATGGCTACATCCTAAGATTACGCAGTTCTTTAACATCTTAGCAATTTATTCTAAGTATTTAATTCATAGCACATCATGAGTCAGGCTGTATTCTCTGTGTCTTTTTCTGGGGTTTTGTTTTTCATTCTATCTGTATGTTCTTTCTCAGTGACGTCCAACACTTAGGATTGGACCTAGCGTTGCACTTCCACGAGAGGCTTTCCACTGATTTCAACAGGTTTTGGATCGCTCTTGCTGTCAAGTTTATGAAACAGGAAGTTTTATAAATTTGCAATACATAATTAATTGTCAATTCCACTTGGCTTTTGTCCAGGTGCTCAGGTTATTTTCCGATATGTTAGGAAACACAGACAAATGGAATATTTCCATCAATAAAAGACAGACCTCTAAATAAAGAGCTAAACCGAAGTCACTCTGGCACGCTGAATTTCACTGAATTTCACTGAATTTTTTAGAGTTGCACCTTACTCTGGTAAACTTCTTGCAGAAACCCAGAGTTTCGCACAGGCTCCTGCACTAAGGCAGAGTATGGCGAGGCACATAGAAGAATAACACGCAGCATGACCTGAGCACCTATATGAATTTGCATCCAACTGCCCAGGAGCCTGAGAGCAGATGTCCCCACTGGCACACAGCAAACAAGGACTGTGAAAACCCAGGTGTAGTTACAGGCACACACGATACAAAGAGTATTTACAAGGAAAGCAAGCAGCCAGGAGGAGTCATGCAACATTTTCCCAGCGTAGAGGAAAAATAATTGTGTGCAGTCTTCCAAGCGAGAGCTTGATTAAACACAACAGGAAATTAGAAATGTGCCTCCCTCAAAAATCTGACACAGTGAGAATTGCCTTAAGAGACACAACCACCTCTTTGCTTGTGAGGTACCATGATGATTCTCCTGTCAATTCTAGAACCGGAGGGATAACCAGACTGCCTACCCAGTGATTCATATTCCCAGCACATGGTAACATTCCTTCACTCAGTACTGATCTCATCATGTAACCTTATCTGCCTTCAAGTAGAGGGCACGGCAAGTAATTCATTGACTTAATTTAGCCTTATGTAAGGCAGAGGGATTATATGAAAGCAAATTAAAAATGAGCATAAAAAGCAGGAAAGTGTGTTTACTACTTTGCTTGTTCACTTCACTGGCTTAGCCATAGGGATATGTTGATTCTTCTTTTGTATTGGGATTTATTTTCTCTATAAAGTACTTCACAAGGTTCACTTGAAAAAACTCAACAGAAGGAGATTTCAAAAATATGTTAATTGAATGTTGACAGGAATCTCTGTGGACGCCCACAAAAGCAAGATACTCAGGAAATGTCTGTTAAGATCTCCAAATTTGTGCAGGAAGACTAATTTTAATCACATATTTCTGGACTTATTTTTATGAATCAATGCTGCATCAATCTTCTATGGCCTTTTATTCCAAACTGTTAAATATGGAGCCCTGCCAGAAAGGAACTCACAGCGCTGGCAAGCTGTTGCCTGAGCCCGAGTTAATGCATGTAAAAATACTGCTTATTGTTTTCTTAGTTTTTAGGAAAGGACTATGAAGGCAAGTTACAGTCCCATCTGTGTGGGTGGTTTTTTTTTTTTTTCCGCTTGATCCTACCAGCTATGTAAGAGCTCAGTTTCATCAGGCTTGTAGAAGGGACTTCATTAGAGGTGCTTCAGAACAAAAACTACATTATCCCCCTTTATTGTAAAATTGTAGTCTATTCCAGGGGACAGTTGAACTGTCTTCAAACAAACCAGATGGGATTGGCAATGGCAGCACAGAACAAAACCAAAGCAGACAAATGTACTGCAATTCTCCATCTAGAGGTACCCAAAACTTTAGTAGGAGGTTAAAGTCTCCTTTATGCACTAGCTGGAACAATTCTTGAACCCATCTTCACCTGATCTTCCCAGCTATGACATGCATTGCCCATAGAAATGCTGCACAATGATGCAGAATGTAATTTCCACTGTGATCAATACTCTACTGCAAATTAAAGACTTTTTTTTTTTCCACAGGATCTATACAACAAGCATTAAATATGCTTACTATGCAAACATATACTTTTTTCCATAAAGAAGATATGCAAGTATTGATATACTCTTACTTACCAAAACGGCGATAGTTCTGTAATAAAAAGGATGTGTCTCTCTCTCAGCTGTTACAATAAACTGTGGCACCCTGCTCCCGTATCACTAATACAGGCCCAATCTTATCAGATGTTCTGAAATCTCAACTTCTAATAATATCATAGCAGTTGAAGCAACTTACATTCAAAGAAATGAGTTTCATATTCCAATCTTGTTAAGGGAAGCACAAATATAACACAAGCATCAGTTTTAAATACATACTCTAGTAAGAATAATGGAGTAAGATGCAAAATGAAAGATTTACAAATCCATTACAGATTGCAGATACATTTCATTTGATACAGATGCTGCAGGGGAAAAAAATCGCAGAGCCCTAACAACTACTATCTTGGCTAAAAAGAAACTGAAAATCATAATCACAGGGAGGTTTGTTTAAAGAAAGGCTGCATGTTTGGGACCAAACAGTAAGTTGGCAGAAGGAAAGAATACTTGCTGACATGACAAAATGTTTTTTTGTCAAATCTCTGGAATCTGTAGCATCACAGCTTGACAGCAAAAGCTCTGCAGGCCTCTACGAAAGCCAAAAGTAATTAAGTGTACTTACATATACTCCCTGTGTGCAGAATGCACAGCAGCTGCATTGCTGTAACGCCACAAAACTATCGCTGATGACAAAACATCCAGCGTAGCATCAAACTGAAAGAGACACAGAGTCAATTGTTTTGTGGGCCATTAAACGTGCCCTGTGCTAACAGTAATGCATTTACCATCCTGCTGCACAGACGCAAAGCTGCTTCAAATAAACCACTGCAATGAAAGCAGGATTTACATTTATTAAATTGATTTTCACATTTTTGCTATGTATTATTGCACAATGATACAGTTCAGAGATCAGGAAGTCAATCAAGGGATTAAAAACTTTTCATTTGTAATCTATCACCTGTGGAGAAGTGAAGAAAAAAACTCCACCACAACATGCCACTGTGGCACCACAAGAGTGAAAATATTAGTATGATTCTTATGCAAAGACTCTAAAAAGAAAGTGTTTGAAAATGCCTGACAAGCATTTCTTTTTCCTGAAAAGTGACTAATTTTTTGCAATAGAAGGTTTTGTTTCAAACCAAGCAAATACTATCTTTTTTTTTTTTCCAAAATCCCATTGTGTGCAGATTTCATATTATTCTGCATCATCAGCAAAATTGCCATGTTTGTATTTTCAGTTAATGAAGACATGATGTCAGGTAGCACCAAAAACCAGGCTTGTCCCACTATAAGAACACTCATCCTTAGGTCAAACTTCTACAGACTCAATATAACCTTCAAATTTGAAAGCAAAAGACAAATAATTTGACATGAGTCATTTTGCTTGTCGTTAGGAATTTTTTGCTCTGCCTCTGATCAGGAAAGTTGTGGCAACTACTAGAGAGGAAAGCTGTCATCCCCAAGCCAATTGGAGTTTTACCATAGACTTCAATAGGAAAAGGGTCACGCAAAGTTCAGAAATGACCTTCAGAATTTGGCTCAAGTTCAACAACAGAACTGATTAAACTGATAGAAGAAAAACCGTATCTGGTGGATAATATCTATCAATAATGAGATTATATTGATATTAACTCCAATATAAGACTTAGTAGCCTTATACTGAAAAAGTATAATGAAAGTATCTACTATCCTCTCCAAGGTATGACTTCAACAATATTTTTTTTCTAATCCAACATTGACTTTGCACACCTTGCTGTGAACTTACAGGAAGAAAAAATACAATATTTCATGTTCAGAAAAAGCCAATGGAAAAAAAAGGTAGAGAATATTTAAATTGTATCTCTACTTACAGCAAATCCAAATGATGATGCGCTGTATCTCATTACGGAGACGGCTAAAGGAAAGAAAATATTATTTAGAATCACTTTAAATCTTTTTTTATATTTTTTCGTCTTCTCTTGTCCAAGAGTTACAAAACTAGTTTCAACACATGGGCTTAGTTTTACCCAGTTCCCACTAGAATGACCTGACTGAGGCTTGAAAAAGGTCTACGAGGCCTTGTGCTGCAGGAAATTATTAGGTCACTCGAAGATGCTTTTCTTTCTTCCAAAACCGTAATGGGGCAGACCTTGGCGCAGCATTCAGAAACAGTCTGTTTATGAAACATGCTGCATTTCAGACCAGTTGTGAGTAAAAATACATTGAAAACACAGTTTCAAACTCTAAGAAAACTTCTCATGTCTCAAAGTGCTCCATGCTCCAGCGAGGCACCAAACTCCACCTGAACTGGCTGACAGCAAAATATGCAGGCCCACCCAGACTTCTTGATTGCCATGTTTTCGACAAAAAGCCTAAGGGTAATTCACACAGCCTCAAAAAATACTTCACATTCCATCAGATCACTGATTTCCAATGGAAAAAGCATTAGCAGGAAAAATTATGACCAGCTCTGATTTTGACTGCATACTGCCTCTAAGAACATAAATGAGACTTTAAAAATGGGATAGCATCTAGGAAAAAAAAAATATCATTTTATTTTACTCCGTGCATCCTAATTCTATCATCTCACAGTTCCCAAGTCTAGGAGGTACTGTGCAAGGAAAAATACCTTTCAGTAGCCCAGAGGAATACCAGGGAAGAAGCAGGCAGCAACGGAAGAGGCCACCACCTGGAGATGGGACTTCATGGAATAAAGCCTAAAAGGATTAATTTTACTACTCTCTTATGAACAGGTATCAGCTAACTTACTAGGAAAAATACATTTTTGTAAAAATAAAAGTACTTGAACTAAAAAAAAAAAACAAAACCAAACCAGACTCATCAACAACTTTGTCAATCTTAGGCTGACAATCACAGTATCTAATTTTCAGTATTCCTGTATTCATTACAACAGCTTGGCAGACCAGAGCCGCTAATGGTTTGACTGTTCTTTTCAGTAACAGCAAGCTGCAGCTCTGTGGCACTTATCTGGATAAACAGAAATGAAAATCTTGAAAAAAATAACCCTTTTCTTATTGATCTAAGACACAGCTGTGGCCACAAGCATGCCAGATATCACAAATATTTGGCCTTTGTCATTACAGTCGGCCAAAGCACAAAGAAAAGTCATCAAGTTCATTTCCAGATTCACATTTTCTCCGAGTTGAAGAGCGCTGAAACAGTTAGTATGGATTTACATCTCCCTCTCATTGTTAAATCATGATTTCCCACACTTCATCTCCTAGGTGAAAAAAAGAGGCTATATATCTTGGTCAGACTTCCCAGGCAAGAGCTACCCTTGACAAGCTGACACTGGCTTGCAGTGATCCAGCTGCAAATTTGAACACTTCCCTGCATAATAATCTATCACCTATCAAATTTTCATTGTATGCCTCCTTAGAGCCATACAGTTTCAAAAACTGCAGAACTTGCATCAAAAAAAAATATCAGCATTCACAGGTACACACAAGCTTGCAATGTTCCTGTCGTTACCACTTTCATATGATGCAGTTCAAAGCCACACTTTCACTCCTATTTCTAGCCTGCCTCTGTACTGGAATTAGCTCCTCTGTTTTTACTAAACTGCCAGCTTTTTTCCCTACCGTAATCCAGACTTAAACAAATTAACTCTATGGTGCCCTGAAAAATGAAGATATCATTTCGACAGGTGATGAAGTGCATACAGACAGCCACACCTTAAGAATGCTTTAGGGGATATATTTGGTGTATTTAAAGCATAAGGTCTCTAGCACGAGAACTGCCTTTATTTTTATGTATTCTACCACAGTGAATATCCACAGCACTAACACACAATCTGTTTGACCTGAGCTATCTAAAACAGTAACGAAAAACAAGTATTAACCGACAGTGTCACAAATCTGCTTAAACCTTTTTGCTAGCTAGTGAATACGACTGGAGGAAAGACTTTCCAAGGACTGGTACAATACAATACTAACCTGCAATAGTAAAAGGCCATAATAAAAGTAGTAATGACCATTTAGGCACTGGAAAGATATATATTTTATATTGCTTATTTACATACTGGTTTTCTAATGGGAAAAATAACCCATTTGTCTTTCTTTCAGAGTCAAATAACAATGTTAAAGCACCCTCAACCCTGACTTAAGCACACTAATACTTCCAGCTGACAAGTACAGTCATAAAGCTCACCAGTAAGTCACCCCAGCTTAAATGGGATGTTTGTCCATGACTCTAAGCTCTATGGCAGAGAAAACAACTGTAATATTAGCATAGAGGGTACCAACCAATAGAGGTTGCCACAGACTGATCAAAGCCTCTAAAGACAACGACTGGCTCCCATTCAAGGCACTGAAGATGGAAGGACGTTTAGGGACTTCTAGATTTCTTAGCATCCAAGAACTTGAGACCGCTGGACAAATGAATAACCAGTGGTCTTTATGCCTCCAGTATCACTGCTGTGCTCCAGGAGCAATGTACATCACTGCAGGAATGACCACAGAGCTTTTGCTGAACCCTCACCTTCCTTCTTCTCAATACACATCTTCATATACACAGATAAGCCACTGATGTAAAAAAAAAACCCAGAGATTCCTAATCTCCACAGCGAATCAGTGCAATAAGGGGAAACACGCAATGAGGAAAGAACAGAGCAGGCAGCCTCAAAATCCTGTGGAGCCACTGTCTCCATGTAGCAGCTATGCTGCCATGACAGTGGGAGCCTGCTTTTAGCTATTTTATTGGCTAAATTGGACAGCATTTTATTACCTCTACAATAAAGCAGATAATCCTAATGCATTTTCCTGACATTTGTAAACGGAACTTGCAGGCAGTCAGAAACTAAAAATAGAGCCAGCACAGTAAGCCACAAAGCTACCACTGCCTCCACCTGCACAGCGACATCAAGTTGTGAAGTCTGCCAACCTATAGGTCAGATTTTGCTCTAATTCCTTTGCCCCTTCCAAAGTGATCCCAAATAAAGAAAAATACCCCCATTCCCACACATTCTACCCTCAACAAAATAAGGGGGTTTTTCCATTTCCATGTGCCTCAGAAAAATCACATGACTATGAGGAAGGTGATGCTGCCCCTCTATTCTGCCCTGGTGAGACCCCACCTGGAGTACTGCATCCAGCTCTAGAGTCCTCAGCACAAGAAGGACATGGATCTGCTGGAGCAGGTCCAGAGGAGGGGCATGGAGATGATTCAGAGGGCTGAAGCACCTCTGCTGTGAGGACAGGCTGAGGGAGTTGGGGTTGTTCAGCCTGGAGAAGAGAAGGCTCTGGGGAGACCTTAACAGCGGCCCTCCAATATCTAAAGGGGGACAAGAAAGCTGGAGAGGGACTTTTTACAAGGGCTTGTAGTGATAGGATGAGTGGGTAATGGCTTTAAACTGAAAGGGAGGAGATTAAGATTAGATAACAGGAAGAAACTGTTCACTATGAGGGTGGTGAGACACTGGAACATGTTGCCCAGAGAAGCTGTGGATGCCCCATCCCTAGAAGCGTTCAAGGCCAGGCTGGACGGGGCTTTGAGCAACCTGGTCTAGTGGGAGGTGTCCCGGCCCATGGCAGGGGATTGGAACTAGAGGATCTTGAAGGTCCCTTCCAACCCAAACCATTCTATGATACTATGACTGGGGCTCTAACAGTACAAAATCATTCCAATTTAACTCTTCAGCCATCTCGTCTCTCATCAGCCTTCGCCAGGTTTAATCCGTTTAAAATGTGTTCCTGGAGAGCCAGGACCCCGCAGTGACTCTGGGCCTCTCCTTTCCTTCTCTGCACTGGAACAGCACCCTGGTACCTTTGTGCAGAAATGTAGGGGGCAAGAAAAAGGACAGGAAATTAACTCTGCCTCCAGTTCTCCCAGAGATCTCCAGGATCAGTCTGGTTACAAACAAGAGACGGTACATACAAACAGCTCCTCCTTCTGTCATCTCTTCTTACCTACTCAGAGAGGGGAAAACTATTTTTAGGAAGCTCCATTTGATGGGACAATCACTCCATCATGTTTGCTTTGAAATTAGTCTTTTTGAAAGACGCGCCTGGATGTCAGCACATAAAATAGGATGGCTTCAAAGCAAATGGCCTGCACTTAGTAGAAATCAGGTCAGCGATCTGAACATCACTGGAAGTGTTGAGTTTATTTCTATATATATTACCACGCATATCTTGTGGGTTGTACAGAGTCACAAGCAAGACGAACTGGAAGTTGTTCTGAATCAGAAGTGAAACTGAAATACAGTCTGTTTTCATTGCCCGTTGTTGGTAAAACATCAAAAACTAATGTTACAATAAACATTTCAAAATAAATCCATTCCAAGAGAAAACCAAATGAGTAATACTTTCTAAAAATCCCTCACAACAACTGAAGGCAAAGACAGACATGACTCTGATACCATTAATGCTTGTAAAAAACGCTACAGACCAGGACCAACATGTACACATGTATGTCCCCAGGCATCTTCTCCCCTCCCCGAAATTCTAGTAGAGCAAAATTTATGGATTTTTATGCACATGCCCAAAATTTCTGCAATCAGCACAGTAGCTACAGATGGCTGCTAAACATCCAATCTCTCAGACACGAGTCTGCCAGACATCTAATCTACATGGGCAGATCCAGTGCTATCCATCAGTGTCATGTTCCTACATCGTATTTCTATCCCCAAGTCATTGGAATAACTGTACCAACCCTATCTATACAAAATCTTCAGCTCATTTTCCCAGTTTATAATTGTATCAACATGGTAAAGACCCTTACTTCTGAGCAATACCATTATACTGTTAGGTATGTATCTACCAAATAGAAGCATAAGTTTAATGTATATTAAACCTGGATCTTTAGAATTTCTGATCGAACTGTAAAGAAGTCCCTAACAGGGTTCATTTTTCCACCTGCCTGAACGGTGTCACAATGACTCTGTGCAGAACGAACCACAGAAGAGCCCTAGGAGACTTCTGTCCTTGGGGAAGACTCCGCTGTGGGATGTGACTCAGTGAACAGGGCTCTAAAGGAGCCAGACGTCATGTCCTCAGCTCTGCCACTGCTTGGGGCACCACTGTTAGGCCAAGAAACTACTCTTCTCAAGCTTCTTGTTTTTCCAGTTTCTGACTTTGTTTTCTGTACAAATTCTACACACTTCAGAGCAACGACTGTATCTTCCAGTCTGTCTCTTACTATCCTCTGGACTACAGAGCTGGACCTTCTGCTTTCTAAATGTCTACAAAAGCAATAAGGCAAAGGAAGCTAGGATTTACTGCTCCCTTCCTTCAAAAAGAAAGTGCAATCCCACCAAAACTATTAATCAGCTTTACCTTTTTCTTCAATTCTTTTAAGGTCTGAGAGCTTTGACATAAAGAAGTGACTCTATCTACTATTTAATCACAATTTACTTTACTTCCTCCATAACAAAAACAAATCCTCAAGATATCCTAAAAATCTTTGCAGATTCACTCTGGTAACAAATTCTGTTATCGGTAGTGGTAGAGCTTTCCAGAAGTATCTTTCTTTCCTTGTCTATTGCTCAGCTAATATTTTTGGGGGCTTTTTTCATCTATTTTAGTGGTCAAGTCTTTAGCAGCTGCAAACTTCCATAACGTCATTTACTTCTGTGAACTACAACAATGTGTATCAGTTGAAGATTTTCCTCATTTCTTGTTACAGAAAGAGTAGAATTTCAGGGCTTTGTGCAAAAGTTTTCCTTTGAGTTTAATCCAAACAATTCTTTCCCATTTGCTGATATGTTAGCAAAAAAAATAAATTATCATCATCTCTGACTTCAGGATTTTCTATCTTAAATCATTCATTTTTCAATGTTTCAATTTCAGAATTTTTTAAAAACATTTTTTTTGTGGTTCTTGCAAAGAATTAAATGTCATTTCTCCCTTAATTCCTGTTGTTTACATGTTTTCTGATTATATTTGTCTCGTGGCTGCATCAGTGCCTCATGGTAAAAGCCCAGAAGACTTCTGTTTCAGGGGTTAAATATTCACAGTGTTGGTTTTCACGCAGGCAGCAGGGATGTAGTTTTCCCAGACTGATTATTCATTATGCCATGGTGCTCACCAATAGTAACAATCTCAAAGAACAGCAAAGCAGCCCAGTCCTAAAGCTTACTTAGTTTCCTGATTAATTCACTTTCATCTTCCCATTTACTATGGAAAGAGCACCCAAGCCTCCCCTGGCATGTCCCATAAATGAACAGAACAGACTGGGCAACTGAGCAGGACTGCACAACCCTGATCTATGAAGCAATCCTACTAGAAAAAACAGGATGTATCTTATCGAATGATGAAAAAATTATCCATGTGGAGAAATCAGGGAACCAGGTTCCTCTACAATACACAGTAGACAGTCCCAAGAGCATAACAGTAATATTAAAAAAAAAACCAAACACCAAGCAAACACTGAATGATAGAGACACGCATTCACCGAGGGTGAATCTGTTCCTGATTTCAGAAAATACAATACCTGGGCTCTCTTTTAATAGCTGCTGAGATATCTTCTATACACTAGAAGCCTTCACTGCCACCCTTCAGTGAGTATAACACTGAAAAAAGCTCAGCCAAATATACCAGAGCAGACAATTTTGTCCGTCACTTTCCAGCACAGCTAGAGATGAACACGAGAAATCTTTTATTTAGGGAAAGCTTTTTGTAAAACCAGAAAGCAGGCAACCCCAATAAGGCAGAATTAAGAGTAATTTCCAGGGTTGCTCAAAAGTCCACAGAGGGGCAATATGAGAGGATGCGCAATCCCTGTGCAGAGCAGGGCACTGCGGTGCCGGCTCTGGGAGAAGGCAGGACCCCTCCTGTCCAGCATCCCGCTGCTTCTCACACTCCCGAGCTTCCTCTCTCAGCTGCCAACCTTCTGTTTTCAAACCAGATCACCTCAAAAAAAAAAAAAAAAACCAAAACCACAAATAAATCAGAGAAAAGGAGGAGTGGTATTTTTGTTCAGTTTTGGCTTTCCAGGGGGCAGGAACTAAAAGAGGGCCCATATGTTGTAGCTCCAGTTGAGTTTTATCAGGATATTAAATGCATACATTTGCACTTAAGAATAGAAATAAAACAACTTGAAGGTCTGTAAGAAACATAGTAGTTTTCCTTCCAGGCACATGGTACAAACTCTCTGCAATTGAATATACGGGTGCATAGTTTAATCTGTTATATTTCAAACGGGGTCACTTGAATTGCCCAAAATAACTCAGTGCAATGACATTAAAGCACATTGTCTTTTAATGAAACTCTGTATTATTGATGCCCCGACTCCAAATATAACAACTGAAATGGTCTAGAATGTTGCAAATGCCTGTAACTGCACGTTTACCAGGGAAGCTTTTGCAGTTTATACCTACGATCTGCAGGCTTTGTGATTTCAAGCCTGAAAATTCCAAAGCCAAAGGAAGCAGTGTGGCCCTGAACAGGGCCAAGGAATGAGTGGCACCTTGGCAAAAAAAGCCCCAAACGACCAGAAATGTTGAGTGATACCAGACACACTCAACAGCTGTTCCGAAAGCCCTGTGGCCAACACTTGTAACTCGCTGCATCCAAATGAAGGTTATCTAGATTTAATGACCTAGGAGACTCTCCAAAGGCAAAATTTCTCCCATTTTTTGTGTTTTACCAACTGGAGGCAAAACTAGCAGAGAGATATTCGGGTTCTACACAGCATAAAAAATTAATTCTTGGGAGTTTGGCCAGTTGCTTTAAAGCAGGTTTTCCTTAATTTAAGAGAATAAGCCAGAAGACTGAGGTGAAGGTTTGAAAACACTTATGTGACTTAAATGGGTTTCTGGAAGCTTCAAAGAATGAACTCATATTTTATACATGTCTACCCAAACCTGGAACAGCTTGGACACAGGCTAAATATTTTTACCAGTCATTGAAGGTTTTGAATTGTTAATAAAAGAGTTGAAATACTGCCATTATTCTCAGGTTCTGGTAAGTTCCTGTCCTGTGGTCACATTAGAAAGATGAAAAGATCCTTTCAAAAAAATAATTAAAGAATGATATCTTACGCAAGCTACAGCTCAGGTGTATTAACATAGAATTTACAGGCAAGGATTCAGGGTAATTGCAGCACAACCAACAAGAAATATATGAATGTCATTGTTTGTGCTATGTATTGGTGTCTATGTGAAAAAATTCTTGTCAATTAGCTTTTATTCAGAACATAAGCACATTTAAAAGAACGTAACCAGCGAGAACTGCACCCCCCGACACTGGTTATTTGTCTCCATTATTGTAAAGAAGCCTAGTGATTTAAATTTAAAAAGATGCTTAACTTGAAGTTTGCCAAATTTAAACTGAATTAAATACATCAGAAAAGTCCAAATGCCAAACACCTCCAGATTCAGCATCCTTTTTTTTTTTTCCATATTTTTATGCTACTATTTCAAACCTGACTGTGAGTTGTATTTTCAACAGTTGTGGCATATCAGGCATCAAAAGCATTAAAGCAAATCACCAATGCTGCTGGTAAAAAAAACCCAAATAAGTCCAGTTTGAAAGTATATAATTGTCCACCATCATAAGACCTAATTCTCAGCATGCTACAAAGATTCAAACTGCAGGCCTTATAGTGCAGACAAACAGGATTTCGTTTGTTGCTATTTCAGGTTCAAAATCCACACATCAGCAGAGAAACATAACCCAGCATTAAATACCTGGAATTATACTACAGTATAACCTCTCCTCCGTAGACATTGGTTGACCGAAGTGCAACATGGAGGATTTAGACCAAGAGAGGATTTAATTCGCTTTGTCACATATCAGATTTCTTTCTAGTAGTCCAACTATCCCATACCTTAAATAAGAAATTTTTTTTTAAAAAATAGTCTATCTGTGTTTTAAGTCTACTCAAGTTGGATTCTTCCTGGTGTTCTTTAAATTTAGAGAAAATAAACGCATTTTAGCCATGGTAAGCATTTAAAACCAGTCCGCAAAAGCACCAGCTAAATTCTCACTTTTGCACATTATTTTTCCAGCCCTTTCTTAGCATCTGCTATCCACAACACAACACAGGCGAATTTTCTAGTTATAAACAAATACAGACCTGCCAGACAATAATATTTTCCCTGGAGTTGCACGTGAACTTCAATACACAAATTTTTGATCAAAGGTCTTTTTTTCCTAGAATTTCAATAAAATTTTAAGCAGCTCAATGGATGCAGCAATGAATTGCAAAAATCTGTATTTACCATGAAAAATTTTCCAAATAAATTAGAATCTATTTTATTTTATTCAATGGATTTTAACTTTTTCATTCATTATGTGTGTGTAGAGAGTTATGTTTTTGAGGTCATTCTAGACATGTAACTATATTTACAATTATCTCAGAAAATAAATGAAAACAACTACAGTAGTCTCCCTATTTCACAGATAAGGAAACAGAACTAGATCAGGGATCTGAGGAGATACGTGAAGATCAGGGATCCAGAATAAGTTTAATAGCCAGAACAACAGGAGAGAGTATAACTGAAAAGGCAGCTGGGTCCGGGCGGTTGGCACAGCCTCACACGTCATATTGTCTTACTAAGTAACTTTCGCCAAAACCCTTAACCATTCCCTTTTTTAGGATTCTTGTCGATAAAATGGGATAAAAGTACTTCCACGCTTCAGAATATTACACGCAGGGAAAATCATTTTACCATATGGAAGCATCTAGTAATTGTACAAAGAGTGACAGCAGGCACCATGAATATCTTATCTATTTGAATAAACTGTTTAGTATTATCATCTGCCTTCTATGGTATTTCACATTCTTGAAGCACTGCCTTAACTTTCAGAAATGCAAACTTTTAACTACAGAAAGCAATAACCCAATTAGAAATGATCTGCATGATCTTTATGGCATTCCCACAGCTTAAGATACTCTATTTTTATACTAGAAGTATTTCAACAGACTCCTGATAATCAAAGCAGACTTCCTTTTACACAGAAATATAGCAGTACTGCCGAAAAAACACCCATGCTGAAAATAATTTTGTATTGCCCTTTAAATTACATTACTATAATGTAATTAGAATTACTGAAGCTGATGTGACGAGTGCACCCCCATCAATGGGTTATTACAGGCTCATTTTTGTCCTGCTGAAACCTGTCAAACGCAAATGCAGTGAGACCCATGACTGCAAAGGTGACTATTTTAAGCACCCTCCATTTTAGATACCTTTGAAAGGTTCTGAATTTGGAACACAGAAAAATGAATCCACACAAAATTGTCAGTTGAAGACCCAATAATGAAGACACCCAAAATAATTATGAGAAAGAGCTATTAAAAACTACTTTCAGAGTCAGGTAAATGAGAATATATAGAAGGTTGATTTTTTTTTTTTTTTTTTTTTTAACAGTTTCTAGCATAACGATTTATCTGTTTTCTATTTTTTTGCAAAAATCACACAAATGCTACAGGAAATCTGTCAGAAGGAATGAAGGTAAAATAAGATATTTGCTTGTCACTTTCTTTGGTATTTTTATCTGGTTCCTCCCTCGACTAACAGGTGGTTCAGTTCTGCAATTCTGTTCTTGCGGAAGACAAACAGAATTAGAATAAATCCTCTGCACATACACATTTGTGATTTAGAAATCTAAGGCTGCTACCCTGGCTGGAACCCATCCGCGCCTGATCCTGGGACAAGGAATGCGCACTCCAACCTGGAAGCTGGAGGGGACAGAGAATGATCTGATGGAGGTCGACCCCACACAGAGTGGTACAGGATCTGCTGCTTGGAAATCCACTGTTCTGCTCTATCCAGGGACCAGTGCCTTCCCCAGCACCTCCTACACTGGCCAATGGCACAACCGAGTCCCTGTATTGTCAGTGGGAACACAAAAGAGGAGAGTGATAATGCAAAGATTGACAGGTTTTCCTTAACATAATTAAAAAAAAAAAAAGAAAATCAACCAAAAACCAAACACAGGACTAGAGGCTTATATTAATTTCTTTATACATGGCTTTTCTGAATTTGCAAAGAATGGAACATGGTGCGTGAAGACAAGACCAGAAGAAATTCACACTCATGACATTTAGTCTCATATTAAACGTTTGCGCTCTGAGCATTTTAATGACCTTAGAAATATGAAAATCAAGGAAGATTTTAACTGAAAAGCTTTGGCCATTGAAAAATAATTAGTCAGCTTCACAGCCTTTTTCACCATCCCTATCAATTTCAGGGATAAGACATATATCACGATCCTCCCTCCCCCCCCCCCCCCCATTTTAATTAGATGGCTAGAGAGCTGCTCCACAACCAAAACAAGCTGCCAAATACAATTAAGCAGGCTGCCAGAATAGAGCACAATATTACCGAGATTTTCTTTCCACAAACTGAGATTAAAAATGCAAACCATCTCAGACAAAACTTTAAAACCTGAATGTACATACACATTTCAAAAAAGAGCATTCCAATTTAAAGTTGCTTTTTGGTGTAAAAATGCTTAGATACCTCAGCTGGCTGTGGGAGAGGACATCTGGTCAGACTTCTCCAGCAGGAGACACACAGCCCATTTTAGTACATAGGATCCTGAAGGGCTGTTTTCAGAGGTGAAGATGAGACGCAGAGCATGTCATGCTAAGGACACCTCTATGTACTGCTAGACAGGAAATAAGCTACTCCATACCCCAATAAATCCTTCCATTTAATCTTCAGTTTTAACAAATGAAGAGTTCTGTTCCTGGCATTTAACGTCTTAAACTTGTGTAACTCTCACGGGGCCATTCCCACACTCTAAGAACCCGCACTTTAAAAAATGCAAAATCACTTGCAGTCCCTTTATTGTATGTTCAAGAATTCCTGTATGTGGCGTATTTGACAAAGCACTAAAAGTCAAACATGGAAGAGTTGTACTGGAATAAATTAATATTAATTTTGGAACTGAGGGTAAATTGGGAAAACCGTCACAATTTTATACAATAAATTTTGCTAATAAGCCTAGAAACTGCTCAAACAACTACAGTAGGTCTGAATCAGCAAATATTTTCATTATTTCAGTGCTGTCCTGTCAACATTTATTTACATTTACTGTATTGTCAGACAGTTTGTGGCAGTTTGTCACCTGGATTCTTACACTATAAACTCATTTCTGTGGTCAGATAACTGGCAACCAAGAAGTGAATGAAAATATTAACTTCTTGTTTATTCAATTAGACCAACTGGCAGATTTTACTACTTATTTCCGTATATTGTATCATGGGTTCTAATCAAAGTGACATTTAACTAACATTCCTATCTCTATTAGGGAAGATTATTTTATTTGCCCAAAGTAGTTAAGTAGTCCAAGTAACTGCAAGTAAAATGTATTGATAAAGAAGGGAGGAAACTGCAAGTTTATATATTGCTATTCTCTGTGTGTAAACAAACTGGTGAACATACTGACTGGCACTTAAGCCAACCGGGCTCTGAGGGACATGAGGTTTGCTCACAAAATAATTGGGAAAAATAGGATCTACTATGTATAAAGGCATTTATTTGAGTTCTCTAAGCACAGGTGAAATGACATTTGCTGACTGCTTCTTAATGAAGGCCATTCTGCAAGCCCAAAAGTGAATATAGGAAGCCATACAAGTATAAATCTTTAAGATAGGCACTCCCTACAGCTCTTACTCGACAAAAGCTAGCCACTCTTAAGGTTTTTTTTTAGCACTGTCTTCAGTGGAAGGCATGTTGTTTTTATGATAATTTTCATCTTTTCTATTCCCAAATACACTTTAAAATATACAAGTCCAAAAGATTCTTTCTTTGCTGGACTTTCTACGCCTGTGCCTTTTTAACTAAACGATATTTTGCATGTTTTGTTAGCAGGATTTCAACTCAACAACTAGAAGATAGCAGACCCTTGCTTTACTTCTCATACGGCTGCTGAAACCTAAAGAAATCTTAAAATTTGAACTGGATTATTAATGCTCCTTTAATACAGAGCACCAAGCAATGAAAATTCACCCTTCTTATGCAAATTTAATTAAACATCCAAGTTCTGAACGCAGACAATTCTGCTACATAAATCAAAAGTCAAGAAGAAAAAAAAAAAGGAAATCCTCTTATTTTTTTTTTATTTTTCTACGTTGAAGTATAAACAAACCTGGGAGAGAAGCAACCGCCTGATGTCTCTCTGTCAAATTTAACTGTAGGAAGGCATTGCAAGCCCTTCAGACGTATCTTTTCCTCAGACAATGCGCTAATCTTAACAATCTATTGCTAAGGGCTGCAATGAAGAAGGCTGTCATCAATCCTACTTCAGCGGTGTAATATGGAGAGCAAGGACGACACAGACACGCTGTACACACAAAATAGCACTGCAGTCAGGCTTAGTATACAACTCGAGAGAAAACTCGGTATATTAAGTCAGCTGCAGGCTCTAAGTCATTAAGTAAAAATTACAATGAAATGTGAGACTTAGTAACAAATTTCCTTCGTTCTGTGGTTTTTAATTAAGCGTAGCGTTTTAATGCAATAATTCTAAATAAACCTTCTTGGAAACATGTAATGCTTATTTTCTAACAAAAACATTTTAAAACTGTTACAGTTTTCTTCCAGGTGCACAGTCCTGACAACAGGTAGCAGCAGAAACCCTACTCAGCAATTGTCAAAACCAGGAAGATTGTAACAGCTTCCCTGAAGGATTCAGAGTAAAAGAAAAGACACAAATTATTGACATACCACACTACTTCGCCTCTCTCCAATTTTAGAGTAATTGGCTTGACACGTCTACCGCTAATTGTGATCAAAGTAACAGAAAACTTCCAATCCTGTGCCTATGAGATGAGCTTAATTTGTTTGGACAAAAAATAGTCCAGGTAACATCAGAAAAAATGTGATGATAAGACAGGAGGATATTACAAAGTTGTATATTGTTATTTACAACATGTAATCATGTCAATAAAGCTTCAACTACATCAATTATTATTTTGTGTTCCATGCACAACTACCCCAAGGAGCAAGCTCTTGAAAAGTGTTAGAAGCATACTCCCAGAATAAAACCTTTCACCTCACGCAGAATACACCTCTTCTTTTAACATACAAAGGGCTTCTGCTGTTGCTCTTTTGGGTTTTTTTTCTGTTATACAGGCTTATTATTAGCATGAAACAGCATCAAAACGAAGAAGAAAATTTCTACATTTCACTATACAGGGAATGTTTAAAGCAGAGCTGACATGTACCGGACGTGCAACCAAAATGATCCTCAGCACCAACAATCCATGGAGTCATCTAAAAATATCCTGACTTAATTTTTCTAAAATGATAAGCATAGTCTCAGAAGATCCAGTCTCAAGTTTTCTGCCAGTAGCACTTCTGAAAATGGAGCTAACGTTAAAAGGTTTAACATGTCTTCTATAATGATGACACCAACAGTTCTAAAAATGTTTGTTGGCAATGATGTATTTTTAAAAACATTACTTCAGATTATTTAAAGTGAAAAAACACACACACACATTTTTATCATTCTTAGACCCTCATCTGCTCTGCTTTTAGAGATCAGCCAGTATGTAGCCATTCTCTGGCTCTATGCATAAAGTAATGATGTCTTTTTTTTTTTTTTTTCATTTGTAAATCATGTTGAGAATACTGGCTTATTTATAAAAAGAGAAACCTAGAATTACTAACACCAGAATGCTGGACTTGTACTTAAAAAAGTGGTGTGAATTTGTAGTCACTAATTCTGATCTTTGAGTCTGAGATTAACTTACTAGAACTTATAGCTTTGGGGATGGCTGAGAATTGTAACACCATCATAGCCTTTTATGTTGGCCAAAGAAGTCTTGCTCACTGTTCTCACTGTGCCAGACTTACTGCTTCCCTTCGTGGCGATGAAAGGCTTTGAACTTTCTTGGCCTGATGCACCGATACAGCTTCAGTCCAATTCCCTCATTGACGCAAACACCGCTGCCCCTAGAGATTTCAGCTGCCTGATGGAGAAAAGATGTTCCTTTTGCAAAGCCTTCCAAGCCAAAATAGGTATTTCATATTCAATTATAGCTACAATTATGTTAACTTATTCACTGCTTTTGATGACCCCGCAGTCTCCCTCCCATCTAAGACACCCGTTTACGTTTACAAGTTATTGGATTGCTTTCCCTGTGCTGCTTTTATTCATCTTTTCTTTCCAGCTGCCCAGTGGTCAGAGCCATACTACAACGTTAAGTGTGCTTCACAGTAAACAGAAAAGAAATTGCAGCAAGTTCATTCAGAGAAAATCAAGAATAAAATCAGCAGTGTAAAACTAATGTAAATGACCTGAAATTAACACAGACCAGATGATTCGTTTCGCAACAGGTATCACAGAAAACAATCCTAAAGAGAAATGTTCATTGAGACAACTAGGAGAATATATGCATGGGACAAATAAAAACAATCTTATAAATACTCAGTAAAATTATTCAAATTGGCTGAACATGCCAATCTAGTTTCCCTTTCTAATCCAGGCTCTACCTATCTAAAATACACAGCCTTTATCATTTATTGATACAATTAGTTAGTCACATTCGGACAGGAGTCTGAATTCGCAGTCAGCAATACACAGATTCTGATTTTTACACCTTAAGAAAAGGTTAAATATTTACTATAACTTTGATTATTTGCAATTTTGGATCTGACATTAGTCAGACTAGAATAGCTAGGCCTTTAACACTGTGTGATGTTCAGATGAGCTCCCAGAAAAGCTACTCTACTGGTGCTAAATTTTTTTTAAATTTCTGTCTTGCAGCTGACCTAAAGTAGATGCACAGCATCTGTTTCCTCTCAGCACCGCTTTCAATTTATACGGTTCCCTAACAAAAAATATACTTTCTGCTGAAAAAAATCTCACTGTAAAAAGAACCTCAAATACTTAATTACCTTCATATGGCTATTGGAAAGAAAAAAATTTTATTCCTGTACAATGATACAAGTGGTTTGCGTTGTTTTGAAATATGAAATACTCTCTATCACCTTTTCTAGGCCCTTTTCAAAGCAAACCCACTGACAATGACAAAGGCTAATCTCTGTTAGAAGATGAATTATTAGAAGATGGATTAGTCTCCATCTTCTATACCATGGCATTTACAAAATCTTGTTGACTTGCAATGACTCACCACACTTCTCTATGGTTTCTGTAGTTTGAGAAAGATTTACATAGCATTGCCATCAGATAAACAAGGAGAGAAATGACAAACAATCACAAAATGTAAATGTAGTTACAGACCTGTTCATTATATCTCATTTTAATATAGAATTTGTCATTAAAATCAGGTCTTATCCAGTGCCCAACAAAATCAATGGAATTCAATGGACTTCAACTGATCTTAGTACAGTGGACCAGATCTACAATTTATTTAGAAATATTATTTTGTTATTCATTTTCCATGTAATAAGTACATATACCTACATAAGTGGATTTTTACCCTTTTCTAAAAAAATGCATTAAAATCTACTAAAAGTGAAGCAGTGGCCTAATTCACTCTTGAAGGTAGCTCACTACAAAGCTTTAGATTTAAAGATCTTCAAAGAAAATGTCTTGTTTTTGAAGCTAATCTACTCTAACAAAAGGAAAGCACTTATGGTCTTTCAATGCTACTTAAGCCCTGTGTCTGAACACCGATGTTTCAGTAGTTTTTCCACAACAACTTGAGAACATTTTTGATTCCTTTTAAAATTAACTCTTAAGAAGAAATTCTGATCCATAGGCAAAAAAATTGTCAAATTAAAGCCCATCAGTAAGGTACCGGTTCATCCTTAAACTTCGAAAGAAATAATTAAGAATCTACCTAAAAGTTTATTACAGCAAGGATACTGAAAATACCTTTTCTTTCTTAAAGAAACACTAATGTAGCTTGAAGAACAATAATGTAACTACCTTTTATTTTACAACCAGACAGAAATGTTGACTGAAGAAAAATATCTGGAAACACCATCAAAGAAAATCCTGTATAATGTTACTAAACAGACCTGTATAATTCTTTAAACTGTTGTAAGAAAAAGGAATGTCTGCATAGAAAGTTCTGCAGAGAAGATGAGCTGATTTCCAGGAGAATTTGGTCAACTACCTATATACCTTTTATGTTACTTTAAAGATGCAGGTACTCTCTTTATTACAGATTTTAGTGTAATGTGTTCTTTTGACACATAATGACATTATCAGAACACGAAACTTAAAACAAGCTTTTTTGGAACTCCTGCAGAACAAGCACCGTCTCTCCAAAGCTGCCCAAGTAACGAAAAGCACAGTAAAAACAACTGGCCAAAACCAATCCCTCAGCCCCTACACATTCCTAAGAACTTGAGAAGCTGCAATGAAGTACCACAAAGCATAATTCACATCGAATCAAAACAAATGCAAACTAGTGGTTTGTTCACATCTTCCAACTAAACAAAAGGACCAGCTTAGCACAGCAAAGCAAAATACGCTTCCATGTGCTTTCCACGTATAGGGAGGCACAAATACACACACGTTGGGAGGATGGAAGGGAAACCAAACTGAGCTGACAGATGTGGCAGTGTATTACGTTTGTAGAAACACAGAATGGTGCTAATACCGAGCTAGTCTGTGGGATACGCTGGAAGGAGTTGGCCTAAAACATCAAAGAGCAAGAAGGAATAGTCACACTTGTCAACACTCATCACCAGCAGATCCTTCCTCAGGTCCCAGTCTTGTGTCATCAGCAGAAAATGCTTCAAATTAGGGAAAGCAAAGGGAATTGTACACAGTATTAAACAAAGTCTTCAAACTCAACCCCCCCCCCCCCCAAGCCAGCTACTCTTTTTCCAATCTAATACAATATATGCTGCCAAAGCAAAGCAAGATATCAACATTCAGCCGGTTAAGCTGCAGGTTCAGAATAACAGACAAGGTGTTGGCTTCAGCTTGGGCAAGCCTAAGACTTCTGCTTTGTCCATGTATGACACATCTTCAGCTGTTGCCATGACAACACCGACATCTCCCCATGCTGTGAAGTGTTCTTAGTTTAAATATTGCATAAATGAACATAAATCTTTCATATATCTCATGCAGCTATTGTTTGTGAAATGGGGGGCAGTATTCCTTTTCTCGGCTTTGTTAAGAGGAAGAAATATATAAATCCGTCATATTGTTACTCACTGAACACTGAAAAATTTTAATAGCCCAACCCAGCATAACGTTAATATTTTTTATGAAAAGCAGTATAGTAAGGCTCTCAGCAGGACAGGACTGTTTAACAAATTTTCTGTCCTGAAAAATCCAAGTATGTTGGAAAACAAGACCTGCATGCTAACTTATTTTCCATGTAGAATCTTAAGGTAGCTCAAGTAAAACAATTTTTAAAAATGTTTTCATATTCTAAATGAGCACTTTGAAGAGATTTCCAATTAATACATTTTGGTATTTTAATTTTTAATTCCTTTTGGATATTATTCATAAACACTGAAAATTTTCTTAGGATAACAACATTCCCATCTGTCTTTAGTCGAGTTTCAAAGCACAAACATGATGCCATGCTTCTCTCAGGGCATTCCACACTTGAGAATCAGTAAAGACCCTTGTAGACAAGGTACAGCTTCTATTATCACATACATGTAAACCTGTAACACTGATTCCACTATTTTCAATTCTACATTGATAAAAGTATTTGAGATATACCTAGAAATAAATTAGATCCTCCTAGTTTTCTATTTGATTCAAGAAATTTTAGAACACATAGACAAACGCAGAGAAAAAAGAACAGTCAGCCCTTTAAAAAAAAAAACACAAACAACAGTACCTTTCTACTGCAAAGGCCTATGAAGAGATCCATGTAGGCACTATGATGTAAAACTGGCATCCAGTTCATCATATGCTGTTATCACTTTACATCGCTGCTTTTGATACCTATTGGTTGTTTTAATAGGGTCATCTTCTAGGGGGTGGACCTATGTCTTTGCAGACAGAGCTGAAAATTTCCACCCGCACTGGTACAAAACAATGCTGAGGTTTCTTAGGATTGAATGTAGCTCATAGGATTGCACATACCGCACCAGACACTGTTAACATTAGACACAGTGTTTTGAGTACCCTAATAGACCCACATCCTTCAGTTCCTTTCCCACAATGGAAATCAACCTCTTGTGTGAGCCCTCTATCCTGTGCCCTTCTCTCCATACAGAGAATATGGAGCTTCAACCAATGTCTCATAACATATATGTAAACTTCCTATTACTTATATACAGATATTCCAGAATAAGATGACACTGGGGAGCAGGATATTTTTGTTTGCAAATACACAGAAATGCTATAATGACCTATAAGCAAATGCAAGAGATAAGATCAGGCTCATCTTTAATCACTCCCTGTATTTTCATTACAGACAGGGAGATAGATATTTCATCTTCTCAATTCTCTTTTAGGCTCACTTTCGGTGGCTGCTGTAGCATTTAAATAGAGTTAATCAGTTCCCTTCGGAGCAAAGGCGAGTACTATAAACAGAGCTGCATGGCTCAAGGGATGTTCAGCAAATGTGTTCAATCAACACTTGCTCCTTCTGGAATAAAGAGGATGTGCCTCTGCATCAGATTTAGCCCTTGTCTACTGTTTGCATGGTGTGGCAGTCTCTGTCTACGCCATAATATGATTTGGATTGAGGGAAAAAGGGCATAAGGTTATTTTAAAACTGTACTGCAACACCCAATTTTCATCTAATGAGGATTACCTAATTTACATCTGAAAACCTGTACTTACTGCAAGCTACAAAAGAAGGCGTGTGCAGGGCTGGAGCTGCTGGTGGGAAGGCAGATTTCAATTTACTCTGCTAGGACTCTCATTCTATATAAGCGTGTTAATTATTAACACTAGAATAATGGTTTTATTACGAAAATGAACAAAATCTTGAATCACAATATTATCCTTTCTTCTGATAAATGTACACACCTCTAAGTTAATTATAATTGAAAATTCCAAGCTTATGAGCACACATTTGCTGGCACATGAGGTGATGTGCTGCTTTAAACGGTGATAGTGAGAGATAGGTCACTAAGTCATAATATGCATTAAAGAAAGGACTCTTATGAATGTCATAAATAAGCATCAAATAGTAGTCCTGATTCTGTAAATCCCCACAGGTACTAGCAATTTCAGCCATGGTTAATATCTCATTTAAACTGGCAAGATTATCCAAATTCTCATAAGTAACTCTCTCTCATTATTTTAGTACATTATAGGTTAATTATGAAAAGATTTGGAGCTTTCCTGACCTATCACTTTACATGCCTGAAATCCATTAAGGAAAGATAACACAGGGCCATTGTTGCATGCAGACACATAGGTTCCTTTCATCTCTAGAGCCAAATTGTATGACTCCAATTTCCCATTAATTAGATAATCTTTCACAGGATTATTTGCTAATTATCCTCAGTAGGATTTCACCATATGAAAAAATACACAGAAAAAAAAAAAAAAAACCACCATAGAGAGACTTCTCTAATAAACCTGGCGTGCTATATGGAGCACAGTATGGAATACCCCACAGATGCTTGGGGATCCTTCAACTGTGACATTCCAGGTATAACAACCTAATTGTGTTAACTGCTCCTGGGCAACAGAGTGCCCAGGGTCTATTATACTTCAAAACCATCCAATACCAGGCAGGACTTTAAAGTAAGATTATTTTTACTAAAATACATGTTTAAGCAACTACTTGACAGATCTGGAAACAGGCACAAAAAGTAAGTGTGATATCTAATAGCTTTGTGTCGTTTATTAGCTATGGGAATTTCCTTCTTTTTCATGCTGCTGGCAGAGCTGAAGACAGACACAGGAAGAATTTTCACACTCATAATGACCAAAGACCAATTCTTAGATGCAGCAAGTTTTCCAAGCAGTCTCTTCCCAAACAGAAATGCTTGCTTGGGTGGGAATCACAGAATCACAGAATGGTTAAGAGTTGGAAGGGATCTTAAAGATCATCGAGTTCCAAGCCCCCTGCCATGGGCAGGGACACCTCCACTAGAGCAGGTTGCTCAAAGCCCCATCCAGCCTGGCCTTAAACACTTCCAGGGATGGGGCATCCACAACTTCCCTGGGCAACCTGTTCCAGTGCTTCACCACCCTCACAGGAAAGAATTTCTTCCTAATATCTAATCTAAATCTCCCCTCTTCCAATTTAAAACCATTACCCCTTGTCCTGTCACTACATTTCCTGACAAAGAGTCCCTCTCGGGCTCTCCTGTAGGCTCCCTTCAGATATTGGAAGGCTGCTATGAGGTCTCCCCGGAGCCTTCTCCTCTCCAGGTTGAACAACCCCAGCTCTCTCAGCCTGTCTTCGTAGGAGAGGTGCTCCATCCCTCTGATCATCTTTGTGGCCCTCCGCTGGACCCGTTCCAACAGGTCCATGTCCTTCCTGTGTTGAGGACTCCAAAGCTGGACACAATATTCCAGGTGGGGTCTCACGAGCGCAGAGTAGAGGGGCAGCATCACCTCCCTCGACCTGCTGGCCACGCTTCTCTTGATGCAGCCCAGGATGCGGTTGGCTTTCTGGGCTGCCAGTGCGCACTGCCAGCTCATGTTGAGCTTCTCATCCACCAACACCCCCAAGTCCCTTTGGAATCTTCCCTTGTAAACCTCCCTACTAAGAACTCCTTAATTCCTCAGGTTTTCCTGCAATGTTTAATTCTGACAGCAAGTTCAGTCAAGAAATATTTGCAACTTCCTTGCTATTGAAATACAATTTGTGGCAGTCTTACTTCTAGCTGTATGACAGCATTTTTGAAACATGCAGCCATTCCTGCCAGTCCTAAAAGGTATTAACATGTGGTTTATTAGTAGTATTTGGAGGGCATGAGTTTCTATACATCCTTGCTGCCTATATGCTTTTCGCAATACGACATAAATAAAGGTATTAAGTCAAACGGGCTAAATAAGAAATGTTGAACTGCTGCTTCCACTAGAGCTGAACGCATGGTAAATAAAAAGCACTCTCAGACAGTATGTGCTGGAAGAAACCTTGCTTTTTTTCAGCCTTGCAACTATAATTATCCATGTTTTACAGAATTTCTTTCACAGTCCTTCACTTTCCCTCAAAAGTTAAAGCACAGTTGCCTGATACTCACGTGACCAGCTGACAGAAATCTAGTTCTGGGGTTTGAGTTACAGGTTACACCTATAACCAGTAAATCTCTCTGAAACTGCTACTCGGCTGACAAATTAGATATCTGCAACCAGAAAGGATGAAACAGGGAGAGAGAGCTGTCAGACTTCTCCTAGTAGTAGCAGTGGTTTATTCCCTCACCTCCTCCCACCTAACCAAACTATGGCACAGAGTTTTGGCTGCCGCTGTCCCTGACTGTTCTGACTTGCTGCTGCCGTACCCTCCTCTTCCATTATTTCCAAGACACAGGAATGCCGGTTCTGTTCCAGGATCTCCTACTCCCAAAATCTGAGCAGCAATGTGCCATCACATGACTTGATGCAACTGAGATAAGCAAAACGATACCTCAGCCAACTATCCAGCACGCAGAAAAGCGACGGATCGCTGCTGGCAGCTGCAGACCACACTCTTGTTTGCTGCTGAGTCAAGCCTTTGCAGCACATTCAACAGCAGCACAGCCACCGCCAAGTGTGTTTAAGTTCCAGCAGCATGGAAGCATCCCGCCAGCAGCTCTAGAGCCACAAAAATCCTAATGAAGACATCATCTAAGTTCATTAACCTCCGAATACTTACCAGATGTGAACTTTGGTCACTAAAGTTAAGAGAGCTATTCAGAGAAAGTCAAGCACTGTTTAAGCAGTTGTACAACTTGGGTGCCTTGGGTCAGAAATTTGAAAAAAAAAAAAAAAAAAAAAATGTTGTGTACACATCTACATGCGAAAAAAGCATCTACCTCTTCTGGTGATTTAGAGGAAAGGTAAAAATCCTTACCTATAATAGATTCATAAATACTTCTTATGCTACATTTCTGGTGCAATGTGCTGATGTCTTGAGTTACTGTAGATCAAGTATACACAAGAAGATAAATAGTACTGTCCTGTAGCACTTGTATATAGCCTTAGATAACAAGAATATTTTGATGACAGAAAGAAAAGGAAAAAAATGTACAAACTGTTCAACAAGGGCTGATGGTTTACCAGTACAGATGACTTTCTTAGAGCACTTTAGATACACCTGGATTAAACGTGCACGTCACAGCACTGCCTTTACCTCCTGGAGGGATTGCTTTTGTAAAGAAGTAAGGCACTTAAGTTTTCAAGTTATAATAATGAAATAAAAGATACTCCAGCCTTATGTTCTTTTAATTATCAAGGAAGTAATGACTGCCAAAATGTGTTATATTTCAAAGTCTTGTTTTTAAAGTTGTCTAATATTTTCAAACCCACCACTGAAGAGTCGTGTATGTTTCTCAGCACACGAATCCTTATGATAACATATAGAAATCTAAGGGATATTCTATTATTGTTACAAACTTCATGGCTATAAAGATATTGTAAATAGATTATTCCCACTACACCCCATCGAAGATTTCTGAGATACTCTTATTCACATGCATCAAAGGGTAAGGAATTCAGTCTTCAAAAAAAAAAAATCATCACCACATATATTTAATGCACATCTGATGGCCCAACTTCAAAAATTGGCAATTGCTCTTTCCTCAGTATATTATCTTATATTTATCTAACCCTGTTGTCATGCATATGATCTGAAACCAGGACACTAACACAATGTTACTTGTCCAGCTCACCCAACACTTTCCCAAGTAAGGCAAACTCATTTTGTTCAGAAAAGGAAAAGATAGATCATAGTACATAATATGAAATTGTTACACTATCTGTGGCATATAAGGGAAAGGTCCATGAGTAAACATGGTGGGTCTGCTGTGGATGTTACAGATGTGGTCACCATCCTGTCACATTCACAGAATTCCCAGAGCAAGCAAAGCAAACAGGGAAAGAAATACTCAGAACAAAGCCATCTGGACAGTACATTTAAGCAAAAACAATGTCCCACGTTAATGACTGTGCAACTAAGGGTTCAGCTATTCTTCTCTCTAATACAGGTACTAATACAGGCAAGGTTGAGGAGGAGAATACGTCCCTAATCTCTGCATTACCATTATGAGAATCACTTTTAATTGAAATTCTCTGGTATGTGCATTTGCTGCCAAAATTGGCTCCCCTTATACTTGCCCACTGAGAGTACAGATGTAGTGATGCTTCAGACTCACTTCTGGACAGTGTAAAGGGCTGCATCTAGTGTGTGCTTATAAATAATTATTACATTTCTATTGGCATCAAACTGCAACAAAATTTTGAGTTCCTTAGTTGTACCACACAAACGCTGCTGACATTAAAACTTAAAGAGCAAAAGCATCTGCATTTTTATTTTCTCTTTCCAGTTGTCTGACATGCAATCTAAAAGGCCTTGCATCAGATACAACATGCATATTAAAAAAAAAAAAAAATCTGTTTGATTTGTATTTTCAAAATAACTGGAAGAAAACAACGGGTACAAAGTTTTGTATGTATAATGAGCAGTCCTGGAACAGACTCCTTCATTTTCTCTGGCAAACTTCCTATTACAAATGCAGACCTTGAAACACAAATATTAATGCCAACAACAAAAACAATTTGTAATTATATCTATTTGTGGGCAAAATAGATGCACTTAATGACACCAGTCACACCACTATAGTCTACCATAATAATATATTTTAGAAAATTATATAAATACTCACCTTATAAGCAGGGGGTTTTTTTGAAAGACTCACTACAATCTCCCCAATAAATATTGGATGTTCTAGTGTTTTCAGAACCCCTGTATTGTTGTAGCCAATCCTTTCCCAAAAACAACACTTAAAACTGCAATATATGGTAAGAGGTTATAGAGAATTTAGAATTAAATTCTTCACTTACATGACGCCAGTTCTTTTTATCCAAGCAAAAAGAGCAACCCTGCGTTTTCAAACAGATCAGATTTTATTTTACATTAAAAAGAAAAAACACTCGCAAAAGACTGAAGCAAAATTTCCAGATAAGTACAAAACTCATAGTTGCTCTGGTATAGTGTAATACTGGTTTTGCTGCTGAAAATGCTTCTGCACACACTAAGTTCCTAAAAACTTATTTTTTTCAACCCTTATTGAGGAGTCACATGCAAACTTTTATACAATTAACAATTTGCAGTCTGAAGTCATCCTGGAGATGACTAACACAATTTGGCTGAAAATAAGAAAATATTTCAATCCTGAATGAATTTCAGTTCAGGCTCTAGCACGTGCACTGAGGCAGTCCCATTGATGTCAAACGATAGCCATATTTAAACAAATTTAAATAAATAAATAAATGTAAATAAACAATATATATAATATTGCTGCTTATTCTGAAACTTCCTATTCTCCCAATCTCTCCCCTTCCTCCCACCCTTCTGATATAGCAAGAATATACTCCAGCAGGTCTTGGCTTTATCAATGAAATAGCCAAAAAAGAAAAAAAAAAAAAAAGCAACAACCAAACCTGTTATGAATAAGGATCACCATATGAATCTGATGATCTATATTCTTCTTTTCTCAGTTTTTATATGCATTTCCTTTATAATATACCAGACTGATGAATTACAGGACTGACAACTGTCATAATAAAGAACTAGTCCTAAGATGAGCCCTAAGTATTTTTGAACTCAATTTTATACTAAGCCAGCTGTCTGGGGTGGCTCAAGGTTCAGAATCTCCTTTGTCTGAGTTTCAGCTGCTGAAATTCTGAATTTGACAAGCAGTAGCTGTTGCATCTTATTCTACGGAATGGGGTATTACACAGACACCAGCTCACAAAACACCCAAACCTCGGAGTAAAACCGCCTCCTGGTGCTCACATAATTAACACTTTTCACCATTACTCGGGCAACCCATCAGTATTTCAATTCTTTAGTTAACTATAGCCACGGGCTGTACAGTTAAACACAATCTATTAAAATATGTAACAAGCGCAGCAATTTGAGTTTAACACAACAGGCGTTTGCTACTCCTCTGCCAAAACAGAGCCTCAAAGGATTTCAAATATCAAAAATATGAATAAGAGGTGAGAAAAAATAATTGAATTGGAACCATTAATCTTCAATGAAGGATCTTCACTGGTCAAGACTTAAGGCAGCTGATGACAGCAGTAGGTACTGTACTACAAACTGAAGAAGAAATCCTGGCTCCAAAGCCCGTGCCAAATTCCAACAGTACTTTTGAGCAATTCTTAGCCCTTCTGACTCAGTTTTTGAACTGTCAGTTGAGTGGGAGGTGTGAATTGAGGAAATGTTTTCATGAGTTTCCTCATTTAGCCATTTTTCCATAACATACATTGGCAGAGCTCAGAGGGAAAAAAAAAAAGGGGAAAAAAAAAAAAAAAAAGAAAAAACCACCACTCTGCAGACTGTTCACTGTTTTCTGAGTGAATTACTCAGCTTTTTAGCTAAGCCGACGCTTCCACCTCCCAGGGTTTCCAGAAACACTGAAGGCTGCAGTTCTTATTCCTCAACACAAAGAACCAAAGCCCAGGAACAATTCTCTTTCTACAATCATATTTTTGCAGATCCTTTATCATATAGATATACACAAAAAACCTATTAATTGCAAGCTATTACTGAAAGGAAAAAAATGTTTGGAGACTTTAATGCAAAAAAGAAACACGTATTCGTACATAACATCAATCATCATCATGCTTCAATACTTACCATAGCTTGAACTTCAGAAACACTTTAGCAGGCTGGGGTAGGTAGCAATTCCAGAGCAAGAAGGCAAAGATGTCTCTGACTATCACTTAAGCCAGGAGTTTGCGGTCTGGTCTCTGGGGTCCCATTTCCAGCTCTGCTACTGTCTGATTCTGTGACTTGAGAGCGTATGATAAAAAATGTAAAATGTAGATCCCTGTAGGGCCCAATCAGCTTGGTAAGTTTTGGGCTGCCTTTATGAATCCATAACAGAGAGAATAAGAAACTTCCATCTCTCTTTTAAATGCTTACTTGAAAAGGGATGAACCTTCAGCATTCCTTAGTCTGAGAGAACAAAATGTCAGGATTCAAGTCATCACCCCAGGAACAGCTTTGCTGAGAAGGTAGATAGAAACAAAGGATATAAAGCTGTTGGGTGAAGGCATATGGAATAGGTGCACAGGGATTCAATTTTTTTCAGTAAAAGCCTTTTGATGGGTGGGGACATAAAGACATGGAGGAACCCATTACTAAATCTAAACAGATTCATTTCAGTTCCGATGTTACAACATCTTTAGACACTACAACGGTTTCTTCGGCTATGTAGAACGAACAGGTGTTGGAGGAAACTGTAAGAAAAGATCAGATTCGTGATCACCTGAGGAACCTGAACATACATAAGTCTATAAGACCTGCCCAGAGTCCTGAGGGAACTGGCTGATGTAGTTGTCAAGCCACTCTACGTGGTATTTGAAAAGTCATGGCAGTCGGTGAAGCCATGGAAAAAAGGAAAAAGGGAAACATTGCACCCATTTTTAAAAAAGGTAGAAAGGAGGACCCTGAGAACTGTCGACCTGTCAGCCTCACCTCTGTGCCTGGGAACAGATCCTCCTAGAAGCTGTGCGCATGGAGGACTGGGAGGTGATTCGAGACAGCCAGCATGGTTTCACCAAGGGCAAGTCCTGCCTGACCAACCTGGCCTTCTATGATTGAGTGACTACATCAGTGGACAAGGGAAGACCTACGGATGTCATCTATCTGGACTACTGTAAGGCCTTTGACACAGTCACCCCACAACATCCTTCTCTCTAAGTTGGAGATATATGGACTTGACGGGTGGACTATTTGGTGGATGAGGCCTCAGTGTCCAGATGGAGATCGGTGACAAGTGGTGTCCCTCAAGGATCTGTATCAGGATCAGAACAGTTTCGTATCTTAATCAATGAGAAAGTGCAATCAAGTGCACCTTCCGCAAGTTTGCAGATGACACCAAGCTGAGTGGTGTGACTGACGTGTCTGAGGGACAGGATGACATCCAGAGGGACCTGGACAGACTCAAGAAGTGGGCCGGTGTGAATCTCATGAGGTTCAGCAAGGCAAAGTGCAGGGTCTTTCACCTGGGTCAGGATAACCCCAGTATCAATACAGGCTGGGGGGATGAAGGGATTGAGTAGCCCTGAGAAGGACTTCTGAGGATACTGATAGATGAAAAGCTGGACATGAGCCTACAATGTGTGCTCGCAGCCCAGAAAGCCAACTGCATCCTGGGCTACATCAAAAGGCTGAGGGACGTGGTCTTTTTAGTCTGGAGAAGAGAAGACTGAGGGGGGATCTGATCAATGCCTATAAATACTTAAAAGAGTGGGTGTCAAGTGGATGGGGCCAGTCTTTTTTCAGTGGTGCCCAGTGACAGGACAAGAGGTAACAAGCACAAACTTGAACATAAGAAGTTCCATCTAAACATGAGGAGAAACTTCTTTCCTTTGAGGGTGGCAGAGCACTGGAACAGGCTGCCCAGAGACATGGTGAAGTCTCTGTCTCTGGAGACATTCAAAACGCGCCTGGACATGTGCCTGTACAACCTGCTCTAGGTGGACCTGCTCTGGCAAGAGGGGTTGGACTAGATGATCTCCAGAGGTCCCTTCCAACCCCGTATCATTCTGCGATTCTCTGTGATTCTGTGAAAAAAAGCGTGGCTAGCAGGGCAAGGGAGGTGATTCTGCCCCTCCACTCTGCTCTGGTGAGACCCCACCTGCAGTACTGCATTCAGTTCTGGTGTCCCAAACATAAGAAGGACATGGACCTCGAGGAGGGCCACAAAAATGATCAGAGGGGTGGAACACCTCTCCTATGAGGACAGGCTGAGAGAGTTGGGATTGCTCAGCCTGGAGAATAGAAGGCTCCAAGGAGATCTTATTGCAGCCTTTCAGTACTTCAAGGGGGCCTACAGGAAAGATGGGGACAAACTTTTTACCAGGGCCTGTTGCGATAGCACAAGGGGTAATGGTTTGAAACAAAAAGAGGGAAGATTTAGACTGGAGATAAGGAAGACATTTTTTACAATGACATCGCCCATCCCTGGCAACATTCAAGGTCAGGTTAGATGGGGCTCTGAACAACCTGAACTAGTTGAAGGTGTTCCTGCTCATTGCAGGGGTGTTGGACTAGATGACCTTTCAAGGTCCCTTCCAACCCAAACTATTCTATGAATGCAGCAATTAGCATTTGCTTATCTTCATGAAGGTCTACGAAAAGGTCAGACCTAGAGTTTTCAACAGTAGGACTCCCCAGGCTTTAACTGCTTCATAGTTTCAGGACCAGAAGTATTTTAAGCACTTCCAGAGGTGCCTGCCTGGCCCACCCTTGGCAAAATGGCCTTAAGAACAGCTGTCCGGATACAGGTATAAAGAGTAAAAACTATGAGTGAATGAAACACTCAAAAAACCATGTACAAAGTGTCTGCCCAAAACTGACTATGCTAAAGAAGATGACGTAAGGGGAATCATGAAGAAACTTTTGAAACAAAGGTAAACATAACAGCAGGGAAGCAGTGGTGGAAAGAGCAATGATCAAAACTAGATCTGGCACTACCAGAATTCACCCCACCAGCATTGCCACCTCTGCCCAGGAGCTACAGAGCAGCCTCCTTGTCAGACCCTGTGAGGAGCCGGAGCTCCAAGCCACGTGGAGACAGTCTGGGGTACAACAGGCAGGGACCCTGCCTGCATACGACCTTGCCAGGTGCCAAAGGATGTGGGTTAGCAGATGCATAAAGTAAGAACACCCACATCTCCAACTGGAGGGGTGTGCGACAGGCCCAGCATGTGCCCAGAGAAGACATGTTCTCATAACCCTTTCTTTCTGTAATGACAGAATGGGGCTGCACATATCTTACAGAAGAGCATTCAGAGATTTGCTGTTGCATATAGTATAAGTGTCCAATATTGTGGTTTATCCATTGCACTGCTGATATTGATCCTTAGTGTACGATTTACTGATTGTCAGTTAATTACATGTCATTAATAAATCAACAAACCACTTTGATCCTTGTTCGATTTAATCTATGTTAACTGAGTAGTTTGTCCCTGCAACCAGCATTCAAATCGAGTGCCGCTGCAGGAAGAAACCCCAAAGTCACTATTGCCTAAATAATTACCTGGATGACCCCAAATAAAAAATCCCATTGTGGGCCATAACATACATGGAGAGCTCCAGAGCAGACATCATTTCCAATCCAAACAGCAGTGCTCCCCAGATACTCTATAGCTCCCTAAACACGTAAATCCAGGCTATCATTAGATTGCCATATGCCATTACGCATGGAGTACTTTGCAAGGCTTGGGAGAGACCCCATACTCTAATAAATAAAAACTAAACTTTGCTGCAGTCACAATTGGGAAAAGTGCATTTTAGGGACAAGGTACCACCAAGAATCTTTCCGATCTCCTCAGTTTGAGACAATATTGGCATAGCAACAGCAATTATGCGCAGAGTCTGCAGAAATGTATTTCAATGGATCTGTAAGCCTATTACAGCTGATTTTATTTAAAAGATAACAACAACGAAATTAGCAGGGAGATAAAAAAAACAGTAGAAAAAAAAATAAAATCCAAATACATTTTAAGCATAATCCTTTCCAATGGGTCAAATTACTTATCTTTCCCATGTCTACCATTATAAGAGCAGTTTTCAGTTACAGTGGTTTACTAATTGCCAGTCTCCCCACAAAATGTTGACAAAACAAAACCAAAAATAACAAACAGTAGAATACACAGCACTGCTTTCTCAAGGGACCCATATACGTGTTGATGCATGACTGCAACATGAATAATTCAGAATTTTCATATCTGAAAACGGTTTTTTCCATAACTAAGGTCTAAAACCCCTTACATTCATCAAGAAAGATTAATAGCAACAACTGCAAATTCTGGGATTTCTCACTGTCATTAGACTTAATGGTTAGAATATGAGTTTTATACAGGCAAGGAACCTGTCCGTGCTCTGCATCTTCTGAATAAATCATTCAATAGCTTTTCCTTAAAATGCATTTTAATGATATTGATCACTTAGGTGCGTCACATTAAAAACACACTATGTAAAATACTGTTAGGGTAAACAGCTAAATAAAAAGCTAAAAGGAAGCTTCTAATAAGCAGCAGCATGAAGTCGGTCAACCAGACGAGGATATGCCATTTTGTGTCACACCACTGATGAATCTGAGCAACTACTACACGGTTCTCAGGGACTCACCCTGATGCAAAAGCAAATCCTTAGCCTGAGGGAGGAAAGGCAGTGGATCCTACAACAGCCACCTTCTCTTCTGCTAGGGGAAGACGTTCCAGTTCTCTGCTTTTTAGAGACATTAGTGGAGGGCATGCGTTAGCAAGTCCTACAGTGACTTTTATTTACACCAGGGCACTCATGACTATCGCAAGGCGGCTGAACTTGGGATGGGGGTGGGGAGGGAAGCAAGAGAGAAAAGATGCTCTAGGCTACCATTTTTGCAGTGTCCTAAGTCCAGTTAATTGCGTTGCATGGAGTTCAAGTAGACATCAGCAAAGCCCTACAAAATTGTCTACTATATTCTGTCACTTGAGTGTTAGCAAAGGATAACGTCCAATTATTGGTTAGCTTTAAACATTTTTTAAAGCAGAAAATGTGTTTATGCTCTTCCAAGAAAAACAGTCAAAGCACCAAACCATAAATGAAATATCCCATAACCTTTCTTATGCGATCCCTGTAATATTAAATAAGGTTAAATGAGCCTCACTAAAGCGATTCCATTGACGTATTTATGTTTTGTATTTGTGGCTTTTGTGTTCCTCTGCAGAGCCCACTAATGATAATAGGGCAATTCAATATACATGCATTACCCAGTACTATCCCATTAGCAAAAATATAAAGCCCAGCTATCAAAAAATGTCTGATGGCTGTGACCCTTAAACTGTATACCGACAATCTAATGTCTGCCTATGCAATGCTATCAGATTTTTAAGGATTTAAATGCATTAGAAGAGCTAATACTGGAAAGTACTCAGGTTCCTCATGCCAGATTGATTGATATCAGGCATCTAAGTCCATAGCCTAAGTTTTAATTCGTAAGTACTTCAGAAATGGCGCACACGCTGATCAACAACTTAGATATGCTTCTTTCTTCAAAGCAGAACATATTATTCTGTAAAAGATGAGAACTTTAGATATTGTCACTTACTAATTTCTGGGTTTTGCTGAAGACATGTCTGCAGAACCGGTGGTGTCCTAACAGACCCTTGAGATTAAACTACAGCAAGTCTTCTGAAAGATACACAAAATGAGCCAAACACCTCTTTCCATGCAGGAGTAGTGAGACCTGCTTGAGCGAATACATGTCAAAGAGCTGAAATGCGTTTGCTCATAAACCTAAATAAAACGTGACCAACTCAACAGATCCACTGAGAAAGTTTCTTTTTCAAACAAAACTTTGAACCTTCTCCTTTCTAGCTAAAGTGATCAGTTCAACTTCTGTGGCTTATACACAGGCCCCCCAGAGAAGGGCCACTGTTTTAATAAGAGGAGCAAATGGGGAATGTCCAAATGGACAAAATAAGCAGGAAACCAGAGAATTGCTCCAAGGTAGCTGAGCAGCAAGGAAGCACCACACTTCCCATGCCATTTGCTGTTTCATTGCTCTCTTCAGCACTTTTGGTCCAGTTCTGCACAAAGTAAGCCCACAGGCCAAGTACATCTTGCAGCCACCAGTAAGACTATACTGTATTATGTTACAAATGATATTTCAAGAACACTGAATAATTTATATCAAGTATCACTTGTACTTCCAAATGCTAAGACATCAGAAGGCACTATTCCAGCATAGGAAATAATCACTGCATAAGTTGGAAGGAACTGTTCCCCTTAGGCAAAATATTAGCTACCAAAAATATAAGTGAGATTTTCAAGTTCCTCCAAATGTTTCCAACTTGCAAAATCAGAACCAGAAAAGCTCATGCTGTGAAGTCACTAGTGCAGCAAAGCACACAGTCCAACCATTCCCTTGGTCTTAAAAGCCTATATATATGATGATAAGAAGTCAACATTAGGAAACAAACATATGAAAAACTTGGGCTAACTTAAAATTATCCAGTAAAAACACTGCATCTGGGAGACAAACCAGACAGAATTCATTACAGAGGGAAACGTTCTCATACTGCAGTAGGGGAGATAGGGTCTATTCTTGGATATATAGATTTCACACATTATCCAACTAGTATCAAGGTTTAAAAATATTCTTCAATAAGGAGGGCTTTCAGCCCTTGCACATTAGATCCTCTGAGTCCAATATTTCTGCAGGAAAGATGTTTCACATGCTTTATTTGGTATGGAACTCCACAGTAAGCTTTTGATTTAGTTCAAAAAACATTTCCTCTCTAATGCAGTAAGATAAAGAATGGAATTTTTAAATGAAATTTTCTAGCAGAACGTCCTATGTCAGACATTTGAACTGCTGATGACAGAGTGACTTTAAGTTTCTCTATAATCCTCTCATGGTGTTTCATGTCACTTTGGAAATTTCTAGAGAGGTTCCTTCAGTGGTTTTTCTTATTCTAGGTCCATTAACTTCTTTTTGTTGATTCAGGCCATTTTAAGGATCAAGAAAGTACACGGTATCCCCCCAAAAAGGCTCTATTTCTACATAAGCTCTTAAGTTCCAACATTGCCTTAACCAAAACTTTTCACATGAATGGTTCATTGCATAATTACCATTCCATTATCAGATGAAATAGATCAGACACCTCAAAGGCACTTCCCTTGATAGTCTTGCTGTTTTAATAGCCTTGCATCCTACCCAGCTGACGTGTGACGTGCAAAAGCTGATGGTGTAGAACTCCACAGTGGTAGCAGCTTCAGGTTCTGACACAAACATAGCTTTAATCTATTCATTTATACAGCACACAGCTTGTTAAAATAGCTGGGTGTTTTCAGTTGGTATAAATTTAACTCATGGCGTAATTTTTAAAATTACAATTTCCCCCAGTAGATTGCTTCAGAGCAGAGCTGTAAATTTGTAAGATTCCTTCTGAACCCTTGCCCTAATAAAATAAGTATTTCATTGGAAATAATTTTGCTTTTTTTTCCACTTTTCAAAAATCAATGCGCACGCAGCACTACTATTCAGTGAACTCAATTATATTTACTACTGGAAGTACCCATGAGAACTATTATCATCCCCTGCTTTCTTTCTGATAATTACAGTGTTGTTACACGTGGAAAATCAACACACACCCAAGTATAACAATAATATTTGTTAGTAATTCATTAATATACTTGTCAGCTACACAACAAGCTTTTCATCTTTGATTCTAATGAAATGTGCTTCAACATTTTGTGTTTCCTAAAGTATTTGTTGCAAAAACATGCCTCACAAACAGTCATTAAACACTCTTTTCATTAACGCTCACAGGCTTCCTACTGAAATTCTAAATGCTTACTGAGCATTGACTCAAACTTCAAAACTTCATAAATTTCAAAAAACTTCCTGTTAACACAGGGCACACCATGACAAACACAATGTTAAACTTCACTGTTTCAAAATCCTGAGTTGCCAATCCCGAGCACATAACGGGTTAGACTTTGAAAACAAGAGGACCTGGTTAAAACGCCCTTGAAACTACATGGCGAGATTATCAACGTTAATCTTATTTAAAGCCAGGGAACAGTTTAAGAATGGGTACCTGCTCCTGAAGTCAATTATCGCGGTATATATAACCTAGACAGCAGACTTTCACCTAAGAATGATAGAAATGTAATAAACAGTATCATGTTCAGTGATCAGAATGGTTTAAAATGTGCTGTTTAACCACTTGAACAAAGCACAGCTTAAGATCCAAAACAAATGGGCACTTGAAAAAAAAACCACAACAAACCACAACACAAAAAAACAGGGATAGGGAAAAAAGGGAGGGGAGTGGGACAGAAAGGCAACATGCCTTTTAAGATTTATAACTTCTAAAATAGTATCTTAAATTATTAAGCATGTAATTTAATTCTAATGGAATTTTTATTCTAAAGGCTATTTCTTCAGAAGAGAAAGATTTTTTCCCCCTATTTTTCAGAAGATTTATACCCACAGAAAAAAATAAAGTAAATAAATTAATGAATAATCATCAGAGGGGACAAATTGATTTGTATCCCAACAACCCACCAGGTCCACTAGACCCAACTCTGAATTTGTATTAAGTAGCACCACAACAGAAAACTGGAGTTTGGACTGCATCTGTTTCCTCATTCTCTCCACCTGGGAGAGAAGAGCAGAAACACGCTTCTTGTTTACTCCTCCAGAGGTTGAAGTACCGACAAACAAAATTCCTGTCTTTCTTAGGACCATCAATCTCTCACTCAAAAAAGAACATTTGACATTCTTTTCCAGAATGAGATTGCTTCTCCTTCTCCAACCTTTTGTTTTCAATTTTAAACCTCAATTACAAAACAATTGCTTTCTCAAGTACTTCTGGAAAACCTAATTTAATCTTTTAAGATGACAAGCTATTCAGTTGCTAGGGACTGAAAACCATTCAAATAAATGTCAACTGCCTTGAAGTCCACTACTTACAAGGCTGACCTAACTCCAGCTATTAAAGGCAATTAACTGTATGAACTACATCAGCAAAACAGACTTGTATCATGAAATATCAGAAATACCACCTCATTACTTGTGCAGTGAGCACAGAAGAGAGGAGGTTGCTTAATATTCTTAATCTGCTAGATAAATCATCTATCTTTCCATTAAAAAAAAAAAAAAGCTAAGAAACTTTTCTGATTTGAAAAAGGCTTTCATCTGATAAGTTAAGAGTTGAAATGTATAAAGAATTCATGTCTCCAGGTTCCATTGCTTCCACGCCACCCCTTAAAGCTAAACTCTGCCTTTCTATAATCCAGGCAGATCAGGGGAGAAAGAAAAGAAATTGTCAATTAATTTTGGACTCCCAAGCTTGACACTTATTCAAAGCAGCTACCCCTGCTATTTTTACTAGTCTCAAAATTCAACATGCGCTATGTGCAGCATTATGAATCACTATGTTATTTTCTAAGCCAGCTCAGATTTAATCATCATTTCACAAAACAGAAAAGTAACACGATGTTCTGGATCCTTCACCAATATCTGTGGAAGTGGGCACGGCACTAGAGGCAGACACTACGTATGAGCTTTGAAGTGTGATTCAGGATCACAGCCTACGTGAAATAAAGAGCACAGTAGCCCTTGCCAACAAGAAGGTGCACGAAAAATTTCAGAAGGCTAATAACTGTCAATGATCAAATTTTGTCATCTTTCCATTGGTCAAGTAGAGAAAAGTCTGCATCTGTACGGAGTAAGGAGGACATAAGACTTGTCACACCTCTGTATTGCCGTCAGGCACTGAAAACAGCATCCGGCAGCATTTTTAGTCTTAGATTTTCAAACAGCCTATTGTACTCCGAAGTAGTCACTCTCATATGGGAAATGGAATAAACAATACTAATATAAAAATGCCTATATCATGTCAGATTTTCTGCTACACAAAACAGTAATTAAAGCTTTGAAAGTTATTAAGAAATACCAAAGACAAACGGACTTCATGTTTTTTAATCAGAATAATACAATTAGTTTAATAAAAAGAAGTTAAATTCCAGAATGGTGTACTTCTTCCAGGATGGAGACACCTTTAATTTTTCAGGAAAAGAAAATTATTGTAAGTGATAAGGCAAGTTGTGTACTGCGCAGTAAGGTATACACAGCAAAACAGACCACCCACTTAATTCTTAGCACAGCCCCCCACCAGGACAGAGTCCTCAGAGAAAGCCAACACTTCGGAGATGTCATCGGAACAGTCCCTGAAGCGGAGGTTGTGCTGGTCTCTTCTTTCAGCATTTTACTTTTGCTGATCCACAACGCCTTACGCTACTTCAACAGCAATTTGCCTGAGCAGCTGAAGTGATGAGGGCAGGAGCAAAGATAAAATGAGCTGTACAGCAATGTAGCCTTCTCCCTTAGCCTGTCACCTGAAGCTCTCTTCTTACTGGGCAGTGCTAACGGGGTTCAATAAGTCACTCTTTTTGAAACAGAAATAAAATATTATTATTTCCATCTACTACTGGAAAAAGGGAACAGAAGGTGTAAAAACTTGGCCTAGAAAGCAGAGCATGTGATAGAATTGAAACATGATGCTTCTTCCTATAGATAAGAAAGTCAGTCTTACTGTGTACAACAAAGAAAAAGGGGCTGGTTTTTATTATTCTCTATGTAAAAAAAAGTTAAAATTGAATAGCCAAATTTTCAACATGGCTCCTGCTTCCTTTCTGGTTCTCAATGAACACCATTATATATCAAAGTTTATAAGCCTTTCAAAACGGACCTAAAACTGCACTTTAAAACCCCAGAACCTAAAATCAAAGGGTGTTTCTCTCATCAGTCCCCACTGCCTCACAGGCAGCATTCCACGCTGCATCATTAGCACTTCAACGAATAAATAATATTAATTTAATTTTTAGACATTCCATGAAATCACAGCTTGTTATAAACCACAGGAATTCACTTGAATTTCAGAGTCTGAATGTTTTTTTTCCGTTTTTTAAAACCCTGCTTCCAGACAGTATAGCACAATAGAATTGCTCCTGTACAATCCTTCTTTGCTCTAACCTTTTATCCTTCCAAGAAGCACAAAAAGCAATGTTTTTCTAAGTAGCCGTTAGATTTCTTCTAAAATAAAAATGGGAATGGAGGAGGCAATAGAGACATAAAGCACTGTTAAATATAAGGGATATGAAAGGTTAGGTTTTGTTCTTCCACTGTCACTGAATCTGAACACAGCAAGATTAACAAACTTTTCAGAACAGAAAACTCTATTCAAGTTATAAATTTCATCATAGCAACCAAAGGCAGGAAACATTAAAAAAACACCATACGAGCCACATGGGATGTTTTTAATGGGGGAAAACAAATACTCCTTGCAATTCTTAATGGTGTTAGTAAACGACATGGTGGACCTACTGAAGAAAGAAGAAGGATCCTACAAAAGCTTCCCTGGGGCCAGGATTCTCATTCCTACCTCAAATTCTACAGTGTTATACCCCTGCGTGACATGGAAGCATGGTTGATCCCATCCATTGATCCCATCCCACCCAACCTCAGGAGGAGGACTGAAGATAATCTAAAAAGACAGTATTAAAATTGTGAAGGATCTTGATTTTTTTTTTTAATAGACGAAGCTAAAAGGACAACATTCAACAAAACTGTATGCAACTACATTTAAACCTCTTTCAAGATTGTATGTACCTTCTTCTGTATTTCTGTGATTTCTATACCTATCCCAGCACTGTCATTTTTACCTGAAACTGGTGTAATCCTATACTATATTCTACAGAATACCAACAGGTAGAAAAAGATATTATTTCCTGAAAATCTCAAAGCCTAAGACCACGATCTTGCTAAGGCTTATCAATACGATGTGAATAACCTCAATGAAAACAAAACAAACAATTACACTAGTCATAATTACACAAGTTCTAATTTCTGTTTAATTTCTAATTCTTCATCTTCAATTAGAATGACTAGAACTGAATGCAGCCCTCAAAATCCAAGCGCAATGTGGTGACAGAAAAATTGATTGACCTACTAGCCCCACATCTAGAAACAGAATTCAGATTTTCTAGAGCCTATCATTTGCCTAAGCTAAATTAAAGAAAAAAATCTGGACATTACAAGGTAGTAAATGAAGCACAGGTGAAATGAATACACTCCATCCTGCTAACTCCATTGTAGGGACAGTATCTAGAGGCAAAGGGACAGAGGAGACATTTGAGGACAGCTCACTGATAACTTCTTAAAGCGCAGTAGCGAGATTTGCAGAGCTTGATTGCTTCAGTGAAAATCCCACCTCCAAAGCATGAACAAGTGTTCACTGGAAGTATCTTCATAACGGGAATGTCCTTCTTTGAAATAGATTGATTCTTAGGTTCATTACTCTGCTGTTTCCAAACAGCTACAGTGCTGAGGGCTTGGTTTACCCTCCACGCTTACTGGCTTCATTTTATTTTGTGGCACTTATGTAGTAGTGCATTGGAAAACATAACTTAATTAGTTCTTTTTTATATTTTTATTCTTTGCATTTCATGCACTTTCTTGCAAAGTCAAATATTCCTCTTTACTTTGAGGGTGCCAGAGCACTGGAACAGGCTGCCCAGACAAGTTGCGGAGTCTCCTTCTCTGGAGATACTCAAAACCCTCCTGGATGAGTTCCTCTCCAGCCTGCTCTGGGTGACCCTGCTTTGGCAGGGGGGCTGGACTGGATGATCTCTGAAGGTCCCTTCAACCCCTACCATCCTGTGATTCTGTGATTCCCAGCTATCGATCTCACCCTATGTCAAAGGATTTCTATTGACTGCAGTGAAGATAATGAATACCAAGTATCTCCCAAACAGAACCCCTTTATCACACCTTCTGCTGACCCAGGATGTTGACTTCCCTTACCTTATTTTTTTCAGTATCACAAGACACACACCATAGCTCATGAATGTAAAAATCAATTATGATTAAAATTACACAAGTGAAATCAAGGCTGATACATTACTGTGAGTAGGAGAGCTACGCATCATCATTAATGGGATAAATGTTATTAATTTCTCTACATCTTACCTAACTCCCTAGTGAAATTATTGTATACACACACAAAAAGTTCGAACGCAGAAAACAGATTGTAAATGTTTAGGTCTAAAAGGTGTTCTTGCACCATGTAGTAACCAATAGTTTTTGCAGTTCCAGCTCACTGCAAACGTGAAGCCAAGGCCATCAGGAAAGGAAAAGCCCACCATTTGCATTCATTCCTAACTGGACCCCAGAGATGGACACATTGAAACTGAAGATCAAATTTGCTGCTTTTTGGAATAAAACTGCCGTGTAACTGTGAAACTGCCGTTAAGCACAGGTAGCAATATCACTTATTAAACTACAGTTAACTGTGAAATGTATCACTTGGATGATAGTTAAACAGATTCATTACAAGCAAAGGTCAGGTCCTCGTGTGTCCCCTACTTTTGATGAATAACCTATTTATACTTGCATGAGAAATTCCGGGGAGGGGGGGGGGGGGGGGGGGGGGGGGAAAGGACATAGCTGAACACTACAAGCATCAGCAAATGCAATTCTTTACCTTCAAAAGTGTCTTTCTCCAAAGATTTCTGCGTGTTTCAAAAACTGACAGTCTGGGACACTCTCCTTCAGAATTAGATCAGTTTTGTATCATTATTTGCTATAAGCAACTTTGCTCACTGTGCCAAACAGCAAGGGAATTGACTGTAGTGCACAGGAGTGCAAGCCTGGTTTTATAACCCTTGTCCCTCAGCTACACCAGCTCTCTTGAGAGTTTAATTTGTCTGAAACTGGGAACGCATTTTCAGAAACACTGGATCCACACAATGTAATTCCTTATCCCATAGTACTTAGCAAGACACCACAGTTTGTGCTCTTGCTTTAAATCACATGTATCTGCATGTTTATGTTTATACACTCACATTAGGTTTCCAAACCAATTTACTAGTCCTGCAGCTTCTTTGCAACGCAATTGTGCAATTTGTTTTCCCATGTGCCCTCTGCTATGTAGGACAGGATGCCTGACTACCACCTCCTTGTTTATGAAGTGGTGCGTTGCTGTTTGGTGGGTTTTAAGTGGGAAGACTCCACTTAAGTTGAAGTGGGAAGACTCCAGAGTCTGTTTCCATATTGACATCACTGGATTCCATCCCTCCTTTCCAACTGGAAGCATGTCTGCTTTCTTAAACTATGTGAAAGTCATGGAAATCCTCAGGTCCACCTACATTTTTAAGACTGTCATTAAAAGAAAGGGTGATTGTGCTTACCTCTATACAATATCACAATAAAACCAAGAATACCAAAGGGGAATGCAAAAATCAAAAAAATCCCATCTTTCAAAGCACTCAAGTCTGCTGCCCATATGATGATTAGACAAGCCTTTGGCTTTTCTTCATTCCAGGGAGATCGAGCATTGCCAATGTACAGAACAGTGAAGACACTGGGACCAAAAGCAGCTCTGTAAACAAAGTCTGTTTCAAAGACTTGACAACCAGGACTTGTGACACACAAGACACCAAGATTTTCCCAGGACTGACCTGTAGACCCAGCAGATTCCCTCTTAGCACATAATTTTCTATCACTAAGAACTCCTCTGTATGCCTTCCCTAACTCCCATCCACATCATCAAATGCTGACTATGCCGTGTGAGGCTGCAATAGCCATGAAGACTAGGCAAGACAATAATTCTTTTTTAGCTCTTCCTCAAACCATCTACCCAAAGCTCCTCTCGATTCCAGGCATTGAAATTACTAGTATGACAGGTTCAAAAAAGAATACTATCATCACAGAAACAGGTATCTTGTACACTCAATAACTGATGTGTTTTTTATCATGAAAAATGGATGCCATCAGTGATAAGCACGGTCTGTCTTAATTCTTAAACAAACTCAACACAGTATTTGGGATGCTTTTTTTGTTTTATTTAAATCAGTACCATATTTAGCAAACCTCTTCTCCTGTACTACAGAAGTTTGCATATTATTTTGGCTTGCTTTTTGTAAGAGCAAAATTTAGCAAGGTTTTTTTTTCCGTTCAGCACAGAACTGCATTGCAGCAGGAAGGCTATGCAGAAAATGCACGCAGTACACAGCAAGAGCAACAAATCACCAACTCCACTAAACTCCAGCATGTCTAACAGTCACTGCAAAACAGCATTTATTTCACAGTGAACTCTAAGCATACCAGGAGGAGATATAAAGTAAAACTTTATATGCAGAAAGTTGTTTATTATGGTTCTAAGATAACATGGCAACACTGCCTTCTCCATTCTAAAATATGTGGATACAAACTTTCAACCCCCAAGAAAACCATCAGGGACACTGTTCTGATTGACAGTATCAATGTTCATGATGGTAGACTTCCTTAGCCTTCATGAATGGATTCTCACTTAGCTTTTCAGCTACAAGGATTAGGGGAACATCCTCCAACACTACAGCAACCTTCAGGGACATACATGCTATAACTAGTCTGAACCATTAGACTCCCATTTCACTTCCCTGTGTCAAGCCTTGAAAAATACGCACAGCTCAGTTACAAATTATCAGCAGATTCTTACAGAGTAGTAAACGCAGTGACGAATCTATGTGTTCTGTGAAAGATGTAACTTACCTAGTTTTAGAAGGCCACACCTGAGCCAGCCAAACCCCAAATGCCTGTTCAACTCCTGGCAAAAAAAAAAAAAGTGAGGAAGAATAAAGGAGCAAACATTTGGTAACCTCACAGAATCCAACTGCACTTTTGATACAGCTTTCAAACCTTACTTTTGAACCATGGACTGCTGAGTTCCATTACAAAAACCTCCTCTTTTCAAAACCTCAGACTCAGATTTTTCCAAAAAAGGTAAAAGTACTTGCAAGAAACAGCATAGTCCTGCAAAAAATAACATCAGACTTGTGCTGACATGAAAAGTTACACTGAACATTGGGTCAAACATACAGCTAAAAAAATAGGTTCCTTCTTGAAAATCAAGACCTTGCTAACGTGTTCTTGACAACACTCAATGGTTAAAACCATCTTACTTGCTGCTCAAGGACACTTTAAATTTTTTAAACTTCCACCCTCCATAAGGATCTCTTCCTTGATCTCAAAATCTTCATGCACTTAATATTCAAGGCAGGTTATTTCCTAGCACTCTCCTGTCTTTTTCTGTTTCTCAATGGTACTCATTTGACAGCAGTTTTAAGTTGTAAAAGCTCTTTCCAACATCTACCCGACCAATGAAAATGGTTACTCAAAGAAACAGAAGAAACACGAGTTTCCCAGCAGTGCAAAACAAATGTTAATAGCATTTACTTTTCCCTACCATCTATGAAAAGGGGGTGGAGGGGGGGAAAGACAAAAAAAGATCCAAGTCCCTAAGTACTCCAATGCCTGAACCTTGAGAGGCACTGCTCAATGTGAAGCTATTTAAGCTATTTCACCAACAGTCACCACCATACACAACTGCACGATCCTGTCCTCTTACTCTTAATTGTCTAGCAGGGTGTCTACTTTGTTCCAGTTCAGCTGCAAGCGGATTAACTGCATCACCAAAATACAAACAAGAGTAACACCACCTTCCTCAAAACCCACCAACCCAAAGCACATCACTCAACTGTAAAGTTACTACTGCCCAGGCAACAGGAAGTCAAATACACCTGAACACATTCAATCACGAGCATTACAGCACTAAAAATTCCATGACTTTGAAAGAGCTTTCACAAGGTGAACCACAACAAATGATGGAGATTATCCCACAAATCAGTAGGTCTAGTACTGAGACGAAGCAGCCTGTGATACCTGCCTAGAACTGTACATGCAAAATTCAGAGTGTGTTGTCACTATGGAAGACTTAAGATACACATAAACGTGTCAACTACTATACAGCAAAACACTAACTTTTTGGCAGAAAATTCAGTTACTTTTTCATGTATCAAAACCTGATGTGTGCAGATGGAGAACAAGCTTACGGCAGTTAAATCATTTTCCCAAGGCTACAAAGAAAGCTTGGGCTATGCCCAGGATTAGAATAGTCCCTGGAGCAAATTCTTGGCGCCGGTCTCTGTGAACCCAGCAGGATCTGAGTTAGCGTTAATTCACCTTTTTCCTCAGCATTTAAAAATGCTTGTGAAAGTTTAAACAGGCTGCCTTAAGCAAATATCGTCTCACAAAAATGAGAGACAAAACAAGAGTTACTATCGAAAAACCAAGAAAAAACCAAAAAGACATTCAAGTCTGAAAACACCTCATTTAGTGTAAGTTCATCCCGTCATTTGCCATAAGTTTTAGGGCCAGATGCTCATCTGTTTCAAATTGAAATAAACCCATGGAATTCAACAAATCTATGTACTCCAACTGAAGACCTGTCCCTATAATTTAAAGTATATTTACATTTCAAGCCTAAAGATTCCATAAGCCATTACACATTACTTGCAACGTTGTCCCTTAAATCCACGTCTTGTTTTCATTCACCAGATGCTCCTCAGCAGGGCAACGTACACACAAGAACCCAATGACCATTTCTTAGTGGGAGAGTAGCAGGAAATCTCCCTTTAAGCAGAGTTTGCTCGAGCGTTCACCAGGATTCAAAATTACAAAATTGGATCATTTGCCCACATCTCAATATCAGATTTTTCTGGTTTGGGGTTTTTTTCATGGTTGTTTCAGTTGTTGGTTTTTGTTTTTTTTTTTTTTAACACATGCACAATCAGAACTCACATGGCAAAAGGCACATAACTATGAATTTTACCTCCTTAACTAACAATCTGTACAAATTAATTTGCTGACTTATTTTTTTCATGGCTAGAGAGAGAATTGTTAAACAATCTCTTTTTCTTGTTACAGCTAATTACACACAGAAATATCAAGTCATGCTAAATAAAAAGGAGGCACAGTTTATTACTAGTTTCTAATGTGCCACAAAGATAAGCATACGAATTGGCCCTTTTGGGTACTATTAGTTCCACCCAGTTAGACATTATAGTCTGATACATGTTACCCACAGCAGCAAGTCAGAGAATAGCGATGTCTATCAAGTCGGGAGGTAGACAATAATCCTCCAGCCATACATATAGCCGTCATTCGCTCTCTTACAGAACAACCAGCTAAGACTGATGCCTTTCATTTGCCTTTCTGTATCCCCAGCAGCATCCACTTACACACACACAAATTGAGCAACATAAACCAATGCTAGTACCGGGCCGTCTTACTTTTTTTTGTGCTGTTTAGCAGTTTTCTCATAACTCCATAGCCAGGTAGTTAGGCAGTGATCTGCCACCACTGCAATCACCATTAGTTTTGTCACTAGCTTTCATGAGGCTAGCCAAGTCCGATGCTGATTACTTGGCCCTGCCCTCTGTTTTCCATGAAAGTGTTAGAAACGTTTTTCTAGGATTAACTCAATTCACACTAAACGTGAATTTAACTGTTCCGAATACCACAAATCTGTAATTAAATATCTGAAACCATTCGTTGCTATGAAAAAGCATTCTGATCATGGAAGGATCACAAAGCATTCTTTTTATCAAGGTAAAGTAAGTTATGTGGTTTCCACAAAATACTATTTCTAAGGGACTCCTTTATAATTTGGACTTCAGCATTTCAACTATACTTTAACATGTCTGTCAGTTGTCTATCAGCCCTACCAACATGGGAATGCATGGAGCTACTTTTATTTTCCCCAGCTACGCATCCTAGCTGATACTGCAGGCTGCATTTCCATTCTATTAAATCCCACTGAACGATAATAAATCTTTCCTCTAAAACTTTAGATTTTTCTTTTCAGAGCCTGGGGAAATCCTGTCATTCTTTGGCCATTGAAATGTTTCATTAGAAAATGTGATCCGAGGACAATGCACTTAGAGGCATATTTTCTTCACCTTGATATATTGAAAAGATACATAATACTTAACAGTTCCGTGATGCATGATCTTTAATAGCAGAAGATAAACAGTCTTCATATCTGATGAGAAATCTTCATTTAGGATTCAGCTGTGAATCCTGTTCTGCAGTAGATCTTACTCATGTTCTCAGCATCGCACCTAGCATTAAAATGGCCCTGAGATCTCTCCAGAAAGGCAGAGTTCATGGCGCAAGTACCAAAAGCCACTTCTTCTGCAGCAGTTCCTGGAAGGCAGATGCCTTTTGTCTAACTATTTTTACATTATTTGTCAGACTATCTCCCTTCCTCTGCAGTTTTTCTGTCTAGCAAAAATACCAGCTGGTTTTTTCTGGTCACTTTTCTTTGACTAAGCACTGACTAATCTGCTGCTTCTAACTCTGAAGCTAAACTTATCTGGCCCTTTTTCTGCACATCCAGAGAAGAAAAGAACAGTAGCGGGTCACACATGAAAGTCGGAAGAGATACTTAGAAGCTCTTTATGGTTCTTTGCAGAAGGCTGGTTTGCAAATGAAGGTTAATGTCTATTAAAAGTTATCTTGCCTTCCCCAGTATTCAGACTTTTGGTCTCAGTCTTTACCAAAGACTTAGGACAACCTTTATTTGAACAAAATTCATTTGACCAGGTTGTACTACCCTTTTAATACAATGTACCAAAGTTTTCCAATCTTTCAACCTGAAAGACTTGACCAACTGACATTACAGTTGCTTGACAGGATATCAAAATCTATGAATGCAAAATAGAGATCAAAACAACTGTAGACCCTTATCATTCAAGTACCATCCCCTCAATGAAAAAAAAAAAAAAAAACCAAACCAAAAAACCCAACCTCGCCAAACAACCCAACCCCACTGTATTTTTTCGTATTTTTAAGACTAATATTTGTGTAATTTTTTCAGTAAAGTACAGTAACAGATTGATCAACCCACATACACACATCATTTTACAATGCACCAGAAATGCCCACCACCACCGTGGACAAGCACAGCTGTTTTAACAGAGCACAGTGGGATTCTAGTACAGTTTATCACTGACAATGATCAATAATATTTTTTTTCTAATTAAATAGTAGATCAATTTATCAAACTGGATTTTTCACAAGATCAGTATTAACTTGTCTTTTCTCAAAAAAGTGTCATAGTATGTTACAAATCGGGAGTATCTAGGACATAAGTTTAATGCTCCTGCTGGTGGTATTTTCAGGAAAAAAAGTGTCCTTCAGTTAATACTGCATTCTTAGCCTCAGAAGGGGTGGTGTCACCTATTCAAACAACATCACCCTCTGTTATATTAGATTTTCTCTGCTACCACTCTGTATATAGCCACAGACTTTCGGATGCTCCCATTTCTCATCCAGCACTACCATTGCTTCACCAGTGTTGGCACATGTCTCAGCCAACCAAAAGTATGTTCTGCTGGAACATGGTATAGACTTGCGGGGAGTTATATTGCATTGTAAAGCAGCAGATATTATTTATGTGATTATTTCACTGTTAATAAGTTCCTCCTATAGTGCAGGCATACCAAAACAAGACGACTCATCTGCAAATAGATTTCTGTACTGAAGAAGTATTAAAATCTAACAAGCTTCGACTTTCACTGAAAGGCACTCAAACACTGCTACTGAAAAATCACAAAGAGTAAGTGCCAAGAAGCAAACACCAAGCACTATCAACCTCCCCAGCAAAGCAAAAGTTATAAACGTTACTAAAAAATTTCAGTCAGGTACAAGTTTACATTTTGTTGTTTACATTTTGTTGTCTACTAAGTTAAAACACATTAACAAAATTTCTGGCAGAAGAAAATCTAAGGAAAAGAAAGCTGTGTTCTGATTTTCATCACTTTCACTGCGGCCCAAAGAGTTTGTTTTAATTCAGTAGTGCTTTACATCCTCACAAACTTCAAACAATAAAGTGATACTGGTACAATGAATATTGAACATCCATTTTTTTTCATTAATCTTGATTTTCAGCTCCAGATGCGAAGAATTACAAGCTCATCTCTGCCAAGAAGCGCATTTTTAAATCGGGGGGAGCAGAGAAAAATTATCTCATGATCTATGAAAATCAAATTCTACTGGTCTATCGGGCATTCATAAAGAAATCTGTTAACACATTCGTGCCTTCGCACAAGAGGTAAGTCTGCAACAGCGGAGGTACTACTTTGTAACTGATACTACAGCCATTGATTGAAAATACATTTAAGACTGCAGTGATGTTCCTTCAAGGGGCAGATGTACAACCACTTACCTATGTGATATACCAATAAAGCAAAAGCAGCAATTCAGACTTGTACTAGAGGATAATTTAAATTCAATTTTATACAGAAAAAGTCAAACAGTTTTTTATGGACAAGAGTTAATACCAATTACATGCAATAAACCTAATATTCCTTTCTTCTCTAACTAATTTTGTCTACTTTTAGCCAAGACACAAATTTTTCATCCACTACAGGGTAGGGATGGCTGTTTGGCACATCATTCCCACACCACCCAATTACCGCCAAGTGGTACAGCCTAAAACCATCCCCATTAAGATCTTCTTTTCCCATACACAAAATTCACCCTCTATCTACATCTATCTCTAATGGCACAGCATAACTCTCTCAGGGATATGAGTAGGATCCATGACACCAGCCCAATTACCTGACACCGCTTAGTTATTTACCTTACTTATTTGTACATTGTACCTTGCAACACAACTCTATTCTCACAGTTGGAATCTCTGAATCATCAAACACAAAGCTGCCTTTAATGGAATCCTAGCAGAGATCTGATGGTAAAACTGAAGAACAAATTTCAAATGTCTAAAAACTGAAGCTATAAATATTTTTTATATATTAGAATATGTGTATTATATATATTTTATATGGTATAAATTATGTAATATAATATAGATGTTTATTCATTTAAAGGACATTACTGTTCTTACTGGTCTAGATATTGCACAGACTTATTTCAGACTTTTGCACAAAACCCCCACAATCTCAGAAAGGAAAAATAAAACAACATAGAAAAGAATTGTGATTATGATTTTTACACAAAATAGCCTAGACTTAACATACTTGTGTGTTCTTCATTCTTCATTAAATGATGTTATAGTGCTAGTTTTCCTTCAGTATCAGTATCCTGTTTTAATGTCAAAATTCTTTGGGATGATCTTCTCTTATGAGAAAGGAATCAGTACTTTGAACAAGGAATGATTAAATTCCGATCTTCTAATACAAAAATACAGCAGGCTCATATGTGTTAAAGTTTAACATTTAAACACAAACTCTGTAATAAAGTTCCACCAGAGCAACAATTTTTTAAATTGTTTACTGTTCAAATACATAGACAGAGATCATTATATAGCCTGTTCTGGATTTCACAGACTTCTATCATCATTTTGCCTGCCAACTAAGGAAAAGATTTCATGACGTGTGAAGCACTGCAGATTTTAGACCTACACTTCTGTTCAACAGCTATCAGTCTTGAACTTGACATCCATATGCTATTTTCTCCTCCCAAGAAAGTCACTTAAGAGTTTTGTATGCCTAAAAAAAGACAGGCCCTTACTGGCCTCTCATTTCATTTTCAGTGAATGAAAATTGCATTTTGCTGTTGCTAAGTACAGACTGACCTATACAAAAGGCCATTTTCTGCCAGTGCTGCACAGGCAATGGATTTTTTTGTCCTTTAGATGTTACGTATAATACAGTTAGGATCAAACTCTGGTTTTGACCATAGTGATGCAGCTATAACGAGGACAATAGCGTTGCACAAATGTCTCTAATATCAGAACGTTACCGTGGGAATTTAAGTTCTATATTTCATTAACACTTCTGTGAGACTACAGCCCTGAAGCAGCTGTCTTTTTGTAAGTGATGTAATTAAATGCCCTGAGAAATATGCAAAATGAGGGATCTGCATACTATTACACAGCAGTTCTATTCTGTACTTAGCTTTTACTTGTGTTTAAGGTTCTGCATGATATCATGACTTGAAATGTAACTTTCTGAATAAATGTAATGTGCTCTACTGCAAAAAAAACCTCAAACCTCTCAGGTCTTTAGGAGTGAGAAATGTAATTCTGTATAGCTCCTGGAAGAGAAAACACAAAGACAAGACTTTTCCTGTGGTCAGTGATCCTGGAGAATTCTGTTTAGGTACCCAGCTGAGACACTCTAAAACAGGCTTGAATTCTGAATGACAATCATTTGTCTGAAATTCAGTGACCTTTGAAGAATGTTGAATTGGATATCCAAACTAAAGAGCCTCAGAACCATAAACCTTCACCTGTATTCTTTATTAGCAGTAGTATTATTATACACAGCTGTGCCCAGGGTATACTAAGTATTGTGCAAACATAAGGGAAAGCTCACATATATTTAATTTTTCAAGCAAGAATAGGAATGAGTCACTGGGAAAATGATATATTCATCAATAAATTAATATAGTCATTCCCCAGAGCAGTCATCCGAGTACGTATGCCTGAGATGAGGAGCAACAGGTTGCATCAATACATCCACATCCAAGCATCCAGAGGATAACGCCTTCAACTCAATGTTTGTCCCATCTAACTCCATTTGCAGTGCAGCAGGGTAGCATAACACAGGAGGAGAATCAGCAGCTGTGTCCTACAGCTAACCAAAATGAGATTTTATGGCTCAATTTAGTCATTACAATGAGGAAAGTAGACCTGGATCCATACTTTCTAAGGCTTGTTGGCATTTGAATCTGTCTGTTAGAGAGTCTGAACTGGGATGAAGCTTTAATCTGTAAACAAGCTCTACCCTGAAATTTCTAAGTGTATGGGTCATGCATTTCAAACAAAATGCCTCTCTAATCCCAGTATGTAGAAACTCACTTTAAGAAATCATTTTTCAGTAATTCATTTTGAAACACAAATGATTTTGTATACAAAATAAGAATGTCAGTTTCTTTGCATTTATTTGTAATGTCTTATCCATGGGCCAATAGCTAATCCTATAAAATACTCCTACTTACAGAATTGTATCTATTAAGTTTCCACCCGAGATACTACACGGATTAATAGAATCATAGAATCATTTAGGATGGAAGAAACCTTTAAGATCATCAAGCCCAACCATTTAGGTAGCACTGCCAAGACTACCACTAAACCATGTCCCTCAGCCCCACATCTACCCATCTTCTAAATACCTCCAGGGATGGTGACTCAACCACTTCCCTTGGCAGCCTGTTCTAACGTTTGACAACCCTTCCAGTGAAAAATTTTCTCCTAATATCCAATCTAAACTTCACCTGGCACAACTTGAGGCCATTTCCTCTTGTCCTCACTTGTTACTTGGGAGAAGAGACTGACCCTCACCTCGCTACATCCTCCTTTCAGGTAGTTGTAGAGAGCGGTAAGGTCTCCCCTCAGCCTCCTTTTCTCCAGGCTGAGCAACCTCAGCTCCCTCAGCGTCTCCTCATAAGACTTGTGCTTTCGACTCTTCACCAGCTTCCTTGCTCTTCTCTGGACACACTTCAGCACTTCAATGTCTTCTTGTAGTGAATGAAATTCACCTTCACAAAATAACAGTGCATATTTACTACACCAGACTAAACAGTTAGCAGGATAAGACCTCGATTAATGGTTGCACTCAACTTTTCAGTTATTTCTATAAAGCTAAACCCTTAAATATGTCTGTGGAGATCTAAAAGGAGTGATCTATAAAGCAACCGTGTGGGCAGACTTCACAACCTGCCTGCTATTTCCCCAGCATTTTGCTAATGGCCCAGCGTCAACTCTTCCCGTGATGAATGAGTGGGCAGGACCTACTCGGGCATGCTCTGACCACGCTGGGACAGGCTGGCTGCAAGTCCCATCTCGACGGCTGCCTCGTGAAAGCCCTTCACAAAGCTTACATTTACAGAGGCATACATTCTAGATCTTTACCCAATCTCTGACTACAAAGAGAGCTTTTAGTGCAGAATTTGGTCTATACATTGTTTTGGTATATTGATATAACTGCTCCATTCAGCATGAAACAATTTTAGCTAATCAAATCAGGAAGATGAATAAACAAACTACATTCTGTGAATCACAAGTCTATGCTGGACAAGAAATACCAGAGAGAATAAGAGTTTGTTTTCTGCTTTGACAATACTATCAGAGATTAACTGCTTGAGCAGAAATTAAACCGTAACAGCAAAAGCTGTATTTGCATATCTTTCAAAATTATGATTTAGTAACCTAAGTGTCAAGAAACTAAGAATAATGGCTTTAAAAACACCAGAGTTCCATTCCACTGTAATAGTCCCTCCTCCACTATTATGATTCTGAAACTAGACTCAGTATGAACCTACAATACGGCAGCTACAGAAAGAAGTTACAGTTGCTATTATGAAATCATTTAGACTGCAGTCTTATACTACACACATATGTTGCAAAAAAAGATGTTCATATTATGTTATCATTCTTTTCTTATATTATCATAAAGCAGAAACAAGTAATTATATTAAAATTATTATTCCAGTACTTAGGGTGCTGAGGAATAAATTAATGTTCATTTTAATAATTTTTATTGTGCCCAGTCTCAGTTTATTACTATGTATTTCTAAAAATGTAAATCCACTCTTGATAAGAATTCTACAAGCATATGTATTTCACACAGCATTGAAATGAAAAGTGAAATGAACTTATTCCTCAGGCATTGCTCAGTATCTGACCATAAAAGTATTGCACAAAACCACAAATGTCAGAATATGCATAACTGATTCTCAGTGAGCCTAACTTTCAGTCGCTAAAGACAATACCATAATACCATGGGGCTCCACTGACCTCAAGGGTCTTACAAATTTAATTCTATAAAGATCTTACTGAAGCCTTGTGCAACTATACGCTGGAAAGCAACACCTTCAACAGCATCCAAGGCCCACAAGACCACAACCATTACCACCGTGCAGGAGCTGTATTTAGAGACAGCAGCCAAAGCTTCCAAATCATAGAATCATAGAATGGTTAGAGTTGGAAGGGACCTTAAAGATCATCGAGTTACAAGCCCCCTGCCATGGGCAGGGACACCTCCACTAGACCAGGTTGCTCAAAGCCCCATCCAGCCTGGCCTTAAACGCTTCCAGGGATGGGGCATCCACAACTTCCCTGGGCAACCTGTTCCAGTGCTTCACCATCCTCACAGTAAAGAATTTCTTCCTAATATCTAATCTAAATCTCCCCTCTTCCAATTTAATACCATTACCCCTTGTCCTGTCACTATGTTTCCTGACAAAGAGTCCCTCTCCGGCCCTCCTGTAGGCTCCCTTCAGATATTGGAAGGCTGCTATGAGGTCTCCCCGGAGCCTTCTCCTCTCCAGGTTGAACAACCCCAGCTCTCTCAGCCTGTCTTCGTAGGAGAGGTGCTCTATCCCTCTGATCATCTTTGTGGCCCTCCGCTGGACCCGTTCCAACAGGTCCATGTCCTTCCTGTGTTGAGGACTCCAAAGCTGGACACAATATTCCAGGTGGGGTCTCACGAGCACAGAGTAGAGGGGCAGCATCACCTCCCTCGACCTGCTGGCCACGCTTCTCTTGATGCAGCCCAGGATGCGGTTGGCTTTCTGGGCTGCCAGTGCGCACTGCCGGCTCATGTTGAGCTTCTCATCCACCAACACCCCTAAGTCCTTCTCCTCAGGGCTGCTCTCCAGCCATTCTCTGCCCAACCTGTATTTGTGCCTGGGATTGCCACGTCCCAGGTGCAGGACCCTGCACTTAAAATCGTCTTTTACAAGCACAGCACTTCTATGGTAAAACTCAGGATATTAAGTGCCCGATAGTAAGAGATCTGTTCTTTCAGCTGAAGCAAAAAGCTGATTTTATGGTCTGTGTATGTCCTACTTCTCCATATTAGTGAATGAAAGATGACAGTTTCATTTTCCCTTAAGCAGCCATCCCGCTCCATATCCAGCCTAGACAAGTTTAGATTTCCAAACCTAAAGAGACCAAACTCATTTTGATGTATACATCAGCATTTCACCTTCTGCATTCCAATATTTCAGGCCACAAAATAGCCCATCCAAAAGAGAATACATACTATTCACCTGTTATGCAGCAAATTTACGACGTATATAGGTATATCAATCTGAATTTATACACTTTTATAAAACACTATACACAGGTTCTTTTTAAGTCTAATGAAGGGAGTTCAGATCAATGCATCTTACACCTCATGTGCTATACATCATTACCTAATAAGGAAACTACTTTATGTATTCAGATCGAAGTACGATTTATCAATCTCTTTCAATATTACCAAGCGAAAGTTCAGCTGGGGCATCATCATCATCATCATAGAGAAAACACCTCATACCAGTCAAGATAAACCATTCCAACTTACTCTAATGCTGCAAAAATATAGCTTTGGAAGAAAAAAATACTACTTTGAAAGGAAGGACAGTGATCAAGCTGCAGCACTCAAGGGAGGGGGCGGACCATAAAAAAAAGTAAAGGAAGTCTACTTACAAACACTTGGTTGGAAAAGGAGGCTCCTGAATCACTTCCCCACCCTCCACACAGACCATGCACACAGGTATCACTCCTCTTAGTATTTTTCTTGCCCTCCATGTTACTGATTTCTTCAACTACAGTTATCAAGTCACGTCAGTTCCTTGGCCTAGTATCTTTACTATATCATGTGCTGCTGCAAAAGCAGAACAATAAGATACACTTGCAAGAAAATATTTTGAAGCATATAAGAGGACAGGACAGAAATTTACAGGAAGAATTTATAGGGGAATCAGAAAGAGTAGTGAGAATACAGTCAGTGTAGCTTGACAATTAGCACAGCAGGTCCCCATTTCTCACTGAAATGGAACATCGGGGCTGTATTGCTAACACTTTACTATTACAGATGAGGTAAAACAGAGACGGGAGGCTTTAAATAGTAGGTGTTTGCAAAGAACTGGCAGTGTCAGACACCTTAAAGTGACAACTAGTCATTATATCAAACAAGTAGCAAACTCTGGTCACCTGGCATGTCTCCCAACTCATGGATTTGGCTAGAGGAACCTGCTAAAAGGACAGCACAAAGGAAGAGAGCAGACAACGTGAGACGATAAACTGAACAGAACTGCTGAAATTGCACAGGGGAGCAAAGTGATTCTAGAAGAATGTATTTTCCTCAAAGAATAAAAAGTTTTAACACTAAGCATATCAAAAGCCCTGGCAATGCTTTTGTGGCATCTAAGTTATCCGTCAACTGTCTATACAGCTTTAATATGTATCTGTGTGCTGCTTCCTCTTTTGTTCTTTAGAAATTTAACCCCTTCAAACCACAAGGGAAAACACATTTCAAAGACACAGAACTAGTCCAGTACTAAGAGCTTATTTCGGTAGTTCAGTGCCTATCCACTCCAGCTGAGTATGCAGTCACAGTATATCCAGGCAGGGACTACCTTCTCTGCCAGTTTTTTTGTAGGGTTTCTAAACACTGCCAGAATGCCACAAATAAGGAAAACAGAAAATAAAAGCTTTCAGATAGCCTTACTAATCTTAGAAACTTTTTTAAAAGACCCTTTTAAAAGAAATGGAGTGGTTTAGTTATCCATTTTATACTTATATCTTGCAACTGTGACAAATGAAAATGTAAAATAAAATTAAGCCATTTCTCAATAGTCCCTGAAATTATATTGTTAATAGGTAACAAAATTATTCTATAACATAGGACTTACTTTTATGTTGCTTCAGTAGCAAAGACAGACTATTTCATTTCCATGTAGCACAACAAACTGGAAACTCAGATGTCCTGCTTTCTTGTATACATTCATATTCTTTACAGTGTTAGATTCTGATTTAAAGTGTTCCTTCTCTTTTCTCTTCTTTTTAAATCAAGTTATTGTACCTTTGTTTCTACATAAATCACTCCGAGTAATGTATGTTGAGTTTTCAGAGACCATTTGGTCAGATTCTAATAATCTCTCCTGGGAGCTGACACCAACTTCCAGCAGCAGGTCGTACACTGCAGATTAGAATAATAAAACACATGCTGCTGCAGCTTCAAAAAAAAATGCAAGTCTGTCTTTATCAAGCTGAAGAATGATGTTTTGAGACACCTTAGATGTCTTGTCTCCTAGACAGAGCTTTCCTTTTGTTTATACAAACATGTAAATCCAGTCATTTCTGTTTTTTTCTTCTTTTAAACAGAGAATATGCCATTGCAAAGATTTTGTTCCAGATTCCACATTCCTTACAGTAATGCAGTGTTACTTAACTGACCAAGACAGAAAGCTGTTACTTTACATATTTGCATTGAACTAAAATAAATCTTTATTTACTTTATTCCTGTTTTGAAATAAAAGAAACATATTTCATTTTTTCCATATAAAAGTGGTTTGGGTTTGTGGTTTGTTTGTTTGGTTTTTTTTTTAATTCTTTGTCTTAAGGTAAACTAGACAAATGTCTTGAAACTTAAAGGAAAAACAGTGGCTTAAAAAGAAAATGGTATTTCTCCTCCAGGTTAGCATTGTGTTAGGATATCTGTCTGTGTAATAAAGATAAATTATATATTTCTCCCTTACAATTCACTATTCTTTATTATAGCTTCCCACAACAAATGCCAGGTGGACTAAGACTTGTCATATTTGACCTCTTTCGTTAAAGGCATCCACTGCATAATGATTTTTACACTGTTTTGTAAAACGAACAGTTCCACATGCATACATGCTAACAGGAATCAACATTTCCTCTTTCTTTCTCCGACCTTCAACAACCCTATCCTCTGCAGAAAAAAACAACAGTTTTACTAATTTATAAGCACCATGCAGACACAGGCAGTCTAGAGAGAAACCTCTTTAGCAGTTGTGAAGAAAAAAACATGAGAAAGCTTCCACAAAGAGAGACATTCTGAGAGCCCAAAAGAAACAACAAAAAAAAAAAAAAGGAAGAGGTGCGAAGATTTAAAATATTCCCAATACTCACTGAAAGCAGCCACTGCAAGAGCCAGTGTGACAATAATGGAGACCCAGGAAACCCACAATGCCTTCTTTCTGTAGCTTTGAGCTTCATGAGGTTTTAGCCTTGTACTGCTTTCTAGTAAACCTGATAAGCAATAAGCAAAGAGGGTATGAACAATACATTGTTCCTTTTAAAAACACAGCTGTGTTAGTTCAGACCTACATCACATATTTACATTGTATATTACATACGGAATCAATACAGAATCAAATCCTGCTCACATTATTAAGGTTAAATGAATGAAGTCACCAGAAACACATGAGTAAGCAAGGAGAGCACACACACGTTGTTTTGATTTCACATGGAAAGCCCCACACATCAGTCACTTAGAGAGAGCACTGCAACTGTAGGGCAGTTAGGGAAACTCACATCACTTCGGTTTTCCACCTGTACATCTACACAGGAAAGGGTTCAGTCCTACACTCACTCAGATCAAAACTCGTTTCAGAACTTCAGGATCCTGAACATAATTAACACAGGAGAAAAACTCGTGCTCACCAGTCTCTGCAAAATAACCTACCGATGATGCACAGGAATTACTGCACATATTGAGCATCGAAGCAGAAGGAGGCATACTTTAAAATCAAAGCTATCACAGTTGAAAAAAACACTTGAAGCATAATGTCCTTCAAGTGAGGTAAGAATACATCCCCATCTAGAACTAACTGAAGAAACAATTCTGTCCTTATTGTGATCAGTACAGCAGTCTGTCGAGCACAAGGGAATGGGATTGCTTTCTCCTTTTTGATGCTTTCAATTTGTGGAAGTCTTTTTTCCATTCACCTTAAATCACAGTGAAGAATTCAGGTTAAAAATAAATAAAATAACAACACTCTTTGGTTCTCATTCTCTCAGTCTGAATCCTAAGCCACTTTTAAAATGCATTCAGAATTTAATATATTTGCCTTCCATATCTCCCATCCAGATTCTTTTGCGCTTAAAACATTCACTTAATTTGAAACATACATTCTTCTTCACCAGCAAGTTCCTGCTCAAATCTGCTTAACTGGAGAGAACGCCTGACGGCTTTTAACCTTCTTAATGAATTACTACAGAAAGTGTGGGTGGTGCCTCTTAGACGACGATCACTTTTCAGAGGGACTTGCCTGCACTGAGTGCACTGAACTGGGGCGCTGGCACAGCCTTTCAGTAGCTGGTCTAGTGCCTTAGACAAAGGGTTAAGAGCACGGGCTCTGGCAGACTCAGGAGCAGATTAAAACAGAACAGCTGAAGCTGTTACTATCCTCACCTTCCCCAGTTTTCTCTCTGATGGCTATTGCCACTTTCAATGCAGGGACTTTTGATCTGGTTATCGGTGTCCTCCTGAATCCACACCGTGTCTCACCAAGTTTATTAATGTTAACAGATATTAATTTCAACTGACTGTAACGTACTGGCTGAAACCTGCAATGGTTTTGGAATCAATTCAGAAGAGAATCCGACATCCCTGCCTCAGGGGCAGCAATGTGTCAGCAGAGGGGCAGGCATCCAGGGGTGGCAACAATTCGAGCCACCAGATTTCATTCTGCCACTTGAAGTCAGTCAAAATTACTGGTTCTAATCCTAGCATAATTGGTGGGATTCGCACTGTCTTGGAAAGATCCTTCATGCTTTTTTCACCATAATTACAATAAAGCAGAGAGAGTTTCTTTATGGTAGTTCAGAAAGCCACTGTGAGAATTTCACACTTGTACTGTGTTTTTAGAAAACTTAAAAAATTACCTCACTTTAGTGCTACACACTCCCCTCGTTATGAATGGAAAAGAATTTGCAAACTTGCAATGCAGGATAATTACTAGGCTCTACATTGACATGATATCTGTTTCTTATTATGTCCATTCTTTGTCTAATACATGAAAACAAGTCTGTTTAATACATGGAAACAGATGACAACTCTGAAAGGTTTGAGCCTTTCACTGATAGTACTGCACAGCTATTTCTCACAGAGCCCGCTTTCATTTGTGTGAAGAAATACTTCTTTTTGCCCCAATGTTTGGCCTGTCTTCTGCCCCTACATATAACGATGCACAGTTTAATTGCACAAGTAATTTAACAACACATCTTGAAAGGAGAGATTTCTACTAATATAACCATAGAAAAAACACATCCTCTCACGTTTTGCGTGTTCACCCCTCCTGCCCCCTCCTCAATCTAAGGATTTTAAATTATGGCCCAAACCTTGTTGGAATGTACAGCAAAGTAGGTTCTCTTAGTTAATTTTAATTATCAGTATTTCAAACCTCAGGTAAACACAGACCAGAATGACAGACACCCTCACCTGTTTCCTTCTTTAACGACATCATGGCTACAGCTCACTATTACCTGGGAACTCCAACATACACAGTTGATACTTACAAATCAAATATTCTAATTAAATTGAGAAATGAATAATAAGCCCCACAGCTAGTGCAGCACTGCTGATTACTATTCACATGTCAAGCACGTGTCCAGTATGACAGAGACTGCAATCCTTATAAAACTGAACCACTTCTGCCGTGTGTGTGTGTTTCTCGCTCCCTCTCAAAATGGCTGGCGTATTCTAGCTGTCAGAGATGTGATCCCTTCCTTCCCAAAATAATCCAAATAAATTTTCTGTATTTACAATTTTCATCCCTGAGAAAGATCATATTATTCTTACGAGTGTCCTAGGGGACAGCACATAAAAATACAAACTCGTCCACGTGACTACCAAGCCCATAACATAAAAATTATTTAGAAGCTCATTAATTCACACGCAACAACACAATTCACAAGGTAAACGTCCTTATTTTTTCCACTGACCACAAGAAAACAAGTTTTAAGCATCCACAAGAGGCTGAAAGATAATTTTTCGGTATGACCTGCATTGCTACAAATATAAAAAGCTATTATCTACTAATAAAATTCCTCCGCCCTGAAATTAACATACTGAATAATTTTCTTGCCATTAATTTATTTAACACATAGATATCCTTATGGTAAAGAAATGATGAGCTGGTGAAACTCACTGAATTTTTATTTTATCTTTCAGTACCTTCATATATTAACAGATTTTCTTCCCATAAAAAAAATCAGAAGGAGAAAAAACCTGCCTAACAGTTGCAGAACACAAGCTTGGCATATTTGTGAAGTGATTCTAGGATATTCTTTACCATATGCTGACTTACCAGAAGTACTTTTCTATTTGGCTAAGGGATCATTTTAAAATGTCAAGCTAGAATTTGTGGAAGAGATAAGGCTAATAGAAAAATTGTTCACCTAAGATGTTAATTTAAGGACCCCATCCACGAAATTATCACTGATTTTGGATCTGGCTCTTAAAGAACAAGTATCTTGTTCCAAAATTTAGGGTTAGTTTTTATTTTTAGCAAACATGGAAGTATCATCTCTATAACTGGATCTGCTATGATTCATTGGAAAAGATCATAAGAAAAAGTACAATCTAAAAGGACAGACTGTAACAATTTCAACCGGGACAACCTGCAAAAATCATACCAGATTTTCCTCTACAATGACTGGGAATTATCCCAGTAGATGGAATCTGTGACTATAGGAAAGGCTAAAAGAAAGCTACTGCAAGGGCCATAGAAAGAGTGTGAAGGCAGAGAAAGAAATAAAATCAGCACCTTCAGTGTCATCTCCCTCCTAGAAAGAGATAGGGTTAGGTACCACAGACACTCTCTCATTTGTGAATTGCCCTTAATACCAAATGGCCAGCTTTCATCTTTAGCTCTGTCATACTGGGCACAAATTTAAAATTTCTGTAATCAAACTTCCAAGTTTGAACTATAATCAAAATTCCCCATTCCCGTTATTTGAAACGGAACTGAAGCCTCAAATTGCCCTCATTCACAATGTCTGTCCTCTGCCATTGGCAGTGACAGCGAGGGTACCCCTGGAAAAAGGGGTGTCCCCAGCCCTGACATGACTGAAACCTGTCAGGGACGATGGTGACTGCTCTTCCCCCTTACTTCTCTACTTCATGTCTAGGATTTGTGAGCAGGCACGGGCATTTGGGAAGCTGGGGAGAGAACAGGAGATACAGAGGTTACATGTAGGATGGGATGAAGACCGAGAACACAAAAGGGACTCCGGGATGACGAAAGCAAAAAGAGAAAGCAAGAAAAGGCAACAGAAAGGCTAAGGAAAGCCTATACGTGGAATAAAAAATGGAGACAAATTGTGTGGAAGAGAAGGCTGGCAGCGTTGAGGACAGGGCAATGGGAGGGGTTAAAATGGCAGCTGCCTTTACGGGCAGGAGGTCAGCGAGCGCCTGACAGACACCCGAGAGAGGTGAGCTTCACATCAAAGACTAACACAGTTTGAGAGCAGGCAGCTTTCCATCCCTGCTCAGATATTCAGGCAACTAACACAAAACGAGCGATGCGGTAGAGGCAGGGAGACGAGGAGTCAGGTAAGCGCCCTGACCCCCGGGCTGTGGCGGACCTCCCCAGCCCCTGCTCGGATGGCGGCTGCCACAAGCCCCGCCGGCAGGTAACCTCAGCGGCCTTCCTCCCTCCTTCCCTCCCTTCAGCGGCGAGAAAACCTCCGGCACCGCCTGCCCCTCCGGGGAAGTCCCCAGGGCCCCCCGCCGCCACCTGCGCCCCTCGGCCCGGTCTCTCTCCCCCTCGCCTGTGGAGCGGGAGCGGCGCCATGTGCCGCCGGCACCCGCTTCCCCCGCCAGCCCGGCAAGTTTTCGGGCGAGGTGAGAACAGCCACGAATAGAGTTTATGAAAAAAAAAAGAAATATTTTAAAGCTGTCGCGGGGTGCTGGCACGAGAACTAAAACGGGGGAAAGCTTCGAGGGCGGCGCGGGGAGGTGGGGGCGACGTTAAGCCAGTGCCAGCGGCGGGCTGAGGGGAGGCGGCGGGGGGCGCTGAGGCGGCGGCAGGGCGGGAGCGGGGCCTGCAGGCCCTCACGCCGCCGGAGACCGGGGCGGGGGGGGGGCCGAGGGGGTCCGGAGGATCACCGGGGGCTGAGAAGCAGGGCGGGCGGCTGCGGGCAGAGAGCGGCCGTGGGAGCAGTTAGGAACCGGTGTGGGGCTGTCAGGGGCTGACAGAAGAGGGGGCGGGAAGGGCTGCTGTGGCGGAATGAGGAGGAGGGCAGGGGTCCGGGAGAGCCAGGCGGGAGGGTGCTGCGAGAAAGGCGGAGGAGAAGCTGTCGGGGGTGGGTGTCCGGCGTGTCGGGCCGGAGGGGAGGTGATGGGGCACGCCACAGAGGCGGGCAGCGTGCGGGGTGAGGGACGGGCGGGCGCTCACCTCTGTCCTCCAGCCCCTCGCTGAACTGCCCTCTCTCCCCGATCCGCAACTGCTCCTGCTGCTGCTCCCGGGGGGGCACCGGCGAGCTGGCCCCGGGGGGCTGCACGATGGCGGGGTCCGGAGTGGCGTCCAGAGGGGCAGCGGACGGCTCCATGTCTTGCGGGGCGGCGGGAAGCGGCTGGAGACTGTGGCAGCGAAGCGAGGAGCGAACGGAGCATCCAGCCCGGGTGCGAGCCCGGGGAGAAGGAGGAGACTCCGGCTCAGAGCATCAGGGAGACGGGGACAGGCAGCAAACAAACTCCTTCAGCTGCTCCCCGCCAGCCGCTCCCCGCGGCCGCCTCATCACTAACCTCGCCGGCGGCGGAGGGAGGGAGGGGGGAGCAGGTGGGAGAGCGGTGCCGCCTCCCCGCGCTGCCCTTCCCCTCCCCGCCCCGGGGAGCACCTCCGGCGGCGGGAGCGGCGCCCGGCGCCGCAGCGGGGCGGGGGCGGCAGCCGGGGCCGGGCGGCGGCTTGCCCCCGTGCGGAGCGGCCTGTGAGGGTGAGGAGAGGTGGGCGGGAAGGGCTCTGGTGAGTCGCCCTCGGGGAGCTGCTCGCCCTGGGGAGCCCGCAGGCAACCTGCGAAAGGTGCGGCAGGACCTTGGGCTTAAGGTACGTCCCCGGGGGCAGCCGAGAGAGCTGGAGACCTGTCAGCCTCTCCCGCCATGGTGGGCTCTGCCTTCCTCCTCCTCCCGCTACCAGCTCTCTCAGGGGGAAGAGTTGTCCGGTGACTCCGAGCCCTTGCACAGAAGAGCGGAAGGCAGACACCTCACGCCACTCCAGAGGAATGTGGGTGCTGGCCCTGAGGTGCAAGGCCCAGGCCACATCACCTCCTCTGGCCCTGTGGTGTGAGACCGCTGCCGCCTCACCTCCCCTCACCCTGAGGTGCCAGGCCCTGGCTGCCTCACCTCCCCTCCGCCTGTGGTGCAAGGCCTGGCCGCCTCACCTCCCCTCGCCCTGAGGTACAAGGCCCCGGCAGCCTCACCTTCCCTCACACAGGTAAAACTCAGTGTTCCCCTTCGCCAGGGGATTTGCTCATTCCCCATCCACCATAGCCCCTTTTCAGGATTGGAGCCAAATCACCACAGATGGGCACCTCTCGGACCCCCCAGCACTGACATTTCATTACGCTGACAGTTGGTTTTACCAATATTAGCCTAAAAACTGGCCAAGAACATACAGCAGTCTCATGCTGAAGCATGGGATTAGAGCTGGAGATTTGCTGACGTTCAGGGCCGTTCTTGGTTCACTCACCTGCCAGTCCTAGGGCTGCAGAAGAACGTAGGGAAAAAAAACTAAAACCTTAGGAGAACAGAAATGTTAAGAAAAGGAAAATTTTACTCATAGATCTGTGCCAGAGCTGTTTTCTTCTTCTCCACTGGTTTCTAATGACTAGATAGAGAGGTGCAAATAAACAAAAGCGTTTTCTGTGCTAGCACGGTCTCCTAGTTGCATGCTCAGTAGCACGCAGATAAATTTTGAAACTGCATTGTGTTTTGACTTGAGTCTAGGAAAATATCAGAAGACGATTAGACATTGCAGCCTAGGTGCTCAGCTGATATGTATGAATATAATCCCCATTTAGGTTACATGAAGATCAGGTTACCTTTCTCTTTTGACAAATTAGCAAGTTTGGGGAGTATAGAAAGGCCAACAGGAAATTAATATTTATGCTAGCATGGGGACACGAATTTATAAGCTGTTACAGTCTTGCTGATGTCAGCCTTAAAAAAAGTTTTGCAGTAGTTTAGTAATACCTATTTGGGAATGGTTGGTGAAAAGCTACTACCAAAATATCTTCATTTTAAACAATGCCTCTTAATGCTGTATGCTTATCTTCAAAATCTTTTCAGCTGTATTTTAAAGCATTAATTATTTGAAAAAGTAAATATAAGTAAATGTTAAGATAAGTGACATAAAATATGGTTTTGGAAACTGATTGGCATTCAAGCAGTCTTGTGGAAAGGAGATGGCTGTTCCGGTGTGAGGGATTGGTGTTTGCTTTCTACCTAATCTTATCATTTCTTTGTGTATAGTCTGCTGTACCTGCTATATGAATTTTTTTTGAAGTCTTCATGCCTCTTGCCTAAATTTCATCTTTACTCTTGGCTATCCTAGCCTGCTTTGTGATCCCAGAGCTCTCGCTCTTCTAGTTGGATCAGCGCTAATATGAATACAAGCAATGCCCAAAGTATTTTTTTTCCCTCATGTAGTGGATATTAAATTACAAAGTGCCTATTTGATGTTAATATCAAAAGAGGTTCTCATGTGCATAAGCTGACACAAGTGAGTTCTTTTGACGGAAGTGTTATTTTTTGGGTTTAGGCTGAATTGGGAGGAATTGGAAACTAGTAACTCCATAAAACAAATATGGTTATTTTCTTTATGGGGTGTTTATTAAGCTCTGGTGATCTTGAACCTGTGAGATGCAAGAGAAGATCTGTATGTGTATACATATGAGAGATGAATGAAAAGTAGAAAACACTTACTTTCTGTTACTTGCCATAAATACTAGATTGTCATGTCTCTTCATCACTTTAAATGTGTTTGTAAAGTGAGAGTCCTTAAATGAATAGAACCAGTTTTGTAACCTGGTCAGAGGCAAGGAACTGGGGCCAAATGACTTTTCAGGACCTGGCAGGGATACAGAAACCTTTGGTGAGTCAGTCTGGGGAGACGCTCTGCCATGCAGAGTGCATCCAGTATAAGCCATGAAGAGTCCCTTGAAATTGCTGCAATGGATATAACACTGCCTGCTGCAATCATTGCAGGATCCTTCCTCTTCTAGGGACATAAGTCCCTATCTGATCCATTCCAGCAGGAATTCTCTTATTCCTTGCATAAATGAAAAATTGACTAGTGACTCTCGTTGGACACTACCTCCTTTCTGTAAGTCTCTCTAAGCTATTTTGGTATTCTTACAACTTCCAGAAATTAACCCATGAGGGAAGTGCCTGGAGATTCCTAATTCCATTTCTTTAAAGGGGGGTGAAAGGGGTATTTTTCTGAATGATTTGGAGGGAAACAGGAACTAGGAACACCAAACCACAAGTGTTAAACTTTAATATGTTCCTTTTTCTTTTTTTTCTTTTTTTCTTTTTTTTTTTTTTTATTTCTCAATTGCTGTTCTGACATAAAACTGCATCTGGCAGGGATTGCAGCTGTCTCTGTTTGTATAAATGCTATAGTGTTCAGGCTACAGCAAAAAATATGAGACTTGCAAAGAGTATTATGGTTTCTCTTGAATTACTCTCTTCAGCATGTCCTCATGTGAGAAGGAATATACTCTGCTTTTAGCAAATACAAATTGAAAACATTAGGCAGATCCACAATGAAGGGCCTTTCAGATCAGACCATTATTTATATCAGCTAGCTACTAAGAAGCAGAAAGACTGCCATATCATAGCAACTGGAAGCTGCTTTCCAGCATTGCCTCTTACTTCTTACGATGCCTTTTTCACTCAAAATGTATTCCATTGGATAAAGATGTAGGGCTAGGGTTTTGAAGACGTGGATCCTATTTTCCAGCCCTGTTGGACTTCCTGTGTAGGAAGCCTGTAGGCAAAGTCAATGAAGAGAAAAAAGCCTGACCCTGATAGCTATGTTATTATATTATTTTATTTCTTAGCCCCTCAAGCCTCCTTGGATATTAATAAGGAGAAGCCAAAATCAAGTAAAAAAAAAAAAAAGAGCCACATCTATGGATTCAATCTAAATAGACTGACATCATCCCATATTCTATAGCTGCCGCAAGATTAATACACACTTGCAGGTATTTGTTCCCAGCTGGAACTGCCTGTAATTTCTACAATACTTTGACTTCCAGAGAAAGGTGATTTCAAACAAGATGGAGATCTCTTGCATTACGGCAACCAACAACGAGGAGAACTTCTCTTGTTTTTCTTCATCTGGATTGTTTGTGGTCTGGTTTTGCTGTGGTGGTCCCTTCTTCCCTTCTTCCCTTCTTCTTCCCTTCCTTCTATTGAATAAATGAAAAATATCAATCAGATTTGAGATTCTCCCTCCAGGCCCACCCTCACTCTCAGCAGTGTCACAGAAAGAACTTCAATTATATTTGGCAAAAATTGGATTAGGTCCGTCATTTTTTTCTTTTCCAAGGTAGGCATTTTCCTGAGGGAATAAGCAATCTTTTGCCAGTAGGTTGGCCTACTTTCCTAACTTAGAGTCCCTTTGTTTCACTGAAACGTTATTCCCATACTACCATCAGCACCTGTTACAGGGTTGCATGGTGCAAAAAGGCAGAAAGAATGCGGTGCTATTGCATCATGGAGAGTGAAAGTAGAACCAATAGATGGCAATGACAAAACGGGTCCTGGTCTGTCAGTAAGAAAGCGGTCACTATATGAATGCAGAACATTTGTTACTCCTCTTCAGTCTATGTGGAGTTGAAATAAATCGGTTTTCATTGTAAGGACAAGTAAGCTTTGCGTGTTCATTTGTCATGCTGAAAATGAGAGCTGCATCTATTCTGGACTGTTTGCCTTTTTAGCGCTACTGACTGGAATGTTTTCACCTGAATTAGCAGAACACAGTGGTGCATTCAGAGGCTCCTGAGAAGGAAGTTTGCTTGATTTCATTGATGTTAACTAGTCAATGTTCCATATTGACCATCTTTTCAAGTGCAGCACTTAAATTAAGAACACTCTTGCATATTTGGAAAGAGTTGGTCAGCTGGCCCAGCGATTGTTTTTTAGTATGTCTAAAGGCATAATAGCAAGGTCGCCATTCACCATTTTGTTTGCAGGGTTGTGTTTCATGCACATACTAAACACAGAACTGCCTTTTTCTGCCAGCAAAATACTATATTTGTCACTGGCATTGTATTGCAGTATCAGGGAGTGCTAGTGTAAGCCTGGATGGTTTATTGGTTTGGTCTATCAGACATCTGATGTCCGACATTCAAAAGCAAATGCTCACTTCTTAGTTTCATCAGTATGCCTTTTGTGGAACTACAGAGGGAGGTAATGGCATCCCCATTCAGCTTCACGGGAGCTATATCTGAAATAAAACAAATTCTAAATGGACCCGCAGACATCAGTCCTGTAAAGGTCATCACTAGAGATATCTTCAGTGTTACTCCTCTAGGACCAAAGCCTGAGACTGATTTATCCTGATATTCCTAAAGGCAACACCTTCGAGTAAGTGTTTATTCTGTTTAAATGCTCTGATGGTTTGCACTGCAGCTACCATTTTGTGCCTGTTGTGTGGATAAGATGGTAAGATACTTCAGATCATTCTTTGCCATTTAGACATGTCCTCTGCTAAATGAATAGATTGAGTAAGACTCTTTAGTGATGAAAACCTCTAGATTCTGTATTTCACAGGCTTTTTTCATGAACCTGATCTTTTCTTTTAATAGTCCCTTGACCATCTTGTGCAATATTGGCTACCATAGTTTTCTTTTACAAACAAATACAAATTAGACTGCCTTTTGTACGTTTTTTAGGATGTTTTTAAGCTTCTTTTTTGTTTGCCAGCTTACTTGATGGCACGTAGGCAGAGGCAGATTCATATTTTGCTGTTGTTTTGTAGTCCCTGTAGTCCCACAGCCTGTTCAGTGGTCAACAGGATGAGAAAATCTACACTAGGTTCTTTTAACTTGGTCTAGGTACCTCTCAGCCTAGTATTGGTCACCCTATTTTTTTAATTTAAAATACAACAATAATGATGATGGTAGTACAACAATGCTACATTAATTTTGAAACTGCAGAGCATGCTTAAATTATTTGCAATGTGTGGAGGTAATTTACTGTTTTTCTCTTGCACTGGGTTAAGTAGGTTTAAATTGAAATCATCTCTCTTCTTGGCGTTTTTAGACTGAATATTAACTTAGGCCAAAAATAATCAGAATGTTATTTTGAAATAAGAATATGATAATTCAATATCTTTTCCTTCAGGCTATGAAAGAGTACCTCTAATATGATTCCCAGAGAATACAGCATGTGGTGACCTTGGTAAGTAGTTGATGACACCTTACGTAAGCACCTACTCTTCTTCCTCTAGATGATGTTATTGCAGGATCATATTTGCAAAAAATGCCAAAGGTAGCAAGAGCCACCAGCATTAATAAATTCCGTTGTGGCAACAAAGGAGGAATAAAAACACAGAGTGCAAAATATGTCATCTTAAAGTGAGCAGAAGATCTTGAAAAAGATTCTTCACAGGGATCATTTTCCATCTTGACACTATTTAAAAAGCTGGTTTTAATTTGAGTTAAAATTGCAATTGGTGGGTAACCAAACGTTTGCCCACAAAAACTAAATTTACTGTTTTGTTCAGAGAAACGTTCTGCAGTCATGCAAGACTACATGCCTCTATTCCAAACAACGTTATTTCTTTATATCACTGAAGACTTTTTGTTTCCAGTTTGTATGTAACTGAGTAAAACTGACTTATTTGACAGTGGCTTTATTTCATTGTTAATATTCACAAGTATTGAAGAGGAATGGAAGGGAAAATGAATTTAATGTAAAAGAGGTGGCAACCTGTTACAGAAGTAATAATCTTCCTGATTTTTTTTTTTCCTGCTTCCCATGCTATGTGGAGAGATTTTTCTTCTTCCAGTGAGACTCTAACCATAGCCTAATGGATGACATGAGTATAAACAGCTGAAATTTCATTTGTACATCAAAGAAAAGAAAAAAAAGAAAGCTAGGAAATTCCTAGGAAGCAAAACTCAATATAATTTTGTAATAAATTTATCCAATTACTTACAATTACTTGATAATTCCTATCCAAAAGCATCTTAACAACTAGACACTTCCAATGTATTTGCATAACTTCATGTTTTCTCCCATATCTTCGTAATTTTTGTAAAAATTATACACAATTTTACATTAAGTTGATGTGATTAACGACAAGATGCAGTGAACTACAGAAATCACAAAACATTCTCTTTTTTGTATGCAGATTGGGTCACTTTTCCTATTGCCAGGGCACTGCCCATTCCTCCTGATGCACCTGTCTACCAAGGCCTTTTCCCACCATGTCAGACCTAAGTTTTATGAAGAAGGCTGGATGCAAAGGTAGACATATGTTTGTTTCCTAGTCAGATTAGACTCATGCATTTATGGAATATCTATAGTTTATAAATTTAACCTTATGCATTAAAAAAAAAAATTGAGAGTCATAATCCCAACCTTGAAGGTAAGGATTTAATGGATAAAGGTGTTAGTTGCATTTACGTATGGGGTTTACCTGTGTCAGAAAAGAGGCGTAGTAGGTTTCATGGGGAAAACCAACCAACTCACATGTATTTTCTTTTCCAGTATTTTAAACTCTAACTTGTGATTTGGGTTATTATCTTATTACTTGGCAATTAGTGTCATCAGAAAAAGAGTAATTTCTTTTTTTTTTTAATCTTTCTGTATGTTTATCTTGTATCAAAAGACAATGCATAAGTGTTTGAGGGAATGACCTTTCTACTAATCTGTAGCAATAATATTTATATTGTTTCTACTCTACTGGTAAGTAAGTACTCCACAGCTCACTTTTGCTGTGAGTTGTTTGATAAACTGTATGATATGATAATATTTATCTGCTGTTTTGAAAAGCTAATCCACATTGTTTAGTGAGTTGGAAAAGAATATCTTACCCTTTTCTTATGCCAAGTGAATTGTAACTAGGTAACTAGGCACATTCCCACTTGAGTATTTAGCTAGGATGATTATAGAAAGAGTTTGAAAAGAGAATGATAGCCACAGCCAAAATGAATATTTTGCAAAACGTATTCTGCATAACCAGGAAGCTATATTCATTCCATTGTATGCCAGTTTTCAGGGTTTTTTTACATCTGCTCATGCAGATGTTTGATGCTTTAAATCATTTAACTCTTCTAGGTTTGATGGGCATCAAATTCCCAAGTACTTAGTGGAATCTGTTACCCTCTTAATATTTTTTGTTTGGCTGGTTTTGTTTCTGCTTTTTTTTGCTGGAGGAAGTAGAATTAGTTTCCTGAGTCGTGGCATACAATTTGAGTTTCCTGAGTCCTGGCATACGATTTGAGTTTGAGTACTTCATTTTAATGGGAGATGCTGTAGGTAAATCATTAAATTCTTCAGGTACTAATTTTTGGAAGAGGCAAAAATAATTTCAACAACGTATAGAGCAGGTTTAATAGGTTTCTGTGTCCTTATTTCTCATCCTTTTAGGTAAAAATTTCAGTTGGCAATGAGAAAAATAGGAGACAGTGACAATCCCTTTTGTAACTTTAAGATAGTAGATTATATAATTCATGGCATTCTTCTTGTAAGAAGAAATGGGAGCCATTTTTTTTGTGGAATTCAAACCCAAAAGTTTCTACTGTATTGCAGCCAAGCCTTTCTCCATGTTCAGCAGAAGCAATGGATCTTTATTTGATCTAGCATGACGAAATATGCTGTGTATATTGACACTTATCTATCCATAGTGAATACTGTGTGATCTGGATTTATATAAAATGGGTAGGGTAGCTGGTTAATAAGCCTACTAAAACATTTATATTACATTTAGCAGTGATACGGAGCTGCGCATGGCTATTAGCATTTGCTAATTCTACAGGGAAGAGGAGCATTGGGAAATTGAAGCAGCACTTTTCCCTGTAGAATGAAGAGCACTAAACACACTTCACCTATGACTGTCTTTTTAAGCAACCAGTAAAATTCAAATTTAAAGGCAGCTGAGTTCAAAATGTCAGTGAAATTTTGAACCTCTGCTGCAATAAAATTGTCCTGTAACCAAAAAGGAAGAGGGAGATGTCAGTCATATAATTTAATCAGATTATGATAAAATTCAATTTCTGTCTCATTCATATTTTCCCTAAAGCTGTTGATGGTGCCTAAAAGTAATCAAGGGACAGGCAGTCATATAGTAATGCAGATGGCTTCCTCTCAACCATCAAGATTACACGTATCTTCAGTATCAGGGTGCAGCGATGCTTCAACAGCCACAGAAGTTTCACTTAATTTTCACATTGTTTTATTAGAAAATGTGTATTTTAAGAGGTCTTATTTTATGCACAAAATATATATACTTGGATTCATTTTACTTTATCCATTGGCTGTCATAGCTGTCACTGACTTTACAAATTAGATATAGTTGTACTTATAAATTTAGGCAAACTGAGGCAAGATCTGTAAAAAGAAGAAATATGTTTTATTAAAGCAACTGGTGTAATTGATTTCCAACTAATGTGCTTAAAAAATGTAGCTAGGTGTACAGTCTTCATGACTTCAGGAAGGTTTTGTGTGTCCAAGAGTCCCTCCTTTTTTCACCTGTTTAATTAGAAAAATTATCTGTAGGCTTTGACTTATCTTTGTACCAAACTGTCTTCATTTCATATGTCTGGTTTTTGTCCTATTTAGGATCAGGAACAGTGCATAATTTGTTAGCAGGACATGTGTCATAAAATGACTTTTCAGATTGCATCAACTATGAGCCATATTTGGGGCAGATAGGATTATTTTTTTTTTGTGTTGCAAGGAAAATAATTTCTTTCTATAAAGTTTGAAATTCTGCATCAGTCAGCTAGCAGAAGGAAATAAAGCAAGAGCACTCAACTTTGATTTTTATTTCAGTTCCTAGAGCCACCTCAGTTTCACTTCAGTAAGTTCTACAAATGTAGTCCTTCATTTGAGACTCAACTAATTTCTTACAAGGAAACATTTAATTGCTGTCTTGATAATGCTATGTACCAGCACTGACTGTATCTTGCCCTGCAAGAATTTAGTAGCTGAATTTAGTAGGTGGGGCTCCCAAACGGGCAGTTAGCCATTTCCTGTAAGTACAGGAAATACAGACTTGGCTGCAGGGCACTACTACTTTCTGCCTGGCACTGCATGTGATTTGTTGATCTTTTACATCGCTCATGGTCATTATTATTGGTCGATTATTTGAACCGCGAGAACTGATGCAGCTGATGGTGGAGCTCAGTTATGGGTTTTGGTAGTTCAAGTCTGGAATTGTAGTAGAGTGTCTGTGCCTAGTCCACATCTGTACTCCATGCCATCCGTGTCAGCAGCTGTTCAGATGAAGATGAGATAAAGATACAAGGGAGTAAGGTGACATGTTTTTTAATTAGCTGGACTTTTACCAAGTAGACTAATATTAAAGCACAGACACGTGAAAAAGATAAAGGGGTCACTGTGTCAGTTCCAGCCGCAAAATATTCTTACAGACCCACTGCACATTTCATGTACAAGAGGAACCCAGTTTCTGCTTTTGGAGCAGCCGAAAGCACTTCTTATATCGGGCAACACTTGTCAGAGATTATTAGTGCTTGAGGAGAGTTGTTACTTAGTTATAAAATAGATCTGGCTTTTTGCTTCTTGGCTCTTAACTTACACTTCTCCAACTTTGCTATGCATCAGCACTATCTTGGCTCATTTATTTGAGCTTTCCGTGGAGACTGAGAATTTGGACACAGACAGTTCATGCCCATAAGATAAATTTTTATCATTATTCTTCTGTCCAAAATCTGTTTAACTTCTTCAATAGAGTAGCTTGTTTTTCTTCAAAACCAAAGATGAAAAATAAACCGCATCATGAGAATGGATAGCCTGAGCCAGTGGTCACAAACTGTGTCTTGAGAGGTTCAGATAGGATATTAGGAAAATATTCTTCACTATGATGTTATGCAGCACTAGAAAAGGTTACTGAGAGAGGTGATGGAATCTTCCCTCTTGGAGGATTTCTAAATTCAGCTGGCAAATAAGCCACAGATAACCACAGCTGACCTGGTAGAGTGATGCTTATAGTCTTTCTCAGAGAAGAGAGTTGAACTAAATGATCTCCATAGGGTCTTTCAGGTACATGCTTGTATGATTTAATCAATACAAACATCAGGGGCTATGTAACTGTAAGATTTTACCTAGCAAATGATAAATTAAATAATACATAGGTTGACACAAAGTGTGCAGAGGTTTAGAGACAATGCTAATTCAGGCCTAAGAGCAGGTTATTCACCAATAAAGGGCAAGTGGTATGTTTTTATGAAGGATAAAACTCTGATGACTTACTTCTCTTGGATTGTTCCTTTCCTGTTGATTTTAGAAGGACTGTTAATGGAGTATATTACTTATCTGATACAGATAGTGTCTCTAGGCCCTTTATTCTACTCTAATCTTTTTATGACAAGCCTATTTCTTTTACCTTATAAACTTTAATTTTTAGGCTCCTTTTTTCACTGTTTCCTTTTTCATCTATGGCATAGAAAAATGACCTCATAGTTATAAAGACGAAGATCATTAATTCTGAAACTCTCCAGAATTACAGGTTGTTCTGGCTGATGTATCAGTAAACTTCTTTGAATTGTCTCCTTTATCAGCTAGAAGTGTGTGTAGTTCTGTTGACCAAAAAATTCGATCTCTAAATAAAATTAAATTAGGAAAGAAAATCAAAAGCCTTCCAAGGTCTGTCTCACATCCTACAATTGTTATATATATGAGTACACTGAGATTGTTTTGCATATCTTAACTTTGAGGATAAAATATATTTGGAAGATATTTAAATTTTGTGAAGATTTTTTTTTCATGGAGGTTTTGTAAGTGAAGTTATAGTTCTTTTGCTTTAAATTTAATTCAGAATTAAAACTGTCAAGTGGTTGCAACAATAATTCGATTCATATTGCATGGAGACAGACTTGTTGCACCTCTACATGTTGATTTTTCCACTAGATGGCATTATGCATTAACTGCAAGTTAATTTATGAGCTTAACTATAATTACACATGCTAAAGATTTAAAAAATAAGAAATGATCTATTGTGCTTGCTCTTATTCTATGCAAGAGTGAAAGAACTGTGGCTTAAAAATCACTTGACCTACTTCTGCCTAACAGTAACCCAATCCATCCCTAATGCATCAAATATGGATTTACTCAAAGCAATAAAGGAAGTCAGCCATGGCAACAATATCTGATTCTGTGTGCAGTGTGCCTTTTAGAATAAGACTCTTCCAACCTTTTCTGCATTTAATGTTTAAAGAGTGACTTCAGTGCTGCAAATGGCTTCCTTTCTGGCTACATGGCCTCAACTGAAGTGATAGGAAGTGTCCTAAGTAAAGCCTCAATGCTGAAGATTGCATTTAAATAAAGACCCTCATATGGGCATTTTTTTATTTAGTAGCTAATTCAGGACAGATTATCAGAACAATTTATCGCTGCAATTTTAAATATAGATATGCAGTTGTTTCCTCCACCCAGATGAAATGAACTATTAGCAATCCCTTACACAATTATATGGCGCATGAGTGTGAGGTTTCTAGAACTTAAGGTCTGACCAGTGAAGCATCATCTGATGTGGAACAAAGGTCTAATACCATCAAAAGAATTGACTAGTGGTACTTTTGCTTTAATCACAAGATTTTTGGTGACTAGACAAGGAGAAATCAGCAGTCCTGGCAGCAAGAAGGATTTGGTATGTGAGAAGCAAGGAAGCAGCACTAGCGGTGTGAGAGGTGAAGAGGGAGGCAATGAAATGAGCAGATAGCAAAGCCAGAGGTGGAGGAAAAGAGGAACCATGGAGGGAGAAGAATTTGATGACAGGAAGGTCCAAATCTTTCATGCCAAGCTGGCTAAGTTTTTGTGCATGTTAGTGGGTGTAGGTACATGAGTATTAATTTTAAATTTGTATTCTGGAGGAAAAGAGAAGAGGTGGTCCTTTGTTTTAAACTTGTCTTCCAGAACTAGAGATAGTATTCACAAAAGAGGGCTCATCAAGTTGCTGATCAGATAGGTATTATGTAGGGTGCACTTCTCTGCGTTCCCTATTCTGAGCTGGCTCGTTTCTTGATTCTTTATGTAGAATGTAAGAGGCTCCAGGCTGGAAAGGGGTAATCAAATATTATAACATTTAATTCTAAGAAGGGGTGTGGAATACAAGCTGGATGAACCAGTTCAGTTAGCCTGGGCCAGTAATGGAAAAGCATCCAAGGCCAAGGAAATACATAAATATTAGCTTAGATTAAACAGGTGTTTTAAATTCTTGTGGTGGTCAAACACATAATAGAAAAGTAGTTAAACTCCTGCTTAAGGTTGTCTCTGAATCAGGCTTTTGTGAAGAGGACATATCAATGCCGCTTGTAAAAACTTACCAAAAACATTGCCATAAATTCAGGCTGTTAAACTATTTGTGTTTTCTGTTTAAAACTTTATTTTACTTAAGCTACCCCCTGAGCTTTAATAACTTATAAATTGTCCTCTGCAGTGCATGGCTGTAGATAATGCAATATATGATTCTTTGACATAGAAGTGTTTATGGTTTGTATTTGCCTATGAAGGTCAATATGATTCAACTCTTTTGTATCACTGATATAAAAAAATATGTCATGATACCTGCCTTCTACCAACAATGCTGTTAAGCTTTTTGGAAGCCTAGGTCAGTAGGTTGGGCATCGGGAAATTTTGGACAGGTATCTATCTTTTTCCCAACACTAATCTCTCCTGTCTTAATCCCCCAGGTCATGTTGAAGAGGCCAGAATCTGCTCACAGGTAAATCGCTGTATGATGGAGACTGTAACACAAGTTAATGCTGGTAATAAAGTCTGTCACCTCCTGTCACACTGAGGTATGGGCCCATTTACTTACTCCAACCAATTCAGGCTCTCACTCTGCTCTTGTGAGATCTTGTGTTTACTGGGGGGCTTTGCTCTTCTCCAGGTTTTTGCTATGAACAGAGGGAGGCACCACCAACTAGGGAGGAGGGATGCATAGGTTGGGAATTGCAGTAGCATCCTGCAACAGTATCTGTACTTCTAGGCAGTGACCAACAGCCAGGCTGGGAAGGAAAGAGAAGGAAGGAGCAAATAGTTGGCAGCTGGCTCAGTAGGGGATCCCGTTTCATTCCTGGCAGCACAGGTCTTCATAAACTCTTCATAAACTGGACCTAACTATGGGCATCCAGACATTGATGTCTGAACATTATTATTTCTGGTTCCCAAAGGGCAAAATACACTTGCAGTGTACATGGGGTTTGTGTTAGAAAAAAATTAAATACCCCACAAAACCCACCCCAACAAACCAATAACAGAATTAAATATGAAATCTCCATGGGAACATAGCAGAGGGTCCATCTTGCTTTGGTAGCCCTCCTTTGCTATTTCCTGGCCAGCAGGTGAGTGTCTGAAAGAGGTGGTATGCACAAAATGTAGTAATACAGGAGAGAATGAAACAAATTCTGAGATTTTGAGTGAACTACAGAGAACCACATAAAACAGACTACTTTAAGAAGTCATCTAACTATATTTCAGTTATATTGTTGAAGCGCCTACAAACTGCAAATATGGACTAGCATATAGTTCCACTGAATTAGAGCAACTGGCTTCCTTTTGTCACTCGAGGTGAAGAGACTGAATGTAGGTTTTAGTTGGTTAGTAATATTGGAAATTAATTAATTGTATTATTGGTTAATTTTTATAAGCACACGTATTGTGTTACTAGGATCCAAAACTTGAGAGCTTCACAAATGATATCAAATCTTACTACTAGTTAGCAGATTTTCACATGAAAAAAGTTAGCGACAAGGATTTCCTTTATTATTTGGTGAGCATTTACTGAAAATCAACATACAAACCCTAGTATTTGAAGTGTGTATACTACGTCATGATTCAAATGGTAGTGCTCCAAGCCCCCAGGAGATTTTAATATATCCAGTTATTTAAGAACATACGGCGGAGATGAGCAAGCATGTTTAAGAAATGGATATTTGGAAGCATGTATAGTCTTTCTGTTCCTAAAAATCCTGTATTACTAGAGACAAAGGAATTCTAAAAGACCGATTCACCAAACAATGAATTATATGAATGTGTACAACATTCATTACAAATCCACCTTACTTAGCAGCAGTTCAACCCAGTTGTACTTTGACATTGCAGCGTCAGCCACAAAATCGGACAGCACAAGCGTGCGTCACTTACCACAGGCAAAATCCATTTCAATCAATATGAAATAATTGCTCTATGTGTATATTGCAATCGCTGTTTGGTGCTCCACCTAATGCACTACAAATTGCAACCTATAGTATTCACAGTGAGCTGCACAAACATTATTAACAAATTTATGATTTATGATGCAGTTCTCTTTTTTGAGGCTCCATAATGACATGGGCAATCAGACATAATCCAAAACCAGCACTCTAAACTGCCCTTACATTTAATTACTGAACTTGGGGAAAAGTTTACCTGTAATTCCTCATTTATATTGGTCTGTCTTTGCAGTGGCTCAAAACTACTTTTTGAACCATTGCTTGATAGACCTCTTCAGAAACGACTGGATTTCCTGGTGACTTCAGTGGGCTTTCTGTTGGGTTCAAAAGGATTAATCAGACTAGAGTACTTCTAAAACACCTGCAATATTTTTAGATCATAAAAATCATAAACTCAGAAGTGAACGCAGATGTTTTGGTGTGTCTGCAGTACAGTCCTGGCTGTAGCTGTGACCAAGAAAGTGGAAATTTCTTATTTTCAGCAAATAAAGAAAAATAATCAAGCAAACTAATAAAGCACACATAAACACAGCCAGGAAGTCATGGATCTTTTTTAGTAATTGTGAAGAAGGTTGTTCATCCCCAGAGGATGTTGTTAAATTCAAAATATTGGAATTAAAAAAGAAAAAGACAGTACCTGTCTTTTCCCAAGAGGAAGACTAAGATGACAGTTGAGAAAAGAATTCAAGTTTCAATGTTAGTTCTAAGTACATCAGCAGTTACATCAGGTCTTTTATCTGGATTTTATATGACACAGATTGTAAATCGAAGTGCACTTTAAAGGCTTTTCAGTGAGAAGTTTGGTTTTTTAAATGGATAACATGATTGTTTAGCTGTAACTATATTATAAATTTACTGAATCATTTTTGAAGACACGCGCTTTAAGACTGTAACTTGGTGGAGCTTTTATGCTTGCTAGAACCAAAATGACTCCTCAGTGGAGTCCCTGAGTTAGTGGTCTGGACTCACTCGACAGTGCTTTCAGTATAAAAAATCTTGAAGCCATTCTTTCTGTGCTTTCTTTGTGTGCGTATAATTGTTGGTAGAGCTTGTTGCATGAAAACATAAGCAGGACTTAGGTAAACAATCAGATACTCAGCCATATCCTGGGCTGCGGCAAAAGAAGCGTAGCCAGCAGGTCAAGGGAGGTGATGCTGCCCCTCTACTCTGCTCTGGTGAGACCCCACCTGGAGTACTGTGTCCAGCTCTGGGGCCCTCAGCAGAGGAAGGACACGGACCTGTTGGAGCAGGTCCAGAGGAGGGTCACAAAAACGATCAGCGGGCTGGAGCACCTCTCCTGTGAGGACAGGCTGAGAGAGTTTGGGTTGTTCAACCTGGAAAAAGGAAGACTCTGGACAGGCCTTATTGTGGCCTTTCAGTACTTAAAGGGGACCTATAGGAAAGATGGGAACAAACTTTTTAGCAGGGGCTGTTATAATAGGACAAAGGGTAATGGCTTTAAACTGAACGAGGGAAGATTCAGACTAGGTATAAGGAAGAAATTTTTTATGATGAGGGTGGTGAAACACTGGCCCAGGTTGCCCAGAGAGGTGGTCGATGCCTCATCCCTGGAAACGCTGAAGGTCAGGTTGGACGGGGCTCTGAGCAACCTGTTCTAGTTGAAGATGTCCTTGTTCATTGCAGGGGAGGTTGGAGTAGATAGCTTTTAAAGCTCCCTTCCAACCCACATTCTATGAATGCAGCAATTAGCATTTGCTTAAATAGTGCTATTAATTCCAGTGGTCCTACTGTATTTAAAGTTAAGCATCCATTTAAATATTTATTAGTGGACATGAATGAAAGCAGATGTTTCCATTTAGAATGGAACCCTTCCCAGGAAAGGCAAACTGAAGGTATCTTATTGGGGAAACAAAAAATATTTCTTAAAAGCCGTGGTAAAAATGTTAATGAGTAGCCTTCTAAAGCAGAATACCCAATACAACAGGTAATACTCTTTCCTGTTCCACCTGTGGAACTCACAGACTAACAGAAAATGATCAGAGCTGATTGACTGAATTCAATCATGGTGTAAGCCCACCAGTTCATTGAGTTTTCTAGTCAGTGATGGATTTGGCTTTGGGATATAGTTATTTGTAAGAGTAGCTGGGTTTTGTAAAACTTTTCCTTTAGCTGAAGCATTATTTCTAGAGGTGTTCTGTGTTATTAGTACACCGTCTTATGTTGTTTGGCATGGTTGGTCTACTAATGTAATCCAAGTCCTAGCCACTGTCATGTTAGGACTTGAAATAAGTGGGCACATCAACCATATATGTTGTTGTAACTATGCTTATTTACCTGTTATATAAATGTCTTTCTGCGGATTTCTAGATGAGTTGTTAGCCAAGTGCAGATTGAAATGCATCATCCCACTGTATATCTTCACATTTCAAAATCTAAGCATTTAGCTGAAGAGTAAAGAATTTATCAGACAATTTGGAAGGAAAATAGGTACCAATTTTGCTGCCTGGTTAGCACTTATTAGTCAGAATTTTGCAGTTTGGATATCACTTTTCAATCAAATTGCTAGGGGACATGTTGTACCTCGTAATACTTTCCTTGGGTTGAACAGTTACTCATTAAGTTATCTTAATACAACGAACTGGTAATAGGATATTCTGTAAACCTTTACTGAATTATAGTTCTGAGCCTCTAGAGCAGCAGTGTGGCTTCTTCTGTGTTACAGAAATGTAGTCTGACCTGTAGCATCATCTTCTGATTCAACTGTAAATTCCCTTGTGAACAGACAACACTGCACCACTTCCAGCAGTACTCATTCTAGATTTGCTTGAAGTAATGCTAACCATCATGTAACCTACCGTGGTGCTGGTCTGCATTCAGGGACAACACCAGAGAGTATGAGTGTCGTGACTCTCTCCTTATATTCCCCCAGCAACAACCAGTGTTTTTTCCAAGTGACGGTATTTTCTGTGAGATGTTTGCCTGAAGGTGGTGATCATTAGGCCAAAAGTTTGATTGCTGCTATGGCTTCTCTGGAAGAAGTGGAATGAGTGAAAGCTTCAATATTTGGATCTTTCTTAGTTCCTATGATAATCTGAACTGTATTCTCATTCTAGTCCATAATTTTTATATTTTGTGGATTTCAAAAGAAACAATTTTGAAGCATAAATCCTATTTTTGAATTAATGTATGTGAAAGACAGAAAAGTGTTTGTGTCTGAACTCAGCAAATGAAATCAGGATCCAGAAATGCTCTGTGGAGGCATTCCTCTGCCAAGCTCCCTCCTCCAGATGAATGAACAAATGCAGCTGCAGTACTAAACCCTAAATATTTACATCGTAAATATGCGCAGAGATGGAAGAGTCTTTGCTTTGGCACTCACTGCTGTAATCTACAGATATCGATATTCCTGCCTCTCAGAAAATCAGTGAATGCATCACCAGTCTAAAGCCATGGCTAAGCACTGGCACAATACTTACTGGGAGCCAGGGTTTCATCTTGGTTCCTTGTAGAAGATCTCTTTGGTGACAGGGATTCACAGCTACTCAGAAATGATGGAACATAAAACTTCACGTTCAAACAGACCTTGAGGACCCAGGAAGAAGCCTGTTTCATTAGCCCAGTCCTAGTAGCACAGAAGATGCATAAAGCAGGCTTCTGCTGAGTTCTAGAGGCAGGTGGAGGAATTTGAATTTGTTCAGCTGCTTCAACAGATACTCAGAACATCTTGGTTCCTTGGCTTCCTTTCCAAAGCAGTAAAAGCTCTGAGAAGAGCAGTGGCACGGAGAAGCCTCTGCAAGGAGAGAAAGGCAGGGATTTGAGTATCTAGCTCACAGGAAAAAAAGTTGTTAAGGTAACATTTGGCAACAGTTACTATTTATTTATTTTACACACCAACCTTCTAAATAATTGCAACGATCTCAGATGTTAACAAGGGGTATTAACTTGAAAATTAGGATTTTTTTAATATCAGTATCTGTAAATTTCATTCCATCTGTTCTTTCTGGCCCACGTTTATGCTACTGGTATCTATCTGGTTGCTCCCGCTGCACAGGAGTGACACTTGGCCTAATGTATGCTTAAATAGAGTCTTTTTTATTTGTTTGTGTCTACATATGGAAAAAAAATTAAAATTCTATTTTACTTGTACGCACACTTTGGAAAATATCTATTTAATTATCATTTTTGATAGAACATTTTTATGCAAGATAAATGAATGGTAATTGTAAATTGAAACATTGCAATTGTAATGTATTAAGAAAATAATTATATTATTTGAAAGATAGCCATATATTTTTCTTTTGATTTAGAATACTAATTGAGTTTCAACAATGTAATTTTTTCTAGAAACCTGAAAATAAATGAGGATTTATTACGGCTTAACTTCCACAGCAGAGAACAGAGTAATGGTCAGGAATTTGGCAGAGGACACGTTGTTTGCTTTCACCACTGTGTGATTCATCAGGACTCTTGCTAGGCTGGTAGTCACAAAGCAGTGCAGTGTGCTGCCAAAGGCGTCAGCAATCTTGGCCACCTTCACACTCTAAATTTTAGTAACACAACTGTGGTGGCTGTGGCAGGTCTAATAGAGAAACCGCCTGGTGAGCGTCATCCTGAGCTTTTACAACCAGGAAGCTTCACTGTGCAAATTTAGTAGCTTAGAACTTGGAAGCATCAGAGATGCATCACAGCATCACATCTGAGCTAAAAAGCCCAACTTCTCTGCAAGGTTAAACCATCCCAGATACAGACCAGCATCAGCTCTGATGTTTGTCCTAAACAGAGGCTCTTTCAGTTGTTTCTGCAAAGGCTTTTGAATAACAAAATGAAAAATCTCTACTTGTCTTCAGTATTTATTGATGAATACACCTGTGCTGCTGCCATCTTGAGCTGATTTAGTTGGCTGTAGATTGGAGAGGTGTACTAACGTCTTCCTGTCAAAAATAGCATCCACTGTAAAGCACTTGAGACCTGTGTACAGAAAGTGCTCCATGGGAACAGCGTAATGTTATTCCTTATTAGAAGGGAAACCATAACCATTGTTATTATTCCCCGAAGAAGGGAAACCATACCATTTCCACTAAAGTCTGTGTTCTCTGGAGTCCCAGAAGAGGATTAAGTTCTGTGATTAGGCTAATTTAATAGGAGGAGTTTAATTATTTGATACCACACAAAAAATAGAATTACTGACTTTTGCATCCTTTCCAAATGTGACATTTCCAAGCAGGTCTGTAATGGCAGTCTCAAAGGACCAGTGCAGTCCCCAGCACAGCTGAAGGACAACCTGTTGCTAAGCAACCAATATAAGTGCGCTGCTCAACATTTATTTCATTTGGAAAAGGACATATTCTTTAAGTACTTCATCTTAGCTCCTGAGCACAAAGAGTTTTCCAGTTGTTTTTCCAGACCTGTGTCCCTATGTAAACCAGCCAGTTTTCACAAACAAATGTGCAATTTAAAGAGCAGGTGCCAGAGGAAAACGTGCAAAGTTTTGTGAAGGTTTGAAAAACCAGCACAAGAATTTTAGCGCTTTCTAACATCAGCATCCTCAATTTGCCTCTTTGTTTCTGTGTTTATCCTACTTGAAAACGGGCTGCCTTGACAGCATGTGTGTGGCAGAGCTGTCTGCAGAGTTTACCGATGTTTGATGATGTGCTCTTTCAAAGAGTGCTGTGTCGTGGCTTTCCCACAGGTACGAGGAAATACTTTCTCCCTGATAAACAAAGGCCAGAGCTGGACACCTAATTTCCAGCCTGAAGACTCCAGATCTCAGATTCTGTAATTGTTTCAGACAAGCAGCTAAATATCTTTGGAAAAGAGCATTTAATGCCCTACGTTTAACACTGCTTTCACTTTAGCACTTGTCCCTATAGTGAAATAAATGCCTATAGTTCTGCTAGACTTATGTCTGCATATATGAAATCGGCCCTGGCCTGAATAGTCTCTAGCTAAATTGTCCTGAAGGAGTTGTTCATCATATTTCCCAGTTTCCCAGTCTAAACTCACACAAACAGAGATCAGATAATGCACAAAAAAAAATATATGGGAAGTTGATCAAAATCAAGAGTACAGTTTGGTTTCTGATGGCTGTAATAAATGCATGTTTTATTGCATGCATATACCATGCATAAGTGTACTGAGGCAGGTGGGGCATGCCGTCTTAATGTATGTCCCATCTTAATATATGGCTGGGAAGAAGTCTGTATGCATTTTAATTCCCCTCTGTAGCAGATGTAGCAAGTACATTCAATGACTGATTTTGTATTTTTTTTCTGACCAGCTTTGTTTCTCATCCAAATGGTCTAGGATGTGAATTATTTGTGGGTAGCCCAAGAATGGGTGCAGTTCAGGTCTTATATGGGCCCACAAATGGTAAAATATAACTTTCTGTTGCCCCAGACGTTGTGGATGTGAGAATTTCCATCTGGTCACAGCCTCCAGCCTGACAGACAGCACAGTGAATTTAAGCTTAGCTCTGTGTATGGCCATCTGACACAGCTGCAGGTTTCCCTGGCTACTGTTGGCAACTCCTGCACCTCTGTGTCACACTCCAGAAATTCACAACCAGGTGGAGAGAGGTAGCAAGGGCCATGCTAAAAGCCAACATGTTGCACTAGGAGACAAACTCAACGTAGAGACTGAGAGGCATAAGTCACTCACTGTTCTCAGGCAGATTGTCCAAAACATCAGTGATGGTGTCCTGTTTTTCAAACCCATGCACTCCAAGTAGGCAGGGTGCCTGGGTAGATGAAGATGCTTTTGTGTATAGCCACTGATGGTCTTTCTGCTGCTCATCCAATGGATCATATTGGACATAGACAGATGTCTTACTGTGCCTTTGATCAAGTGAAATGGGTACAAATTTTGCCTTTGACTGGTATGGTTTTGAAGTGATGTATTTTGTTAAATGAAATGCAGTGTGGGAGTGCTGCACTGTTAGCAAGCTAAGCTGTGTCTTGGGAGCAGCAACTAGCAACTACATCTTTTTTTAGAGCTGAGAAAAGTAAAGTATGGTGTTGAAGAAAGGCTGCTGATCTCTGCATGGTAGCTTGCAGCTATGGTGACTTAAGAGAAGAATCTAGGTGTCAGACTATTCAGATACACAAATCTCTTCCTGCCCCTCTCCTTCTTTAGTACCTCTGCTTTCTATGCTTAAATAGGGAATTGTCTTCAAAGACATCTCTTTATTGAAAGACTCTCCTTAGCTCTTTGCCTTGTGTCCACGGATTCATGGGATTCATGACACAGAGCTCCCACAGCTGAATCAATACTTCTTTCTGATCTCTGCTGTTGTATATGCAGGAACGTATATGTATATGCTTGCCAACAGGCTAACACTAGAGTGCCAGATCCTATAATGTAGCTGTCATATTTGGACGCAAGAGAGCAAATTTGCCGCTTAACCTGGCAGCCTGGTCGTGAAGAAATTGGTTTTGATTTTGAGATGGAAATAATTGCTATTTTCAATCCCGTGATTTTGATCTGTTAAAGTGAATTATTGGCTGTGGTGCTTTATTTACGGAATACTCTCCCAAAGCTGCTGCTTCCTATTTCTTTTGAACGTTCATTCTTCATTGATCTCACGTTGCAGAGAAGCACACCATCAAGCAAACAACCAACCCTGTCGTAAGAAATTGACTTGAAGAATAACTCTAAGAAGGTTAACTGACCAAATCAAAAGCAGATCTACTTAATGAGTGAACAAGCAGGGAAATACAAGAGTCCAATTTTTTTTTTATCAAGTCCAAACAAAATAACAAAGTCACAAAAAGGATGAAACAAAACGGGCCACATGTTTTTCCAGTTGCTTGATTTCAAGTTGCAAGATTCACAACAGCATTTAGTTTTGAAAAAAACAGTGTTTTTCAGTAGAAACAAATTAATCAAGAAATTGTTAACCAGCTTTTACAAGAAGACACTCTGTGACTAGCATACATTGAGATAAAACTATAGAGGGAATAAATTACAGCACATATGAAAGGCAAGGGTACCTTGAGGAAAGAAGTGTAATACTAAATTGAGTAAAGGGAAAACATGAGATGTAATGTCACAGAAAATCTGAGTTAGCTCCAGTTAAACTTAACTCAGGATGCAGTAACTGTTTCCCACATTAGCTGGTGAACTCACTAGCGTTAATTACTAAGGTAATCTGAACCATTCTCCTGCCAGCTCTGGAGCCAGCTGGAGAGGCTGTGAGCACCAGGGTGCAGTAGCACGTCTAAATATCCAAAAAGTGAACCAATAATCAGGAGGAGGAAATAAAGTGCAGAGCATAGATTTGGCTGCAGTTCAATATTTCTGTGATTTTTTTAATGTAGCTTTAAAGAAAATGCAAGGGAAGGAAAGGAGATTAGATGAAGAGATACGACTGTCTACCAAGGATATGTTGTATGCTCTCTACAAATTATTTCAGAATCTAAGAGAGAGAAAGGAGGAAATTGAAGTCAGCATGTTTTAATACATTTATTCTAATTCAATTTTATTGAATGATTTTCAACTGTAAACAAGCTTGTATTTTAGATTCTGTGCAAAATAAATCCCTTCATAGTGCCAATATAAACATACATCTTCCCTTTGCCCTCAGTCCGCTGTAGTTTATGCATTAACAGGGACTTTCTGCTGGAAGCCTTTGTTCTTTTAGAGCGCCACTCCTCTGGGATTTAGGCTCCCTGGTTGGCCACTGTGCCGAGCTCTCCTGATAAAACAGCAGGTGGATCTGAACAGCCACCAAAGTTAATAACCTGCTAAACCAGGGACAGGAAGGACAGTAGCAATTATACAGAAAATATTTCCATTGAAAGAGTATTCCTCCTTTGATACTTCAAAAATGAAAATTGATATTCATAGCCACATTCTACCTAAGGAATGGCCTGACCTAAGAAAGGTAATAAGAGTTTGGATATTCAGTGCCTTATGTTATCAGCAACCATTTCTACCAATGTAATTTTTGAAAGAACAATGAATGAAGCTTTCTGTTATAAATATCTCTAGTTTTTTGTCTAATTTGATTTTTTTTTCAGCTTTAAGAAATTTGCATTGCATTACTTTGCAAAGCAAGAGTCCCAGTAAGAAAGGGATGGAAAACTGGGCTCTGTTCCCCACTCTTTATTTAGTCTGAAGCAATTCTTATATTTTTGCTTGTTTTTTTGAGAGACCTAAAATTGTCAAGTGATGAGGCGTAAATTCCACTCTCTTGATAAAACCGGAGCTGTCAGGTTCCCAAACGGTATTTACGTTTGTTTTAAATAAGAGAGATAAGCAAATATTAGACAAGATTAATGTTACCTAAGACAAAATTCATTCACATCTTATACCCACAGGCATGAAAGTCATTAACTTCAACAGGAGTGGGGTCACTCTAAGTATGGTTAATTAATGAAGATGATCATTTTACTAATATCTGTTATTTTTTTCAGTTATGGGAAAGTAGTAGCATATTGTATTAAAAATACAAAATCTCAGTTGTCATAACACTGAAGCTATAAGTCAACTGTTCTTAACTTTGAATCTTTGCGTGGTATTATTATTATCATTCAGTGACAAATTTGTTCTTGTCAGTAACAATTTTCATGATCCTGGGAAAAATATTTGAGAATGGAAAGTGTCATTTAGGTTTTCGTGTAATAAATCTAATCCTTTTCTTAGTTCAGATTATCAAAAGCCATGTAGTCATTTCATTCTGAATTAGGTTTTAGAGTTACTGCCTAAATAATTAAAATCACAATTCAATATAGAGGTCTGATCATTTTTTGACTCATAAGGGATCACATCTCCCATGCTTCAAAGGGTACGGAAAAAGATCACATGAAACTATATTTATATATAGTTTATACACACATATGTATAAAATTATTTGCACTTTAAAATTGCATTCTGATTTCCAGGATATCTATTTTTTATAATTCTTTAATGTTTCCATTCATGATAAAAAAGCAGAGTAGAAAAGAGAAGACCTGCATTGTTGCTTCTTTCCTTATTGTAATTCTGTGTTGGTTGTAGTTTGAATGAACGTTCCCTGTGTCTGACAGTAGCATGGAACCACTTGATTTCATTGTGCCTCTCTGACAACAAAAGAATACCATTATTTCAGCCACTCTCTTAGTCATATGACACACTAGCTGAAACTTTGTTTTACACTTTACATTTCTTTAACTTAATTGTTTTGAGGTTGATGTTGGCAAATTCTCACATAAGCTTTTCATATGCATTAGCTCTGTGTTTTGCTGGATTTAAGTGTGACAGTCTAGTGTCAGTTCACTCTTAGCCAGAGAGCTGCTGGAAAATGTAAACAGCATATTAGGAAAAAAGCCATGATAAAACCTGGCGTTAAGAACATAGATAGTATTATTTCTTGAGTAGTAGTGAAAACCAATATTGTTATGCACCAAATGTTTGTTTCCTCGTTTAACTAGGCAGATCTTTTTAAACATCTATTTGAACTTCCTATTTGTAATTATAAGAGCTCCTCAATGAAAAACACATGTACACTGGATATTGTAGGTCAGATGGCATATTTTTTAGAACAATTATGTCTATTTTAAATGGATAGGAGTTTAAATATCCAGACTACAAAGACTCTTGCTTGTTTCAGATTTTGTTGTCCTTGTTTACGTAATATTCCTAAAAAAAAAAACCTATAAAATTCCGTCATTCTGATTTTACATGATTTTAAAAGGTTTTTTTTGTCTGTATATACTTTAAAAGGGCAATAAATTCACGGAGATAAATCACCTCAAGAATCCCTTGATGTTCATGGACATATGTCAAGGCTGAATTCACTAGTTAGACACCGTAGGTCTGTGTTGCATTTATTTAAACACTGATAAAGAGGCAAATTTTTAAAAGATCATTTCCAGCTGCTAGTTTTTGTTTCCTGTGTTCTAAAGATTGAGTGATTCAATGGTTTATTAATGGGCCTGGAATAGAAAACAACTCTCAGAATTCCCTAGAGTCCTCTGAAAATTCAAGCCATTAACATAGTTCTCTGCATCTCGTGCATGGAAAACCGATCAGACAATCCAAACATGCACACATAGCGCTAAACTTTTCTTTTTTCCAGTCTTATAAATACTGAACCTTGAACCTATGAATAGAAAAATTCCATTATCAAGATACTTATTTAAGAGCTTAGGAACCTTACGAAGCTTAAAAATTCATAGAAATAAATGAAATAAGGACTGTCCATACACCCAACTAATAACTCAGGGGAATAAAGAAGAAAATAACTTCAAAAACAGACCATTGAGTTTCTCTATTGCCTAAATGCTCCTTGAGCACCTTTAAGGTACTTATTTTCTGCACAGCTTACAATTGCAATTAGCAGAGCTAGTAAAAACTTAAAGTTCTCATTAGATGTCACTCACAAAATTTTCTCTAAATTTAAATATTATATATAAAACCCTATAAATTTATAAATTTAAATAAAATATACATAGCTGAACGTAGCTAAATAAAACACACATAGCCTCAGTCATTAGCATCTCTGATTGGCTGAAGTCTGGAGGCTTGGCTCTGCATGCCTACTTTAGGAAAGCTCACAGTGGCATTAAGTAATGATTTGTTATCTCAGAAAATTCAGGACTGTGTTGAAATTGTTTACACTTCAGTGAAAGAAATGCCTGCTTTTACTCAGTTTCCTTTGAAATGTTTCTTTACAGAAAATTCAGAATTCTGAGCATTGTTTTGAGTCTATTATAATATTTCAAGATTACATTTATTTCTAATCTGATAATTTATGAAAATAAAAGGAAATCAGCATCTTTTGTAGGTTTGGGGTTTTTTGCATAAACAATTTTGAATCTCCCTGGTAGAATCAATGAGCATCTAAGCTTCTCCTTTTTAGCTTCTCTTGGCTGTTTAAATATTAATAGGCGAGAGACTGACCTTCAGTCCTGCTGCTGAATCATGGAAGCAGAAAGTGGAATCGATACATCTTTGTGCTAATGATTAACTGATCACAGATTGGAAAATTGTCAGCTCAATTTTCATATTGCCAAATGCTTGATTTAATTTTTTTCTGTGTTAAAATCATTCCAGTTAGAATGTCAATATAGTAAGCAACTTTAAGCACTTGGAAATCACACTTAAAAATGTTGTTGCACTGAGCTGAAAGTTCAGATCTACAAACACCATTAGTCCAGTCCAATTAAACTTCAGCGCTTCTGCTGAAGGCAATGGGGCTACTCATAGGCTCAAAGCTGAGCATATGCATAAACGTTTCTCCTGAATAAGTTGCCGCTGGCTTGTAAGAACTGATATTTTTATTATTATTGCAGAGCGCTAATTAGCACTGGCTTTTTCTTCTTTCTTTCACAGAGATATGGATACGGAGGATGGGTACAGCTGGATCACCACTGCAAGGTTTGGGCTGTTTGGTGCTCTAAGCTGATCTCTTGTTGTCATCAGGAGCACAAACTTACTCAGTAAATCTATTTAAAAGCAAATTGGCGATAAGATTGGCTATGTCTGATACAGATTTCTCTAGAGGTCTATCTTCTCTGAAGTAATATCACTCTAAGTTCTTATATACCTCAGTAAATTTTTTTGCTTGAGAGGTGAAACTCATTCTTTTTTATGAACCAATATCCATTTTTCATCATCATCTCATATTAGCACTTGGAATGGATAGCTCTAAGGATTTCTTTTCAATAAGACAGGTCAACCTAAAGCAAATTACACGTAGATTATTTTTTTTGGTTGCTGTTAAATGCAGTCATTTGTATGAGAAGCAAAACCTAAAGGAACTGGTATTTTAATAAAAGTTAAAGAACTCATCTGAAAATGCCTTCACATCTGAGTGAAAGGGAAAGAGGAATTTCTGTAATTTCATGACAAGGAGAACAAGTAACAGAACAATAAGGATAATCCATAGGTTTGGGGACCATTATGTAGGAAAGTAGGAGCCAGAGGTTTATTGGCAAGTGAAATGCAGTTGGGGTCTGATATTACTTCACCTTTTTATCCCCATCCACTCTATTAACTTCATAAAGGCACTTCTGAGCTACATTAAGACAACTGGAACAGCTTGTCTCCAGATGCCATGAGTCTATGCTAACAGTCCATCTGCATTCAAAATCCATCCTGCTGGTACTGAAGTTGGCAGAGTACATGGATTTAGTCTGATGGAGACAGAACTAGTTCCTTAAAGTCTTGATTCTTATCTCGCTCAGAATAGAGCAAATCGGCAGTAATTTCAGTAGTATTCACTGTGACACAACAATGTAAAACTTCTAAAAGCAAGATCAACCTGTTGCAGTTTATTTTTGATAAGAGCATTAAAAAAATTACCAGTATTAGTGGTTTTTTTACAGAGGGCACAAGGACCTAAGAGAAGTAAGGCTGATATAGGAAAATAATTCCCTTTATACATTACTATGTAGGTTAACTGTACCAGCTACTTTTAAGATGTTACGCCTGTTATCATATAATAACTTTGGCAGTCGGATATGTTTGTCTGTCTCAAACACTGTCACAGGAAGCCAGCTTCCTCCTGTGATCTGTCAGCCCCCCACTCCTAGGAATCTTTTGGAGTGCCTGTCGCTGCAAATGGCATTGGCCTCTGGAAGGAGGGAGATTAGAAAGATGGCAATAAAAAGAGGTCTCAGAAGACCTCAGGTCACTTTCCACTTCACTTCATATGTACTTGTCCCAAGTTGAAAAACTTCATCTGTAATTGCCTACCACAGGAATGTTGAGAGTTGTACAGATACGGAAGGGAGAAAAGCAATGGAGGGTATCAGCCAGATAATTAAGGAGAAAATATGAAGACAACGGAGGTTGGGTAGATAAGAGCAGAAAGAACAATTTGGGGATAGTAAGCTGGAAGACAAAAGATGCAAAGTTAAGAGCATAAATAGCTCAACAGAGAGTGTCAGCACATAGCCCACCTAAAGCACATGAAGAGTGCAAATAACAGGCTAAACCCAGCTATGTTATATACTGGCAGGCTGTATGCACAGGGGTTTACAAGGGTTAATCTCTCTCTGTCTTCTGAAATTCAGAGATGATCTCAAGATAGAAATTATATACTGAAAACTAGAGGGATAACTGATAGAAAGATTTAGTATTTAGCATTTTCAGGGTGACAGTGCCTCTCCCTATTTGGGGTAACCTTATAAAGAAAATAGTACTCAATCTTCGTCATTGGTTTTTTTGTGGCTTGGCTAAGTCATTCATTCTCTGTAGAGATGCAACTTCTTTTCTCTTTAGAGAAGCAAGACTTGCATCTTCCAGGAAACCAAGGTATTTAAATATATAGTTCCTGTTCATTTCAGTGGAACTAGACATTCCCTCATCCCCTTGACGCTTTGCAAAATCGTACTTCTTTGTGACTATATGTATAGTAGTAGATTCATATAGTAACTGAAAAAAGCTGATAAAATGGATACAACACAGTGTCTATTTATTGCAACCTAATGATATACACACCGTTGTCATTCTGTAACACGCAAGGCTAACAACCCTGTATGAAAAAGGACCACAGAATATGAAGGTTGGGACCAAGAATGAGGAGCAAACAAATATGCTGAAATTTCAGATCTGAGTCTAAGCAGGCATAGGAGGAGAGAACAGGCCACCTGCTGAACCAGAGTGTGGATGGCACAGCTTCTGAGATACGTAGTAGGTGCAGGAAGGGGAGAATTGTTGGAGACATTTTTAGCAGCTTAACTGTTTGTTACAGGTCTGATGCTAAAATTCCTTGCTAAAAATAGTTTGCAGAGGAACTTTGTGGCAAGTCAGTAATGGCCGCCTAGGCTCTGCAGAGAATTCTGTCTAGCCTACTTCTGTCTCAAAATGTTGCATGAAAAAAGTGCATGGCAAAATAAAATCCAGTTCAGATATGTGGAGCTGGGAAAGTTAACTCTTAAGATTAAGAAAAGAAAGGGAAAGTTTTTCATATCATTCTGTGGAGAAGCATCAGGGTCAAACTGGAGGAAAATAGTTACATATATTTTTAAAGTGCAATTTGGGACTTGACTGAGTAGCTCAGTGATGGGATTATTTTAAATGTAGCTTGCTGAACCCAATCAGCCTGCTGGACTTAATTCTTTAATATTTCTGTCTTAATTTCCACATAAATTAATTAAAGCTTTAAATATCAGGTAATGTTTAGGATGGAATGAAATAGAATAGAATAGAATAGAATAGAATAGAATAGAATAGAATAGAACAGAACAGAACAGAACAGAACAGAACAGAACTGTTCGGCTGTGCCCTTAAAAAAATGTGTTAACTTTGCAGCTTGCAAATAAAAATCTCTTGTCTTTAATGAGATTTTCAGCACTGCATCTGTTGGTTTGGAACATGAAAATTTTTTTTCTGATCCTTGTTTCATTCTTACTACTGCAAAAAACTTTGAGAATTGTTTCCCACTTGAGGGGTCTGAGTAATTTCTCATTCTAAAAATATCGGGTGCAGGATAGTGGCAGTGTCTAGAGACTGTAGCAGTATGACTCATTTTCCAGTCACAGTGTTGCTGGACCAGATCTTTCTATGCTTACATACACAAGCACGAATCTATTCAAATGGTCATGTTTTGCTTTCCTGCATAATCAAGTTTGTTGTTGCCAACATACAATGATGGGATCTTAGCCTCGACCTGTAGCGTGTTCACAAAGAGTCGGTTAATGCAAATGAAAATAGCAGTGTGCCCAACTAATTCTTCAGTGAGAACAGCACTCGGCTTATTGGAAACCTTTCCTGTATTGCAAACTCTGTTACAGCATTCAGAGAATAACTATTTATCTCAGCATTTAGGTATGAGCGCTGTCAAAGGTGCTAGTAAAATTACAATCTACCTAACGCTGTTTTCAATTTTATGAGAAGAAAATAACATGTGAGCATGCTAAGCCTTAGCTGTGTCTGAGGAAAGAATTTAAAGTCGCCTGTGTTCACAGAAATTCTCCCAGTGGTAATCCAGTAAAGGCTACATGATCTATTTGTATGGGATGCAATGCTCGGCTCTACTCTGTCTTTCTCTACTCACACCCTGAATATTTTGCCAATACTAGGCAATCTGCAGCAATGCACTAATATTTTTTTAATGTATTGGAATGTATGGCTGGAGTAAACCTTTCTGTCAGGTTGGAAAATCAATTTTACAAGAACCTGAAGTATTTTACCAGGAGATCAGGACTATGTAGTTGTTATTACTGACTGTAATATTTCAAGTGATTTTCACAACCTGTGATATAGCTAACAAGTAACTGGACAGTTTGCCAAGGCAGCACAGTTAGATTTGTTGAAGAGAGCTTTAAAATATTCATTAGGGCAGTATATTTGTGAATGATGTATGAAGTTAATAACAAATTCAAGGTTAAGAACAGCCTGACTTCTCAGGAGGGGACAGAAACCCAGCTCTGTGAGTAGTAGTGAAATTTTATTAGCTGTTTCTGTTTTAGCATACTAATAGGGAATATTCTGATTTAACAGAAAAATAGACAGGATCCTAAATAAATAAATTTTATGAGGAAAAATAAAGTGGCTTTTGGAGAGAGAGAATTCCTTTTCCAGAAGGTTCAAAAGACTGCCCTGCGCTTAGCTTCTGTTTACAGTGAAGGTGCAGGAATAGCTGCTGTGTTTTCTCCTGTGATTTTTAATTTTCAACTGCAGATGCAGCATGTTCCCTGTCCCGTACAGCTGCTGCATGACTGCGCTTACCCATCCCAAATACATAGCATCTCGGGGATCTTCTGACTCAGTGTTTCTGACTCAGGAACAGTGTTAAATTTCGTGACCTTGATAATATTTTGAACTTTGTATGTTTGGGAATTGGTGGCATATGGGGAAGGTATTACACTAATTCAGGTAATGGTTTTATGCTGTGTTTAGGTTTTGTTCGGTGGATTTTTTTTCCCAAATACAAATTCTTCAATAATTCCTTTTTTTTTTTTTTTCCTTAAGGAGAAAATGTAATCTGAAGACAACATAATAGGTCTCCTTTTGTCTCAGTATCACTGGTGATATGAAACAACTGGACTGAAATTAACAGAGTTGCACAATTATTTCTGTAGTTACTGGAATCATTGTGATGCTATTGACTTTAAAAGAACACACACATACCCAAGGGGAAAATTTAGCACGGTTTTAATTAGAGCATTGTTTTGAGGTCAAAATTTGGTTTGAGGATAAACTTGGGTTAAGGTACCTGGTATCTTTTCCAAACAAATGTACTGTGATAGACATTGCAAAAGAAAGGGGATTTTTTTTATTTTGAAGAATTAAAACTGAACTATAAATTACTGTTTTATTAATTACTATTTTAAAATAGTCTTTGATTAAAAATACCTAGTGAATAAAAATAAAAGAACAAAATTCTGTCACTGAATTTCTGTAGGGAGCAGAACATACTCAAGCGACTATAAATTAGCATGTACTACTTTATCACATTTATAATATATGAAAATGTCATTTCACAGGGACAGGCAAAGATGATGAAGGATGGAAAGGTTTTTAGAGTTATTCAAGAGAACTGCTGGGATCCAGAAGTACGGATTAAAGAGATGGACCTATCAGGTACTTCCATAAAGGAATTGAAATCATTGTGTCTCATTTAGAATAAGAGGAACGTCTCTGTTAGTGTATCTGAAAGTGCTCAATAACAATATAAAAATTAAAAGGTTTAGCATACTGATTAATTAGTTTAAATTTGTTGGAAGTCAGTGAAAATGTGTATGCTTTATATTCAGACTCAAATAGGACATATTCCCAAAATATACCTCATTTTCCGTAACAATTTCTTCCCCACGTGGGCTCACTGATTTTGGTGGGATTGTTAATACAGAATGTTAATACAGTTGACGTAAGTAAGGATGACTAACTGTGACCCTGAAAAGGCAACATGCATTCCAGGTATAGAAGTGGTTTATGTAAAAGAGGAAGCCCTTCCATTTTTGTTCCAAATGTTAAAAAGATTCTGTTTACTCATAGGATTTTTTATATGTTTGTTTCCTTTTCTAATATTTTCTCCTGTTTACATGTTGCATCTTCATTCTGTATTTTTGCTAGAGGCCCCTGAGCCTGGAGAAGTGGTACAATTACTTTCTCGGAAAAGAATTTTTCTGAATTAGAAAGAAACTCAACCAGATGCCAAATTTGCAAATTTATTTTCCATCAAGTTACTTGCATGCCACTAAATGAGGTTTGTAAGATGGGACACTGAGAATGGGAGAAGAAACTTTTAGTCTGATCAGTTGTTTTCGTTAGTTCTTACTAACACTGTAATTCCAAATTGGTTTTGTGAAAGAAATATTATATTAGTATAGATTATTTTTTTCTTAGATTGGCACCTGAATAATTCCCTACATCAGTTTCTCAGTAGACACAACTTGAATATCTTCTCCAATTTTTTGTAAGGAATAAACATCAGAATTACTTCAAAGAGCAGGTATTTTATAAGTAGCATTTTTATGATTATTGTTTCCTTCTCTCATGGGACAGTGTGTCAGGACATACTTTGGGTCATTCTCCGTATGTAGATTTACTGCAACATGCAACACAGGCCAATTTAGGAACTCAAGGGCTGGTGGGCAATTTATGTAAACACTACTTAGATAATTTTCAGCTACATCATTTTTACCCTGGAGGAGCAGTATTTCAGACTCCAACCATTGAACTGCTAATGGGAATACTGGAATGTCTTTGCAACCTCTCTGAAATATGCTGCCTTGACTAGACTGTAGTCATTCCCTGAGTTAGCTCAGGGATTTGGGGGATTTCCACATTGTTCAACCACAGTGCGGATGACAAATAGCCTTTGGGCATCTTTCCCTTTCAGATATTTCCCCCAACGCTAATGACAAGTTTCTATAAAACAATTCTTCTCCATCTATTTGCTGTAGACAAAGGGAAGACACAGGAACAATTCTTTCAAATTTTTGCAACAGCTCTTCAGAAAAGAAAATGTATCATAAAGCCAACCACCACAACATTTCTTCACAAACTGAACAGTGCTCACTTGGTTAAAAAAAAATAAAAATCTAAAAGTGTGTGTTACAGCACCATCTGGTGACTTGTGCCTTAAAAATGTCCCCTTTTATTACAGCACTCCAGAGATACAGGCATCAGCCAATTCAGTGTAAAAAAAAAAAGGTCTTAGTGTTTTTCATTCTTACTGGTCTTCTAATGATAAAGACTATGGGCCACATTTACTCTTTTTTGGTTTACAAAGCTGTAGCTACTTAGTTCAAAGACCATTTTCTGTAACACAGGCTGTGATAGATTGCACCCAAGAGTTTAACCTCCAAATATGGCATAATTTTGGAACAAAGATGCAAGGAGTCTCCCGACTGAACGAAACTATTACCAGCCACTGTAAGATACGTCGTGGTTTAGTCCCAACCGGCACCTAAGCGCCACACAGCTGCTCACTTGCTCCCATTCCCGGTGGGTGGGATGCAAGCAAAGCAAAACAAGGAATTCATTCACAACTTCACAACTTCCCATGGGCAGGCAGGTGTTCAGCAGGTGTCTCCGGGAAAGCAGGGATCCATCATGCGTAAAGGTTGCTTGGAAAAACAAGTCACCATAATTCCAAATGTGTCCTCCCCTTTTTTCTTCTTCCCCCAGCTTTATATACTGAGGAGGACATTGTATGGTACGGAATATCCCTTTGGTCATTGGGGTCAGCTGTCCTGGCTGTGTCCTCTCCCAACTTCTTGTGCCCCCCCAGGCTGCTCGCTGTCAGGACGGTGTGAGGAGCAGAAAATGCCTTGACTCCGTGCGAGCCCTGCTCAGCAATAATGAAAACATCCCAGTGTTATCAACACTGTGTCCAGCACAGATCTATAGACCCATACTATGAAGAAAATTGTTAACTCAGAGAGATAACTTACACCTTGGTTGCTAAAAGGCTTTGTGCAACGCCCAAGAAGTCTTGCCAGCAATAAGAAATGGTAGCCAATGTACCAAAGAGACTAAACTAGTTCTCATAGTCATATGTACTATGTCTATTTGTTATAGCAAGCCTGTGTCTTGATCCACTCAATAAAACAAGCTATCAACATAATTCAATAAAACAAGCTGCAAAGGTAACGAACATCACAATTCTGTGACACAGATCATTACAATTTTGTTGGAGAAAATGTTTCAGTTAATCCTAACTGCTTTTTCTTACTATTTTCTCCTTTGTAAAACCCTCTGAAGAGGGTACAAAGTAGAGGTTTTTCTGTGCTGGTTCTTCTTCTTCCTAAAGCTAGTGTCTAGGAATGTTCAGCTTGGAAATTTTCCCCTAATGTTTATGTGAAATTTGCTCAGAAGTGTAAAAATGGATTGAAACCAGATGCAATGCTTACTTTGTAAAATATGGGGAATGTTCTCAAACATACTAATGAAGTGTCCTGTAGCATATTGGTGGATATTACGACTTAGGCTGTACTTACATATATATGTAATTTTGTGGACCTAATCCTTAATCCAAAACCATTGCTGCTGCGTATAATATTGATCAGATCTTGTAAAAGAGAGTCAGCTTCCCCTCTATGTTTCCTACTTAGGACACTGAGAAGGAGAATAAATAATTTTGTTAAACTTTTGAGCACTTTGGCAAGGTCATTGTCTTAGAAAAAAATCTCATAGAGTTTGTTCTGCTATCTTTTGCATTACAAGTTTCATTACTAACAACAAAGTTAAATTTTCTAAAGCATGACCAAATATGTGCATAAACATTACAATTAGATCTAAAATTAAAAAAAAAAAAAAGTTTTGCATGTAACTATTTAGTGAAGTCCTAATTATCATTGATTGTTTCTTCTGTTGTTAATCTGCTGTTTGTTGTGTTCATTCCTGTAGCCTGTCACACACAAACTTATGGTATAGAGTTGCCTATGAACAGAAACGAAACAACAGAGACTTAATTCTCTTTATCGCTAACATCAAAATTATTTCTTAAAACAGACAGAATTTCTTATATTTACAACCTCAGTAGTCCAGACACGAGATGAATGAAACCTAACACAAGGGGCTTTGGGAAACACATTACCAATGACTGTTGACATAACATTGTTTATCTTTGAGCTAATTTACCTGTTTATTTATTAAATATATATGATAAACATAAGTAAACTTAAAATACTGTATTCTTTTGGTTTAATGTCACATTCATTTATGTGAGTAGCATTAAATTGCTATTTTAATTAATTGTACACATGCATACTAAATACTTCTAAAATCAAAATACTTAGTTTCACAAAATAATGTAGTATGAGTAGGAAAGTGTTATTTTTCTTCCTACTTAGCAGAAATATTCCAATCCTAATAAACCGATACACTACAAGATTTATTACCATGATCCTCAATTAGCAAAAAAGAAGATTCCATCCATATCACTATTAAATCAGTCTTTCTTACCATTAAAGCTTTTACCTTCCACCTTTCAAACCAAAATCTTAATTTTTAAACTTTTACCAAAAAAAGAGGCAAGATTAATAACTGCTTTTTCTTACTCAGGAGTCACAGTCCAAGTCCTTTCCACAGTCCCTGTTATGTTCAGCTACTGGGTAGGTTCCTACTAGCATATTTTCTAATTCATATGTTACAAAATGTTTAAAAAATAAATGCATCCTCCTGTAAATTATGCAATTGAAGTAGTCAGCAGAGCACTGAAGTAAATGGGGAACCATTCTGCTGTGAAAAACAAAAGACAAAAAAATAGTCCAGGTGTCAGAAGAGCCAGCAGGGTGGGTGTCCTGGCAAAACTCCGCTCCGCGGTACACCCAGTAAGAAAGAATGAGACAACAGAATTTCTTGTGGGGATCTTATGGGGGGTGTTGGAAACAGAGAGAGAATTTACACAGCGTGAATCCATGGGTAGCAGGTAGACATATATGTACAGATTCTATGAAAACTAGACATCGGTCGGTATTTCCTCATGAAAAAAAGAAGTAAAAGATATATTTGTGGTCTTATCCCGCTTTCTTTTAAGTGTGGTATGGGACTCATTGACTTAGAATGCTTTGAATCTTAAAATTCAGTAGCAAATTTAAATTAATATGTTCCCTGCATGGTGGTTTTGAATGCATCAAAGAAATAAAAACAGTCTGAGAAGATAAATCATAGCAAAATGCTGTTCTAAATACAGTCTCAATTTGACTATTTAGCTATGTGTACAAGTCAAATTGTTGTATGGAAACAGAAATGCTACATTAAAAATCAGTGCATTAAGCCCATAACATAGTGGTACTACTACATATAAGTAGTACCACTGATCTTCAGAATTTCTTGTCAGGTGACATATCTTTAAAATTTTAATCTGGTATTTATGGGAATATTTTCCATTAAATATGTATTAGGGAAAAACAAGAAACTGGTTGTATGGATATTGCAGTTCCCTTATTAAGAATTATGACTGTTATCTCCTTCTAAATGTTAGAGGGGTTTGCTCAAGCTTTCTCTGAAGAATTCTCATGCTCCAGCATCTCACATTTCTTGGTGTTATCTCTTCAGCTTCAATAATAGGAGACTAAATATTCATTGCTATGTTTAAAAATCATATGCTGAGATTTTTGCATTGGGATAAACAAAAGAAGAGGGCTGGTTTACACAAAAGATCAGGTACTTAAGTGATTTGGCAACTTGGGCTTTGTTACGCTCATCCTGAGCAGTAAAGGCAACAGCAGTTGATAAAATGTTCAAGACAGGAAGGTTTTAAAATGAGGCAGAATTTAGCCCTGCTGGTTTGCAGCCATTCAGAACTGTAAATTTTAGGTTCAAACTTTCTGTCTGAATCGTTTGCTGTGACATTTATCCAATATCTTCCAAAGGTGATAACATTTGAGAACTATATTTTAATGTACTATTCTGCTTAATATCTTACCAGGCCAAACCTCAGGATACTTTAGATCTAGCCCAGATATTAAATAATGACTTAGCTGCTACAGTAAAAAAGTACCCCAAGAGGTTTGTTGGCTTGGGTACATTACCTTTGCAAGATCCAGACCTGGCTGTGAAGGAAATGCATCGCTGCGTGAATGAACTTGGATTTCCTGGAGTACAAATAGGATCTCATGTCAATGAATGGGACCTGAATGCACCAGAACTGTATGATATTTATGCTGTGAGTAAATGTTTCTTTCCTTATTTTGGGGAATTCTATGATACAGAATTCTGATTAAAAATATCTTGGGACATAGTAATCAACTCAAATTATAGGTACATTAAAACAATTGAGCCTTCTAATCTGCTTAGTGTTTAAAGCTTTAATTATATATGATATTTCATTATACGACAATAGTACAATATAAAGCATTCTGAAACATACTTTATAATAATAAATAAAAAATCTTTTTATGATATGAGTTCTTAAAGTAGAGTTGCCTTCTTGGTTTGTGAGGATAAGTGAAGTATCAAATAAAGCATTTCTGCACTGTTTGCTTTTGGGATCAAGTTACTGTATCCAGTCCTATTGAGATAATTGATACAATTCCCTGAGATTTTCAGAGATTCCGGTAGAGCTAAGGAACCATACAAAATTATGCAAATGGGACCAAAAGTTCCAAACTGAATGTATTGATTATAAAATTAATTTGATTGCATTACTTAAATAACCCGAGGTCCAGATGAGGATGGTCATTTGTCTAAATTACGGGGTTTAATTAATGTACATTCTGTATCTCTTTCAGGTTATTATAGCTGTCAGCTTGAAATTGATTTGTAGAGGTTATTTTTCAGAATGCCAAATTTCTTCAAGAATTCTGTTAGTGCAACATCTGGACCACTTGTTTTTATGGTAATATACAGTCAGTTATCAACTTCCACTCTTGGAGATGCACACATTCAGAGAATCACAGCATGGCTGAGGTTGGACTCTGGACGTCATCTGGGCCAACCCCCTGCTCAAGTAGGGCCACCTAGAGCCAGGTGCCCAGGACCATGCCCAGTTGGCTTTTGACTATCTCCAAGGATGGAAATTCCACAACCTCTCTGGGCAACCTGTGCCAGCACTCAGTCACCCTCACAGTAATAAAGTGTTTCCTGATGTTCAGAGGGAACCTCCTGTGTTTCAGTCTGCGCCCATTGCCTCTGGTCCTGTCACAGGGCAACACCAAAGGAACCTGGCTCCATCTTCTTTATGCCCTCCTTTCACGTATCGGTATACATTGATGAGATCCCCACTGAACCTTCTCTTCTTGGGCCAAACAATCCCAGCTCTCTCAGCATTTCCTTATAGGAGAGGTGCTCCAGTCCCTTCATCATCATACTGGGATCTCTCTCTCATACTCTACATTCTTCAGTTTATGTTTAACACATGTAGAAAGTAACCTCTATCAATTTTAGAAACATGCCTGGATAATAAAGATTGTGAAATTAAGCCAGATTTGATAATGAACTTTGTCAATCTACCAAGCCAGTTATTGAATCGCTATTTTTAGTTTACAAATGTAGATGGCAATTAGTCTCTACAATCCAAAAGCTGCAGCTTTATTTATGCATGTATGGGTAAATAAACCCAAATTTTTCAAATGTGTGATAATCTCCTTAGCAACAAGAGGAGGTCCAGAAATACATCTGACAAAACGAAGCTGTTACATCCTGGTTAAGCATATGAATGACTCTGATGACTATATATTCAAATTTAAGCACATAGTTAAATTACTCAGTCATAGTCAGCATCCTATATTATTCTCCTTTTTTCCTTTCCTGTCAGTAGTTTGTGAAAAATTAATATACTTGAGTGGAGATGGATTATTGATCAGAATACAGCTAGATTTCAGACTCTTAGGGTGGATTAGGAATGTTTTTTTAACCCAGGCAGAGGGCCAAAGGGGACAAATGTAGTGCAACAGCAATGAAAGTTCCTGAAGGCAGCTGGAACAATTCTGCAAAACCATCCCAAAATGGTTCTATAAAACATTATGAGAATTCATCCTTATATCTGTAATGAAACCAAAAGAATGCTAGTTTGAACTGAGTTTTATACTGCAGGATGGCTGAAAAACACAGCTAAAAAAGCATCTTGTGCCAGATTAATCTGAGGAACACTTGGCTTGCTAAAAAGGTATTATCATCAGTGTTTCTAATCCTGTAGTGTCTAAAAGAACTTTAAAACTAAGTGAGGACATCAGGATATGGCCCAGAGGAGTAAATATAACCAACTGTTGCTTATAGTTCTTACTTCTGGGCCTATTTTCATTACTAGTACTAATGCTAGGTACAATTTTGGAGGTAATCTTTAAAGCATGGCTAAGAACTAAGATGCATTTTGGTATGATTGATATGATTAGCATGATTATGCATTTGGTATGATAATTGGTATGATTAGTATGATTTAGTATGATAACTAAAAAGATTTTTCTTTTTGCTGCAGGCTGCCGAAAAATTAAATTGCTGTCTCTTTGTGCATCCCTGGGACATGCAGATAGATGGAAGGATGTCCAAATACTGGTTTCCCTGGCTAATAGGTGAGTGTATACTTACTTTGCTTAATCTAAATTTATGAACTGTCACTGGATTATGCCCAGAAGATTGTTACAAAGGTACTAGTACAGAGAAAAAATTACATAGCTTTTCTATCAATCTTTTTATTTTAAATCAAGTACTACAATTAAATCTGTTGTGTAAATTCAGCAGTCATTTGTTTTTAAGCTTGTTTAGTTTGTCTAACTTTTAAATACCTAGAATTAAAATTATTCAGACTAGCAACAGAATCTAGTATTTTCTTTTGTCCTAAATACAAAGAGCAGATGACTTGGGAAAAGTCTCTGAAATGAGCTCCTCAAAAATAATGTGAGTTAATGAAGGAGTAGGCAAAACCGAATATTACTTTTTAGAATTTCTTGGATTATTTCCTAGAATTAAGTTGGTCAAAGGAAATAAATCTAAGTTCACATCAACTATAACTGAAACAACACGTACTTTAAAAGCTCCCCATAGATGTAAGGAATGATCCAGTTTCTGTTTTTTTCCCCATCTGCTAGGGAAATCAGAACAACATCAGGAGGTGGGTTATACTGCTACCTAGAAGTGCTTGGACCTGATTCCACCCTCACTTATTCTGTTTTGCATTGTTTTGTTTTGCACGGTTTTGTGCTGCTTCCAATCGAGGTGTTCTGAAAAACATACATGATCCACGTGTCATATACATTCTGCAATATACACTAGAAAATCTTAGTGCCTCAGTCACCAGTGCATTATCTTAAAACAGTATCAATTAGTTTTAATCAGAGCAGGGTCAACAATACAGATTTAACAAGAGACTGAAATTACTGCATTCCCTTTAAAAAGTACAATTAAAATATTTTCCTACAAAGCCTAATAAGGTTTTGCATAGAGTCATTTAGGTTGGAGAAGCCCCTCAAGATCATCAAGTCCAACCATAAAGTCCAACACATCTGAGCGTATGGTAAAACGTTAATGAAAGACAACCTTTTGAGCTGGATGGGTATTATTTCCCCCATAGATGAGGGGAACTGAGTTCCTAATTTCAAGCTGGATGTCTGAAGTTAGGTGCCTAAATGGGATGATATTCTAAATGTTAGGTGTGCTCAGAAACTGGGGCCTGATGTAGGAACCTAAATTGCTTTCATGTTCCTAACACTGAGCATCCAAGTTAGCCAGAGGCAAAAAGAGAGATAGGTTATTTCTAAACTGCAGGAACTGGCACCATGTCATAACTAACGCCCAAATCTGTGTTGGAATATCCACCGACATATCTGCCCCATTTTCCACACAAAAGAAACCCAGAAACACAAGTGAGAAGAGAACCCGGCATATTCCATACTTGTCTTTGAGCTCGGATAGCTGGGGAATCGAGGCTGTACTGCACAGTTCAGGACATACTCAACCCGCCTGTCAGCTGTCCTAGTGAGGTAGGATAAAAACTGGGCTTAGAATTCAGAAGATCATAGCTTCCAGGCCTGTGTCCCCATTTCAGTTACTTAATGTTCAACTTAGTGTTCCTCTGATAGAAATAATGCGTAACCTTTGGCAGTTGCTCTGTGACTATTAGTTTTTCAGTAGGCTCAAGGCTAATTGATAAAAATGAAGATACCATTTATAACTCAAATGGGAAAATTAAAAATAAACCTCTCATACAGTAAAGCTCTTTTTGTTCTTAGGCATGCCAACGGAAACAACCATAGCCATTTGCTCCATGATTATGGGAGGAATTTTTGAAAAATTTCCTAAGCTGAAAGTTTGCTTTGCACATGGAGGTAAGTAATATACCATATTGTAAGTAAAATACCATACCAACATACCATATATACCATACTACACCTGCTCCTTACTTCCTGTTTTTTGATGTCAGCTAATAGGGTTACCACTCTAAGTCTGCCATCAGCTGAGCATTATTTACCCCAAAGAAGATAATCTGCCAGATCAGCTGCTTGTATGAACACTCTCTAACCTGTTTCAGACAGTGTTTGAACTGTTACAACAGCCTTTAAGGGAAACGAGGAGGCAGGGGAAACAGGAGATTGTTTGGGGAAAGGGACAAGGAAGCAGCAGGGGGGCAGTAGTGAAGAAGTGGGGAAAACAGAAAAGCTAATGAAGGGGAAGGAGTAAAAAATTGCTCATGCAGAGCACTTTCTTCCTAAATAGCTGACAGTACAACTTACAGATCTCTATTGATAATGTGGCTTTTTTTAACTCCTGCATATTTACAGCTTCTGTTACTGAAAATTTCTTCTTGCAGGTGGAGCTTTTCCATACACAGTGGGGCGAATCTCCCATGGATTCAATGTGCGCCCTGATTTGTGTGCGATGGATAATAAGGTGGATCCAAGAAAATACCTTGGCTCATTTTACACAGACTCTCTTGTCCATGATCGTGGTGCACTAAGGCTGCTGACAAGTGTAATAGGAGAGGTGAGTTTCAGTGCTTCCAGAAGCAGGGTGAGTCCTTCTTTATTTACTTCTCTATGAAATAGCAAAAGGAGAAGAGAAGAAGAAAGCAGGAAGAAGAGAGCAGATTCACCCAGTAAAATCATAATCTGAGCTATTACAAACTGATGTGCTTCTGCCATGTTGATAATGTTTCTACTATATGGAGGTATTGAAATGGTGGTTTTAATCCAGGAAATCATGCACTGTGAACCTTAGTTCAGTGAGGCTGCTTCCTTGCGTAAGGCTGTTCAGGATGGGAGTGCAAGCACAGACTGCTTCATTTGGAGCCTTGTTTTCAAATGGCTTAATTTGAAAACTCAGGTGTGTACTTGAAGAAACCAAATTGCATTTCCACGTGGGAAATTATAGGCAGAAAAAAGTCAATCATAAATTTTTTGAGAGGATCCTGGAGAGAAAATTAAACATCATGGGTTTGCAAAAATATTTTAATTGTTAGAGTAGAGAGTAAAGAAATCTTTGTGGTTTAGCAGCCTATTTAATTCGGGTACAGCATGGGAGAGAAAAATGCAAAAACATTCAAATAATTCCTTCTCATTAGTAAATGTTCAGGAAGGGCTTGAAGATGGCATCACTCGTGCCAACTTCCAATGGATCCCTACAAATCAACAAGGGACCTGTATTTGTGTCTTGATCTCTGGACCTCATGGAGTTTGTGCAGCCAGCGGGCAGATACCTACCAGACGTCAATAACAGAAATGCAAGCTCTGATGTTGACTTTCTTATCTCAGCAACTGTATTCTCGATTCCTGTACATTAGTTTCTAGGCTTACATAGTACTTTCTCACGTATGGGGCTGTTGCTGTCATCAGGGCCTCTCCAAAGACAGCTAAGACGAGTGTTTTCTTTCTCTCTACAGAAAAGATACTGTTGATTTCCCATTTTCATCTCTAACAGTCTGAACAGGTTGCTGCAATAAATCTGTACTAGAACCGGTACAGAAGTGACTTGCCTAGGTTAGCCAAAAATAATAATGCAGAAGAAACTATTGCTTTTCTTTACCATGGTACTCTAAGCCTGGGTCTCAACCCTTTGAAATCCATGGGGTTTCAGTCTGTCCTGCACAGGAAATCTGGATTTCTACCTGCAACTCCCCTACAGTACTTGCGCCTTTTAGGAAAACTTTGTATTTGAAGATTCATGAAAAATTCAACTATATGACAGCACAACTACAGCTTGAAACAATATTATAGAAAGTTTTTGTAAAGTGTGCATGTACCTGTACATGTATATATGCATACAGTAACACTACACCTCTAAGGAGGGAAGAGACAATAACTCTTACTTAAATCCACCATGAACCAAAAGTAGATTTATGGCAGGAGCCCAATAAAATATGCAAAAAACTTCCACACAGCCTAGTTCCATTAGAAACAAGATAAAACACAGGTCAGTTTACTTGTCAAAAGATGTGCTAATAAGCTGTTAATATTGGAAAGTTCTTATAACATCAGTGGGTATTAACTTGGGTGGCATTTGTTAAGTTCTTTCCATACATACAGACATGTTATAGCATTTTTTTGGCAGCGCTAGTCCTAGTGAACACTGCTGGAGAGACCTCTGCGCCAGATGAAGTTTAACCAGATGGAATATTAACAAAGTACTAGGGCTCCAGCCCAATATTGATTCCTGTTAATTTCTGTTACCAACTTCTAAATAGTAAATATATCACAGTCAACAGCTCAGGACTTTTTACTATGCATTACCTTTTGAATCTAACTGTAGCTTGAATCTAACCTGTGAATCTAATTGAATCTAACAGTAATTAAGTGGCTTTAAGTAGTTTTTACAATAGATTTAAAAACTTTACTGGATGTGCACTTCCATTTTACAAGACAGCCAAAGGCTTATGAAGTAACAGTTCAGCAGCACTTGCCTTCAGTTATCTCCTTTTCTGAGAAGTCTCCCCAAATCCAGACCATGTTCATCCTAAGTATATATATGTGCAGTTATAGTGTAGAGGGATGCGTCTAGCTCTTGAATTTAAAATCGCCATGTTTAGGTAGTCAGATTCATATTTTTTTAATGCCAAGGAGAGAAGGTCACTTGCTTGTTTCTTCTTTTCCATTTTAAAATGTTGGGAGACATGTTCTGCCACTGTTAGAAAGACCTTGATAAATTAGAATCTGTGTGACTCAGCATGGCCGAGACCCACAGATTCTTTTTCTGCTCTGATTCTGTTAGAAGCTGAACCACAGGTGTCAAGAGCAAAGCAGGAGAGAAAGTACAACAGGATGCGTAATCCATTGATGATGAACTTAATTTTTTTTCTGTTTTAATTTGTATAGAAGGCAAGTCTCGAAGCAGTTCTGCTTTCAAGTGACGAGTTAGCTTTGCTTCTCAAGGCTGCTCTGAGCTGTGGCTGTTGTGGGAAAGCTGCTCTCTTCACACCACGCTTAAGCTGTAACTTTTCTACCTTTCTTCCTAAGAAGCGACACGTAGGCTCTGGCCCCTAATCATGATCAGTCTTTGCAACTCAAATTGGGTTGTTTGAGGGGAGAGAGGTTCTGGATTCTAATTTGGTAATCTCAGAGTCACTCAGCAATAGCCTCTCTGGTGTCTCGTTTATTTTGTCAACAGACTTCTGAAATTCAGTTTTTTAACGCAAAAAATTGGACCAGTGTACTACATGGGATGTTGCTGTCTTCTTTAATTCTCCTCTGACTGTTTTGAGTTCAAGCAATGTGACATCAGGTGGAACCCCGGCACTGAAAAGTCATGAGTCAGATCCCAGAAACTTAAATGCTTTTAACACTCCAGAGAACTTGAAAAAAAAAAAAGTGGTTTTTTTTTCTCTTTTTCATAGCCTAAGGCATCTTAACCTTGAAAAAACATTCACTTCACATTTTCAAGATTTACTTTATAACCATGAAGATTAAAAAGTTCTCTCTTTTTGTCTGAGTAAAGTGTCAAAATGCTTTAAAAAATGCCAAATATCTCAGCATTTCCAGTGCAGCCATGTGCTAGCAGAATAAGACATATAAGATGAATAAATGCTGGGCTAAAAACAATGTGGTTGCCTCTTGAGGGTGACGCTGTAACTTTAGGAGCTGAAGGTTTGAAATAGGCCAGGTCTCTAGAGCACAGCCAGGAGCTGCGCTGGAAGGGCATCGGTGTGTGTAAAGACGTGTGTAGACGTGGCTTCGGGGCCTTGGGGAACAGCCGTTACCTGGCACCAGAATGTAAAGTGTTGGCTTTGGGCTTATGAATATTAAAACCCAGTGACAGCTGTGATGAGTCATGTACATTTAACTTCATCCCTTCTTAGTTTTGGGGGCAGGTTAATTGGAGCCTGCCCCACTTAAAGGAAGCAGAAGCGTACGTTTCTGAGAGAGAATTTTGTAAGACTGCAAAATTGCTGCAGTCCTTCGCTCCCCCCACGATGAGGTATCTTGAAGTGAATATAAATAAACACAAAATCCCTGATGATGCTGGCTCTAAAAAGTGAAGAACCGAGTTGACAGGGGATTAAATGATTCAGTGTATCTCTGCAAAAACTTCCCCATGGTGTTTCCTCAAGAGTCATCACCCAAAGGTAGAAAATTCTCTGGCCAGAAGTTGGAGCTGAACTGGCTATAGGAACCTGGCCTCCTGTTGAGACCTATCCTGAGAGCAGGAAAGAAGGTGAGATTCAAGGCAAATACAGTTTCTCACTAATATAAGAGGACAAACTCACACTTGATGCTCTCTGAGATTCATCTTAAGATTCAGGTCCCTATTACTGCGGAAGAAATTCAGCTGAGTAGAAGGGTCCACAGAGGTTAATCATATGTACCTTTTTAAAAGGAGAGATGCACTAATTAAGGTATTGAACTAAAAGTCCTCTAGGGAAAACTGACTTTGTTGATATACTTTGGAATAAGATATTAATGCATCAGTTGTGCTAGAAGTATTGCTTATCTGCAGAGACTTCACAGGACTTCTCTGAGGCTGGCTGCTAAAGACAGGTCTTGTAATCCCCATTTTATTGGTACAAAACTGAAGCTCAAAGAGTATAAATGAATAACCTAATAACACTAGTAGCAGAGCAATAATGCTGCTTCTAGATTTTTCTTCTTAATTTACAGCTTTTAATTTTACTGCTAATGGATAGATCACAATTAGCCGTGAAACACTTTACATTTAGGAAAAGAAAAATGCAATTGAAATAATATATATATTATTCCAATGAGGACATGGGATTTCTTTCTGCTTTGGTATACAGGAGATGTAAACAAAAATGTACAAACCTCCCTGGCTGATTTAACCTTGACTAATAAACAGCTGGGCAAATACTGGGTTTCCTTGTCCTTTACTTAGAAATCCTTTTTCTTATATAAACCTAGTATGTTTATTGGTTGTTTTGGTTTTGTTTGTTTTTTTTTTTTTTTTTATATGGCATACATTTGTTTTTCATATCTGAAGAAAATATCTTGGTATCAGATTGATTATAAACAGAGGAGTGTATCTAGCTGCTTAAACATATACACATCCAAATATATTTTGTTTAATCTACACTCAAAACTTGATTTAGTAGACAGAGGGTATAAATTCTCCTAATCTTATGGCAAGGCTTCTATAATAAATTATAACACAACAATATAGGACAGAACAATAGAATGTGTATCTTCTCTTTGGATTTCTTATAAGGTTTTTGTATAGGTGCTTTCAGAGACTCTCGGGTGACATCTACTGGAGGTGAAAAAATAATAATTAAAAAAAAAAAGCATTGACAAATAAGAAAAATGAATCATTTCATAAAATAACTGAATTATGTTTTCTTCATCCTATTTCAGCATTGGTAGCAGAGTTCAAATATTATAACAAGTGCCCCAAATTCATGAGCTTGACTTCAAATTCCTGAGACATTTAAAAACATATATTTTTAATGAAAACTGTGGTTTTCAAATATTCATGTCTCCAGGAGATGAAGCTTAAAGGAAAATAGACTTTTGATAAAATCAAGAGAGTCGGCAGCAGGCAATCTCCAAGGTAGATAAAATGGGGAAATATCATTCCAGTGTGAAAATGAACCAATAAATATGGACCTAATTGAGGATCTGCCTATTTCTTTTCATCTCTGATAATAGGAATGATGCATACAGGTTTTTATTGAATTTTCTTTTCACTGATTTGCTTTCAGAAACAAATCATATCATGTCACTCACATTTTCAGATCTGTGTTTCAAGCACACAGCTAATATCCAATCCCCAGTTAAAGACAATGACATTTAAAAAAAATTACAGACTTCCAAAAATAGGTGAAATGTAAATGAGATTTTGGGTTTGTTATCTGAAGCTGAATACTAGTTAAATTAAATTAAACTAAATTTTTTTTTATTTAAGTGTTTGTGGTAATTCTACACTGTACCAGTAGTATCACATTGCAATTATTACAGCTTTTCAAGTATCACACAGAAGATAATTTTGATTGCTTTGTATTTTTTATTACATGTTCTTCTCACATATACCTAATTTTGTGTGTCTCTGTGTGTGTGTGTGTGTGTGCAGTCAAGAGTTTCAGGGATGCAAACTCAAGCATCTTTTCTGAGTTTGGTAGAAAACTTTGTGAGATTCTTAAAGAAATGTGTCAAACTCATTCTCATGAGAGCATCTAGTGAACATGAAAAAGAAACAAAAAGTCAGTCAAGAAACAGAAGGAAGAATTCTGTGTACCCTTTCTCGGCCACTTAATTATGGCAACACTTAACCAAGATTAATCATTGCATTTTAGGCAAACTACTTGCAGAAGCAGTGCGAGCAGAGACAATAGATACCTTTCTATTACATTTCAGAGCAGCAGCACCACAGTACAGAAAACCAACCTGGGTAGGAAATTACCATTTGTGTTGTATTTTGTATTCACCTGAGCAATATACACTCATTCCTAGGGGGCTAGGATTTGCATTTGGAACTTCCTGTGTATCAGAATGAAAATACAGCAAACTTTAGTGAGACACCACAAAAGCAATAAATAATCTGTACTTTTTCAAACTTAAATTCACCCAATAAACTTGAGTCATACTTTTTGAGCTTTATTTTTTTCCTAATGAAAGTTAGAACCCAAAGATTATCTTCATAACCACTTTTGCAATTAATCAGCCCAATACATGCATGTAATTTCCTGTGGCTTATTATAAATTCCAGAAAGCACATGCAGCTATATTGTTTAATGTTACTGCAAAATGAACAACATGGTTTTCTTATTACCAGGACAAAGTTATTTTGGGGACAGATTACCCTTTTCCACTTGGGGAACTGGAACCTGGAAAATTGATTGATTCAATGGAAGATTTTGACAATAAACTGAAGGTATGATCTTTACATTTGGGATTTTTTTTCCTTCTTTTTAAGCCTCTAGTTTTAGACCTGAGATAAAACACTGAAAAATCAGTGTGGTACATTGATTTCTGCAAAGACTGGTAGAGGCCCTTTAGTCTCTTTGCAGCAGTTCATTTTAAAGCATAAGTAAAAACAGTCGAGTAAAATATGAGTTAAGCACACACAAACATATATGTGTTTTGTTTTTACAGGATAAACTCAAGGCTGGAAATGCTCTGGAATTTTTGGGTCTTAGCAGAAAACAATTTGAATAATTATGACGATACTAAAGAGATCAAACTTCAGGAATAGCACTGAAGGCTTAAGGAAACTTCTATTTGTACGTGCAATTATACAGATGAAAAATAAATTTGACAAGTATATTACAGTCTAATGTTATTTCCAAAACAAAAGCAAGGGTACTGGAAATGAGTATGCACAGGTATTTCTGTGCATTTGAGGATTTATGGTGTCTTTAACCAATTCTGAAATCCCTGCTTTCATAAAAAAGGAAAGATTTAATCTTTTGTACTGCTACTAAGAATCTCTGAATGATAATCAATGTCCTGTTATTAGGACCAGGAAGAAAAGAGCTGAGAAAATTATGCCTTGTATCCATTACATTTCAATATTTGTTATGTCAAATAAGAGAATTTAGAAGAACCTTAAAAAAAGAATTTAAACAGAATTTTGTTGATGCCCGATAAAAGGCAACACTCGGCATTGCAGCATAGCACAGCAGCTCAGCACTGCCACCTTGTAAATGTTGTGAGAGGATGAAAAAGGTCTCTGTGGGGACTTGTGCTCTTTAGCTGCCTCCTACAGCGCTGGCAACTTACCACAAACAGTTTGAACAATGTGGTTGTAAGTGCAGAAATAATGTATTTGTGTGGGTAATACTTGGTGTGTCACTGTCAAAATAAATACTAGTGTTTAGTAACAGTATGGTTTAACGTTCTGTTCCTTAAAAAATACTTCCTACGAGTAAGGTTGGCTGCTTTAAGTGTTGAAATGTTAGTGCTCTGTCTAGTTTGAGTCCCGCTATAGGAATGGAAAGATGGTTTACTTTATAGACACTTGATTGAAATGGGGTTTCATGATTATCCGGTGAGCACACAGGTATCCTCCTCCTGAGAGGCTTTTATACCAGTCAGAAAAGTGTGGATGAGTGCTTGCAGTCTCCGTTCTCTTGGGATGGTTTGCTGGCTACGTGTGGTGTCACCATTCTTCTCCAGGAAAAAACAGTATTGGACAAAATTCGTTTTGTAGCTGTGTCCATAACTGTCCTTACATCACATACTGAACCTGAAGGATGCTGAACATCAGCAGTTACTGTTGTGGAGTCCCCTTCTTTGGAGATTTTCAAGACCCACCTGGATGCAGTCCTGAGTAGCATTCTCTAAGCAATCCTGCTTCAGCAGGGGAGTTGGACTAGATGATCTATATGGTCCCTTCCAACTCTAAAAAAAATTCAGTGAAATTCAGTGAAATTACTGCTAGTACCAGCCTCTGTTGGACTACAAAGAAGGCTTTGTCCTTCTTCACAGTGACAAAAACCAAAACAAGGGGTGGTTTGTGCAGGTTATGTTTCCTAGCTATTGCATTTGGATATTGACTATATTGCTTCTCCAAATATATTCCATAAATAAAAGACTACTGGCCATCAGAAGCTGCAGTAGATAGCAGCTCACAGGTTTAGGCCCTGGGAATATCAGGTCCTCATGGAAGAAGACAAGAGGATCTAGATAAAATAGCTTTGACGATATCTGTTGTCCTCAGGTTAGCAAGACTTCTGTTGACCTTTTTTATTTAAATATCTACATGCAAACATTGAGCTACTTATATGTATGATTTTTTAATTAAATTTCAAAGTAGAAGAAAGGCAACTTCGTTCTCACATAATATTCCTTTCCTTAAGCATATTTGATTTTCACAGATGTTTAAATGGATTTAAGAAGAAAATACGTTCTGATTCCTCCAATACATTTTAATTGGATTAACTCTTTAATTTTTTTATGAATGAAACTTGTTAAGTTAGTGAGAATGCAATATTACATCTTTGGGGACCAAGGTCTGGAACCTCTCCAATAGCAAGAACAGTATTTAATTACCTTAACCTGTGGCTGAATGGGTGATTGCAGCACTCTGTGTGGCAATTATTTAATGTGCATACCCTGCATAAATCATAGTCATTATGCACTGTCATTATTTAATGATATTCTACTTATTCTCAACGCATTAAGATTTTTAAGACATGGATATATATATAATCTTCCCTTTTTTTTCACTAACAAAGCTAATGTAAAATCCTAATTACAGGCAGACGAGAACATTGTTAATAGTCTTCCACCATTACTGAAGGAATAAAAAAAAAAAAAGTTGAACACCCAAACTCCGTGAGTTTTACATAGTGATTTAAAAAATAAGGTAAAACATTGCACTTTTAAGATTGTTAAAAGCACAAAAATATGAAGGCAAAGATCAGCTCCTAATTATAACAGAAGCCTTTGTAGTTAAATTTCCTCTGCACATGCAAAATCTTACAGATGGTTTAGAGTTGGGAAGGTCAGGCAAGTAATGCATGGCTGTCCGTGCTGCATTATGTCTCTGTATTTAATTGGTGTTCTGCTGCAGCCAGTTATAAAATTACAATTATAACATTACAACTGCTTGTAGAAAATTTGCACTGAAGTTGTAAAAGAACTAGCTGTAACATAATTTTAGGTGAACAAAACCACTGTAGAGTGCTAGTGGTGTACGACTAAACACGAGAAGAGTGCTTAGGGCTCTCATTTTGACCCATGATGATCAGAACTTTAAAAAAGTACCTCTTTCTACCTTTTAAAGGTAGAAATCCAGTAATCCAAGTAATCTCAAGCTACTGCTGAAAATCAGTAACTGAGTACATAAAGCACTTAAGTTTTCCCTGTCTTCTGTATCTGAGCGCCCTAGGAGAACTATCTACACACTGCATTACAGCAGGTGTTTAGATAGATTTAAATGGAGTTGCGGAGTAGACTGTGCTTGAGCAACTTATTTCAAATCTACAAGAATCAGAAAGGCAAGTTTAAGTTATCCTTTCCCACCCCGGCTGCATATCCCCATCTCCCTACAGCAGCTTCTGCCACCTTGTTCATGCCACTGGGTGCTGCCTGTGAGGCAATACATGGGATCCTTCGAAATAACTTGATTGCTTAAAACACTGTTTTTTAAGAGCAGGTACATCATCCATATGGATACACACATAACCACGCTATAGTTGTCAGACACACCACGCTAGCACCACCACTGACTTCCAACACATCAGCCTTTCAAACTACAGCACATAAGCACCAGCCACATTCCAAACAGCTAAATGCATTCTTCATACATCTGAAATGTGTCTGCTGATGGTGCCTGGTTTTTGGTGTTTTTTTTTTTTTACTTCGACAGCAGAAGATAAAATCTAATTGCCACTAGTTAAAATAATTCAGAGTTGGAAAGAAGTACCATTATGGCTTCTAAGCCACTGGTGAGAAGCTAGAATTCCTGTAAACAGACCAAAATTTACGATCCAGCAAAGGAACAAAACACACGTTGGCTTTTCATGATAAAGTGAACAGATTGAGAGTGTGACAGGCGTTACTGTCTAGCCCAGAGCAGACCTTGGTCTGCAAAGGGGCAGAATCGTGCGAACCTTGCCCTGCGGTATCTGGGCAGGGTCACAGCACCAGCCCACTCTCCGGCCTGGCACGAAGAGGCCATTTACCCCACCAGCATTCCCAACCGACCGCCCCTCGGCCTAGGGAGGCCCGACTGGAGCCGGCGCAGCCCCGCGAGGGACGGCCGCCGCTCCCCTACAGCTCTCGCTCCGGCAAGAGGCCGCCTCAGAGAGCCGGGACGGAGACACGTACCCCGACTCCGTTCCCCACCGCTGCTGGATGGGGTCTCCCCTCGCAGCCGAAGAAAACCCCCTCAGCTCGTCACCCTTTCCCGAGGAGCCGTTGCCCTCCCCACTAAGGGAGCGCCGCCACCTCAGGGAACCCCTGCCCCGCGCGCACCAACGGCCACCGACCCGCGCGCCACGGGAGAGCTTATCCACGCCGCGCCACCCCCAGCCAATCAGCGCCCTGCCGCCAGCCAGTGAAGAGGAAGGCGGCGGAGACGTCACTTCCGTAATTCCAGAGCTACCCTCTGAGGCGCGGCAGTTCACTTCCCTCTATGGCCGCCCGCGGCAGGCCACGTGACCCTTCCCCCACCCGCCTTGGGCCGCCGCTCTTGCTGCGCGGAGGCCGGACTCTATGGTTCAGAGCGCATAGGCGGGAGGCCGGGGAGTTCTCGCGAGAGCTGGGATGGAGGACGGGGGGGCGGTGGCGGCGGCGGCGGCGGCGGCGGAGGAGGGAGGGGGAGGAAGTGTCATGGCGGCGGCGGGCTCAGGCGCGGGCACCTCAGCGCGGGGCGGCGGCGGCGGCTCCTCGACGGCGTCGCGCTGGTTCTTCAGCCGTGACCAGCTGGAGAACACCCCATCCCGTCGCTGCGGCGTGGAGGCCGACAAGGAGCTCTCGTACCGGCAGCAGGCCGCCAACCTCATTCAAGATATGGGCCAGCGCCTCAACGTGTATCCCGGCGGGGGGCCTTGCGGGGTTGGCGGGGACGGGGCTGAAGGGAGGTGAGGCGGCGGGGGCGGCGGGATCGCCTTCTTCCCCCCCCTTCTCCCCGGTGTGTGAAGCCTCCCCGGGACTCTTCCCGCTCCCTCTCGGGGGGATGGAGCCGTGGCCTTGAGGCACAAAATGGGAGGAGGAGCCTGGCCAAGCCCCCGCTTCGCCGCCTTTGTCGGCGTGTGAGGGAGAAAGGGGCTCTCGGGCTGGAGGTAGAGTCGCCTCAGGTCTCCGAGGCTAGGTCGGAGACCTGAGGCGACTCTACCTCCAGCCGCCTTTTGTATCCATAGCTGCGGGTTTAGACACTTTTAAAGTGATCCCAGTTGCTTACAGACCCGTTTTCCTTGAAGCGGGCATCTCCTCGTTACCCATTACTTCAGTATTTAAAAAAAAAAAAAAAAAATCAGAGTAAGACTAAAACCTCAAATCCCCTACCGAAGACAGTAACGTCCCTTTTCGGTTCTTGGCAAGCAATTTTCTGAATATGCAGCCTTTCCTTAATTTAATTTTTCCAGATCTCAGCTTACGATAAATACGGCAATTGTTTACATGCACAGGTTTTATATGCATCATTCCTTCACGAAATTTAATCGAAATGTAAGTATGTTTTTATATGGCGTAATAATATGCTCATAATTTTGGCACGCTAACTGAAATGTGTTATATTACTTTGCTGGATCATAAATTTTGGTCTGTTTACAGGAATTCTAGCTTCTCACCAGTGGCTTAGAAGCAATAATGGTACTTCTTTTCAACTTTGAATTATTTTAACTAGTGGCAATTAGATTTTATCTTCTGCCTTCAAAATTAAAACAAACAGGCACCATCAGCAGACACATTTCAGATGTGTGAAGAATGCATTTAGATGTTTGGAATGTGGCTGGTGCTTATGTGCTGTAGTTTGAAAGGCTGATGTGTAGGAGCACACGTTTTTCTTAATGAAGTCAGTGGTGGTGCTAGCGTGGTGTGTCTGACAATTATAGCATGGTTGTGCGAGTATCCATATGGATTATGTATCTGTTCTTTAAAAACAGTGTAAATTCATTTAACTAGTTTAGTCTTAAGTAGCTTGATGATAATTCGTATTAGACAAGAAAAAGCTTTAAATCTGATGAGAAGGTGCTGGCTCTTGTTTCAACTAATGAACGATTCTGCTACCCTGAATCTGAGTACAGAATATGAACTGAATTCTGTAAAAATACTGTCTGTAACTGAGGGATTTTCTAATAGGTGTGGAACTGGAGATCCCATCCTGAAAATTTTAATCCTTTATGTCCAGTATTGGATGCAATAGTTAGAAAAGCAGTAATATTCTAGGTACTTTTATGATTAAAGAAAAAAAAAAAGTACTTGCATCAATATTTTATACTGGCTTTGCAAGAATAGTTAATAATGGTGGTGGTATGTTACTGATTGGTGAGGTGATTTTTCTCAGATCTTGGCTTTTCATGACAAAAAGCAGATTTGAGTGTGTGGCAGATGTTATGGTGTAGACCAGAGCAGACTTTGGTCTGCCAAGGGGCACAATCTTGCAAACCTTGCGCTGTCTGAAATTTGGGCAGGTACACGTGGGCTACAGTGTCAGCCGACTCTTTTCCCTGGCATGAATTTGTTTATCATTGTTGGCGGAGCAAATCAGTGTCTTATTTGGTTTATTCAGCAGGAGTTACATATTAGTTTGTAGGTACTTTTCAGAAGTGTATTTAATTAAATAAATTCAGACTTCCAGCAAAGTTGTTACCAAAACTGCGGTGTTACAGCTGTTTATATAATAAAAGCAAAGCGTTTTAAGTACAACCTGAGCTAAGTGTGCATAAGCCTGAAACACTTTAATGGGAAGAAATATATAACGTAGGTTTTGTTTGTGTAGTGACAGAGAGCTGTGTATTGAATGGATATACATATAAGACAAAATGTACTGCCCTAAACCAGTTTTCTAGTTATAGAGCAAGAATAGCACACATGGGAATCAAGTTCCAGCAGGCTTTGTGGTGGATTATGCTCTTTGAAAGTGTTTCTGTAATATATCGAGTGAAGGCAGTAAAACAGTTGTTCCATCTTTGTCCTGTTCTGGGCCTCCTCAATTTAAGAAGGACAGGGAACTACTGGAAAGAGTCCAGCAGAGGTTATGAAGATGATTGGGGAATAGAGCACGTCTCTTATGAGGAAAGGCTGAGAGACCTGGGTCTATTTAGCCTGGAGAAGAGAAGACTGAGAGGGGATCTCATCAGTGCTTACAAATATCTAAAGGGTGGGTGTCAAGAGGATGGGGTCAGGCTCTTCTCAGTGGTGCCCAGTGACAGGACAAGGGACAATGGACACAAGCTGGGACACAGGAAGTTCCATCTCAACACGGGGAAAAACTTATTTACATTGAGGGTAGCACTGGATCAGGCTGCCCAGAGAGGTGTGGGGTCTCCTTCTCTGGAGATACTCCTCCTGGATGCGTTCCTGTCCAGCCTGCTCTGGGTGACCCTGCTTTGGCAGGGAGTTGAACTAGATGATCTCCAAAGGCTACATCCAATCCCTACCATTCTTTCTCCCCTCCATGTAGCAGTAACTTGTAGCCAGTGGAAGAGGAGCTGGTGAGGCATCCAGAGTTTTCTGTGACTGTGGATGGTTTGCAGACTTGATAAACTTGGCAGAGCTGCTTGGAATGGAGAGGTCACTCTGTGTAGAGCTGCTGTAACTGGGGTTGGTGTTATCTACATCACCGGCTAGATTACTGTGTGTACTGTCACCTGGTAATCTAGGATAGATTTAGGTAGCAAGAAGCTTTAGCTGCTGTGTTTGGGTTTTCACCGGACACTGGAAAATGCCAGTTGCTTGGAACTGGAAGCACAGTAGTATTTGTCTATATAGTGCCCTTGTTATGAAAACCACACCTTAAGTCATATTTATGAATCTTAAAATTCACAAGTAAGCTACGTAGGGGCTGAACACCCTGCAAACTGCAACTATTTCAGGAGGGGCAAAGTGTATTGTTAAATTAATTCTCAGGTAATAGCATTCAAATAAAAGTTAAAGGCAAGTGCACTGCAAGTGAGCAGTCGGTCATACTAATTCCTGCTGAAGTATTTTCTGTAGTTCTTAACGAGTGTAAGGCCAGACAGCGGCTTTGGGTGTGTACTGATGGGCAAATGCATTTTCTTATTTTCCTACAGGGTAAAGAGGGTGGTCTCAAAATGAATATGAGTCACTTTTAAAATACTCCCAAACCATCTGGCAGGTTCTCTGTAGGGAAAACAAAAGCTGAGGACTGTAATAAATACTTAATATCAAATCTCCAGAGTACTTGGCAAGCTAAAAAATGTAACTATTCATCCACTGCAAGAAGAAACTAGCCCTTAGAAATTAAACAGTAAGGTACTGGCAGTCTTGCAGATAAGACCTAGCTAAAATTTTCTACACTACATGGGGAATATCTTTCTTTTGTGTTTCTTTGAAACAAAGAAAATATGTTTCTTTGTTGTGTGTGTGGAGTGATGTTTATCCATGGCAAGAAGGAATCTGAAGGCTGGGGCTAGAAAATTAGATGGCCATTAGTCAGGATGCCTTATGGTCTCCAGCTGAAAAAAATGTAGCCTTTGTTTTCTTGTTTTATTGGTAGGTTAATGTTTTTAGTCAAGTAATAAACACCTGTGTGTTTATTACCATGTATAACTGCTGGGTTATACAAATATGGATGTATGTCTTACATACAAGTCACATGTGCTTCATTGTTAATAAACAGGTCTTCTTGTGGAAGCTTGTTTACTGAATAGCTGTTGTCCTGATTCTTGTTTCCTTCAATAGAAGTTTCTGCTAAACAATTTTACAGGCTTTCAAGATTTTGAGTCAGCTGTGAATAGGGAACAATTTCCAACAGTATCTTCCATCTGTAGAGCTACAGGTGTGGCATATACCAGTTAATGTTGTCTTGATTCATTTTGAATGCGTTACACTTACTGCTCTAATGACCAAATATCCCTGTTTTTAGGAAGTTACAGTGGGCTAGCAAGTCACTTTTGAATTGCGGTGGATTATCTGCAAAATACATACATTTAGGTGCGAAGAAGACTGTATTGAAGTTTTGAGATGGCAATCCAAGCAGGTTAAGACCTTGCAAGGTTGCTGTGCTCCAGTAATAGGCAGGAAACTTGCTTTACCAATTCTGGTAAGCAGAATTGCATGCCCTGACTGCTAATTTTCCCTAATTATGCAAATGACATTTCAGGAACTACTACGAACCTCCTCGGCAGTAGTACAAATTATTCTTTCTACATTACTTTTGACCAGGGCATAGTAACTTTGGTTTGCTGGGTGTAAAGTTAGTCGGTGCTAATATCAGGGCGGAGAGAAAACTTGCTGGCTTTTTATAGGAAATACTAGCCGGACTGTTAGACTTCAAAATATCTTGAAAATTAAAATTCTTCTGGAAATACTGCTTCTCTAGTACTTGGTGTGTTTGATATTATATAGCAAATACCTCTGTTAGAGGCTTATTCTTCAGTACACTGTGATTTGAAGAACAGAGAAGGGGGAAAAATCCTTGGTATGCTGGAAATGAGAGGTAAGGCATCCAAATGGTCGGTGTATTTTAAAATATATCCATAGAAATGCCATGTGGAATACCAGACAACCAGCTGAAAATATACTTGATGTCAAGTTGGGTTTTTTTTGTGTGTGACATGCAGTTGAACTTGGTATAAGTGCCTAAAGAAGGCTACAGGAGGAATTTTTTCCCTGAAGTGCAAGGTAGGTGAGTTGGATGGAGGGGTTGTTTTGTTTCACATCCTCTAGATTCCCTTCCTGTCTCTTGTGCCCTGCCTACATTGCAGTATTAAACAGTTGACTTTGCAGTTACGCAAAGTTCTTAAAGTTTTCACAGTACGCAACAAGCTTTAGTGAGGCTGTTTTGGGCACTTCAGTTCTGTTTTTAATCTTGCAATTTAACATATTTGCTGTTTTTATGCAGTGTGAGCTCCTGGTTATAATAAAAAAAGTTGCAACTCTGTGTTCACATTAGAAAAACCTCTATGATAGACTGGAACCACTTAACATCTTAAGCTAATTTGTATCAAGTGTAAAAACATACTAATGTTGGCATTAAAAGGGAGAGGGAGTTCTCAGAAAAGTGTGTGCAAGCTGCAGATGTAGCCTGAGATTATTCCAAATGCCTTTGTTGTAACAACACTGGTTTTACAATGTGTCTTGTGCTTTTTAAGTGAAAAAGGACTTGTACCACATTTACCAATAAAACTTGCTGTATAATGCTCTTGGACTGTTGTAATAAGGCTCTTGGTTTTTCTATTTCAGTGGGACTTGGTTTTTGAGGTTCTCAGCTGGTACAAAAATGGGGTTTAATTTCGTAAATCGTGTGTTCTTCTGAAGATATTTCTCAAAGTCTTAAAGACTATTTTGGGTGCGTGGTAGATAATGCCTTAAAATTATTTCATTTATCTTATCTCAAATGAAGATGTTTATATATAGGAAGCTCACAGCTGTGTCTAGTCTGTGTCTTTAATTTTGCCTTTTTGTTCTACTTTGCTTTTTCTGTCATTTTTGAGAATTGGAAATGAATGAAAGCGTTTGAGTAACTTTGCCAGTTGTATGCTTAGCAGGGCGTGTCGTCTTCACTGAAGACGAGCTTGCATGCCAAGGCTAAAATTTTATTAGGATGTCTATTTTCCTGAATAAATACCAAAGGAGACAAAAATACTGACCTACTCTAAACTAGGAATGAGAACCAAGATAAAGACATGAAGTTCTTTGGCCAGAAGCCAACAGTTCTTTTTCTAAGGAAATAGATAATTGGGGTGCACATAGATTTTTTTTTTTTATTATTATTATTTTGTTTTATTTTTTAACCAGAGTTAAATGTCAGTTACTCAGTCTCCAGAACTGTGTTTTATGTAACATCTTGGAGATCAGGAGTTGTATAGAGATTTCTTGGCCAGAACTGATCTGTTTCAGTAAATTAGAAAATATCCTGAAGTCAGCCTGATAAAGGAGGTGCTTTTTTGGAATGAAATAAAACTTCAGTGTAGCCAAATATAGAATAACAGTGAGAATTTTCTGATGGTTTAATTGTGCGGTTATTGGTGACTTGGTTTGAAGAATGTCTCTGTGAAATGTAAATATTTTCAGCTAGGGTAATTGTTGGAAGTTGATTTTTTTCAGAAAGGTAAATTGTGAAAATTATGTCTTAACTACCCACAAACTGTGTGGAAACAGACCTTGTTTTAGGATGTCTTTGGATTAAACTTGCACACAAAGCTAGCAAAACTGTAAGGCCTGAATGCAGGTTCTTGGGGGTAAGTGTGATGCTCAGTTGGGATGGTAGGGCTAGAGAGGAGGAGAAGAGCAGGAAGCAACAGTTCATTGCTCACAGGGCAGTTGCTTTTGTTCTTCTTCAGCCCACTATCTGCTTGGCTTGTTTTAAATTTAAAAAAAAAAAAAAGGGGGGGGGTGTGGAATTGTGTGATCCTAGGGAGATGGAAAGGATCTTCTACGTTCTATTAAAGCTTCTTCCCATCATCCATTCTATTTCTGATTCCATACATGTCATGACTTCACTTTGCTCCCTCAGTGACTTCACTATGTTGAGTTTTAGTTTTCAATCCATCATGGTCTACCTCATCATATCCTTTTTCCTGAGTAAAAATTGAGGCAGTTCTAGTCTCTGGTGTCCTCACGTCCTTGATGGTTGATCTAGATGATCTTAAAGGTCCCTTCCAACCTAGACAGTTCTATGATTCTATTAATGTGTCCTCGTTTCTGTCAGATGTCTTGTTGTCTAAGATGCTTCTTCATAACTCTGTTGATTCTTCAACATTCCCCGTTTCCTTTTTTCTCTGTCATTTATGTTTCTCTGGCTTCCCGTTCCCTGCTAATCTTAACTTTTCCCAAAAGCTCGAGATTAGATCTGAGAATGTAATGCTTCCTCTTGGGTTGGCCCTGGTGTAGAAGGTACAAGCCCCAGACACCTTCCTCAGTTCTGCCTGCCCTAAATCGTTGAAGTACCCTGGGGAGGGATTACCACAGGGGTTATATGGATGAAACAACTGTAGATGAGAGATATTTGCCTGAGTTCCTGCATTACTGGGCTGGAGCACAGTTTGTGCTATAAAATACCTTTATATGGCATGTGTATGTTGGGTTATATATGTGTGTGCTGCCGTACGTCTTCTGGCATGTCAAAGCTGTTGCTGCTCCATCTTCCTGAGCTCCACGGTGTCTTTCCTTCATATTTAGTGTTTAAAAGTTTATCTCCCAGCTTAAGCAAGACATGTTTCAAGTAGTGTGTCCCTAGAAAAGGGAATTTATTCCGGAATTTCAAATCATTACTTCAACCAAAATGAGTAGGGATTTCTCAAAAATCATCAGAAGTCTTAAATGACAGCGTTAATATGGCCTTGTTCAGCAACACCTGACTTCGGGTTTTTATTTCAGTCATTTGTAAGGCTTAAGTTACAATGTTCTTAAGAAGAAAGTAGTTTTTCAGTCTTCATTGTAGAAGAATTTGCTCCCTGTGTCTTGTTTTGGGTGGTTTGGGTTTTTTTAGAATAGATTTCTTCACGGCACATTTCCCTTTGTCAAAGGGTATCACCTTCCCAGGGTGTCGGTTTTCCTCAAGTCTGCCAACTTCTAAGTTATACTTTAAGATCCAAGTGGACACTTCAAAGTGATTTAAGGGGGCAAAAAGTGCTCCTTTGAAGCTCCTGAAATGTAATGGGTGATCATTTAAATGTCCAAGTCAAATTAGTTTGTTGCCGTTTTTCATATATTGCAACTACTTACACCAAATGTTTCATTGTGACATAACAAAGGGCTGCTTGCTGGAAAAAGGAAAGCAAACCTCACTTTAGGGGGGAAGTAGGGCTGCTGTTCAGTTCATTGGGTCTACTTCTACTTGAGCACTGAATGAGAAATCCAATACCTGCACTGCTTGCACCATGCATTAATTAAATACTCAAGCAGCTATTTCAGTCTCTGAATAAACGCTTTATACTGGCTTAATCTTAACCAATTTAATCTGCTCATGTCTACGTGAAGATTTCTACTGTCACTTTAATTCCTGTTTTACGTGGGTGACTTTTGCATACAAAGAGGACCCTGCTAAATCATTTATGTTTAGCCACGTTCTGTATACAGATGTATCAGTCCTTCTAGCTGACAGCTAGGCATTAAAACTCTACTTCATAGCTAACTCCTGGGTGATCCTCAACTGTGAGCGGGTGCTTTGCTGCCAGCTTATGACACCAGGAGTTTTATTAAAATTATCTTTAAATGTAATTTGTAGTCTTTACTAACATTTGATGTCACTGCTGTATTGTAAATCCTTGCGCTTTGTTCGCTGCTGGGTATATAGTGAAGTTTCTAAGAGTAAGCTTTCACTTATACAACCTATATTTATATAACAAGCTGTTTTCCTTAAAGTTCTCTGCAAAGTTTCTTGCTTTTTAGGAGAACCAAATGTTAGCAGAGCTGTTTTGACTTCTGCTGAAAAGATGGTGTAATGGCTCACTACTGGGCAAGAAATGGGATGAACTTTCTCACGAAGTATATTTAACTTGAAACAGCCTGTTCTAATATGACTAAATCTTCTGGACCAAATCTAGTCTTTTTATGGTGAACTAGAATTAGTTTGACTCTCAGACATCTCACAAATGTAACTTAGCATTTATGCTACTCCTTCCTGGTGCTGCTGAGAGGATTACATCAGTTATAAAATAAAGCATGACTGGTTATTTTTGTTGCCTTGCATGATTTCAGAACTGTTTAAAAACAAAAAACAACAGCAAAAAAAACCCAAAGCCCCCAAACAAATCTGACTTCTTAAACCTTTTCTAATTAGCAGTTTAGACTCTCCATAAAAATTCACGTCCTACTTGTAAAAAGTTAAAAAAATACATATATGTTTTTCTTCTTCAGATAATATCTCCTACGGCATTGTTTTTGGCTGCAAAAGTGGAAGAACAACCACGGAAACTTGAACATGTTATTAAAGTGGCACATGCCTGTCTTCATCCTCAAGAGCCACAACTGGATACAAAGAGTGATGTAGGTGGAAGCCATGGTTTTAAAGATAATCAGATGATGCTTCATCTAATGATGTGTTCAGTTTTCTTGATTGGATTATTGCTGTCTGTATACTAGAAAAAAACCTTTTGTTTTTACAGCATTTAAATCTTTTGTACTATTTAATATAACTATTTAAAATAATATTAAAGGCTTGAATATTTGTGTTGTGAAACTTGAAGAGGTTGCACCATCTTAAACTTGCATTATTTTTAAGACTTCTATATGTACAGTAGAAGACTAGGTGTTAAATAAGGGGTTTCAGGCGTGGTTCCATAAGTGACATAGTTTGCACAGAGAAGAGTTCAGGACACTGTGTGTGTCTTTCTCAACCAGCAGCTGGCTGGGCACCGGTGTCCACAGTCTGTTTTAAAGGATGCGATACAGTTGTCAGCTGCTGCCTCTGCTATGCATTGGTCTTCCTTTCATTTCCCAAAGTTTGTACAGCTTCCACTTACTTTATAGATCACACTTTCTTTCCTGAGATGAGTCTTCCTGAAACCAAACGTAGGAGGAATTATGGTGGAAATGCACTGGAGTTGTTCAGCTTGAAGGTCAGGCTGAGCTAGTTATACCCTGCTGCACCTTAGCTGACGTATAAAACTATTTGAGCACCTTTGCTGTGCTCCTGGCTCTCGGAATGACCCATGGAGTGGTGTGTGTATACGTGTATATATATATATGTGTGTGTATTTAAGCCCACAAGCTTAAAGTAGCTTAACAGGGGCCAGCTGAGTATCCCCAGCTGTATTCTAAAGTACTTGTAAAATTAATAACCTGCCTTGAGAAATTTGAGTTGATTTTCACTAGCAAGCCTTTGTAATTCTCACAGCATTCCCTCCGTTTCCCCAAAATGCTTTCTGGAATAGATTATATGAGATCCAGACTAAGTAAATCTTCCTGTGAAAGACAGTTTAGGCTGGTATAACTGGATTTGCAGTAACGCTTGTACTGGTAGAGGAAAGTATTACCACAGTGAAGTGTTGCGAGTTGTCAGTTCTACTTGGCTTGGGTAGTGGGTACCAGTGGGTTTCTTGGGTAGAAACTTATGTTTCTAGTATCAGGGTTTGAATAGGAAGTGTATGATTAAAATTTTGAGGCAATAGCTAGCTACGTCTTGACCTGTTCACTTATTTGTTTCAGGCATACCTTCAGCAAGCCCAAGAGCTGGTTATACTTGAAACAATAATGCTTCAAACTTTAGGTATGTCTTTCGAAATATCTCCTGTGTGGGCATCTTGCCAGGAAGAAGTAATTGGACCCAAGGAACTGGATTTTTAATGTGCTATTGGTACACTAGAATTTTACTATTTTTGTGTACAACTTCTGACCTGTGAATGTAATTTTGTATTAGCAGTTCTGTTGTGTTCGCTTTGGAGAAAAAAAGGCCTATCTATACTTGTGAAATAGATGTTCCTGACAGTTTGAGGGTAGAAAAGTGTACCCTTTCCAACAGATTTTTCTCCAAAGTATTAACTACGTTGATATTTCTTCATATAAGGTAGCATGTTGTCCTAGATTAGCCGTGTAAGTGTTCTGAAGCGACTGGGAAGAGCTTTATACCAAGTGCTCTTCCCTATTTTGCCTTTCAATAGAAGAACATGACATAATTGAGCAGGGTTATCTCAGAATGTCACAAGTCATAGTGTAACCAATCAATGGTTCAAGTAATTCCAAAATTTGAAATGGAATGTTCTGATAAACTCTTCTGACCTTAAAGTAGCATAAATAGAGATAATTACAGCTAGCAAGCTTGAGAACACAGATTTACTCGGATATTCTTAAATATCACTTCAAGTACATTGTTTAAAAAAAAAAAGCTAACAGTAGTGACCTAATTCTTAAAATAGCACCATAAACAAAGGTTTCTTAAGAGTGACCTACAAATTGACTTAATTGTAATTTCATAGGCACAACATGCTTAAGTCTCAGAAATACATTAATATAGTGCATGTGCATGCAGGTGTATTTCAGTGTATCTGTAATATAGCTTTTACTGACTTATGTACTAGAAACTGTTCAGATATGTTCAACTTTAAAAATTCAGCAACTTCCCAAGTATATGTATTTTTAGGACTTGAGATGACTGAAGGAATGTTTTACTAATTGATCTCAAAATGGCTATACCGTCTACCATTCCAATGTATGAAAAAGTGCAGAATAAAAGGCAGTTAAATAGTGTTACTTGATCTTCGGCACAAAGGTTTAGCAAGCATCTTAGGTCTGGCGAGAGGAAAGGGGGTTGGTTTTTCATTTAGCAGATGAAAATGTATAGTTCTAAAATGTATTTTTAACTCTTCAGGTTTTGAGATTACCATTGAACATCCGCACACAGATGTTGTGAAATGTACGCAATTAGTGAGAGGTCAGTGACTTTTAACAGCTTCTGTAAGTCCTTTTTTACATTTCTAGTAATGTTTGAAGGTGCTGTTATTTGTCTAATACAATCTTCACCAACTATGTTATCCAAAGAGTTTGTTTAAAGCTAATTACTAAAAGCTTGATCTTAACCTTTAGAGTTCAATAAGAAGTTTAGTTCTGTCCTTCAGAATTTTTTTGCTTGCTTATTAGCTTTGATTTTAATAATGTCTGTTCCATGTTTTCTTAAATGCCAGAAGCAATTAGTAGTTGAAAATTGAATAGCCAACTACTTAGTATCGTTCTGGGTTGATTGTTTTCACTCTGAAGTAGTTTTCGCAAGTAAAGTTTAGTCTGCGTATTGGTTGGTGGCTAATGCTAGCTTTCTGCCTAGCGAATCTTTTTAGGTAATGAACTGAGGGATAAAGATGGTGCATAACAGGTCTGCCATCACATGCGAATACTTCAAGATGTGACTTAATTCTTTTTTCTAGAGCAGGGTGTACTTACTTGTTTTGGATGGTAGCACAGATCCCCAAACCTTTTGTTAAACAATCATTTCCTCTAACTTGGATGCAGCTCATAAATGTGACTCTAGTTACAGACCTGGTTTGTTCTTTTAATAATTTTTGTTGAATTTTGGCACTCCTTCTTTAATTCTTAAATCGGTTTCCTTTGGAGCTGTAAAAAAAAAATAAAAGAAAATCCTCTTATAAGATGGAGGATGAAAAAATGAGGAATCAATTGTAAAAGCACCTAAAATAAGCTTTTCACTTTATATTCTTTAATTAAAAAGTGCTTGGTAACAACTAGACTATGGTTGTTAGTCTTTAGTCATTAGCTGTTGCTGTACTGGAAAATGCAAAGTTAAGTGCTTCAAAGTTATTTCTTTTTCTGTATAAAATATAGGAAAGTTAGGTGCAACTTAATCATGTTAACTCGATCTGTTTTGTAGTCACTCTAGAATTAAAGCTGTTCTCTGAAGGAAAAGTGTCTCTCTCGTTTTAAAGTAGCTTCCTGGTGTAGTGTCTGCAGAGTTTGATTCCCAGTACCAGTGGTGCTCTGTGTAACTCATTTGCATATAAAGTAGCTTTTGTTGCCATTCTTGCTATAAGATAATGATTTTTTGCTTTCTGGATTTGATTGTGACTCGGTGCCTAAGTCTAATTGCACCTGATGTCTCAATAGTCTGCAGTAGCAGCTCTCTAGGGTTTTGCTTTGGGTCAGTGTAAGTGTAAGCAGGTGTTTCACTGTTTTGTGAGTCCCTGCACTTCTGCTCGGTGTTTGGGGCTGTGGGGAGGGGTGACAGACACAGGATTTGCACATCAGCAAGTGTATTTGACTCGGGCCTACAAGAAGAAAGGCATGCTGCTACACAAACTTTATATCCTTTAGTCAAGGGTAGAGACCACTCTAAGACAGTTCAGCTTTTTCAGTTCGACAAAATATTTAGAATTCTAAAAGTATACCAAGTCTCGACATCTGAAGACTCCAGTGAGGGTTGAAAACCTGTGTTTTTCAAGCGCTGGTGCAAAGTGAATATAACACATCAGATGCTTGGAAACCTGCTCACTGGAGTAGGTGTGCTCCTCAGTGTGTGTGTATGCAAATGGGATTCTTGTCAGCATATGCCCCTCCTAGGGGTGGTGTAGGCTGTGAACACAAGACTCGAGTACCTCGTATTAAAAGACAAAAAACAGGACAATAAATTAATCCATAAATTAAAAACATTGAGCATGAAATCTGTAGTCATGCATGCAAGTCAAGCGAGTAGAAAACAATTGCTGTGGAACATGACCTTTAAGTATTGAGTAAACGAAGAGATGGGCTTGTGGGCACGGTGATATGTCTTCAAAGATGCAGTGGTTTGATTCTAGTTCTATATCTCTTAACATTTATTTATTGGACAGTGTGTTGTTCTAATGTGAATAGGTGCAACACTTAAGATAGCAAGACCTAAAGCTTTCAGAACGTATCTAAGACTTGTCAGTGTTAAGCCTTTAGTGCTAAAGGGATTGTCTGAGAAGTTAAAGAAATGCAAAGTTGCTTCATTCAGTTCTGGTAGCCTGTCTTCTTGGACAAAAAGCACTATTTCAGAAGGCAGCGATACCTTTTTTTTTTATTAAAGGTGATTAACTTATCCAAGACTGTTACGATTAAAACCTCCAACTGTATGTTTGGGGAGAGAAGGGAGGAATACAATGTGGCTGACTGCTTAAGTGTACTTAAGGTTTTGGCTTAACAACTGTGCACTGAATTGCCATGGGGTGAGAAGATGCACTTTTGCTGGCTAAGCTTAAGTGGCCAAGAGGATGGCTGACTCTCCAGATCACTTTTTGTTGTCTCACATCCAGGGTAATGTGCTTTATGCTGTTGCTGGTACCTGTATCAATCTGTAAGCTACCCACTTAAAAAACACAAAATGGAAAAAAAAAAACCAAAACAGGTTCTGTTGATGATGCTCAAAAGATTCAGCCACATCTTTTGTTGAAGACTGTCTAGTCTTGTAATGGCGTACCAGAATCAGTTGCTGGAAGCTGAAGATGAACTAGTAAGTGGGAATTGGTGTAAATAAACATAATTGCTTCAACGTGCAACTTAAAAAAGGTTGCATTCCTCATCTTTAAGATCGAAAGCCTTTCTGAAGGCAGTATTGGACAACAGAGATCATTGTAGCTAAGGGGTGAGTGGATGGATGCATAATGACTCATGGTGTTCAGGCATAAGGTATCTAATTATTTCTTCTGGTTTTCAAAGATTCGCGAGTTGATGAAATTGTTCCACCTTTACAGTTTGGTCAGTATAGCAGACAAGGGAAATGGTGTGGGCTCAGTCTTTTTTCTGCACCATTCTTCCTCAGTGTCAAGAGACTGAGAAGAGGAGACAGGACCATCATTCCTTAGGATCCCACAGGTCCTCTAAGGAATCTGGAGGCAGTGAATCTATGAAGGCCTGCCAGCAAGCTTCAGTGCCCATTCCAAGGATGCTCCAGAACTGAAGAGAGAAGAAAAGGAAAAAGGGAAAAAAAGAAAAGAAAAAACAACACCAAAAACTGTTCCTGGTGTCAAACTGCCTTACTGGCTTGAATGCTGGTTGAATTATCAGCAGTGAAACTGCCCTAGAATCATGCCATGGTCCTCTTAAGCTCTGGTGCAAAATCAGTCTGTTCCCAGCCTGCTTCTGGTGGAACTTGAAGTGGAGGAATCTGTATCCTCATGTCCATCTTGGGAAGCCTTCAGTCATTCCTTTTTCTGTGTTGGTTACACAACCTTCTTTTGGAACTGAAGATTGGATCCCAAGGATTTCTGGGATTGGTCTCGCTGTTCTACAGGTTATCAGGTATCTTGAACATCCTTATTAATCTTTGGTGGAAATTGCACTGTCAGATTCTTCAAACATGCCACAGTATCTGTGTGCACGGCTACCATTGGTTAAATTGGGCTGATAAAGGCAAGGCGGCAGAAGAGGAGATGAATCTGAATGAATCTGCTTTTTCACAGGGTATTCTGATGAGGGAAATTTAAACCTTAGTATCCTAAGTGGTGTGGAAAGATCTTAAGCACCATCTGCACTCCATCATTGCTACAGATGGCCTTCACATTCTGAACAGGCATTTTTGCAGGCCTATTCCCAAAGTTTAGATAATTTCAGGAAAGTAAAGCCGCCAGGACTGCTCAGACCGGAACGCCTACACCATGGCCTCCTCCAGTCCTTTCCAGATCCACAGGCATTCACCACCACACCTCCAGTCAGAGCCTGTGGCTTTCTTCCTTTTGCCCAGGAGGACTTCAGCACAGTTTCTCTCTTCTGATGTTGTCTGACTTATCTGCAGTCTCCTTTTTCCGGGGAATGCTTACATATATTGTCAGGGTCCCAGGCGTAGCCACCTACCCCTCTCCTAAGGGTGGCTGGGCAATCGTGTTTTCACAATTATCTCAGGATCACCTAGTGCTGAAGAAAAGACTCAGATTTCTTGGAATTGCACCAGCTGAACTGTGTGGCTGTGCCCAGTAAAAAGCATTTTTGTTTCCACTTGGGAATTTCTTGGAAGAAAGCCTCTTGGAAGGTGTATCGGTCAACAAGTCCTATTCCAGAATCTTGATTGCTACTTTAGTAATCCCCTGCCTTATTGTTGCTTCTGCAGCAGTGAGACAGGGTGTTTTAAATCACTCCTGAATGATAAAATATAACACTGATGGTTAATGGCTGGCATCAGTCATCAGTCCTGCAACTTGTGAGTTATAACAGAGAAGCTCTGCTGGCTGCTTTTAACCTCTCCTTCAAGATTATTTTAATTCGGAGATGCAATTTCCATAATAAAGGAAATAACACCCCGAAGTATAGGAACCAGAATTTGTTAGCTTTAATTTTAGCGATGGATTCTACTAAACCAAAGCTGTCCTAAATGTAAGAGAAGATTTTGGGACAGATGTTTTCAATTGTGCCTCGTGTGAGCATAGGCTTTAGCTGTGAGCTGAAATTTCTTGGTGGTTTTGGCAATGATGATTATTCAGCTGTAAATAAGTTGAAGCAGTATCATCCTGCTTGTAGTATAGGTAAGGTATTTAGCACATTAATCTCTGATTGAGGCTAAAATGTGTGTTTCAAGATGTGATTCTTTTCTTCCAGGTATGTGATTTGATTTACTCAACTTTGAAGCTGATGTTAAATAGAAGTTTTCTGGCATCTACTTTTCTTCCTTGTTCCAATGGGGCATTTCAGTGAGAGTAGAGATGCTTCTTGGTCTGCTCCCTTAATTCAAACATGTTGTAACTGTACAGAATATAGAAACCATTGAAGATCCTTTAAACGTTACTTTGATGAAAAATGAAGACATCCATTTCAGTCTTATTGAACCACTCTGTATTTTGTTTTGTTATGATGGTCTCATTTCACTTTTTTGTTACTATAGCCTTACTTTTTTTTTTTTTGATGGGAGGGAGAGGAGAAGGTTGAACTCCATGGTTGTGTGGCACGCACTTAACCATTACTGCTTGCAAACTAAATTATTATAGTGTAACACTGTCACATTGTCAGTTCACCTTTTGATTATTATGGATTAGTAGAATTAGTGTGTAGGAAGGGATCCTGTTACCTTCCTACTTCCACATTCTTCTCGGATCACGGCACTGCCCGGCTGTGTAACATAAAGACAAATCTGATCTGTACTCCTTGGCAATCATTAGAAGTCGAGTTAAATCCCATCTCTAATATGCTGTTTAAAAATTAAATCTTAAAAGCCATTGCAGTCTTTCTTAAACTTTATGGAAAGCTTATTATTAAAATAGAAGTTTAACAATATTCCCTTTGACATAAAATTAAACAATACACTTTCTGCAGGTAGCACTGGTTTCAAGTGATAGTGTCAAAGTAAGAATTCAATGAAGGCTGCATTCAATCTTCAGTTAAAAGCATTGTGCCCAGCTATTCCATTGTATGCATGTGACAGTAAGTTCTCTTACTCGAGTGAGGAGTTGGGGTTTCACTGCCAGGGGTCAGCGCTGGATGGCTGTAACAGCCTAAATTGGCAGCTTTTCATGTCTGGCAAGTGGCAGTCTTGGGGGCGGTGGGGAGGGGGGGTGTTGTTCCTGACTGTGACTAAAATGAAGTTGTTTATTTCCTATTGAAGCTTTGCCATAGGTTTAACAAACACGGAACAAAATGTTATGAGTCCCTCTTGATTAGAGGGAGCAGAAAACTTGTTAAAGTTTTTTGGGTTTTTTTTTTTTTTTTTAACCTTCTATCCTGGGGGCTTGCTGTGTTGCAGGGCGCTGGGAGAGAGCTCTGGCTGGTTTTGGGGTGGTGCTGGGGGTGGGAGGGTGTTCTCCAGCTGTCCTCCCGTGCTCCTCTCCCAGAGCAGAACTCGCGCTGTGCTATGAATTGGCTTTCACTGCCTGCCTCTCCGCAGTCCAGGGCTGTGCCAGGGACCCTCTGCGGGCGAGGGTGGGGAAGGAGGCATTCCCAGGAGAGCGTCTGCGGGTGGATAAGCAAAGGGAAACTGTCCCATGGGTTGTACAGCAGGAGGGTCAGGGAACGGAATGACTGGTCCATCTCCAGTTACTGAATGTAACTGGCTCCTCTGTATCATGGAAAAGATTATTTTAAAGGCCAGTTAGCTAATTTCACATCAGTTCCGTGGAAAGACCAGGTGGTGCTTTTGGAAGGTAAAACTGCTTTCGTTGTGGAATGACCGGTTAGCGCAGATACCTAATCTCTCCCTTTTTCTTTTCTTACAGCAAGCAAGGATTTGGCACAGACATCCTATTTCATGGCTACCAACAGGTTGTTATCCTGAACCTCTTTGTTGCACTGTTGTAGCACACTATAGCTTCCTTTACTGCAGGGCCCCCTCCATGTGTCTTACCCTTGTTGCAACAGGAGACTGGGCCATCTACAGTGGTGGTTCCTTCCTGTGTGCAGTGCGGTGTATTGTACAAGGGCCTGACGGCACAAAGGGGTTAAATGCACAATGAGAAGTGTAGTGGTGCTTTCTGATGACATTTTCTCGATTGTGAGTGCATAAGTCTAAAATTGGTAGCCTGAATAGCAGCTAAAGATTACAAAGAGCTAAACTTAACCTAGAAATTCGAGCATCTTGGTAAGTACAAAACTATTTCTAGTTTACACTTGTAGTTAATGGCAGTTTTCTCTTAATTTTAAATATATTGATCCAATCTTAACTTATAAAATTGTAGTGGGCCTAAGAGCTTTTCAACTAGCTGATTTTTCTTTTCAGATAGACTAATAGTAGTCCAATGTTCTTCCTTTTAGAAACAGCTCTTTAATCTTTATATATAGTTTTATAAAACTTAAGTACTTGCATACATTTAAAGTTATAGGAGTCCAAATGGGGGTTGTGTATACGTAGCCTGCTGTAGAAAGATGGAATTTGAAAACAGACTTTGGTCTTGATTTCTTAGTGACTTCGATTTACTTCTTGCAAAACGACTTTGAGCATTATTTAATAGGATTCCATTAAGTGTAGATAGTTTATAAGCAATTACCTGCTGGTTATTGGAATTCTTCCAAATAAGTATTTCTTGGTGGCTCCGTGATGGGCAGGGTACTGTATTGGAAACAGCTGCTAAGAAAAAGCTGTGATGAAGTGGTGAAACTGAACCATTATCTCTGTGCTGCTCCCACCTGGGACCTGAAGGCGAGTTCCCAAATATCACAGAGCCTGGCCTAGTGAGAGCTAAAGCCCACGAGTCGTTCACTTGGCCTCTGAGCAGCTATTGCGTACCTTCGTCTAAGCGTCTCGTTCAGAGCTGTGTGCTTTTTACTGTAACATTTTAATTGACCATATTAGACTACTTTCTTTTAAGTACAGTAGAATAAATTTATTTACTGTTCATCACGCTTTTTCTAGCAAAAGCAAGTTAAACTTTTCTACTAGATAAATGCCCTGCCCTTTGTTTTCTGAAGGCAGTGAGATCTTACAGACTTAATCAGACAAATGCTCCATGATCTAATGTTTAACTGCTGTTGCTTGACAAGTTACCTTATTCTGTGTGTTAATGGTTGATTTGTTTGGGTTTTCTGTTTTACATGTTTGATTTCCTTTGGTTCCTCATTACGAAATTTGTGCAACAGTCTTCACCTTACTACATTCTGTCTTCAGTACAAGCCCACGGTGATAGCATGTGTGTGCATTCACTTGGCCTGCAAGTGGTCCAACTGGGAGATTCCAGTATCGACTGATGGAAAACACTGGTGGGAATATGTAGATCCTTCAGTTACTCTAGAATTGCTAGATGGTAAGTAACACTGCCTTTAACACACTTCGAAATTCAAGGGTTTCTTAATGTAAAAACGGGAGCATAGTGTAGTAAGAGCATAACTTTAAGCCTAAAATAAGTCTCACTGACTTCACGTGCCGGATGCTCGGCTGAGAGAAAGGTATAGGAGAGGGGAGAACTTTGGAAGATAAACTTAGTTTTGAGACCCTTCTCACTTCATCCTGTGGGCTGGGGCACTCAAGTCCCTTTTGTAGGTGCAGGTTAGAATCTTGATTTTAAATGCTGTCCGGAACCAGGAAAAAGGTGGAGATCCCCCAGTGGAAATCCATGCGGTCCTGGTCCAAGCTCATGGCTCCCCTGTCACTGAGACAACCGTTCTCAAGCCTATACATAAAATTCCCGTATCTGTCCAGGTAGTTCTATGTTACCAATTTGGTGTAGCTTATGATACCTCAAACCCCTGTAAAATATTTTGTTAAATGGCTTCTTTTCGGAAGAAAGCCCATACCTAGAAGGCCATATACCTAGAAGTTTACTGTCTTTCTAAATAGTACTTATTAGAGCGGAGTCTGAATTTTAGGCCTACGTGTGCTACTGCAGGGGAGGGGGTGGCTTCCGGGGCTTTCAAATCCGTGTATTGGACTTTGCTGTTAGTCGTAGAGTGAGACATTTGGTTTGGAGTAGTGGTAGAGGCCTCCAGGCTTGGCATGGCCCAGCCCAGCTCCCCACGGCCTGCTCTTCTCCTCTGCTGGGCTTTTATTTCTTAATGGCAATATTTATTATTTTTTTTTGAAAGTGGAAACTTGAGTAGACATCAGGTGAAGCGCAGAACCAGAGTGAGCAAGTTGAAATGTCTCTGTCTTAGTAGGCTTCTTTAAGTTGGGTCTGTAGGTTCAAATACCACCCTGCCTTCCTTCTCATCTGGCCGTTGGTTTTGTGTGTTTGGTCATTGCATCATTTTAATTTTTAAAATCCCACGAGATTCTGCGAGCTCTTCATTCTTCAAGCATTGGTGGAGCTGCTGTGTGTAATGGGCTCAGACCAAAGTGCTGATGCAGTTTTGTGCTGAGGAGCAGCTTAGTTTCTAACTCCCTTGTGGAGTTCCGGAGAAGCCAGTTCTTCCAGACCTGCAAGAGATCGACTTTTGCATTCAAATTCTGACTGTTCCTAATTATTTTAAGCTTGTGAGTAAAATTAAATTTCAGTGGAAAGTATTTTTATCTGCAGCTGAAGGGCAGAGAGACCTAGGTTTCCTTGTGGACATGCTAATTGGAAGGATCTTTGTTTTTAACACAGCCAGCTACTTTCCCTCCAACACAAATTAATCAAAAACTATTGTTTAAAGGGTCTGATGGCTCATATTTTATTCAGAGCTGTTGTTGGTTGTTCCTGAAATTCGGTGGAATGACTGAAAAGAGTGACTTATAAATTTACACTTTAAAGGAAACTTAACTTCATACAGGGAATGCCCAAGCTCAGTGGCAAATACGTTCTTTTAGGAGCTGCTGTTTGTACAGATCTCTCTAGAAATTTTTTGGTGTAACGAATCCAGATTTTGCAAGAGGGAAAATAAAATCTTAAATTCAGACTTGTTTTTCCGAATGCATGTAGCGGTCAGAAGTCTGTCAGAGTGAAATACTGTGGCTTTTTTTTGTTCAACACTTGTCTGTCAAAATTCTTTATTAAATTTGAATTGGAATCACGTGCGGCCTGTAGTCACTACTGCAAAAGCTCTATACTGTTAGTCTAGAAAAATGCTTAAAGTTTAACCTGCTTATTACAGAATCAGATGTAAGAAACGGCTTTGGTTTTTTTTCTACCCAGAGCTAACTCATGAGTTTCTGCAGATACTGGAGAAAACGCCTAGCAGGCTCAAGAGAATTAGAAATTGGCGGGTAAGAAATTTTCCTCTAACAGTGTCTAGCAAAAAGAGGTGAACTTCTAGGAGAATTGTGAACCAAGGGAAAAAGTTTACTTATATCTTATTTGCTCTTTATTCCTGCAGCTGGGTTGGGAGGGGGTGAAACCTTGAGTCAGCTCTTATCCTCACCTGTCAGCTAAATGGGAACGCGTCGCACAAGTTGTTCTAAGCTGTGTATTTTCTCACTTCTTTCCTTTTTGCTTAGGCTAATCAGGCTGCTAAGAAACCTAAAGGGGATGGACAGGTATCCGAGAACTCGCTTCTTGGTTCATCTTTGGTCCAGAATTCCATTTTGGTGGATACAGTTAGTGGAGTAGCCGCAAACACAAGTTTCCAAAAACCATCAACATCGTTTCCTGCACCGGTACCTCTGACCTCAGGAAGTATTTCTGTTCCAGACAGTCATGCACCTGAAAATTTGGCAATACTAGCGACGGGAATGCCAAGTACCTCATACAGTTTGGCATCGCACCAGGAATGGCCTCAGCATCAAGAACAAACGAGGACAGAACAAATTTACTCTCAAAAACAGGAGGCTTTACCTGCCGGTCAGTACAACATGAACTTCCAGGCAGGGACGTCCGTCCAGTTGCACTCTGGGGTACATCACAGACCTGACAAACTCGCTGAGCATTCTGCTGTCAAACAAGAATACCCTCATAAGTCAGGAAACAAACACCACGGACAGGTCGCTGCTCCTGTAATAATTCCTCAAAAAATGTCTTTGGATAAATACAGAGAGAAGCGCAAACTAGAAACCCTGGAACTGGACGTGAGAGAACACTACGTAGCAACCCCGGGCGAACAGCAGCATAAAAAACACATGCAGCCACAGACGGCCGGCAGCTCGTCTGTTACGTCTCCTATCAAAATGAAAATTCCCATTGGAAACGCGGAGAAGCCTGAAAAACACTTGTCTGATAAGAAAGAAAAGGGTGGCTCGCTCAAACTCCGTATACCCATCCCACCCACAGAGAAGGGTGCCAGCAAGGAGGAGCTGAAAATGAAAATCAAGGTTTCTTCCTCGGAAAGGCATAGCTCGTCGGACGAGGGTAGCGGGAAAAGTAAACATTCCAGTCCCCACGTTAGCAAAGAGCATAAGGAAAAACACAAAGAACACTCTTTAAATCGCCACCACAGTCTGGGGCACAAGCACTCCCATTCCCACAGCGGAGGGAGCAGTAGTGGCGGCAGTAAACATAGCACTGACGGAGTGACCCCGACTGTTCTGAGGAGTCCCGTTGGCCTGAGCAGTGACGGCAATTCCTCTAGTTCCGGCTCTTCGAGGAAGAAGTTGCACAGCAACGATGCTTCTCACAACCACCACTCCAAAATGAGCAAAAGTTCCAAAAGTTCAGGTAGTTCATCTAGTTCTTCCTCTGTTAAGCAGTATGTATCCTCTCACAACTCTGTTTTTAACCTTCCCTTACCCCCTCCTCCCCCTGTCACATACCAGGTGGGCTACGGACATCTCAGCACCCTCGTGAAACTGGACAAGAAACCAGTGGAGAACGGTCCTGATGCCAATCACCAGTACAGTACAAACAGCCAGCATATGGACTACAAAGACACATTCGACATGCTGGATTCGCTGTTAAGTGCCCAAGGAATGAACACGTAGTCGATTCTTAGGTTGTTTTTCTTTACCTTCTCTTTTTTTTTTTTTTTTTTTTTTAATTTAAGAATTGTTAGAATGGAAAACTTCCTACTAGAGCAGTAGCAACCCCAGCTGTTGCTGCCGTGGTTTCAGTCTATGTAAGTGCTGCTTTCTCCTTCACTCTGAAAAGAAGAGGTATAGTAAACAAGTCTTTATCTCCACATACGATAGTGTTATAAATACTGTAATAGCATGGAAGGTGCAAAAAAAAAAAAAAAATCTCAGTATTTCTACAACTGCAGCTAAGAACAGTAGAATGAACGTCCGCTTTTAGGTGTATAGGATGCCTCGAGCATTGATTATTTATAATTTTGAATACTGCAGCCACAACTTTCCGTTGCGTAGTTTTGGAATGAGTGTCATTGTTTTCTTGTGTATTTATACTGTATGTATGATTTGCATGTCTCAAAGATAAAGGGATTAAAAACAGTATGCTGACAACTGTTTACAAGAAAGTGGAGAAAAATGTACATACATTTTTGTATGTTTAGATATACCATAAATACTCAGGATTGGAGCTGCTTGTAAGTATTAACAGAATACACATAACTTTATTTTATCTTGCCAGAGTCCCATCAGTTGTCCAAACAAAGATGGCACTTTGTCTTGTTTATCTTTAAACTGTAGGCCTTATTGGAAGCCGCTTAAAAAGGGACACTTGGCTAGAGAAGGTATCCGGTACCACGCGGGGCCGTCCCCGGACAGTATTACCAGAGGCAGGAAACGGGGGAGGCCTCTGCTCGCTCGGTACGGCCAGACCTCGGAAACGTCCCTAGTTTTTTTCTGAAGGAAAAAGGAATTAAAATAAAAGTTTACATAATCTTTTGATGTGAAGTGCATTTAAATGTTTATTGGCTTGACGCAGTAAAATAGACACAGAGCTGTTAATAATGGTTATGTAGATTAATGTGACTTAACTGCAATTCATAACTGTCATTGTGGAAAAATCATCTTTTTTTAAAAAAAAGAGTCATAATTTATTTTAATAGTAAACAGGGGTCACTGTTTCCATTACCATTTCAGAATAATACCCGTGTTCTGAAGCCCAAAAAAGTGTACTTGTGTGTGATGCCATATTTCTTTTACAGGTGAATGCAGTCTTCACAGTCAGTAAGAATAAAACTATTGATCCCCAACTTTATATTCCCACAATAAAATAGTTACCATTGATTCTGTGCATTGGACTTGTCATTAGTTACCAAATTGGAAGATACTCGTTCTGGTTTTTTCAGCTCTGTGGGGGTTTAAAAAAAAAAAAAGGATCATTCTCCCAGTTAAACCACTAGCATCCATTGGATCTGCCTGGCAGCGCGGGTGCCCTGGCTCTGCCCAGGGCGGTTTGCTCTCCAGAAGAGATGCCAGGTGTGAACGTTCTTGTGCTCTCGAAGCCAATGCGACAGCTCGGTCGCCTGGATATAGCAGCGAACTGACTTTTTTGGGGGGTTGTTTGAAACGATGGATAAGCTCTGAAGTACCTCAATCAGTGCATGGTAGCAACAGCCAGTTTTCCGTGACTTCTTTTAAGTTGGAAGTGAAGGTGACGTGAAGTCAACTCTTGCTAAGCCACCTCGTTCCCGTAGTGCTCCTCGACTTCTGGAAGTCTCAGACCTTCAATCTGAAGCTTGGCCCTTTTCAGTTCCGTTACTCCCCCGTGCTTCAAAGGATCAAACTCCTGGATATCTACCCGCTCGGTAGTTGCTGTGTGTGTAACTACAGGTGTATCAATTACTATGTAATACTCTGTTTCCAGTAATGCAAACGCTTGTAATTACTTGAATAAGTTTTATTTGAACGATGGATACTTTTTTTACACTTCAGGAATATTTAAATGGAAACCTGATGGCGTTTTCTGCTGAATCTAAGCTTAAACCTTGGCCCGTGTACAAACTCCAATGTCTTATCCCTGCCGCCTTGGTTGGTTTTCTACACTGGGAATGTAGCTTGTTACATATTTCTGCATTGTGAAATATTTTCTATCCTTTTATAGTCTGTTTCCTTTCCATCTCCGCGCTGCTCTTGGGTCTGATTTTTAACAAATGTGATCTGCGGTGTACACTGTCCGAAATCTCTAGCGTGGGCAGACAGAGGAAATAGCAGTAAACTCTATTCATTTTTTCTCGGAAGCACTACAGTACTTTCTTTTCGAGCCGATTTAAGCAGTCATGCCATGAAATGCATCTTACGCAGCCACTCTGGAGAAGCAATATATCGTACTGTAAATATAGCAATCGCTGTCAGAACTTTGGAGTTAAAATGTCTGGGTGGCAACTCGTGCCTGTCTGATGTCAATTGGGAAAGAGCATAGGTCTTCATCCTAAGGTGCTGTTTCAAATGAAATATTTCCTATTTTGATTCTGGAAAATTGTGAAATACGGTGGACAAAATGTTGCTATGCTGCATTGAGATCCAAACGGTGATGATATTTTAATTTTTTTTTTTTTTGGCTTCTCTGTAAAGGATGTCCGTAAAACTCATCGGGTTTTGGTTTTCAATGTAATTGTAAATACGTGAAACTGTTTGTGTCTTTGTGTCTGAAAGTAGATTCCGTGTGGTGATGGTAGGGGCCGACAGGGAGGGAGGGGACGCGCCACAAGGTGCCACCGCTTCTCCCTGAGTGAAACCCGCTGCGAATCAGCCTCCGGTGCCAACTGCAGCCCGGCTGAGGCCGCTCCCAAGGAACGAAGCTTAACGGGATGGGCGCCAGCCTCGCAAGTGACTGACTGAAGAAATGCAATAAAAGGCTGAGGTCGCTTTGGTTCCGGGCGGGTTTGGTATCGATTTGAGTACGCGCATTATGTCATTTGTAAAATGAGGCTGTAGTGGAGACCTTGCTACACCACTATTAAAAAAAAAAAAAAATCTTCCCTTTTTGTGAGCTCTGAGGTTTGTAGACTAGTGAGATCCTTTCCCATGGTGAATCTTAAATCTGTTCCTAATGGTGGGGGTGAAGTAACGTATCTCACTGTGAGCCCGCTCTGCCCTCTTTGTGTAAAACGGCAGGTCTGTATATTCTTTTTGGCTAACTGTAAATATCAATGTTTCGTATTAGCGTAGTTCAGTTTTTGAGGTACAGCCGTTTGTGTGAGATTAGAAAAAAAACTTTATTTCTAAGAACTTGTAAAAAAAAAAAAAGTATTTTCAATAAAATTCCCTACCTCACCTCTGGTGTGCAGAAATGATCCCATTTGATTATGTTTAATTTTCCAGCTTCGTTTTTAAACACAAAGAAGATGCCTTTTCATCAATTGGCAAAACATTGCTGTTTGTTGTCAAATGGATCAAATCATGGAATTGGTGAGAGCCTGAAGTCTAATTTGTCTCCTTTCCTTCCTTTACGTTCTGCTGATCAGGTATTTTGATACCTGAAAAGCAAATTCTAGAAACGTTATGCCATCTTAAGCTGCTCCCTCACTCTGCCCTGGGGGCGAGAGGCCGTCATTTTATTGTGGAGTGGCCGGCCATGCTTGAGTTTCTTTTTATTTTATTTTTTTGTAGCAGGGGGAAGGGCTGAGGGAGTGGCTGAGAAGAACATACCAAGGCTGAGCTTTGTAAGATCTCAGGGGGAAAGGTTCCCAATCCTTGTTTTGCAGTGAAGGGCACTGAGCAAACACTTCGTTTGCTTTCTTTAATTGGGACGTAAATGCTCATTCCCATAACTGGTTTGAAAAATAACTGTTTAAAAGACTTGAAAGTTACGCCAAGCTGAACGGGCTAATTAATTCCTCCTTTCCCTGAAATGCTTGAGTCCCTTACACCTTTAAAAATATATATGTATATATATAATTAATGCCAGGAATGTTCTCTCACATTGGTCCTGGGAATGACTGTTTCTCTGCTCTCTCCTAAGGTGGACACAGCAAACCCAAATCAAATTTTTAACCTTAGAAGTTTCAGTTACTCGAGTTTGATTCCTCTATGTGCCTGCATTTACAACAACGTTTTCTTGCCATAGTTCAGAGATGGTGTTTGATAACACCAGAAGAAGAATTCATTTTCTGAAGCTGTCTGATGGTGTGGGTCCCCGGGGGAAATTGGGGAGAGAAGGTGCTCTGCTGTGCGCCCTTCCTGAGGAGAACTCAGGTTCTTAGTCACTTACGTGCAAGAACCAGAGTTTTGAGAGGAGGGGTGTAGAAAATGGCATCAGTTCCTGCTGAGCTTTGTGAAAAAGCACTAATTTTGAACCCAGATAATGTCAAAAGACACTGGGTTTTCTGACCTCGGTGTCCGCTTCCTTGAGAAGAAAGGCTGATGTGTGTATTTTGAGGTGCAAGTTGTTGACCTCGTATTGCTGCTTGTGGTTTGAAGACCAGTGTAAAACGGCTGGGTTGGCATCCCTAAGAACCCTGCCTTTTCCTGAGACCTCAGCAATAGCTCAGAGCTTTAGATATTGTCGCGTAAAAGAAACACTCGGTATCCTCCAGAATGATAAAAGGAAGAGCGTATTTTTCAAGTTCTCAAATTTGAGCTCCAAATCCTGAGGAAGGTTGGTATCCCAGCCAAGTGGTCCTACCTAGTCCTGGGCAGGCTGCGGACTTGGTAACGGGGTCCTCGCTGGTGTTAGAAATGGAGACGGTGACCTTTTTAAAATAGTAAGGCCTGCCCTGCTTAAATACTACAAATATTTAAATGTGACCCTCACTGAGTCACTTTTCACTGAAAATAAAAGTTTTGAAGAAGGTTTTTAAGGTTTTTCACCCTTTCCCCTTACTACATTAGATACCTTATTACAGGTATGTGAATTACCTGGGTTTTGATGTGAAAAATCTATGATCTCATCAAGTAAAAAAATATTGATTATAGACAGTTCTGCTTGCCTGTACTCAGCCGAGTGACCCCAGGCACCCTAAACCACTGTACCGGGTTTAGCTGGGTTGGGATGCAATGGCATCCCCCCCAGTTCTCCAGCCTCATTATCTCATTACGATGAAATACCTTCGTGGCAAGCGCTGGCCTTAAACAACCACCTCATTCTCCAAGGCTGGTTAAACAGAAGCAAAAAACGTGCTTCTACATTTTGATTACAAACTCAGGTCAAAGTTTTACAAAACCTTTAAGTTGGAGACCGAGTTTAGTGTAATCAGCTGGATTAAACATAACATTTAAATTGCAAATAACTAATAACCTTATGATTGGAGAACTTGGATTTTAGTAAAAGATGTTAATTTTACTTATAAGTAATAAGGTGTTAATTTTACTTCTACGACATGTGCATAAGGAGGGGGTTTTGTAATTCTGACATTTTTGAATTCCCTGTATATCCTAGAGCATTCCCATTCTTCCCCTGCTCCTGACACTCACCCGAGTTTCATTTCATGCTAAATAAAACCTCATATTTACTTTGCAGCTGGTGGAGACACTACCTTAATCTGAGAAGAACTGGCGTACATCATGGAATTACGTACATCCCACTTGGTTCGTATGCCAGGGCTCCTACCCCTATTCTGCACGGTACTTTAACGTGAAGATTCTTTACCGTGGTGTTGCCACGGATTTTTGGCATGAGGACCAAGAGTATTCCTCAAAATGGGACTGTTAACTGATTGAACTTTGAAGATTACTGTGATGTTAGGATTTCTCTTATACTGGCATAATGTTCTGTCATTGTTATGTGACATTATACCTACAGAAACTATTAATAAAGGGGTTTGCTACAAGTACTGATTTCTCTTTGCTTTTACAAAGTTTAAACCAACTCTCTGAAAATCAGGCTACCAGAATAAAACAAAGACGTTTGAAAAGCTATTTAAGTAACTAAAATGTTTAGTGCTCTGGGGAAAGCTGATTTTGTATAACACTTGGAAATCCCTTCTTTCCTTTTTGTAAAAAAACGCTCATTTTTATGCTACCGCTGGCACTGAAGTCAGGGGCTGGACTGTCGAGAGCTCAACCCTTACCAGCTGCGGGGCTGAGTTTTGCTGCAGCTCTTCCTGCAGCCCGGGTGCTCACAAAAGCGTCGGGTTCACCGCATTCTGGTGCAGTGAAACCAATTTTTTGGCTTCTACAGCCTCTCATTCCCCTAAAGCTTTAAATTTGAAAAATACTGAGGAAGAACCTTATCAGAAAGAGGACAACCTAAATACTAATACCTGATTATTTTTTTGTTTATTAATACATAATAATGTTCCTCAAATTTAATTTTTAGCTCGCTACACTGACTGTAGAAATTATTTTTGCAGTTCAGATGGAAACTGTTACATGTCATCTAATTACATAGTGCTCACTCAAGTGATTCTCAAAACAGTTCGGATTTCAGGATCAAATTTGCTGTTCTGTTTCAGATTAAGGAGATGATTGGAAAAAAGAGCAGGAAGAGTGGCCAGTGATCCAAACAGCATTTTACAGCCTTTGCAAACCAGGGAAAGGTAACGCTCTTAAGCTTTTGCTGCTGGCTGTCAGCAAACAGCAGGGGGAGAATTGCAACACATCACTCTAAACATGGAAAATGTGCCTCTCCATGATGCGAGAGTAGGTTCAGCCAGACTCTCCAGTGTCACCAGTGACAGGACAAAAGGCAACGGGCACAACTTGAGACACAAGGCAGCCTGTTCAAACCTAAAAACATCTTCACTACAAGTGGCTGAAGACTGAAACACGTTGCCCAGAGAGGCGGTGGAGCCTCCATCCTTGGTGATACTCAAAGCCAAGGGGACAGGGGCCTGAGCAACCTGCTTCAGGCAACTCTGCTTGGAGTGGTGGGGTTGGACTAGAGCATCCCCAGAGGCCCCTTCCAACCTCAATCATTCTGTGACCTGTCCATGAAACGCACTACTTGGTTGCAAAAAGACAGTCATGAAGTTTAGATTCATAATTCTAGCCAGACTAGGAAATGATCTTGATGTAAGCTTAAAAAAAGATGCACATGTGTACACCTGGGTATCGCCTGTCATTATCTCTACAGCATGAAAGGGCCATCTAGCTACATAAAATGATTTATGCCCATACAGTTACATGGTTTGGGGTTCCTCTGGGGTCATCACAGGCACATTTAACGACACATCTATGAGTTCAAGCACAGCTTCCCGCAGAGCTTTCAGGGAGCTTTCAGATCTGCAACGCTTTCTGCCAAAAGCATACATCCTATAGCTTTTTACAGACAAATACATTACAACTTACCTTGCCCGTCACATACCGGTGTTGGTGACGTGTGGGTTTTTTTCTCTTAAAGTCTCTCCAAATACAACAAAACATGGCCCTGTGGTCCCAGTGAAGGAATGCCCACTCCAACGAGCACAAACATTGCAAAAAATGTTGCTTTAATCATACTGCTGTCTAATAATAGACTCCTTGTACACAACTGCTCTCTAGAGTGCTGTCACTTTCAAGTCCAGTTCCTTCTGAGCTTTTTTCACAAGTGGAAATTTTTATGTGGAAAATGTATACTCATTTGGCAAGAGTTTTGAAAAAATCACTGTCTTCCTTTCACAAAGGGATGGTCCAGCAACTGCAGAGCAGAAGGGCGTTCACGTTGATCTCTGCATCAAGGGTGTGAAAAATCAGTACATAAAATGAATATACACGCCTGCGATGTAATTTTTCATAAAACCTAAATGCAAACTTAGCTTTTTTTTTTTCCTCGTTTCTCCAGTTATTACTCATTTTTAGGGTTTTTTGATAAAGCTGGTAGAATGGGAGGCAAGATTTATGGGAAGAGACTGTTGGAATTTATGAATTATAAAATGGAAATATTTTATTATTACAGAAATCATTCTTTGTTCCTCTCAATTCCTTGCAAAACTTTGAATAATTCTTGTAATGTGGCTGCTCAGGTGCACCAAAAATGTATTTAAGGAGAGTGACAATTTTTTGTTTGATCCTGTGTCGATCAGTCTGTTCTGTCATCTCCAATCAATATCATGCATGTTAAGGAGCCCAAATGGAATTACAGTACGGGAATTACAATATTGCCTTATAAAGCCAAGGGCTTTGGGCTTTTTGAGCCCTCAATTTGGAGAAAAAAAAAAGGGGAAGGAGTACTGATTTCTTAAATAATAAACTAATGGGGAAGATGGGATGAGGGAGGCATTTATATTTAGGACATGGTGAGATTATACATTTAAAACTTTGCTGCCACAGGTCCATCCTGACTTTTGAAAAAGTCTTTACTTTATTTGTAAAGGTAAATGCATTATACCTGTATGTTTTCTTCTACCTAACAATTCCTTCTACCTTTTAAACACTGTTCTCTCTGAATCAAAGTATGTATGATGTTGTTATATACAGTCTAGAGTTTTTTTGGTTATTGTTATATGGACCACAGGAACCGTAACCATGCCATAACAAGTCTAACCCAGGGATCAGAAATCAGGTTTCCTGCCTCCAAGACCACTGCCATACCCACTAAATAACTTGCGTCTCTCTAGTGCTCATAGAGATATATAAAAGGCTGCTATTAATTTTATAAAGACTACCTGTAATCAGGAACTTAGCTCTTGAAACTGATAGTCCATTTAAACATGCAGGACAAAGCCCATATTTAAAACAAAACAAACACCACAAAAACAATTCTTATAATGGGTGAATGCTAGTGTTTTGGGTTTTTTTATATAGAAGACTTTATGTTCCAAATAAGCATGTATTTTCTGGACTGGCAGTGATAATGGATTTTTCTACTGTAGAAGATAAGAATTGAGTGAAAGCTCTTTCATTTAGAATATTGTCCTCAAAACAACTTGCCTGAGAGAGCCCAGACTCAGCCCATGTGATATGGGAACAGCAAGGCACATCAAAGACAAGTATCAAGCATTTTGTCTAAAACTCACTGGTGCCATGTCTATGCCTGAAAACTACAGGGAAAGTAAATGAGTATAAGGCCTACAAAAATAGCCTGTGTGAGGGTTTTTTTATACCATTAGAGAGTGTAAAGCTCTTTTATGTATCCTATTATGTAAAGGTTTTCCTGAAATGTTGAAAAGCCCGTGCATTTACAAAACAGTCATATGTACCATAGAAGAGGTAACCTAAGCTCCCATCAACAATCTCTACAATACAAACCATCTGCATTTTTCCTTTCATTTTTCAGGTAAAAATCTACATACCTGGTTAAGCATGCACGCACAAAATCCACGGCAGTGCCAGAGAATCGATCGGGTAGGGAAGGCATCAGTCCCCTGTGGGCCCCAATGTAGAACATGGCTGCTATCCTATCCATGGAAGCCAGTGGCGGTTTCCCCGTTGCCATTTCAAACACGGTGCAGCCAACGCTCCAGATGTCTGATTTCCTTCCATATCCAGATTCATTTATAACTTCTGGTGCCATCCAGTAGGGAGTCCCATGCACAGACTTGAGCATCTCGCTCTGTGTGCCACTGAGGCTTACCCAGGCCAAACGCCGGGCACAGCCAAAGTCGATTAGCTTTACTATACCGTTTGGCATGAGCATAACGTTATTGCCTTTGATGTCTCTGTGGACCACACAATTGTCATGTAAATACGCAACCCCTTGTAGAATTTGTTTTGTGTACTTACAAAGGACAATTTCTGGCAATGGACCAAAACGGTTAATAATACTAGAAATTGAGCCACCAGGAACAAACTCCATGAAAATGCTTAAAATGTTGTCTTCCAGACAAGTTCCTAAATAAGTTACAATATTGACGTGCTTCAATGTCTTCAAAAGATCAACTTCCTCATGAAACTTCTGATATTCCTTTTCTGTAGTGAGTTGATCCGACGTATCCAAAACAACCTGTTTTACAGCTATTAATTGTCCCTGGCTTGTCAGACCGCAGTATACCTACAATTAAAGTGAAACATGAAATAAAACTGAGCATTTACTTATTATAAATCGTGTCTTTGTATTTGTCATGTTTCACGTCTCATTGTATAATCCAAACTATTTATTTGTTGAATAGGACAACAACCAGCTATAAGGTAAGATGTAGCTCAGAGATGACTAGTGCATCTCTCAACATAATCAGACATTAACTTACCGTGCCATAGGCTCCCTTTCCAAGGACTTCACCTCTTGTCCACATGATAGGATCTGTGTTAGTTAAACTGCTTCCTGGTAATTTAGCAGATTCCTCAAAGTTTAGCAGCTCACTTTCTTTATTTGATGCCAAAAAGGCTTTAGTGTAGCTCTGCTTGAAGATGATGGCCAGTGTGGGGAGAAAGCAGGGAGAAAAAGAAAGGCTTCATATTATCCTTACGTCTTTTATAAGGAGTAATTTTTACCTTTTTACCTGGCATGACTCCTCTCTACAGATTTTATATGTATATATGTATATACACACACAAACACTCATTGCCCAGTTCATTGATACAATTGCTATACCAAGTAAATATTTTCAAGTATATATCAAATAGCACATAATCACAAGATTATAGCATGACACCTTTTTCCACTGAGAGGCAGACAGACAGAAAGAACACTTAAAAGAAAAGAGCATGACAACATCTGCTTACTACTTCTTTTTTTTTGTCACATAGGTACAGTTTGCTAAGCTGAAGGGTGAATATGACTATCACCTTGCTTTGGTAATATATGTAACCCAAGTCTGATGGAAACAATTTGGACATGACTTCACAGGAAGAAGAGCCTGCTTCAGAAAGATGGTAATAATTACTCCATCTAGCCACGGATTTCTCTAGGAGAAGTGAGGATGGAGGTATAATTGGCACCTGTGTCTGCAGAAGCATAAGGAAATGTATAAACTTGTAGTGAAAGAAATTTCCTTATAAACTTGTAATTTAAATAGACAAAAAGCTAACAGGGCCAAGGAGAAGCAATACTGGTAGATAAGCACCTTAGTAGGTAAAGGTTTTTAACTGATTTGGGGGCCAGAATCTAAGCCTTCTGAGCTTGAAGCTTTAATTAAACATTAATTAAATAGCCTTGAGTCTGCCTGATAAGCCAATGCTTGTAGTTCATACCTAGGAGAGATTCAAGGAAATTGCCCTTTTGGATATACGAGAACAGTTTGCAGTGTCTTTTCATACTGCTTAGGTGTCCAGATCTCAAGAGCTTTTGCCTTGACCAGCCCCTTTTTATACATGCTCTTCAGTTAAAACAGCCTCTCCTTATTCACTACAATTTCTCAATTTGTCTTGACCCATCATCTAAGCCTTGATAGCTATTCCTGTCATGCCTTAGTACCACCTGGCTCATGTCCTGACTTGCAGCCTCTAAAATGGGTATCCTCAACTGAGCACTGGAAGAATCAGTGGGCAGGTGGCCCAAGGAAAAAAGACTTGATCATTAATGAGCACGTATTTCCTATCTTTTATCCAAACTTGTGTTGAAGCATCACTCAAAGGAGCTAGCAAGTTACAAGAAATTACTTTTACCTTCTCTAGAGCACTATTTACTATTGCTGCATCTCCATTCATGATATTTTCTTCTTCTTTAGTATGTGTATTTTGCATTTTAGAACCTGTATTTTTTGTTCCTGAAGAGTTGATGTCTCTTTCTTCAAGCATTAGCAATTCTTTGGCCAGACAACAAAGCAAGTCATCAGTCACATCCTTATTATCTGCCCAGGACAAAGTGTTTTGACTTGTCTGGAAACTGGGGCTTGTAACACTTTTTGTCTCAATCACTGAATGCTGAGTCAATTCATTTGACAGATCACTGTTTTGAGGTGTGTATGCCCAGCTGTGATTTAATTTTTTTGTAGGGGATGGACACTCCAGTCTATCTGGACAGGGCAATGCTTCACATTTATTAGCAGACTTGAAGGAGGCCTGGTCTGATTCCAGGCCCTGGCAGCCATCCATATCCACCCTGCACTGGGGTACACAATCGTTCTGGTCTGTTGTTAGTAGACTGCTACTCAGAGAAACACGTTCTCTGTGGTCTTTATCACTGAACTGAAGAAGGTTCTGGCTACAGGTAGCACCTCTCTGATGGTTGGATATATCTTGACTGTCTAAAGAGTGCTCCAAAGAAGCTTCTTTAATAGTTGGTAAGTTTGAATTTGAAAAATTTTTGTTTGGCTTAGCTGATTGTGAAAGCTCTTCTAAAAATGTAAGCTGATGATCTGTGCCTTCATGAAACAATGTCATGCTCCTCGAAGCGTTTATTTGAAAATCCGAATCAGAAGTTATTACATTATCTTGCTCTGTGTTGCTGTCACTCAACTTGGTACTTCCATCCTTTGTAATTAAACCTTTCTGCTTTTGTTTAGTGCCAGCTATGGCCTTCTTTGGCTTAGAATATGTTCTCTTTTGAGTCTTTCTTACTCGGCTGCTCTCTCTCCCTCTGCTGCAGGCTGATCTGCAGGTGCCTGCAGTGCATCTCCCAGATGGAGCAGAACAAACATCTCTATAAAATCTGTTCTCATGTTGATCAAGCTCACGCGTGTGGGAATAGACAGGAGTTCCAAACATTTCATAAATACCTGGGCCTTTGTCATTTGAATTTATTTTCTTGAACATGTCGCTGTATTTCAGATCTACAAAATTTGAAGCAGACCGTGCATGTGGTGGAGAAAGTGGAGTAACAGGTTTCTTTAAGACAACTGACTTTTTGCAACTGCAGGAGAAATTTTGCTTCTTAAGTTTATGAGAATTCTGAGCAAAATGGTCTTTGTCTGCTTGAGGTTGGGTTTTTTGAAGCTTCAGGGAAGTCTCAGATTCCATATGTGGCTGTTCCAAAGATGGGAAAATCTGATTTTTGGCATTACATCTTGTGGAAATCTCACCAGAAACAGTTAAGTCTTCAGCTATCTTTATCTTGCTACTCATTTTAGATTTTGATGAATATTTATTTCTGTTCATCTTTATTTTACTTTTGTCGTTTTCTTTGCGAGCAAGAATGTTGAAGCTCTGAGTAACATGAGGAGGCAGGCTACAAAGGACACTCTTTTTTGTGGCAGGTTCTTTAGCAGTGTGTGGTTCCCTAGCTGGTTCTGGTTCAGAGAATGCAACATGAGTAACAGGTACAAGCTCACTTTGATCTTTTGAAGTTGCTTCTGACGTTACTTCTCTTTCCATTTCAAATTCAGAGAGGCAAACATTATTTTCTGTCTGTTTTCCAGAAGGATCTTGCACTTCTACTCCGGGAATTGCTACAGCTACAGAATTATCTTTTAAGGCATGGTAGGTCTCTATCACTTCGTTTTTACAGGAAGACTCTAAATCATGATTGTCAAGCACAAAACTCGCACTCTCAGCATCTTCATGTGGTCTATAATCCAGTATCACCTCTGTAGCATTTCCTTCTTCTAGACCAGTTGTACAGCAATTCTTTGCTCTTCTCTCCTCATTGCCAGCTCTTGAGGCATCTCCATTGCTTGACATTGTAAATGTTGTCTGAGCTGTAAATATTCCACAGTTTATCAGAGCATTACCTGAGCTCAAACTGGGATGACTGTCATCACAGAAACTGGCTTGGGTCATAAGATCTATGTTCTTACAAGCCACTGAAAACTGGTACTTCATCCGGTCATTCTTCTCAGTATCAGTAGCCACCTCAGCTTCCCTCCATTTTAAATTGCTTTGAATTTCTTCTTTCTCGTGGCTAGGGTACTTATGATAGTTACTCATGCTGAAGTAGTACAGGTCTTTCACTGGAGTAAACTTATCAGAAATAGTAGCCACGATCAGGTCTGATGACTTTTCACTGTGACTTTGTAATAGCTTGTCTAACCGATAATGATAAAATTTAGTAACTGGTTTTATAGGCTGGGGAATAGAGTTCATAATATTCAAAATATTTCTGATGTTGGTGCTTTCATTGACAACATTATCCTCTAGAGGAGCAAGATGAATTGTTCTTACAGGCTGAAATGTCACTGGTGGCAAATGAAACTGTAATTTCCATAAAAACCATTAATAATGTGCTACACAACAGATACAGGTAAAATCTAATCACTAAGTATACTAAGAAAAAAATCATAAAAGTATTATTCTTTCATATATTCCCATATTTAACCTAGTATGAAGTGTAATATCAAAATCCCGAGAAAATACCTGAATTTTCTCACATGCAGAATTATTTCTAAGTATTTCATAGTACAGAAAGTGGGATCCTTTGCTAGAAGGCAAGTCATTCTCCACGATTTAAAAATAATAACTTTCGTCTGCGTATACAAATCATCTTGTCAGTTAATAACTATGTCTTGTGCCATATAGCATGTTTGCTACAGGAATTCAGAGGCTGGTCAGTCCCTTCATGTGCCAAAGTTTCTCTCCTGAAGGAGAGCACCACTCTTACGCTGGTATTTAAAGTCTTTTTAGGTAACCCTGCAAAGTGTGCTGACACCCATAATTATATTCCAAATGGAAGTGGATCTCATGTAAGCAATTTTTAAAAAGCAAAAGCTAGGTGTTTATAACAGAGTGCTACTTTATCCATGGAGAAGACAATTCTTACAAATTATTTATAGGTTTTAAAAGACATTATTATAAATGTAAATATATAGATCTTCCATATGTTTAATGTAGTCTTATAAAATTCCATAAAGCATGATATACGGGCTACAGATTTAGCTCACAGAGTTTTAAGTACATTGGAAGACAGCACAGTCTGCACTTCACTTTACGGGAAGTGGCTGCCAAAGGCCATTTTTCTATGGCAGCTAACACAGCACCCTGTTGGGTGGGGGATTTATTTTATTATTTCTCCCTTCTTCCTTCTCTTCCCATCCCATTAGTTGAAAGGTACCATCTGTCTTTGAAAGATCTGAGAATTTGAGTACTTTGTTGAGATTATTCAGATGAACAGCGAGAATAATTTTCTGGAAATAATATTTCTCTATTTTATAGGAAATGGAGAAGAAATAAGCTTGAATATACTGTATATTTTTATGCAAATGAATGCAATAGAAATAATCACACAGTCATATGCTCTGAGTACTCATTTGCATGTCTGTATTCAACATCAGTTTGCAATTTGCAGGAAATTTTTGTTTGCATTCCAAGGGCAAACTGAGGTTTGAATGTGCCAGGAAAGGCAATGTGTGCTGGTTTGAAATTTACAGTTCTGAAGGCTGTGTCTAGTCTGCGTGGCGTTAATATGAATGCTCAGTTTATCCCAAATGATATGCCTTTGGAAATCATCAGAGCCTAAGACATGAAATAAAGTTGCATTAAATCACAATGAGGTCAGCTAAATTATTTTTCTTAAACATTTCCCTCCATTTGAAATATTTTTTCATATCCCTTTCTATGACCTTCTGTCAGAACTCTTGCTATTACTTCTATATTTTTCTTTACTTTTTTCCTGTGAATACTATTGTATTCTGCAGTGGTTTCACTAAAGTATACAGCTGATTCTATAAGTCAAGTCTTTTGTACAAAGGGCTACTAACTAATATTCGTAAAGGCCAAATTATCTTTTTTCTAAATACAGTGTATTAGATCTTCTGTAACTTCTAAGGCTCGTGTGGTGTGACGCACTGATACATGTAAAATTGCTAGTTTGTAAGTATGAAAGTTTTGTCAGGAATCCTATTTATACTTGCCACAAAATTTCATGTCAAATATGTTTAATCCTAAGACTTCATTTTTTATTTGCTAACATTAATAAATTTCAGCAATCATCTAACATCAAGGCTGTTCTTTAATTCAGCTTCAATTTTAAATTACCACTCAATACAAGAAAATGGTTTGGTTTTTTAAATTTGGAAAAGCTAGACATCTAATGTTTAACATATAGGATGCACATACTTTAAATTAACTTACGTATTTCTATTTTAAAAGGTTTTATATCTTTTTGAACTTCCAACCCTTTACTGCCCAAAATCCCTGATGTAACACCTTACTGACAAATTGCTGATATACATCTGAAGATTTGCTGACATATATATATATAATATATGTAAGAATATTTGATGTTCATCCAAAGAAAAAGAAGACTAAGCAGAGAAAACTACCCACACTTCTGTATTTTTATTTTTAAGGTTTTGAAAGCATATAATATTTTTAACGGTGTTCAGTTTTATCCATAATACCATCTTACCTCAGATCTCTTGTTCCTGGTTTTTAGAATTGTTATATTCAACCCTTAAAAATCAAAACAAGTGAAATGTTAATTTGATATTCTTAAACAGACTACAGTTTTCATTTATAAACTAATTTCAAACTTTAGGGTTCCAGGTACGACGAATCTGTCTGATGTGTTGCAGGACTATGCTATAAACCTGCTATGCAGAAAAAAGTTGTAAGTTGAAACTTGTGATATTGACTTTTACGATTCCGTTTTCTATAGAAAACTATATAATATGATAATTTTAGAATACTTTGACTCTAATAATTTAAGGAAATATTTCTCCTCAATTCCAGATGTTTACTAGCTTCAATTCATACTGCCAGTATGAGGAAAAAAGTGAAAGAGATGCCATCATGGCCTCACTCCAGCTACAGAGAATTACACTTTACATTTTGTGGGCTCAGTTGCATTATACAGAGTAACAGGAACGGTGAAATCTGTCATTGATTCTCTTTATCTCCTTCATTCTGCAAATACACACACACACACAACTAAAGAAGAGGGTCAACATGAGTGAAGTCTACTTTACACCAAGAAGACATACAGACATAAAGACAACCTGAAGTTTAAAGAAAAAAGACTTCTAAGGCTTTTCCATCTACTATGATAAGCAATATATAACTTTATTTAAAAGTTATGACTTTGAAAATTGAACTTACTTTGTTGTATTTGTGCTTTTATTATCTGAATATCATGTAAATCCATAAAGGATTTTGAAATGTTGGATTGTGGGCAGGAGGCTTGTAGCAGAAAGCTGAAGTCAAAGCCACGCCCTGCATTCTCTTTCTTCAGGAAGAAAGGTAAAGAAGTGTGACGTCTCATCTGTAGTGCTAACTGGTTTTCACTTGGAAAACATGCTACTTCTTGATCTGGCCACAGTTTGGATGTTGGTGCTATTTGGCTAAAAGGCAAAAACAAAAAAAAAACAAAATACAGTGTGAAAATAAGTGGAAGGGGCATACTCAGTTCAAATAATCATATGACTGGAGAACAATGTGAACAAGAAGTTTGTAAGATCCAAGAATGCCAAAGTATGTTTCTTTCTTTGTCCATCCGGGAAGTTGTGGCTCTCCCTGGAAGCATCTGATTGCAGTGCCAGAGATTGACCACACATGAGAATGAATGACAAACAATGTAAACCAAGCAACAATAGAAATGGAAAAGCATATTGTCCACCTTCCCCTTCTTGACAAAAACTGACTGCTTCCAGTATGTATTTTTTATGAATCATCAGGAAAGCGTGTCAGAACAGCTCTGAAGACCAGATGTGCCATTGTTATTTATAAAATATGCTATAGCCTGCCTGAAAGAATAGAGGCTGTGCGGGCAAACCTCAGATTTCTGCCACCTGGTTTCTGAAGAATGAAAAATCCAAATATGGAAAAAGATACATACTTTGACTGACAAGAGGTTCAGAAATACAGTCTAAATTAATCTTAAAGCTGCATGCAAGATAATTGTCTGTTTTTAATAGGTCAAATGCTGATGTAAAACCTTATACCATATGTTTTTTCATATTGTACCAAATAATTTGTTCTTCTAGTGCAATATCCCGCCTCCAGCAATGGCCAATAACTGATGTCGGGAACACAGAAACACTAGACAACATATACAGCTGTGTATAACATCTGGCACTAAGGAAATCTTTTCTTGCTCATAGACTACTACCTGCTTTGTCTCCATTTTTGCATACCCAACTGCAAATTAAATATTAATACTACTTACCTGTTTTTTTCTAGAGCTTTGTATGGCTGATGCGTTTCTGTCATTATCTTATCTGAATTCTGAAAAGCAACACCACTTCCACAACCTGCAACAATACAGCAGTATTTGCCTAAAAGCAATAATATTCACTGAGCTGTAACACAATGCATATGCAATTATTTTTGACATTAAAATATTATTATAAAGAAATACAGGAAGTAACTATCAGGAAAAAACCCAGCATGTTTCATTTGACTAACATACCTATATATAATTGCTGTTATAATTTTTGGAAATGTGAATGCATAAATCCAAATTATTTTCAGTTATTTAGGTAAGTATATTAATTAAATGTACTATAAAAACAAAGAACATCTAAAAAATCCCTCCAATTACAGCTCCTGTTTCAGTAGAACAGAAATATAAGAAAAATATTGACAGAAACTCTACAAAACTAGAACATTTAAAAATAAGGAAGCTATTAAAACCAAAACAAATCTCAGAGCTTTTCAAAGGCGGACAATAACTCTGAGTTTGTTTTCAATTTTTTTTGTGGTTGCTTGGTTTTGACAAGTAGCCAGATTTGAAGTTAACATTGTCCTTTTTCTTCTTCAGATGCCACATGTTACACTTTATACATATAAGGTTTGGTTAGACTACCTTCTTTGCTTCTCCTCTTATTTTGTTGGTTGTCAGACATGCTGTCCTTAGATATATTAGGGTCCAGAAACCTGAAAAAATGCTTCATTAATTGATTTCCAATTCACATGTACAACGCAGTACTTTATATTTAATTATTTCAGAGCCATAAGACAAAAACATTTTAGAAGTACTTGAAATTATTAAAAATGTTATCATTTAACTTACCATCCAATGCCCTGTCCTGTGAATACACAGAACCAAACAGTCCAGACAGTTTTTGTTGCTCAAAACTCAACATATCCTATGTTGAATAAGACATGAAAACTGTCAGTATTATTTTGCTGATATCATCCTTGCTGTTGGACCAGAAAGTCAACATTTCACATTTGGGAGATAATTGCATTTTTAACATATTACTGATAAACCAAATCTGAATTAAACGTATATCTTTCTCTACTTGGTCAAAACTGTCTCTCAGCAAGAAGTTCAACATCCCAAACTTTCTGAGCGTGGAATAGCCTGTACACTGCAGCCTCAACAAATCTCCTTGATAGCTTATTCCAAAGAAAGAGGAATTCAACTGGAATCTTGCTATAAATTTCAGAGAAGTACACAACTTACTTTGTAAATAATTTTTAAGCATCTTGAGAAGTAATTGTCCCATAATACAGTCTAGTTTTAAACGTATGTTCAAAACTTAGCTGAGCATTTTTCTCTACAGAACCAGTGCGTCCAGACTGATTTGACTGAAAAAACATTAATAAAAATCTCATTGACATCAATAAGGTATAAATTTCACTCTTTATCTCAGACCTATTACAAATTCATAAATACACAAATGGCAATGTATTATCTCTGAATATTTACAAAGGTAAATTTTTAGGTGTTTAAAAATTGTACACGTTATAATAAATAACTAGCACCGCTTTTTTTGTTGCCATTGAATTTCTGTGACTTGTACCAGGCTTGTGATTAAATTTGATATAACCAAGACTCAATAGCCAAGAAAGAGTTAGCCTATTAACTTAGTAGTAGTAAACTTTTGTTTCTCACTTAAAGCTATTGCATTGTCAGAAACAGTATCTTAACCATGAGTGTGAGCATGTAACCTTTCTGTGAGCATCTTTTCTAGGATTAAACTCAAAGATTAACAACACCATGAGATGCTAGTAGCATAAACAACACAGAACAATCAAAAATTGCTGACTCTTAAAGAAGAAACATGAAAGGGTGAAGTCAAAGGATTTGAAGATTTGAAATTCTAGACAGCTACTTCTTAAAATAAAATTAATCCAAATTAATAGTTTTGATGGATTTGGGGCTCTTTTCAAAAAACATAGTAACCTCCTGTTTCTCAAGTGACAAGAACACCTAATGCAATTAAAGACAGGGAAATGAAATTAATAAAAGAAAATACAATAATGAATATCAGTTAATATCTGTATTAAATAAATAAGATATTGTCAGACATGTGTATGAATGTTAATGAATGAATATGAATATATATTTAAACATATATGAATAACAGTGTCAAATTCTTACATTGGGTAACTCTGGGTGCTAGAGAGGAATATTATAAAGTCCATAATGGAAAATTATGTAATAATATGCCTATAAGGAATTTTTTTCCTACTAGCTAATCAAGAAACATATAATATGGCAATTTATATCGTATACATATACGATCCTGCTAGTATTATTAAATGGGGTCTAACTTACTCCTTTCTGGTTTACATGAAATGTTCTGTTGTACTGATATAACTGATATAATGTGGCAGTGGGTTCTCCTATTTAAACGTGTAAGAAATACGTGTTATGTTCTTTTACAACAATTATGTTTCACAAAAATATTCCCATTTTCTTGCATTTGCATCTTCAGTTTAATTTGCTGCAATACATTCTCCCCTCACGCAAAAATACTGCATAACCACCACGTACATGCTACCAAATTAAGCTGGTTTAGAACTTAGTTTGTATGGCAGGCTAAAAGAAAGGTATTTTTTTAGAAAATTATGTTTATGTTTATTAAATCCATAGATAGGTAGAATTATGAAAAATAGGGCACCTAGTTGCTCTTATGTTGGTAATTTCTTTACAACATTTTATTTTCTCCCTGCTCTTTTCCTCAAGTGTATTTTTACTTCATTGCTTGTCCCTACACCATTCAACTGAATAAAATACTTTGTTCTATACATCTTCCACACCTAGTAGTAGATAACATTTTCAACATTTATTACAGGTTTTATTACAAGTTATTCCTAACAGCAATCTTAGGTACTACCTCTGCCAATGTTTGTTTGATTTTGTTTTTTTTTGAGTTCCCTCATAAATTCCTATTCTTAATTTATTTATAAATACCTATTTTTTTCCTTCACAGTTGAGGTCAGGGCTCTCAGTAGTGTTACCAATGTATGGGGAAAAAACACCTAATACCAAAGTATTATCCATGGTAAAAAGTATGGAACAGATGGAAAATAACGATCAATGTAGCTGTCTGTCCATAAAGAACTGTTCTATTTCAAAATCACTACAGAGGTCAGTGGAAATGAAGGGTCTATGTGGCTTTTGTTGGATTCAGTAGCATTTTGCCACTCAATACTGCTAGTCAGGAAAAGATTCTATTAGCAAAAAATTCTGATTCTATTAGCAAAAAATATAATTACTTGGAAGCATGCAGCAGCCTTCCCAAAAGACTCATGTATTTACCCTCGATTAAATTAATTTTTATAACAATTTTATATAACATTTTACCTGAGGAATGTGTGTTATTTTATAACTATCTACCAGCCAGACATCAGACAGTACTGTCATTCTTAGTTTGCAGAAGAGGAAATAGATCAAGGAAAATTGAATGACCTCTAGCTGATGACCAAGGTCATCCAATGAACTGTGCCAAAGTAGCTATAGAAGGCAGCACTTTTGATTTCTCATTTTAGGCTAAACACCAGATAATCCATTAAAATATCTATCCTATTATACTAGTTAAGAGTCATATTAGGTGGTGAACTTCTCCAAGCTTTGCAATTTTTTTTTGGATACACAAACGCCCCTCCAAAATAATGAATGAAAAGGTTCTATAAAAAGGACTAAACATCATCTTACCTGGTGCTTCAGTAGCAAAGTGTGGAAGAGGCCCAGCAACCCAAAGAGAAGTTACGGATCATTTTTAGCTCACAGCTGTCTTCCTTTGCTGGACAGCAAGGAATTCAAGCAGTAATTACACATGGTTTGGTTTTATTTTCGGCATGTTTTTCTGACTGCGGAGCCCATAGTACTCACTCCTCTGCAGGCAAATCCTGCTGGCATCTCCTGCTACACGAGGCTCTTGAGTTTACATGATGTTGCCGAGGCAACTCTCCCCCCCGGGGCGAGGTGGGGGCATTTTGCTTGGAGGAGTTTAATTCAGAGAGCGGTAGTGACCTATGAAAACAAACACAAGTCGAACTGAAGGGTAGCGTTTGAAGTTCTAATCACAAACCAGTTCTCCCAGCACCCAAAGCATATTTCTCTCGTCTGTTTACCTCCATTTATGCTTTTAGTACCTTATCTATTTCTACGTCATTTTAACTTTGCAGTCAGTCTCCCCTCACCTAAACACTCCTCATTACTCATGAATAGATTTTTTATCTCCTTTATAGCAGCCTTAAACAGCAGACTTCAAGGATTCTTTGTCTTGTCTTGTTTTTCTTTTCTCTTCTTTTCTTTTCTTTTTTTTCTTTTCTTTTCTTTTCTTTTCTTTTCTTTTCTTTTCTTTTCTCTTCTTTTCTTTTCTTTTCTTTTCTTTTCTTTTCTTTTCTTTTCTTTTCTTTTCTTTTCTTTTCTTTTCTTTTCTTTTCCTTTATTTTCTTTTTTCTTTTCTTTTTCTTTTTCTTTTCGCTAGGGGGGAAGAAAGGATAAAAGAGGAATAGCCGGGCTCAGGCTGAGTTGAAGGGGTGTTGAAGAGAACTGGTTTGATGGGTGCCAGTCAGACTGGGACACCAACCCCCAGGGACATGGTGGCACAAGCTACATGGGAGACACACAGCCTACTTTGTGTGAGGCTGGACAAGGAACACCAGGCCTGGGGGACACCTCAGCTCCCGGCTGATGGGCTGCACCAGTAGAAGCGTGGCCAGCAGGTCGAGGGATGTGATGCTGCTCCTCTACTCTGCTCTGGTGAGACCCCCCCAGGAGTACTGTGTCCAGCTCTGGAGTCCTTAGCACAGAAGGACCTGGACCTGTTGCAACTTGTCCATAGGGGCCACAAAGGTGGTCAGGGGGCTGGAGCACCTCTCCTATGAAGACAGGCTGAAAGAGTTGGGGTGGTTCAGCCTGGAGAAGGCTCCAGGTAGACTTTATTGTGCCCTTTCAGTGTCTGAAGGGGACCTACAGGAGAGATGGGGAGTCTTCATCAAGCAGTGTAGTGATAGGGCGAGGAGTAATGGCTTTAAACTGGAAGAGGGGAGATTTAGATTAAAGAAGAAATTATTTCCTGTGAGAGTGGTGAGACACTGGCACAGGTTGCCCAGAGAAGTTGTGGCTGTCCCATCCCTGGAGGTGTTCAAGGCCAGGCTGGATGGGGCTTTGAGCAACCTGCTCTAGTGGAAGTGTCCCTGCCCATGGCAGGGGGGGTGGAACTCGATGATCTTTAAGGTCCCTTCCAACCCAAACCATTCTATGATTGTATATTTCACATACGTTTGCAGGTACCCGGCACGACCAGCCTAATGGTGACAAGCTGCGACACCAGCCGGCAACGCACTTCGTTTGCCATCTGGAGTTGTCCGTGACGGAGCCGAAGGGTCTCTGGGAGCATCCCACACCTCAGCTTCGCACTGCCGTGAGGTGACCACCCCAACCGGCGCCTCCTCCGCCGCGGCCGTGAGGCACTTCGGCCGCCCGCCTGTCGCCTCCCACCGAGGGCTGCGGAGAAGGGCGCCCGGGGGGACGCGGGGAGGCTCTGTGAGGGGAGCCCGGTCCGGGCGGCCCGTGAGGCGGTGACGGGCGGCCCCCGAGGCCCTCCCCGCCCTCCGCCGCTTTCCCGTCAGCCTCTGCGGCCGCGGGGGGGTGTGGGGGTGTGGGTGTCCCGGCAGCGGCGCAAGATGGCGGCGGACAGCGAAGTAAGTGTTTCCCCCTTTCCTCCCCTGCGCTCCTCGCCGGCGCCGCGGCGGCTCCCCCCGCTCACTGCTTCTCCCGCTCTCTCCCCGCAGCCCGAGTCGGAGGTGTTTGAGATCACGGACTTCACCACCGCCTCCGAGTGGGAGAGGTAGGTGGTGCCGCCGCCGCCGCCGGTCCCCGGGGAGATGGCGGGGGCTCGGCCGTGGCCACCCCCGGCCCGCTCCCGCTGAGGGGAGCCGGTAGCCGGGGCCAGCCGGTGCTTGGTCCCGGCCTTAGCGGCGCGTCCCTGCGGCCGAGGCTCAGGCCGCGAGTGATGAGCTGGGTAAGAGGATCTAGTCAAGCTGTTTCCCAACTTAGTGAAAGGTCTGGTTTAATATCTATTTGCAAAGGGATTAGAATAAACATCTAGAAGGCTTACGTGTTTTTTAAGTAGCTGCCTGATTATTAAAATAGGCATCTCTTAGATGAAGCCTTTAAAAGTTAGTAGAACAAGGTACAAGAGAATATAAGGTTAAGAATGCTCTTGCATTTGTAATATATTGGTTTTTTAGAATGACAGCATCTATGATAGAAGGAGACAAAGATTCTAGGTGCTGCACTTTACATTAGAATTTATTGTATAATTTTGTGTCAGATGCATGTTTATCTGTGGACAATGAAACAGGAGTATGCATTAAAACTAATACACTGCAATACCAGAAAGAGAAAGAAGTGAGATTCTGTAATCACTCGAAGCATGCTCATAGCAGTTGCTAAAAGTCACTATCATCTGAAATGTAAACATAGGAGGACCATTTTATGTGCACAAGGAAGCAACTGTTCTGTTTTTGTTGTGATACTCGGTGTGGGTTTTTTTCTTTGGGTTTTTTTAAAGGAATTCTGTAGTAGGACAACATACTGCCTGCTTTTAGGGTGTTGAATTATAATACAAGTTTAGTGTTCAGCACATATTAATGCCTTTTCTCCTCCCAATAGATTTATTTCAAAAGTAGAAGAAGTATTGAATGACTGGAAACTTATTGGGATTTCTTCAGGCAAACCTCTAGAAAAGGTCAGTTACTGCTGCTGAGTTTTTCTGTCAGAATTTGAATTACTAAGTAGTAATATACATGTATATTGCATATATTGCTGTTTTCTTAGGTGTTGCAGGTAATGATTTGTATTGGGGAATTTCAGTTGTAAAAGTGGCAACTTGACAAGCAGCCGCTGTAAATCTATTGGTGGACTGTCTGTCAAACAAGCTGTTTCCCTCTTAAAGTTGGATCTTCCTACAGGGCCTAGTGGTTTCTTTTATTCCCAGTTTTGAATCTGGAAAGATGTTTGAAGCTGTTGTGAATTCTTAAGGAGTTTTTTTGCCCTCCCTTATGCCTTTGTCACGCCTCACATACTTATGGTTGAGGTTTGCGTCGTACTACTTGTGACTCAGTATGTTTCATAGATGGGAGAGATTTTTTTCAAAGTCTAATTAGGGCCTTCGTAGTGCTTTCTCAGCCCTGTAAAATGCAGAGGAAATTGGTGAGCTCTTCTGCATACTAGTGCAAATAAATTCAGCTGTTCTGGATTGAGTGGCTGCTGTGTTTCCAGAGGAGTGTTATGATTCTTAGTTTTAGGTACGGTACAGAATATTCAGAACAAAAAATTATGTTATCTAATTGACTAGTTTTTAGCCTTAGCTGTCAGTGTGTTCCTACATGACTTCTTTTCTAGCTCAGACCTCTCTTTTTGATTTTTAGTGAGAAGACACCCTTTGCATATCAAAGGGTTGTCCAAGTTGCTTTGTTTTAGTCACAGCAAGCAATTCTGTTCAGTGATACTGACTTTTTTCCTAGAAACTTTCCTGTGCTCTATTTTTGTTAAAAAAGTTAATTATCCTTACGCACAGTTTTGCAAATTATAGATAAAAAAATCATCAGTGAAAGCATATTTGAAGTAAATATTAAAGTAGTATTTGCGTAGAATGGTATAGATATGGATAAAATCTCAAGTGGGAAGTTTCTGTCTTTGGGCTAAGTTGAGGATGCATATGCTCAAGAGGCGTAGTTGCATATGAGAGGATGTATCTGTCTCTTTATTGCCATGTAATTCTGAAGACTCCTTAGGGGGATATCGGGACCTTGAAATGGGCACAATTACCGGCAGCAGGGATTTTAGCATTCAGCTACCTTTATAATGAAGTGCTTTGAGAATTGTGTTATTGAAATTAAAACATGCTTAGCTATTTAAGAGTAAATATTTAGCAGTAGAAAAAAAGTAATAATTATTGCAGATCATGCAGGCAGTATACTTTTTAAGGCTTATGAATGTTAACCTAAATTTGTGTGATCAAATATTATCTTTTTTTATATGCAGGGTGTATACACCACAGGAGCATGGGAAGAGAAGTCAGATGAAATTTCATTTGCAGACTTCAGATTCTCAATTACCCATCATTATCTTGTGCAAGAACCCAGTGACAAAGATGGGAAAGAAGAACTGGTAGAAGGTAGGTTGCAGTTCCCTTACATGACTGTAAAGATATGACAGAAGATACTTTCAGAGTGTGTTGATTTGCTTCTATGTGAAATTTTCTGGGATCTTAGGGGTGTGATCTGACATTTCTGCTTTGAGTATGCTTTGCGTTGAACAAATTGCTAATATAAGTAAATTGTAGGTCGGCTGAATGGATGCTGATGCTTTTCTTATGTATCCATTTTTTTGACAGATGCCCTTCCTCTGCCTATGCAGGACTTGCTGTGCATGAACAACGACTTTCCTCCTAGAGCTCACTGTCTGGTAAGATGGTATGTACGCTGCCTCTCGTCCTTAACACAAATAAGCATAGCAATTGAAAAATCTGTGATGCTGGCACAATCACTTGTATATTTTATTTTTCCATAAAGAGTTAAAGCTTAAGTGAAATGATTCTTTATACTGGATATAGGAAAGGATTGCAAAAAAAGCCCACCATAGTGGGCCTATCTTTACCTTTTTTTTTTCCTCAAATATTTCTTTCTGTATTTCATAGACTAACCAAACTTTTGTATTTGTAATATTTAGATGCATTCTTGAAAAGGAAAGCTGCAGCACCTTAAGAAACGACAACCACCATATTCTTAGTGATGCAGATCTTTAGCACGTTATAGCATTGTTCTAGAGAGATTGTTTTTATTATAGTTCCAGGACTGATAGACCTGGAAGTCTTCACATTATTTTGAGTACTGTGTTTGAATGCTGCTAAGCTCCAGTAGTTTGTGTTTTGAGAATCTGCAGCACTTCACGCCCACTCAGTTCTTGATCTCCCTGAAGGAGGTACTCATATCAAAATAACAGATTCTGTAGTCTGTTGGTGATGATTGGGTTATTCAGGCTACGGTATTTCTAAAATGGTTTAGCTGGTTTGTTAAAAAAACAATAATGTGCTCTTTTTTTTTTGTCTCTCTTTCTCTTAAGGTATGGCTTACGTGAGTTTGTGGTGATTGCTCCGGCTGCAAATAACGACGCAGTGCTCAGTGAATCCAAATGTAACCTTTTGTTGAGTTCCATTTCCATTGCATTGGGGAACACTGGCTGGTAGGTCAAAGCATAAGCTTCTTTATACATCCAGATGAAACTCCAGCATACTGCTATTGTGAGGAAAAGGTATTAAATTGTTAGCAAAGTACATTCAGTTTGTTTTATTCGCACCATAATATTGTTACAGAAGGATTTAAAAAGGAAAATTTCCCATGGAGACTTTAAAAAGATTGATTTGATGTGTTGCTTATATCCATTATTGTTTAAAAATCTCCAAGGCTTTTAAAAGCTGCTAGAGGTTGTTGGAATAAGTGGGATACAAAATGTAGCTTTTGGGAGAGGATTTTTTCCCTATGTGTGTTAACATTAGCTTTCTAATACTCTAAAATATTTAGACTGAAAGTTAGGCAATTTCAAGTCATGGAGAGGGCTGTGCTTATGACATGGCAGTTTGTTAGGCATTTCATTTAATGGTGAAATTAACAGTATTTTTCTTTGACTCCTGTTAAGCATTTTAAACTGTGTTCCACTAAGACAAAATATATGCTAAAGGATATGAAATTATGTTGAAATTCTCTTAAAATATTTAGCTAGTTTTAAAGAGTACAAGACAGCATGACATTTTAAATAATCTGAAGTATTCTTGTTTTATAGTCAGGTACCTCTGTTTGTGCAAATACATCATAAATGGCGACGAATGTATGTTGGAGAATGTCAGGGTCCAGGAGTTCGAACTGACTTTGAAATGGTTCATCTTCGCAAAGTGCCAAATCAGTATATTCATTTATCAGGATTACTGGATATCTTCAAATCCAAGATTGTAAGTGCATCTGAATGGATGTAACTGATATTAAGAATAATTATTTTATTACTTGCTTGCTTGTAGATTCACTACTGTCTTCTAGGGATATTTTTTTTTTGTGGTAAGGATGAGACACTGCTGATACCAACAAAGTCTTTTTTCAGATATTGCCAGTATCTGGCGATAAAGAATGAAAATCGGTGTGGGTTTTGTTCTTCCGCATTACCACCTTCACCCATTTTTATTTTCCACCAGTGTGTGAAAGAATGTGTCTGTTTTACAGTCTGCTGGTAACAACTCTCTCTTCCCACTCTCCGAAACAAACTCTGTTTTGCTGTTTAAAAGGAGAGAGGAGGGTTGAGGGGGGTTTTTATTGTGATACTTTGTAGGTCCTCATACCTAAGTTAAGAGTGAGGAACAACAGGATGAAATGGGAGGAGTGGCTTGCTGTTTTTATGGATTGGTATGGCTGACTGCAACGCTTCACAACTAATTCTGGTAGTCAGCAATCTCATCAAAAGCTGAGGAAAAAAATCCTAAATGAAAACCTAATGCATTCTGGGTCAGAGTTACTTGTGAGTTACCAGTTAAATGGAACCTATGGATGTCTCATGCATTTTGGAAAGCTTATGTGCTTACTTTTACCTGTGAGTGTCTTGTTGAGCAATGGCTTTACTGGTAATTCTTGTGCTGTTGCAGTTCTAATAAAATTAGCTCTAATACAGGCTATCATAACTAAGCTCTGTTCAGGGCCTGGGGTGTTTGAGAGGATGTACTCTTTACATAAATTTTTTTCTCTCGTATTTTCAAGGGATGCCCTTTAACACCACTGCCTCCGGTTAGCATGGCTATTCGGCTAACATACGTGCTTCAAGACTGGCAGCAGTATTTCTGGCCACAGCAGCCACCAGGTAGGAGATTCACGTCCTCAGAATAACTTGTTTTAAGATCAGCAGTTAGTGCTAAAGAAAATGTTTGTGTATCTTGCCAGAAGAATTTAAACTATTGCTGCGTTACTAGGAAAGGCTCCAGTTACAACTGAGTACCATCCCACTCCCTGTGATAGGCTAGCGAGCTTCAAGCTGCTCTGAAATCATGTGGCTTATGGCTGTGATGGGTCTTTTGATTAGGGCTATGCCTAGAAACGTGCTTTTTTAATAGCATTTGGAGATACAGTGATACATCTAAAATGGTAGTATCTGTTAGGAGAGAAAAGGGTGACTGACTGTGGATCTTAAAGAGTTCTGCCCTGAATTCCATAGGGAAGCTTTTGGATTCAGGTTCTCGTAGGTGCTAATACTTCCCAGGAGATTTGTTCTTAACCGACCTATGTATATAGAGGTAGCATCAGAAAATAAATGACAAATTTCTCCTGGCTCAAAGGCAGACAAATCTGTAGGAAAAAGGTAGATGTTAGTTCCTTCTTAACACACATTTTATTAATGTTGTGGTATTTCAGGCACAAGGTGGTGGAACAATTAAAACGCCCAAGTTTTATTCTTGGCTTGGTAGTAGGTAACAAGGTTTAAGTATTTAGGGCACACTTAGAGGGACAGAACCTGCATGACCTTGGTCTAGTTACCTAATTGTTTGGCTTTCCTTTGCTTTAAAAGAAAATAAATTATTGGAGTAATCAAACGTGTTTTGAAGAAGTCTGTAGTGAAGATGATCCTGTGTGCTTTGCACTAAGGAATGTTGAAAATATGTTTAAAGAGAATCCTCCTCTTAAGGGTCAGAGAAAATCAGTGCTGTTTTAAGTGATGGTTTCTCTTTGTAGGTAAACCAAGTTTACCTAAAGAACGTGCAAAGCCATTTCTACAGATTGTATTTTTTATTAATTCTGCAGACACAGAAGTCAACGTCTTCTGTAGTCTCTCCTGCCTTGCTGTAGTTATTCACGGAGTCAGCATCGCTGTTTGTCATGAATGAGTTGTACCGCTCTGACCGTATCTCTTGATTTGAGGAGTTTGAATGAATTCTACTCTTTCAGAGGGTTCTGATTAAGGGAGTTAGTGGCATAGTGCATTGCAGAAACTGGAGATGAACAACGTCATTTTTACTGTTGTTGCTACATGCAGCTGTGGTTTTATGTTCATTGTGAAGAAGTGAACCTGTGCTTTATTACCCTCACTCAATTAGTGCTTCTCAAATAAAGCTGAAGAGTTTAAATGTGTCTTTTTTTGTTCTCTGAAGAAGAAATTATGTAATTAAGTTATCCAGTACTTTCTGTTTTAATGCCTCACTTATTTTGCATGTAAACAGTTTGCCAGATGCATTTAAAATGAAGGACCAGATGCTGTAATACCATTATTATAATGGCATTACAATACCTTATTACCCATTTAAATTTTTATTCAGTGAAGACTGTCTTTTTGGTTTATATATTTGGAGGATATAACATGGGAAGTAGCTGAGGATGCTGAGGGCGGGCTTTAAGTACCTGGGATTACAGGGAATCTCCCAGATCATTGGCTTAAGTCTTTAACTTTAGGAGATATAATTCATCACTCTCTTCATAGAATTGTCAACCTTTTAAAAGTAGTTGGTTTTTCACTTTGCAGAGTTGCTCTTCTGGAGTCTTCCTTTTCTGTTTGGAACGGATTTCCTGCCTAAATATTTTTATGGCAAATTTGTGTCTATTTGTTCTTGTGTCAACATTGAATCTTTAAGGCTGCCTTTATAGGTATCGTCTTTGCCTGTACAAAGGGAATAACCTTCCCTCAACACGGATTACAAGAATTTTATCTGTCTTTTTGAATGCTCTGTTGCATGATTACTTCCCAGTTTCTACTGGGAACAATTACTTGGGCTGTATGCTAGGATTGCATTTTCATAGCTCTGTCACCTTAGCTGCTCAGCTATTCTCTGATCATCCTACACACTACAGTCTTTTTAATTAAGACGAAATTAAGATGATATGCTTCTTAAAATGCTCCATAAATTCTGTATGGAAAATGTGTTGACCTGTTTTCAGATATAGATGCTCTTGTTGGGGGAGAAGTTGGAGGCCTTGAGTTTGGGAAGTTACCGTTTGGCGCCTGTGAGGATCCTATTAGGTAAGATAAGAGTTCAGAAAACTACGTTTTATAACTTCCTTAATGGAGGACGTAAAGGTATGGTTTTTTTCAAATCTTAGCTTTGCCTGCCTATCACTTAATCTGTGCCTAAAAGATGACTTAATTACTCAAGTACTTAAGAAACATCCGTGAAAAGTAACGGTCTAATAGCAAATAAGACCATTTGCAAAATTGTCTAATAATATTCAGAGTTCTGGCTCATAAATCTTTCACCATAAACTTACGGAGTACTCCATTTATGTCTGTAACTATTATGTTGGAATATACCTTAACTGGAGATAAACATTAAAAATCGTGTGTCTTCATTCAAGGGCTGGAGTCGCTTTCTTCTTTTGCTTTGACGTTTGTAGAAGGCTTACATTGAGAGGGTCTGTAAACTGAATTATTACAATCTGTGTCCTTTTCTGAACACCTTGTCACCACTCAGCAAATCTAGGAATCATTTTAATGTATTGGACAGTGTTTAATGCTGTACTTGGATACCTAGAACGCAATGCACAATCTCTCCCTTTGTAGAGAGGAGTTGTGAAAGTCTCCTGTATGCCAGGTACTAGCAAAGTTTGGTGCAATACTGGGTGACATGCTGTAGAATAACCAATAGAACACATGCAGCGAGAAAACTCATGGGAAAACACTTCTGGAAACATTAGCTGCAAAATACATCAAGGCGCTTAAAAATGTACTATCACAAACACCTTTCAAGATCTTAACCATGATAGAGAGAACATTTTCTACTAGCCCTGAAAGATTTAAATCTTATTTTGTTTCAGTGAGCTTCATTTAGCTACCACATGGCCTCACCTAACAGAAGGTATAATTGTCGACAATGATGTTTATTCGTAAGTATTTTGTCTGAATTGCAACTATCTGGAAGTGTGCTTTATTTGTTAACTATTGCATTTTAGTGAGATCTGAAATGTTGCGCGTGGCTTTGTGTGAAAGAGAACCTGTTTTGAGGAATGCTAAGGTCAGTTGAGAGAACATCTCATTTGTGAAAACACCTTTTGAAATGCATTTCTGTGTGGGAAAATATTTCATCATAATCTCAACAGAGCACACGTGTCCATTTTTGGGCATATTCTCATGCTAGACTTAAAAGTTTTGTGTATTGCATATTTCTTGGAAAAGATGATAGTGGAACGTGGAAAGCAGAAAGAATTATTTGATTGACATCCTTCTCCCAAAAATGATCATCCAGGTTTTCTGCTAAGCCTCCTAATGAGGAAGAACAGTGTATGCTGATAATTAAGACAGGAAAAAAAAAAAAAAAAAGTGGTTTATGGTTTTAATTAATACAGAAATGAGTTTTCAACATTAATACACTTTAAAAGAAGACAATGTAGTTGTAGCTGAATTGTTCTCATGTGTTTCTTATTCACGTTACATATGCACATGAGAAAAGGGGCTCCTGCTTGCGTTTTAGAGTGTTTGTCATGTTCTTCTATGGAATGTGGTGTGTATGATGGCTTCTGTGGCCTGACTGACTACGACATTACATTTACTGAGAATTTGGTACTCTTCTCTTGCGTACTTATGGTGACAGCACAACACTTGTTTTGGTTTTTTGTTTAAAGTGACCTGGATCCTATTCAAGCGCCCCAGTGGTCTGTGAGAGTCAGAAAAGCAGATAACCCTCAGTGTCTATTGGGTAAGACATCAGAATTCCCTGTCTTCTCTTATGGCTTTTGAGCTTGTAAGTTGTGAAGTTAAGATTGAATTGTTGATCGCCTGATGGCCTCCGTTTCCTCACTCTCCTTATTTTTTTGAGTGGACGGTATTTTGGGCTTCTTTTTCAGGAACACAAGCTTTGTAAACACGTAAGTTTTTCTCTAGTAGCTTATTCTGTGTCCATGTACCATGAACTTCATTGCTGTTCTCACTTCAGCAGCTTCCGGAGAATAAGCATTTATTGTGTGTGTTCTGTGAAAATTTAGATTTCCTACAATCTTTAAATTTTGTTAAGTGCTTCCACATATATTCATTTCCTTAGTTGAATCAATTTCTGACAGGCAGGATTGGTACGCCTGAAGAGCTGTACTATTGTCCATCCTCGCCTTTCAGCTTGTGGAGAAAAAGGCTCCAAAACTAAAAAAAAAATTAACACGCTGCAGAAGTTTCATCTTGCTTTGGGTGAAGAAATGGATTAACTGCATGCAAAACTGCTCTGGAGAGGCAGCTGATAGCTGTCTAGATGTGCATTTTCCTAAGCTTTAACTATGTGGTTTAAAGATATTTGTGCTTCGGAACAAATTATCACATTCTCTCAGATGAAAAGATAAAATGTACTGTCCCTTAGGAATCGCTTTGAGGGTTAGCTTAGTGTTCAATGAGATTTTAATTGAGTAGCTGTTCAGAAACTTTGTTTCTCTCGTAGGAGACTTTCTTACTGAATTCTTCAAGCTTTGCCGTCGGAAGGAGTCTACTGATGAGATACTTGGAAGATCTGCATTTGAAGAGGAAGGAAAAGGTAAAACTAAAATCTTGATGATTTGCATTACTTGATTTTAATTGTTAGGCATTTGCTGTAATACTCCTAGGAATTTTCTGGTCAGTCCTACATGGTATAATTTCTGATGAATTCTAGGCAAGCTTAGCCCCCGAAGTCCCAGAGGACAATTGCCTCCATTATAGTTGTGTGGTTTTATTTTCACTGGAAAACAAGAGTTTAAAATTTGACTAGTGTGTGTACCAGAGTTGGTTTTGAGCAAACGTAAACCAGATTTGTCTGCAACTTTTTATGTATTTTTGTATTTTTTCCACTTTTTTCTGCTTTTTTGAAGTACTATGTAGTGCATGTTTTAACAGCCAGTTGAAAGCCTTTAATCTGTTGGAGAGGCTTTGCTGTCATCCTTCAAAAAAAAAAACCCAATACCACCAAACAAAAACAAGAAAACAAACCAAAATGATCTGACGTACGGTGGGCATTCCTTTCTTTCTTACCTCTTGTCACCTTTTCTTCCCTGCAAACATGGCCCGTATCAATGTGTTTTCTTCGTTTGTATTTAGTTTTGAAGGAGCTTGCTCGTTAGCTTAAAAAGGTCTTAGACTGAGTAGGGTATGTATTACTTTTAGTGCTTGACATACAGTCTCTAGCCCTCCCTATCTCTAATTTTCTTGGAATGTTTGCCGAGATGAGGTTTTTCAGGCTGCTGGTAATTACTGAAATTCATCTGCCCTCTTTTTAACAATGTTAAGTAGTTTTATTGTAAGAGAGGTTCTGCAGTTTACCAGCAACAACTCTGGAAAAAATATTTTGATTTGAGGGTTTACCTGAGGACTCTAAACCAGAATTGTGCTGACACCATGTAAGGTCATATGTATAGTGATTAATACTGGATTTATTTAATGCTTATCTAAAGCTCTAGCATATGCTTGAACGGTCTTTGTTACTTACAATGTATTTGTTGGTTTCATGTATAAATAGAGTTTAAATATTGGTGTGTCAGTAGGCTTTTTGCTGATACTCTGCCTGTAATTGTCTGCAGGAATGTGGTACTGCTACAGTAGGTGGCAGGCGCTATCCACAGCCAACCCAGTCTAGCGTTCGTTCAGTAAAATAAATCGAGGCCAGTCTGTGACTCCTTTGTGACCTTGTTCTGCTGCTTTATCTTTGTGGCTAAGAACAATATAATGTGCGGAACCTGAGAGCCCAGGGGTGTAGCTTTGGCTAACAGGGTGTTAAAAATCGATACAAGATAAACAGACTGAATATGACAGGTGAACTTTTTTTAAGAAACGGTCTTCTGGGTTTTTGGGGTTCGTTTTAATTATTTTTATTTTATTTCATAGAGGTTGCTGATATTACTCATGCTTTGTCGAAGCTCACAGAGCCAGCACCGGTCCCAATCCATAAATTGTCAGTCACAAATATGGTTCACAGTGCAAAGAAAAAAATTCGCAAACACAGAGGTGTAGATGAATCACCTCTAAACAATGAAGTTCTGAACACTATTCTTCTGGTGAGTGAGCTGTCTGTGCACGTTAAATGAATGTAAAATACAAGTTTCATGCTTCCACTGATGCATTTGGTTTAGAGTTTATGGCAGAATTATAAATAAAGGTCTCTGATGTCAGTTCCATTATCTGAATTGCATTTATCAGCTTTCTGAAACAGCCCAAGTTTTTACAAGTCTCTACAATATAAGTAGAATGAAAATAAACTCTGAACTCTGGTAACAGTTTTAGTTATAGGGATTGCAGGTATGTAACCAGCAATAGCTCTAGGGAGAAAGTGGGAAAAGCAGGAAAAAACATACTGATGCAAGTTTTTATTTTTCTTTCTTGAAGTTCTTATTTCCTGATGCTGCTGACAAGCTCGCAGATGGATTTGAAAGCAGAACTAACGCTTCCACAGGAAACAATCCTCCGCCAGAGAATGAAGACTATGTAAGTTTTACTGACTTTACTGACACTCAGGGGAGAGAGAAAGCAGTTTTGAGTGTGTGCTCAGACAGACTTTACTGTGATTGCCCTATGTCTTGTAATAGATTGTTTCTGGAAAGATGAAGTTACCTTTATGGAATCTCCAGGTAGAAGTAGTGATTATTTTGGAGTTGTTTTTTTTGGTTTTGTGTTTTTTGGGGTTTGTTTTGTTTAGACTTTTCCTTCTAATTATTTTTTTTCTTTCAAAGACTGACATTTTTTGTAGTTTAGGCTTAAAGTGTTATTTAGTCAGTTGTATTATCAAACAGGAAAGAGATCATATGGATTGGAAAAAAATGTCATTGATCCTGTATTTCCTGCTTTCTTTTATTTCTTACATAGAATCTCTTCAGTCAGTTTAAATCTGCTCCTTCTGATAGCCTGACATACAAACTAGCTTTATGTCTTTGTATGATAAACTTCTACCATGGAGGAGTTAAAGGAGTGGCACACCTTTGGCAAGAATTTGTGTTAGAAATGCGCTATAGATGGGAGAACAACTACCTTATTCCGGGGTAAGATATTTTTTTTTTGTCGTTGCTTTGTCATAGAAAATGTTTTTTGTTTCAGGAACAGAGTTCACTATGACTTTGAAACATACTGTTTGCTGGTTTGGTTGTGGGGTTTTTTTTTGGTTTTTTTTTTTTTTTAAATTGCAAATCCTATCCTCTATTTTTATTACCCTACTTCCTTAAAGCACTAAAGGGTAGGCAGTAGGGAAAAGTGTCTGTGCCCTCCTTTGAAAACTTCAAGGTGTCTGGAGGAAGCTCAAGTTAGAGCACTCCACAGTGGGAATGAGGGTGGGGGAAAAAAAACTGCTTTTGCAAATGGTTGGCTTCCAGTTTTTCACTAGATGGAAATGAAGTAGAGATATAGTGAGGAACACCTTTGCTGCATAACGTGGTTTCCTCACTTTTCTAAGGAAATTGTTCCCAGTTCCTGCTGGCGAAGTAGCTTTTTCAGGCAGCTGATGCTGTCTTAAGTATTCCAACCCTTCCAGGTCACATCTGCTGCAGTAGAGCTTGTTGCAGAACAAATGAAGGGTTTTGCCAAGATGAGATATCAATGCAAAAATATATCCTTTTTTTTTTCTTTAAATGGGAAGGACTGGCCATTTATTTGCCATTTTGTACTTTAAAATGGTTACACTAGCAGAACGGAGCTTTAAATATATAGAGATCACTCTACTGTATCACTGCAGTTTTAAAAGTAAAGTCAAAGGTTCTTAAGTTTTGTTTGAAAACAGTTACCCTTTTAACATCCAAATGGAAAACTGACCAGGAAATACAGGGTGTGTCTGTTTTGTACTAGTGGGAATGATCTCTGAGCTTCAGAAATGACCTCTAGGAAATAAATGTAGTTTAACTTCTGGGCTTGTTCAGTCACTGTCTTGTCTTCTGAGATCATAGAAGAGCTGTGTAGTTGAAATGGTGGGGGTGGGTTCAATGTGGATATTTGCCCCTCGTTTGGATTTCGTATGATTTAAGACCACGTGTGTGAAAGATTCAACTTTATAATTGATAATGGTTACACTTCTGCCTTTTGTTAGATTAGCTAATGGCCCTCCAGATCTGAGATGCTGTTTACTGCATCAGAAACTTCAGGTAAATATGCCAAATTTAAGAATGATTTTTTTTCTTTTTCTCCTAAGGAAACTGTCAAAATTATAGCAATTATTAGCTAAATATATTGTTTATTGTAGATTTGGTTATGCTTGTATTACTGGGTCTGGGTTTCATTTCTTGGGAATCTTTGTTATAGCAACATGTTCAATGGAATTATTAGCTTTTAGAATTACAAGAGATTTTTGGTGACTCTCCCAAGTTTTTCTGTGACATTATTTTTATGAGAGAAGTAATTGCTAAACAATTTTTTTCCCCCTTTCACTTGTTAGATGTTAAATTGTTGCATAGAAAGAAAGAAGGCAAGAGATGAAGGGAAAAGGGGGAGCGTGTCTGATCGTTCACCTGGTGATACTGGCAAAGGAGCAGAACACTCCGGAGATAACCCTGACAAGGAAAAAGAAGTTGGCAAGTCTTGGGAATCATGGAGTGACAGTGAAGAGGAATTTTTTGAATGTCTAAGTGACACAGAAGATCTTAAAGGAAATGGGCAGGAAAATGGAAAGAAAGGAGGAGCAAAAGAAGGCAACAAAGAGCCTGTAAACTTAAAACCAGAAGGTCGCCTGCATCCACATGGGAAGCTGACGCTGCTGCACCCAGGAGAGCCTCTCTACATCCCAATAACACAGGTTGGGGAGCAAGAGCTGAGCCAGATGTGCAATACGACTCCCATGCAAATATGGCTCCTACCTAGGACTATGAAGTTGTGTATAGATTGCAGGTTATATTTTTATCTGTTGTTAGAATTGCTAAGTGGTTTTGGCCTAAGACCTTGTTTTCCATTTTTAAAACTTGATGAGGCTGTTAAACTGAAATCTCTCATGCTCTTTGTTTTATTTGAGAATGGGTCGTCTTAAAAAATTTCACTTAAACCAGATTTTTTTAAAACAAGAATTAAGCTGTATTTACTACCTTGAAATTTGGGGTTCTTTTTATTACCAGCTCTTGAGGCGTCTTTCTTTCCTGTGAAGTAGGAACTGCCCTGGTCCTTCCACCGTGAAGATTACTAGCTGACTGACCAGAGTACTGGATCAGTTTTGCTACTACTTTTTTCTTTTTTCTTTAAAAAAAACCAATCCATTTCTCAACTCGTATCTAAAAGGCCACAGCCATCAGGTTTTGGTATCATTATCGAAAGCAGGTTTATCATCAAACTACTAGAAATGTTCCCTGACACAGACTTTCTTGTAGAGTGACTAGGGATGAAATAGGAAGCAGCAGTGTCAGAGGAAGTAGTTTGCAATCAGCTATGCATGAAGAATATAGTATTTTTCATTCACTTGAGAGAAATAATTTTGAATGAATGTTGCTTTGCATGGGTAAAAGTTATGAGCAGTGTGTAGTCAGGCAAAATGTTGTCAATTAATTACATGCTGACAGTATCAACAGCAAAAGTTCTACAGTGCTTTAGGTGGATTTTCATCCGTCTCAACAAACAAATAAACTTTTGGTAACAGGGAACTTTCCACTCCTCCTTTCTCGTTAAGGGCTAAGTCTAGGAGACACTATTTGTAAAGTTGTCTTTTTCCATGTTGCAGGAACCAGCACCCATGACTGAAGATTTGCTGGAAGAACAGTCTGAGGTACTGGCAAAACTGGGGACATCAGCAGAAGGTGCTCATCTTCGGGCACGCATGCAGAGTGCCTGCCTGCTCTCAGATATGGAGTCTTTTAAGGTACTACTACTTAAAGAATTCTGTGAGACTGGCTTTTTTCTTAATTAAACTATCCCTCTTGCTTGTTTTGAACAATCTTGAAGGTTTTTCTGACAAGTTGTGTTTGTTTTTTTCTCCACAAAACAGTTTCACAATAGTTTAAAGTTAAAAATAAAAACCTACTGATAAAACTCTTGGAACATTTCAAAATCTTCTGACTGTCCCGTCTATTTTGCTGTAACCTTCTAGAAAATTTGCACAATGTCTGTGGGAAGGGAAAAAGCCTGCAAAAAACATACAGTTGATAAATTGGGAATTGAAACTCAGACAAGTCTGTACAAAATGATATCAGAACAAAACTGAGCATCAAAGTCCTGAGTCAAAAAGACCCGTGTCTCCCTCCCACCGCTTTGTAGTTTTCGTTTAGTGTCTCTCTCACCTGTACTTGCTACTGTGTCTAGCTCTGTAAAATGCACCTTTAACCAGACTCCAAAAGGATAAAATGTAGAGACGGTAAAGAAAAATCTATTAACACATTCACAGTTCTGCTATTGGGACTCTGGGGAGGTGAACATAACTTTTATGTACATTTGAAGGTGTTTTGTTTTTTAGTAGGAAGGAAAAGTTACCGCTATTTAGATGTCCTGTGCAGCTGTTCATCAAATTGGGACTGGACTAGCTGTGGTTTGGGGTAGTTTGTTCCATTTCTTTTCTGAGCTCTGCAGAGGGAGCTAAGAGCACGTACACTACTGTATCAAAGGATCTCAAAACTAAAAAGATTGAAGATTCTGTCATGAAATAGCTATTTTTTTTTTTAATTATTGCAATGTTTGTAGTGAAACAGTAGAGATGTACTGTAGGGTAAGAGTACAGTGTATCAATATCAGTTGATTAGCAGTGACTCGTGTCATTATATATATGTAGCAATTTTATTTCTATGGTGCAAGTGATCTAGAAGCTGAAAATAGTAATATAGAACCCTAATTTGAAGTGAAAGTGCCCTCTTGATATGTACATTGCATAGAAAGCTGGGTTTCCTTTTACGTTCTAGACCTATGGATGTATTTATTTGTGTTGACTTTACATCTGTGAAAAATGAAGTTGTTTTTTTTGGAGTGTTGTGGGTTTTTTTAAGTTCCTTTCAAAAGGAAGAAGAAAAGGTGAATTTTGTTACGGGGGTGATAAAAGACGGAAAGTCAGTGCTGAAAGCATATTTATGCAGTCCAGTGATTCTTTTAGGCTTGGCTGTTTTTCATCTAAGTCTTTAATGGCATAAGCTTATGCATTAAAAAAATAGTGAAAATTCATATTTATTGCTTGTATTGGGTACAAGATAAAGCTTGAATTAATGGTATAATTTTGAGCTTGCCTGAAATAAGTGATGAATGTACTGATTTTGGGGCGATAAGAAGGTTTCTTTGTTTTTGTTGATGGTGTGGGTTTTACCGCTTGCCATTGTCTTGGTGCCTGCTTTATTCCCTCACCCTCCCAGGTCTCTTTCCTAGTGTACAGTTTGGTGACTGAACAGAATTCCCCAAGTTTGGGCTCCTACCCTATGCTCTACCCACTAAACTGTACTGCCTTCTTACCCGGGTTACCATGTTTTTATAGGACTTCTCAGGCACAATTTTCATCTCCTCTTCATTCCAGGCAGCTAATCCTGGCTGTTGTCTGGAGGATTTTGTGCGGTGGTACTCCCCTCGGGATTACATTGAAGAGGAAGTGGTGGATGAGAAGGGTAATATAGTAATTAAGGGGGAGCTGAGTGCCCGAATGAAGATTCCAAGCAACATGTGGGTAGAGGCCTGGGAGACAGCAAAACCAGTCCCGGCTCGGAGGCAGAAGAGACTCTTCGATGACACTAGAGAGGCAGAGAAGGTAAAGAGCTCTGGGGCTTGTGACCCTAGTTAACTTTATCTTTGGGAAGTAGTTTTGATCACTAATATATTGAATTTTCTAATGGTATAGGTGCTTCATTACCTTGCAGTTCAGAAACCAGCTGACCTTGCAAGGCATCTCTTGCCTTGCATCATCCATGCAGCTGTACTCAAGGTAAAGGAAGAAGGTAAATAACATTTAATAAATTATTAAGTTACTTTAGGATGAACATGGATGCAGCAATTACACCTTCTTCATTTCTTTTCCTTCTAATAGAAGCACTAGAAGATATATCTTCAGTTAAGAAGATTATTAAGCAGATAATATCCCATTCCAGTAAGGTTCTACGATTCCCAAATCCAGAGGAAAAGAAGTTGGAAGTAAGACACTTCTACTGGTTGGATCTGAAAACTTAATAGACTTTTACACTGTTCATGGGAGTGCTAAAAGAACATCTTCTTAATTTTCATTGTTATTAAACTCCTGCAGGAAATCATTGCTCAGATTATGAGTGTGGAAGCTATCATCGCCAGGGCCAGGTCTCTGAAAGCAAAATTTGGGGTAGAGAAATGTGAAAACGAGGAGGAGAAAGAAGATCTACAAAGGTGACTGATTTTTTTCCTTAAATATTTTTTTCTCCCCCCCTCCTTTTTTTTTTTTTTTTTTTTTTTTTTCCCCAAACAAAATCTGTGCTGTTTTGGTTTTCCTCTGATGCCCTTTTTTTGTAGTGTCAAAATTTAGGACAAATGGAAGTGGTGATAATACAGAAATATTAAGGAATCCTGTTGAGTAGGTGTCCCTGTCCCTAGGCTATGTAAGGATGTTAGATGTGGGTATCCTAAATGCTCCTCTAAGTAACCATCTGTTTGAAAACATGTGATGCAGATTATTTTAATGGATTTGTTTTTTATCTTGACAGTACTGGGGATTTAATTTATGGAAAAGGTATATTTGATGAACTTTGTTAAAACAGAGATAAAATTAGAAAGGACTAGAAATTTAGTGTTTTATATAAGTAATATGGAATAAAATACCCTCCTCAAAGTTACATTTTCTTATTCTAGTCTCCTTACTAATTTGAAATGTTACTGAGGAACCATATAAATGTAACGTTATGTTAAAAAAGCTTCTTGCTGCTGTGCTGAGAGGCAGAGATGACATCTTCGTAGCACACATTGGGAGCTCAGAGGAGTGATGTCTGACCAAAGCAACATATTTCTGCTCAAAAAAATTGTCATGTTGTTACTTCTTCTGTGTGGCCGACACCACAGAGGCTTTTTACGTTGAATTTATACATCTGCATTAGGAGCCTGGATTCCACTTACAGTTAATTGAGAGAAGCAATCCTTTCTGATGCTGAATTGCAACCCAGGTGTTAATTGGCACTGCTGCTGGAGCTGCAATGCAAGCAGCTGTATAATCCTGCCTTTCCTGACCTTACGTGGGAGGCTGCTGTGTTCAGCTTGGGTTCGACCCACGTTACCAACAGCTGCTTGTATTAGCGTGAAAGAAAGCAGCAAGGGAGGAGGGAACAGCTGAAGGCTGAGGGGGGGTTAGTCTTTAGGGCAGAGGGAAATGAGTCAAGGGATGAAAAGGTGATGATGGTGTTTGGGTGGGATGCTGAGAAACATCGGGGTGTTTTCCTTAAATTTTTAGAACTCTTGAGAGTCTCTGCCAGTTCTGGCTCTGTGCAGAAGGTGCGAGGTGGAGACCTCCTCACAGGAAACAGTTCTGGTTTTAGATCAGCAAACCGGGTACAGCTGAGAATTAAACATTCCTTTTTCCTTTTCAATAATTTGTATCACCAGATTTGTAAACTGTCTCCTGGACCAGCCGGAGGTGTCAGTTATTGGTGCAGGAAGAGGACCTGCTGGTAGCATCATTCACAAGCTCTTTGTGAATGCTCAGAGGGTAAGAGCTTCATTGCTTTGCAGACACTTGTAATTTAAGCAGTATAAGGCAACAGCTTACCATATGATGCCAGTCTATTTTGTCTGCATATACGCATGTATTGTCATAAATGTGCTTGAGGGTGTTTTTGTGAGGTTCAATACGATTTTGGCAGTAATAGAACCTTGCAAAATGAAGGAAGAGTAAATAAGCTGGGATGTTAAACAATTAAAGCCAGCTGGGTAGGTAGAGGTGTCATTAATGTTTGATTTACTTCAGATGGTAACATCAGTGATGCTATTATGGCAGAAATTTCTGCTTTATTCAAGTTACACAGTATGTGCAACATCACAGCAAGAACAATCAAGTGTGTTGATTGTCTTACATAGGAATGTAGAGAAACACATCGTAATATGAAATACTTGATAAGGAGTAACTTTTTAGACTGAAGCTTATACTTGGAATACTTGAGATTTCTTCTATGGAAACTAGTGAGTTCTTTTCCAGTACAACTCTACATTCGGTTTACTTGTTGCCAGTGTTGTATGTATTTTCTGGAAACCCCTCCCCAGCCTGTATTGGTATAAATATTCCCTTTTTCTCTTAAGCAGTCTTTGTAATAATTGGCCTTAAAGTATTGATTTCTAGGCTGCTTAGACTGCAGTCAGTTGCTGTCAGAATTACACCCGTTCATAGCATCAAATTATCTAACTGAAATTTAACTGCAGTGATAATAACAAGGTAGCATGGTACTGCAGCCATCTTAAAGCCTGAAATCCCCTTTGGAAATCATTGCTGGAAAAATATCGTGATTGGATATTAAACACTTGGAAGGTACGGATGCTTTTATAATAATCTGTAAAAAGGACCATTCTGAAAACAGACCGTGGTTATTCTGAGAAATGAAATTCAGAACGTTTATTTTATCCTTCTAGTCTCTAGGGAAAATCTGGTTGCAAATCTCAACATGTCAACCAGCCTCACTTAGAGACTTCCCTGTAAAGCCTGACGTTGCACCCTGTAAGCATGTGCAAGCGTATGCACTTGCCTTTGTAATATCAAGTAACTATGTTTTTAAAGCTGAGAAGGAGTTACTGGCGTTAATGTTTGATAAAGATGCATGTAAATGTCTAGGGGTTTGCTTCTTTTGAAACATCAGTACCTAAAGGTAGGTTACAGGCACTGCCCACTCGGAGCTGGTCACTGGTAATTATGACTTCTTAGTGGGACAGGAGGTAACTTGCTACATAGGCCCCTCGTGTTTAACCCACCATGAGTTATTTCTGTAGAGAGCTGTTTGGCTAGTAGAAGGTGAATGTCTTCCTTGTTTGTTACCTTTTGAACCTGGCCTCCTCTCTGAGTTGTGTGAAATGTGTTGTTACATTCTCAAGCTTTCTCAGGAAGATTACGATAGCAAGTGCATGCTCTTGGGAGTAGAGTGCATGATGTCTCTTAAACCTACAGTCTCCTTCTAACCTCTTGTAAGTCACCTCTGACTTGCCTTTGTTTCTATCTTTCATCCCTGGTTCTTTTCTCATCCCTTTCCAAGCTGACTGAATCTTCTGATGAGGTAACCAACTTTGTCCCTCGTTTCCTGCTCATCTTCCCTAGCTGCATAGAGTTCAACCTTTTGGTAGATATAGCACAGCACTGGCCTGGTTTAGTTTTAATCTGTTGTTCGCATATTAAGCATAAAAATAATTTTGTGTTTCCAGAATGGTTTTTCCTCATTCACAGACTATTTTTAGAGCCTAACAGGTAGTGAAAAGAGAGAGAAATCTTTTTATAAACAAAACACAACCAAAACAAACCCAAAACCAAAACAACCAAGCAAAAAACATTTCTTCAAGTGACTGTTAACGTTTTCTGATGCTGAAATATGTGGCCTTGCCTTTATATTCTTCTCTGTTGCTGTCACTGTGTTTTGTGTATCGAACAGCCAGATGTTTGGGGGGGTCAGGTAGAGATGGACAGTCCCTGAATGTCACAGTCCTACACACCAGAACTTACTGACACCGCTGAGCGTTTTGGACAGAGATACAGAGAGGTTTGGGGAAGAACTCGGGTAACTACGTGAAGAAGTGCAGCAACAGGGAGAACCCTCTCTGTTGGTTTCCTAGAACCGCTCTTGTGGGAACAAGTGGCACTTGTCCCTGGTGACTTTTCCTGTGGCGCAGGTCCCTGCTCCTGGGGCAGAGGGGTGGGAGCAGTGGGGCGGCTGAGAGGGGCTGAGAGGGTTGTCTGGTGGGTTCTGCCACTTTTATTAGGACTTAAATTAGGACCCTATATATTTGTATTGGTGTTTGTGTATATGTGTGTGTATATATATATGTACTTAGAGAACGCTCGTTGGGCTGATTGGTGGGTGCCAGCCCATTTCCAGTATTCAGACTCTAGCGTTGCTGCTTAGTGGCTCTGAGGCACTGAGCGCCGATGGAGGTTGCACGGCGTCTCGCTTGCCCTGCAGCGTCACTTTGGCAAGCCTCTCTCTGGCCATGAAAAGCACGTATCGAGGTATTACTTTGAGCCTAAAAAGGCATGTGACTTTTTGTGAAGACTCCAGTCGTGGCACTGGTTGTTTGTAAAAGGAGGCTGGCTTGGCCTTGTGTAGCCACAGGGAGCTGAGGGGAGCGCCCTGCTTCAGAAGAGCATTTCATCAGAAAATCAGGAGCTTAATCTAGGCTGAGCTTCACCATCCACACATGAAGGTTCTTCCATTTGATTGTGCGCAGCTTATTTCTTGACATCCCATTAGTGTCTTGCTCTGTGTACACGTGAAGCCTTTTGACGTGTTTCACCATTTCTAATCTTCCTCTGTTCCTCTTAAGAAATATTGTCTCTGAATCCTACTGTTAAGAAACAGCTTGCCCTGCAATTACACCTCTGCTCTTCTTTAAGGTTTCGGCCGTGCCGCCACTTGATGAAGAGTTGAGGAGATCGGGGTCATCAGAGGAGCGAAGACTCAGCGCGGGGGCCGTTTCCGATTTCCCCCCGCCCACGGGTCGCGAGGTGATTTTGCGCACGACTGTCCCCCGTCCCGCTCCCTACTCCAAGCTGCTGCCCCAGCGCATGTACAGCGTGCTGACCAAGGAGGACTTCCGACTCGCAGGTGCCTTTTCAGCAGATACGACGTTCTTCTGATGTAACCAGCTGCGTTACCTTGTGGGTCTCCACAAGTAGCGTGCTCTTCATTTTCCTTCTGGGAAGATAACACGGATTGACTGGATTGTGGCGAGGAGAGAGTACGGTCCTCATTAGTGACGGTGTCACATTCCCAAGGAGAGAGCTGACCTGGCAGCTGAGAAGGATGCCTGTAGCAGCTCTAACTTGGAGGGCTGGAATGGCTCCACAAGTAGTTTTAATCGGATCTTTGGGGAAGAAAGTTTAGCAATCTCCTCTCTCTCCAAAGGGAGCATATTTAGTCAATTTTTTTTTTTTGCATTAGCTTGTAATAACGGACACGAATGGGCTGTATGCAGATAATTCATGGTGAAATTCATGCAGAACGTGCTGCTTTACGATTCTTAATCAGTCTTTCTCAAGTGACAGTAGCCTACTTAAATCGATGTGCAAACATTAAGTAATTTGTATTTATTGCCAATCATCAATATTTAGCCCGGTCTTTTTTGGTCAATCACTAAGTTTCAAATACTTCTAAAATGTCATTAATTTTACTCAGAGTATACAGTACATTCTGGTTCCTGCTAAACTCTCCTAGCGTTGCAGCAGATCCAGAAGGATCTTGTCTTGGACACTTCTCCCAGACAGAAAGAAGTATCTTTGGGGCTGTAACTGGTCGGGAAGCCTGCTCGCCTTAAGTGCATCGCTGACTGTTTTGGAGACTTCCCATCCTTCCCTGCATGCAAGGGCCAAAGCTGGGTGTAAAGGACGGGTGCAGAGGTGTTTAGCTGTAAGCAGGTGGCTGGGATTTACAGAGAGCGTTTGAAGGCAGACTGTGGCTTTGGTCTGATACGGTGAAACCATTCCATCACCTGCTGTAAATGAACCCCCCCCCGCCCCGGGATGTCACGCAAACACTACGACCTGTATGTGCCAATGTTGCTTTACAGTCATCCTCCCGTGTTCTAGTGAGAATCAGCAAAAGATCAGCGTTACTTTACAAAATGAAATATAAAAACAGCTACAGTATTGTTGACGTTATTCAATAAATCTGAACTTATTATTGGCTCTCGGGCTTCAAGTACTAGCAATGGTTTCGTCAAAGTACTTTTAACACGTCATCCTTGCCTGATTTGACCCAGGAACAGCGTCGTTTGTGACTGTGAGTACATAAATACAGGAAGTTAAGTTCTGTCTCAGATAGTTGGGGCCCAGCTCTTACCTTGAAACTTCTTGGAGGGGCTGGGGCTGGGGTGAGAGTGTTTCCCCTGGATAAAGCTGTAGCCAGTAGTGTGACAGCACTTACTGCTGCCTTACGGCATTCAGACAGAAAAAGAATTAAAAAAAAAAAAAGCACGGGGAAGAAACCCAAATGTGTTTATTGGAAGTAACTGTAAAGCCACATGAACAGTCCAAAATAACCAGCATCTCTGCACTCTTATAATGGAGAATGGGACTCCAGCATTCCCCAGAAACTACCTTTGATGACATAATTGGTAATATTTATTGTTCCTTATCATGAGTAAGGTTTTAATACAAGCTGGTTTACATAAAAACAGATTTCCACAGCCATTAATTCTAAATGCCAGTCCTGTAAGTCAGGCCTGGTGCCAGCAGTCGGCCTTTCCGGGCTGATCAGAGCACGCTGAGGCTGCTATGGAAGGTTTGTAGGTGCGAGGCAGTTTTAGAAGAGACCAATCACTCACTCACTTGTGCTATTTTTGTCACAACAGATGTCAGAGCCTGTGTTTTCTGCCGTAATTATGATACGTGAACAAAGAAAAGAATTTGAACTAAGTTACCTTCTTGGTCTATAGTGTCCCCAGTACAGCTGAACCCTGTTAAGACCAACAGAAGTTTCAACAAACTTCCTCAAATTCCTGCAGGTCTAACACCACTGTAACAGGAAAGCACTAATGCTTCAAAATGGCATTAAGGTTACACGCAGAAATTTAGCTTTAAACCACCGGGTCATAAAAATATAACCATGATCAATACCTTGGATGTACTCACCCAAGCCCCTCCGACAATCAGTGTTACTAGTGATTCCTTAGGTTTAATTCCGTACATTCTTCCCTCTACCAACAGCGTGATACAAGGATTTATGTGCAGGAGGAAGACACTGTAACTCCACTGGTTTCTGAGTTACCCTGTCACTGGATGCATATTGCATTTTACATCTTCACGAAGAATTTTGTGATGTCGCAGCCGTACTTTGTGGCCACGGACCGTCTCTTCAGCTGGCTTCTCTCCTTGGCCTGTTTGGCAGTTCTCTGGGAAGGGGAAGACAGGTCTGGTCAGTAAGTGTTGTCACGCGGCAGCAGCGTGCTCCGCGGAAGGCATGAGCGCACAGTTAAACTTCAGCCTCATTTTGCAGCGGACAACGTAATAAAATGCAAATGTTTATTAAGGTGACATTTTCCCAAATCCTGAGGAAACTGTTGCACGGTAACCGTTCAGTGCTACCTTTCACCTTGGCGGTGTGGGATGGAGAGCCCGGGAGCAGAGGGCTGAGGAGGAGCCCAGCGATGGGCTTCTGCTGCCCACCATCAACCGACACCGCCTGGGAGAGGGTTTCTGGCTACACCCCACTGACCTCTCTGTGGCAGAGCGTGCACAGTGTCTGAAGGTTTTCCAGGGAGCACTGTCCTCCTCCGCTGTAGACGGGCTTGATGTGGTCCACCTGCCAGAACTGGCCTTCTGCCGGGCTCCTTATCATTTCATTCAGCTGCAGCAATGAAGGACACAACACGGGAAGCATTAGCTATTCCTTCTCCAACTACGTGTGTGTTCTACCACAAGACCAAAGAATCAAGTGCTGATATTAAAACCAAAGCTACACAAGTGCTCAATGGTGCTCAATGGATTTAAATCCAGCTGGCGGCCGGTCACAAGTGGTGTGCCTCAGGGCTCAGTGTTAGGACCATTTCTGTTTAATGTCTTCATTGATGACCTCGACAAGGACATAGGGCATATCATCAGCAAGTTCGCAGATGACACCAAGCTAAGCAGGAGTGTTGATTCCCAGGAGGATAGGGAAGCTCTACAGAGAGACCTAGATAGATTGGATCATTGGGCCAACATCAATGGCATGAGTTTCAACAAGGGCAAGTGCCAGGTTCTGCACTTGGGCCACAACAACCCCATGCATTGCTACAGGCTTGGGGAAGTGTGGCTGGAAAGCTGCCTGGAAGAAAGAGACCTGGGGGTTCTAATTGACAAGCGGCTGAATATGAGCCGGCAGTGTGCCCAGGTGGCCAAGAAAGACAACGGCATCCTGGCTTGTATTAGAAATAGCGTGACCAGCAGAAACAGGGAGGTGATTGTGCCCCTGTACTCAGCACTGGTGAGGCCACACCTCGAGTATTGTGTCCAGTTTTGGGCACCTCAATCCAAGAGAGATATCGAGGTGCTGGAGCGAGTGCAGAGGAGGGCAACGAAGCTGGTGAAGGGCCTGGAAGACAAATCATATGAAGAGCGGTTGAAGGAGCTGGGACTGTTTAGTCTGAGGAAGAGGAAGCTGAGGGGAGACCTCATCACTCTCTACAACTACTTGAAAGGACACTGTAGAGAGGTTGGTGCTGGTCTCTTTGCACAGGTAATTAATGACAGAACGAGAGGGAATGGCTTCAAGCTCCAGCAGGGTAGGTTTAGACTGAATATTAGGAAAGAATTTTTCACAGAAAGAGTGGTCGGGCATTGGAATAGGCTGCCCAGGGAGGGGGTTGAGTCACCATCCCTGGATGTGTTTAAGAGACGTTTAGGTGTGGTGTTGGGGGATACGGTATAGCAGAGAACTTTGTAGAGTAGGGTAGATGGTTGGACTCGATGATCCCAAGGGTCTCTTCCAACCTGGATGATTCGATGATTCTAAGTGAAAAAACGTGCAGCAGCTTGAAGAAGGGGACCCCAACTAGGGATTTGTCATTTTAAGTTTTTGGTGAAGACAGTGGGAATTGTAATAACGAGCATTGAGACGCCTGAGATGCTCAAGCCCCGTGTCGGCTTTCCAAAGGTAAGGTGGACACAGCGTGGAGCCGCGCTCGCTCCGCAGGCTGCAGGGCTTCTCGGCTCCGTCTTTCCGCGTGCACCGCCTTGTTTTAAAAAGCTGCAACCGACACAGCCCATCTCACACATACGAGAAGTGACAGTAAATGACTTTTTTTCCTTGGCAAGTTTCAATGGGTGTCTGCAGAACTTATTTAAACAATTTGGAAACAGTAACTTCTGAAGCAGAATTTAAACTTTGCAGCAGAAAATAAAACAGTATTTTAGTTCCTGAATAAAAATCCCACTTTATGCAGGAACGTTCTCCCTCCCTGCTCCATTGCCTTCACGTCAGCGAAGCAGCGATCAATCAACCAGGATCACGGAAGAACGGTGGGAGTTTGTAACGCGTTTTGAGGCGATACCGAGAGGAGCTGCGACAACGGGCTTTTGTTAAGCTCCTACCAAACATCCTGCGAAGTCGGAATAAGCTAGTACTGCTACACTACGTCCATTCCTAAATTGTTTCATAACCATAAAGTTCATTAATAAAGTGCATTTCAGGCACAACCAGCTGCAATATTTACATCCCTAAGGAATCAAATTCTGGTGCTCGTCCCTTGTGGAGATGAAAAATGTGTTAGAAGACATTGAGATGTCTTCGGTTCGGTTTGGTTTGGTTGTTTTTTCTTATTCTGTTGGTGCTACGTTAACCTTCCATCTTAAACCTGTAAGAAGAGCATTTGGGATTTCTCTGAACTCTCTGCGACAGGACTACACGGATTAGCTGTTTCTGCTTCAAACCCGGTACCGTTACCTGCCCGAGCGGGAGGTGAGACATCCAAGAGCTCTCCAGCAGTTCCTTGCGCTGACTCCTGGGCGCGTCTCTGATGCTGAGATAAAGCTCCTGGGCGTTTTGGTTACAAAACTGGCAAACGCCGCGTTCGATTTCAAACACTTTAGTCCTGAGGTAGCTCTGGCTGGAGCGAATGGAGAAGTCCTCCTGGCAGGCGTGAGAGCAGAATCGCGTGTCCCAGGCACGGCAGCCTGGCTCCGACCGCGCCGCTGGCTGGTGGCAGCTGAGGCAGAGCGGGTTCCCTTGGCTGTCCAGGGCTTGCAAATAGCCCTTGGGCGGGGAGGAGCCTTCAGCGTCCCTCTGCTCGGGCTGAAGAGGTGACAGATCTTTTTCATTTTCCAAAAGCAACCTGTTTGCAGAGACCAAAGCACAGCTGTTAATAGAGGCGTTCAGCAAACGGTTCAGCTGGATTTTGTTCGGTTGGTTTTTGTTTGTTTCTCTTCTAAGCGCTGTGTATTTCCATTAGATAACATCTATGCTCCGAAATACCTTGCTCAGGTTGATACCTGCACAGGGCAAATCATCCACTTGGTTTAATTTCCATTTAAACGTAATTTGATAAGGTAACATTGACAGATGATATATATATATATATGACAGATGTTATATAGATTTAATATAAAACATGACAGATTTTTCTTTTGCTCATCTTACTACATTTAGGCATGTACACTGAATTATTAGCTGCAATAATGCTGCGTTTATAGAGAAATGGTGGGTTCTGTCAGGCAGGCACACATACAAATGTAAAACGTTTCACAGCCCCCTCTTTAACAGAAGGAAAAAGTCCAAGAAAACATCCTGGTTTCTCTCTGTGACTTTCAAAGCTACCTATCAACTTCCTGCCCTAAAGGAGGCTTCCCTCCAGGCAGGATACACACTGCATTTTTAATAAAATTTTATAAAAGGGCATTTCTTGTCTAGAATTTTCACATTCTCTTCTCCCTTTTTCTAAATTTTGAGGCAGAATAGAAGAAAATTTGGTTTCCCCAATTTGCCGTCGACCTCACAAGCAGGCCTAAGCTAGCGTTCTTTTTTTCTTGCACTGAATCATGTAACTATTTTCTTGTTTCATTTTAATTAGACTCAGTTAATTAGTAGTTATATCAGCAGACAACAGACATAATCTAAATTGTTAGAAGAATAAAACATAGCTCATTAGCACTACAGCAAGTTTCTTATCTAAACACTGCACTTCAGCGAGGTAAACAGCAAATAACTCAGAGCAAATAATTTTGCTACCTTAAAAGTGGAGAAGCAGCTTAATCACCTCGTTGTGTTAATAAACTTACTTTGTGGAATGACCCGATTGTTCAATAGAAGCGCTTTCATTCTTCAGACAGACCTCACTTTCTTTCGAGATGAGGCGCACGCTGCCCCCGCTGCTGCTGGCTTTGCTCAGCGAGGCTGCTGCTACGTCCTCCTTGGTCACATACCTACAAGAATTCACATTTCTGTCAATATACTACAAAGGGAACAATCTCTCCCGAAGAACATTCAACTCTTGGCTGCAGCAAGAGTGGGACGGCATGTTCTCTTAAAACATCCCCCATTTCCTGGATGAGAAATGAACAAAGGTTGGGAAAACATACTTCATAATACTTCTTTTTCCTAAAACAAGATTCGGCTCTTACCGGCAGACGGATGGGTTGTTTGGATGTAACAATATGAAAATGAGAGCAATTTGATATTGCCCCACGGGGAAATATGAAAGCTGTTTGGTTTCCTTAGGTGAAGTCTCACTGAAACTCTGGCTAATCCAGGGAGCTTTCCAAGCTCTCAGGGACTCCGTGCTCCGTTCCTTGTGTTTCAACTCACTTCTTTAATGGAAAAGCATACCAAACAACACGGCTCTTAGAATCGCTTCGCTCTGATCATTCTTCCAAAAACCAGTATTCAGATAGGTGCCAAACCCTATATATGCCTTAGAAGACAGCTGTAGGTCTCAGCAGATTTTCTAACCCAGTTTTTTCCTACTTTTTATGGAATAAAACAATCCAGCAACAGCTTAGGAAACACTTAACTACCTGCTGGTTCTCCTTCTATTACCGGGATTACAAACTCTATTTATTTACTTGAATTCTCACATACGCCCAAAATAGAGCCGCCCTGGGGAATTTAACAGGAGGGACTGAGAGGAATGAGAAGGTTTCGGGCAGTTTGCAGAGACACCTCGGTGAGATAACCTGAACGCGGGAGAAGTTTTGTGGAGGGCAACGACAACACCGATGCTGCAAATGTTTGTGAGGGAAGGCAGCGTATCAAAAAAAGGAAAGAAAGTGGAAAAAAGGTAAATTTAGATTTTAACAAGGATTAAACACTAGCTCTTTTCAGTGACACCCGGCAAGGAAAACAACAGCATTGAGAAATATCATCCACAGAGAACAGAATTGCTTAAATAAAAATGACTATCAGAAAGGGTTGGAGCAGGCTGTGAATTATGAATAAAGAATTATAGCGTCGACGGCAACTAATGATTTATTCCTGCTTCCAGGTGGGGAAAACAACAAGATTCTTTGACCTTACTTTAATTTTGAGTCCCTGAGGTCACGATCTTTCCTCAAAAAGTTCCAGATGTTCAAATAAGCGGCTCAGCGAAGCCAGAAGAGCTGCTGAGAGGGGCACGGTGCAGGTTTACTGACGTGCTTGGTTGACGAGGTCTGTCACGATGTGACAAGCCATCATCCAGCAACCCATCTACAGTCTCAGCATCATTCCACTGGAAGTTACCCTTAAACATTATCAAACCTCCCGCAGCAATTAGTTAAGAGGAAGAACCGTTAACAGCCACGTACCTTTTAGTGCTGCTGAGCGCTGACTGCTTTTTAGACAACTCCTCGGCAGCGTGAAGAGGACTACAAAATACCTGACCGCTCTTTCTGACAATCCTCTGCTTCATTGCTGTTAGACGACTCCACTCTTTCACAAACCTCAGTATCTGGTGGAAAAGGCCATTGTCAGCAGCACGACAGGCGTTACGCAGAACTATTTAATTGCAGTGACAGAGCGCTATGAATTAAAACCTTCAAAACCGGATGAAAACAGCTGGTATTATCAGAGATAGTCCCTTTGGATCATTTTTCACACAAGCTGCAACCCCCCCCCGCCACCTGCTGAAGAATTCCGACAGCTTTGGCATTATCTAAAATAATGGGTTTCCTACGATAGGTGTGTTGATCCAGAAGGTAGAAAATAAGGCCACAAATGACCTTTACCATTCTAAGGTATAGCAATAGGAGAAGGGTTTCTTGATAAAGCCTTTCTTGTCTAAGCAAGGCTTTGCTGATGGGTAAAACAGACATGAAAAAGAGTTTTCTTCTTACAGCAGCCATTTTCCTCTTGCACCAGGCCTCCCAGAAAAGGAAAGTTTGCTCCTGTTACTTGAATGGCATATTTAATTGGGTTTATGGACCACTTTCCTCCTTTCCTCTAACCTTCTGATGGATCCAGGCTTAACAGCGGATGCAGTGTTACGGCCCCTGATGTCAGCGTGAAAGGCCAAGCTACAGGTAAATGGGAAGAGCTGTTCAATCTGACTACATATTTCCCACAGAAGTTTTCCAATTTGTAAAATTTTAACAGAATCACTGACGTACTCGCTTTGAGGTTACAACACTCCTTTGCAATAGTGCAGTGCCAGAAAAACATACATAATAAAAATTATTATAGTAAACTAGCGATTAATGACGTGAGAAATCAGATCACCAAATTATCTCAACCACGCACCTGTTTTTACGGCAATATTGCCATCCTCTTTGCTGTGCAGGACACTGTTCAGCACAGCACACCAGAGCCATGACTAGCAAGTAGAGATGTGCTTTACCGTCAAAATACTCAAAGAGCATTAGTTTTGAGCAGTTTAACCTGCAATTCATCTTCTTTTACAGCAATCTCATATTGACACAACCACAGGGTCCGGAGGAAAAACCGATGAACTGTTTAACAAAGTATTTCAGAGTGGAAATAGAGAATATAGCAGAATATTGATTGCCTTTTCTTATTTCGCATTTAGAATTTGAAAGTAGAATAAAATAAAGAGGCTCGGAGGAACTTAATTTCTGGCACTGAATCTTAGTTTTTTACATGCTAGAAAGCCACAAAAAAACCCCAAACAACTTTTGAAGCTGTAAACTGACAGGACTGGTATCATCAATGGATTTTCTCAACAACTCTAACCACAGAACAGTGAGCAAGTGAGGGAAAAAACCCTGTTCCTACACAGGAATTTAGGAGGTGTGTAGGGGAAAAATTATTTCATCCCATCCTCATCTCTACAATGGAAAATAAATGGGAGTGATAATATGACAACAGAACGAGTGGATTGTTTGGTGTTTTTTGTCCCATTCCCCTTTTTCCACTCTTTTCCTCACTGACTTGCAACTACCTATAGTAGTCAGTATCGTGCTGTTTCTGACCACAGACTACAGGAAGAATAAACACGTTGTGCAGCGCGGGCTTAATTGTGACTTCAGCTTTATCCAGGAACAAACTTCCAGACTTCAACATTACGACATGGCAATGAATTTCTTTTCCTCCTTGGAGTATTTTTGCACGGCAAATATAAAAGTGTACAGATGAGTCTCACTTCCTCAGACTCGTAGCAACAAGAAAGAAGTCAATGAAATGGCAGGATGGAAACAGAAACAAGAAGGTATTTCCCTGATTCTTTTTGGGAACATTTACTAATATGGATCTTCTAACCTAGAGGAGAAGGCTGAGGGACAGGGACAGGATGTTCCATAAGGCAGCGCCACTCGATGCCCACAGACAGGGGATTCTTAACTTGTCTTTTCAGTCTAGCAAATAGCTTTGAAATCCTTTGGCAACAGCTGTGTTACCCTCTCATTAGCTGCTTCGCAGAACTGTTGGCTCAATCAGCCAGGTATCTGTCTTACAAATCTATGTTCCAGCCTTGCCGGAGAACCTACCAAAACCAATCCGTTTTGCTCCCACACAACAGAATCTGATTTTCCAAATTATATTTCTCTTTAAATGGAGAAAACAGTTAACAAAACTATGTTAAGCAGATAATATTGCACATCAAATTTAAATTATGGATTTCCTTACTCGAGTACTTGGTTTTACAGCATTAATGTTCTCCTCAAACACCACTATGGACATGATCTTTATTACCGAAACAACCTCTCTGAAACAGGCTGTTCAGAGAGGTGCAGGAGTCTCCTTCTTTGGAGACATTCAAAACCCGGCTGGACGTGTTCCTGTGCAACCTGCTCTAGATGGACCTGCTCTGGCAGGGGGGTTGGACTACATGATCTCCAGAGGTCCCTTCCAACCCCGTATCATTCTGTGATTCTGAGAGCTGTGCCCCACGCTGCTCTGAGCGTTGTTAGAGGGCCGAAGGAAGAAGTGAGAGTGGGGCCCTGCTCAGAACCGCAGCTCTGATACAGTCTAGCACATTCTTATTCCTAATGTGCCCCGTTTAATTCATAACCTTTAAAATGCTATTTTGTTGACTTACGAATCTTAGTTACTAATCCTGTACGTGAGAAATTAAATGATGCCTGGTTGATTCCATCTACCGAAATGTTAACAGGAGGCATGATAATTTGCCAAAGTAACAGACTGCATAATTAATATTCTCATCAACATTTATAAGATCTGCTTGTATTGATGAAACTGTGCCTAGATCCCAAGGCCTGGAAGTGTTCCGCATTTATTTTAGAAAAAATAAGTCAAACCCCTCCACATTAAATATTATATTACCAGTAGAATTTGTTCTTACCAATAAACGATTTTGTTTCTGCTGGAAAGTTTCTGGTAAATCCTCCCAGTTATCCAGCTGTATGTCCAATGGGATGAAATTATGATTCAGTGGTTCACCATCCTAGACAAGCAAACAGTTTTGTTTACAGATGTCATGTAGCACAATACAGAAAAAAGATTTATCAGTTTCAAGTGAATTATCCTCCCTTCCTACTAAATTTAGTCCCTCAAGGTGAGATTTTTCCAGGAGCAAAGAATAAGCCACAGACATATGATAACAGCACAGATGCAAGAAATACGATTCACATTAATAAATCTAAAAGTAAACGGGGTGAAAATTTTAACTTTTAATATATCTGAATGTTTTTCTTTGCAAGTACTAATTAAGAAACTGAAATTATAATCCTCTTGACTGAATTTCCCAGGGAACTGAATGATTGTAGACTGGAGAATGTCACTTCATTACAATTTAAAATCAGAATCTCAAATAGAGCATTGTTTATTATACTTAACTTTTTTTTTTTTTCAAATGTCTGAACAAGTTCTCTTCCATATAATTTTTAATAAACAAGTGGTCCCACTGGGTACACATGACCCAGGAACTTACTGATGATTCGCAAACATTTGAGAGAAGGAACGAAAGCAGGATTCGCCAGCGTCTCACGGTGCAGCAGAACGATTTTGTGCAGTCTCTGGCATAAGGGAACTCTAACCCAAGCCAAAACCAACCCAGACCAATATGCAGTTGCCCAAATACCACCCAAAACGCATCTTTGTCTTTGAATAAAACGTGTGAGGGTAGGAAGCAGTGTACATTTTAACTATATTAAACAAGTTTTCAGATACAAGAGCTCACTCTTTCTAACTTTTTCCTGGCTGTATCAGTTAGTCTAATAAAAATGTATTATCTCAAGGACTTGTCCTCGGCTATTTGTGACGCTTTGCAGTTGCACCTGAACGCACCGACTCCTTCAGTAGCTTTGAAGAAATCTTCTCAGGGAACTTTTCTATCCCTTGAAAGAAGGAATTGGAAAGTTCTGACACTTCCTTGAAATATGACCTGGAAAATTACCAGCTGCTCATTTCTGCACTCCCATTACCACTGCAGATTAATGACAATGTGTTTTATTCGGGAAGGTACCCAGTTATACACAGCACCAACATCTAGCTTTTTGAAAATGTAGCTGACAATATTTTATTTATTTAGTCTGTCAGGATTCACTGTCATTTTTATTTTAGTTTTGATGTTCTTCTATCAAAAATATTTTGTGATAAGACACTATAATAAAAAAAGAAATCTTAAACAATTATCACTTGCATTTCTAACGGATGATCTGAGCATACAGCAAATGTATTAGCTCCATTTTGTAAGCTAAGAGAAGTGTTAGAAGTTCTGTATCTAGGGAATTATTACTTAATTCCACTGAGAAGAACTAGAATGATAAACTACCTAATTTTTGTACATTTCAGCTAATACAAAACCACTGGTCTTTATATATAAAGAATAACAAATGAAAGTATACGTACACATCTCATAGGACAACATTTTACTTTGTTATTTTAGAATGATAATAAACAGGCATATTTCAGGTTTACCTTTGTATAGAGGTGAATTCTATCAGTATTCCTGCTTGCACAAAACATAAGCCCATCATATACTGGAAAAGTGTCTGATTTATCTACATCTCCTGTAAAGAGAAAAATTGTTGACATGAAAAATTTTTTTTCTTCATTCATTTCATTCAGTCTACTCAGATACTCAGACATTAAAAATAATATTATATATGCTTTTAAGAAGTTGTTTCTGAAATTTCCCAATTTGGTGTACATGCAAACACATTTTTGTATGAACATTGTAGATCTATCTTTCTTTCTTTCTTTTCACCCCTCAAGTGTTCAACAAGGAACAAAACCCAGATGAATATATACACCACATGAGGATTCTGTATCTAATTTCAGAACAACATAATAAGATACACAACTCAGACATTTGTGTCTCTTATTTTTCTGTTTCTCCTGAATTCCCTGTCATGTTTTGCTTGTGGCTGTCCTGAACACAAGTAAATGCCATCACAAGTTTCAATAAAACTATACAGGTTCACAGTTGCTAGTTTGACACAGTTCTTAAGTCAGCCAAAAACTCTGTATCGCTTCAGGAGTTGTATGGAAAGGCTGGGTCTATCCACCATCAAAATTCAATAAAATTCCCAGGCTAAAATGAAAAAGTCAGGTGCTAGTGTATGTACTTCTGCCTATCTTTGCAAGGTGTAGGGTTTTATTTAAAAGTTATTGTTCATGCCAGAGGCATTTAATACAGGTTTGGGATATAATCTTTCTTTCATAGGAGTACCACTTTACCTTTTCCACACTTTTTTTCACTTTCTTCATTTTCAGTTTCAATAGTTTCCTGTTGGCTCATTTCAACAGATTCCTGGGTCACCATTTCCCCGAAATCTTCACTTCTTTCTCCAGCATTGTGCTCTGCTCTCTCTTCAGTTCTCCTGGAGTCCTTTGACTCATCTTCCTTAGTCTGGCTCATGGGTGCTTCGCAGTTTCTCTCAACTGTAGATGAAGAACCAAGAAAAGCAATTATTTATGTTACCTGTACAAACAGGTACCTAATCAATACATATCTGGAGACAGGAGTATGTAATGTAATTGAAATACAAAGAAATTGCATTTTATTCTCTAATATTATCATGGCACAACCCCTTAGGAAACTAGAGCTAACTTCAATATTAGGAGAATAAACACATGGAACAAAGTTTGCCATTTATGCAATTTCATGCATCCAGCTTAATGTCAAAATATATGCAATAAATAATGCAGTTAGTAATTCTATATTGTATACAGTTATTGCATACCATAAACACACAAATTAGATTTCCAGGCATTGATCTGTACCTGTGAAAATGAGAAGCCCTCCTTACTTGAACAAGTACAGACTTCAATAAAATAAAATAAAAAAATAAATAAAAAAGAATCTTACTCCTTCCTTTGCAATTGAAATAGCAAATATGGGGACAGTTTTATAAAAATAGTTTATTAAGTTTCCAGATAGATTAAATAAATTTAATAAGAAACATCTACTCTGACCTGTTGGAGCAAGAAATGCCGTATTTTCCAGGTAATGTCTCTGGCGACAAATATACAATACTCCGGTTAATAAAACATCTACACCATATCATTTAGTTTTGAGAGGCAAAGAAAAAGTTTGCCTTTTAATTGGATTCAGCATAACCGTAAAGCTCAAGGAAAACGAGAGCTACATTTGCTGCAAAGAAAATGGAGCATATATTCTTCCTCACTGAATTTATATCCTGTTATCATTTATCTGAATTTTCCATTTGCTTCAAATTAGAAGCATGTAAAAGGTCCTTGGGGAAAGCAAAATTAAGAAGGATCACTTAATGGGTTCATGTAAAGACACCATTCTTCATATTTTGCCTGGATTTGTGTATATTCATATATTCAAAACCACTGTATTTTCTGAAACCAATCACAACTGAAGCGAAAAAGGCGTATTTTTCTCTGCAGCACACGTTACTTACCACTGCTGCTTTGAGGGCAATTGCACATTTCACAGTACGGGAGCAATTCATTATTACTGTAAGTGCAAACACTGCAGTGCCAAGCTTTATTTAAAGCTGTACTTTTGCTTGAAGTATTTAAGCCACAAGGAAGAACTTCATTGTTTTTTTCTGAAAACAAAGGCGGCTTTTTTCCAGTCACAGAGTTGTTCTTCTTCTTACTGGAGCTGACTGGAGTAGATCCACTCATGCTTCTTGCTCTTTTAGCTTCACGTTCACAGGAACTTTCATGACAAATTGTATCCACATCACTTGGTCTCGTGGAATCCACGTTTTCATTGCTCTTCTCGGCACCCTCTTCTTTTGTGACTTCCGAAGATTCTGAATCATTATGTGATGATTCATTACCAGAAAATATTTTGCGTTTCTTCTCAGTGGAGGATTTTGGGGAAAAGAAAGAACGTATGTCATGCTGTCTTTCCTTTTCAAACTAGGAAAGAGGAAAGAAATATGTAAACTCCGCTTGCACAATTACTGCATGAGAAGCTGTTAAAATTACAATTTTTCTCCATTAATATTACTCGCTAATACAAGAAGCTATTTTTAATTTGGAGATGGAAACAAGAGATAACTTCCTTTAAGAACAAACAGCTAGGAGAAAAAGCAATTCAACTTTCCTCTTCTGTTTTGTCAAAAGTATTTTCAGTATTCTCATGAAAATTCTGAAATTGCACCATCACAAAACAAGTACACAGAACCGGTATGCTGCGTGCCTTTTTTGATTACAAGGAAAGGCTTTTAAACATTGCTTTTTTGGGGATAAGGTTTTTTAATAAGGCCAAGTGCCGGATCCTGCATTTCAGTCACAACAACCCCAGGCAATGCTACAGGCTTGGGGAAGAGTGGCTGGAAAGCTGCCCAGCAGAAAAGGACGTGGGGGTGTTGGTGGACAGCCGGGTTAACATGAGCCAGCCGTGTGCCCAGCTGGCCAAGAAAGCCAACGGCATCCTGGCCTGTATCAGGAATAGCGTGGCCAGCAGGAGTAGGGCAGTGATGGTGCCTCTGTACTCGGCCCTGGTGAGGCCTCACCTCGAGTGCTGTGTTCAGTTCTGGGCCCCTCACTACAGGAAGGACATTGAGCTGCTGGAGCGTGTCCAGAGGAGAGCCACCAAGCTGGTGAGGGGTCTGGAGAACAAGTCATACGAGGAGAGGCTGAGGGAACTGGGCATGTTCAGTTTGGAGAAGAGGAGGCTGAGAGGGGACCTCATTGCCCTCTACAACTCCCTGAAAGGAGGGTGTAGAGAGGTGGGTGTTGGCCTCTTCTCCCAAGGGAATAATGACAGGACCTGGTCTGAAGACATGGTCTGAAGTTGCGGCAGGGGAGGTTTAGATTAGATATTAGGAAGAATTACTTTACTGAGGGTGGTCAGGCACTGGAACAGCCTGCCCAGGGAGGTGGTGGAGTCGCCATCCCTGGAGGTATTTAAGAAACGTGTAGACGTGGCACTTCAGGGCATGCTCTAGTGCCCGAGACTGTTGGTTTGTGTCTGTCTGTGGGTGGGGTGGGGTGTGGTTGTGGGCGTTTGTTTTGGTTTTGGTGTTTGGTGTTCTGGGATAATTTTTTTTTTTTATTTTATTTTTTGTTGGTTGAACTCAATGATCTCAAAGGTCCCATCCAAGCAAAAATATTCTGTGATTCTGTGATTTTAAAGTTAAAGCAATTCAGTACGGTACAAAGACGTAATTTAAACAGAAATTACTTGGTCCTATCTGACTCTGAGGGTGGGGTCAGTCACCTAGACTTAACATAAGGATCCGTCATAAGCCTGTAGATGACATTTATACCCAGCAGAGCACTTCCTTAAAATGGAATTTTCGTTACTTTTTCCCCACTTACTTAGTGGTTCTCCATTAGTAAAGTCTGCAGTGCACAGAAAGGTAAAGTGAACAGCGGTTGTAATGTTTTTTAAAGCGAAAGAAAAAAGAAAAACATAAGTTTTGAGTCTTACATGTGTAAATAAAAGTTCGTTTTTGGGATCTTCTAGACTTTCATTTGGGGTCCAGGTTTCAGCAAAATTCAAAAAGTCCCATTTCTCCTTATCACCTTCTTCAGCCTGCATTTTCTCTTTCTTGCCGTTCAAGGTGCTGCCTGTGACTTTGGCCTGCAGAGAGAAGACTTGCATAAAGTTTCCAAGGAATTCACATGTTAGAATAAATTTATTTACCTATATTCATCCAATTTGCTTCCCTTGCAAACTTAATTCAGAATTTGCAAAGTAAGAAACTCTGTAGTAATTCAAAATAACTTCAGTGATTAAAACTATTTCTCTTCCAGCATCCATTTCTGCAAGAATAACAAAAAATAGTGTATTTAACACACCATGATCTGTGAAAAGGTTTATATAAAATATCGGTATTTATTGAAATTAAAAGAGCATATATACATTGTGTACAACTCCTACAGTCTCAACACGTTTTGCTTGGCACGTGGAGACAAACAATAGTAGAATTGATTGAAAGAAGCAGTTTAGTGACAGAATTTGTTAGATAAACTGTTGGTGAATTACTGTGACCCATCTGTGCCATGTTGGAGGAGACTCTTAATGTAATGGACTGAGGTTTTTTTCAGAGGTACCTACAGGAATCAGGAACTAGAAGACAAAATTTCATTCCCCAACTGAACATCAGATTCAGTTTGCAGTGCTTAGGTTCTTTAAGCTGTGATTACTTTTCAGCAGAAGAGGAATATATTGGCAAAAAAACCAGTTATCAGTTCTGAATATAGTAACTCTACGGACACAAAAAATTGTATCACAATGACACAGTGGTAGCCAAACGCAGGAACAACAACTATAAGTTGACATTTGCACCAGAATAAATCCTGTATAACCACAATCTCAAATGATTTTGACAACTAGAGTTTAAAAGGCAGTTCTTTCTATGTTGACACTTCTGGAAATGTCAGAAAACAAGAGCTGACAGAACACTAACACCTAACACACCTCATTATCAAAACAAGACACTAATGAACGGTATCAAAGGCTACAAAAAGGTCACAAAAGCAAAACAGCCAAATTATTTTTATTAGTCCTGTGAACTCTCCAAGATCTTCCAAGTAAGGAAAGAAAGCAGAACGGAACTACTCTCCCCAACAAGAACTGGGTAATACCTGAGGAAAATGGCAACAGAAGATAAGATTAAGATTACTGTAATCTTGGGTCTACTGAAGAATTATTTGAGAATGCTCCTGCCTCTAAGAAATTAAGTTTATTTAAGGCACAACATTCATCCAATAAAAAACCAAAGAAAAAACCAAAACCACAACAAATTCCACAATAAGCTCTGGCTGTTATGAGTGAGCAGAAAACCTTAAAATTGCAAATTGAACAACCAGAGCAATAAAATGCTAGAAGGAAGATAAACCAATGACTTCTTGTAGATGTGAACCATCCTATTCATCTCAGCAAAGAGTTACCTTATTTATCTTTGGATCTTAAACGGAGAAGAGAGAGCTAGAAAAGACTAATTTGGAACAAACACGGACATTTTGATGATTAGCAATTGTGTATCGATCTGTCTTATCATAGGATACTGCTCTAGGTAAGCAAGACTCTTATTTGGCACATGCCCTTAAGTGCTGCCTTAATCACAGTGAGTTCTTGATTATTTGGTTCTATTCCACGCATACCTTGCGATTCAGCATTGCCCACATGAGAGTGTCCATCGTTCCTTTTGCAATAAGGAAGTGAATATTCACAGAACTGCACTGCCCGATTCGGTGTGCTCTGTCTTCTGCTTGCTTAATATGGCCCGGGTCCCAGTATAACTCAGCAAACACAACGTGAGTAGCAGCAGTGAAAGTTAAACCCTAAACAAAATAAGTAGTTGCATTTCAGAAAGAAAGATTCCACACGCAGACAAATCAATATCTGAAGTAAAACAAAGCTAAATGTTGTACAGAACATTTTTATATGGAAATAGGAGGGACCACCTGGACAGCAGATGGGCTACTGTGCTGTTTTCTTCCTTGGGCCTCAGATGGATTCAGGAAAGATTGTGCAAGTATTCACCATTGTGCAAAGACTGCATACTGCTTTTCATTATGGAAGTAACATTTATTTCTTATCAATCTGGTCCTTTTAGAGAAATTGGGGTTTTACTAGTTATTCAAGAATGAGATTCTGCTGCTTATCTTTATTTTATTCAAGTAATTTCAACAGAGGCTTAAAACAGTTAACATGATTAGTGCAAAAAATGAATACATGAGTCTACAGAAGTCATATTGCATGAACTGCCTTCAGTAAATCACTGCAGTAACCAATTACTTCAGTATTTATATTCTTCAAGTTTCTTATTTCACATACTTTCTTTTTTGTCCTACCTGACCAGCTGCCTGAATACTCAAAATAGCAACCCGGGTATCAGGATCCTTCTGAAACTGATTAACAAGATGAATTCTTTCTGCAGAAGGAACACTTCCATCTATTCGTATGTAGCGAACCTGTATCATATCATAATAGAGACAAAAATGAAATTATGCATGTCCATTTCTTCACCCAGTCACCCTCTGTCCCCCAGTAAAGAATATAAAAACATCTGTTCTGTTCCTGTCTTAGGGACAGGGATACATCGGTACCATTTGGCCTTTCATTTACAATTAAGCCTCTTTATCAAGAGAAGTGCAGACTTAGTATTCCTGTTTACAAGAGCAGGAGACAGAACAACATGGGATCTTAAAAGTGAGTACTCTGTAGAAGAATCTGTAATTTCCTGGACATGATCTACTAAAATTCCAAGCATTTGCAAAATAATAGCAATATGAAATAGCAGAGTTAGCCGCCAATGCCTAGCAAAGGTTGAGAGTCCATGATCAAAACAATGTGAGTTGTTTGCAAACATTTTTACTGCTTTGAATGAAACGTTCAGGTGAGATGACAGCATTCTGTAAAAAACAGGAAGGAGACGGAAACACTTTACTGGAAAAACTTGGAAAACAACTGCCTACTAAATTGAATCATAGAATGGTTAGTTGGAAGGGACCTTAAAGATCATCGAGTTCCAACCCCCCTGCCATGGGCAGGGACACCTCCCACCAGACCAGGTTGCTCAAAGCCCCATCCAGCCTGGCCTTAAACACTTCCAGGGATGGGGCATCCACAGCTTCCCTGGGCAACCTGTTCCAGTGCTTCACCACCCTCACAGTAAAGAATTTCTTCCTAATATCTAATCTAAATCTCCCCTCTTCCAATTTAAAACCATTACCCCTTGTCCTGTCACTACGTTTCCTGACAAAGAGTCCCTCTCTGGCTCTCCTGTAGGCTCCCTTCAGATATTGGAAGGCTGATTGATTCAGTAATAATGTATCATACTAGATATGAGTGCTTATGTTATCCTCAAACACAAAACATTTCTTCAAAATCACACAATCCCTTTAATCCAGTGGCACTGATCTGTATATACTTAAAATTCATAAATTCCTGCACACACAGGTAGTTCTACTGAATTCAAAGACAGCTCATACATATTTGTTAAGCCTGAAGTTAAATGTGTGTGCACATTTCTTAAATCATTACCTTATTTTCTATAGCTGCCTCTGTACAGGCCTGAAGCATGCTTAAGTGGTGAGCAAAAACTAGAAACTTCAGTTTGTCATTTTCAAGCATCATTTTGATATAGTCCTTTACTGCTCCTGCCTGGAATAAAAGAGTGCGTTTTCATTAATTAGACATACAAAAAGTTCAAAAAGACAGTCTCTATTTTAATGTCTTTTGATTTCTTGTAATATGAAAAGATAAATGACCACACTTTTTGTTATCCATTTAAAACTTTATCAAACATTTTTAAGTATAAAATTATTCAAATCATTTTTGTTTAAAAAAAAAAATCACAACTTTATGTCTTTGTGAAACCTATCTCATTCCTCCAGAGGAAAGAAAACCTTTATCCTCAAAAGATCACATAATTGCATGACACTTCTTCCAGATTAAGATATAGGTAAACCCCTTTTTAGTTACAACATTATTACTTGATGTTTTAAGCCATATTTGAAAAAAAGAAAAAACAACCCAAAACCATCCCAACTGATCTCTGCCCAAACATATTTCAAATAGACAACGTACTGTGTAATCAGAATTTCTGTATCTGCACCCAGAAAGCCATATACCAAAACTGAAAGAATAATTTTGATACTTTCATGATAACATAGTACTGTCATAAAAGACTGCTCTATTTAAACATTCATAGAATTCTTCTGTCTCAAATATAATTTTCAATAGCTTTTACAAAAACTATTGAAGTAATGCTGACACTTAATAAAAAAAATTATCAGTGATCAATGGTTAACGCAATATACACTGCATTATCCTCAGATTTCTCTTTTTCTTCTCTTTTTTTTTTTTTTCTTTCAACTTCCTCTTTGAAAATGGATTAGCAGAGGGTAGGGCAGAGACTAGAACAGCAGGGAAGAAATAGCAACAGAACCACAGTGATATTTTTAAGATAAGGAGAGAAAAATTTGAAGGAGTCGGTCAGATTCTCAACTCCTACTGCTCCAGCAGTCAAGAGAATGATTTAATTTATTTTTTCCTTTTCTAAAAATAGGTTAGCCTAATGAAACCTGGTAACTGGGTAAAAAGTAGGCATGTAAAGGATTTTGGTTATTAACTTGTTTTTCCTTACATCATAAGGTACAGTACTATAGGGGGAAAATACAGGGGGTCCCATTTGATAAAACAGAAAGAGCCCAGTGAGAGGGGACTGTTCTTCCACATTTATCCACAGGGAGAAAACCAGCACTGACAGAACGCAGCCTGCGGAAGGGCTGCATCCACACCCTCCTGGAGGAGCTGCTGGCACACGGGTACATCCCTGAAATACCCACCTGTGGTATATCCCTAAGTGTGACACATGTTTAGTGCTGTTGGGAGACTGTCTGGACAGTCTCAGCCAGTTGGTGGATATCTAATCAGTAAGAGTTTTAATACTTAGCTCAGGTCACGATAACGGGGTTCAGTCTATTCTATAAACATACAGAGAAAAAGAGTGCTTCTCAACATCACGCTTATAAAACAAACCAACCAACCTCATCTAGTATTCAGGCCAATACGACTATTAAATTAAAAACACACTGGGTATTTTAAATATATTGAGAAGACTTCCACACTTACCTTGGCAATGGCTGTTTCTTTATACATGCGTGTGATTAGATTCATGACTTGAGAAAAGTGGCTTTCAGTGGCATCCGAATTCAGATTTCTCATTAATCTCTCCCACTCTGCAAAAGTGGTATTCAAATTCTAATGGGCAGAAGAGATCAGAAGTGTAGATATGTAGTACAAAGCATGTTCTACCTCAACATGTATATTTCAAGCACAAAACATGTAGGAACTGAGTGTTTTTGAGAACTCTATCAAATTTGTCTAAAAGTAACTGTAGGATTCAAAATCTAAAGGAAAGGAAGATGATCATACTAAAATCAGAGCAAATGTTACCATCATCTGATACCCAAAAATTGCCATATTCATGTTCTTCATATTTTATTTTAAAAAGAATAATAGAGATGCTATGCTACACATTCACACATTCTTTGTAACTACATATAATACACATGCATGCATATAAATACAAATGAATACATAGATATTACTATTTACTAACAAATGTGTTTTTAGCAAAAGTGGAAAATTCACCTTAGCTGCAGCTTGAGGGAGGTCAAATGGAATACGTTGCCTGACTTTGGGAGGCAACTGTGTTAGAACATCATTCTTCAGTCTTCTGATCATTATTTCACTTAAAAGTTGATGTAGCTCTTCTAAATTTGAAGCTCCTCTGCAGTCCCATTGAGTTCTTTTACCAAAAAACCTGCAAATGAAAAATCAACACTGAGGGTAAAAAGAGAGAGTACCATTCAGGTATCATTTTATTACTCTTGTGTCAAGGGACTAATGAGAAGACTATCTCACCATGAAAATCCTCACTATTATATTACAGATGGGAATAACTGATACTACCACGAAAGCTGCAAATATCACCACTGATATTCCTTTGTTTCCCCCTGCTCTCGAGAATTCCCTCCTAGTTATAGTCAGACAGGATTTAAAGCTAAAGGTGCCAGCTTTAAATGTACTATTTAATGAGCAAAGCTACATAGAAGAAGTAGGTTTAAGGCTAAAACATTGAAAAGAAAAAAATTATTAACTAAGTCTTCCTTGTTCTTTCTTTGCTTTGTTGTTTTTAAGGAGTGTTGCAGCAGGAACAGCAGCTTTTCTCTGTCAACATTGCCAGGAGATAACAAAAAAATGAGCATGACAGATTTTGCTGCCTTTGGAGAAAAGCCCAGGTAGCATTTTCCAAGGCCAGGAGAGTACGTTGCGAGCATGTAATTTTACTGATTTTTTAAATTTTATTTTAGTATTATAATAATTTAGAGAATTTTAAGCCTTACTGAGCTTATCAACAGTGTGTTAGTTGGCTGCCTATAATTATTTGGGAAAGGGGCTGAGGGATTCACTTCTACGCTGGTGAAGTACTGGCATAGCACGCTCGGAATGCTACAAAGATGGAAGACAGCAAGATCTTTTGCTCATATCCCTTTTTTGGTCTATTTATAGGGCTGTCCTTAGAAAGGTTTCCCCCCTCAAGCTTGAGCATTCGGGTTATAAAAGAAATAGGAGGCAAAACCTCACAGAAGTACTTCACCCCTCATCCTTAGAAACGGGTGTCTCTGAACACCTAAGTAAAAAAAAAAAAAACAACATTCTCACAGAAAGTGCTGCCTAAAATAATCCTATCAAGTTTATTACCACAAGATGTTTTGTTTCAGCCAAGTCATGAAGACAAAGTTATTTATTGAAAGCTTGCCAAACCCTAAACTTGATTTTTATTACATTTATGGTATTCCAAAAATAAGATAATCATCCATGATTGAGTAGCTAACCATGCTGTACCCACGCACACTTGTGGTGTGAAAATTACAGATGCATTCAGTCAAAACACCGTGGAAAAAATAGCATTTCTCTGTCTGAAGATTAGACAGCGCTCTTGCATGTTATTTGAAGTTAAATGCTGATAAAACGCATATGATGGAGAAAACCAAGTTATCTGAAAATGAAACCGTGTAATTATTACTGTAAAAATTAAATCTAAATGCTAGCCAATTTAGCCGACAAAATCTATTATTTTGAATATATGCAAAGTTGTAGAGAAGAAATTTTTTAGCTAAGAAATTTTTAAAAGTTCTTGCTGTCTCATAATTTCTTTCATTCCAGACTGTAACATAGATTCAGATGGGTAAAACTAAGCGTTTTCAATCAGAGCTTCTTCTGTTCCCTCTATTTTAGAGCATAGCTAGAGAAACTGATCATTAAACTAAAGCTGAGGGAAGCAAGTCAGAGGGAAATAAACCCTCCTGAAGTTAATAACTTAAAGCACATGAAATATGAAAATTCATGAAAGATGCAAGGGATAAAAATGGGTTAAAATTCATTAGGCACATGTTTGGAAAAAAGTGTAATGAGCAACGTTACCTGACAAATTGGAGGGAAAGTGGTGGACAAGAACCTACAAGGCCTGTATTTGACCCCTCACATAGAATTACATACACATTACTGTGCTTTGGGAGTTTTATACCTTTACTTTTACTCAGTCAATCTGTAAAATACGGAGACAAGCATTGGTCTTTTTTCCGACCCAAGTATGGAGGGATAGCAAAAACTCTCATAATGGAGATGTAAATTATTACATGATATTACATGACTGAGCCTCAGAAACTCCTAAATCTCAGCTGTAGCTGAAACTCCAGCTCTAAAGGTACAACCTACAGACTTCATACTAATGACAGTAAATTTGTAAATTATTTAAGTATCAGAATGCTGGTACTTATACTTTATTTCGAACTTCAATAGCTTCCAATTTTGTCCTCAAATAAAGTCTCCTGACAATTTAATCCTTTTCCCAATCCACTCTGTTGGAGGAGACGGTATCTGACCCTGAGTTTCCAAGCAAGATGGTGTGACACAGCAACAGAGGTACTACTTACTGATTCTCTCACCTCACATGACAAGAAAATCAAAGACATTCATAGGAAAATGAATGAGCAAGTACGGTAATACCTGACACGAGCATTGCAGTATTTTTTTGCATACTGATTCCAAGTTCCAAATCTTCTTGGAAACAGCGCCTCAATCTGCATGAAAAGCTGTATGAATAAAAAAAAAGGGACAGTGAAAAAATGCCTGCAAATGTAAGAGTATTCAGAAATAATTATTACATGACTATTATGTTAAGTTTACTTTCAACAGTTGCACAAAAAATACACAGCTTGGCACACACTTAAAAGGTATTCCACAGGAATATGCATGTGTTTTGAGACAGAACAGCTACAGGAAGCCCTCAAAGAACAGAGCACCCTGAACACTGCTAACACAGTGCTGATGACTTGGAAAAGATTTATACTGAACAAGAAAACATGGATGAGAAGGTGTTATTCCTAAAAATAGAACATTTGTCATTTACCAGGTACATGGGCAAAGCTTCAGTGCAGGTATTCCATGAATAGTCTGCTTCTTAAAATACATGAAAAACCTACTCATTCTTAAATTTTACTTCAAAAAATAGATTATGTCAATACAGACCAGAAATTTCACACCTTTCTTCCTGGTTGAGTAACGGGAGGTAAATATCAGTTTAGACAACCTTAACAACCAGAAAGAACCCTACTTTACAAGCTGTTTTACTGTCAAAGCTTTCTGGATTAAAAATAACTACTAGATCCAAGACACACTGTTGAGGGGTAGCACAGAGACAACAGTAATATGGAAGGTTCTCTCCCAAATGCACTTCCTTGCTATCCTCTTAAGTCAATTGTACATCACTTCAGCCATTTAAGCATTCATATCACCTAATCACATCCTACTGACCTCTCCCCAGAAGAAAATTACTACAGCCTAATTTTGTCCTTGACAGGATTCTTTCAAGCCAGAGGTCAGAGAACCGAAAAGCAGTAGTAAGAAAAAGAAGCCAAAACCAACACCAACCTATTTTTCCAAGTGAAAAGCTGCTATTTTGACATTGATTGAGGCCAAACAAGAAACTGTGTGTTAATTATTTGCTATAAATGTATATACATAAATAATGCTTCTCATTTTCTACACATATGCCATTTAAAGACTTCATAGAAAGGTTCTGCTTATAACACTAAACTGATTAGAGAGACGTAACGCTTTTTATACTCTTGTAAACTATGTAAAGTCTTGTAAACTATGGCAGAACTTTGGTATCACTATAAAAACGTCTCAAATTGTTTTTCATTTGGTCATGAGTTTTGATCCCATTACTGTCATCGAGGAAAAGGATTTCCTTTGAAGACCTTTAGCGATGTTGCTTACTGGTCTCAGTATCAATGCACTGTATAAAAGTATAACACAGTATTTGGTACACATGCAGGAAGTTTCATAGTTATCCACAGATATAAATTCTTGTTTTAAAGTACAAAGCCCTTTTTCATACAGTGGATAACTTTCTCAAGTTATAACCTCTCTGAACAAATTAAAGGGTTTTGACATAAGCAAGAAAATCTAAGGTGCAAAGTATTATTTATATTAACCCTTACAAGTTCCCTGCATACAAATTAGCTCTTATATTCCATTTATTTCTACATTTGATAAATAAAGGTGGTTTTCTTGGGTTCAATATAAAACCCATGTGGTTTTGGTTTCCTCTCTGTGCTCCCCAATGCCATTAGTTGAACTTCCTTCACAGGAAAATTTGTCCTTCTGGACTGAAACAAGCATGGGATATATTTTCTCCACTTTTGCAATACAAGTGAACCTTTGGAATATCCAAAAGACAAGCGATAAACAAAGGACTTCCTATATCAGATGAGGAAGCAGAAGTTTTAATACATGTTCTTGTCTACCAAGCACTCTCCTACCTGGTAGAAACAAATAGTTCTCTACTTAGGCTCTCTATTTTCTGTTTCACCCAACATTCAGTCTGTGAAGTGGGAGATTTATTGCTTACAAGAAACACTGTCTCAAGTCACCTGCGCATGAGTTTGAAACAAGTTTGTAAACATCAATATAATCAACTCAAACTAAAAGACGTTGTTTTCATTGTTTCAGTTTCTTATATTTGTGCTTCCTCATGCAGCTAGTGCACTGCTTGATGTCATAATGCATATAATTGTATATATGCAAGAAAGCTACAAAATTGTTCATTTATTACTGATACCATCCTTTCAAAAAACCCAAAACAAACCAAAATATGTCAAATACCTCTTCAGGTCTTCCTAGAGCGGGAGTTCCAGTAAGAAGAACAGCTCTAAGAGCTTTCTGCACAATTGGCAACAAAATCTTGCTGCGGGTGGCATTTCTGGATTTCATATAGTGTGATTCATCAATCACAACTACCTTAAAGTTCTGCCTGTACAAAGTGTCTACCAAAGTCTGTGCATCAGAAGTCAACAGGCCATACCCCAGAATCGTTACTTTGCTGGTTGATATTCTCCTAAAAGAGAAAATCCAGAAGTTTTCTTAGTAAATTTTCATTGTAGGAATATTAATATAGCAAAGGAATTACACCAAACTGATTTTTTTTAAGAAGTTATGTATGAAACCTTTTGGATTGATGAATTAGTGGGCTGACGGGCTAACAATAACAGCTTTTGGTGTTTAAAACATGCTAGCATCTCACACTTATAAATCACACCCATTTCATAACCATTTTCAGAAGACATACACTGCATTTAGAAGGAAGGTCATTTATCTGGTTGCATTGCTTCAACTTGTGCTCCTTTCCAGGAGTATCGCATGGGACAAATCCAGTTGCTGGATAAAAATTTACCCACGCAGGTCAGGTCATTGTGAGCGCACTTTGTAATCAGCACCCAAACACCTGAAGTAATAATCACAGAATCACAGAATTTTGTGTCTCTCCACGAGCCACCTACTGCCCTGCGTACAAAGAGTCACCTTAGCGGCAGAAGAGATGACTAACTAGACTGTCTCTGAGTATCTGGGCACTGTGAAAGTACAGTCTGGGCCGAACCTCACCACCTGAAAAAACCCCACGTTCTTATCGGAGCCGTCTATCCAGTTTTTTTGCCTGAACAGCATATAAAGAAAACAAAACTGGAAGCAGGGAATCAATAAGGCGCAAGATGAAAAACTAGTATTTAGTTGGAAAGGAACTTCTTACAATAAATTTAAAGACATATATAAGCCCAAGGCACAAATTGATTTCAAAATCACTAGAGAGCACTGTGGCCCTTCAGGAGCCTTTGAGCAGCACAGGAACTCTTAAAGTTGTCAGACAAACAAGTCACCAGAATCAGAGTCATAACCGGTCAACCCATCTGTCAGACACTACTGCTCCGCTGGCATGACTTTTATTTGTTCCCCAGCAGCAACATCAAAAAAAAAACCCACTAAGTTGAAGTTTCCTTCTGTATTTAAGAGGGAGAAAGTACGTGTACAGTCATGTTTCTGGATATGGAAGGAGAGGCAATGGTTAGGGCACTGGTGCTGTGCTCAATGCACTACAGACTCTGGCTGGTACTGTTTAGATTAAGGTAGAATTTCTCCTACCCCTTTGTGAAGGGTGGATAAAAAAAATACAAATAAAATTATTTACTCTTAGTGGAACCAATTTATTCAAGAAACATCCAATTTCAAATTCAGTTAGAAATTATAAAATTGATGCCTAAGTGTATCTTAACCTGTTTAAATTAAGAAGTTAAACAACATTCAAGCAGAAAATTTGATTGCCAAAGTTTTCAAGAAAAGGAAAGTATTGAACTTAGAGAAATCAAAGCTGAACATATGGAGCAGAATTTAACAAAATGCTAAACCAAGTTTGGCAGCTGTATTTTTGCATTTTCTTGCAAATGCATAAAACACTTCTTAATGTTAAAATATTAATTAGTTCAACAGCTACCTCACTTATAGCTAGGAAAACTCCTGCAAGTTAAACAAGCAGAAAACCAAGTTTTCCTCTTCGCTTGTTGTTGAATAAAAGTGAGAGATAATGGTTAAGGTCTACTCCTTTAAAAAATGCTGAAAGATAAAATGAACGGAATTCTGTTTGTTATTTACTTTTGCCATCATTTCCCTCATTCATCATTTCTCCTTTGTATATTCAGTACTATAAGCGTTAAGTCTGCGTGCATTTTAGCTAAATAGCTTTAAAAAAAAAAAAACTCATTAGATCCTTATTTTAATTCCCATATTCCTATGATAAAATTAAATTTTGACTATCAGTAGCAACTACCCCTTGATTAAGTTTTTTCAGTAGCAACTACCCCTTGATTAAGTTTTTTAGATGCATTTGCACTTGGATTTATCCGGTTACGACAAGGAAGATTCCAAGCTACTGTCTCATCTGCACATCTTGGTGGTCAAGTCGCTTTCTGATACCCCCCAAACTACATGAAGATCAGTGTTCCTTACCCAGAAGTTTTAGAACAACATCTAGACATCACCATGAAATCAACCAAGTAATTTACAGTGAAGTGGAGTAAATGCCCTTGTAATTGAGTGTAACAGGAGAGTTATTCTAATAACACCCAAGACTTGTAGTCTCTCCCTGATGAGTTCATGCTATTAAGTCTAAAGATAGAAAACTTAGGTCATGATGACCTTTTCAGTTATTTAGAGAATAGTTATTCTAACTTACAAATTTTCTCAGTGCGCTAAATAGAATTTTAACAGTAATTACATCCTTATTCTGTAACGCATACCAGAAGTTTTCCAAAAATGTGTTCAAAATGTTTTACAGAGGCTAATGAATATAAGATAATTCAGAGTTGAGAAATAACTGTATATGCTCAATTTCAGACACGCTGAAGTAATCTAATTTCCAGCAGACAAGCACTAGCTTCTTTGCAAAAAACAGACCTCTCATCTTCAAAGGAGATGAGTAACTACCATAATATAGTAATACAAAACTGGAAGGCGTGGCTGATACACCAGAGGGTCATGCTGCCATCCAGAGGGACCTTGACAGGCTGGAGAAATGGGCTGACAGGAACCTCGTAAGTTCAACAAGGAGAAGTGCAAAGTTCCTGGGGAGGAACAACCCCCTGCACCAATATATGCTGGGGGCCACCCAGCTGGAAAACAGCTAAGCAGAAAAGGAGCTGGGGATCCTGGTGGACACCAAGTTGAACATGAGCCAGCACTGCGCCTTTGCAGCAAAGGTATCCTCAGTTACATTAGACAAAGCACTGCAAGCAGGTTGGTTGAGGGAAGTGATCCTTCCCCTGTACTCAGCACCAGTGAGGCCACACCTAGAGTGCTGTGTCCAGTTCTGGGCTCCTCAGTCCAAGAGAGACATGGACGTACTGGGAAGAATACAGTGAAGGGCCATGAAGATGATTGAAGGACTGGAGCACTGGGACTGTTTAGCTGAGTGATGAGAAGGCTCAGGGAGGATCTTCTTAATGTATATGTATAGCTGAATGGAGGGTACACAGAGGATGGTATCAGGCTCCTTTCTGTGGTGCCCAGTGACAGGACCAGAGGCAATGGGCATAAACTCAAAGACAGAAGGTTCCCTCTGAACATCAGGAAACACCTTTTTTACTGCAAAGGTGACTGAGCACTGGCACAGGTTGCCCAGAGAGGTTGTGGGGTCTCCATCCTTGGACATAGTCAAAAGCCATCTGGGCATGGTCCTAGGCACCTGGCTCTAGGTGGCCCTGCTTGAGCAGGGGAGTTGAACAAGCCTTTCCATAGAAGAATAATAAACTTTACTCACCCAGTATCAGTTTTGCTCTGAATGATGCTAATATCATCTGGAGAGAGTTCTGGAATCCACTTCTCCATCTCATCAACCCAAGGGTATCTCAGAGATGAAGGCACTACAATTAAAAGGGGCCATTCATTTTTATAGTAGTAGGAAATGGCAATTGCTTGAATTGTTTTACCTAGCCCCATCTGGAAAAATAAAATAAAAGAAAAAAATTAAAAATAGAAGTCTGTGCTCAGAGAGCATATTCCATTCAAAAAAGACAAAAATATTTTGTGAAGACAGAACCAGATGATGGAAACAAAGCCAAAGAGCTAGTTACATAGTGTCCATTTCATTGTCAATTTGTTACCACAGACCACCTTTTATGAAAGAAGATGCTTCTCTTTACATGGATTAATGTTACATCTGATTAGCTCATTACAGCTAAGAGAAGTATTTCCATTCGTTTCAGAAGATTTTCGTGTTCAGGGTCTTAGTAGGGTGGACAGATAGGGTACACAGATCAAACTCTAACTTGTTAAGCTACCAAAAATATTTTCAAAAGACTACTCAAAGGGAAGAAAAATATAGGATGTCTTCTTAACATAAAAACAACTTTGTCCTAAGTTGCATAGGCAACTGAAGGACAAAGGAAGATCTATATGAAAAACTCTGCTTTTGACCCAGTAGGTCAACGAAAAGAAACTGCTACTTTCATTCACCGTAGCTAATAGTTTCTCTTTATTCTGTAACACAGGATAGGAAGTCCACCTAGTGGAGAATTCAGATTTAAAGACAAGGTGGAGGGTCAAGGTAGAATACATAGTTGTATATGTAACATAAAGTACTTGCTTCATATTGTCAAGGTAGGAACGCTCCCATCTAATGAGTTACGAATATAGATAGCAACAGATGAATATAAGATCCAGAATTTAGGATTTCGTTTAAGAAATAAAATGCCCAAGATTTTATCAAAGAATGCAGCTATTTTCTCTGCTTGTTCATGTGGCAGGAGATAGTTTCAGATTCCCCTAAAGCACTAAAGCAGAGACCGGCCTTAAAATTCCTGTTCAGGTTTTCCACAGAGTCCAGTGGATGTTTGAGTTGATTTGCTGCTCCATAACTACTGGCAGTACAGACAGAAAAGAATAACATACTCATACCCTCAGTATTGAGTTTAAATGGACTGATGTAATGATATCACCAAGAAAGGAAAACATAATGAATATTTCTTCCATTACTAGAAAGAAAAATAATCAGAGAACTACTGTGAGACTAAGTTTTAATTGAGAACTGCCAAGTTTTCATTAAAATTTTCCTGCAAGCCCTCCTTGTGTCCCCAGTAGTGCTTGAGCCAGCTGAAAACAAACCCAAGAAAATAATAACAAAAACCCATTAATTTTTAGTTTGTTGCCACAGTTATCTCGCTAACTCAGACTGCCAGGTCACTGGTGATGATCCAGGCAACTGAGCTGAAGGAAGCAGGGAATAAAAGCCAGGTCGCTCGGCAGTAGCGCTCCCATAACAATCTAGATCCAATATAGCTGATCACTGGTCTAGATCCTAAGAATGTGAGAGACAGGAAAAAACATAGAAAATATTATGCTCTTGTTTTTTCATTTAAACACATCTTTCTCAGTCATGGAAATGTATAGCATGGAAAACCTGAAAATTTTGGGGTAAAATGTTGTCTGCTCCCACTCCAACAAGGAAAGGCAACATATTTTTAGAATACCTTTCAAAAAGATATTTTCAAAAAGATATACTTTACTCCTTACATAATTTCATAATCCAACTATATATACAGTAATGATATGATCTCTAACTTCTTTTTGTATAGAAGTTCACGATACTGATGCTTTCTTTTACCAACATTTTCTTTTTAGAGATATGTCAACAAGCTCAAGATACACACCACTGCACAATACTTCCAGCACCAGACCGATTGTCATTATGAAATATACATTATTTACTTCAGAATAAACATATCTTGCAGTACTTTTTATTGCAAACATAATTATGCACCGTTTATTTTGTCATTCAGGGAAGGAAATAAAAAACCTTGTTTTAATAAACAAATAGCTACTGCTGATATTTCCATTTTTGCCAAGCTTTCCTTTTCTCCTCCCCTGAATGCTTTTGTATTCTCCAAAGTTTCCAGAAATTTCACAGTCTATGCCACAGTTTATGTCCAGCTGTAATGAGATTTTTATACTATGAGGAGATGCTTTAATCCCAGTAATCAATCAATATCTCTCTCCCTCCCTCTCCCCCACCACAGTTTCAAGAAAACTCCAAATTTGATTTGGGAGACTATATCAATCCCTAAACATCACCACTTTTTCAGTAAGGTTTTATAGTGACAACACATCAGGAACATTATACTCTATTATAAAAATGTTTTATCTGTGCGAAGAAATGCTGGACTTCAATTTCCTTAATAAGGAATAAAATATACATTTTCAAATGTATGAAAGTAATGAGTTTCATTATTACTACTCTATCAGTGCATTTAAGAACTCACGTTTGGAAGGCGTATCTGTTCAAGATCCACCTCTTTGGGCCAGGAATGTCTCCTAATCCATTAAAAATAGCTATCTATGCAATTATAAAGTGCTTTAAAAAAATCAAAATCAATTGAGTTAATATTTTTAAGATTTAAGAATACAGGAGATTTAACCTACCTAAATACAATTAAAAGTAACCTTCTTCTCAAAGATTCTTTTAAGTTTGTGTCAGGTTTCTTTTTTTTTTACCCCCACTTAGATATTTTCAGAATTCTGCTGAATATCACAGGAATTAGACTTCTTTCATTACCAACCTTTCTGCCCACATCTCTCAAACAAAAAAAGTCACATCTGCATGAAGTACATTAAATGAAGAGAAACAGCGTTAAAGGAACAGGAACATCACTTACCTCATCAGCAATCATACACCTAAATAAGAAACAAGAAGACAGGGGGGAAAAAAGCAGAAATTAATAGTAAATATAACAGATAAACCAATACTTATAAATTCTTTACTATAAATTTAATTTATGGATTTACTGAATCAATAAAAAGAATAAAGGTAGACTTCGTTCCTACAGATATCAATGGCAAAAAGTAGATTTGGTATGAATTTGAAAACACATATGCCAATTATTCTAAAAACAATTTTAGATTTAGATTTAGATTAACAATTTTCAATTTGTTAGCATTACCGAAGAACTTGCATTGTAAAATTGAATTGCTGCTTTGGTCTAGTACTATATTAACTGTAATCTTAAGAGACATTTTCAAGGCAAGAAGTGCATCTTCAGTTTTATTGTCTTTCAGAAACAGCGATGCTTTTGCTGCTTCGTGATTAAGGATTATTTATATGTCAGACTGGTTTTAGAAAGCTGCTTTCCAGAGCTGTCACATTTGTTTTGAAACAGAAACAGACACTCCCTCTCCCCCCACCCATTGTACTAGGTGAAGTATTAGAATATGAAATTGGGTTTTTTCCCCATTTAGGAGTCAGTTAATGCTGCTCCGTGTAAAGACAACAACTCCAAGTCCCCAGTCAAAACTAGTAAATTCTGTTCAGCATATTTACATTTTATAAACATTAAATGACATCTTTGATATGAATTTCTTATAGGTATCTTAAATTTAGTTTATTTCAGTTATTTAGTATATACATTCTTAACTCAAGTAGGGCCTAGGGAACTTAAGTATTTCTAGCCCACTCAAGCTTCTTCATCAAATCTTTGAGACTGGATGAAGGACAAAGGAAATTATTTGCGGCCATTTAGTTAAGCCATTAACTGGATGATGCTGCATCTTTCCAAATATGTACCCTCAGCTATTTCACCTACTTTTACCTCCACTACTTTACAAACTTTTCCGAGCTGGAAAAACTCCACAAAACAAACAAAAACCCCACAAACCAACAAGCCTGTCCAATTCAAGAGCATTATCTAAAGAATTACAAAAGCTTGTTCTACGTCTAGTAATTAGTATATAAAATACATATATTAAATTCATACACACTAATAAATTCAGAGGAAGGCATGAATCTAAGCAAAAACTGTGAAGATAAGAAAAAGGTATAGAGACAACCCACTCCCTTTAAGTCTTACAGCAAGATGATGACTTAAAATTCCCTTTTCTCCTACAGCAACCCTGGACTGCAGGAAGATACAGATTTACTAAGTATCTTCTGACCAGAATCAATGCCGGGAATTCCAAGGCAAGATCTGAAACAGGCACAAAGTGTGAATTTCTGCAATTTCGTAAGAATTATCAGAGTTCGATAGCGATACCTCCTGGGGCTGCAGTAAAATAACTGGCAATTAGTTCAATTCTCCAGTGACTGAGCACTCTCAGAAGTTTTCCAAGCGCTGTATAATTTTCTAAATTGTCAGAAAAAGCAAACTGAAGAATAACTCCCACCAGTTGGTACCGTAGTGCCTCATAAAGGGCATGGGATTAGTTAAATCATTGATCGAGAAATACAGCGGTGAGCGCTGTTGGTTGAACTAAGTGACAGCAATAGACTGAGAGCTCCACCATTTGGCTTGAGGATTTATAAATGTTTACTGACAGAAAAGAAGTGCCGAGTCTCAGAAATGATGAAATATTTCAAGCTTTGGAAGGGAATAATCTTGACAGGCCACTCTGCTCGTTTTTCCCCTGACTCAAGTATCCTTCTGCTTTGTGCTTTTCACTTCTCATCCCCCGTAGCTTTCACTCACGGACACACACTCGTCTCGATGAATTGCTCTGGATGAATTCTCCTTCACAGTCTGTTCCCAGCCACTGCGCCTTGTAAGGAAACCCAAACTTCTCCTACTTCTATGCCACGTAACTAGATACGCACGCACTGCACCACGTAACCCACATGCAATGTTCCTTCCTTGAAAAAATTGAAAAGATCTTGCAGGTCTCTATGTCTATAATGAATTTTAACACACCGTGATAGAAATATTCTGCATTTTGATACCAAAAATCTTTTGTAGTAATACAGAAGCGCTTTTTAGTGTTAGGTAATCTGAAATTAGTGTAGTTACACAAACCCACAACAGAATTATCTTTTCTGCACAAAACCCAACCACTTTACACTAATGATTAATGGTTGTAGCAGCACCATCAACTTAGAGCTGTCATTATGTCTAATAATACGCAACTTGCCATGGGGCCAAACCAGACATTTCTGTGGTCAAAATCGACATCTCGGCAGAAAATGTACACTGGCACTTTTCACATGTGCGAGATAAATATTTGATATTCTGAGAAATATGGTATACTGCTGTTTGCTCACTCAATCTGCCAGAGTAAATTTTGACGTCTACCAATTTCATCAGTTGCTTTCAACTAACATAAAAAAGAATTCAAAGCATATCTTATACAACTGAATTTTTTGTAAGTAACAAACTATGTGCTTGCAATAGCTTTGTAACCACACTCCCCACCCCAAGTTATTAGGGATGGAGCAATGAAAACAGAGGAAGAAAACATAACAAAACAAAACCCCCAAGTCTGCACAGATTTACAAAGGAAAAAAGGCAGGAAGAGAATTATTTTTAGTGGCAGCTCATGATTGTGGGGCCTTAATGTCTGTGATTTGCAGCTGGGCAAAGACATTTATTTGCAGACAACTAATACACAATTCTAATTTTAAAATAATGTTTTTGCTCAAAGACTGATTTTTTTTTTTTTTCATTTAATACTCATTGTTAATTGTGTGAATTGAAGTTTACAAAACAAGCCTTTCTTCCGGCAGATTCTTTCAGAGGCCAACTGCTTTCAGTACATTAATCATGTTTTTTAAAAGCAGTTCAAAGCCTGAAATCAATTGGAATGCACAACAACCTAGTGTTGCAGCGTTTTTCAAACTCCTTACGCAAATCCAGAAAATGAGTAAGACTATAGCAATTAGCTACAGAACAGAGGCACCTCAAGAAGAAACCAAAGACCTTCTTCAATAATACAGCATATTTAATATAAGGCTATGAGAGCAAATGTAAAAAATATAGCAATAACTGAGAGTACCCTGCATCCAAGTAGCATCTGGCAGTACGGAAATATGGTAAAGAGGACAGGAATACAAATGTTCCTTGCCAACTTCTGCTGACAAATACAGTATTTCTCAGCATATCAACTTGTATTTTAGTAGAATTGCATAAATAATGACATGTTAATTATGCCAGTTCAGACACACAGAAATCAAAGTGAGAATACATAAGACCCTATTGCACTGTTCTTCGGCATATGTAACCACTTAGACCCTCATTTTGTTTTTTTAGGTTAAGAAGTAAAAATGAAGAAATTCAGAGTGAATTACAAATTGCTCTGACAATCAGAAGCTGAAGAGCAATTACAACAAAAAGTCTTCACAATATGCCAACCACAGGAACAGATTTTTTTTCATTAGACTGAACTGTAGCCACTTAAGACTGACAACTTGAGTATCTGCTGAAGAATAGGAAGTTGTTCTGTTTTTCTTTTTGCAGTATTTTCAGACTGTGCTTATAGAATCTTTACTGCTATAGGGTATCTTTTGTTTTCAGGTCTATTAACTGCCATTTAACATATCTGAAGTGAATCTTCTTATGTAGCAGCAACAAAGTTCCTGGCTTTTAAATATAGAAACTCATCATTTTGTTGCTGGTAAATGAATGGAAGCACAAAGTAACCGCCATAATTTTATCCATAACATAACCACTCTTAAGAGATAATCACAGTGAAGTGATCAACATGGTTTCATCTTCCTTGTTTCTGCAGTACCAATACAAATAGAGATTCCACAGTTAAATACTCATTTTCTTATCCCACCCAATGATGAAAAAGCTTTGCATAAATACTTCAGGTTTTCTTCCTATAGTTGCAACCCATACATTTTTTTAGTCATGTAAACATTTGACTAGACACATCACAGATTGATATGAACCAAGTGCATAAAATTGTTTTTAAAGCTCCAGTTAGATTATCCAAATGTGTTAATCTGTAAATCTGAATCTGTTATGATACCGTTAGCAACATGAATCACTGCTTTGAGCCACACTGTTCATACTTGAATTCCTGAAGTGCTGCAGTTTTAAAATTGCTGATTTATGCCAATTAATTAACAGTACTGACACACTTGATAAAAGTTTTGACATGACACACAAGATGAGCTTATGATACAGGTAAAAGTTAATAAAACTAATGTAAGTGGAAACGGAGGATATTCAAATTAATTTATGACTTAATGTGTTGTAGAGCATTCATGCTCTGTAGTTTTCACAGTTTTAGAATAAGAACCCTACAGATGCCTGCTTAATGTAGTTATAAAATACAAGAAGTCCAAAATTTTTTCATTAGACTCTAGGGCAATGAAAAATAGCTTATATTACTGAAAGGGAAATCATTGAGTGTTCTCAGTTTATAATCACAACAATTAGATTTGAAATGTAAAGAACTTCCCCACCATTATAGTCCAGATCACACAGAACTCATAAGATATCTAATAGTTGCACTAAGCTGTTAAAAAGCAATACTTTACATAACCTTAAAAATATGCAACCTTTATTTAAAATGGACTTCAGTATGTTCTATATTACTGCAGTCAGACAAGCTGCCAACATGAACGTAAAGGTTCCATGCTGTCAAAGCAGAAGAAACAGATCTTCAGCTACATTGAAGGGATAAACATGTATTTTTGTTTCATGTATTTTGACTGCAAGAAGACAGACTTCTTGTTCTCTGAAGTTCAATTAGTCATTTCCTCTCAACTGGTAGTTACCCAATCTGAGCTTCATCATTCATATCCCATCTGTTCATATGACAACTTAATAATAGCTCTATCCAAGAATATAAATCAGAGCTATGATACGCAGTTTCATATCCTGTTAAAAGCTCAGCCCACATGGTCAAAAGTTTCAGAAAAGCAGGGGAAAAAATTGTTTTAGATGTCTCAGTTACACTTAGTCTCAGCAGCAAAGTCCAACTGTGCAAAAAGCACCACAGTCAATGGCAAATTCTTTCTGATTCTTTCCCATTTAATTTTTAAACGTTTCCCTTCTTCACAGTGAATCCTGTGGCTAGCATTTGAATTCCTCTCCATTTATCAAGGAAATCTGCTATTTTTTCCTAACGGAAAGCATCAGAATCTCATTGGCACGCATTGTACATGCTGCTACAATCTTCCTACCATTCCTAACCCTTTTGCAGTTGTAGGGTTAGCGGTGGGACACAGCGGTATCTTTCATAAATAGAAGGGAGCCACATAGCCTGGTTTCCACCAGGATTTAACAACCTTTCATTTTGAGATCTATTAGCTTTAAAAAAAACCCGACATTTTCCATTAAAATGCAAACACAAAGAGCAAACCAGGAAGCTTTGTGTGAGAACATATCCTGATAAGTGAAGATGCATGCGGAGAAGAGAGCAAGGAGTCTACTGTGTCGGTTCACCTCAGGTGCACATTAAGTCCAAAACCTTATTGTTGACCCCCACACAAAAGAGAACAAATGCAAGCACCTGAGGTTATACACAAACCCCATCACCGTGTTCGAAGGTTTCTTCTAAATGTAAAGAAACACGTAATTTAAGGGACCACACAAAGCTGGATGAGTCAACCTCAGAACCAGACCGTCATGAATTAGCACACATTATCAGAACAGTCTTGTATCAGGCACCAAGCAAAGATGCACTTACAGATTCTTACTACAGCACACCCGGGAGAGAAACCAGAATTTAGCAAAAAATAGGTGAAGGAACAAAGGAAGAAAACCAAAACCTAGCCCTGTCAAAGTTCTGGTCACTAAAGTTCTGCCTCTGGAAGGTTAGAAAGCATAATTATTCAAACCTCAAAGAGCACAGGTAGAGCTCCTGGTTGTGTTGATGTCAAGAAGACTGGAACCAGCTTTGCAAAGCAGAAGGAGAGGTAAATCTTTAAAGTTTTATGCAGATGAGTTGATTGGAGAAGTAGAAGGAAACTGAGGCTGAGCTCCTGTGGCACGTCATACAGCCACACGAAAACAGCATCAGAAAGAAGTTCATACTAAAACAGTTTCATAAAATGACTTCAGGGAAGGAAAATTGTTTAAATGAAAATAATTTCTATTTCTGTGCGTCAGGGTTACCTTCAGGTCACCCTTTTTGAAATGTTAGCAATATTAATCTAAGAAACTTTAACTGTATTGTTTGCTTGGTAAATTATGGCTACTTCAGCAAGGTAACTTTGCAAAGACAACCTAATTTTGAATTTACTCTCACAAGGATCTCGATTAACACCACACTGGCATATATCTAAGGTCTATGTAACCAAGAGCCCTACTAAGTCATACAGTCAGTGCTAGAGGTTTCCTGTAACTACAGACACTTTGCAATAATATCCTCTCTAAACTAGACAGTTTTGCTTCCTGACATGGAGGGTTAAAAGCTAAAGGGGTATAGCAATCCAATACAACTATTGCTTGCTTGTGGGGATAATTTAACTTTTTGATTAATTTTCAACAGCTGTATATCCAGAAAAAAAATAGAACTGCGGGTAGCTTTTTCAGAACAAACTCCTTCACTTTTAAACGCATTTTCCAAGACAAACCATCAAAGCAGTAGCCCTTCATTTCTTAAAACGCTGAAAAATTTTGTTACTACTCAAAGAAATTAAAGCTGGTTTTGTTAATGCAGTCTTTGGAACATGTTGTACAGAGGAAGCTCGCATCTTTCTTTCACTAGTGTGGGTGTCCTGATATTCTTGGGATTCTCACCTACTCATGTGAGTCAGTTTTATATAACGCTACAACATATAATTTACCTCCTACTCACAAGCCAACACTTTAGCACTAACATCTTAACCAAGGGTTATTTAAGGAATCTGAACTTAGTACATTTTTATATAAAACTGCGCAAGCAACCATTACATTTGTGTGTCAGTAATCACAGCACACAGTCCTAAAACTAGAACAAAGAGAGCTGACTTCCTTGCAAAAATAATCAAGGTTGTTTCACCAAAAATAGAGCCCCAGAAGATTTAAACTAGATGATACCCTTGCTCTTGAACTACACCAGGTATTTTTTAAAAAAAAACCCTAAATAATATAAAACAACCTTCAATCTAACGTAAGATGCACTAAATTGCCACATCTGCAGAGTTAATGATTCTCTAAAGGAGTGTAGAGGAGAGTGGTTGTGCTGTCTTATGCTTTTCTCCAACACTCCTCAACATGTAACTGAGAAAAAATTCTGAAATACTTTATTAAGATTTGAAAGCTATGAAATCACTTTTGCCAACATATTCTAGTCTTTTAGCTTTGACAAAGATGTGTGGAATAACACATACCAAAGTGGTTAATTTGAAGGTTAAGCTCAGGCACTTCAATAGGTTTTTAGAATATATTAATTGAACTCTTAACCGATAAAAATTCTAGTCAAGAAGACACCTAATAGTGACAGTGAAAACTTTTTACCTATTCAGTCACTGGCTTCAGAGACAAATTGGTTCACCAACTAACTCAATGCAAGAAAAACTGACTTCAGTTAACTGGAATAGTTGGAATAACATCAACTAATTTCAACTACTGACAATCTAGGCTACAAACCTTAACCTTGCTATTAATTGGCATGACTGAAATACCTGTGATCAATAGTAGCTCTTCCTTAGTTTGTAGTCTAATGAAATTCAGGTATTTCTCATTACTTTTCCAATAAACTCCTCTTTCCCAAGGGACCCTCCCCCTGCAGTGATCTGCACTGCAAGAGCTGCAGAATAACTACTCTCTTCACGTCTTCCTCCTTTAAAGGCAGCTGAATCAGGCAACAGGGAAAAGAGTTACCTAGAGAAGTGTCTCATCATTAGTTTCTCCATTTTCAATAGTTCCCAGATTCCATGTCTTTTCCCTCCAGTAGCCCAAGCTCTCAAACCCAGTGGTTAGTTTTCTCCTACACGTAGCTCCTTCTCCATACCAATACTTCAAAATACTTTTGTACCTTCCAAATACTTCAAAACCAACCATCCATTCAACTGTTGTCAGAATATCTCACTTCTTTTCTGACATATATCTCTGAACTAAGCAATTCTGCTGATCTTCTCTATATTGCGTTATCTCCTCTACTCTAACTTGTCACCTCTTCAACATGGTACAAAGATACCATAAAGCATGTGGATCTCAACTGCTTACCCAGCTACCTTTGGGGCAGTTTTCTCTTCTGCCCGTGTTCTTCCTCTCCTTCCAACTTCCATTAAGTCTGTCAGAATTTGACTCATACTTCTTTAAGACCTTACTTTTTCCTCACTCACATTAAAGCAGCTTGTCTCAGACACTCAAAACTGATCACTTTCATGCTGCCCTCTCCCTTATGCTTATAGTTTTTTCATCGTGGATTCTCCTGCTGCAAACTTTCATTGCACACAGCTAACACTAAACTCATTTCTCCTCTCTCCATTGCTGCCAACAACCTTTTAGACTTTATCTCACTTGGTTCTTCTCTTCCATTCTAACAGATTGTGCCTTGCATTTCTAAAAATCTGTATTTTCTCTTCTATCCCTGCTGCTAAAAGTGCACATTTAAGATCAGGTAATTTCTCAGATTACTACTATTGCTTTTTTCTGTTCTTTTTTTTTTTTTTTCTTTTTAACTCCTCTCCTGAATGACATTCTACATTCACTTACTGACAATGCATTTTTTGTTCCGTTTGAATTGCTTCCCAGTTACTCCAGCATCACTTCCAAACAAGCCTCCCTGGCCATGAAAGCTCTGCAGAATTTGGCTCAATTTCTCATTCATACTTCCTGCATCTGAACCTCATTCTGTGAGCTAGCATCTTCATTTAATCATCTTTCTCTCTCCTTTGGCACTTCTCAGATGTGAAATGTAATCTGAAACATTATGAACCAACATCTTTAAAAAAAGAAACCTTTCTTTAAAAACACAGTACTCGTGGAGCTACTCCAAATTTAATTGCTGAAACGTATTAACTGTTTGATCCTCTACATGTTCACTAAATAGCCAGTCCATTCTTTTTCCCCAAAGATTACTTTTCAGCTTTGCTTTCTAAGACTAGAAGCAACTGGTCATCTATATGATGCAGGGTTTAAGGACTCAGATTTATCACAAAATTATAACCATTTCATATATCTAAAATGAGTTGCTGAATATGTTGGAATAAAAGAAGAACTCCTTCTTAGCAAGAGACTCTCTCTCTAGCAAGAGACTTATGCCTTGTTTCAAACATCTCTTTCAGGCTATCTAACCACAACCTACTGAGACTAGAGACAGAAATCACATTAAAAAGTTACAATTATTTTTATTCACAATTCTGTCTGATCTGAAGATCTACAAATAATGAAGACACTTGTTGATGGCACTTGATGCTTCAAGTCACCAAGTACAAGTTAAAATAAAAATGAAACATTCGTAGAAATATTCCTAGACATGACTAAAAAACCCCAAACCCAAATGTGAACAGAATTTCATTTTCTAACATGTAAATTTAATTAATTTGGCATCTATCAAAGTCAGTGTGACAAAACCAGAGAGAATAAGTAGATCTCCCAAAAGAGACTATGATTAACTTCATCTTGTCTGTTTTTGAATTTATCTTCTTTGTGTTCAATTCTGAACTCTCCAACTTAAGATCAAACTAGTCACAAGTTTAATAACGAGAATTCATATTAATTCCAGTCTCACAACAGCAGTGACACTGCAACATTTGGCGTTATTAAAGGATATCCTGTTTGATATTTACACCATCCTTATCTGCAGTATATAAGAACAATAGCTGTCCTTATGTGCTTACAAGGAAATAGAATGATCACTGAGATTTTCAGCAACTTACTCAAAAATAAAATAGGCCAATATGAATAAAGCTTGAAGAAAAATTCTTATAAATGCTCTATGTTCTCCATAAATACTGATGTCAAAACCAATATACTGATAATTATGAAATAGCCATAGCTCCATAAAATATGAACTCTCCCTGTCAACTATTTCTGTTGCATTTCTCTTCCTTTAGAAATCAATGATTCATGTTTTCACTGCATAAATCAAGTTGCATGCTACTTGCTTAAGTTAACCTAAGACATTAAGTACAACAGACTAATAGACTGTAGTGTTGCGAGGACTTGTAATAGAGATGAAAACAGTAAAGCAAAATTCAACTGAAAATAACAATGCCACGTCTCCCAGAAGAGAAATACTGAGAAATAATATTGGGGGACAACCCAAGAGTAGCCTGTAAAATATTTTTGTTAAGTATTGCTTTAGAACATGTAGCTGATTCTGAAAAAAATAGATGATTTTAGACAACCATGAAAAGCAGTTGGTCTTGCGTTTCATCGCAACATAGACTTGCAGCAACCTATGACCTTTCAAACAAAGGACAGAAAAATTACACATAGACAGTAACAGATATGTAAACATGCATCTAGGCTTAGTGCTTCAAAATGAAAATGGAAGAAAAATGTATTTTCTTCTCTGAAATTTTCTTATTCATAGCTACTATCAAAGATAAGAAACTGAAGAAAAGAAATACACTGAAAAAGCAAATCAATCAGTAATCATGGATCAAAACCAGTAAAGATAAAAGCAAAGAAAAGAAAAGAAAAAGCCCTGGTAACTTAAAATGGTGATACAAGACAGAAAGCAACAGTGGCATTATACACTAGGAGAAAGAAAGATTAATAGACAACATAAAAAACAGAACCAAAGTCAGTAGAAGTGACAAAAAAAGAGTGAAAGGGAAAAAAGAGTTAAACAAAAGTAAAAGAAAAGGACCTACTGTTCTAGCACAAACTAAAATGTGCATAGAAGCAAACATAGACTGAACATATTTTCTCTTCTTATATCAACTTCCAACAGCTAGAAATATAATTCCCTTAGACACTCAAATGGAAATGATACCTTTCATACTATTCAATGGCTAATACAGAAGAATATACCGATTCAGGCTATCTAGTTCAGAGTCTAGGCAAAGAAAGCTTAACCTTTTCCTCAAGGTCTAAAAAATTCTATTAAAAGACACATTTCCACTCCCGCACCCCTGCCCAACACTCGGAACATGCAGACTATAGGGTGCTTTTTTTTATCTTCAGGCAGTCTGAATGAGATACAACAAAGCAGGTTCAGAATAAGGATTTCTGAGAACTTGATAACTTTGAATTTCAATGGAAAAAAAAATATTAGTCTACTGTGATGCACAGAAATCTAGTCTCAATTTCTGCACATTCTCATCACTCCTTCCTACTGCCATCCTAGAAAGTTAAAGAAATTTGTGTAGAAGTCTGTCCAAGAATTTAAATATGACTTATATCAGAAACTCCTGGCCCTACAAAGGGCTATACTGTCCCTGGGAATTCTAAACATTTCTATTTGCTTCCTACTAAAATGTCAGCAGACTCTACCTTTCCAGTGAGGAACTGGAGTTAGAACCTTTAGCTGCGTTCATAAGCTTTGAGGAAAATTTTGATCTGAGCCTCTGTTTTTCTGATTTACTTTGAGGAAAAGGGAGGAATTAATTTCTATGCAGACTGATAAAGTTTTGAACTAAAAGTACATTTTAATTAACAAAGAATTAACTATGCATTTCTCCTGTGGAGCTTGCTAGAGATCAGAGACTCAGTCAGTGGAAAAAAATGTACTATTTTGAAGTGCAGCCAACTGACTCGTTATTATAATAGGGGACACTTGTAGTCTATTCTCTAATGAGCTCACTATCATAATGATTCTCTGTAGCCTACCACCCAAAACAATATTAAACACTATACAACTTTTTCTTACTCTAGAAAATGACTGACTAACAAAACAAATACCCTTTCATTAAAACTGATAGCTCCTAATGCCAGATATGAACTCTGCATATCATATTATTGCCATCCGTTGCCATTTACTGCTTTCTTACTGTGTTTATACTCAATAAACAACATTAAGCCAACATGTATGGGAAACTCAAAATTACATGCTCCAGAACATATAAGTTAATGTATTACCACTAAAACTTGCAAAGGTACCACTAAAAAGCAAGTTACCTATAAATACAGATCCTGGTGAAGGTATCAATAAGCATTTCAATATTTAGATAAATTTATATCAAAAAAATCTTTCTTTTTTTTTGCCAGAAAATAAAGGTTACAATGTTAACGCACTTGAACGTTATGCAAGAAAGTGAGAAGAAAACACAGCAGGAAACTAGATTGCTCCAGTAAAACGGTTTGAGCATACAATTATAATGGAAAAGCTTATTTCGTGAGTGGTAAATATCTCCTAGTCCTCTTTCACATCCCCAAGCAAGATGGCTTAAACTAATTGTTCTGCCAACATTTCTAGTAAGAAAACGATTATCTGAGTGTCTGAAGGCATTTTGTTCAATTACCGTCAAGAAGGCAAGCAATGCTAAATAATGATGTTTGCAAATCACACGCTAACAGTTTTCATTATAAAAGTTGACAAAGCATTTAGTGATATGGTTTGTACATGTTACCCAATAGCAAGAGAGATGACTTTCAAACACTAGCATGCCTTTGACTTGTACGGTATATTCAGGTGGGTAAACTGTTTGTAATACAAGTTTTGTAATACAAGTCACACACTTCTATAGAGATGAGCTAAAACACGAATACATGGTAAGAAGAGATTGTGAGTTTCCAAGTACTGTGTTAGCGAACAGTAACCGTAAAAATTACTAATATCCAAAGAGAGATGTGGGCTTAAAAGACATTTAATAGAATCCTTATCAATATAATCAAGCCATTTTCCCATATATCTCTGCATTTTGGATATTTTGCCCAAACCTGTACCATTTTTTCCAGAGTACTGTGCTTTGACACTGCTGCTTCCTCTTCATTAACAGCTGACCTTCTCAGTATTGTTTAGGCCTTCATTCTCAAGTCAGCCTCCTCCTGCATACTTCAGAGATTTTTACATGGAAGAATAAAGTAGGCCTGAAAATTACACTCTGCTGCTCAGAACAACTAAACCCGTAAAGCAAGATAACGTCTTTAAGGTTTTCAGTTTATGCATCTTCACCTGTGACTGGGTTACTCTGTGCTCTTAGGAAATGGGGATTTGTCCCCATGTGCCCAACTCGGCCTAATAACCAGCTTACAAAGAGCAACAGTGAGAATTGCTCACCTCCACCTCCCAACAGCGTACACACAATTGACCCTAACAACCCTAAATATTCCCTAAGCCTATCGCTAAGAGTTTACGTGCCTAGAAGGGACAAGTTTGTTCCTCTGTATTTAAAAGACAGTTAAAAGCACATGTAAACAAATAAATACCCATTTATGCTGTTTTTAAAAGTAACTTGCACTTTTCCTGAAAGAAAAGCATAAAAAATAAAAGTTTTCAAGCACAGAATTTTTGTGCGCCCATCTTTTCTGCATATTAATGTTTGAGGTTATAAATAAAGATCAAACATTGTTTCCATCCCTAGGTACCTATCCCCAAGTGCACTTCTGAAGAATAATCCCTAGTAAGGAATAAGCACCATGCAGTTATTTACCTTTAAGGCATGTCTGTAAGCCAAAAGGTATCTTACCATATGTTGAACTATACACTGCCGTGTTGGCTCTAGATTGACTATTTCCTAGAAAAGTGTTAGGCAGGCTCTGTTAGTCTAGATGATGTCTTTGGAGCACCCACTGAAAAAGCCTTTGATTCACTTACTAATGAATCAAAAGCACAAATCAAAACAGCATATTTATTTTATGCTTAGGGAAAAGATGAGGGAATTAATAGGTTACTCCCAGCCCCTTTCGTGCAAGAAATAAGTTTGTTCTAATAATAAGTCCCTTTTCACGCTGGGTGCTTGTCTAATCTAAGATAATATTAATTGAATCTCTTCAGCCAACAAAAAAGCACTTTCTCTACACCAGTTTCCTGCCACTACAGCAAAGCATGGATTAAACGATGACTGCAAAGGGAGTGCATTGCCTGAGGCAGAGAAGACAGAGGAGCTGAGATGCACATACTGCTGAGTTCAAGTCCTATGTTTACAGTTTTAAAACTAGAAAATATACTTTTATGGAAAAGTACCAGACCCTGCTAAAATATACCACTGAGAATACTGAAAGAAGGCTTAAATCATTACGGACTACACAAAAGGGAAAGACTTGGGTGAGCCAAGGGCGGACAAACTAATAAGAAAATTCAGCTACAAGCAGCAGAGGCTCTTGTTCTCTGTTTTGGGACAGAAAGAAAATTAGATCTGTCTGAGCAAGGGATAGATTTAAAAAAATACTCCTCAGGAAAGTTTGACTTAATAAATTTTGCTTTGTACAGAGGCTGGCTGAGAGAGTGCACACAATTTCTCAATTTGACCCAGCTAACATATAGAATTGCTATGCGAAGGAATGAGATTTCTTGCAATCATGATGAAAATACTTTCATATGCCTGCCACAGAAAAACCATAAATGCCATATTACTCAACAGTTTTGATAATGAAGTAGTCCTACAGTTAAGCTGCTTCCTGAGGAACATCTATATTTTATAATCTGTTGCAAAAGATTATGCTACTTTCAAATACATCTACTAAACTGCACTAATTAACAGTAAAGAAACTATACATATTTAATGTCTTCTGTTATTTCACTATTTGAGTATACAAAGAGAACTCAATTGCACAATATATAAACCTCCCTTCCCCTTATTAGAATCGGATCACCCGAAACATGGTAGCCAAGGGCTTTAGATTTATTAAATTCAACTCCAGTGTAGATTTTGCTGTCTGTTTTATCAAAGTCTTAGTGATCCATTAAAACTGTATGCATTCCATCTCACTGTCAACGCTGTGCAGTAGGAAAGTGCCTAATATGACCAGTTGTCACGGAGAAGTTAATGCCAACACAGCATAAAGCTTTTTATATCTCAGGTTTGCACATTAGTGGCTGGGCTCACCTTTCTACTCTGCTACCTAGTCTGTCTTGCTTCATTTCCTGAAGACAGCAATGTTATAAAAGCCAAAGATTTTTGGCCAAACGAAGAGAATTAAAGTGAAAATCTTCAGAGGAAATTTTAATTGATCAAGGGTTCCACATAACTGCAAGAACATTTCCTTTCCAATTTTTCACCTTTAGAGAAAGAGATACACATTTCTTTTCTCCTGCAAAAAATCACAAACAATAGCAAGCAAACCCCTTATGCCCTAAGCCTCTTGCTCTGAGCAAGATGATGAAGTGATCAGAAACTAACTTTGTCCTTCTTTAAAACCTAAGCTAAAATAATTTCATTTGTGCCAGACCTCTAAAATGTCATTACTTTCCAAAAGAACAACATACAGCAGTTTCATGGCTTTGGGTTGAACTGGCCTAAATTTTCTAAAATTCATAAATGTGGAAATAGCATTTCCCTTCCCTCTTCTTTGCCCCTGTTACTCAGTAACAGACTCTTACTCAGGAAAATATTTCCAGCCTCTGCTGCATAAACGATTTTTCTGATTTATCAGGTACTTAATTGTTGAATGCCTGCTTTATCAGTTGCTGTACTTGCTAACTGAGCACTCTGCAAGGCTTCTTCTGCTCTGCTGTTGCAGCTCAGTGAGTTCCAGAACACTCTGATTACATGCCAGAATTGTACGAAGTTTAAAATAGAATACCACACAGATGCATCGAGATCTGTTAGTCATTCTCTTAACAGCTCTACCACGCCATTAAGAACTAAAGAAACAAATGTGAATTAACTTATTTTAAGAATTCTCTATTAACATGACAAAAAGGATGGTCCTACTGATATCAGCCTCCTCTTACGTGAAGAGATCTTTGATACTACAATCCTCTTTTGCATAATGCGTTATTAAACATTTCTTCATCCTCTGGGGAAAAAACCAAAACAACCCCTCATTTTAAACCACATTATCTTACAGTTTACAAAAAAATTCTATAATATAACTCACGTAAGAGCTGATGGTATTGCATAGTCTTTCTAAAATTAATTTACATTTACCTAAAATAATTATTTTTAGTATAGGATAAAATAAGGATTTTACCTGCCACTTCTCTGAAGGGCAAATATGATGCCTTTCTCCTGAAAAGGAAGCAGTTTCTTTCTCAGTCTTTCAGGTAGAAAGGACAGGTTAGCATCAACATTTTCTGAACAAGAAGCTTCAAGTGTAGGTGTTTCTTGGAATGTACTAGCCATGTTGAACCTAAGGGAAACAAAACAAAAAAAAAATGTCTTAAGACAGGTCTGTGATACGTTACAGAATGGAACAATAACAATCACTCCATCTTGAAATATTCAATATCTACACAATTCTTCTCAAGTCTTGAGAATTCTCCCTAAAATAATGTAGATGAGGGAGGAAGAGCCCACCAGCTCAGTATCAATAAAATATTCTAACTATTCCAGTATGAAGAAGTCATCCTTCTGATAATGGAACTAATAGTCATCCAAAATTTTTAATCCAAAATATGCCCAGTCTGGGGGAAAGAAGAAATACTAGCTTTTGTTCTTTTGTAAAGTCAGTAGACTTTAAACAAACAAACAGTTAAAAAGTTCAGTAGCGGCGTCCTAACTAAACACGAGGGGAGCAACAAACCTTTACATCAAAGCATTACCTAATTATTTTTGATTCCTGGCCTGTGTGAGGAGCAGGATTACCTTAACGATTATAGGAAAAATCATTATCAGCCCAAATATGCTTCCTGTATTGTTAACAATAGATACTGTACCACCAGGTTTGAGAGTAAAATTCTTAACATGCTGCACTGAGATTTTTTTGATACTGACATATTCCTGAAGCAACTCACAAGAAGTCAGATATGATTTGGCAGGATGAACCATTACATTTACAAGAAGAAATGTGATGAGCTAAATGGTCATTCACTTCAAGGATCTGCAGGACTAAGTAATCTGTTTTTTTACACTGACTGGTTACAAAGTAAGATCGACCTGGGGACAATGTGAATAGTTAAAGTAGTAACTTTAATGCTTAATAAAGCACGACCATGCAAAACCGAGTTTCCTTTGAATGTCATGGAGTACAGGTGAGGAGGTAAAACAAATTCATTCGGATGAAATGATATGCCACAGGGAAAGAACAGCACCTCTGTATTCATAAAGAATTCCATTTATGAAATTTTATCTACAAAACTTGATGTACGCTGTTCCAGCTCAAGTTACATTCTCTTCAGTGAAAAGAATCTAGCTCTGACTGCACTATATAAATACATATTGAAAGAGCCCGAGCTTTTCTTCTAGCGCAACTACAGAAAACGTCTTCTACCATCCCATCTTCCACGGGCCTACGTTATATTAAACCTGAGAAATCCTACCCCTGGGATGAGAGGGGGAGTTCCCCCTGGAGGTTTTCCAGGAGGGGAGGGAAGCGGCTGGCGCCGGGAGCCCCTCTCCATGGTGCTCAGCCGGCGGGGCCCGGCCCCTGGCCGTGGTGCTGCACGGGGCGGGGGGGGACGACGGGGCGGGGATGCGGGACCCACCCACACCTCCCAACAGGGCCCAGTCGGGCCTGTCCTGCCTTGCTGAACAGTTAATTATTGTCTTAAAATCAGGGACAGCCAAAGAAAAAAGGAAAGAACAGAGAGACAGAGAGCACTGCGAAAATAAGTTATTGGGAATTTGACACTTCTGGAGAAAAAAAAAGAAAAAAAAAAAAAATTGGCGCCGTCAGTGGTGTTGGTAAAAGTGTTTGTAACTGGACCAAAAAACCCAAAAACCAAACCCAAACCAAATTAAAAGAAGGACCACACCCCAGCCAAAAAACAAAAATAAAACCAAACCCAAAACCTGATTGTTCTAGGAACCCACCAAGATGTTGTAGAACCCTAGAAAAATTAGGATTAGGATTTTGGACTATCCTGCCACTGGCATCGCCAGTTAGACTTCTGACATTCCGACACAGTAAGTGCTTTTTTTTGGTTATATGATGAATTATAGGCATACCAAGATATGCATCACAGACGTTCAGAGAAATGGAAAGAAAATGCTGCAGGCGAGCCTACTGCCAACTTGGAGATTGTCATTGCCAAAGTATTGAACAGGGTAACGTTGGAGAACTTGTGTGAATACCTTCTTGAGCATCTCTTACCACTTCTACAATGAAGTGGTGTGTGACCCCAACCGTTTAGACATACCATTCTGCTGGACAATGAGGTTTAAAAAAGTGATTTCAAATGCAAAATATCAAGCAACACTCAAAGTTGAGGCATAAGGGTTGTATTTACCATTGCTATGGATTTTTGTTTCTATTTTGTATTAAATTACTTAGCTGCTAGAGAATCTAATTTAAGAAGTATATGCTTGAAGAGTTTTCCTTTGTCCCACATATAAACCCTAAAAATATTATTGCACATGTATGAAAACAGTAATCCTAACTGGAATCACAGATGTGTGTGTGTGTATACACAAACTTAAGGACTTCTGTAAAAACATGGTTTCGACCATGGTCTCAAGAACATGGAACTCCAGGGTCTGATGTTACTCACTGGATGAGTGCAAGGGATTCACCCAGCAGTAAGAGCTCCGCTACTGGAGAGAGGCTGCTGTTGTGCTCCCAGTAGCACCATCAAGGTACAGAAAGCCCAGTTCTCAAGTAAGCCTGGTAATCAGCAGAAAGACAGGATCTTTTCTCCCTAGATTTGTATCAGGTCATGCACTCAAGATGCTAACCTAACAAGAGACAAGCCCCAAGCCCAGTGCTGCTAAGCCTCCTCCTGATCCAGACTTCTGACTAAAGACCTTCTAGAACATAATCTGTCCAAAGATAAGGAGTGATACCTTTTGAATGTCAATGAAATAGCCAGTTACAGGCCAAGGAAATCTGGATTTCTTTTGCAAACCAGACATTCTGTGTAATCTTAAGTGTGACTGTGGTCACACACACACACCCCCCCTTTTTAAAAGCGGAATCTCTCTCATATCTTTAAAGAAACAGTACTCTTGTACCTCAGGCCTCTGGAATATTCAACATCAAGCAGATAAAAGTACTATGATCAGTATCAAGGCTCTTTGATGCACGTCCATCAGTGAACTTTCCTTAACAGGAGAAGGAAAGCCTTTGGCTTGCCCTGTATACCCAAGAGACACGTTTCACAGGAAAGACGCCATAAAGCTCTGGTAAACACCCACTTTGTCTCTCGGTTGAGCAAACAGAAATGTTTCGGCTCTAACTGTTGGGAAAGCAATCATAATCATTTCAACAGTTCTACCACAATATTTTCCATAGAGTATATTTTTTTCATTAAAGGTACTTCAAGACTGCTGGCGAAACCAAACACTAAACATTTCTGTGGAACCACCCTTAAACAAGCCTGCTGGAGGACTGGTGGACACAACAAACTGTTTTACACTCAATTCTGTGATTCGCGCCTAAAGAAAATGTCTGACTCATTTTCTGTGATGATTTTCTATTCTATAAAAGCAGAGAAGATGATATTCTCCTGATCACCTTGCTACAAAGCTTGTTGTAAGTGAAAGCATGAGAATGAAATGTTAACGTAACTAACTTTCTGTTGAACTAGATTATGACAAGATTCTTTCACTGAAACCCTGAATAAAATACATGCAGCTTCAGAAGCATAAAACTGAATTAGAGGAGGCACACATGATTCATCAGTACACAGCAGCATTGCTGTAAAAATGTTTCTGGATCAGTCACTAATAAGGTTAAAACTGACTTTGCAGATCCGTCTTAGAATGCACCAACAGCAACACAGAAAGCACTAACTACCAGATAAGTACAAATTTTTGTTTATTTTTTTCTCTAGGTGAATAATGAAAGAAATGAATGGTGAGTAATTCTAGAATAGGTGAATAATTAAAGACGTACACATGCAGTGGACAATGACTATTATAAAAACGTATACAATGACTAGCATGAGCACAAGACAGCAATATGAATTGTGCATTACTAAACCTTTCACACATTGCTCCTTGGAAAGGCGAAGTAGTGTGCATGATTGCGTTACCCCAATATTCTCCTAATTATCAACTTTATGCTCCAAGTACTTCACCTTATCTAGGCTATTATTTTAACTTGGACTACAAGCTTTCAAAGATGGACTTTGCCATCTGCTGTGCGTATATAACCTACCGCTCTCATGGCTGATTACTATGGGGTTCCTGGCAAGTAAAAATACCTCAAGTAAAATAGTTGATGCTTGAGATACGATTGTCTGAGAACATGCACTTCAGAATGATTTTTTAAGAATTCAGACACTAAACTGCTCTTTCTTTCTTTTTCTTTTAAAAAAATCAACTTACATAGTTCTTCCCCAAACCTTTAAAGTCTATTTCAATTATTGTAAACATGCACTTTTTAATCATCATATGAAGAATCATACACTGAAGATTCAAAGATCTCTGTCACAATCTCTGAACAAACAGCAGTGATAAAACCCCATATTCAGTATATATAGTCATACCTGCAGCACTATTTTATGATATCCAAAGCTATAGAAGGCACTATGAAAGGTATACTGATGCTATGAAAGATTTATTTTGATTGTGTAGACAATTAGAATGAAAAGCGATGAAACACACCAGAGAAAGAAATTAATTCCACCGAACTGCCCTTTATTGATTTGCTAAAGTAATAATTATACTGAGAATCGATGCCCTACTTGTGTATAATGACTTTGGCAGTAGTGGTGATTTATATTTTTTTTTGAGACAGATCAATTATGTACGTCACTGTAGTAATGTCAACAAATAAAAATAGCCTTTTTAAAAAAAAAAAAAAATCAGTGTAGCAGAAGACCAGTTTGTGTCTGTTTTTCTACCCATTGCAGATTTGGAAGCTCTAAGAAGAGAGAGAAAGATTAGCGCATGTTTTCTCTAACTACAATTTTTCATTTATTTCTGCGCCCCTAATGTGTTGTAATATGCATCCTATCAACCCTCCTACATCTCTAGATCACAAGATTCATTTTTCTCAGAAAAAATAGACCTAAAATGTTTGGTGTGGAGACCGAACTTTTCACTCAGATCATTCAGCTGTGGTTTTATGAGTAAAAAAATAAAAACTGCATGGTATTTTCTCAAGTGTTTTAAAGGAAATCAAGGATGAAATAGCTGAATTACTAAACCCAGTAACTTTTCACCTAAAATTGCTTTAGTATCACAGGACTAGCTACCAGTACATGATCCCAAATTTTAAAAGCAGGAACGGGGAAGACTCACAGAACTACAGCATAATTCATCTATAGGGCATAAAAATCAGTAAAAATTATGAAGTGCAGAACATGCGAACACCAGGATAAATACATCTAGTTGGTGGGAGTCAACAAGTCTTTTGCAAAGGTAAGTCTTATCTTTCAAGTCTACTGAAGTACTGCACTCTGAGGAAAACCGAGCTGTTGTGAAAAAACTACACTGAAACTTTTTTTAAATACAAGCAAGTAGGCTGTTCATACATAAGGAATAACATCAGCAATATTTCAAAGGACTCTGCTCCAACTTCTATTATGTTCAATGAATTCATAAGTGATCTGGATAAGTAAGTAACCACCGAGGGATAAAGGCAGTGTAAATTCTAGTAAAATAAAATAAAATCTAAAAAACTGGAATTCTTTCTGTCACTGCTGCTGCTATACTGCATTTTGCTGTAAACACTTATCCCTCCAGAGGTATGTATTGAGACCCAACTTGTTGAGGATATTACCCCAGGTCATATGCTTCTTTCTTGGAATGCTGAGTGCAAGACTGATGAGAACTTTTAAGCTGTTTGTCAACACAAACTGACATCATAATATAAACTCACTATTTTATTTTTACAGGCCACTAAGTATAGCCTTTTAATACAGCTCAGTAGCAGATGCCTAAAGCAAATGAGTATTTCCATCAAGCATTTGCTTCATAAACCTCCTCTTGATGGTCCTAACTGCTCCATGACTGTATGTTCTAATAAAACTTAACAGGGAATTTAAGGCTCTAAGAAAATCACAGGGTCTTGGCCGAGTGATTCATCCACCATTTTTCCACCGGTGGAATAATAATGAATTGAAAACCTACACAAGTCGTTAGAATAGAGCATTTTAAAAAAAACGTTACTACAAGCAGCAGCAATCAGACAGAACAGAGGATACCACAGAGCTCTGTGGCACACGAGTTTTTCCACTGGCCACTGTACCGGGCGTGAGGAAAACAGGCACCTTAATATCTGCCTGGGGGCAATTTTTGAGGGGGGCCTTAACGCAACTCCCTGTGGGCAGCAGCAGAACCTGCAGCAGCAGAACCACCTCAGCACACGCTGTGGTAACCCAGCAGCAGCCGGGACCAGCGAGACCTTCTGGCACAGAGATGGGCTGAGAAGGAACGAGAGCCACATGGACCCTCATTCCTTCACCACACAGTTCTACCCAGGGCAGCCCCCTCAGGCCGTAACACCCCATGGGGACAGGCCGCCTTCCCGGCCTGGCCGCCACCCGACAGGCCTCCCCCCCCACCCCCCTCCTCCACCTCCTCCTCCTCCTCCTCATAGCCGCCCCGCTTCAAACCACGGCGCCACCGCAGCGAACGGGCTGGAAATGGTGTGTGCGTGTGTCCCCCCACCCTCCGGCTCCCCGCCGCCCCGAGGGGCCGCTGGCGGGCGATGGCCGCTGGGCCGGGCCCCGCCGCGCCACTCACGGCTCCGTCTTCGCGGGCTCCGGGCTCGAACGGCCGCCGCCCGGAAGTGACGCACCGCCGCGGGGGAAGAAAGGGGGGAGCGCGCACGCAGCCGGGCGATTCCCGCCGGTCTCGGGGCGCCGTGCCGGGAGGGCTACAGGGGGCACCGGGGGTGCTGCTGTGGGGATGGGCTACGCCGCAGGCGGCAGCGGATGCGCTCGGGCACTTTTCGGGCCAGGGAGGGTGGCCGCCAGCCGGGGAAGGGGGGCCAAGGAAGCGGGGACAGGCGGGCTGTCATTAGCCGCGGCAGCAGTCCGTCTGCGCGCCGCCGCGCCGCCAGTGGCTGTCGGCTGCCCACAGTGGGAGGGCGTTGCGGTGCCGGTTTCTCTCTTCTCGTTGGTGGTTGCGGCCGTCTGTCAACGCTGCGCCGCCCTTCGATTGGTCGCCGCCTTCTGGGCGGGCTTGCGCCAGCGTCAGCGCTGAGAGGCGCCACTCACCGGCAGCGCCGGGGGAGGCCGCCACGCCGCTAATTGGCCCGCGCCGCCGTTAATCATTAGAGTCCCGCGCGGCTATTGGCGGCGGTGGCGCGGGCGGGGCGGGCCTTTCTCCCCGCCGCGGCAGCAGGAGGAACCCGGGCGGCTGTCGGGGCTGGCGATGGGGTTAAGCGCCCCTCGTGCGTGAGCCCGCCGCCGCGCCGGCCCCAGCCCGCCGGCCGCGCTGCCGCGGTAAGGAGACCGCCGCCCCGCCGGGGAAGGCGGCCCTGTGGGTGGGGAGAGGTGGTGGTGGAGGCGGCGGGGCCGCGCACTCTGCTGAGGCGGGGTGGGGGGGGCGGTCGGCCGCGCCCGCAGTGCGGAGAGCGGGGGGCAGCCGCTGAGGGAGCGGGCGGGCCCGCGCGGGGGAGGGGCGCGCGCCGCGGCCGTTGGGGCCGTTGGCGGCCGGCTGCACCTGCACGCCTTCGGGGACGGCGGACGGGGTCCCGGTCCGGCGAGGAGAGGCTGGCCCCCGTTTCCCTTCCCTAATATAGGCAGGGCTGGCCGGTGGAGCGGGGCACGGCACGGCGGCCCGGAGCCGCCGGTCGGCCCCGGGGCTGCGCCCTCGGCCTGCCGCAGCCCTGCGCCGCCCCGGCCTGGGGTCTTGGTGGAGGATGTTGGTGCCTGGGCCAAGCGCTCTCCCTGCGGGCCGGGGGTAGGCAGCCGGTCGGTGGCCCTGGGAACCCTCCGAGCCCGTCAGGCGGCGGGCTGTATGGGTGCCGGGATGGGCTGGAAGTGTTGCAGGGGTGGGTTTTTCGGGTTTAGCCCCTCGGTTTACCCGTAGTTGCTTGTACGTGTGCTGCGCTCGTATCGGCTATCGAGGCTTCCTATTTAGACCTCCTCTTATGTTGTCTTGGGGGAAAATCTTATATTCGTGCTGCCTATGATAGTGTTGGAAGAGGGTTGTTAATCTATTATTTTATTTCTTTTTTTCTGCTGCATGTTGGACAATTCTGCATGTGGATATACCTAGCATACTTTAATCCAAAGTGTAAGTAGAATTGAGAGCAAACTATGTCACAGCCTGGTTTTTACAGTTTCTTTTAATAACATTTTCAAATGAGTTTTCGTCACTGAAGAAGGGTTTCACTTTATGAGCGAGACAGAATGAGCCAGAAAAAGAAGTGAGGTATAGCTGTTGCCTACATTGAGTCTAAGAAGAATTCAGATTATTCACAGTAAGAGATTTGCACGAATTCTATTTTTCATAATTAAGCCTGTAGTTCAAGATACATGTTGGTGGATTTGCGTGTTCTCTATAGAAAGCTGGATTAGGAAGGTGATGGAAAAAAAACCAAAATGAGTGATGAATGCTTTGTTTAGGGTGCACTGTCAGATAATATAATCTACAAAAGCGTGTGGTGTTTTGGAGTGCTTTGGTAATTGTTTTAATTTTTTTAATATTGATGCTCTTTTTTTATTAGCTTGAACTTAGAGAGATCTTGTGTGCCTAATGCAGAGGAGGGAATGTGTTAGTGTTTTGGTTTTTTTTGTTCTCTTACAGAGTGTCTGATGCTAGCCTTTTTGTATTGAGGCATTAACTTGCAATTTTCAACCGGGTTACTTTCTCATATCTTGTCTTCTACAAGGAATATTGTACTTGAGACTTGGGGTTTTTTTTGAGTATCAAGCAGAAGACATGCTTACAGCGGTCTTACAGTGCAGTATTTCTCGTGAATGTTAGATTAGGAATACAAATTTATTATTTAAGTGAAAGCAACAAAAATAAAGTTCTGAAATTTTTTTTTCAAAATGTTTTAGTCAAACAACTTGCTATTCAGGATAAATGGCAATGGAAGCATATTTTTTTGACAGTCTTGCATTTGTTGTTACAAGTGATAATATTGGCAGGCAGCTAATATTAAACGCTTCTTTTACAGTAAATTCTGTGATGTTGAGGGTTTGTGTATTTTGTAGAAAATCTGTAATTTATAGCTCACTTCAAAAAAAAAAAAAAAAAGCCCCAATGGTAAAAATAATGTAAAGACTTGTCGTGTCTTTTAAATCTTGGATGGTCAAAAGCATAGTACTTGTAACACCATTGTTCACTTCTTAATTTACAAAACTGTAAATTGCTATCAAGGTATCAACTACTACTTTTCTCAGGGGTAAAAATGGGTTTGACTAAATAGCAGTAATTTTAAAGGGTGTGCAGAGTACTGGGCTAGGTTTGTTAGCAGTTTTCCAGAAACTATTTGGTAAGGATTTGGGAAGGGTGAATTACTTGAATCTGTTGCAGTGGTCCTTTGATTATATTTTAGTTTTATTTGTGTGTGTATGGAGCAATAATGAAGGAAAACCCGAGGAGACAGATACTGCTACTTTCCTCTTTCTTGTCTTAAGTGAAATTCTGTCTATGCTTTTTTTTCCTTTCTTTAACTTGTATTTAGTTTTGTTTTTCTTTCCTTCTGATGTTTCAGTATATTTGCCTTACATCATAGTCTTATTTATTTTATACTACTTGCTTAAAGTCTGTGAAACTGCTTCAAACTAGCTGGATGTTCGAGGTGAAGTGCTTTAGGTAGAGCCCTGGGTATGAAACACAAATACCATGGTTTTGTGTTTTATTCAGTTGAAAGGTGCTGTCTTTGCTCCAATAGCCTAGGTTAAGTTTGTGTATCTTAGTATCACCGTTTTCACACATTTACTTCTCTTCAGAGTTAATTTGGCTAAGAAATGTAGTACCACATCTCTTAAAATACAATGACACAGTACCTTGAAACTTTAAATGTATTCTAGGCTTTTAAAAGTAGATGATACAGTTGCATTTTTTGGGCTCTTTGGGAAAAACGGGACTTTTGACAGCATGTTCATAAAGAGTGAGTTGTCAGATAATGTTAATGGAACAATATAAACTTTGAATGGGCTGCACTGTAGCATACATTCCATTTAAAAAAAAAAAAAAAAACAAACAAAAAAAACCAAAAAACCCAAAAAACCCCCCAAAACACAAAAAAACCCCAAAACTTATAATTTATAACACTGTTCAGTTTTGGAGAGCTAGAGAACTCTATGCTATAACTTTTACTACCTGCATAAAAACAGCACCAACTTTGTATGTCCTGATTAGTGATAGCCAGTAAACTTACTATGGAAGTGTATAGATTCTGAAATTTTCCAGCATACTCTAATTCTTCTTATTTCATGGATATGAAGAGAGTTAAGCAATAGCCATTAAATAAAAAATGCTGTAGTTGATGGGTGTGACATCTGAGGAGCTTTCATAGAAGTGGTAGGGTGTTCTGTAATCCTGGCATCCCTAGGTTGGAAGGGCTGCAGAAGCGTTGGGGTTTGGGACCCCAGTGAAGCTTTTAGTGGCAGTTTTCCCATATACATTCCACCTAGTAGTGGCTGGATAGGAATGACCCAGGGGCTTTTGTTAAATGCTGCATTCCGAGTTGAGCCTTTTTAGTAATGGAAAGATGAGCCGTTTGGCAATGCAAGACCTGAATATTAAGGTCATTCACACGGTGCTCTTCAGGCAAGAAGCAGCTATCCTGCTTACTCTGGATGATAGGTGGCATCTATGCAAGCCCATTAAAGTAGGTTTTAATGTGTTTCTTTGTTGGCTTCCTTTTGAGGTGCTGTATAACAATGTTAAGAGATTTTTTGAAAATGGAATTGGAAAGCTTTATTTCTAGGAGATCATAAGTCAGCAACAGATTATGATTAAATATTGCTGCAAAAATTGTACTTTCAGCCTGCCTGTAATCTTATTTTGATTTCATAACTTTTTGAAGGAGTGCTTTAGAGGAAATAATGTCTGAAACCAGATTGATGGAAGCTCAGCAGCCTTAATTACAGAACAGCCTCCACTGCTACTCTTGTGCATAAGTTAGTCTCCTGCAGTTTAATGTATGTATTATGAGAATCCTGTCATATCATTTTATGATATGAACTCTTCTCCAATATATAGAATTAAGTTTCCAAGAATATTATATTTGGCTATTGTATGTTTGTATCCAGGCTGCTGAAGCAAACTGTAGATTTGAAGGACATGGCTGTGGGATGCTCGTTTAAGGGTTTCCTTTCTCTTATTTATCTTGCATCTCTAGAAGGGAATGGGGCATCATGCCTCTGCAGCCATTCATTTCTGCATAAACATTTATATACTGTGTTGTTCACCTGTCTTTGTCTCCTGCTAAGTTTTTCTGTTCTTTTATCTCTTTCCCAACATCAGTTATTGTTCTTCTCTAATCTATAACTCAAAAATTTGTATATAAAACAATTTTGTGGAACACTCTCAACTCTCTCATCTGCCCCCTCCACAGGTTTATTTGTTAAGGAAGTTTGTACTGCCGTTTATGAAAGGTCTTTGCCCAATCATGTGTATAGAATGGTCTGAATGCTGAAGCTTGTCAGGACAAACATCTTAAATATCATTAAAACTATGACTGAATAGCAGAGCATAGCGTCTCCTTCATATTGAAAGCATAGTTTTGGATAACTTGCATTACTGTGTCAAAAAATAATCTCTAAAAGGCATACATGTAGAAGGTGTCGTTGTATTTGGTTTAGCTGACCAGTCTTAGCAAAAATCTGGTGCTGAGTTTTGTATTTTTCTGAAAAATGTTGTGTATGTTCAGCTAGCAGTTAACCTACCACAATTGTTTTGAAGAAGTATGTTCTCAGCTGAGTGAGGTGTAATAGCTTTCTGTTAGTGTCCAACTAAACTATTTTATGTTACGGTGAAGCGGATATAAATAGATGTGCTCCTTGCAAATACCTGCCTTTGTGAAAGAGGCCATCGTATTGACATATCCTTAGCTTTTTGTTCATAACCTTTATCACTCCCTGTGATCTGTTAAATGAGCTGTTATTGTGAGAAGTTTCTGAACGCTTCACTTCCAGCTGTGTAAGATGTATGTCTCTTATTCTGTCAAATTGAAACATGTATAGGGAGGCTCACAGGAGCAGTTTAACTGGCAGATGGAAGAAATGGTGTCTGGAAGTGAGATCAGTGACTTCTTTAGTGTAGCTGAATCTAGGAAAGGCTCTTGGTGTGCAGCTGGAGAGTGAAGTTTGAACTAATTCGAGTGCTTCTGCCAACAGCAGATTGAGGAGTGTTCTCACAGTCCTTTTTGATGTCAGAGCTTTGGGCATAAAAACCTGCTGGTGGTGAGTAGCTGGGAACAGTTGCATCGTTGACCAGCATGCAGGACCCACAAGAAGATTTCCGTCTGTTTTCATATCCTAAGTGAGCTCAGAAGAATTCGGTATGTTCTTGTGGAGATACAGTAGGAGTTCTGAGAGACACTGGAAAATTGTTGGCCCTTATAACTTAGGCTTTGATCAAATGTTCAGGTTTTGCGCCCAAATGATGCAGTAGCAAAGTCAGTAAATTAGTTTGTGGGGAATTCTTGTCCATGTTATCACAGTGTGACTTGGAGCATTTCAACAGAAGGTACAGTAAAAAGCCTATTTCCTTTAAAGCATTGTGAATCCCTCTATCTTTTGGATGAAGAGCTAGATTTCAGGTTCAATGTTCTCTGTAGGTGTTTAAAGAGTAAAACATGCTGCCATGAGTAGATTCTTTTTCTCCCTTTCTTCTGTAATCTATTGAATCTATTCCATAACTTAAAGCAAGAACCGAACCCTTGCCAATATCTGTCTTCTCTTAAAAGTAGGTTGATTGGTTAGCATAGCTACGTCAAGTGTCGGTACCTTGACTCAAAATAAAACTTGGCTTCTCTTTTTGAGTTGATGCATCCTTATCCTTCTTACACTTGAGAAGTCAAACTACTCCTGAACAAGAACTTTTGCCTAATGGCTTTCCAAGGGAAACTGACTCATTTTTGTGTGTTAACGACTGCTATGTGTACTTCAGTGGAAGAAACTATGGTAAAATGAATAATTGGATACTCATAGTATCTGCTGATAGTAGTTCTACAGTTAGAATTGGCAATGAGTCTTTGATTTTTAATTGCAATGAAGTTTATAACTGATTAGTCTCCTAGTTTAGGTGTTGTCGTTTCTTTTTTGTTTTAAGCACATCAAAGATCACTTCGATGTATTTTCATTGCAAATAATCTCTAAAAGTGTGTTTCATTGCACATTGCATTATTGCCATGGAAAAATAAATTGCTCTTTCAAGGGTTTAAAGCTGTACCACAAGCCAGTACCAGTATTGCTCTGAGGTGTCATCCTTGTGGTGTGGACTGGGAGGAGGAAGAGGACCTGCAAAGCTATTAAATGACTTCATAGAGGTTGCCACAGGAATTCTAATGCCTTCTGGTTAGACTTGTGGTCTAGTAAATGGATATAAATCTTTCACACAAACTATTGTGTTAATTTATGAAAATGCTATGATTTTCATCCTAATGCCTTGTGTGGTAACACTACACAGGTTCTATTTGCCTCTCCGTTTTCAAGTAATGGCTTCTGGAGAGGAATACCTGTATTGATATGGACATTCTTGTTACTGGGAGAAGCAACTGAGTCCAGACTGAGCTTAACTAGTAATAATTTCAATACAGAAGAGCCTTCACCTGCTGTAAAAAGTAATGCCATGTTTTGACTAATATTTCTGAGCTCTGAATGGTACCCTTAGGCTAAAGTCTTAAAGCAGTAATATGAACAGAATAAATTATGTTACTGAGATAACCCAATTATTGCTATGTATGATATTCCAACAGTTGGCTGTTCATCATTAGGTGTGATGACATCCCATTAGTTACTTAATCTTGCCCTTACTGACACTGTAAAGTTTAATTTGAAAAGCATAAAGAGCAGTAGCCCTTATTAAGACTTGCATATTACCATAGTAGTGAAAGTTGTCCCAGCTCAGAATACAATCAGCTTTTTATCTGGCCTTTTCTGTTGAAATGTTGGACAATGTTAGAAACTGGATTTGTGTGTCTGTCTTCCTTGGTCTGTAGCAGTGCAAAGGCTTAAAATGACAATGTTCCATAAAGATAGAAAAATGTAAATGTGTAGGTAATCTCTCAGTATCTCTTTTTCTTGTCCAGTCTTCCAATATGCAATGATATATAGGCTAATTTTAACCAGGAAACAGTTTAGCCCATTTTTAACATGTGGAATAACTGGGGGTGGGAGACCTTGAAAAGATTTTTCAGCTCTGATCAGACGATGTGTGAGTTCAGGTGTGTTTTAGACCTGTGGTGATGGGCAAACTTGTTGCTTGCCTAAGATCAGAGTGATCTGATGGGATTCTTAGTTGACCAGCTAAATATCTTGCCTTCAAGACAAGATATTGCTGCTCCAGAAAGGCAGCAGAGTCTGCTGTAGATTTGTGTCGTATCTTGGCAGCTGACTAGCTCTTGATATGACAAGAAAGTCCTCATGCATGAAGTTAACAGGCATTCAGCTTTAATACTGCTCATAACTTATTAAAATCTTACGTTTGCAGTATCAGTAGTTGTTTTCTGTATCCATATTTTATTTATGTCTGCCTGTGCTGCACTTACATGGTTACAACAGCAATGATTCTAAAACTTTTAAACTATGTTGGAATTCAGAATGCCTGAGTACTCTACATAGGTTAAGTGTAGGCATGACTACTATGTGAGAGAATCCATCTTCCTTATGCTTGATGCTATAAGATAGACTTCCATAGAAAATGTTGGAGGACATAAAATTTATTTTTAACTATTCTTTGAAATCTTTAGAAATAAAATACAAGTAAGTAGACTTTCTCCACTTTCTTTTAATTTTAAGGAAAAATTCTTGCTGATTGTAAGAAGGCATCTTACCAGGCTAATTGAAAGTAAAGTTGGATGAACAAATTTTCAGTTGGCTCCCACTGGGTCTAGGCCATCCAGGTACTCTGGTATTAAATAGTAGTAATTATCAGTAAAATAATGAAATGTTTGTGGACAAGCATGCAATTTAATGCACTACCTGAATACTGAAAAGAGAGACTCTGTGGGTCCTTTAGTCCACTGCCTTCTTATTACAGAATATAATCCTTTCATAACTGTGTCAAACCTTATCTTAATGTTAATTAAATTGCTAGCTGTCTTCTTTCCTGCTGAGTAGCAGTTGTAAAGTCTGGTTCTGTGATGCTTCCTGGCCTCCAGCACTGAGACTGACTGTTGCAACCTCATAGACGCAGGTTTTTGTGGCAACATTTTCCTCTAGCTTAAGTAGCTCTTCTACCTACCTGTTATCTACTACAGCCACATGTACCATCTAATAAAGACCTGTCCTGTTCAGATATTTATAAAAATATCCATCATGCTATAAAACAAATCTTCATTAAGTTTACTTTTCCTTATTCCTTTCTCTCTAAAGAGAGATACAGTGTTTGATCCTGCTAAGTTTGTTTAACGTGTAGCCTCTTGTTTCAGCGATTGTACCATGAAAGAGGTGAATATGCCATTGCAAAAAAATTGGTACTTAGTGCAAAAGTTAGCTTTGCTTCCTTGATTGAACCCTCTACTTCTTAAAAATTATCTTTTAAAGGTATGAGTAGCGAGGTGGCAGAAAATAATGCTCCATATTTTTTTTTCAGTTGGGGAAAGGAAGAATCAGCTCCCTGTTTCCCTTGTGTTTGGGTCTGGACAATTAAGCTGCTGTTCTGATGATGTGCTTTCAGAAGTGTTCATTAGGAAGAAGCAAGATGCTGATTTTACTCTGCTTTACTTTGTTACCAGGATTTTCAGTTTAGAGATACAAAGTCATGCTTAAACAGCTCTTGGATGAAGCCATCATATTAGTGAAGCAACTGTCTTCTGGCCTCCCTCTGACCAGTAAGTTAAACAAAAGACTTTACAAGATTCAGCTGCAATGCAGGGCGCTGCTCAGTGCTGGATCTTAAACCTGTTTAGGCTGAAGCTGCTGCAAAGGACAGTAGCTCATTTATAAACAATGCAGGAAGAGTAGCTGTAAGAATCAGATACTTTAATCTTCTGAGAGTTAGACTGTCTGCACTCAACGTTCTTCCTGAATTGTGGATTCCACAGAAAACTCGTTTAGCTATAACCTAATTCAAGAAGCTTTGCTGACATGGAAGGCTTTGCTGGTAAAATTTGACCAGATGTCAACTTATTGTTGTGAGATTTCACTGGATGAACTTCAGTTCAAAAACTAGTTCTAGCTGTCCATGGGGTATTCAGATCTGTACAGCTGTCACACATGATGACAATACAATTTAATGTGTAGCTTGTTCCAGGGCTTGTCCTGAAATGAATGCACATTAACGGAAAATCAGCTAAACTGAGACAATTGCGCTTAGTAAATAGAAATACTTCATGAAGAATTGCAGAGCATTTATCAAAACAATATCAAATAATTAGATTATCCACCTTTTACTGTGGTTTTGCAACTTTTTGATAATGCCAGCTTCATAAAACAGCTTTGCAGTTTGTGGTTGCAGACGTTAATATACAGTTGTCTTATGACATATGAATTTATATCTCAATATATAGACTATGTTAATCTCCAGAAATTGGGAACTTTGCCTAAAATTACAAATTTTATTATTTTATTGGTGTTTAAAACAGAGATCTGTGACAAAAAGCCCCAAAAGGTGGGGATAGGTTGTTGGGTGTTTTTTTGCATATCTCATTACAGCTTCTCAGTGAACTCACAGGTAGGAATAGTTCAGTCTTAGAATACACTGAAAGACTTCTCTTCTGTCATATTCAGTAAACGAAGAACGTTACAGCTGGCCATTTCCAGATACTCAAATAATTTTTGACCAGCTAATTGGAGACTTTGTTGGAAAGCCAAATGAAGGAGTTTATGTTAGTTCTGAAGTTTTAGTGGTGTATTGACTTACCAGAGTTGAAAGTGTTAAATTAACAAAAATCTTGCCTAGTCTTGCTGCTGTTGCTTTTCAAGAGCAGTAACAGACTATCCCTAGGCTCTGTGTAAGGCTTCCTCCCATAGCACTTTGTATGTGGCAAAATTCTTGCTATGGATGTCCTTGATGGATGAAGTGTGTCCACTTCTTCTCAGTTAGTCTGGTCCTTACTTTGGAATTGCCAAGTCTTGTTCCTGTCCCTCTGGAACCATTGTTGAATCAGTGCAAGAAGGATCTTAGAAAATTAGATTTAGCTTTGGCTTAGAAAAACTGTTCTTTTAGATTGTGTAACAGTATTTTATGCAAAATAACTGCTTATATCTCTTTATACTAGAGCCGTGAGCCTCTTTTGTTCAGACTAGTGATCTTGCCTTGTGTATCATGTTAAAGCAATAAAGAGATGCATGTTTAGAACTCTTATAAATATTCTAGACAGGCCATATAGTATTTCCATTTGTGGTGATGGAATAAGGCTATTGCTTTTATAAATCTCACTATTCAGGAGTATGAATAATTCAGTCTGGAGTCTGAGATCTTCGTATATTGCCACCTGCTCATTATTCAGAAATTCTTGTTACAGTCTGCTGTTGCCCTAGCAACATTCTGAAAATTAGTGTTGCATCTATGAAAAAGCTTTTGTTTATCTAGCAAAGCCCACTATCCAAGCTGTATTATTGCAGGATGCATCTCAAGTGGCTACTCCAGGTCCCAGCCCTAGTTGTTTAAAAAATAATATCTCCTTTTATGTGGCATTAACTGAAAATTGTTAAATTGTTCTTTTTTTTTATTTTATTTTAAACTAGTTATAGATATTAAATATGATGCTGTTATAACTTAAAGTCCCTTTAGGGTCTGATAATACCATTATATCATTTCTGTAGAGATGCTTGACTGTACAGATATGCAAGAAAGTAAAAATCCGATGTTGACTCCTGGTGTTCTTAGGGTCCCTCTCTGTCTTTCCTACCCATCTCTCTCCCTCTCTCTTTTCTCCCTCCCCCTGTTGACTTTTACATGAGAAGCCAGATCTTATTTAACCTTAAACACTGTGGGATTTAAAAAGATCTTTCTTTGTGCTGATGAAGTTGACATTAGCCAAAGCTGGGGCGGGAGTAGAGGCAGTGTTAACAAAGTCCTTGAAACTGCTAATGCCAGAGCTAACACAAGTCTCTCACAACTTCAGCTCTCACTGGTTTAGGTTGAACATACTAATCTCACAAGATATACCATTTACTTTTGGGACAAAATAGAGGAATAAAGCTGATATTCTGGATTTTATTTTTTTCAAGAGAGAAAAATAAATTGAAAAATGATGTTAAAAAATATTTGACTTCCCAAATCCTTTCCATTGTCATGAAGCAAGAGAAAAGCTGCAGCCCTTTCCCTAGCCCCTTTTGTATGTGGTTCAGATCCTCCTCCCCTGTTGTATTGTCATTTGTTGGGTTCAACCCTGCAGTTACTGTCATTCCTTTCTGTATGGGCGGAAGGTAACACATACAAGCTTCCTCAGAGCAGGTCACTCTTGTCTCATCTGACCTGTTTATTTTCAGATTCTGAGTTCTGGAGAGTAATAAAGACTTCTGATAAATTAGCAAGCTGTGGTCAAACTTCACACTAGAAAAATACTTTTGTCCAGACTCTTACATCTCCCTTGGTTTAAACTAATGCATTCCTTAAGTCTTTTGCTCCTGAAGTACTTAAGGACTGGAATGGATGAGAAGTTTTGTGATTTCTTTAGGGGTTTTCTTTGTGCCTGCTTCATGACATGAATGCATGCTGGCAGCCATTGCTACCAGTTTGCAATGTTTTAAGAGTATATGGAGCTACAGAGAGAGAACGCAGAGGGAAAGGACTCCTGGCAAATCACAGGCTTTCCACAAGGCTGTAGTTATATTGTTATTTTCAAGAACTGTCTGGTTTTGGCTTATAGTGATCTTAAGGGTGTTTAGTCTAGGCACCTGATAACTAGTGACACAGTAAATGTTAAATTGTGGGAAAGGACAAGGAACAACTGAAGCAAGTGAGAAATGTGGGATTACAATGAATTGCTCATCATGATTCTAGCTGAAGCCTCCCCCTTTCCTCTTTTTTTGGTTTTAGGCACCTGGCACTGAAGCCCTGGTCCCGTGTTAATAGTTGTTTAAAATTCTTTGGGATGATAACACAATTTGTTGTGCTATCCAACACGGAATTTTGCAAACATGAGAGAAGGCTTATTGTTTGGGGTTTTGTTATTTTGTGGGTAGGCGTTATTATTTGGGAACTTTTATTTCAGCTGTCCCTTTGCAGAAAATAACACTGGTTTAGAATAAACAGTTTCTTACAGTTCTCTATTCTCATTTCTGTGTTCATAAAACTACTGGTCATTGTGCCTTACTGCTAGAATAGATGAAAACTTACCTTTATTGCTAAGTTATTAGTGTCTCACACCAAAAAAAAAAAAAAAGTTGGTTTTGTACCCCTCAACATTCCTTACCTCTGCCTAGAGTGACAGGTCTGTATGTATTGCTCAGGGGGTTGGGATAGCATGACTTCAAAATCAGTACATTCTAAAGAATGATTATTTGCATATCGCATACCTTATGGAGACCAGGTTTTGTTATGAAAAAAAAAATGAGGGGAAAAAATGGAAAAATATGTCCAGAGAAACAGCACATGTTTGTTCTGAGTGTTGGTACTTAAAGCAGATATTGTGATTTTAAAAAAATGTCTGTTCAGCATCTGGGACCTCCATATACCTGGCCCACTATAGCCATCCACTTACTGGGTAACTTAGGGGGAAGCCCAGAGGAAATTTATCAGAGATGTTACTTTTTGTTCAGACTGTTGCTTTTTCGTTAAAAACCCAAACCACAATGAACCTGATGTGGCTGACAGGATATTACAATATATTGTTTTTTCTGTCAAGCAGTTAAGATGACCTTAAACTCCAAGCTGCAAATGAGTAGCTTAATTTTCTGCTGAGCTAATGCCTGGCATTTAGATGAGACTATATAAAAGCAGAATGTCTAGAATAGTCTGAATTTAAACTGCAGTTCAGGAAAAAGTTAATATCAAGATATGAATGCAAAATCGGATATAGTGTGTTCATTTGCATGAATCTATTATCTTGAGACTAAATTTACAGTTCCTTTATTTTTTTTATTTTATTTTTATCAACAGTGAAGTAGGTTAGGTTGGTTGTGGGGAAAATGTGAAGGTCTTGTTATAGACCCATTTTTCAGAAGTAACAGTGAATGCGAATGTTCATTAATAGGAACAGCTGGAGGTGGAAGGACAGAATACAGTGATTAAACATGTATCTGGCAAAACTAATCAGCTGATCTTTAGTCTGGCTTTGTGATATATTCACTCTTTAGTTTAGCATGAGGCGTTTCTTAGTTGTTTGCTTAAACTGCAGTACTTTTAAAGAGATTTTTAGTCTTGAATTTTGTGAATGCCAGAAGTATATTTTTTCAGCTTGTTTTTATATTGTTATTCTAGACTTTTTCATTAACAATAAGTTAGTCTTTCATCAGCAATCAGCCCTACAAATGGACCCACCAGACAGACACTTGCTCATTTGGTATCCGTTGTCCAGAAGGCATTTGAAATCTAATTACGTTTACTCTTTAAGAGTAGCTTTACACATTCGGTGTTTTGGGATTGCTTAAATTTAGGGCTTCAGCTTAAGGTCTCCTGTATTTAGATTTGGACAACACTTTGTCATTATCTGGTAACCATAGCTAATTGGTGACTAGTTTCTAAACAACAGTAAAATAGTTTCATTTATACTAGTAAGAACGAGATTATATTTCACTTCTTGGAACAAAAATAAAACAACCAGAGAAAGATGTTTATTTTAGCTTCATCACTGTACTGAATAAACTGTGCTTATGGTGCAAAGGAATGAAATTGCAGTGCTTGAGCGTTTGTGCTTTCTTGGAAGTGAGGGGTTTTTATGGAGAGATTATAGGAACTATATACAGAATGGGCATTCACAACCAGTCTGGAGTTATGTAGTTTCTCTAAGGGTAGAGGTAAAGATGTTTCTTTATATTGTTCAATCAAATGTTTAAAACTTCTTAGCAGTTCAGAAGAGACAAACTCAAAATCAGTCAAGTGGATGAAACTTGGTGTGATCAGAAGGTGGCTTCATTATGGCACTTCTAACTTCCCGTAGGTAAGCCAAATGTTACTTACACTGTTAGATGTCTCCCTGGCTCACGTAACTGAGAAAAGCTGTTCTGTTTCCTTTAGGTTTATAGATAAATTTAACTTTGGAATTGTGTTATTTATTTAGCAAACTATCCCATTCTAGGTTTAGAAAAAGCCTGAGGAAACAAGAAGCTTCTTAATAAATGTCTTCAGGTTGGTCCAGAAGCTTGCATTTTAGCTTGTTCTTTGAGTCTTCAAAGAACTAATTTTCTTTCTCTTCCGTTGTTCATTCTTCTAAAAGGAAAGGCTGCAAGAAAATCGTTAGCTCTGTGCTTCCTCTTCCAGTGGTTTGTGTCCTGCCTTTTCTGCCCTGAAACTGTACCAGCCTGTAAATCTTACTGGGAGTTGTTTGGGAGAATATAGGGCCCTTGTGCCTCATGGATATTGCAGAGCCAGTAACACCTGCTTCCCAAGTATATCCTATGTAACAGAGCATGCTATTTTTTTTTCTTTTTTAATTAGTTTGGATTTCTGTTTGTGTCAATGCTCCTGTTTGAGTTTTAAAGAAAATTTCGTTCAGGGCAGTCCAGTCTCCTCTATTCTGTGAGTCAGATTCTGGTTTGGGGGCACTTGATGGTGCACTTTGGTCGGTCACTGAGTTGTGTAATTTCTTTTGAGTTTAAAAAAAAAAAAAAGTGAAGTTACTGATTTTCACAATCACTTGTATTGAGGTTTTCAGTACGACTCTCAGAGGGTGTTGTTTTGTCAGGAAAATGGTTTTGAAGTGGTTATGGTTGTGTTGCATACCTTCACTCTTTTTCTTGAGTAAGCCTAGAGAATCCTTCCCCCTTTAGCAAGCACCTGATTGCTTTCTAGATTTTTTTCATTTATCTCTTGAATATCTGTTTTGTGTGCTTGATATGTGGTATTGCTTTAAAATTTAAATTGAATTAAAACTTTCTGTTTGTGTATCTGTTTCTCAGCTTATAATGCCTATATTATGTCCTATTTCAGCAAATGTAATTGTGTGTGTTTGATACAATTTATGCGTGTTCTGAGTTGAAGATCGACTAAACCAGGGTTGCAATTGTAAACTAGCCCCGAGTGCTCTAACTCCTGTTTCCAGGATAAAAGTTATTTATCTTAAGCATATTAATTCTGTGTCTTGTCTCATTTAAGATAAACATTAAGGCATTATTTTTGCAATATTCAGTTTAAATTATATTCCTATTTCACATAGATTGAGTTATTTCTATACCCATTTACACATGGTTGCATTTGGCACTGTATAAAGGCGTTCATAGAGCTGTAGACACAACATCAAACAAGCATTTATGCAGTACTTTTCCTAGGCAGGAATATTTCAGGTAACTATTGTTTCCTGTCGAAATCCTCTCTTCCTTCTTAATGCTAAGCACAGAAGCCTGGAGGACTATTTTAATATTAAGTTAAAAATTACTTCTCGTCTCTTAAGGAAAACTTTGATTGTTGTAGGCATTGGTGGTTTTCTTGTGGTTTCAGTGTAGTGGTTGTAAAAACGCCTGACTGAAGGGATTGAAATAATAATAATAACTAGACCCACATATGGGGATCTTACGCCTTAGATTGCCTCTTCTCTTTTTTTTTTTTTTCTTTTCTTCTCCTCCCTTCAGCAGTCTATTCCCATTTCCCACTTTAATGAAATCTGGAAATAATGAGAAATAATGATTTCCAGTGAACTCCTGGAAAGAAGAAATGTTATCTAATAGAATCTGGACGGCTAGAAGGTGGGGATTATGTGGAAGGTGCCTCATGGAATTCACTGGAGGCTTCTTCTTTTTTTAAAGCTGCTGCTGTTGAAGGATAAGCTTCTAGTTATAGGAGGGGAAAACATAATGACTTCTACTCCTGTTTTTAATCCATCAGTTAGAGCAGACCAATAAATTTGTGTAAGGGGAGAAAAGATTTTTGCTTTTCTCATGAGAAGGTAAACCCAGACGTCTATCCTCTCCTGTAGGATGACAGTCTCCAGAACGGGAGTTACAGAAGCTAATAAAAGCCAAGAAGAAGTATTTGATACGTTCATGATTTTGTAATGTGGTGTGTGAGTTTTAGGAAAAATAACAATTTTTTAAGGGACAGTGCAAAGTGTAACAGTAGTTCATTGCCCAGTTCTCTCCTTTTTCCCTTGGGTACTGCTTTATTTCCCGTACAGGGTTAGCTGCAGCTTGTTGCTGACCTTAATGATGAAAAAAATATTTCTAGGTTTTTGCAGTGATGTATGCGAATGCCAAATCCAACTATAACAGTAGTTAAATACACACATGCATGCACACATGTTTTCCTAGTGTTGTGTGAGGAGACTACTTAAAAGATTATTCTGACATTAATGTAATCAGTATAATGTGTCCAAAAATTAAAAACTGTTCTCTTTGGCATTCAAAGTACAGACCCTGCAATGAATGTATTGTGCATATAGGTGTTCACCTATATGGAATTCATTATATGATCCAAAAATAAAAAAAGGAATTTTCTTCTCTAACATCCTGCCAAAGAAGTCTAGAAGTTTATCATGAAGAGTAATACTCCCATTGCAGACCAGGTGAAAGAGAAGAGATGAAACCTCGGTGAAAATATCAAGGGCCTCCCAGAATGAGGCATTTTGTATCTATTTTCTTAGGGTGATTATAGACTTGTCTGTTGGGAGCTAATTGGATGTGTTGATGGGACAACACGTGTGAGAGTGCAGCAGTTATCTAGATCAAAAGACCTGTGAAGCCATAGCCTGGGGTAGGAGGACAGGAATAGCTGGCTTGTCTAGTAATGTAAGGAGGTAACTGTTGAGCAGAGAAGAGATAGCCAGCAGTTACATTGAACCTGCCGTGCACAAGGAGACAACAGGTATTCCAAGAGCTGCTGTCTTTAGCTAAAGGAAAAAGACCTTTTTTTTTATTTATTTTTTTATTTTCCTCTGATCCTGCTGGTCAGGGTTGACAGCCGAGATACATGGAGTGTGCGCCACTGCTGTTTGCAGCCAGTAAGAACGGAGGCTTTAATGATGGAGCACAGGGTGCATAGCAGAAGAGGGGAATAACAAGCACAGGAAGATTTAGATTTAGACCTGTCGCAAACGGTAGCAGTCTCGGTACCAAAAGATCTTTTTCTATATAGTTTGTTTCTATAGATTTATAAAAAGATCTTTTGGTACCGAGACTGCTACCGTCTGTGACAGGTCTAAATCTTTCTGTGCATGTTGTTTGTTGTTTATTATTTCCTATGCTTGTTATATTATAGAAATGTTTATTTGTGTATGCATATATACATGTGCATACATTTTATATAAATATTTAACCTTGCCACTTAAAAATATATGGTCCTGATCTCCTGTTGGTCAGGAATGATAGCCTCCCAAGAGCCCACCTCCTCTCTCTGGAGCCCCTAAATTAAAAATATTGCCTCATTTGCCTTATCAGCCTTACTTGGTATGCAGGATTCTTCAGAGTGGTTGCTAGAGAAGTACAGAAGGGGATGATCATTCTGCAGTAATACTGCTGAGCACTGGGGTAGTGCCGCAGATGGGGTGATAGCACTTTCTCATAAGCAAGAAAATTATAAACCCCCTGGTCTGGATACTGATTTTGGAAGTATGATAATTAGCATTTCATAATAACTGGCCTTTTTTTCCCCTACCCCTCTGTTCAGAAAATGTTTTTCTTCCTTATTTGGGTTCTGATAGCGGTTATGTGCCAGTCCAGAAAATTATCATGGCATTCATACTGTCGGTGACAACTGTGTTTGTCTGCTGGCACTATGAGCTAACTTACTGTTGTTTTTTAAGTTGTGTTCACAATGCTAAACTGAAGAAATAAAAACGTTTAGAAAGGAAATTAATATTTCTACAGTACAAACATTTTTGTCCTACTTCTGGGTTACATCAGAATTTCTTTTAGTGTGGTATAAACTTTCATTTTGAGAGTAGTCTGACTGTTAATGGCCAAAGTGATTAAAATCTGTACAGCCATTTTATAGCACGCTCACAGCTTCAGCAGGCTTTTGCATCAGTGGCTTTTGAGTGGCTAACGAGGAGCTCGATACAGGCTCTGTGCCTTTTGGTGGCTGTGCCTGGTGACTGGCTGGGTGTCACTGCCAGCAGGGCACCCAGCTGTTGATTTTCTATTGTCTCGGAGGCTTCAGCGAGTGCCTCAACAGACTGTTCAGTGCAGACCTACGGACGCTGAGCCATCAGCTGAGCCTGGCTGTGCAGCACACTCTCTAAAGGCACACGCAGGGCATTGTATGAGATTATGGAAAGCACATCTTCAGTAACAGCATAATGAAGCAAAATGCCAATATGATGCAGGTATGCGAGTTCTGAAATAGGGTATTTTAACACTGTCTGAAAGGAGCACAATAAAATGTCTGTAGACAAATTGCAGTTTGCATTTGGTTTTCCTTTTTTTCCACAAAAGCCATTTTAGGCCTAATCAATTAACAGAGATCATCAGCATCCCAAAATCTCTTCTTTTTTTAAAGATTAATATTAAAAAACCTTTTTCTTATATCATCTGGTTTAATAATGGCATTCTTGCTAATTTTTATTTACTGGATATTCTACTTGTGCTAAGATTGGAAAGCCATTATAGATATCTCTGCTAAATCAGAACAGTTTCAAAACAGTTTCCCTATGTGGCAAAAATAGGGGAGATGTCTTTTTTATTTTTTTTTAAGTGTTACTGTTATCTCCATTCTAATGAGGAACTGCAATTAAGATTTTTTTTTTTTTTTAGAACGGTAAGTTTTGAACTGAAAAATAGATTTGAAATCAAAATATCAAGAGTATTTACAGTAAGCTACATAAAAATGGTTTTTCCTATGTAGGATGTTGATGGCGCTCTTTTGTATAGCAGACCAAATTCCTTTTTTTTGAGATAACAAGTAACTTTGGGTGCCTATTAAAAATCATGACACTTGATTCCATGAAGATCAATGGCCATTTAAATTTTTTTTCAAGTTTCTGCACTATCAAAGCAGACATCAGAACTGCTATAGCTTTGCTATAAACTGAGCAAAAATACACTGCTAAGGGATTAATGTTTAAGTAGACAGTTTTAAAATTCTGATTTGTTGACACATGATGTTAATAATAAAAAAAAATTTAAGCTACCAAATGATGTATCTATGTATCTTGTCAATGTGATGTAGTATTTTGTGAAGCCATGGAAACAATACATAGGTGAGAGTATTGATAATGCCCATGAAAATTTTTTGGTGTTTCTCTTACTGTTTGCTTTGGTGTGTTTTATCTTTATTTTACTTTATGCGGAGAGAGACCATAATTCCTGTTATTGATGGAAATACCAAAGGAAAAATTTTAATTTACATATTCTGAGAATGAAACCTGAATTCTGTATAAAAAATTGTTAGTTGCTGTGTGCAGTTCTGGATAGCTGTTTTCTAAATGAAATGAGTATTTGTATCTTTTAAGGAAGCTGCTATTTGAAGGATATCCACTGAAAATAGTCACAGACAGTACTTCAATTTATTTACTTAAAATGACTGGGAAAAAAATTCTTTGACTGTTTTGAGGTTTTAGTTTCCTGCTGTCTCATCTGAGGATGTGTACATGGCATGTACTTTATTTGATGTTACGTGTTTTCTGTTAAGTGTTTTGAGTAGCAAGATTTTTTTTTTTTACTGCATCTGAACTGAAAATATTTACGTACTCCTACTTCTGTCTTGCTTCTGATACACTAATATTAATCAATGCTGAGCTCAAAAGACTCTTGAAGATACCTTTGGTTAGTTTACAGTTTGGTAATATAAAACAAGTTTTTAATTTTTTTAAATTTTTTGTTAAAAGCAATCTTAAACAGGTCAGGCTATACTTATACCTTGTGTTATAAAACCTCTATCACATTTAGTAAGCCTTGGTAACAGCATAAAGGGAAAACCAGTTATTTTTTCACAAACTAATTACTTTATTTCCAACTGACATACTGTGACTTCTGTTCCAGTTTAAGGCCTTAATGCTAGAAATCTAGCTTCAGGGAATGATCTAATAACAGGTGATTCTTCAGTTTTTAAGAGTTCTTTTTAATAAGACAACTGTCTGTTTCTATTTGATAGTTTAAAACAGGTAGATGCTTCAGTTTTGGGTCCTTGATCTTGAATGACTTAATGACCTAAAGGTAGTAAATAGATACACAATGGTATTAGATGGTGATGTGGAGTTTTGTGCTATGTGGTATGACAGAGTGTGTTTCATGGAGTTGTTGAGGCTTTCTAAATAGATAGTTGGAAATTTTATGGGAAAAAAAAAAAAAGCAAGATGCCAAAGAAGCTGATAAAAGATGATGGGTAGGTATGCAACAAAATAAGGATAGAAAGGGAAAAATTGGGGATTACTTGAAAGATGAAATGGCTTGAAGCTGGGGGGAAAGTGCTGGTGTGGGGACACGGATACAGAATTGTGTGTACATCTGCCGTAGAGCTCCCAGAGTAGAAACAGCTTAAGAAGCAGGAGGAGTTTTTCTGCTGTCAGTTAGGTTTCTCTGAATGATGTAAGCTAAGCCAACAAAATCTTCTGTCAGCATAGTTGTTTCTACAGAGCTTTTGCTGGTACAGCAATGTCATGTGAGAAGGGCATTCATGTTTCACCTCCTGAGCCAACGCAACTATGCTAGCAAAAACTAAAGATATGTCATGTTGTATTTCATAAGCCTTTCTAAATGGTTCTTTTCCTCGTGCCTTTAGACAGGCGTGTTCCTTGGGGGAGGGCAGGCTTAGCCATTCAACGTCTGTATTTTCCGCTAACCTAATGATTTGCTCTTTCTGAGGTATGTAATTTTTGAAAGGTTAATGCAGTAATAGTGTTCAGGCTAAAATGGCTTTTGTCTGCCAACGTATGTTGCCCTGTGCAAATGCTTGCCAGTACGACAATGATAAAAAAGAATAGTTAACTGTCTTGAAGCGTTTCAGAAATTACTTTCTTTCCCTCTCTCTTAAGCTAAAAAAAAAAAAAAAAAAAAAAATAAATGGTGAGAACAGCTCCTAATGGAGCTACAACTTTAAATAGTGTATAAACCATTTAAGATTATTTTAGTTGCTCTGAGTGGACTAGCCACAGAGTGGTGTTTTATAACAATAAGCATATGCTAGCCAAGTCGGTTTTCAGCCAAGACAGATTGTTGAGTGCTAGAACTGTAACTTTGTTGGAAACCCTGCATCTGTTGAAACATGTGGATTGAACATTCCTGGTCTATCAGGAGGACTTTTCATTGTTCTCCACGTTGTGTAGTTCCTCTGGTCAAAACAAGGATTGCAGTGGGGTGTTTTCCTTAGATAGTATCCTAGTATGCTAACCCTTTTCTTTTCTGAAAACGGTTAAACTGTCCGCATTTCGGTTTTTTATTAAAAGTGCATATTTTGGCGCCATACAAAAAGAAAAATACCTGAAGCCTGCTAGATTTAATAGTAAGCTGGAAGCACCTTAGCAGAACCCCTTTTTCATGTTATATGTAGCCAGGACTACATCTTGAGGACTGTTTCATTTGCCGTGAGGAAACCAGACAAAGTTGTTTACTTCCTTTGATGTACTTTGCTCTGATTGTTTGCATCCTAAAAGTCCAAAGTAAAATCCAAGAGGAGAACTAATAAGAGAACGACAGCGCTCTGTGCAGAATGAAATGGCTGACCCTCACGAGGAGCCAGCGCTCCAGATTATCTGAAGAAGCCCTGTAGAGTGCCAGTGCTTTTTCAGCCTATCAGTGTACAATTAAAGTTTTCTAGGACAGAAATTTTGAGTTTATGGGTAACAAATGCCAACAACAAACTGCTGATCTCCATAAGTACTTTAGTCTACATATTGATAGGAAACTACAGTACTAAAGAGTGCTCTAGTCTTGTTGGTTGTTAAATTTCTTATTTCCATGTATGCACCTATATTCCTGAAGGAGTTACCTTGTTATTTTTTGTCACTGTCAGCTAAGCATTTCTATTGCATTCAGTAGTGGACTTGCAGGAGAAGGTGAGGCAGGGTTAAAGAGCCTTAGATTATTGCTCAGAATTTAAAATATTTTAAAAAAAAAGAGGAGAGACAGTTACTAATAATATGTCTTGGCTTCTCGCATGCCTATTACTGTGAAAGGTGTCCTCTTTAAAAGCCTCTCAGCTGTCTTACGAACAATGGTTGTGTCCTGGCTTATGGCTGGAGTGTGACCAAGACGGGCACTATGTTGGTTTTTTAAAATTGTTTGAGAGGTTGTAATATGCAGAACTTCTCAGTAAGGAAAAGGAGGTCTTTAAGTATAATGAACTGCAAGCCTGAGGGCAGGTTTCAATTTTTGTTTCTGATATGCAGCATTATTATTGTGCAAATAATATAGTGCTGGTCACCTTTACCCATCCAAAGTGTCTATAGGTTTAAAGTAGATGTTTGACAGGTGCATTCTGGTGAATCTTGCTGTCATGCTCTAAGACAATGGCTGTTTCTGTCTTTCCTTTCTCTCTCAAGGCTGGTGACTGCACCAGAGTCAGTGGATGGTCAGGTAGCACGATGGTGCCTCGGTCACACAAGTGCCAAGCCCCATGTGTTGGTGCACGCAGTCAGTGAAGGTCTGCGTGAGCTTAGACACAGGCCAAGCTGGAGTGATCAAGGTGGAAACACGTTCTCATCTGCCAGCTTCTGCTGTTGTAGTACCTCTGATAGAGGTGCAGATAAATAAAAGAGCAGATTACTTTGTATAGCCAGTGCAGCAAGATTAACTAGAGCATACCTAGGAGAGCCTTCTATCGTGTTCACAATTGCCGGATTTTCCTTCTGTCTTCTGAATTTCCTTTGGAGGGAGTTTTCTCAAGAAAGTCTGCAAATGTCTTCTGGTAGATTTGGTGCTATTTCTGTCCAGTTAATTATTTTTTTTTAATGATGTCTATGCTCAGTACATAGTAGGATATAACATCTAGTCCTTAATTCATTTTGAGAGAGGTAGAGTAACTGCACATTGTGCTTTTGTATTCCTAATTGTCATCATACTGTTTCTTTGAAAATCTGATTACTAAATAGCTTGGTAAATTGAATCAAATAAGAAGTATCTTCTAATGTTAACTGGTTAATGTATAACTTTAAAATCTGTGTAGATGGTGTAATTGGGAAAAGCATAAACCTTTGATTTAAGCTATTTAAGTCAATGCAGCATGGATTCATTTGTACAGCATTTTCTAGTACATAAATGTAAACAAGAGTAGGGATTTTTTTTATTCATGCTTCAAAAATGGGCAAATTTCATATTTAAATGTTATGTTATTAGTAAGATCAGACCTGCACTATATCATAATTCAGTAGGGAGGCTAGGATTCTGTGCTTCCTAGTTAGTTACTTAATGGGTCTCAAACTTTAACATAACATGCAGAAAACATTCATAGAGTTCACGTGTGTGTTGGCTTTTCTGGAAAAAGGGAACAGCCGCCTCTGCATAATTCCAGTATCTGTCTCTCATAATTGTACAGAGCTGCTTTGAATTTTCTGTTAAATGAATGGTCATCTTAAGATCAGCTGCTACATTTTTATAAAAGCTTTGTGGTAGATTTTAAGTCTTCAAATCCCTGGGCCACAGAGGTAAGCAAAGCACTAATTGAGATAGGGAGAGTGAAACTCTGGTTGCAGATCCTGGCTTACCGCAGGCTGTGAGCACAGCTTGGTCTGTTCGTGGGCAGGAGAATTGTTGCTCCCTCTGGAATCCTCCCTTGCTCTCCAAGTCAGGATTTTTCAGGTTGTGTGGAGTTCTTGTTTTTCCTTTTCCTTTCCTCTCCTTTATCATCTGAGGTGGTTTCCTATGGTCTTTTTCCCGCCCCTCCCCTAAGGAAAGTTTCCCAGAAGGGACTAATCTGTTCCAAGTATAGGTGCCTTGTCCATCTTTTGTCTCACGATTCATCTAAACGTTCTCCATTAATAGAGACTTACTTTTTTTTCGGGAAAAAAAAATAAAAGATCTGTAACTTCACATAGCTTTATTTTAATTAGGCTGCTGCTATTGAATAATATCCTTAATTGATTACTGGGGCGGAGCTGATATAAAAGTTACTGTTGCAAAAAAAAGGGCGGTACAGCGGTTCTCCTGTCCCTCTTGTTGCTTACTTCATGCTGGCTAGTGTGAATTTCCTGTGCATCGCCATAGCTCAGTAGCATAGAAGAACTACCCTGGTGAAATAGCTTTATGGTTCTCGGTCACTTCTTATTGAATCACACCATGGAAAAGCTCAGCAAATACCAGAGCTGGTGTGAAGGTGGAGGTGGGACCACACTTAGAAGGAGAAGAAGCAGCAGCAAGACCTCCCACTTCTGACAGCAGTGAGTTCTCTGTTGATGTAGCTGTCTGAGGCATCAGCCTAACTTGCCAAAATTCTCTCTTTCTGAGAACTGTGTGTAAATAGTGGTCCTCAAGAACTGAGCAGTAGCTGGATGGAGTAACTTTCTTTTAGTTGTACCCATAGTTTTTGTTCATGTAAGAATGAGATAATTTTGATCAGTATCTTTCTGCTTAAGGCATAAACGTTTTCCCCTTTCATCCTAACAAAGAAACATATGTAACTTTTTGTGAGTGTTTTTGGTTGGTTGGGAGGGTTGGTGTTTGTTCTAATCACAGGAACCCTAAGGTTATGATGCTAATATAAATATGTTTATATTGTGTTTAAATGTTTCTGAAAATAATTGAGGTGAAAAATAACTGGAAAAGCGCTTGTTGTGGCAAGTCTTTTATATAAAAGCCTTCAAAGATCTTTTTTTTTTTTTTTTTTTTTTTAATCTTGGGAAGATCCTGACCTTTCTCAAAAATGAAAAAAAAAAACCAAAAAAATAGCGCTTCCACATCCAAGCTTGTATCACTGATGTGCTAGGGGTAAGTAAGACTCTGTTCCCAGAGACTTTCTTGTACTTATCAGTCAGTTCTGCCACTTAAGCTGTGGAGGGACTTGCTGCACGAAGCTGCTATGTAAGTTATGGTAAGAGGCCAGTGTTTGGTGGTGGGTTTTTTCTCATGCTACTACAGCTACTTCTGTAACAGAGTTTTCAAAATAACATGGATCCTATACAAAGCTCAGGTCTCCCAAAGGAAAAACAGGTGATTTTATAGATTACCCTTAAGTAGTAGTACAGCTTCTGATGAGGACAACAGTACTCCGGTCTTTTTGTAGTAAAGGTAATTGTTATTTAGTGCAGAGCATCTTTTATGTATTTTTCCCCTTCCTGATAATTCCTCTCTAGGGAGGATCATCCTTATAATCCTCCTTCAAAGAGAATAGAAGTAAAGCCAACATTGATTCTTCTCAGTTTAATGGAATACAGCATAAATGTATAGAAAATAACCTACCACTGTGATTCCTGTGCCATGTATTCATGCATAAAGGGATCTTCCTTTTAAGCAGAGGAATGTCAGCTCTGTGACTCTAAGCTAGGCAATTAAGAAATAAAATGTAGCGGAAGCAAACCAACAGCAAAAATGTGTAATTGTAGATATCTTTAATTAGATTAATATAGTCTGCTCTCAACTCTGTCTCCACTGTTTTGAGCACATTCCCAGCCTCTTCACTTAATTTGATTGTGAAGAGGGTTGGTGTGGTTGTGAATGGAGGATTCCTGATTGCTGATCAGAAATCTTCTGTATTATGTCCTATGTTCACCTTCCCTAGGATTGTTTTTCTGAAAGACATGAAAAACTTCTGAAGTATGAAGTGTTTTGGAAATGCTTACAGGAAATGTATTGGTACTAGAGAGAATCATTTTCTGTCTGTATCTCTTTTTACATTTAGCATACAGAAACTATGTAACAAATTCACATGTATATAAAAAGCTGGGGCAAATACCAGACTTTCTTACTGCCTCTGTGCCTTAATATTTACTGCCCCGCCTGCCCAACTGCTTCTCGGTCCTATATCTCACCTGTCTTTTCTGTGTTTGCTGGCCTTCTGGTGCTGGGATAGGCAAACAATTCAGCTACTGCTGCTTCGTAATACATTGATTGGTTTTGCTTTGTTTTCTTTAAATTCTAACATAGATACACAGTACAGCTTTCTCTGTACTGCTTCACATAAACTTGGTGTGGTTGCAGGGGGAGTATGGATGGATAATTAAGTTCCAGCCTTTAGCACTCAAATAATAAAGTTAAAGCAACTTGTGAAGAGAAATACAGCTTTACATGTAACTAGAGCAAATGTTGAGAGCTAAGACAAGGCATTGCATAAAGTCTGGAGATTTCTGAATGACTTTGCTACAAGCCTCACTGGAAATTCAGCACTGATTGATTTTGACTGTCAGGTTAGGGGGTAAACTACTTAGTCATAATGAAAATGAGGTAGGTGGATATTTTCCACAACAAGGGATACTCTTCAGACCTGTGCAAGAATTCTGTTGGAATACCTGGTGAACAGAAGCGTATTTAAGAAATAAATTCTCATTTTACCTTTCTACTGACAGTGTGTCCACTTTGTGTGTTGAATGTAGATTTTTTTCACCCCCACCCTTCTAATCCAGTTTCCTGCCCTGAATTTGATTGATACCAGTTATTTTGACAGCTGTTCCAGGGGTCAGTTTGACAGCAATGATATCAATAATAGCTTTAACAAAGAACAAAAAAATCACCGTCTGTCTTCTACCTTCTTTTTAAAAGAAAAAGAATTTATTTCTTCCATCACGGGCAGAGAAAAGCTTCCTGTCTCCATCTACATTGCTAACAAGAACGAGATAGAAGTCTTGATGCCTATTAGAGAAATTGGATTAAGTTGAGTAGGTCCTGTTCCCAGAAATATCCTCACTCATTACAAGTCAATTTAGCGGGTTTACATATGATGATTTTCAAGTCAGAACCTGAAACAAAGGACCCAGCGGCTTTTTCATGTATCATGATTGAGGAGGCTTCTGTCATAAAAAAGAAGCTATTGAGCAAAGTCATTGTGGAGTTTTTTTTAATCACTTGTCATTTGGGTTGTGCAAAAGAGAGCAATGAGAGCACAGGATTGACAGCTTTTATGATTCTTCTGACTGTAAAGCATATGCCTACATAGTACTAGACCTCCATCTCACAACTGATTATAACAGTTTTCTCTCTGAAAAGAAGTATGTTCAGAATAGTTGCTTAGAAAAAGTGGTTACTGGTTTTCAGAAAGAATTAATGGGACTTAGGATGAATGGTGGTGGTACAGTGGTACCAAGATGATGAAGGGGAGGAACATACATTTCAACAGTCAGTGTGTTTAGATGGAGACAGCAATCCCAAAGGTTAAAGATAATTATGTTACCCTCCACACTTACTTACAAGTCCTTGTACTTCCTGTCTATCAAAGCAGATGCCTGTTGTTGTCACCTAAAAAAGGTACCAGAATTGGAATGGCTAGAATGGCTAGAGTTGGAAAGGACCTTAAAGATCATCTAGTTCCAACCCCCCTGCCATGGGCAGGGACACGTCTCACTAGAGCAGGTTGCTCAAAGCCCCATCCAGCCTGGCCTTGAACACTTCCAGGGATGGGGCATCCACAACTTCTCTGGGCAACCTGTTCCAGTGCCTCACCACCCTCACTGTAAAGAATTTCTTCCTTATATCTAATCTAAATCTCTTCTATGAATTCTATGAATTCTATGATTCTATGATTCTATGAATTGGAAGGCCTTTTTCATGAGACCTGTTGCTACCTGTCTGAATTTAAGTGCAAACACCTAATATTCAGTCCTTTCAACTCTTTGGTTAATTTTAGGGCAGAGCCTAAATTGCCCCTCTTCTTAAAATCTGCTGGCCCATATTGGTCTATATTGCCATCCAGTCTGTGGCCAGTGTTGGGATTTGGGGTAAATCAACTTAATGAGTTTGCTTACTAGTGCCTGTTTTCACTCCAAACAGTAGAGTCACTCTAAAGGTCTGCCTTCTTGCTTATTTCTCCTTTTTCCTGTCCTGCATGGGGCACAAGAAATTAACATCCAAATATATAGGGAGGTGAAAGAGATGGGATTCATAAGGATGGACTGTGATCTGTCATCCCCCCGCCCCAGTCTGCAGCACATAAAATTCCTTAAGTCCTTTTTAATCCAATATATATGAGTTTAGAAACTAGAATCAAATTATCTCAGCTATGGAAATTGTCTGAATTAGAGGAAACTTCAGAAATGGAAAGTTATCCAATTACTAGTAATTCACTATTGTGGGTCAAGAACACAAGGTTGCATTACCAATTTCATGGAATCTGTGGCTAGAATTAATAAAAAAATTGTGGGTTTTCTCAGGTGAGCAAAAATTCATCTTTCTGTTATATGTGTTTTGCTGTTAATCTGAAGCACAAGGTTTGTCATTTACTTGTGTGCATATAGTGAGTCTGGTTGACTCAAAATAGCTACATTCTATTAAAAAAAAAGTATTATTTTTTGTCGATTACACTACACGGCTTTTCTGTCCGTTTTACTGTAGCGCAAAATCTGCAGGCTTTAAATCTATCTGCAGGCGGAAAATCTGTTCATAACAAGTTATAAGGTGACTGGAAGTTAGGTTGTTGTAGAAAATAGGACTTTTTTTCTTGTGCACCAGTTTTCTGGGTTGGCATAGGAAAGCAAATAGTTTGCAGCATGAGTTTTGCTAACTAGGTATGCTAATAGACTTTTTTTTTAATGGTGGTGCAAAGGATCAGAAGCTCTTAGTGAATTTGATATAATTAAATAAAAAACTTCAAGATGTTGATTACAGTTGCTACATTTGTGACTTGTGTAGGGAGTAGCAATTAAATTTCTTTTAATTTCTAAGGTTATATTTGCAATTGGACATAAGTGGGGTTTTTTCTGTCTTCAGCCTGTAATTTTTTTAACATTTCTTGAAGTACAATACAAATCACACGTCAGTCAACAAAACCCAACAGCATCTCAACTGAAGTCTTGTTTACAGTAAAGGTTGTTAATCTGGGCTTCTTCAGAAATCTTAAATCACCGTCTGGATTGTCTGGAAAAACCAACTCAACAAACAAACAGAAACGCATATCCTTTGTGGCATTTCTGCATCTTTTTATTTCCAATTTGTTCTTTCATCTGTAGTCCTTTCCCTTCCATTAGATTGAGTGAATAGGGTCTTTTACAGACCTGAATCACAGCCCATCTTTTATCTTTCTTTTCCATGCTTCTTTGCAATAAGATTTATTAAGTCGAAATGTCTATAGTATCTCATACCTCTTATCGAACTGTTATGTTTCTTCAGATCTAAAACAGTAACTGTGGCCAAGCTTTAATCTCACCTGCAAGGAAACCTGGGAGGCTGTGGGCCATTGTGCTGCTCTTTCACGCCATCACCATCTTCTCAGTCATACCAAGTAGCTCAGCACAATGACATGTTCTCTTCAGACTTGTAACTAATTTATCTTAGCGCTTCGGGAAGAGGTGTTGGATGCTGCATGCTGTTGAAAAAACAGTTTAAAGTTCTTCTTGCCCAAATCTCTTTTGCAGGGTTTATTTGGGGGCAAGGGAGAAGTACATTATTCTTCATTCTTCTGGTGCATGTATCTTCTGAAGAGTCACTTTCTGCTGTTTTTACAGTTGTTTTCCAGGAAGGGATCAGGAGATTGCAGTATCTTTATGTGTATACAAAGCAATTTGGATACATGCTGGTGGTACTGCTGTGGAATGTAGAGAATATTAAGTATTTCACAGAATCACAGAGGTTGGAAGGGACCTTTTAAGATCATCTAGTCCAACCAATGAAAAAAAAAAAAAAACCAACACAAAAAAACAAAAACAAAACCACCACACACGCAACCCACACACACACCACCACACCACCCAACACTAATCCATATTCCCAAGCACTATGTCAACTCCTCTCTTGAATACCTCCAGGGATGGTGCCTCAACCACCTCCCTGGGCAGCCCATTCCAATGCCTGACAACCCTTTCAGTAAAGAAATATTTCCTAATATCTAACCTGAACTTCCCCTGGCGTAACTTGAGGCCATTGCCTCTTGTCCTATCATCTGTAACTTGGGAGAAGAGACCGACCCCCGCCTCTCTACAGCCTCCTTTCAGGTACTTGTAGAAAGCAATAAGGTCTCCCCTCAGTCTCCTCTTCCCCAGGCTGAACAGCCCCAGCTCCCTCAGCCTCTCTTCGTAAGACTTGTGCTCCAGACCCCTCACCAGCTTCGTTGCCCTTCTCTGGACCTGCTCCAGCACCTCAATGTCTTTCCTGTGGTAGGGGGCCCAAAACTGGACGCAGTACTCGAGGTGGGGTCTTACCAGTGCCGAGTACAGGGGGACGATCACCTCTCGGGTCCTACTCACTACACTGTTCTTGATACAGGCCAGGATGCTGTTGGCCTTTTTGGCCACCTGGGCACACTGCTGGCTCATGTTCAGCCTGCTGTTGACCAACACCCCCAGGTCCTTTTCTGCCAGGCAGCTCTCCAGCCATTCTTCCCCAAGCCTGTAGCGCTGCCTGGGGTTGCTGTGACCCAAGTGCAGGACCCGGCACTTGGCCTTATTGAACCTCATCCCGTTGGTCTCAGCCCATCGATCCAGCCTGTCTAGATCCCTCTGCAAAGCCTCTCTACCCTCCAGCAGATCAACACTGCCACCCAGCTTGGTGTCGTCTGCAAATTTGCTGAGGGTGCTTTCGATCCCCTCGTCCAGATCATTGATAAAGATGTTGAAGAGAACCGGCCCCAGTACCGAGCCCTGTGGGACACCACTCGTGACCGGTCGCCAACTGGACTTCATTCCATTCACCACCATTTGCTTTCTTTTGTTTCATTGTAAATCCTGCTTCCCATCCTCAGTTCTGCAGGTTTCTCTTGAAACAGGATGTGGCTTTTCTCTCATGTAAAGTCAGTGTTAAATTCAGCTAGTTACGTTATTCTGTATTAAACTCTTTGTTGAATTACTACATTGAATTATTAAAACTGATAAAAGGCTGGGCGTTGTCACAACCTGACTTTGTAATTTTTATATTAATTGCTTTCTAGTGACCTCATATTGCAGAATGCTTAAGTGCTTTCAGATTCTTTCAGCTAAGATGCAACTTGTTGGAGACAAGTTGCATGACTTGTCTTTCCATCCTTTCTTCCTCCATGTAGTGCAGCTCTTTGCTTCAAAAAAAAAGAACAGTTTAGTGCAGGTTCTTCACCTACATCGATTAAAATTGTGTTTACAACCATGGAATAAATGTCTCAATTGTTTCTTAATTTGACTTCAAACAATTCTGATGTTTTTCACTTCTTTGTTTTCCTGAAACAATTCTAATTATTATGTAGTTCAGCTGAGGTGACAGAAGATGTTCTTGATGTTTATTATCACTTGTACTCTTTTTAATAAGCCCCTGACTAGTCATGAGGAAAGTGTTTGGGGAATGCAATACAGAGAGCCTTTTCAGCTGTTTTATTTCAATGTATCTTTCACAGGATTAAAAAAGAGTTGTTTCTGTTCTTTGCTTTAGGATATTTTTTCTACATGTATCGGTTGCGTTTTGTTTGCTATTAGATATCTGTTGTTGCCTTCCACTTCAAATGCATCCTTCCTCGGGGGTGGTGTTATTATTTCTCAGAAAAGCAAGTCTGAAAGAGGGAAGGTGGAACATTGTCAGTTTTGTAGAAATTTGTAAATCCTCATTCAAGGGCAATTAACTTTGTTGAAAACTGTCTTCTGTAATTCAAGTTGCCTAAAATATGGATCATGTATTGTGCTTGTAGATTGCTAACTATGACAAAGAGAAAAATGCTGTTATGGGAACAGGGATTTGAGATCTCATGGCCTGTTACTCCTCCACACCTGCTGGGCTGCTTATTTCAAACTGTGTTTTCGGTCTCTTCTGGAAGATACCTGCTTGTTTATAGAAACAGTGCTTCACTAGGAATGCCAACAGAATGTTTATTGTGACTACGTGTTAACTCTAGTACAGAAATATCTTGGGAGTCTAATGAGAAATGTTATTACGGCTAGATAAAGCAAGTAGAATGAAGAGATATGACAAATGCTGATTTCTTCTGTGCTTGTTTTTCTTGAAATGACTATTTAGGTTTTTGGGTGTCATCATGTTCCCTCTCCCCTCCCACTCCAAATAAAAGTATCATGTGTTCTCTTTGTTGATTTTTAGGCATTCAAAAGGGATGTTCTTGCTGATTCAAGACAACATAGTTCTGTCCAGGACTCTACACTGGGGATAAGGACATGGGACTCCTCCTGCCAGATTCCAGATGGTTCATTACAACTGACATCTTGGTTGACAACTGTGAAAAGGAACTTTGGAGTATTTTATTTTATTTTTGTGAGAGATCACAATCCCCAAACTGTAGGACATATCAGGTACTAAATCAGATACTTACTTAGACTTTCCATAATGTTATTTCATTGTTATTTGTTTTCTAGGAAGTACTCTAAGCATTCAGATCTTATTCTTTGTTTCTTTTAAGAAATGGAAATTTTTGATTTTGCGTCTTGCACTGTAGCTGATTAATGACAAGAAGTTGTATTTCTTATTTCTTAAGGAAAATTGGGGTGGTTTTGTTATAGCTTTAATCATTAGAGTTATCTTTATATAGTATTTAAAATTATTATTATAAATTATTATTATAAATTATAATTACCTATAATTTTTGTTATTATCCTAATTACCAAAGCTGTCTTTTTCTGTCTTTTTTATTGCTTTTGAGAGAGTACTTGCTTTTATTAAGACTAGTTTTGCTACGTTTAGATGGTAGGATAGTTCCTACATTCAGAACTTGCCCAGTTGTTACCTGGCAACTTAGAAACTTAAAAGTTTTAATGACATTTATGAGTATTTGCACACTTGTTGCATTATGATTCAATTATTTACTTTCAACCCTTTAAAATGAATCTATATGTAACTCTTTTGTCCTTTCAAATAAGAAGAGCTTCCCTTGTTTCTATTGGAAGCTAGTTTGATTTGGAGTATCTGAATGCGCAGGCGTGGTTTTTTTTTTTTTTAAATACAGAAGGGAAAATCTGCAAGCGTTATCCTACAGCGTAGCCCTTAGTTATCATTTGTATAGATGTGTGTTATTATAAGCCTCTTGATAAAAGTGGTTAAAGAGAAAATGATCACACTCTTCCTCTGATACAAGACAGGAAAAAACATCATAACAGGAAGGGGCATCGTTTTTGCAGCAAAATCATGTTTATTTTGGGTAGCTGTGTAAGTATGTAATTTTTTTTTAATTAAGTTAAAATTACTCAGTGATCCACTTTTTCTTTGTCCTAAAGGTTCCATATTTCTTATAGAATTTTAAAATAACCTTTTCTAATGAGGATGTCTGATATTCTTACTGTAAAAGATGAAACTGATGCAATGAAGGGTTCAGAAGCTGAATTTAAAGATACAGACCCAGTTGAAAACCTTATAAAATCAGGAAGTCAGGAGCAGATCCAAGTGGAAAAGGATGAAAATTGTCCTGATGGCAAAAACAATATGCCGGTAAGTTTTTTTCCACTTTGTTTTTCACTAATATATCATAAGTCTGTATCTTGTTCTCCCTTTCTCATGATTGTCTTATGTATTTCTTTGGAACAAGTCTGGAAAACTTGACTGGCCTTAGGAAAGCAAGTAGGATGGTTATTGCTTCCTCTCTCTTCCTTTGCCCCACTTCTTTGTTTATATTGATGTAAATATGAAAGTCAGCCATTTTTAATTGTTTGAAGTAGATGAACCAGACAATTTGTCCGTCTTTGTGTTTTCCTGAGTGCACGTGTGAAGTTGAGTTTTTTTTATATTGTAGCAGAACAAGAGAAAAACTCTGCACTCAAGCTGTCTTTTGCTGTTGCTGGATCCTGACAGAGTTTCAGAGACTGAGCTACATTAAGAATACGCTTTATAATAATAGTGTGGTTTGATCAAAATGCTAAAATGTTTAGTGTTGCTTGTATGAAGAAAGCACTTGGAGCACAGCGCAGCATGTCTGGTGACCAATGTAGGGCTCTTCAGCTATGTGCACCTTACAGGTGGCTCAGGTGTAACTCTTACAGCAGAACTGTACAGTATAAGGCTAAAGTAATTGGATGTAGGTAATCCAAATCCCCAAGTGTCAGAGGAATCAAATCAGCAGAGCTGCTGAGCCAGTAGGTCTGGGTCCTGCCCTAGCCACCAGCAGGAGGTCCAGCCTCTTCTCCCTACATTGAAGGCAGATAGAGCTGGTGAGCTATTATCCATCTCGGCTACTAGCCAGTAGTCCCTGTACCTTCCCTTTTCATCCATTCTTCACTGCTTGACAGTTTTGGTATGTGATTTATTAGGTAGGAAAGCTTAGGCAGTCCTCGTGCATACACCGTAGAGCTGATGCATATAAATGAATGACCTTTGCAAGGCGGGAGATGTACCTATAAAGAAATTGCGGCATCAAATTTCAAGTGAGAAAGAGAGAGGGGGAAATAGTATGAAAATATCTTGTGTTAAAGAAGAACACACCAGTATGGATGTGTTAATAATTTAAGGCAGCAGATTTAATACCTCTGAGGTTCAGTTGTGCAGTTAGTGTTTGTGCTCAAGAACCCTGAGAGATGGGTCTCTCTCACATGGGACAAAGTAGCTAATTCCGGGCTGAGGCTGCCCACTTGGTCATTGAAGACTGTAGGTGTCTTGGGTGAGGTGAGGAGTTAAGGAAAGCAGCTGAAATCTTCTGGCACAGCCTAGAAAATGGGGCAAATTTCTAAGAGAAAACAGGGAAGCTTGTGTTTGACAAGAATAAACAATTTTCAGATAAAAATCTCAATTGAGATATGGGGTGTGGCAGTATTCTCTTATGGATTGAAAAAACAGGACAGTAGCTTATTAGATTCTTGTTATTGAGAACTGAGTTCTTTTGGGAGTAGTTTTGTTCAAGACTAACAATTCAATGTTCCACTGAGTGAAGTAAGCTCTATCTGCTATGTTAAATTGCTTACAAATAAATCTTGTAGGCGACTGTAATAACAATATGGTTTTACATTTTAATATCTGCTGGCTTTATTAAGGCTGGCATCAGTAATTTTATGGAAAAAATAAATCCTTAAAATGAAATACTTCTCCTATAACATATGAGAAATAACTGCTACTGAAAAGCTGGTAGATGTTATAGCTGAGCTGGTGTTTTCTTTAATCAATAGAATATCCCAGTAGTGAGCTTAAAAAATAAATTAAGGTTTATTTATTTTCATACAGTTCAGTAACTTGGAAAAATTTCATTCATGTTTTCTCGTTCAACAAATTTCCGTGTCGAAACTTCTATGAGACTCAAGTGGCAAATCTGCCTTCTTGCAAACAAGTGTCGGTGTAGTCTAGAGAAATAAATCTGTTGGTGCTGTCAATGGTTTGGTGAGGGGCTTGGTTGCTTGGTTTTGCTCTTGTACAGGAGTAATAGATTCCAGATTATTCTGAGATGTTGTGCATTAGTAACTTATTTGTTGCTCCTCACACTGTTTAGGGGTACAATATGAATGAGAAAAATATCTTACTAGAGTACATGGCTACCACTCGATTTCTTCAGGCAGTGTGAGTGGTATAATTGATGTAGAGATTATTAGGGAAAGTTTTTTGGATTGTCATATTTGGAATTGACTGTCAAGTAACATTTAAATGGGATTGGAAATAAGAGGCACTCATATGAAAAAATACCTTTACAGAAGTCATGTGCATGTCGGTACTCTGGTAGTTTTTGTGATCAAAAAGGTTTTGGTTCACCAATCGCTGTTGTCACCTGACCTGGATAAGATTAGGAGGTGGGAGACAACAATTAATTCTGAATCAGCTAGAATACGGGGTCTGAAGTTCGCGTTTGTCACTGGATGATGGGACAGGTAATACTTCATCCACTATGATTACTGCTGCTATGAAGTTAATGTATCAGGAAATATTGAAATAACCTGGATTTATCTTACAGGATAGTGCTTTTTATTCACTAATGGAAAGACTTAGGAAAAAAAAAATATTAACCTTTCTGTAACTATTCACGTTGGCTAAGGTATAATCCAGAAAAGGAGGTATGTTCTTATTCTGCAATCCATGCATTAAGGGAATTGGTGGAAGAAGAATGATAGTCTTGGAAGAAGAGTAATAGTCTTAAATACTGTCATCTCTGCACTGAAAAATAACCATTAATAAGTATATGTAAATGATGATTGCCAAGGCAGTAAAAGACTGAGAAAAAGTAAACTGCATGTCACTGCATATTAGAAAAAGCACTTGCAGGCTGTGGAGAGTAAAACGAAAATACCACCAACAAGAAATGCCTCACGGAAGGATGGAGGCTGGTATGATGTGGGCAAGGCAAATATTGTATTGAATATAATTCTCTTTTGGATTTATGCTACTTAAGCAGATCTCCTTGTCTTTTAGAGGAATTAACAACTAGACATCTCTATCTTTCTACAGGTTTCTTCCCTCCATACTAGCACAAACCTTTGTTTTCTCTGTCTATTCCACAGCTTGAGCTCTCTGAAGCCTTTCTTTGCCTTCTCCCCAGCTGTTTTGGCCTTCTCAGGGTTTCCCTGTCTTTGTCTCCAAAATACGTGACTTAATACTTTTTAACAGATAAATGATCAAGCAGATTCTTGTTTAGTTACTTTTGAACTGTTGAAAATGCCTCTATGTCCAATGGTGAAACTATTTTTTCCATCTGTCATCCTCTACTATGTCATGGAAAATTGCTGTCAGTACTCACTAATACAGGACAGCAAGTAACTGTAGACCATGCTGTTCTTTCCTTCAGTACTACAAAGCTATCTGTGGTTGTTAGGACTGTAGCCCTTAACTGAATTTAAAATTGAGACCTAATTTAGAAGAAAGGTGAAAAACTGGATGTCCTTAGCACGCTCTTTGTTCAGGTCTCTCATGTCACGCCTGTCCTCTGAAACATCCAGATGGGACTTCAGAAATAGATATAGTACTTTCTCACAAAACCTTTCCCACTTCTAAGTCTGCCATCTTGTGCTTGACCTGTTCTTATCCAACTTGTTTAGACAGCGTAGTGATGATAGAGGAAGGTGTGTAACAGCTCCAGATCTGTACTTTGTATTTAATATACATGATCTGTGGAGGTAATTAAGAAAAAATAAAACAGGCAAATACTCCCACTGAAAGCCTGGATATATATGACTGTATGTGTTTGGTAAACGCTATCTTAATTTCCTTTTTATTTTGTAGTTGGAAATGAAGCGGAGTAGTTGGTCTTAAAAGTTGTTGGTTTTATTTTTTAAACAAAAACCTAATCATAATTTTCATTGTGCAATTGTTTAGTATAGTTGCTTTTAAACATTGTCTTGAAATCATGCCCATAATGGCTTTAAATGGGGCATGCATTTATTTTTAATCTTGCTTTCATTAACACAATGTTTTCTCAGGTTGTTAAAAGTGTTTGAGAGCTGCAAATAAAGATATTGCTTAATTTGCACTCACTAATTACATATTCTAAAGTAGCTATAAATTGTTTTTTACACAAATGGGAACACAAAGATGCTCTGTAGGAGCAAAACAGTAAATGCAGAGAAATTAGGACAGAACTGAAATACACAGACTTGAAAAGAGAGAACATGTGCGTTAACAGTTACAGCATGCATTGACTGCCTGTTGTCCTGGAATTCCAGTGGAAATGCAGTTACCCTCAGTCGGCATGGTTTTGCCCGAGAGAGGAACTGTTCCAAATAATCTTCAAGTTTTGTGACTGTAGTTACTGCTGATATCACAGGACTCTAGGGTTTGGATTTCCAGGCACAGACATTACATTGCAGGCCTTTTCTCACATCAGCTGTCCAGCCAGACCAGATTTATTCCCGTGTTTACATGTCAGGTGTGTGGTGCTTATCCCTCACAGTTACAGCTGGATGCGGGGCCTTGCATTTCAGGTTTTGGCATCCTTAAAGTCACACAGGAAAGCAAGGAATCCATGCCTATCAATGGATTGTTTTACAAGGCAGTTGTTTCTAGATAACAAGTCTTAATATGAAAGAGCTGGGGTTGTTCGGCCTGGACAGGAGAAGGCTCCGGGGAGACCTCATAGCAGCCTTCCAATATCTGAAGGGAGCCTACAGGAGAGCCGGAGAGGGACTCTTTGTGAGGAAACATAGTGACAGGACAAGGGGTAATGGTTTTAAATTGGAAGAGGGGAGATTTAGATTAGATACTAGGAGGAAATTCTTTCCTGTGAGGGTGATGAGGCACTGGCACAGGTTGCCCAGGGAAGTTGTGGATGCCCCATCCCTGGAAGTGCTCAAGGCCAGGCTGGATGGGGCTTTGAGCAACCTGCTCTAGCGGGAGGTGTCCCTGCCCAAGGCAGGGGGCTTGGAACTCGATCTTTAAGGTCCCTTCCAACTCTAACCATTCTATGATTCTATAATATGATGGGTGGGATGATACTTACCTCATGTAACTTTGAGGTTTGAGTCATTTCAGTCAAGGGAGAATCTCCCTCCTACAGTGACCCCCCAGTTCTCTGCAGTGGTATTGGTGATGGTCCCTAAAAATTGTCAAGTGCTTATGAAATTGAGTACCATGGTATCAAAATACCTTAGTTTACTACCCTGAATATCCTTTGATTAACTTACTCCCCGTAGGTTGCAAATACCTATCTTAAAAAAACCAAGCAACAAAACAAAAAACCAACAAAACAAAACACAAAAAAACCAACAAAAACCACACCACAAAAAAACCCAGTAACTTGAAATGCAGCTTAATTGACAGTGTCAGTTGGGTTGGCTTTCCAGCCTGGAAACAGAACTGTAATTCTGCAAGGAAAATGGAAGGTGAGATACAACACACCTAAAACGCTTAAAGGAATGTACCATCAAACTCGTCCTATTGTGACTGAAATCCAAAAACCACATTAATTTTAAACATTCCTACAAAGAATTCAGGTTTGATACTAGATCATTTCACTTTCAATATCTCAATTAAATTTTGATGCATTTGCTTCACTTTCTGGCATGAACAAATAAGTTTTGGCTGCAGTGAATGCCTGAGTATTTACTGAGGTAAGGTGAGGAGAAGAGACATGCTTTGTACAGATCTTAATTAAATTTAATTATGATATGGTTCCTGCTTCCCAGAAACAATCTCTTCTCTGTTTTGTTTTTTTTTTTAAATCACTCTTAAAAGTAATTGAAATATGTATGTCTTATCTAATTAGTGAGCAGAAACTTATGTGTGAAGGTTTGGTTAACAATACTAGAAATTCTGTTTGGCTAGTTTAAAATGTCTTATGTCCTGTATAACTCAGTAGATTTTTTTATTTTTTTTTCCTCCCTCCCTAAATGGTGGACCTGGGGTGTTTGTTTCCATATACTCTTTTGAGTTGTATACTGTCTTCAAAGGTTCCAAAATTTTGCAAAAGGTAAACGGTTGCCCAGATGTAGGTTCTTTTGCCTGTTGTTTTGACAGTGAACTGAGGATACCATTGGCAGTGCTGATTTAATTTTAAGTTTACACTACTTAATTTGAACCTATCTAAGATAACTGATGCTGGAGTAATTGATGTGAGGCTGGGAAATCATCCAGTTCTTGAAAGTGTAGGAGCTTTGTATAATAGAAACTGTGCTAGGGCTACGCAGAGTGCCAGCTTTCAATATGCAACATCTGCTTTCAGCGTAACTGATTGAAAGAAAAAAATATTTTGCAGGTAACAGCAAAATTCCAAGTCCCTGTATTGTTCCAGGTATGAGAACATTTGAACTGTCTTTGCTGCTCAAAATCTCTGCAAGCTTCCTTTAAAAAAAAAAAAAAAAAAGATGGGTTAGTTCAGTAAGTTTTCAGTGCTGCTATTTAAAATCCTGTTATATAGGGAAATGAGCTTAAATGAGCTCCCCTTCTGCTGCTTTTCAGCTAAGCTGGCACAGCATCCAAAAAAGATGTTTGAGATTTGAGGAAAATAAGAGAAATAGTGTTTCTTCTGCCTTTACGTGGTAGAACCTTTTACTTTAGGTCAGATGTTGTTTTTAGCAGCATGTATGTCCTACTAAGAAATTAAGGCACTTGATAGACATCTGCTTCTGTGAGCCTCGGGCAGGGAGGGCTGTCTTCATATAGTTACCCCTTTCATAAAGGAGTCCATTATTTTCCATTAAACAACATTTGAAATTTTATTACCAATGTTACTTTTTTCCTTAGAAATACTAGGCCTGTGCTCAGCAAATCCAGTTGTGTTAAGGCTTGTCTCTTCATCAGTTTTAGATCTACAGTGAAACCAGTACTTAAATTGTTATGCCATTGTAAATGCTTCTATTCCCGTGTAACTGTCACAGGGGTTTGAGTTTGTTTAACAGTTTCTTAACTGTATAGTTGAAACTCTTTTGTTAATTCAAATGTACCTTTCAATCATGCATACTGTAGCAAAATTCTGGTAATGCTTTCTTTTAAGAGAAACAATAGTAATAGAAGGATGGATCTGGAACGAGAAAGAGCATATTAATGCATAGTAAGTTACTAAAATAAATGGAAAAAAAAAAATTGTCCAGTAGCCCATTTTAAAGTCTACTTTCATAGCTCCTATGATGAAAAAAAAAACAACATGTTTTAACGTGCTTATGATGGGTCATAATCTGTTCCCTTGGTAGAGGCAATGCTTTTTTTTTTTTTCCTTCATATCATTGTTTCCAGGTAGGTTTCAGGAATAGGAAGAAAATTTATAAAAAGCATGTCATGTTGCCGAGGAAATTAGGACACGAGAATTTAAAATGTAGGAGCTGGCTGAGAGAATAAACTGCTTGGATCTTACTGAACAAGAATAATGCTTGCTTCCTTTTAAAGTCCTGTAATATCTATTGTTGATAAATGAAGATGAGAAATCAAGGACAAGCACAATGAAAATGGGAGAGCATATAATCCTTCAGCTAAAAGCACCTGCTGTTCCTTTCACAGATTTGACCGTCATGTCAGTAATAACTGTTAAAGCTTTCTTTTCTACAGACTTTTGCATTAATAAAATTGTACAATTGAGTTTAATATAAACCTTTTCTGTTGTGCCTGTCATTCAGCGGCCAGTGCAGTCTTTTGGACAGACAGCAAAAAGGTCGAAGGTACGGTAGACTCGTGTGCTGGCATGCTAAGGAAGCCCTTCATGCTTGATGAAGCTTTGTTACTTTGTGAAAAGTACCTTTAGTTTTATTTTTTTGGCATTGAAGCTTTGTTTTATTCTGTTGGATTTTTGTCTTGCCTAGTTGTCTGCTTTTGTGGTTTGCCTTTATATTTTTGGTGGCTTTTTATTGTTATAGAGAGAAACACTTTCCCAAAGATTTTATTTACTTTTCATTAGATGTGCTCTATTGTGCTGCCAGTGCCTTCGAAAGCTGCAATTGCTTGGATATTTTCTTCCTGAAGGAAGTTATTTATTCTATTGAAAATATTAAAAATGCAGTTTTCAACCATTTTGTTTTACATAAAATAAATGGAAAAAGAACGGCTTATGATATATTTATATTATTTTTTATAAGCCATAGTTTTTAATTTTACATACTTTCCTTTAGTCAAACACAAAGTTAAAGTTAGTTCGGAGCCTTGCTGTATGTGAAGAATATCCACCACCTCCCACAGCTGAAATATCACAGGACCTCCAGGTAAAAATCACGTTACTGAAGTCTCTGAAACAATTTGATTTACTGTTCAAAAGAAAATCTCTTGGGTACTCTTTAACTATACAGACACCATATGATTTTAATTTATTTTTTAATACAGCCTTAATAAAGGTGGTAAATCAGATGAAGAACTTGCTGCTTTGTTTTTTTGAACTGTAATGGTTGATATCTGGGGAACAGGAAGAGGGAGTTGTTGTTAGTTGTTTTAACTTTCTAGTGTTACAGTGCACTTGAGGCAGTTTTAAACTGCTTAACTGCTGTCTGCCATCAGTAAGACAGAAAAGGGATGATTAATATGCAGCATAATTTATCAGCTTTTATATTTAGAAAAATTAAACAGTTTTAAGTTCTGATGTTTTAACTGAATTCCCGCATATTAGTCATAATTGCTGATTATTAACAAGTGCCAGAGGTATGTCTGAAAACTGATCTTTTAAGATGTAACACACTTGAAGTTCCTAAAAGCTAGACAAAGTGTGTAAAAATACTTTAGAGAATTAAAAATAAAATCTAGCTTTCCTGACTTTACCTTCATACCAGTCTGATTTTAGCGCAAAATACTATTATGCTTTTATTTCTATAAATGAATGAGGGGCATCAAAATACTTTTCTTGCTGCTCTTTTTTCACTCCTAACAAAACTGAAATGATCCTTAGTGGCTTACTCATAAAGCATGGTGACTTATTTCGCTGTTATTTGAAAAGCTTCTAAACAGTCTTTTTCTGAAAAGTCTCGCTTTCCTTAAGGGGAGGGAACCAGCAGAAAAGCAGGGTGTGAGGGGTTTTGCTGGGGGAGCGGTAATTCAGTTTTGGGGAGGGAGGCAGGTTGAGAACTCTTGTAGATATTTGTCAAGCGAATTAAAACTTTGTAAGATTGAACTACAAAGTATCTAGGCTGTGGCTTGTTTTTTCTTGGGAAAACTAAGAAAATAGTGATTTTTATAGTCCTTCACTAATATACCAATATTTGTTGAGTTGACTAGAGAAATGTTGAAACTACTAATTTGATGAAAATTTAAGTCTTGGATTGGTATAGGTTGCAGAGTAAGAGATTAAAAGACAACAGAAAAGTGAATGCTATTTACAATGATTGACAATGCTGGTTTGCATAAGATTAACAAAATTTACTATGAGATCTAGTTCAAGCTTAGTTGTTTAGCCTGAAGCAGTAGGGTTTAACTTCTTCAGTCACTGTATCTAATTACAGGAGGAGATAATCCTAATTTGATGGGCTGCTCATCCACAGTATATTTCAAACATTAGGATTGTAAAAAAACTCCAGCACTATACAGCATCATGTATTTAATGGCTTAAAATCAGACATTTAGAATAAGCGTTCTCGGCAGATGGCGTTTATTACTGTGTCCTCTGGGAATCTGTCCTTAGCTGCAAACTGCAAGGTTCTTCTTGAGAGGAATTATTGCAGTAGTAGAAGAGATGTAAAGGCCAGTGCTACAGAGTGAATTTAATTGTGTGATAATCTAAGTTTGTACAAAAGGACTGCCATAAACCAGATTGTATATTAAGAAACAAAATTAGATCTAGCTGCAAGTTTTCTTTGGAAACAGTAATCTAGAAAAAATGGCTTATGAATCCCAATAACTATGCAAATGATTGAAAGAACAAATTTAATTCTTCCCTATAGAGTGGAGAAATGCATGTCGAGGAGAAGAGTTAGAAGTAGGAATTAGTTGCAAGCTCTGATGCTGATCCCATGGGGCACAGGTCTTCCATGACTCTCTGTAACAACTCATACAGGCAATTTCTTCACCCGTTTTGCCTTTTTTCCCCAAAGAATCTTTGGGAATGGCATGGAAGAGTTCTGTAAGCACCAGTCGCCTGCTGGTGGCCTCAAATCCCACACTTTCAAAGCACGATGTGTATGCGCTGGTTGAGCTTGGGATGTGTGGGAGGTCCAGTGGCTCGGTAAAGTGAGAGACTGTCTCGCATAGCTCTCATTGGTGGCATGAGAACAACTGAAAAATAGCTTCCAGTTTTGCATTTGTACTTTAAATGGATTTTAAGAGTAAGGAAGAATAAAATTCAGGGTAATGTTGCTGAAAATACTTGAGAATCCCAAGTTTTAATTATTAGAAAGTGTTAGCCTTGATACGGTGAAAAATACACTTACTCAGCTAGGAACTGGGGTGAGTTTTGGGATAACTCTGTAGTCTTTCCTGTGGCTGTTCACCAGTCAGCCCTTCCACACTAGTGTGCCCAGCTGCTCTTAGCAGGGGAAAACTCCTGGGCACATGCCGGTGTAGAAGTCACTTACCGTCACTGCTGGCTGCTTCTCCTCAGGAGGCGGGAGTGAAAGTGTTGACAGACCAGACAAATTGTCTCAAGCAGATCAATTTATTTTCTGATACACTTGTTTATATATTCTTGAGCAATTGCAACGTGGAAAAAAGATATTGTTCCTTACTGAGAAACCTAGGTAAGAGCTCACAAAGTTTTAAGTGTTTAAAAGAACTGGCAACCCTTCACTAAAAGTGATATTAAAGTACAAGCTTATCAATTTATTGTAAGAAGAAGAACATAACTGATTGATTTGATCTTTTGTCTTTGTAAGTACACTAACTCTTTATTCTCTTGCCTTCCTTTGTCTAAATATTTGGTACTGGGGTTGCTCTGATTCTATATGCTCTAGTACAAAGTACAAACACTAGCAAAGGATGATCTATTTCATCTCTTTCTAAGGAAGGGCTGTTTTCACATGAATGACAGTTACCATTATGGGTAACAAGTATATAAACCTTCAAAACCTCAAACCTTTTCTTCTTTGGCAAAATAAAACAGCCCAAAGGTGGGGGGAGAAAGCCAGAGTCTGTAATGTTAGTTTATAGTGACTTGTGTAATTTCAGATTGTTGTTGGATTTAGAGATGGCTGGTGAAAAGCCAAGACCCCAAGATGTAGAGCCTGTGAGTAATATTCTGTAATGTTTCCTGACTCTAACCTTTTTTCCAAGTGTTCTGAGCTGCAGGAATTTGTCAGGGTTTGATGGTTTGGAGGATTTTGCTTTTTGTTTGGCTTTTTCTTGCTTAATCAGGATTTGGTAACAATTTCTTGTGCTACAATGAGGACTTCAGGTAGGTAATCTGAGTCACAGTGAGGAATCTGTTAAATCAGCATGCCAGCAGAGACCTACTACAAACATGGTGGGATTAAAATAATTTTAGGGAATAGAAGTTAAAAGATTTTTCAGCAGCTTTCCAGTCAAGTAGGTCATATTTAATTAGATGCTACAGTTTTTATAGCATGAAATCACAAGAAAGTGCCCTTTGGTACACAGCTCTGTTGTATCACACTTTGAAGTAAATTGGTGGTAGGGATAAAACTGGCTGTTCAGATGGCTGTTCCTTTTTTAGCTCGTTGGGGAAAGGAGTATGAAAATGATTACTTGCTGAAATGCTTTGACTAAACTATTGCTGTGTGCTTTTACTGTGGATGAGTTCAGAGTGCGTAGTCAATTGGTTTTCTAGGGAAGGAAAACCAGACTGAAAATTTTCTCAATTTACTCAGTTTTGTAGAGTATTATTGTAAAATGGAGAATAACATATTGGTGGAAACAAGTCAGAAATAATTTCTTAATAAGACATAAACCATGTTTCTTTCTTCTTCAAGTAACTGTTACGCAGCTACTAGGTGAACGGTAGGTGTAAAGGATTTTGTAGTGACAAATGGCTCATTTGAATTATATTCAGGTTTATGAGGTGAGAAATGCAAAGATTTATTTTGGACTCCTTAGGGTTTGTAGCCAAGTGAATAATCAAGACTAGGAAAGAATTATATGAAAGAGTTCATTATTAGTGATTGGTAATGGGTTTTATTAGACTTGGGTATAGATAATCTCATAAAAGATGAGAAGTCTTCACACTTGTAATGCTGTTTTGCAGGGTGTATTTGAATTAATAAGTTTAATTAGAACATTTAATGTGGGGGGAAAAATCATAATGAGAGAGCTGATAAAACTGAGCTCATTTTTTTTCTTATTTGAAAAAGTTATTCCAAAAATGCATATTGAAACTGGTTTTTAACCATAACTTCATCAGTACAGGGTTCCCATTGCCCAACTCTGAAGGGACCAAGGGGGAGAGAGCGGTGTTGGGGCAGGGAGGAGCATTGCTGTAGGTTCTGCAAGGATGCATTTGCACATGAAAGAGTCTTTAGTCTTGGTGAATCCTGACTATATTTAACTGTGGCCAGCTTACGCGAGTGAGGTCAAGTCTGTGGAATGACACACTTAGGAGAAGCTTAGAGCAGGTGCCTGGATATGGGTAAGAATGGGTTTGAAGGAAGAATGAGTTCTTGGATGGGAAAGGACTAGGTGCAGGACAGAAGAGTGATAGGCAAGAATGGATGAGGGGCAGGTTCTTTGTGCTGGGAAGGATCAGATGCTCTCGGGTGGAGGGCATGACAGCATCAACCCGGTTGGCATCTGGGGGAACAAAAGTGACGTTTGAAGGAGTTCAAGACAAAAAGTAATGGGGGAGTCTCGCTCTTACGGGACTCTGACTCCAAGAGTGTCATTCAGACACATGGTGTCTCCGTTTTCCCCGCCTCGTCTGGTTTTGCTGTCTGAAATATGCTAGTCCTTCACTGACAATCTTGTTAAAGAGTAAAGAGGCATGAAAAACAACTTACAGTCTTCCACTCTTTAGAGGATCATAATGTCACAATGATTTCAAAGGGAAGCTCTTTTTTTTGCTATATGTAGGAAACAGGTTTTATGATGGTTCACCTACTTGTATAAAACCATGGATTTTGAGCTGATTACACACAAAGCTACTCTATCAAAATACACAAGAAGTTAAGAATCTAAGTGTTGATGACAGTAAAGTTTGCGAATTTTGCCTTGATACGTTGCACTGTAAATATTTCCCTCTTTTAGATCTGGTATTGCAAGTCTGCCTTAGATTGAAACATTTGCGGGTTTGTGTGTGTTTTTTTTCTTCTTGGTGTAGACCAAATTGAAACTTGAAACAAGCTTTTATAGTGAAGAACTGTGAAGAATGGGAGGGGGAAAAAAGCATCGTGGATGATGTATTACTTAGAGACTGTATGAAATTTATACATCTGAAAAACTGGGATATTTTCTTATGTGTATCAAACCAGATACTTTGGGTTCATTTTGAAATAACATTCAGGGCCTGGAAGTATGTGTAAATTGTGTACGGTGCTTTCTGTGTCTTCTCTATAGTTTTTGATTTGCTGATGAATAATTTTAGTTTTGTGATCACATAAAGTACATGTGAGATCAGAAAGAATATAGAGGCAATTATTTTCCTTCTTACTTCTTTATTTTGCAGGTAATATAATACAAAACAGTTCTCCTGCAGGTATTGTTTGAAATAATTTCTGTGATGACTGATTTTTACTTTTGACAGGAGAAAATTCAGATCCAGTTGTCACAATCTTTTGAGAAAGAAGAAAAGCCTGCAAAAGATGAAACAGAAAAGGAAAAATCCAGTGATAAACTGTCCAGAAAAATGTTATCAAGAGGTTTGCTATCTGTCCTTCTGCTTTTAAATGTACTGTGTAGATAAGGAATATTTAGGAAAATACAGTTTGCGTCCAGGACATCATTGCATAAACATTACCTGTTTGGTTTTTTTTTTTTTTAGCAAATGAGGCAAATAGATCAGATATCTTTGAGCTGGAGAAGGAATTGGTCCCAGAGGATACAGTGCTTTCAAGGCTCCATCAAACACACGTACTCCAGCAAATACTATGCCTTTCTGGCCCGTCTAGCTGTGCAGATCAGCACGAGGGCAATTGTGTTGCCTCAGTTGTGCCCAAGTGTTCTTTGGAAAACTGACTTTACTAGTCAGTAGAAGTTATTACCTTATTCCTGGGCTTTGTTGTTGCAGGTTTTGCAAAACTTAGGTGAGAATGAAAACTACCGTTGTACTTTTTCTGATCTTTATTCAACAGAAGTCATTGCTCTTGTTTGTTTATTTTACTTTTGATAAACACTAAGATTTTTTTATAAAGTTTAAGAGCAAAGGTGGAACTGCATAAGTAAAAATGACAAGTAGTATGCTTTCACTTTAATACTTCTGAATTCTGGATTGAAGATCTGTTGTATCTGCTGAAAATCTTTTGGTTTTTAACCTGGAATAGAACTGCAAAATTAATGACATAAGCCCGTCTCTGTGTTTCCTAATGCCTTCTAAAGGCAGAAGATTTTATGTACTTGAAGTTGGCAAATCATTGTATAGCTCTTGCTTTAAATAAAGGCTCCAGAATGTTTATCTAAACATCTTGGATCAACTGGTGTGTAAGAAATATCTTTCAAGCTACAATCCTTTTTGAGACAGGCAGCACTTTTTGGTCTTGTGTCCCTCAATTCCATAAGGTCTTCCTCATGTGGCATTTCAGTGCATCTTGTCCCAGCTCGAAGCCGGGTATTTGTGAAATAAAAAGCACTGGAATTGAGAACTTAACTGCATTTATAAGTCTCAGTCTTTGAAATGATGCCTTAAAAAACTAGGGTGTTCTTTCAGAGCTAGCTTGTTCAACCTTTAAAGTACATACCCACTGTCTAAAAATAAAAATAAATAAATAAAAGCCCAAACAAAAACTAACCAAACAAAACCAACAAAAACTCCCACCTCTGCCACCATCTAAAAAAGAAAGTACCCATCATGTTAGGTAATGATAAGAAGTTGAGCACAAAGTGACAAAATGCCTAAGGGAGAGGTAGCTCTTATAAATTCACCCAATGTCTCCTTTGGAAGGTAATTATTTCCCAATTTAGGATATACCAAAATAGAAAATGATGGAATTTAAGCATCAGTCTTCTAGTAATTATAACTAAATTATTGCTCACTTGCAAATTAAGAAAACAAAAGTAAATGATTATTCAGTCTTATAGTTGTTTTACCAGGCTTACCCTATTTTGTTTTTTCTTCCCCTCCTCAAATTCAAAAGTAATCCCAAACCAGAAATGCTCAGAGTTGCTTGGTTTCACTTATACTGCCTTGATAATATATACAGGCACAATTGGTAGTATAGTGAACTCTGCAGATAAAGGAACACCCTCTCACACTTCTTTAGGGAACTAGAAATTCCCTGTGCTCAGGTGGACTTGGATCCCCCACAGGAAAAATCTGGGTCTTGCTTTTGGAGCCTGGATGCTTTGGTCACCCAGTTTCCCACTATGCCAAGAGGCTGCTCTACTGGCAGTGTTTCTTCTAATGAAAAAGCCTGTGTGGATTCCGTCTCCACTGAATCCTATCCTTTTCTGTGCAGTTGTCCCCCCGTTGCTAATGGAATCTAATTTGCAGTGGCCGCTCTCCACAGCGGCCACAAAAAGACCTGGAAGAGCTGGGATGCAGGCACAAGTTTGAGTTGTGCCTAGCTTGAGGCTGGGTTGGCACACAAGTAGTTCTTGGAAGAGACCTAGTTCCAAAAATACCGTTAAAGCACCTCTAGCTTTTACTCCTAAGATCTGGAACTCTGGAAGATGCTCACATAAGGGAAGATTTGGTGTTAAATTACCTCTTTCATTGAAAGATTTTAGAGAACAAAATGAGACTGAATACTTTGTTCACTGAAACCAGAAAGGAGACAGAACATTGTGAGACTTTCTTTTTGAAAACTTCTAAATATTGTGTTGTGAAAAGAAAGTCCAACGAAACAAGGATTTTTTTAGTAATACAAAATAACATTTGTGAAGGTTAAACTGTTACGTTCTGAATGACAGTATTTCTTTGGGCAACACCCAGTAATTCTGTGGGTCGGCTGCTGGTCTGTGGAAGTGTATACAACTGTGCAATGTAGTCTATGGAGAAATCAGGTGACTCAAGGTGATCCACTGCTTCAATTTACATAGGAATTTGTTAGTAGATTGGCAGTGTTACTGAAGCTTTTGCTTCTGTATTACACTTGAATTAGGATAAAGGGGGAGGTGGTGGTGGGTTTTCTGTCTTGTCGTTTTTATTTGTGAGCCTTTTCCCTGGAAATTGCAAATGTTTATTTTTGGGAATCACATGCCTAATAGTTATATAGTATTGATTCATAAATACCGTTATCAGGAATACTTGTAAAAAGAAAAATAGTATTAATGTTTTTTCAAAGTGTAATTTTGGTCTCTTCTGCCCCACCCTTAGATTCCAGCCAAGAATACACAGATTCCACTGGTATAGATCTTCATGAATTTTTAGTAAATACATTAAAAAACAATCCCAGGTAAGCATCAAAAATGCCAACTTTCTGGTTTTCTTTCTTGCTATTGCCTGAGGTATAACACAACCTGGTTTTTGTGTGTGTCCCTTGCATGTCTAACACTGTATGTCAGTTGTTTAGGATGAGATTTCGTTGCACCAATCATTTGCAATTTGTGTGTTATATGAACAGAGGTTCAGGACATTGAAATGGTTTAAGAGCTTTTAGTGTTTAATAAGCAGATAATTAGTTCTTTCTGTGCAGCTCTATCCATAACAAGACACTGATACTATGCCTCTAAAACTTGTACTCTTTCAGCGTCTACTTCTTAGAGACTAAGGTGCCTTCTCTTACTTTTAATCTCTTTTGCTCTGAATTTATAGAATTTATAGGCAAAGGAACTTTTTTTAAGCTGTACCATATAACTATAGTTAGAGATATACATCTGCACATCAGAAACCAAATTTGATCTAATTCAAGTCCATCATTTGCTAACAACAGAGTTGACAGGATTCTGTTTCTTTGAGGTTTGTGGTACATTGCTGTCTGTCTTTTTTGTTCCTTTCCGTGGTGGGGTTTCATACTAGCTCTGTGGCTTATACATACAAGGCAAGAAATTAACTCAGTGGAATTGTGCTGCTGTTGCAAAAGCTATTCCACTCCTATTTCATATTCATTAATATTATAGTTATGATTTCTGATGTGATAATGTATTTGGATTCAATTTTATTGGCAAAAAATGTAAAAAGGGCTGTAATATAAGGGTCCAACATTGTTTTGTCCTATAGAGTAAAATGAGAAAGCACAGACCTCTGCTAGACTCATACTTTGTTTGTGTTTGAAGTCATAAAGCATCCCAATAAAAATAAGAGATTGTAGGTGAAGGTCTGCTGTGGGTTTACATGTGCAATAACTGGGAAGCTTAATTATCTGATGTGCACAAATTACGAACCATGAGACAGTTAATTTCATTACATGTTAATGATTTATGGGAACTGGCACAAGCATTTTTAAGATTCTTGGTTTATGGTGTTTCAGCTAATGTTAATTTCTATCACCTTGAGTTTTAGCTTTTTCATCTTCTCTTAATATCCCATCAGGTTGCAGCATGTTCCAGCTTTTAACCCTGTAGTTGCTGGTGTGTTGTAGTGGTGCCTTGTGTTATCGGTACTCTGTCACTCTGTGTCTCTGTGATCCCATGATGTGCTTCATAATCCAAGGGCTAGTTGAGGCCTCTGCAAATCTTACTGCCCCACACTAACCAGTGGGAAACAACCCAGTCACTGCTTTCCTTCCTCTTGAGACTGTCTTCTCAATGACTGTGCTTTCTGTTGAGCTACCGGGCAGGGATTACTTGGAGGATCTTTGTATTCTGATTTCTGAGATGAAAACAGCATGTTTCACTAGGCGGGTTCAATAAAATATATCTGAGTAAAAAATAAATACTCTGTCCTAAAAATACTGCATTTGACATCTCCTGGTCCTGTTTACAGTCTGCCACCATCCCTTGATCACAGATCTTGTCTGTGTATTCTTAAGATGAATACAGCTGCAGTTATTGGAGTGTCTCATTTGTGAGTTGCTGTGTTTTTATTTTCAGGGACAGAATGATGCTGCTGAAATTAGAACAGGAAATTTTAGATTTCATTGGTAATAATGAGTAAGTACTGTACTCTTATAGGAAAAAAAGGAATTCAAGAGTGTTCCTGTTATTAAATAAAGGTACTATTCCTTTCTTTCAGAGTTCCAAGAAAAAAGTTTCCCCCAATGACATCTTACCATAGAATGCTGTTGCACAGGGTAGCAGCTTATTTTGGATTAGAGCACAACGTGGACCAGAGTGGGAAGGCAGTCATAGTAAATAAAACTAGCAATACAAGAATGTAAGTGTAAAAGTCTTGAAAAAACTTTTTGATGTGTAGATTTAACACCTGGGATCCATTATGCAGTGATGCTGCATCTGTAGCACCAGGGGTCGATCTGCTCATGGGGAACCAAGCATCAAGGAGAGGTAGTTGCAAGATCTTTACTGCTCGTGTTCCAGTGTTGCGTGTGTGATAATGTGATGTTTCATGTTTAAACTTTTCATGGGAAACAAAAAAAAGGATATTATCTGTAACTTCAGAATTTTTGTTTCTTTTCTCACAGAGATGCATTGCTAACTTTGTTTCCGTGAAATAGGAATTTATAGCAACTATTTACCTGTTTAAAGATTTACACCAGTAAAGCGTACAAAGTACATTCTTTGTTTCTTTTGGAAAGCAGAACCAGCCCTTAACTTAGAACAGGGTCATTTCTGATTTGGTGAAGGGAGGGGACAAGACTTGCACAACTTTGCCTTTTGTACTGTAAAAACTGGGAAAATTCAAGCATTGGAGCCTTCTATTGGAATAATATTACTTGCAGCTCTCACCTGACCTTACGAAATAAATGTAGCAGGGAAGACAGAGCTCAGCAGTGGAAGTGTCAACCAGGTGAACGAGTCATGGCACGGTGCTTTACTGTCAGGGCTGGGGAGTTCTTGGAGAAACCTCGAGGCAAATCCATACTGCAAAAAGAGGAGCACTGGGGCCACAGCAACTGCAAAAACCATGTGTAGTCAACCTTTTCATTCAAAGGACCCAGCCGTTCTCACTGTCTTCTGCACTTGCTCTGTCTCTTCATTCTCTCTCAGAAAGGACTAATACGTTGGTATATTGATGCCACCTACTTTCTAGTTTTAACTTAAAGCATTTGCCTGACACCATTTGTTGTTGGTTGTTGTTTCTATTTTATTTTTTTTTAAATACTCTATGATTTGAACATGAAAATAGGAGTTTACAGCTCCTGCATCCTAATCCCAGTCTCTATGTATACTCTCCATAGCTTTGGGAGGAAAAAAAGTCTAATTATCCACCCTAATTTTAGAGTCACTAAAACTGAAATAATATGCCACACTGAAATTTCACTTAAGTATACAGTTCCCCCCTCAAACGTTTCTAGAAAAATATATATAGCCTAAATATATGATAAGTAACTTATGTATTCATGTATGTGGTTTTGCTTTGGATATACATTCTCTATCTAATTTGACTTACAAAGCCATACACTTGAAATCTGTTGCCTTTGCATCTTCCAGCATCTCTAGACTGAAGCTTCAATCCAGCACTTCAAGTGTGGAATAAGAACTATTAAAAGATGATTTCTTCAATTTCATGCTTTTTTTTTTTTTTTTATTTCTAGATGGTATTTAAGTAGCTTATGGCCTCTGGAAGCCCCCTGTAGGTGTAGTTACTAATTAGCAGGCATTTCATCTAACCTGCAGACATCAAGATTCTTAATGTTTTCAGTATTCTTATTTTAAATCACTTTGGATATAAAATAAGAATTTAGAAAGAAAACCTTGGAGATCTGCTCCATGTTGAATAAAATCAAACTTACCTTTTCCTCATAGGCAGATTCCCGGCTCCATCGCCGATCAGTGATGTTACTGACATCGACAACCCAGTGCATACTGGGACGTCTCAGTGGAGTGGGAAGTTGGTGATTGCAGGGCAGTAAATTCAGGGACCTTTAAAAGAAAGAGGTAAGACAGTCTAAAGGTTCTCTGAAATGCCTGCTAATTATGTTTGGGCATCCAGTAAGGAATAGTTAGGCTGGGCTGTCTTATAGAAAAAGATCTCCTGATTCTATACAGATGTCCTGGGTAATGAGTAAAGAAGCAGAAATAGAGAAGAGTATATACCTATGTTTTATCTTTTATTAGGCAAATATTTCCTGACTGAGAACTTCTCTTACGATAGTAGTAATTTTATTTTCTAGGTGCTTGGTATCTATTTTTAGTAACAAGAGATTGTGAAATATCTGTAATCTGTTGTTTCATCCTCTCACTGTGATCTTGTGAAGCTCTTGCTTGCCTGCACTGTACTGTTATTCTTCTCCTGCTTATTTCTACTTAATTTTGTTTTAGAAGTCTGTAAGTTTCAATGCTTTCTCCTCTATCTTCTTATCTCCTGTTTTCCCTTGAAATGAATTCTGAGGTATTACAGCTCTAGCAGAAAGCACTCATCTTCACTTCCATGCATGCCCAATATCCATTGCATGGCACCAGGCTGGATGCAGGAGCACTTCTGATTCCCCAAAGGCATGGGGTTTGCTTGCCACCTTAATTGGAGATTGAAACAAAAGCTTTGAAGGAGGAAGAGATTTTAAAAAAGCAGGTTTGTTATGCCTCAGGAACAGGACTTGTCAGGACTAAACATCATCTTACAGTTTTGATACCTTTTTGTATTGCCTGGACAACCAAAATCCATCACTTCAGTTAGAATATTAAATATATTTAATGTTAACCTTGATTATATTTCAGTTTGTTCCACTGTCTATAGTATATGTTTACAAAACTATAAATCTTTTCTTTCTAATGACTTTCCATAGACCTGACCAAAAGTTTTGTGAGCATATAAAGGATGAGAAGAGTGATGATTTCCAGAAGCGATATATCCTTAAAAGAGATAATTCTAGTTTAGACAAAGATGACAACCAGGTAAATATCTATGGATTGTTTCCTTCCATTTGCTGTATTTGACTGTGCATTTATACTATTTTCCTGTAGAAGTTGACACTGTATTGCTTAATTTAGATGAGAATACGATTAAAAGATGACAGAAGAAGTAAATCCATAGAAGAACGCGAAGAAGAATATCAGAGAGCTAGAGAGAGAATATTTGCACAAGATGTATGTATCAAAGAAAATCTTATGGTGTTTTGTATGAATACTTCACACACAGACATGCACAAGTTGTTTTTGTTAAAAGATACTTCTTTCCAGGAAACTCCCTGTATCTGAAGGGGACTGAGCAGATAGGAATCAGTAGTGTGACCTGAGGGAGTTTTAAATGATATTGAAGTTACTGAGAAATTTTCTGGTTTCTCAAATTGCTACTGTATGAAACTCAAGCAACCTTCAAGAATTATTTTGGTGCATTTATCTAGCATTACCTATTTCAAGGCATTATTTTGCCCCTTACTGAAATTTAAGTTACAGAGTTTTGGTACTCCAATCATTTCAGTTGTTACTGAGAACAATAATTATTTAAAAAACAAACAAAACCCCAGAACAAAACCAAAACGTTGGGTTTTTTTCCTCACTTGTGTCTATATCAAACACATCTTATGACTAGTCACAGTAAAATGATTTGATTTCCCATATGTGACATTCCAGTCAGAAATGCAGAAGTTCAGTCTCTCTTGATTGGAGTTATCAAACAGGACAACGTTGTAAACTATAATTCAATCACAAGTATTGATTGTATTTAATTATATTGAGTGAAACAGAACAGATATGTCTTCAAAAATATGTGTTACTTCTAATAATCTGCTTTTGACATTTATCTGTAGCTCTTACACATCCAAAACATTCTTGTTCTGAAGAAAGAGTAATGAGCTCTGAGAGGCTAATTTGCTATATCCAAATGTTTTCAAAAAGCCTTTTTTTTTACCTTAGTTACAAACCAAAAGAATGGACTTTTGGATATAAAATTGCCTTTTCCTTTTCATACTCATTTAGCATGTATTGTACCCTTAGAAGCTCTGTACCAAATGTTAGAAGTCACAGTCAAGGACAACCATAATCAAAGTTAATAATAGCCTTTTTGATTGTATATTCTGTCTGCTTTTTAGCATATGCGTACTTGTACCTAAAGAATTCGGTACAATTATTGCAGTAGCCAACGACATCTACTTCACACTTTCAAGCAGAAGACAAGGGAACTCAGGTGGTGGTAACAGATTTGTGAAGTCCCACATCAGCTGGAAGATGCTTAAGGCAGCGAAAGGCCCAATGGAAGAATTGTAACTTCAGAAAAATACTGATATAAACAAAATGCTCAGCACTGTAACTATTCTAATGCTAACTTTTATTTCCTGCGGATGGGCCTTTTTATATTGTCTTTTTTTTTTTTTTCCATAAGACAAATTATGCACCAAAGAGGTTAAGTTTTCAGGTAGCTTAATATAATGAGGATGCTGTAAAAGCCCATGTATAGTTTAAAAGACTCCAAATTGCAGCATGTTTTGTTACTGCGCTGTAGTGGGGGTTCTAGATGCCATTTGTATTAATTTCTACACTTCTTTGCCCCTCAGTCCCTGTGTTCCCAAGAGAATTATTTCACCGATAAAAGGTAAGAAAGTTTGCAGTTTAATTCTATTTAATTTTCCTATTTTCTTAATAAATATTAAGCTATCTTATTAAAATGTCAACAGAATCCAGGAGGAAGAAACTAATAGTACACAACAAAGACGGCAGATACTTAGGTATTTGATGCTTTCTTTAAACAAAAAATAAAATCCCAAAGTATTCTGCATGCATTTCACCTTTTCTTTTCTTTCTTTTTTTTTTCTTTCTTTCTTTTCCCTTATTTTGCAATTGATGCTTGTGCTAAAAGTTTAGTTTATAACTTACAGAATCAATAAGGAAGCATCAGGGAGATCAGCCAACAGCCATCAGAGCAGTACTGAGAATGAGCTGAAGTATTGCGAACCCCGGCCCTGGAGCAGCACCGACTCCGATAGCTCCATCCGCAATCTGAAGCCAGCTGTAACGAAAGCCAGCAGCTTCAGTGGGATATCGGTCCTGACAAGAGGAGATAGCTCTGGAAGCAGCAAAAGCACAGGCAGGCTGTCTAAGACAGGTATAATAAAATCTGTACAAATGCATAGTTCCGTAGCAGTGAAGTACCTGATGGTTTGATGTGTGATGCGTATTATTGCAGGTGTGTACGTGTGTAGGGGCCTCAGTCTTGTGGGTGCTCCCCGTGTACAGCTCCCGCTGGGCGCGTTGGGTGCCCTGTACTGCATAACTGCCCTGCAGAGCTAGGATTCAAGGAACAAATTAAAACAAATTAAACTTTTAACAGTGGAAGTAAAATTTTAAAGTGCATTATAGATGGCTTTAAGCTAAATCCATTCTACTCTATTCAAATCATAGAAGGATTTGAAAACATTTATCGACCTAAGTGCTTTATACAAAATAAAAATGTAGGGTTCAACTCTTTAGTTTCAGTGTTGCGGTGTTTGGGAAACTGTGGGCTGCTGTCCTCACAGCTAGGGAAAAACAGCATTAAAGCCACGAATTGTTAGTTATATTTGTTGTGTTGTGTGTCAGTGCCATTGTTAAATTTAAATGAATATTGCTAAAAAGCTTACTGAATTTTTAGATTGCCGAAAAATCAAATCAGTGGAACAAAGTGTAGTGTTTAAGATTCAGAAATGGGGGGGGGGAAATACTAATTTTATAAGATTCTGGGTTTCAAAGATGTGTTAATAAATAATGTCAAAACAAAATCTCGGAAAATATGGATATAAATCTTCTGTCGGTCAAAAATGAAGTGTAGTAAATATTTGTTTCCCAAATGCCAATGTAATTTGATCCAATAGATACTCTTGATTGTGGAGAATTTTGAGGCTTGTAATACATGGGTGGGTTATGGATGCACGACTTCAGAATTTGAAGCAGAAATGTAAAAAAGCAGAATATTATTGCTTGGCTTTCATCTTATTTATAAAACTTATCTCTGAGGATCTGTTTAAATTTTTTGCTTTCCCTTAAACCACCACTACCTTATAGGTATATCCCCACACTTCTATATCTTAATGCAGTAAAACATTTACAAATTCCGTTTGTCTGTTGTATATTTGTATAAAAAAAAAATACATTCCAAGGTACTTTCCATATGCTGTAAAATTGTGCCTTCATATTGAGTTATTTCATTTAGGAACGCAGCAGTACTATTTGGCACAGCTTGGATAGAAACTACGCCCCGACAATAGTGTGTATATATAAAATACATTCTTAGCTTTATTTTCTAAATTTCAAGAACATAAATGGATTCTTAAAGTTACACCGGAAACTTTATTTTGGCATTGTGAGAGTTAACTTTCAAAGTTCAGGATGCCTGTCTTGATGGTGGTTGCTTCACTGCAGTTACAGGTTGTGGTGATTTTTGCATGTGTTGAGATTGGTTTTGTTTGTTTATTTTGATCAAGGATGTAATTGGCTTTAATTATGTTGGCTTCAGCCTAATTTCTCTACATAATCTAGAAGTGGATATGCTCGTAAACAAATCTAATCAAAGTAGCTCAGGTCAGGTGAAGATTGTTTTGCGGAGCTGGGGTATGCTTTTTGCCCAGTTTAGCTTTGCATTTTGCTTCATCTAGCAATAGAAAAAAAGCTTAATAGTCAGCACCAGCAAACTCTTCGAGGCAGACTGTCTTTGCATACATGCAAGTAAAAGGGTTACAATTAGAAATTTATATGAAGGACTGCAAAGTAACTTCAAACAGTAGATAAATTTCGTCACAGCCCTTTTTGAGTCTTGCTTTCTCTTCTAGATTGTATAGAGGCTGCTAATGAGGAGTTCTTAAATTTAAACAACTATATTCTGTTTCCAAGTACTGCAAGTATCATAGCAGAGACTATAAAAAGTATGATAAACCGTATACCTAGAGATGTAGGTATACAGAGATCTCGAAACAGTGCGATTTTACAGACTTCTCCATATTGGACTTTTGGGATATTGCTTTCAGCTGCATGCATTGGCTTTCAGAAAGCTCAGGGTCTGGTTCTCTACTGCCTTGCAATGTTTATAGTCATTCATATCTGTAAAACGATTATCGCTTTCAGGCAGCTATTTCATACTCCTTTTGAATTTCGAATTGTTGCACAAAACTAGGCTAAAGCTACCGTATTACATCATTTTTTCCAGCTGTATTCTTGATTTCAGTCTGAAAATTGTCAGAGGAGAGGGGAAAAATAGTTTGGGGTTTTTTAATATTCTGCAATTTGTCCAGCAGGTGAGTCAGAGAAGATCTCTGACATCTAGTAGTAAAAAGAACATGGTCATTGCTTGCAGGCGGGCTGTGTCTGCAGAGCCTGGGAATTTAGCTGGCCTATCTGAAGGGATGTCTGCATTACCCCACGGCCTGCACATCCGCAAGAGCTGGATGCTGCCTGTTCATGCATAGTTTTGGAATAAGTGTCCGATCTCTTAAATGAATTGCAGATGAACTGAACGTTAGCACGTGTGCATGTGTACAGGCATGCATTTTCTGCATAGAAAATCGGAGCTAGATATGAAAGCCTGACTTTACAATGCAAAGCAGTGCTGAACTGACCCTTGGTTCACAGAAGGGATCTGGTAATGGTATTCCAGGGGAGATGAAGGGGGAGTTGATTGAAAAGGCCACTGTTTAATAATGTACTTAACGCTTAGCTTTAAGGGTAAGCATTTACAAGTATGTATTTTAAGTGAGAATGCTGTTTCTGTCTCTAGGTAAAAACAATTTCTCGTTACTCCTTTCCTAGGTTCAGAGTCTTCTAGTAGTGTAGGGTCATCCACGGGTTCTCTTTCTCACACCCAGCAGCCTCTTCCAGTGCCAGCTCTAAGCCAGCCTTCTCATGGCACGCCTGCCGTCTATCCAACTGCCAGCACTAGTAACTCTCTTTCCTTTGATGGTGGCATAAGCGGGCAAGTGGCACCTACTAGCACTAGCTTCTTTTTGCTTCCCTTGGAAGCGGCAGGCATTCCGCCTGGCAGTGTTCTGATCAACCCTCAAACAGGTTGGTACACGCTTGTGGATGTTTGTGTTACCATTGAGAACTTGGAGAAAAATGCACGAGTGTTTACATAAGATGGAATGTCAGTATTGTCCTTTCTTTTTCGCTTTATTTTTCTTTTTCTGTGGTTGTGTGTGTTCAGTGCACTTAATTTAAAAAGAAAGCATGACTTCTAGGATCAAAGGAATAAGTAAACTCACTTAATTTTTCTCTAGTAGAGTTTTAACTTGCATGTAAAATTTTAAAAAGTGACTTGCACAAAATATGAAAAACCAATGATTTATTATCCAGAACACAGAATAACTTAAACTAAATTGGTTTGGCTTTTTGGGGGGAGAGGGTGCTACTATAAAGCAGTTTCAGTGAGGGGAGAGAGCCCAAAGAAGGATTTGTATTTACTTGAAAGAATTTATCATCCTTTATCATCCTTCATTTTGTTTGTCACAGCATATTCTCGTGTCTCTGTGCTCATGATGCTGACTTAGAATTAAGTGAAAGAAATAAGCGTGAGATTACATGCTATTTCTAAACTTCTGTTTGTCAGTTTAAAATAGGATTAAATCAATGTTGCTGTAATTGGCTAATACTGATAATTTTAGTAAGTAGTAGGAAATTGATACTTTATAATGTAAATGCAAGGAGGTGTGTAACTACTTCTCTGGATTAAATGACTAGTTAGCATTCTCTTGGCAAACTTTTACTTCATTGTAGAAGTTAAATCCTGAAAATTGTAATTTATCTTTTATGTAACACATTGTAACCTTTGGAAATTTGTTTGTTATATATTCATTTTAGATTAAAGATTTGTTTTCCTTGTAGAAAAGAAAATAGGATATATTTGTAGATGGACTTTATGTTTGAATATAGCTGCACGTGATGTTTTAAACGAAATTTTTCTCTTTGGGGTTGTTAGAATGATCTGTTATTAAATAATTTCTCTTCTGTAACTAAAAGGTTTAACATTGAAATAGATACATTTTACTTTTCCCTTAATATAAATCGATTGCTCTTGCAGATAAAATTTGATTTTTTTTTTTTTAATATTTCTGCATATCGATATGCTGCCTAAGGTTTCTCTTAAATGCCTTACTGTATAAATTAATAGTTTAAGCCAACCCTGCTAAAAACTTGGTTACAAATGACTGGCTGTAGCATCTAACTTTCATGGATAGCCATTGGATCTGGAGGAGGATGTATTTGCCGTGTTAGATCTAGGTTCTGGACAATAGCACTATAGACTTAGTTTTTCGAGTTCTAATGTGATAATTTTACATCTTATGCATGGATTTTCCATTGTGTTTGACCATCTGAAGATAAATATGATGATTAGTGAACAAGTTCTGCTAGAAAAATAAGTGGCTTTAGTGTTTGTGTACACAAAGTGTACTTTGTACTCTACATTAAATACGAAGAATGTTGGCTGTCATTTTTCATATTGAGGTTATAGCATGACCATGCTAAAATCTTTAGTTACTGTACAGCACAACAGATATTGCAGGCACTGAAATGATACCATCAGCTTTGAAGTGCTTTCATGTAAAACATGAAACAGTTTTGTCATTTAAAAAAGAGCAGGCTTTGAGGCATCTTCATTTCCGTTATGTGCCTGTCAGTATTTTGCATGTGACTGGTTTTGCTTTCTTCCTCCTGTCCTGTTGGTCATTTTCCCTGTTAAGTTGATGGGGCTTCCACAGAGCAACAGGGAAAGGCAGAGAAATAAATGGGACTGTGAAAGCTTTTCATTTGGAAAGCATCTTGCGCTTCCACCCCCCGCTCAGAAAAGGCAGCAGAACTGTAGACTTGACTCTGATATTCATTACAATTAGCTTGATTTTCAGATTGTGGATCTTCCCACGTTTTACCCATTTTTAATGTATTTAAACTAGTCATTAATAATCTTTCATAACAGAAGACTATATTAATAGCTAATGAGTGTCTAGTAGAAGATAAAGTACACTTCCAGAACAAGCAATATCTAGGTTCGGATAAACTTTCAACGTACCGTGTACTCGAATCATCATATTCTCTAACTGTTCATCTGGCTTTGTTGTTCCAAATGACAGAGTTCAAAAAGCATAGATTAGATTCTCAGCGTTTCTGACAGAGGATCTCGTGACCTTTGGTCAGCAGTCGTTCTTCTCAGTAGCTGAAGGGGGTAATTAGGAAAAGACAGTTCTTATTCAGCTGCTACAGGAAACAAGTTAAGCTCCTGTGATCACCAGAAAGTAGTAGAAGGAAATAAGAAAATCTGACTCCCTATTTATGCGAACATTCCCAATTCCTGAGCATTAAAGAGAAGCGCATTAAGCTAAATTGAATATAGCTCGATCACCTGCTGTCCAGCTGCATAATATGTAACTTATTTTTGCAAATCCATTGATGCTTCCTCTCTCTCTTGCATTAATGACATCGGTCCTCTCTTCAGGAACTTCGACGCTTTCACGTTGGCCAGTTGGGTTTAAATATGATGGGACACAGAAGTCTGAAGGAGCATTAGTCTCCTCTGACAGGACCCCCGTTAGGGTGCAAAGGCTTCAGTCTCAGGTTGTACCTTGCTGGAAAGAATATCAGACAAAAAATATTTATATTGGAGGAGAGAAATATTTATGTCAGTATCTGGAGCTTAAGCATCAAAACAAGCCAATGCAGGACACGTCATTAAGCAGCTCGGACACAGCCCCTTGCTAGCTAATCTCATGTTCCTTTGATTTGTTAAGTTTTTTCCCAGTCCAGGCACCAAAACAAATCACTGTTTATAATTCACTTTTGGTTTGTTTTTAATTATTTTTCATTAGTCCACTGTTGTAACATTGAAGTTTCAAATTATTAAATAGGAGAATAATACTGTATTATTTAATTTGAAAGCTAAAAGCCAGTTAATCTATGAATAGGGGAAGAGAGTCCTTTAACTATAATAACATTAGCGGTTACGGGAATACCACTGCAGCTACTGCTTTTATACATTTTTTTAAAAATATTTGCCTTTAAGCTCTCCTGTGTTCTGATCGATGTTCAACTGATTAAAGGAGATACATTTAATTTCCGTTTTAAAGGTCCTTGAAATAGTATTTTCAGTAAGGTTTTCCTTTATTACTCCTTCCCTTTTCAATCCACTTAATTAAAAATGAGTTTCAGACAAGCAGGATGCAGCAAATATTTATGTGTTCATTAAGTAAAGATTGGGGTATCTTTGTTTACCTTAAATGTTTTGGTTTTTAACTGCATGTAGTTTGTTAAATGAGGCCTGTTTAGTCATTGTATTGTAAATGTAGTTGTGGGGATTTGGTATAAGTCTCATATAACTTCACTTATATTCACATTTTATTATTTTATTCATTTTGCCTACTGTAAATACATTTGCCTTTATTTTCTCCAAAGTTAGATGATGCAGCTGGCCGTCATTTGGTTATCTTTGTTCTCTTTCACCTGTTCAGGTCAGCCATTCCTTAATCCCGACGGCACTCCAGTTGTGTACAACCCTCCTACGCCTCAGCAACCTGTTAGGACCCAAGTGCCTGGACCTCCGCAACAGCCACCTCTTCCCGCACCACCTCAGCAGCAGCCAGCGGCTAATCACGTCCTCTCACAGGTGCACATGTCAAACACGTGGTGACCGATCTGTCCTATTGGTTTCTGGTAACAAGGGACCGGTAGGTTGGTTCTGACGAAGCACAGGTTAAAAAGTAATAGCTACGCAGGTACCGGTAACTGGACTTTTCCCCCCCCACCGTCCTCAGCACTATCAGTTCTCCTAATAACTGACCGTTGTAGGCAGCCTTTTCTTAAAAATATAGAAGATATATATCTTAGTATGAAAATGTGATGGTATCAAGATAACAAGCCTAAATGGCTCTGGAGAAGAGGCTCTGCCTTCATCCTTAGTCCCACCATGTGGTTATCCCTGGCATTAACAGTGATACAGTCAGCAATCTGGGAAGAGAATTGATTCAGCTGAGATCTTTGTCTCCTTGTCTTAAGGTTATTTTTCAGCCAGAGGAATTCTTGGGCTGTCCTACACGAGCAGTGCTGATGGCACAAAAGTAGCAGCTTAGGACTGGTAGAGTATGAACGCCTCTTTAGTAGCACTTTGGCTTACTCCGCTCACAAAACTGCACGTTGAAGTACAGGATGTATTTTTATCCTTCTCTTGTACAAAAGGAATTTAGTAAAATCAGCCAATTAAAGATGACCTCAGCCCTTGAAGAGGAAGGAAAAAAAGCCAAGAGTGCATATGGGCAGGAGAAGGGAAGGTTCTACCTCTTTTTCACAGCAGCTATTTCAGGCACCAAGCTACTGGCTATAGTCTCCTGTGGTATTTTCAAAGTGTTCGCAAATTTTATCAACAAGTTAGTTATAGAACTTCATCTAAACCTTTATCTTTGTTCATTTTCCCTGTTTAAATCTTCTGTTCAGGATACCTGTGTGTGCTACAGTAGAGATGGTCTGGTTTGGAATGGGGTTCGTTTGTACTCTTTCTCCCTAGTTCTCTGCTAGTTTATGGAAGTGTCTATGTGGTATTAGCAGTTTTCTTCAAATTCTTTACTACTTCTATGATTGCCTTCCCAATGGGTACTGGAGTTGAACCCGCTCAAAATATTATCAGCAATGATACCTCTCTGATGTTCCAATAACCATAATCTAGAGAAAGTATTTTAGTATTGTTGAATAAGTGAAAGTAATACATTTTAATCTGTGGTTAGTAGTAAATGCAATCTGTCTTTAGATGCTTTGAAGCAACTCATTTAGAATGCAGTTTTTATCTTATAATTTCAAAAAGTCTCTCTAAAAGAAATAGCAAATGTTAAATAGAAGCAATTTGCTGACTTAGAGCTAATATAACGTCTAACAAATAAAGCAAATGTATTTCTACTGGGAGACTGAGATATTGAAAATGACTTCTGTTTTAGTTCTATGTGGTCTTGAGGTGAAAAAGAAGTATCCGTTCCTTTTCTGGTCATGGAGCATAGTTGCTTTTTTTCTATTATAAAAGACTTTGACTTTGTTTTCGCTTCTCTTACTCTGATGTTAACCTTGTTTATAAACCTGTTATTTCTTCAGCCTCTGCGGCCTCTGCAGCCTTCTTCCCAGCCTGTTCAGTACCCTGCAGTCTCTTATCCACCCCCGCTCCTGCCAGCCTCCTCTACACAGCAATATTCTGTGGTATTACATCTTCTCTTCGTCTCCTCTCTGCGTGGGTTAATCTTTAGTGGCTGCTGACCTTTGCTTGGGTGTTTGTAAGTGGCGTGTGATAGCAGTGTAATGACTGGCTGGCTTTTCAATCACAGTAAAATATTACCCGAGTGGGGGAAAAAGTTCTCAAGATTTTAAGGCATTTATTTCAAGTTCAGCAGAAATGTATACAATTAAGGCTATATCTATATATCTCTATATTTAGATATATATAATTTCCCCTTGTAAAGGAACAGCTTTTCATTGCTATTTTTTGTTACGTTTTGTTAGCCAGTCAGTACCTTTTTGTGTCTCTGGATTAACCTCTTTCTGTCATTTCTTCTCGTTTCTTTGTCTGCTCTTTCTCCTGCTGAACCCCAATCTGTTTTGAGGGATCAGCTCTTCTGGTTTTTTGAGGTTTCCTTTTTCTAGCCTCTTTACCAGAACTTTTAACACTCCCACTGCACTAGGATCCCTTATTTAATGCATAGAAGCTGGACATGAAATATCTTAGTCTTTTGTGTTTAAAAGGGGAAACAAACAAACAAAAATCCCCACACAAATTGAAAGTGAAACCTAGTAAAGGAGAACAGTTCAGATTCTGCCTTGGATAACTCAAGTCCAAGTCAAAAATTGAGGCTTCCCAACTCCCCAGACTGCTCTGATACATGAATGCATGTTTGTGTTGGGTTTATGTGGCAAGGTTTTGGTAGCAGGGGGTGCTGTAGGGGTGGCTGCTGCAAAAAGGGACCAGGAGCTGCCCCCTTGTGGGACAGAGACAATTTCAGGCAGCTCCAAGGCTGACCCTGTGCTGCCCAAAGCTGAGTCAGTCATTGACGCTGGTGGCATCTCTGTGATAACACATTTGAGAAAGGGTCAAAACCGCTGCGCAGCAGCTGTTAGGGAAAGGAGTGAGAAGCAACTCTGCAGAGACCAAGGTCAGAAGGAGGAAAGGGAGGAGGTGCTCCAGGGGCTGGAGCAGAGATTCCCTTGCAGAAACCATTGTGAAGCACGTTCTCCCCCTGCAGCCCATGGGGGATCATTGTGGAGCAGATATCCACCCTGCAGCCTATGTAGGATCCCATGGGTAGAGAGGCCCTGGAGGAAGCTGCAGCCCGTGGAGGGCAGGAGCTGGCTCCTGGGAGGACCTGTGGACCCGTGGAGAGAGGGGAACATGTGGAGGAGCAGGCTGGCTGGCAGGGCCTGGGACCCTGTGGAAGGGACCCACACTGGAGCAGTTTGTGAAGAACTGCAGCCTGTGGGTGGGACCCCACGCTGGAGCAGGGGAAGAGTGTGAGGAGGAAGGAGCAGCAGAGATGAAGTGTTATCAACTGATCACAACCCCCATTCCCCGACACCTGGGGGAGGAGGTAGAAGAGTTGGGAGTGAAGTTGAGCCTGGGAAGAAGCAGGGGGGTTGTGTTTTAGGTGTTTTAGTTTTGTTTTTATTTCTCACTATCCTACTCTGTTATTAATTGGCAATAAATTAAATTAATCTTCCCCAAGTCAGGTTTGTTTTCCTGTGGTGGTAATTGGTGAGTGATCTCCCTGTCCTTTTCTTGACCCATGAGCTTTTAATCTTATTTTCTCCCCCTGTATTGCCATGGATGGGGGGAGTGATAGCGCAGCTTGGTGGACACCTAGGAGTCAGCCAAGGTTAACCCACCACAGTGTTATACAATAGCTATTTTAGTATGTATTCAGAGTTTTTTTTGTTATTATTTTCAGCATTAATCAGAAATATCTTCTAATAATAGATAGATACAGATTTATCAGTAGCCCTCATAATTAAAACTATATTCTAGCTGTTATCTGTACTTTAGGTACATAATTCTAAAAGGGCTTGCACTTCATGGAGGGTGTTTTGTTATCAGCGATGTTGTTTCTCGTGTTATTTTAGAGTTTGAATGTGTGGGCTGCAGTCAGTACAACGTTCCCCCTCAGTAATGAAATTAGAATGGTTAATTAACCAGCATGAGCTTCCTGTGCGAGTTTAGCATATGACTGAATCGCTGTTAGTAGCAGCGAGTTCAGGTGTCTCCCTGCTGTGATTCACAATCACCGTTAGGCATGTGGATGTTAAAGTGGAGAATGAAACTCCTTCCAGGTTTGTAATCATTTCAAAGTGTTCCACCTTCAGGAAATGGCTTCAAATACTAACTGTGCTGACAGTTTCAAAAACGTATTCCTGCTGATGGTAACTTAGGTAACAGTGAAAAGGATTGGTGGTTTTGGCTTATCATCTAAAAGCAACACACCTGTAGCTGGTACCAGGGAAGCTTGCTTTATCAGTTTATTGGTAGTACCATATTTCAGTGGTTAATTGTGCTCGTACTATCTGTATCACTGCAGCACTAACTGACCAAATGGGAATTTACTCATCCTGGTAGCGTAACAGAAATAAATGTGTATTGCTAGGGATTATCCTTTGGACATTTTTAGAGGTAATATTAACTCATAATTAAATATCAGTATCTCTTCTCTAAACCAGGTATTATGAAAAACGGAATGTAAAATCCAGTGTAGAAAAGCATTAAAGTTGTGTTAATAGGCATCATTAAAGAATGAAATGTCTAAGGCAAAGTTAGATTGTTATCTAAAGAAAATAGGGCTTTTTAAGCTGCAAAGGTATTCCAAATAAAGTTTTTAGGCACAAATTTGTATTTCCAGTGGTAATTAAGACTATCTTTCGCCTGGGAACTGTAAAATTTCATCATCAATAGTGAACATAGCTGATCAGTAAAAGACAAAGCGTGCACTTACTCCTTCTTGATTAACTCCTGTCCTCTTCAGGATCATCTAAGAGAAGATCAGGTGGTCTTAAAATAATTTTAGTGTTCCTCCATGTTTGGAGAGTCCACTTTTGAAGCGTGAAACAAATCTTCCTAAACAGCAAAAAAATACAATGCTAGTGATAACTTCTAATATCCAGGATATTGATAATTTGATGTGGAATTGCTTGTAAAGAAAAGGAACTTGAGGTTACAGTAATAGAAGTTTCCGATGTCACAGGACTCCTGCAGGGCTCAGTGCAATCAGTGTCACAGTTTCAGATGTTAATAAAATACAGATAGTAGGTAACCGTGAGAATGTTTCTTACAGCTGTTACTTGATTTCAGGCTAAAAAAAATAATCCTTGCATGTGCTATAATACCAAGTTAGAGGAACATACCTTGTTATTCAGCCTCATTAACTTAAGCTCTTAAAACCAAAAGTTACTTTAGCAATAGTAATGCCTTCTGCTGTTTTAACTGGGGTTAGATGTTTTCACTCAAGCTTTGGAATCCAGTCAGAAAATGTTAGTGACACAATTTCTGACTTTTTCTTTTGACAATTAAATTTTTACAATAAGTAAATAGAGGCAGATGTAATCCAAAAATCAAAAATTTGCAGTGAAATGAGTGAAGTCTCTGAATGTGGCTGTTCTCTCCTGCTGTCAGGCCTGAAGATAATTGACTGCTGTGTTCCATCTTGTTCTTCCCTGTTGTGCTGTGGCTGATGTTGCTAATGCACAGTAATTTGAGACACGCATCTCTGAAGCTTACGGAGTTATTTGGCTATTTTATACTTTTTTTTTTTCTTGGATGTGCATTTGTGAATATAGTTTTTCCTCCTTTTTCCACTATTACAGCAAGACAACCTGGGATCACAGTTTAGCCATATGAGTCTTGCTCGCCAGCCACCTGCTGATGCAGCTGAACCTCACGCTGCCATGTTCCAGTCCACCGTGGTCCTCCAGCCCCCACAGCAGCCTGGCTATATCATCGCAGCTGCTCCACCGCCTGCTGGGCAACCTGTTTCTGCTCCGGGCTACTCCACATCTAGCCACCCTGTCAACCAGCAAGTCCTGCCGCAGCAGGGGTATATGCAGCAACCTGTGCCACAGGTACCGTGGCTCTGCTTCCATCCTCCCAAAAGCTGTGTTTAAAAACTGAGCATTCTATTAATGAGCTTTTTATGTAGTGTGGGGCTCCCTGCTCAGTTGCAGCTGTGTGCATTTATTCTGGGAGTTATTCTGTGTATTCTGGGAATATTCTGTGTGCATTTATTCTGGGGTTGGAGTTTTTTTTCTGGCTTATGCGCTTTGAAATGAATGACTGGGGTTTACTTGAGAAGCAGTAATCACCAAGGTTTTCCTATTTACCTTTAGCCGGTAAAACTCACATTCCGTGTAGTTGTCTAATGTCTCAGATGTTTCTGTGTGGAAATTGGGAATTGTTACTTCTACAGTGAAAGTAGAAGAAATTGGTTGCCAAGAGGGCCAATGGGATCCTGGGCTGCATAGGGAAGTGTGGCCAGTAGGTTGAGGGAGGTCATTCCCCCCCCCTCTACTCTGCACTGGTGAGGCCACAACTGGAATACTGCGTCCAGTTCTGGGCTCCCCAGTTCAAGAGAGACAGGGAACTACTGGAAAGAGTCCAACGTAGGGCAACTAAGATGACTAGGGGCTCTTTAGCCTGGAGAAGAGAAGGCTGAGGGGAGACCTTATCTATGCTTACAAGTACCTAAAGGGTGGGTTGAAGGATGATGGAGCTGGACTCTTTTCAGTGGTTTCCAGTGACAGGATGAGGGGCAACGGGCACAAGCTGGAACATAGCAGGTTCCACTCAAATATGAGGAGAAACTTCTTTACGGTGAGGGTGACAGAGCCCTGGCACAGGCTGCCCAGGGAGGTTGTGGAGTCCCCTTCTCTGGAGATTTTCAAGACTCGCCTTGATGCAGTCCTGAGTGATGTGCTCTGGGCAATCCTGCTTCAGCAGGGGAGTTGGGCTAGATGATCTCTAGAGGTCCCTTCCAACTCTCACAATTCCGTGATTTCGTCATTAAAGAGAGAATTTATGTAGTATAAGTATTTTTTTAATTGCTAAACTATTTAACATTTGTTACACCTTTTAAAGCTTTGCATCTTTCTTTTATCGTGTGATTGTTTTTGCATTGATACGTCTGCCTTCTATAACCTTGCAGGTAGTGAATCTCTTTAACTGTTGTTCGTTTTCAGATGCCGGCTTGTTACTGTACCCCCAATCAGTACCCGCACTCCAGTCCCCAGTACCGACCCGTTTCTGTCCATTACAGCACGCAGCAAAACCAACCACTGGCACAGCCGGGGCAGCAGACAGGTTTGTTCAACTCTTTCAGCATTTCGTTAAAGCATCTCATGTGCCTTTTCTCCTGGTTTTTGCTTTTTGAACTTAATTTGCTGTAAAATTTCAGATGAAGTAGAAGTTCAAATATGGGATACAAAGTGTAACTAACCTAAGGTGGAAACATTTGAGTCAGTCGTTCATGAAACTTGAGATTTGTGCTGTTACTGTGAGTGGGTCATGCTGTAACTTTAACTATAGGATAATGTATTATTAGAGCTGAATAATTAAAAAAACTTTAGTTTCTAACTTTTTAGCAACTTACAAAGTAAGATGAATTAGTACCTTTAAACGATGTAACATTGCAGAGATGTACCTGAACTGAAAGTTCTAAACAAAAGATACTGATTTTTCATGTTGTTGCATGAAGAGAGTGCTATGCTTAGATATTGGTGATATTGTTTTAATTTGTCTTTCTGTCCTATGGTTAAAGGTATCTGAGTATGGAGTAGAATACACAATGAGACTAAGGTGGTTAGAATTAGTTTTCTGCTCCTCCCGTTTTTAGTAAAGATTTTTCAACTGTTTCTGAGTTACGTTTTAAGAATGTGATCAAGCTGTATTTCTGTCTCCTTTTCTTTCCTATTGTCTTTTTTCCTTACAATTTGTAACGATAGCTACCATTATTCTGATAATCTGTGCTTAAAAATATGGTTATGATTTTTTCAGTAAGATTTGGATTCCTGAAACTAGTTTACTTCTGAGTACTATCTTGACTCACCGTCAAAACTTTCAGAACTAACTAGTGATGTTTGGAGGCAGAGATCCTTAACAACCAGGCTGTTACACCACGTCTTAGTGAAATACGTAGGCTTGGTGTCCTTTTGAGTTTCCTTCAGGAAAAGAGATAAATTTTTTTTTTTTAATTTCTCCCCCTGCGCCCAACTGTGTGCTGCTGTACAGAAATAGGATGAAAGATCAGCTCTTACAGATATTATAACTGGATTTCTTTATAGCTGTTCTGTGAAGTAACCTGGAAGAGGGATGGCTCCCTCTTCTGCAGTTCTTCTGGGAAGTGTTCTGATAGCAGGAATGCTTGAAACTGATATTCAGGGTTCAGTTCACAAATGTACACGAGATTATTTCATTGCAGGATCATCAAGACGTGATGCCCACACATCAACCCTCCCCCTATGGGAGGGTTGTCAGATCATTTAAAAATACTGTTAGTACCTTGCAAAACAGATCATCGCTTTTCACTCTTCAGAAGTGAAATTATATTGACGTTTTTTCAAAGGAAAACAAATTACTCATTTTTGGAACTTGCTTTATCCATTGGTGTTAAAGATGTGTTATCCAGCTGTATTACACAACCTGCTTTCCTCCCTCAGAACCTGTAACAGCTACGCTACTTCATAGCAAAAGGTCTGAGGCTGAGCTGGGGGTAGTTCCCCGTGTATGGGGACATGCGGTGTGACTAGCACACAGGCTCTAGCTGGGAGAGAGCCCAGTGTGTATACATGTAGCTAAACAAAACCATTCGAGTTTGAAAGCGTGGGGTGATGGTGCGTCAGCACCCAGAGGCAAAGGGAGGAATCGGTTGCTATTAGGTAAGTTCCTTTCTTGTATGTTTTTGGCTCTTTATGTTTTAACTGAATTTCGCTGCCTGTAATGTGGACAGGGTGAAAAGCACCAGCAGCTAAAATCTCCCTCTGTGTCCCAGAAGAAATAAAATAAGGAAGCTCTGCAGACAGCTGCTTTACTGCTTTGATAATGCACGTTGCACCATCAAGGGATCATGTTTAAGTAGCGAAGGGGAGGTCCAGCCAATTATCCCGTTCAATCCTGTTTGGTTACTTGGTGTTTACTAGCACTAACAGTAGAGAGAAGTATTTTATTAGCAACCGCATAATTAGTGTTCAACTCAAAATCTCCAAATTGCTACCTAGCCATTGCTGGCTCCCATTTACTGCTTTATGGGCAAGTTTGAGTCGACATTCTAGAGATGGAAGGTTCCACGTCATGTTTTCTGTTCTGTCAACTGCTTGTGAGATGGTCTGTGTTTTGAAATTCTCTCTCTTGTAGATTTATCTTAAACCTTAAATATTTGTATTAAGTTGACACAAAGCTACATCCGAAAGGGTTGATGCTCAGTAGCAACAGCCGGTTTGGAGACAAAAGGCAGCGTGTTACTCGGCTAACACGGCAACGTGTCTGGGCAAAAGGAGAATTAACAAATCGTGCATTACGTAAAAGCTGTGGGTTTTATTCATCTTACAAAGTGGTTACTAACTATATGAAGTAACTTTCCAAACACAAATTTAGATAAAAGATGACAGCTTCTGAGAGCATGGCAACTGAAGCCCCTTTTGGTTTAATATTATGGAGTGGCCTGACTATTTATGAGCTGTTGGATTCGGGGCCGTAACACTGTCTGAGAGGTTTACATTTCTCACAGTGAACCGGTCTCTTTTTCAGCTGCTTCCTGGCTTCCTTTTTTAAAGGGGTTTCAGGTGAAATATTTGGGGGGGTTCAATTTTAATAAAAACACTGTGGTTGTCCGAAAGATGTTGGGAGAAGAAAACTTTCTTTAAGAAAAAGGCATTTCCAATTGGCATGATAATGAGGCCCAGTTACCGTGAGACCTAAACCACAGGTTGATTAAACGTCTTATCAGAACTACAATTGCTGTAGGGACGTCAGCTGAGGTTCAACAAGCTTCTGCTTCACAAGACGAGTGATAAAACTATTAAGAGTTGTAATAATTGCTGTAGTTGTAACAGAGGTAATCAAGCTATGCTCATAGCTTGCTAACCGAGTGATTGTACGTGCTCTCCTGTTCTTCAATAAACACCATTCCTCACTCTTAATGTGTTGTTCAGAAAATGTATTTCTATATTCTGAGTTAACTTTTCTTATATTAACAGTGATTTCTTATTAATGATGTAAATACTAAGAAACGTGCTTCATTTTCTTTGTAATCTACTGTTTCAGAGCGTTTCTGTGTAATGAGAGAATCTGCTATGGCAGGTGTGGGTTTTCTGCTGAGTGCTGCGTTTCTGTCAGACCACTCTCTATGCAGAGGTGAAATTGGGGAGCTAAAAATAGAGCATTCTTTGGAAAGCTGTGGGGAACCTTCTTGGCAGTCAATTGATATTGTTCCAGTTCTCTCTGCTTGCAAAATTGATGATGTCTGTCTCTGGAAGTGCCAGAAAAAAAGCTGAAAAATATGGGCAGCTACATTGCGGCTTCTGGGAAGCGAGGGGCTGAGATTGCAGATGTATGGGTTGTATCTGTCATGCGCTGCAACTGCGCCTTCTCCTGCTTTGTAGGTGCCATAGATCATTCTTTAACAAAGTACATTTAAGCATTTTGACTGTTACAGATAGAAAATGGGGGCCTGTACACAGTTCGAAATGAAGAGTTATTAAAACTTCAAATTACTAATTCTACTTCAAGCGTGCATCGTTCTGAAGTTTTGTAGAGTACCCTGAAAATATTTAGTGTTGTGTGTTTCTAATGAAGAGCTCTCTGGGTTTCAACAAACTGAACCTTCTTCCCTTTAATTTTCTAAAGCAATATTTGATTATAGTAACAGTCTTTTTTCGTCTTCATTGTTGCGATTTCTATAGAGACAGTCGGCTGAGACTGTTAATTCACGGTGTTCATTGTACCCTGTACGTATGTAACCAATGAACATTGGTGGGGTTTGTTTGCAAAAAAAGTCTCTTAAGTGACTAATGATTTTCCAAACAGACCGTGTAATTTTTTTAAACACAGTTAAAAAAAAAAAAATATTCAAATGAGTTTTTGCAGCTATACGTGCTTGATTATAGTTGCATACCAAGGGAGGGAGCGTGGGGAATGTCGCGGTCAGTAGGATGTGAACGTGTCCCAGTTCAATACAGACTCTTCTTGCCGTCAGTGCATCTTGACAAGCCCAGTTTCGTTATTCTGGAGCGATAACTGGCTTTGTCTCAGAAACACTGACAGTTCTGGGGTTTTGCTGCCGTGGTAAGTAGCACGTACCTGTATAATAGCGTATGACAAAAAGAACGTTACTTCTGTTCTGCATGTGTTTGATCATAGCAGTTACCTACTGTATGCTTTAAAAAAAAAAAAAAATTAAACAAAAAAAAGCAAGCAGGAGTTAAGGTTGGACCTAATAAATGCACCCATTTCCTGTCTGGCACTCACGCTTGGGGTTGGTTTGGCTTTTGTGGTTTAGGCGTTTGGGGTTTTTTAGGCCATTTTTGAAAGATAGCGGAAGCTACCAGTTTAAGCAATAATAAACAGTTGTAGAGGCACTGTAGAGGGGTGAATATAAAAATCTTTCTTTTTTTTTTTCCCCTGAGATAACTTTGAATATAAAATATCTTCCACTGTATACGACCGTGGCTTTTACCTGGGAGATTTTCCTCACTTCCAAGTTGTTTTTAGCATTACGGATTTCAGTAGAAATTGTCACTTTTAAGATATTTGCACGTGTGCCTTTACACAAATTTTCTTGAAGTGGGATTCAGTTTTGAATCACAGCCAAGATGCTCTCATCCCGAGGGCACCTGAGGTACTAGTAGGATTTAGCGTAACTAGAATTTCCAAACTAAAGTACCTAAAATGGCCTTGTTCATAATAATAAGCAATTAATTGTTTTTTATATTATCTAGCATGCTTTGTTCAAGTGCTTTCAGCTTTCACCTAGCAAATCAAGGTGTTAATGCATGTAACTCACTGAGAGTGTAAATAAATATTGCAAGCATGTGAGAGCAGCATTGCCAACAGTATGGATAGTATTTCAAGCTGGATCCAAATGAATAAATCTGTTAGTTTTAATGTTGGCTTCTTTCTATATGCATGATGAGTTCAACTCTTAGGAAGTTGCCAGATTTAAAAAGCCATTGGGAAATGTTACACTTGTATTTTCATGTAGGCAACTGTGTATAAAATATGTTCATTATTTCCAAATAAGATTTAAATGTATGATTTCAGGTTACCAGGTTTTGCCTAACCAGCAGCAAAACTACCAGGGTTTAGTTGGAGTTCAGCAGTCTCAGAACCAGAATCTAGTCAGCGGCCAACACAACAACGTTGGGAATCAAATTCAAGGTGTGATTGTTCCATACCCTTCAGTGCCATCTTACCAGGTGGGTAATGGAGTCATAACTTTCCAATCACTCTTCTGTGTGTTTGAGTGATTTATCTTTTTTTAATTAGATTTGAAGTGCGTTGCTTTGTAAATGGTAGAAAGCTGCAAGTGGGTGTCAAAGGTGACATCGGGAACAGATATTTAAAAACAAACAAACAAAAATACCCACAACTGAAGCAAGAAGGAAATCTGTCACAAATGTACAAGTTCTAGTCCTGTTGAAAGCCAAGTGCTGAGTTAATTATGATTCAGAGGATGGGAGAGAAAAAGCTCGTATGATTTCCCTCCCAATCACCCCACTTTCTGTTGGGGAGAAAATCTCTTTTGGTAATTGATGGAGTCCCTTTCCATTTGGGGGGATGAAGATAAAAAATTGGTTGGTTGGTTTTTTTTTTTAATAAAGCACTATTATTTGAACTACTGTTATCACTAGTCTTCTGGATTTGGAGAACTTCAGCAAATCTTTCAGCTTCTGTTTTTTGTTTTTTTTTAAAGATTCTTGTATAAACTAGATGATTGTCAAGAGTCAGAAAGAAGCACTGTCTGCGGAAGAAAATCTTATTGTGTTCTCAATTGTAGGTTTCGGTGCCTCAAGGTTCGCAAGCAGTGCCCCAGCAGACATATCAGCAGCCTGTTATAATTCCCAGTCAGTCAAATCAAGGGTTGCCCACCACAGGAATGCCGGTTTATTACAGTGTCATTCCATCAGGTCAACAGAATAATTTAAGGTGAGTTTAACTCTGTGACTTGATTTCTCAGCAACTAGGCTTAATTACCTTGCGATAACTGACAAGGATCTGCTACAGTGTTGCATATATTAACATGTATTTTGAAGACAGACTTACACTTTATTATCTATTTATTTTTGCTCTTAGGCAATTAACTAAAACAATCAGGACTACTTTAATTGGGACAAACTTATTAGACTGGAAAACATTGTCTCCATATCTATTTCAGCAATACTTTACTACAGTTTCCCATTTTAAGTTTTCTGCATTCCTTTTCTTATACATGAAACACCAGTGTGTTCAACAGCAATGCCTTTTTGCAGTAACATTTAAGATGACTGCCCACGTTCACTGATTTTGTCAAAGATAGTATTTTAATAAGGTGTAGAGAAAAGTGAATTTGGATCCCAGAAAAAGACTGACTGACTTCCTTTTTGGAGCTTTGTCTAGAAGCAGCTTAGCTTGCTTTGTCTGTGTTTCTAATGAGGGCTGCTGGCACAGAGCTGGCTGTGAAACAAGTATAGGAACTTTCTCCTGTGCTTGGCTTTTGTTTGATTAATAACTTTTTCTTTACATACCTTGGTAACAGCAAATCGGTCTTACATGTAGAGACCTTCTGTGTATGTGTCTGTGTCCCCAACACAATAGGAGTATTTGTGAGACAACAGATAGGCAGATACCTAAAAGAATCCATTAGGATCAATGCTTGTTACAATTTTTTTCTTTCTCTAGTTTTTTTGAACTTACAAATGTGCAACATTTAAAAATACCTTCCTTGCAGCTTTTAAACAAGCAGCAACAATATGAAGCTTGCCTCATCCTTTTGTGAGTGCAGAGACTTAAATAGTATTTATGTCATCGCTGCATGGCTTCATCTACTGAAATCTGAATTCCTGTTCTTTGTATTTGAAGGTTCTTTTTGCCCTTTTCTTCTGTAGTTATATTTGAGGTTCTGTGAAGCCATAGGTAGACATAATCCCAGACTTTTTTTTTTTGAAGTCTTGTTGCTTGATCTTTTGCATCATTTAGAATGTCCCCCTCCTTTGAACAGGGAAACATTTGTTAGGAATTCAGAGCAAACCCGCAACTAATGACAGCATCTTGCTTTTATCAAAATAGTTCTTGTTGCAGCACTTTGACAAGGAAAGCGGAATAATGTTCTGCAGGAACTGAGTAGTCTCAAACCTACAGGTCACTGCTGAAGGCTGTAGTCAGTAAACAGATGAGAAGCTGTGTGAGAGCACAGGTCCCATGCAGATATAAACCCATCTGCTTTAGTTTTCACTGAGTTTTGCTGCTTTAGTGGAAGAGTATCTTTAATTTAAAATTATGTAATTGAACTGTGGGACAAAGGATGGAACAAATGTCTTGTGACGACATAAGTGAGAATGGTAGATCCAACAGGATTACACTTACTTTTTTCCAGAATTTGAAGTAATAAAATATTTTTCTCTCCTTCCTTCAGAATGCTTACTTTATCGGTTAGTACAGAAATGAAGTACAGGTTTCTATAGGCAGCATTGTGATTATGGTCCATCAGCCTGGTGTTGTGGCTCTGGCAGTATGATCAGTTAGTGGTATGACAGTATTTGCCTATGTCTGTCTGTTTCCTACATATTAAAAACAAATTAAAGGTCGTTTATCTTCTTGAGGCACCTTGCTTTTCCCACACCCAATTTGGTAAAGTCATGGAAATTCAATCATCTCTTTAAGCTGTGTTACTTTACACCGACGCAGAAGTGTGCTCATTTGGTGTGAGAAATAAGCCGGCTCAGCCGCATGGGGCCAGGCTCCAGCTGAGGGGCTGCGTCTGAAACCCTCATGGCAGGTTCTGTGGTGGTCGTTTAACTGAGACCTAATTCTGGTTAATTGGGCAAAGCAACACATTGTCTCGTTATTATTATTCTACATGTCTTTATACCAATACAGCACTATCAACACAAAAGTAGTATATCAAAATAGGTGAAATAGTGCAGCGTCTTAATGTTTGCAGGGCATAAGGTTTTACCAAGGAAGAGATGTGAAACTTGAGTCTTCTGAAGAACGAGTAGATTCAAAGGGAGGTGGGAATATTATTGATTTTAAAAATGAACAAAGACTCAGTGATTTGCAGTACGTGTAGACAGCAAATGCAGCAGTCCTGATTAAATGAGTGTAGCATAAATGCCTGTTAGTCATGTTCTTTTTTCATTATTATTACAGTTCATCAGTAGGATATTTGCAGCCTCCTGGATCAGAGCAGATACAGTTTCCTCGAACATCGTCACCGTGCAACTCTCAGCAGCTTCAAGGACAGCAGTGTGCAGGTTGGGGGAATAAAGATTTTACTGAAAGACTTGCTATTATTACGCTGGGTGATTGGATATTTGCTATTAAGGGTTTGATTTAGAATTAACTACTGTATTAGATTTCCTTCTTTGTTCCATTTTTGAAGTTACATTGGAGGCAGATTCACTCGCTATCTCAATTTGTTTATCGTTGAAAGCTCTAAAGTTACTTTCTTAGAATTCAGTAACGTACATCATAATGCCTTGCGTGTCTGCTTGTGAGTTGAGACAGCCGTGGGAACTGTAAGTTGTCAGCAGAACGACTTTTGTATTTTCCTGAATAGCTCCATGGGTCTGAAAATTTTGAGATTTGAGTTTACGTTTGATAGAATGAGCAAGCGGTTACTTGGCTCTTCTGCTCAAGAAGCATTCTAGATTTCACTTAATGGAGTTAGGCGTAGTGATTTTCTTGAGAGTTCCTGAGAAGATGGTGAAACTGTAAGCGTTCTGGGTTTGGACAGAGAGGAGTGGTAGCATTCTGACCCGCCGAGAAGCTAAATGAAATACTCCAAAGCTGTGTGGGGTGTTTTGGTTTTGTTTTTATGGTAGCCTTATTTACTGCTTTTACTTTCATAGTTTATAGCAACCATTCGAGTCAGAAGCCATCACCTCCTACATTATTGCCACCTTCATCAAAGTCAAAGCCACAACAGGCTGCTTCCATTGTGCACTACAGCATAGTGTCTCCACCCTCATCATGTAAAAGTTCGCCCACTGGTCTTTCCATTATGCAGCCAATAAAAGGTATATTTTATTGGGATTTTCATCTAAGCCATTCTGTCTAGAAATCTGTTGTAAGTGATCAGACTGATTCCATGGCTAACTGCTACAGCAACTGCGACTTGAGTGCCATCTCTGCAAATATTTTTTTATTTATTTTTTTTTCATAATTCTTCATCTGAATTGCTATTATAGTAACTTTTGAAATGACAGCTTGGAACTTGAGTGAAAGAACTGACTTTGTGGGGGCAGCCTGGAGGCAGCCTCCGGCAGATAAGTGTCAGGTAATCTCAAATACTGCTATCTCAGCGTTTTGCAAGCAAGCAGTAGATTAAACAACCCTAGGTCAGCGACCTGGATTCCACTGTGGATGTAGCGTTTCTTACAACATTTATCTTTTAAGATATTTTTAGATCCTGTTTATTAGTAAACAGATAACACACAGTTAAGTGGCAAGACAGCTGGATTAGCGGTGTACTACAGTTCGTGGGCAGGTTTGGTTTTGTTTCGATTTTGCTTCAAGCTTGTTTGGCTTTTATTCTGGAAGACTGGTTTCACGGTGTCTGAAATCGGTCTCACACTCCTTGGTTCTTCTGCCCTCCTAATCTGTCATGGAAGTGCTAGTTTTATGTGGTTTGGAAGGCCTGATTTCAAACCAGTTAAACTGTCATTTAAAGAAGTTTGGGGAAGGAGGAAGCCCTCTGGCACAGGCAGACCAAATTCTGCGAGAATAAAGAAAAGCATGCTTTTCGGTGATGCTGAGATGATGAATCAAGGCCACTGAGGTAAGGACAAGGACGACACACGCAGACAAGCAGCGGAGTTGTGTTTCTTGTAGTTTGAAAAAGTTACAGAGGATCAGACTGCAAATCTGGGAAGCTTTTTCAAGGATTTCTTCTGGGTTTCCCCTTCTCATGGGCTTTGACAGGTGATAAAGTGTCTGCAAACTGACTTAGGTGTTCTATGAGACTTCATTTTTGGCAGGATGCTTGTTTAGGAAAAGAATTCCATTTATTTTCATTTACTGAAATGCTGTGGAACTAGAAGTATTAGAAAGAAAAAAGTTTTTCTGGACGTACAGAGTTTTCTTTTGCAGTTTAAATAGCGTTTTCAGGTTGTGACACTTCTTGAAATGGTGCTTAGATGGTTTCGAAAGAGACGTGTTTTTTGTTGGAAGTTCAGTTCTCACAGAACAGATGAGTAAAAAGAGTATGGTAGGGTGCTACAGGATAAAATACTATAATATAAAACAAGATGTAAATAAGTATAACTTATAATATATATGAATATATGCATGAAAATATCGAAATGAATCCAATTTTCTTGTAATACATTTTCTGTGTAAAATGTAGTGTGTGTATATAGATGTTTGGTACCTCTCAGGGATAAGTTTATGGCTTTATCACTTGGAAACTATTGTGTTACATATTATTCTGATTATGTAGTAGATATCCATAAACAGTTATATTTTATTTTGCTGTGCAACAAAACAGAAATATTTGCAGTGTGGCTCTTGCAGAGACAGAGCAGGGACTCTTCAAATTATATCCTCTGTTAAAGTCGGCCAGATATCTGATGCTTCCATTTCAATCTGTCACACATGGGTAGAACTTCTTGCCATTAAAAAGGAAGTACAGATGTGAAATCACTGCTAATATTGCTTCATTTATTTTTATAAATACCAATATAGTAAATATTTCAGAACACAAGTTACAAAAGCTAATACAGCTTTAATATCAGGAGTTCATTATTCTACATGGTTTGGATTGCTTTTCGAAGGAGTCTGTTCCTTTTTGTGGAGCCCGGGGGTAGCGAAAACAATAGCCCCTTTTAAAAAAAAAATACAAGACGAATGCATTTTATAATCCGTATCTGCTGCTAACTAATGCTATGACGCAGGTAGCAAATTAAGAAGATTGTAGGCTCCCTCTTTAAAGGTGGATGATTAAATTATGTTTAAACCATGTGTTTTCTGAGAAATGCTGCAAACAGTAGGTAGAGCGGAGAAGGAAATTGCAAACAGCCATTGACAAGTAAACAGGACGTTATATAAATTCCCTGGGACAGAGCCAGGTGAAAGGGGGCCAACAGCTTCTCTCTCGGCAGCCTCCGCTCGCAGCTCCTCTTGCGAAACCTCATGGCACAGCGCTGGCCGTTCAGCTCTTCTCCCCTGACTCTGGCACTTCTGTAGCTGCCGCAGCAGAGAAGCGGTGCCGGGCGCAGGCATCGATTTGCAGTCTCTGCCCAGGAAAACATTCCTATATAGAACTTGTAAATGAGGGTCATTCTGCCTCAGACTAAAGACTGATTCCACGTATTTCCACCATATGCCATCATATCGTATGAAACACTTAGAGTCCATATTGCTGTATATCATGGAAAACTAACTAGGCAGCTTCTATTTTTAAATAAGGCATGTTTGCTTAATCCCACATGTTCTTCAACACATTGCTCTGTCAGTAACTACCACGAATGTTGATTAACTACTATTAAATAGAATGATTTGTTTTAAAAATACTCTCAATAATGAGTTTCAGTGGTTCCACTATCTCTTCTAGTTGTGGGAAGCTTTCTCTAAAACAGTTAACTATCGCAGATTTATCTGATAGATAGTGGAAATGTAATTGTGCAGAAGATACTGCTCTAGTTTTCTAGAATTCAGCAGCTCATCTAGCAAAACGTTCCTTATGTTATTTCCCTTTTTTTAAATTAACGTCTGTTCTGCTAAAATGAAAAATGAAATGTATGATGAACTAACTGCGTGCTACTGATTTCTTGTCTCGTAGCGGTAGCACCACCACCAGGTGGAGGAGTAGTAATGATGCAGCTAAATATACCCAACAACCCTCAGCCTCGGAACCATTCACCTCCACAGTGGAAACAGAATAAATATTACTGTGATCATCAAAGGGGGCAGAAGTCCACAGAACTTAGCACTTTAGACGGTGCTGCGCAGGTATGAGGTCTTTGTTTTGTCTTCCAGGATGGCTTAAAATTTGCATAAATTGCATATGTTTCCAAAAGTTCTTTTTGGGGAATAAAAGTCTGCTCCAATAATACTTAATATAGCTATTTTACCTTTACTTAGGTCTTTAAATGCTGTAGGTGTTGTCTAGCTTGTTCAACTATGTACTTTTTAAAACACTAACCTGTTGTTTATTCCAGTTGCAGCATAGTCCTCAACTAGGTAGTCCTGTCACCTCACCGGCCCAATCACCAGCACCAGCTCAGCTATCAAACATGAAGAACATCCGTCCCGCGTTAACGCCTCTTTCTATTGTGTCCCAGTTTTCTAGACCTTTTGTCCCTGGACAAGGTATATTTTTAGCTAACTAAAATTTGTGTATATTTTCTATTTGAATGTTTTAAAATACAACTTAAAGGAGGATTTTCTGACAAACTGTGGCTCACTTTAGTAGCAATATCATAGAATATCATATCCTAGAATGGTTTGTTTGGAAGGGGGACCTTAAAGATCATTGAGTTCCAACCCTCCTGCCATATGTCAGCCCCACACCTCCCACCAGACCGCGTTGCTCAAAGCCCTGTCCAACCTGGCCTTAAACACTTCCAGGGATGGGGCATCCACAGCTTCTCTGCGCAACCTGTTCCAGCATCTCACCACCCTCATGGTAAAGACTTTCTTCCTAATATCTAATCTAAATCTGCCCTCTTCCAGTTTGAAGCCATTACCCCACGTCCTACCACTACACTCCCTGATCAAGAGTCCTTCCCTGTGTCTCCTGTAGGCCCCCTTTAGCCCTCAAAGGCTGCTATAAGGTGTCCCTGGAGCCTTCTCTTCTCCAGGCTAAACAGCCCCAACTCTCTCAGCCTGTCCTCACAGCAGAGGTGCTCTAGCCCTCTGATCATCTTTGTGGACCTCCACTGGACTCGCTCCAACAAGTCCATGTTGTTATTATGTTGGGGGCCCCAGAGCTGGATGCGGTACTCCAGGTGGGGTCCGAGCAGAGGGGCAGAATCACCTCCTGCTCGATCTGCTGGCCATGCTGCTTTTGATGCAGCGCAGGAGACAGTTGGCAATGTTACTGAAGTGGGATCACAAAAATTACTCACTCGAGCATCATGTAAAATTTCACCACATCTCCCTGCACCGATACTGTCCCCCGTATTCTCAAAAGCATTTGATCATCTTGTTACTGTGAGAGCTTCTGTAACCCACCGGCTTTCTCATATATGAAATTCCCAATTTCAGCATTGAAAATATTAATGAAATGCTTGATATCATTTAGCTTCAAGTTTGAACCATAAATCAAGAACTTGATGTACACTGTCACAAAGGATATAATTTTAGAGGTACAAAGATAAAATAAATAATGTGGGACTACCTGATCTTAATACATTAGGTGGTCATATTATCTTTTGGGGCAAAGCATGTAGAAATGTGATCTTGAGATGAATGTTCTGCCAGACTCACTTATTAGTTGATGATGCACTGAATCAAACCGCTGCCTAAGCGAAGAGTTCTTCATTCCTTTGTAGAAAAACTAGCATGATGGCCAAAGCTGCTGCTACCTCACTTAGCATTTCAGATAGTACCCACCCAAAGACTGAATAAATTCCTTGTAGAAGAATTTCAGTCCTCTGCTGCCATGTTAACAGAAAATAGGGAGTTTTCACTAAGATGTGGTAGTTGATAACATTTAAAAAACAAATAATAAAAAAACCCCTTTGTCCGTGAGCAAAGATGCCCTGTTATAGTTCCCAAACTCAAAATTAACGGGTCTATTTTACGAAGTTACTTTAAAGCAGAACTTAACAGAAAATTCTGTATGTCCTCCTTATTGATATAGAAAACTTTATTTTCTTGTCTGTCTTTTGTCATGTGTGCTGCATAATTTTTATGTCATTGCTTTTGTCTTCTGATGTTGTAAAAATTCCAGGTTGCCTGTTGTAAAATATACCTCTCAACTTCCTTAATCTTCTGGGATTACTAAAAACTTCTGCTCCATTGTCTTTGTGGATCCTTGGAGCAAACAGGAACATGAAAATGTACCTGGCTATAATAAGGGATATAACCATGAAGATAATTAAATTACTACACTGAGAGGAGCTGTAGCCTTATTAAGCTCATTCTGAAATGAGAGAAGTTAGATAAGACTGCAATGAAGAAAAATTTTAGTGCGTGTCTCAGTGTAATCCTTAAATGCAAGAAAGCTTGTACCTTTTCACCCTGTGATCAGTACGTGACTGACTTATACTTATTTAATCGTGCCAAGTCTTCTTTTGTTAGCCTCGCCAAATACACTGCTCTGTGCATCGTTATTCTGCTTTCTCTTCTGTGTAAGATATACATAGTAAGAGGAACTTGGAGGAAGATTTCATATAACAGAAAAACCCTTCTAATTACCTTTCTCTTTAAGGAGATGCCAGATACCCATTGCTTGGCCAACCCCTGCAATACAATCCACCATCTTTATTACGTGGACAAGTAACAAGCCAACAGGTATTAAAGAGAACAATCTCCCGGCAGCACTGAAAAAATAATTCCGGGCTACCATTATAACCACCATGAATAGGGAAACGTGTAATTGCCTTAGAAAAGTAATTGAGTGGAAGGTGCTTGCTTTCCAATAATGGTTTTATTCTGTGTTGATACTTCCCATTGTTCTTGTCTTGTTTTTTTTTTTTTTTTTTTAAAAAAGTCCTGAAATTTAGCTTCAGGCACAGTGTAGATTATGGATTTATTTTTTTTAAGCAATTTGCCAGCAGTTCCAAGAATGAGAGAGAACATTTGCTAAAAGGATTTTCTTTAATTTGAATAACAGTTTCCAAAAAATAGAAAATACGTGTGGGTAATTCTAAACAAAGAGTGGGTTTGTTTTTTATAAGAAAAATGAAACCAAAGTATTAGTGTTAGCAAAGCGAAAAAGTTTTGCCATCTCTTTAATTTTTGGGGCACACGGACCCCTTACCTCTCTACCTTGCTCAGTTCTCCCTGAGATCAGTCAGAAGACATGATGAATTGGGGGGGAATGAGAGGGTGTTCTTCCAAGAAGATTTAAGGTGATTTATTTGTTTTCCATCACTTCCTCCCTTTCTTCTGAAGCCAAGGATTGAGTGTTGCCTGACTGCAGGATTGCTAAACTCCCAAGACTAAAATTGGACATGAAAATCTTTTCTGCACCATGGTAGCGCAGATTACGTTCCAGACATTCCTCCACACTGTTTTTCACTGAGATAACCTAGAAATTTTAAGATACCGGTGCACTGTCATTAAAGTACATAATTTATGTCACTCTTTCCAGTGTCAACCTGGAAACAGACACGGAAACAGGGGAAAGAAACCAGCAAAGAAGGCTGCTTCAGCAGATCTTGGTGCGGGAGAACCAGGTATGGAATTTCTGATTCACACAGTCCTCCAGAAAAATGAATTACGGTGATGGGCTGGGAATGTAACAAAAAAAAGCAGAGGTGAGAAAAGGGCAGAACAGAGAGTAATTGGACAGAAACGGACATGGCAAACACAGGAAACATAAGGATGGGGACTCGATTTGGAGAAGGGGGAAGAGGGAGGCTAAGTGAGAAAAGTGTAGTTTCGAAGGCTGGAGAAAAGACCAGAGAAGATCAGGATTGGACAGTACTAAAAGGAAAAGCAAGTTTGTCAGTTTAGTGGATGTAAGCTCTATGATATTGTTACATTAAATATTGTTACATTAAATACACATACCCCTGCTTCCTGTTACTTGCATGAAATGTGAAATCAACCATAAGCCACAAATTAGTTTGCGCTTCTTTTTCTTTTTTTTCCCCTTCTAATATAAATAAGCACAGGGATTTGGGGGACATATTAGGAGATCTACAGGATTAGCTCCCTGGGAGTTGGTAAAGATGTCATCCAAATAAAACCTGACATCGTCTATCTTTGTAGCTTTACTGGAAAGAATTTTTGTTGCAAGTGAGACCTACTATCAACTCTGCAGGAAGTTACAAATATATCAGCTTTTCTAAGAACTTACTGGAGAGGATTTTTTTGGGAGAAGACAGACTAGTGTTTTAGCACAGTGATGCATGAAGAGTTAACAGGCAAACGCAGTGAAACGCTACAGTGAGTTGCAAACCTGCTGCAAAATCGGGGGTTGATTATTTTATTGTTTTTCCCTCTCTTTTTTGAGGGTCCTCTTCATATTCTCAGCTTTTATTTGTAAGCTTGTGGCACTAGGCAGTACTAAATGGGAAAGCAAAAGGCTCTCTACAATACCAGAAATGGAATAACTGTGTACTTAATATCAGCCAACTGGAGATACAAGTATGAAATAACTCATTTTCCATTGTGTAGTACAATGACCAATTTAGATTAAATGTTTTTCTTGTTTCAGTTGTGGGAAAAGTTCTAGAAATTACTGAGCTGCCAGAAGGCATAACTCGCATGGAAGCAGAAAAACTATTTGGAGAACTTTTAAAAGTTGGTGCCAAGATTCGGTGGCTACGGGATTCGCAGTGTCTACAAACACAGCAGCAGCAGCAGCACCATCGTCGTTACTGTGGCAGCGGAGACGGTAGCGTGAACACTGAGCCATCCAAACCCAGTGACTTGGCTTCCACTTACACGGTTCTAGCTACGTTCCCTACAATGTCAGCTGCTCAGAATGCATTGAAGAAACAAAGTAGTACCTCAGTGAACAAGTTCAGGCTGAGAACAAGCAAGAAGCACTATGACTTTCACGTTCTGGAAAGGGCTAGTTCTCAGTAGCAGTTACATCAGTGGACACTCAGCCTTTACTACTTCCATGTCCTCCTCTCCTTGATTGGCTCGATGTTATGGGGTTTCTGTTCTCTTCATAGAGACTCCTGGGATGTTTTGTCATATGACATTAGCCATTGAAGAATAAATAACCCAGTGATCCAGCAAGATGAAGGGAAAAAAAAAAAAAAAATACAGATTTAATCCCAGACAATAGCAAGGAATCATCTTTGAGACAGGCAGCTTTCTACAAGGAATGCTGTTGAAATGCCCCCTACTTTTATAGTAGTTTTGTTTTATATTTTTGAATTCTTGTATCAGATCCAAAGTTCTATTGTACAGCAAACGTTCATAAAAATCCATATGCAGATTTGTATTTTATAATCCCTTTTCACAGCCAGCACACAGCTGTCCATTCCAAGGCAGGAACCTGAGGATTGGTGGAGGGGAAAAGAGAACCATTTTCAAGGAATCACACTTATTTTCTAGCAAACTACCCCAAATCTTAAAGTTAACCTGTTCTTTGTCCCTTGTGTTTTTTCTTTTTTTTTTTTTTTTTTTTTGTTAAGGAAAAAAAAACCCGGTATGTAATTTTAGTAACTAACTCCTTAGATGGTTGTTTTCATTTGAGATTCATTCCAGCAATGCCAAAAGAAATTACAAGTAGGTTGTACCCTTGAAGGATTCACTTCTGATCCAACAAGTTTAATAGTTATTTAAAGGGGAATATGAATAGGTTACAAAGAATGTTCACAGAATCACATTTTAATATTTCTTCTTTTTAGCAAAAATGTGAAGAAAACTAAAATGTATCTTCACAAGTGACAAAATGTTTGCACTTTAATTGTGTTCCCACCAGTATGGATCTCTTTCTCTTCCTTTTCACGCTAAGATAATTGTGTTTGATAAGTGCTGGAAACCTTTTTAATGGTTTAAGTTTTCATCATTTGCAGATGCTCACTGGACATTAAAGATTCATTGCACATAAATGAAACTTTTTTCAATTTGTGTAATTTGCAAGGCTGTACAATGTGTGCTGATGCAAGCCTTTTTCAGTTCAAGAAAATAAATGTTTACAAACACAAACTTTTTCAGTGCACTTGTTTAAACTTCTAGGAGTCTTCTGAAGCCTGGATGAACCCGTATTAATGGTTTGGATCCCTTCAAATGTGAGAAAAAAAATAACACAAATACTAGAACTTCTCAAAGAACCACTATTGCTGTTCCTCTTCTTGAAGAGGAACTTGCTTCTGCAAAATGCTGTAGCAACAGGTATTTATGTGACTAAAGGTAAACTTAACACTCAGATGCTCCCCTAAAACAGATGTTCAGCTTCAAGCCCCAGCCAAAAGACAAACCTGCTTATCCCTGTCTGCTTTTCTGAAGGGATGGTGGTACTTGGCATTTGAGTTCTTTTGCTACTACATGAATGAGGGGATGTATTTCTTCCTCTTCAGGTTGGATTCCTGTAGTTTACTGCACCCGAGATGGCAAGAACCCCAGTTTATGCACAGAGATAACATGACTAACACACGAGTTTCATCACTGCCTCTTGCCAATTTCCAGTGCTAAATTAAGATTATGGTTTTAATCCTGTAAAAGTAGTTAAAAGATCAGAGGTCTGTAATGACAGGTGTCACAACCCAGAGAGGCAGCTGCCTCCTGTGACTAACACATTCCAGGACAAGAATTCTCATAGGTGTAGAAGACTAGTCAGCTGAGAGCTTCCATCTATTCTGAACGGCCTAAGAACTAAATCTAAATCAAACCAAACCATTTCCGAAGTTTGCTGCGTGACTTGCTTCATTTAATAAACTTTCCCCATAATAACCAAAGAGAAGAAAATATAATGAGAGAGGTAAGCATGGAGAACACGCAATCCAAACAAAAAGAGGGGAGGGACACCCTGATTAGGAACAAGGCCCAGCAAATACTTAATGAAGTAAATTGTAAATTTGAGTGCAAATTGCCCTAGAAGAAACAACTGGAACGTTCAATAAGCCAGTTGTATTCAAATCCTGAATCTGATACTTGACTACAATTACTACATCTAACCGAGACCATTGGTACCTTCCTGGCTTTTACACTTCTGCCCCTTTTGGTTCCTTCAAACACACGAGACAGGGACTGTGTACAAAGCCCAGGAACTAGATTTGTTCCATAGATTTGGATCGTGTTCTAGAAAGCAAATAAATGCACTTTATGGCATGAAGTAGACCTTGTATGTAAAACTAGCATTCTCAACAAATCATCTAGTGCTCTAGTGTATTTCAGTGTCCTATCATTTAACAGTAAAGCTATTTTAAAGCAAACAGTGGCAAAAGGAATTAACTGGGGATTTAAATTGTATTTCAGTAATTTAATACATTTCATTTGCTTAGGAATGTGTCATAACTTTTACAGCTGAGGAAAAAGCACTGGAAGAATAACCAGAAAAGCCAAACAAATTTGGCTATCACTACTCCACCAAAGGCTGCTACTTCTTGGTTTTAATTTTTAATTAATACAGTTATATTACTGTGTAGAATGCATCCATGAATTGTGAACAGATTTGATGTTATCCGTGATTTTACAGTTAAAATGATAATTCGAAATTAAGAAAACAGATCTAAGCTCCGTGCTCTGGGAACACTCAAACCCACATGGACTTGAGGTTGGATTTGGGTAGATGGTAACAGCACACATGAGAATCTACTCACAACCTCCACACGGCCACCAAACTACAGCCTCGCAGGCCTCATTATTTCAGTAAGACTGCATTGGTATAACGTGAAATATTGGTAACGGGCATCTTGCATCTTACCTGAGACCCCTCCCTGAGCAAATTTAACCTATTATAATCTGAGATCCTTTTCTTTCACTTACAGTTAGAAAATGACATAAAAAGAAAAATAGCACAACATCTACAAAGACTGTAGTGCTTAGGTGTTTCTCCCTGCAACCATCCTACTGGCCTTCTGGAGAACACGCGTTGTGTTTCAAGACCCAGGTGGTATAGGACAGTGGCACACAGATGGGAGTTCAGTTTTGCAAAAGCACGAGTAGAACTCTTTAGTTTGATAAATCAAATAAGGTGTTTTGACACGCAACACGCCTTTCACAGTATGACCCCTTTTCTGTCTTGCCCTATTCAAATACTTTTTGTATCTAGGGATGCAAGCGACTTCTCCCTCTCAAGGTGGAATAGTTATATTCTTGTGCTATGACACTCGTGTGTGCCTTAAAACTTCACATTTGACACATTGTTGTGTTGTTTTGAGTTAATCTTGTACTAACTTGTTTGGATGTCTGAAAGGGAGTCATGATTAAAATTGCTACTACCTACTTTTGTAAATATCTATTTTAGCCCCATGACATATTTTTTCCCTAGAAAATTGGTACTGGCTGTAATTTCTTGTATTTAGCCCTGAGAATGTATTTAGCCCTGAGAACTTAAAAGAACCACTTTTAAGTTACAGGTCATGAAAAGCTATGGTAGCTGGAATTTTTATGTATTTCCAGCTGAGAAAGGACTTACTTCAATCCCTTCAGTGTTTCTACAGCTCAGTTTTAACAAAGGTTGATGCGCTGCTCCTATTCGCATTTTAAATGGTTTGGGTTTGTTTGGGTATTTTTGGCTATTGATGTCAGCAAGTGTAAACTTAAAGTGCACAATGTCAATGGGACTTCATTTCGGAAGCCGTATTTCTTGGGTGTAGACCAGAACCCTTAAAAGGGCCTAATTTCCAAAATATTCTGAAAATTAATAAGATAAGGCCCTTTAAGTTCTCTTATTCTGGAACCTGAGAGCAAGTCACTATTCACAGGTCCTTATTAGCCAGGTTTATTTTTTATCCTGCTTGTAAATAGACATTTTGTGATGTTTGTTTGTTCTTTGTCAACATTTGTCAGGTTGAAAGTGGCTCTTGCTTAAGAGATGATGAAGAATCATTAAATTTTGGTCCAGGGCACAAACACTTTAGCGTTTGCTCCTTTTTTTTTTCATTTTTCAGTCTTGCTGGTAAAGCACAGGAGCCTAGTCATTCTATGGGATGCATGCAACTGCAGTGAACCCTTTCTGCACTTCTGAAGAGAAACTTGAATGTCAGATAAGACTAGTGCTGTAAACCAAAGAGCTATATAGGAAAATCGGTATGTTGCCGATAGTTGTACGCTTTAACAAGTGATATAAATTACAAAAATAAACTGTGCTGCTGTGGATAATGCTTAAAAGTGAGGTTTATTCTTAATTCAGTTCCCATGCCCCAGTTAACTGAGAATCTGAATTAGAAAAAGGACTGATGATAACACACGGTGCTGACAGTAGTGAAATTTTTCAGACGCAGGTGCAGCAAAGGTAGATGGTATCCAGGAGCTGGCTGCAACACGGACTAACTTCAGCCCTACGTGATCAGTTACACCTGAGGTTCCGAAGCTCTTAACTTTAAAAAAAGGGGAAAAAAAGCAGCAATATCGCACATCATACTTGAATTACAGAGGACCCTGGTTTCAACTTCAGAGGGGAGACGCTGGCATTCTGCTTCTTTCCAGTATCTTAATTTTTGCACTAGTTGGAGGCTTAACTAGGGAGATTGGTACGCAGCACATCCTTGCCCTTCTTGTGTTTTCCAAATTAGTTACTCTCAGAAACAGCATTATTAAGTGTGCTATGAAGGTCTATCACATTGTTTTATACATACTAGGAAATACACCACAGCTTGTCTCCATGCTTACTCAAATTCATTGCCTTTTTACTTGTCTTAAACTGATACTTTGATTTGTTAATGGACCATGGATTAGTGTGAAGCAACACTGCAATTAAAAAAAGTAATTCACTAATAAAAATATTTTCCTTTTAAATCCAAGTAGACCTGTGCTGTTTTAGGGGGGGGAAAATTAATCTCTTAAAATGTAAATGACTGGTTTGCATCATTTCCCATACCAATTGCTGAATTTGCTTTTGTGTATTCATTTTAACAAACTAGCTGACATTTCCACCAGAGTAATAGATATAATATATACACACACACAAAATTTACCTAAGTCAGCCAGGGCCTTGGTAGCACACCAAGGAACTGAATTCTGGGTAATGCTTCAGCTACCATATTATTTATTCTTATTTCACAATAAAATCTTCTACTTAGTAGGTACCCCTGCCTTTTCCTAGGCCTACAAATTGAAGACTTCTGCTGTTTTCCAGCGACACCTGCTCTAGGAGCTCTCAGCTCAATTACAGCAGCAGAGGCACATGCAACAGCAGCAACTCTGACCCTACAGTTAAGAGAATTATACTTTTAAAATTGTAATTACTTGAGAATGTAATATGAATAGTTCCTGATGACGTAAAAGATTGTACACCCTCACAAAAGTTACCTATCCAGTCATTAGTAAGCCTTTCCAGTTCTATGGTTAAACAAAATTTCTTCCTTGCTTGAAGTGTAGAAATTCTTGAAAATCGTATTTGCAAAGTAATTTCCAAAAAAATGTGGTGTTCAACACTTCATTCACCCTTCTCATGCAACTTGGCTTCCAACTTAGGGTTTCAACTGAGTGCAATAAATGCAAACTACAGCCGTTGGGAGTGCCACAAAAATTAGTGCAACACCTCCAGGTTCTTCATAGAGCTGATTATACTGATACACATTACAACCAAACCTCTTCTATGTGCACTTGCATAACAGAGATGTCTTTTTGTTCATCTCCAAAAAATTATAGTTTAATTTTATACCATCCAGCCTTTGGCATTGTTCTTAAATCTATTTTGTACCATCAAGAAAGAAAATACAAAAAAATAGTACCATCTCAGCAGCAAACCTAATGTTCTGACGGTTATTTCTTAAAGAAACTTGGAGAACCATAATATGTGTATGCAAAGCTTACCCATCGAGCAGGATTACTGTGACACCTTTTCCCCATGCTGCATCTTGGAAGAGAGAAAACATTTTTCTATAGTAACATTTATTTGCTTCTTTTGACAATCACTTTGTAGGTTTTTTAGTTGTCATTATCCAGCGATTTTTCTAATTAAACTCCAGGTAACATAGTACAACAGTGAAAAGCTTCCCAGGCTGAGAGACACTGTATTTTTTGGCCTTCCAATGTTTGACAGTGCCTGCCTCAGCAATATTTACCAAGAATACATAGCCACAGTCCTAACTGTGTTTCAGAAAAACTTAAGTGCAGCATTTTTTCCAAAACATTATCATCAGAGGACTTGAAGGAAACTGTCCTGTCCTCGTTACTGTGAAATGTCCATCAAAGAAACTGTCTGCCATTGCTGTCTGCACCCCAGCTAAGGCTGTGCTGTAAACACCGTGCTGCTCCTTTGACAGTCCCTCACACAGCCTGTCTCACCGGGGAGCATGAAGGATGTCCTGGCCTTACCTCCTGCCACTCACAGAGGGTCTGTGCATGTCACACTGTCTACTTTTAATATATCCAGCACAGACTTCTGCCAAACAGGTACCTCCTCCATCATTTTCCTCCTCTGTCGCACCCTTGCCTTTCCCAGGGTAGATACACAGGCCAGGGTTAACTGCGCCCATCCTCTCCTCGCAGGCCCTCACCGCTAGGCCCTTTCTCCCCGCAGCTGCCCCCCGGGCCTGCCTCAGCCATAACGGGGCGGTGGGGCCCAGGCGCCGCCCTGGAAACACTCCAGGCGCCAAGATGGCGCCCGCCTGAGGCGAACCCTCCGCCTCCCTGCGCGTGGCCGAGGGGCGGGCGCGCGCGGCGCGCGTTGGCCAATCCGAAGGCGCCGAGGGGCGGTGGGCGGGCGGCGCACGCGCGGGACGCGCCGTTGGGAGGGGGCGGTGGCGGCGCAAGCGCCTGGCGGCGGCTGGCAGCGGCCGGGGCCGGCGGCATCATGATGTGGTTCGGCGGCTCCATCCCGGCCGCCATCGCCGCCGCCAAGCAACGGAGCTCCGTCTTCGTCGTGTTCGTGTCAGGTACGGCCCGGGACAGGGCGGGAGGTGGGCGTGGAGGGGAGGGGTGTGTGTGTACCGGGCGTCGGGGCCTGCTCGCTCGCTCGCCCCCGCACTGAGGGGAGCCGCCGCTGAGGCAGGCCTCTGGGGGGCCAGGCCGCCCCTCAGGCTGATCGGGACGTCCGCGGGCTGCGGCGGCGGCCGGAGCGGAGCGCAGTTGCCGGCCCTGTGGGTTGCTTCCCCCCGCCGGGGAGGGCCCGGCCTGCCCGCGGCCCTGTCAGCCGGCGCCGCGCCTTCCCTGGCCCCCGGGCGGAGCTCGCCGCAGGCTCCGCAGCGCCTCGGCCAGCTGTTGGTTCCCCGCCTCCCCCTCCCGCCGTGCCGGGATTTCTGCTGTGTCAGTCCCGGTCCCTGCCGGGCCGTGCGGGGCTGCAGGGGCTCCCAGCCCCTGGCCGTGCCTTGGCTGTGCCGTGTGGCCTCACGCACTGCTTCGGGGCGGCGAAATTAGCTATTTCCATGTTTCGCTTTGCCCTTCGTTACATCCTCGTGTAAGCCTGCATTCAGGCTTACTGCTGTCACTTTCTTACCTGTTTGTGTACAGTGTCCTTTTTCTTTCGAGTTCCCTATATTGTTTGTTCTGTAACTGAATGGTAATGGAACAAACCTATAGAAACTTGCTTTGTGCGTTGCCTTTCTGTCTGGAAGTATATAGACATATTTATAGACAGTATATAGACTTTAACTTTTTGTGGTCTTATGCGTGTGTGTGTTGTTTCTTTTGTTTTTACTATTGCCTTAAGTGCTTGTGGCTTGAAGCTTTTTCAGGTGCCTCAAGGAAAAACGAGTGCGCTAAACGTGCGACGAGCATTGTTCCCTTAAGAATTATTGAACCATGGGATTCGCTTAGCTTCGAGAAGTTCACTCCCAAAGGGGATGTGATCAGAAAAGTGCAGTTAAGTTCCTTTGTTGACACAGCTCTCCTTATTCTTGAAGAACAGCATTTTTCTACTGGATATTGAGCATACGGCTAGAAATCGAGATCTTCTCAGCCCACAACATGCTGTGTTGGTGTTGGAGGAAAGGATGGGGTAGTGTATGCAGGCTTTAAGGCAGCATTTTAAAGCCCATGAATGGCCGTGGCAGGTGGGTGCTGCGATGAGAAAACCTTTAACCATTGGAATTTTTAATTTTTTTCTTTATAAACATACTTTAGTGTGTTTACCTACAGTGCCTGCCTGATAGCTCTCTGCTTTCATGGTGGATAATAAGATGATCATAGTGTGTTGTATAAAACTAAATGGAAAGCCAGGTGGCAAACAAGAAGAAACTTCCTGACATGGGTGTTTTGCAACACTTGACATCTTCACTTGTGAAACGTCATGTGCTGTGACTTGTGTAAAGGCTGATCTTCCCCCTAACTGCCTACTCAGGGTTAAAAGTTCTCTACTGAATTTTTTGGATGTTTCAAATGCTCTGTGTTGGGTTTATGTGGCAAGGCTTTGGTAGCAGGGGTGCTAGAGGGGTGACTTGTGTGAGAAGCTGCTAGAAGCTTCCCCTGTGTCCGATAGAGCCAATGCCAGCCGGCTTCAAGACAGATGTGGCTGGCTGGAGCAGGTTTGCTGGCAGGACTTGTGACCCTGTGGGAGACCCATGCTGGAGCAGTCTGTTCCTGAAGGACTGCAGCCCATGGAAGGACCCGTGCTGGAGCAGTTTGTGAAGAACTGCAGCCCATGGGAAGGCCTCACATTGGAGAGGTTCGTGGAGGACTGTCTCCCGTGGGAGGGACCCCATGCTGGAGCAGGGGCAGAATGTGAGGAGTCCTCCCTCTGAGGAGGAAGGAGCGGCAAAGTCAACGTGTGATGAAGTGACCACCACCCCCATTCCCTGTCCCCTGGTGCCGCTCAGGGGACGGAGGTAGAGAAATTGGGAATAAAGTTAAACTCAGGAAGAAGGGAGGGGTGGGGGGAAGGTGTTTTAAGATTTTGTTTTCTTTCTTGTGATACTACTCTGATTTTTGATTAGCAATAAATTAAATAGATTTTCCCCAAGTTGAGTCTGTCTTGCCCATGATGGTACTTGGTGAGTGATCTCCCTGTCCTTATCTCGACCCACAAGACTTTTGTGATATTTTCTCTCCCCTGTCCACTTGAGGAGGGGGAGTGATAGAGGGGCTTTGGTGGGCACCTAGCATCCAGCCAAAGTTAACCCACCACAAAGATATTTTTTTTTAATAATTCAATATTTATGAGCATTTTGAACTTTTATATATATATATATCTATCAGGGGTTGAGAAGTGCATGTTGTAACTTATTTCCAGTATTTTTTGTGAAACTGAAATTATACACAAAAGTGGCCTTTTCTCTTAGATTTTAATGTTGACTTGATGGATGTAGGAATATGTAGATATACGTAGTGGAGATAAATTTATGATTGCAGGACTGTCACCTAGTTTTGATGTTGTAGTACGCTGTAAGGATTTGGTTTTGTTTTGTTTTCTTTGTTCTTATGAGTCCTGAAAAAGGGAGAGGGTTGCTTTGGGTGGCCATACCTCCAAAATGAAAGAGTTGGAGAGTTCTGCTGCATTCCAGTCTACCCTAGGGACAGTGGGATCAGGGCAGCTGACCTGTGGTGGAGCAGATCGCATTGCGAAGCAGTTCTGTTACGCCTGCTGGGAAAGGGGATCGGGAAGCCCAAGAACATACTTTCTCAGCATGTGTGGAAGCAGGTGTGTTTGAAGGATGCCAAGTGCTGAAAGAATAGCCTGTTTCTATGCTAGCAGTGATTGGGTTTGTTGTTTGGGTAGATCCGTGTTTAAAACCGCACTGTTGGTGGTGATGGTGGCTTTGAGTCTTCACACTTCGCGCTTGCCCATAGGCACCGGAGACAAGCATTTGAAAACAGCTTTCTGAGCAGGAAAATGTGTTTTCAGAAAGGTTCGGTGTTTCTGTTTTGTTTTGTACACTTTGTCCAATAATGTATATGGGGACAAAAAATAAATAAAGGAAAAAAAACTAGTGTGAGAAACGGAAAATATAAATTAACTGTAATTTTAGGGTGGCCACTGTGGAGGATGGCTATTAGATGCAGCCTTGACAAAAATTACTGAATTCTAGTAGGTCCATCTCTGGTTTCTGCTACCATCTGTCTGTCCCTCTCTTCCTCTTCACTGCACTTCTCTAAACAAATGCTAGAAAATGAAGAACTGGATTATCTTCTTCCTGATTCTAGAATATTTTCTGGTCAAGCAAGAAATAATGTGGGTATTTATCTTAACACTGAGGTGGTGTTTGTGACTGCAATTACATGTTGTTCAACAAGTTTTTTCTTTAACGTTTTTGTTTGCAGCTATAATCGTAACATTTTCTAGCTCAGTTTTTAAAACCTTCATGGCGTATTCTGGTGATGCAGTTGCATAAGCATACTAAAGATCCTGCTGAATCCAGGGGAAATAGTAGGAGGGATTGCTCCGTGCTCTCTAGGGACCATGAGGTGACGCTTACCTGCCTTACAAAACTGATTTCAGATATTAAGGTGAGATATTACATCAGAGGCTTCTGTACACGCAAAGCAAGGCAGTTGTGTGTGGGGACCAGATGAGTTACTTCGTGGCATCAAAAAATTGCTAGTTGGTTCTGCTGCTGCACAGGGAAGAAGTCCTAATTCCTAATACTGAAGCAGTTCCTGTGAATGTCTCTGGTATCTTGTTGGTAGCTATTCTGTAGATCGTTTTCTAGCATGCAGACTTAAAAAACTCCTCTCATTATTTGAGTTACTAATCTAAAGTTAATTGTTCATTTGATATGAAACCCCCTCAGATACCTCCTGTGTTCTGATTGAAGTTTTTAACCTTATTCTTTCCAGAAGTTAGATGTGTTCTGATCATGAAAGTACCAGACCACTTATAAGGAGTGATTTTCAGAAGTGAAAAAATGAAGGGAAAGAAAAAACTTGAAGCTAAACTGTTTGTGTGTCTTTTTAGTAACATTTGTAGAAACACTCCTTCCTTTGTTCATAACTTTATTTTTAGGTAATTTTTTTATAAAGCACTGATTTGCAATCAACAAGCCGTTTGTTAGTATTTTGCAGCCAAGCTGTATCAAAGCACTTTTCAAGTTAAATATGTGAAATGATGCAAAGGAGGAGGAGGTGAAGAGCTTCATGTCCTGGCTTTCTGACATTTCCAGAATGGGCAGTCCTTACTCTTACTGAGTAGTTATGAAATGTTGGACGTTAAGAAGTCAGCTGGGCTTATCTTTCTTCTTCTGAAAGGAAAACACTTTTCCTTGTGCTGAGGAATAGGAGAATTAAAGTCCTTTGACAACTTGTGATGGTTTTGAATACGTTCCTTGTACAGGAAATAAATCACTGCAGAAAAAGAGCCTCTTCTACTTATCTGAATCACTTGAGAAAGGATGGATGTGTTATCCCTATGTAGATATCTAAATTTACTTGACCAAATTTAAGAGATGAGTGTGTGTGACTGCGAATTGTGTGCAGGTCTTTCTGCTAAGTGAAATAAGGTGCCGCTTTTGTTTGAGAAACCTAAGAAATCTCAGGGTCGTGGGAACTAGAACTCCAAGGCAGTTGTGATCTCTCAGTGTTTAGCAGAATTCTGTTAAGTTCTGTTCAGCCTGATCTCTTGGCTCTTCTGATGCTTTTCCTGTGACCTGGCAGTTTTCATTTCAGGATATAATTACTACTACAGAACTGTAGTAAATGAACCTTAACCACCAAACGAGAAAGGGTTATCAAAACAAAAAGGTGTATGAGAATAAGCAACTGTTCTGTGGGTAGTCACAATATTAAACTGTGCTTCATGACAGAGCTTTATAAAATGTGAGTTATCAGCATTTTCATTTGTGGCTCCCGTCTCTCAGGGACTGTTCCGTGACCTGTTTGTGTCTTTCAGTGTTCTTTTTCTACAGCAGTTGTTTGTGTGGAAAAGTTAGTGTTAGGCAAGTATTTAGATATTTTTAGTAGCCTAATCGGATGAGCACACTTCTGAAAAAGTGTGTGGTGAAGCAGCTGCTGGTCTCTGAGCATTTGGAAACGGGGGAGGAGGAGGTCGAACCACCCTTGGCAGAACAGCTGCATCCACTGACCACAGTTGGAAGCACTGCGCTTAAAGGAAGCGCATTTATATTTCCTATATAAAATATCCTAAACACTTACTTGCTTATGTAGAATAATAGTAATAGCAATGAATACCTTCTTACTTGCTCCAATACTTTCAGAGAAAAATCGATATGTATGTTTGGAAAACACTTTTCCAAAGTCAGTATATTTTTGATACGTGTCTCTCTGAGAAGAATTGTGGCCAGACAGTCGTGGCCTTAAGACAGCAGTGCTTCACTAGGGGAGTCCACGTATAACTCCTGATCTCTAACAAGTGAAAAGTACTTCATGAAATGGCAACTGGGATGAAACAAACAAATGGTTTGTTGTTGTCACTGAATAATGGACTACTATACTTCTATACTTGTGACTCAAATTCTTCATCAAGAGTACAGTTGATTCCAAGCTGCTAGGAAGTAATACAGATTGAAGCTAAACAAGTGGTTTCAGGCCTATTTGCTTGTTGAGAGATGGTTATTATTCATTGGAATCTACTTATTAGCCCTCATGCTCGCTAAACCGGTGCTTTGGAAGATAAATGTATGATTGACGTGTTTCATCTGATTAAAATAACACTTCTGAATCTGTGGCCCCAGAGCACCTTTTCAGTTTCCCTTACTGAAGTAGCTCTTCTTCTGTTATTCTTGTTCCTCTGTGCTCCTCACTCCTTTTCCTCCCCTCCTACTGTTACTGTCATGTCAGGAACTGGAATATAAAATGAAGTTACAAATAATCCTGCAAATAACTGTTTCTTAGTTTGTGGTTTTTTTTACACCGTCAAACTGTGAAACCTTGTCTGCTGAATTGTGTATTTACAAGGAAGATACAGTTTTACGTATCAGCTGGTGCATCAATTGTAGTTAAATTTATAATGAGGGGTAAGCAGTGGATAGACTTGGCATATCAGCAGGTCAAGCTTAATGTCGGAGAGAAGCAATGGTTCCCTCTGTGCTGTGGGATCTCCTTGTGTGTTATGAGAGTACACTAAAGCAAAATACTAAAGCACAAGCATACACACTGTAACGTGAAAATGAGGTCTGTCAGTAGTTGTGCAACGAGATGATGCAATCAAGCCAATCTTCGGCCCTGACATCACCTTCAGTTCCTCTGTCTCTGTTCCATCTGTGTGGTCCAGTCCCGTCTGCTCCCTTGGACCAGCTCCCTGTGCAGCTGAATGACTGCAAAAGCTACACGCTTGCTGGCCTGGAAGGATTTTTGGTATATTAGGTTTTTGGCATGTTAGCAAGGCAAATCAGCTGGAGGGAATTGTCTCCAGATTATCCAAAAAAATGGTAAACTGACTTGAAAATAATCACGAGAGTGCCTTTCAAAGGTGATTTCAAGCAGTGGAAGCGAAGCTAAAATTGGAGCAGAGACAGTAATTTGTGGTGGGTTTAGCTTCACGCATGTGCTGTATCTTGCAGGTGAGGATGAACAATCTGCTGAGATGGCTGCAAGGTGGGAAGATGAGAAGGTGACTGAAGCTGCCTCAGATGGTTTTGTTGCTATTAAAATCGACACCAAAAGGTTTGATCCTATTCTAATTCTGTCTGTTGTACGATCTTTCATTGATGATGATGAGAGTAAAAGGCTTTTGAAGTCCCTGCCCTGTTTTGGAGGTAGTCTAAATGCAATGTTCCAGAGCGTAAGTGAATTCAGTATTCCTGAAGCCACTAGAGCCTGAGAAAATTCCAAATTTCAAAACTTACTGTTGTGTTCTGCGGAATATTCATTGCGTATTTCAAACTGTATTTCAGTACTAGTAAAAGAATGCTCGAGGCTGTCTTGTTTTCAACAGGAAGAGACACAAAAGCTGTGTAAAAAAGCTGGAATCAAAATGCAAGTACTCTGGAGGCAGTTCTTGATTTGCCAAGTTACGTAATAAATTTAAAAACTCTCATGAATTCAGAAAGATAAAAATCTGTACAGCCCCAGAGAAAATGTGTTTGTGTCTATTGTTACACTTACAATAGAGAAGCATTGAAGTTCTTGGGTAAATTACTCGACTATTTTTGTTACGTTTAAGCATTCCAGTCCATGTGCAGAAAGTGCATTGGCATTTCCCAAGATGGTATTATTTTGTAATGCTATATAGACATTTTATTAGACTTACTGTAGGATTTGCACTCAGTAGACTAGATGTCTTTTTCCTGAATTGCTTCTTAGCACTGTTTCCCTAAATCTTATGTAGTCAACTGTGATAACCAGGGATTGTCACCATGTCAACACTTACGCAAAATGTTAATGAGAAGATGCCGTGCAAATTTGCTTTTAGTGTTCTCTCAAGTATTTAAATAGTTTTGTGTGTGGTAGTAGGACGGTTATTTTTATGATGAAAGACTTAATCTGAAGTTGTTGCGAAGTGATTGCTCCTCCTAAAATGAATCTTTTCTTTTAAACAGTGAAGCATGCCTGCAGTTTTCTCAAATTTGTATCCTTTGAGATCAGTTTAGATGCTACATTACGATCACAGATAATTGCTCTTTACAAGTTAATACTGTTCTTAAGATAAATATTTACAAGCAAGATTATTAAAAATACTTCTTATGGCACAAAAATAAGCAATAAAGTGTGTAGTTAAAAGATACCATCTATGTATTCAATTTACTGTCAGTTCTTAGAGAAAGTGAACAAGTTGGTTTTTTTAAATGTTAATCCTATGTAGTTCTCTAAACAGAAAATTATCCAAAGCTTTATAAACAAACAAAATAACCCATTGGTATTACTAATCAGTATTAGAAAGCAAACAAACAATGCTTTAAATTATTAGCTGGAGTTCAGAGTTAGAGGAGGAATTGGGTTAGAGTAGTGGCCTGGGTTCTGTCAGATACACAGGTATGAAGTAAGGTAAACATCTGCCTACCTTGGGTAGGTTGCTGCATATAGCTCAGGGATTCTCTGTGATGCCGAGAAAAGGAATCCAGTACCTTTGATTTTCTTGATGCTGTAAAGAATTCATTATTGTCTACGTAGCATGTTGTCTCACACTAAAACAAAATCTTTCTGGCCAAAGCATAATCGGTTGTTGGATATGTGTGTGTTGGAGAAAACTATTTTAGCTTAAACCATTTCAAAGTAAAGAAGAAATACTAATCAGTTGTATGTAATGTTTTCCAGCTTTTTTTTGTTAGCATCTTTTTTCTTCCTCCCTTGGCACTGACTACTGGTGACCAGGTGGAGACAGAATATTGGGCTAATATTGGAGGAAGGACTTCTGCTTTTCCTTTTAAAATTACTTTATAAACTTCTGTCATTTGTTGCCCTTAACTGTTGCTGTGCAGATCCTGTAGTGTGCGTTCCATCCAGTTTTTTTATAGGAGACAATGGAATCCCTTTGGAAGTTATTGCTGGCAGCGTTTCTGTCGAAGAGCTCGTTACCAGAATCCATAAAGTTAAACAGGTAACGTTTGCTACCAGGCTGGATCTCTCAGGTTGAGCTGGCTGTGCTTAAAGATGTCCCTGACCCTTAGCATGTGCCTTGGGGAAGTAAGAATTCCTGGTGTTGTATCCTTCCAACAACAAAATCCGCAAACTTAAATTCAGTACACAAATTGAAGAGGCCTGACAGCACAGCAAAGAAGTGCTATGGTATTTTCTTGTTGTTGTTGTTTCATAGATTGTTTTAGATCATCTGTGTAACACCTACAGTATTGGAGAAATATGGCAAGAACTCTAAACTGGAATGACATACTGATTACTTTTTCAGTTCATACGTGGTTTTGTAATGTGGATTTATATTTTGTTCCATAGCATAATTTTATAAATGTAGATAGTTTTATCACTTTCATTTAAAATTAAATTAAGACTAAAATTAGGAAATAATAGGAAATGTGTGATTGCATCGTACTTAACAATATGTGATAATTTTAGTTTTATATTTTAAATAGGACTCTGATTCTCCAAAAATAGTGTAGTCTTGAGCTGTGAACCTGTGGAAAATGCAGTCTCTTTTTTTTTTCCCCGCAATTTCTTAGATGCACACAGTAAAAGGGCAGCCTTTGGAAAACGGAAGTCAGCCATCTGCTCCCTGTCCCTCCTCTCGATCTGATGGTGCTCCAGAAAATACACAATCCAGAGCAGTAGAGTTTTGTGAGTCTCCTGAGTCTGTTGCGTCTGAGACAATAAGACCTTCTGCTAGTAGTGGTTAGTATTTTTACACAAATGCTAGCTAATTTGCTTTCAAAAGTTTTCCTTTTATTAAATTCTCATGATGGTACATAAAAAGCAATATATTGAGCGAATTTGTTGAGGAAAAACTTGGGTAACCCAGAATGCTGCTTGCAAGCCTAGAGGGAAGAATAACTTGTCATTCTGCTTAGTTTTAATGAGGGAGAAATCTATGGATTATAATAAAATAAAAATTGTTTCACTTTCTTGAAATAGGATTCAACTTAAAAAGCTTCTTTGAGTTAGTAACCTGAAACCAGATTGAGGGGGTGTGTCTAAATGGCAGAACCTCGTATCTCCATGAGATATCCCAGTTGCTGCAAATTATGGCTAACAATGAGCATAATATTTCTTTATGATAAGAAATATACCTTTTATTTTTCCCTTATGCATTACTTTCTTGTAAATCACTTGAAGGTGGAGCAAATTCAGGTCAAGCAAGCCAGGAAGCAACTAATTCTTCAGATGAGCAAGTGAGCGATGCTCAGCCTGTGAATGATCTTACGCTCAAAGTAGAAAGGTAAGTCTTCTTTTAGCAGACTTCCTCATGTGTTGTATTTGTTTCTCAGGAGGCAGCCTTGTCGGTTTGGGGGTTGGTTGGTTGGGTTTTTTCTGAACAGGCTTAATTACAGGATTTTTGGTCCTTCTTCTGTTATCATCTGGCAAACATTTCTGTGGTCTTATTTTTGTTGACATGTCTGACCGTGCTAGGGTTGATACGAAACCAGCTTTTAAATGAATGTCATTTTTCACATACTCTGAAAGAAAAGGGTAATCTGGAAAACTAAAAATGTTCTCCTTACTTTGAAGCAACTTGAATACAGAAAATATGTTTGCTGCAAACAAATTGAAGGACTTAAAACATTGAACTGAAAGCACTTGAAACTGGGGTAATAAAGCGCTAACCTAGATTTTGTACAGAGATGCCGTCTTATTTCTATTTCTTGTCTATTTGATGACTGTCTGTAGTTTAGGCATATTGAAAACACCAGAGGAGTCCTATTCTGAGACACTTGTGTTGATCAGGGAACAGTAATGAGGCCTATTGAGGAATGCTATTTCTAGTATTTTAAAGCACTGTGACCAGAAACATCTGGTTCAACACATGGTTCATTCATTAAATTGATTGTTTTTAAATGCAAGATTTTATGCTTAAACTTGTTTTTTAGCATCTGTAAGACTGATACTATTTGTAATATCTTAATATAAATACCAAAGTTCCTTTCTAAAATGTGCATTAATCTTAAAATTATGCCATATTTGCATATATCTACAGCATTTTTCAGTGGAAAAAAGAGGCAAAGCTCCATAGTAATTACCAAGTTCTTTTTTAAAAAGCAAACCAGCTACCATACAAACACAATTTTTTGGATTATCTGGCTTCTCATGTTGTTTGGTCATGCCTGCCCTTTCCTCAGCCTTAAAACATGTTGAATTTACTGTGGTTTTTTTGAGTCTATCCTTATTCTAAGGCACCTCTCTGGATAGATGAAACAGATGCATGTGCATCTATGTCAGTGCTATATATTATTTGCTTTCCATTTTAGGAAGCGATGTGCAGAATAAACCAGACGGCTTAAATAGCTAAAAAGAGATTGAGATTTAGTGTCTCTGTTACCACAGATCATAAATAGCATTTGCTTATTGTATGTCTTATAAGTTGGTTCAACACTAAGAACATCTAACATTCATTTACTCGAGTGGAAAAGGACAGAAGGAATATGTTAGGATTCCATGAAAAGTTGGAAACTAGGTGATGAGTCACCACCTCATCTCTTCATGGATGGTACATCCGCATGTGGATGAATCATTGCTGTTACACTGGGTATTAACACTGTCTTACAATTCGTGTTCATTATCATGTGTTCCAGTCTTCTGTGTTTGCAAGTGCTTCACGGGAATTAAAAAATGTTAGTAACAGATACTGCAATTTAAAGACTTTTCACTTTATTCTTAAATTTAGAATAACAAAAAAGCTTGAAGAAAGACGAGAAGAGAAAAGGAAAGAAGAAGAACAGGTAACACAGAAATGTAAAACTACATGCAATTTTTTTATACTCTGATTTGTATAAACGCTTAATTCCTTTTTAAATAAATGTGCTTCAGTCTTGTCTTACTCTTGTCCAAGGCAATTTTGTGGTCCAATTTTTATGTCTCTGTTCTTTATTCAGAAAGAAATTAAGAAAGAAATTGAAAGGAGAAAAACCGGTAAAGAAATGTTGGAGTACAAAAGACGACAGGAAGAAGAGTTGACAAAACGTATGTTAGAGGAAAGGAACAGAGAAAAGGCAGAAGAGAAGGCTGCTAGAGAGCGTATAAGGCAACAGATTGCAATGGTAAAGTTTTTCGTTTTGGAAGATAGGTTGCTGCTTCTCTCTCTCACAAGGGCCAGCGGTGTACTAAAAGGATACGCTTTCTCATGCAGTGAAACTTTGAAGGATTGTCCATTTTTCTGTTTGGAATCCTCTGGCCTTGTGTTGTAACAATTTATGTGTTTGGGGTTTATGTAGTATTTCCCATGGATAAAATTCTGCTTTCGTATTCATGATGATCTTTTCTATCTGAACAAACGTACCAACTTTCCTGCCATGTCGCTTGAGACCAGTGGAGAATTATCATTTATACATAAAAATAATTGCAATTTAAGCATAGATCTGGAACAGAAGCAAGGGGGGATATTTAATTGTGGAACATGCAGAAGAACACTGATCTCAAAATGGTGGTGAGGATTATTTTCTAAGTTTCTGTGTATGTATGTGTACATATAGAATATAAACAATTCGAAACAATTGAAATCCCTCCTGATTATTAGGTTTTGGCCTGGAACACTTAGAACTGTAGCCATGTAACTTGTCATAAGACTTTTTTTTCCCCTTTATGTTCCCTGGGGTGTTAAACTTGCATGGGAAGATCATCTGTTGACAACTGTTTGCATGAAGTGACTCATTGAAGTGTCATCTTGGCTCACGGCACGAGATTGTGGAGTTTGGCAGTGAATAATTCTTTGCAGCACTACTGTCTTTTCCCCTAGTTGAGCGCTGAGTACAGGTCATAGCTCTCTGTTTTAATGAACATTAACCTACGATTTACGGCAAAAATTAAGGTTTCTGTTTGGTCCTTTCACAGGATCGTGCTGAGAGAGCAGCTCGCTTTGCAAAATCGAAGGAAGAAGCAGAAGCTGCAAAAGCAGCAGCTCTTCAGGCCAAGCAGGCTGAAATAGAGGCCAGAAAAGAAGCATCTCAAAAGGAGCGAAGGTGAGTTCCTGTAGAGAAAGAAATACATATTTTTGTGTAGAGAGGTAAAGAAACCTCACATAAACTTTTTAAGATGTTTAATATACATTATAACCTATTAAATGATGCCATGTTGAACTGTTAAAATAGTGGCATAAAAAGTTGGGTTTCTTTTATATTACTTATTTTTAGCTTTTTACATGAATATTATGTTCTCTGATAGCTTTCATCCTTTTGACGTTTCTGATTATGAAACACTAACCACCTTTTATTTGTTATTTTAGTTAGATAAAAGCTTTTTCTGTCTAATCTTTGATTTAAATGCCAGGTAAAATGGGGCTGGGTGGGGAACTAGATAAGGTGAGAACGTGGTAGATAATAACTAGACAGAATGACTAGATAATGTCGTAATGCACGGGGGAGCACGGCGCCGACCCAGCTCTTTGGCTGTATGTGCAGTTGGCTTGGATTCAGCAAGGCTTGGTTGGGCTCATGCGCTGTCAGCGTCAGAGCCGTCTTCTGCTTGGCCCAACACCACTGTCCTGAGACCTTACGTGGAGTTATGGAGCCACGGTGACTCTAGTACTGCCCCTGACAGAGGGCAGGTACAGGCATAGCAGCCTCTTCCGCATTTCGATACTCCCAAGCTAAAGCCACAGGAGCATTTGTCTGTGACTGTTCATGTTCTGACTGACCCCAATTTGTGTCCTGCAGTGCAATAGCCAGGATTCAGTTCCGCCTCCCAGATGGATCTTCCTTTACTAACCAGTTCCCCTCTGAAGCACGGCTGGAAGAAGCAAGGCAGTTTGCTGCACAGGTAAATTGGCGTTCCCTTCTCTTAACCACGTAGTGATTACAACTGTGGCGTCACATAGTTGTTGATCATGGTGGAATTGTCATCAACTGCTTTCCTTTGTGTTTATTTGAAGGGGGTTTTGGCAGCAGCCTTTTCCAGTGCCACCAACTGTCTTTTGTATTACTGCAACATATCATTAGTTAAAGTAGTAGGATATGAAAAATCCTTCATTTCTCTATATGAAGACAATTAATAGTTTGATACAGAAGTCTTGAGTCAATATGGCAAGTTACACTCAACTGGCAAATCTGCAGTTGTTTGAAAGTGAACAGTTACAAACATGTTTTCTTTATATTTTCCCAGACGGTCGGTAATACTTATGGCAATTTTTCACTGGCGACAATGTTTCCCAGAAGGGAGTTTACCAAAGAAGATTATGGAAAGAAATTACTGGAGCTAGAGTTAGCACCCAGTGCTTCGGTGGTGTTGCTGCCGGTAGGTGTTGGTTTTCTGCTTGTTTCCTTCTCGTTTCCTTGCAAACAGCAGTACTGTACCTGGATATCTGCTGTCAGTCAGCCATGATAATATTTGGCTTGAATTTTGATCTTTTCTGAGTCTAAGACAGATGGCAAAATTACTTTAATTTTTGTCGGGAGTGATTTGGGGGAAGGCTTTTTCTGAAGCAGATAAATGGTGGCATAGATATTTGTCTGACGTGTAACCAAAGGAGTTCTCTTGTGTCTACTGAGCTGCTTCTAAATTATGGACGAAATACTCTGTCTACAAGAGCCCGACTTTCGTATCTGAGCGGTTTGCTTTCTGTGTTCATGCCCAGGCGGGAAGACCTGCTACTTCTGTTGTTCAGGCTTCAGGCAGTGACCTGTGGAAGTTCTTGGGCACAATACTTTATCCCCTCTTAGCGGTTTGGAGATTTATTAGCAACTTCCTGTTCACGAGTCCACCCCCCTCGCAGTCGACTGTGAGAACAGCTCATCAGCAAGACCATTCAAGTCCTTCAGCGTCCAGCAGCGCGGAGCAAAGCAGGTAATCAAAACTCCTAAGGCAGCTGTTTCTCAAACCGCTCCTGGAATTGTTTCTGTCATGTGGCGGGGAACCAAACTGTGTCTGGCTCTTAACTGCCACCTTCTCTTTGGGCTTTCTGGCCACCACCCTTCCATCTGGTCAGAAGGGACAAACCTGGTGGCTGGCAAACTGCATGGCAGCTCTGACTAGGATTTCTTAGTTTTTACATGTGTGATTAAGCAAAATCCTTATTGTTTGCTTCGATTTCCAGTTACAGAGTAGATAAAACATTGTCTTGCAGTCATTTATGAATAGGGAATTTGGCTGTAACTACAAACGTGGGCTTCACTTGAGCTGATATTGTTTGGAAGATAAACATTTTGAAAATTAGATGTCAAACTGTTGCGGGGGGGAGGGGGTTGTACAAGAAACTCAAGCAACTGAAGTCTGATTTTTGAGAGGTAAGGCTTTGTATTGCCTAGAGAAGGAGAGCTCTGCTGTACCAGGAGAGCCGCTAGGCCCCTTCAGGGGAAGCAGCAATGACAGGGGCTTCCCAGGGAAATGAGATTCTGTGGGTTTGTCCGGCTGCTAAATGACAAATTTTCAGCTGGGTGTTGCTTCCCAAGGAAACAAAAGGCTGAAGAAAACTATTAGTGGGGATAAGAGAAGGAAGGATGCATGATTTGCACTTATTGCATTTACTTCTCTTGTGTAATTATTGCTGGGGAAACTGTCAAACCTGACTGTTGTTTGTACCCTAGGCAAGCAGTCAGGAAACGAGTAGTGGAAAAGCGGGGGGAAGACTTCAAAAAAGAAGGCAAAATATATAGACTGAGGACTCAAGACGATGGAGAAGATGAAAACAATACTTGGAATGGAAATTCTACACAACAAATGTAGTTTCGAGTAACTGCAGTAATCACTGTCTGGCTTTTTTTTTTTTTTTTCCTTATTTGATCTAAGTCAACTAAAGCTTCTGGACAAGTGGGTCTTATTTTACACTGACTGAATTACTTAATTCTTTTCCTGCAGTGGAGTATGGAATAAAGTCACCGAAGTCAGAAAAATCAAGCGGGTGTAGCTGAGGCCTAGAAGCAAAGAGTTAAAAGAACTGAAAATCTCCATCAGCTTTCATAATCATTACCCTACTGCCATAGAAAGGCACTTTTTAATCTATAAATATTCTGCTATATAAATATAAGGGCCAGATATTAATATAAAGGTCACGGTAGGCAATGATTGATTAAAATGAGGGTTTCGGAAGCACTATAATTAGCAAATCAGGTAACTAATTTATGTTTAACTTTTTCTTGCTTCTGCAACTGCAAGCAAAACCTTGTAGTTTTTAATTCCCCAAGCACTCAATAAACTATTTTCCAGAAAACATAACTATCCTCTCCTGTAAAGTTCCTCTGAAGTACTTGTGTCCCAGGGAAGCAAGCACACAATGAAATTTGAAATAGAGCAGACAAGCTTTTTATTCCAGTTTAAGTGAGCTTACTCGGGCGTTGTTCTTATTAAACTCTCAAATAGTGTTTTGAGTCCAGGTGATGCAGGAAGAAAGAAGATGGGTCTCTATTACATAAAATGGGAATGTTGTTGGCAGGGGCTGCAGCACAGGAGCCGGGAAGCTTTTCTTTTTGGAGGTAGGGTCGCTTCACCTACTGTTAGAGGCCTGAATGTTACAGGTTCTGTGCTGCTTTGGATTCCTAGTTAAAGGAGATTTAATTAAGTATTGCACTCCGTTCAAATGTGAAGGCATAGTACTAGGGCCACTTAAAAGGAAAGCTGGGGGGACGATGACAATCTGTATAGTAGCTGCAATAGAACAGTACACATTCTCCTCGCCCACTGTGCACCCGTATAGACACTGACTTGTCTTAAAAGCACTAAGAAGCAGCAGAGCTGCCAGGGGCTGTCTCAGGTCCCTCAAAGAGCCCTGCATCATCCAAGGGGACATGAAGACAGAACAGATGAAAGTTCCAGCTAGGAATCCTTATGCGGATAGGAACACGCAATTTTAATTTTGTCTTTAAGAAAACAAATTAATAACACCTGGGGAGAGAAGAGACAGTTACCATAGGAGAAAACTTCTTTTGTATTTTAAAGTTGGTAAGCAAACAACAAAATGATAAGGAGCCATCTCTAAGGCAAGACACAGTTGCAGTAGGACAAGCAGGTTTCTTTTCCTAGTGCTGCAGGCTTTTTCATAAAAAACAAACCAAACAGATACTAGCAAGTGAAAATTTTACAGTTTATGAAGTTCCATGTGTGTTCGTTTACGGGATCTTTTGGATAATTTTCCATACTTGTATGCGAGAAGAGCCAAGACCAACACTGCAACAACACAAAGAGCAAAATGCACATACAGCGCTGTTTCTGCACTATGTGATGTTAACTCCAGTCCCAAAAAGTGCACGCTGTCGGCCGGGGCTGGGGCGGTGTCTGTTGGTGTCACTGTCCCTGGGAAAACAATAAGGAAGCATTAGGACACAGCCTGAGGTCAGCTCTCTCGTATGTAGGGTGCATTGCTGCTTCCTGCCTCTGCAAGGCTTCCGGTGGCGCGACGCAGTGCTCTGGCGGTAGCTGGAATACTTTGGGATCAGGGATTGACACAGTCCCAGCTTGGAGTAAAAGCACAACTGAGGCTCATAGCGAGACCCCAGGAGCAGTGATTGGTCTCTGGCAGCTGTGGTTAGCCCAAAAAGCTAATAAAAACAATTATTTAAAACCCCCACCCCAACAACGGTTGCTGTTGGATGGACTCCTCTAGGTCAGAGAATGTAAATGACAAAAGAATCAATATTTCTGAAGGCTTACCCCAAACACAGATTCATATAAAGTTTTTAAAACCGTTTAGAAAGAGTGATGTGGTAACGCTGAGTGTGTGTGCCGAGGAAAACCTCTTGGCCAGTTCTGTTAATCAGAGAAAAGTGGAATGGAATAACTTTTTTGCTGCTTTTTGGAGACAGGCGTGTATCAAGGTGCTGTCGCTCAAAATTTAGGTGTTCTGGTTTTGCATGGAGAAGCGACCGTTCCACAGGAATGTCTTCAGTCTGAACAAAGACTGATGATTAGTCATTGCGCTACTGCAGCCCGTAAAAATGGTGGTGTCCTTAAAGACTACAGATTATGGAAACGTTTTGGGATTAGAATCTGATAGACACACAGGCAGGATTTCTGCGGCATCGCTTACCTTCAGGCTCCGGTTCCAGACAGGGATGTGAGCCCGTTGCTGGGTCTGGAAACCCGTTGCAGTTTATGATCTGCGAGTAGAACCTGGCAGAGGCCTTGGGGCGCCGCGGCAAGTCGGGGTCTGTGAAATTCACGTGATAGAACCCGAACCTTTCATCAAAGCCCACTGCCCACTCGAAGTTGTCCATCAGCGTCCACGCGGTGTAGCCTCGCAGGTCGACACCATCCAGCACAACGGCTGTTGCCGGGACCAGAGAAAAGAGGTTATTTTGCAGCCGGGTGAGAAGGAGGTGTCACCACTGGGCCAGCAGCGGCGGGGAGATACCCCAGGACACTGAGGTTATTGCCACTTCGGCCTCATTGCTTTCACCATCTCCCCCTTCCCGCCTCTCCTGTGTTGCCTTAGCTGAGGTGCTTTGAGGTAGTTACAGCTAACGACAGCCAGGGTAGCTCGGTCAGCCAGCCAGGACTGGAGACAGCTTTTCTCTGCCCCCAAAATCAAAGCTTTTGTCCAATGAAAGCTTTAGGAACAGAGAAGAAAAGCCATCAGCATGCAACTGCTGCTTAAACAAGGGCTTGTTGGACCTCGTTACTGAAAGGCAGTAAACGAGCACTTCTGGAACAGATATCTGGCCAGCAGCTCCCAGTACCTCAGAGAAGCAAACTGGAAAAGCCCTTCCCCATTGTTGCTTGACTGTTGCTGTGTTTTTTTAAAAAGATGCAGTTTTTAGACACAGCAGTAGTCAAACTGGAAGTCAAACTAGCTCTCCATCAAGCAGTAGCACCCTCTCTTGCCAGATGCAGCTGTATAGGACGCTGCGGTTGCCCTGCTGAACCCAAGGCTTTGTTCTTCCTTCAGATGACCTTTCCTTGCAGAGTGGTAGCTATCCATGGGCAGTCTCTGCCAGCCCCAAAGGCTCGCAGAAATGGACACAGAGCAAAAAAAAAATGTCAGCGTGTAACTTGCAAATGTGAGGGCAGATCAAATTTAAATAATCATTCCTACCTTTCAGCGCTTCGTTAATGTAGCTCCGATAGTAATGCGTTCGCCAAGTGTCATTGAAGTCCAAGGCTCCCCTTTCCGAGACCCCGTTTTCAGTCACATAAATGGGAGGGTCGTTGTACTCTTCCTTTATCCATCTCAGGAGCTTTCGGAAACCAAAGGGTGTCACCTTTAGCCAGAGGGAACCTGAGTTCAGCCAGCTGCGGTCGCTCACTGAGGCTACACCCCTGCGGAGGAGGAGGACGCATCAGTCAAGGGACCAGTCCCAAGTGCCTGGCACCTCATTGCCACAGGGCTGGGAAACGCAGTGCCGAGCCCTGCGGGAATTTCACTGCATTTCACTGAATTTTTAGAGCTGGAAGGGACCACAGAGATCATCTAGTCCAACTCCCCTGCCGAAGCAGGATTGCTTAGAGCATGTTACTCAGGACTGCATCCAGGCGGGTCTTGAAAATCTCCAAAGAAGGGGACTCCACAACCTCCCTGGGCAGCCTGTTCCAGGGCTCTGGCACCCTCACCGTAAAGAAACCGAACCAGAGGTGACGTTGTGGCACGGGCTGAGCCCAGTGTCCTTCCAGGGGGCTGAACCAGAGGGGCTGGGATGCAGCAGCAAAGGGACATTATAATAATTTTATATATTCTCTGTGGAAACGTTTCAGAAAACAGCCAACGTTCACCTCCACGTGTGGTCCCACCGTTACCATAATGCTTATCAGAAAGAGTGGTAAGCTCCTGCTGTTTACCTTTTGAAGATAAAAATCCTGACTTACGTATACTTACCCGTGAAGGGATTTAGCTGTTTAGGCTTTGAACTTACATTTGCCTGCTGTGGTGAGGGAGCAAACAACTGTTTAACAGAAAATGGAGCAGCGTCTGTAAACCAGGATAATCTGATAGTTCAAACTGCAGAGCGGGGGCAGGAAATACGATAAATATTGCTGACAGGTGATCCCAAACCATTGGGAGACTCACAAGCGCAGATTCCTTCCTTTAGTACATTTTCTTTGTTCTGTTTTAAATATTCACGTTTATCATCAGCTCTGCGAAAAAAGGGCTGTTCCTGGACTTGTGCGAAAATAACGGTGTTACCACAGCTACTATTTGGGGATATTTTCCCTATCGCTGATTATAACAGCTTAAATTATGTGTCTCATGGCTTTATTTGCTCTCAGTTTACATTGCTCAGTTGGCCCAGGCTCCAGGAGCACGTATTTTACTTGAGCCATAATGTATATTCGTCTCTTACCTGTCGGAGTCATAGGACAGAACGCCAGCAGGATAGTTCAAGTTGTATGCTAAAACTGTAGTATAGTGATTTAGCCCAAAGTAGTCATACGTGCCTTTAATTCTTTGCTTTTCACTTTCAGTAAATTCTGGAAGTCTGCAACAGAAAACAGGGAAAAGCATAAACCACTCAAAATGTACGTCTTTTCAGGATTTCCCCTTCTTCTGCTCCCCAGTCACAGAGTATAAACTAAACTAAACTTTTGCTAGAATATGCGATTTATGCTGCCTGATCTAATGGTCTCCAAGAGAGGAACAGACCTTCCCCTATCCTGAAAGGGACACCTGATGGCTAGAGGCCCTGCTCGTGGTCAGATGAGAAGTTAGCGGCAGAGAGAGGACCTGAGCGCAGAGCTGCTGCCAGGCTCTTGGGGCCACCAACCATTAAGTAACACTTGTTCTGGAGCGGGAAACAGAACTGGAGACACGGGTGTTACTTACCCGTTCTTCTGTGTGTTTTGTCTTGCTGTGCTCCAGCTCAAAAGCACTTCTAGTCAGAGAAATCAGAAACTCTTTTGCCCTAAGAGCATCTATAAAAGTGACACATGACCTTCTTGCCTTTAGACATAGGTTTCTTCCCAGCTGTGGGATCCCAAAGGGTTAAATTTGGACAGGGTCTGCCTTCACTGCTGAAGGTTGTTGAAGATAGATTCATTGAGGTGTCTAAAAGCTCAAGGGAAAGGGGAAGGAAGATAACTAACAGACATAAAAATGGAAACCACAGCTCAACAACCTCTAACTAGACCAAGCAACCCCTTTTTCTTCAAGTGCCGGTTCTTAAGCGTGTTCAGGTGGGGCAAAAGGCCTTGAAGCAAGGATGTCAAGTGGCTTTGAGCAGTCGCCAGGACAGTGCTGGTGAGAAATGTTGGGTGCAAACAAGCTCTAGAACAGGATAAAAGAAAATCAAAGAAGGTGAATGTGAGGCACTTCTGGAATGGTGACCCTGGGACCTGCTCTGCTTTTCTCTGTGTGGCAGCAGAAGTCCCTGCTGTCATGGCAGAGGCTGATACAGTGTTGTCTCATAAACTCTGGCTTCTACACAGGAAACAAGAAAAGCTTCTGAGCTTTCTCCTTGCGATCCATCCTTTGAACACACACCATGTATAATGTTGTTATCCCTGTACCAGCACCACAAGCACAAGGGGAGGTAGCATGATCCTTCTGGAGGAACACAGAAAAACCCAGGAGAAACTGGGAACTCGGCTCTGTGCGTGGACTCTACCATTTAATCCCAAAGAGCTTAGTTCCCTTCAAAAGGGAGGTCTCCTCAGAGAAGAACATCCCCTTTGGGATCTGCAGCCCTACAGAGTCAGGGACATCTAGGGTACCCTGGAGCAAAGAGGGAGGTTTCAGCTCTCTTTTAGCCAGAAAAAGGAGAAAATCCTGCGAATTAGGTCCTCCAGGCAGCCCCTGCTGAAAATGCAGCCAGTGCTCCTGGCGATCGATTGGGTGATGGTTGAGAGTTCGCAGGCTTAGATTGAGGACAGGACATCTTCCCCAGACTGAGATGCTTGGGCATGTTATCTCATAAAGCATCATACAGTGACTTCGCTGCCTTATTAATGGCAGCAACCGCCAGAGAAGAAATAAGGTAGCCAAAAAAGTGCCTAAGAACGCAAGAGTTCTAGGCACATATAAAAGCATAACTTGAATCTTGAAGAATCTTTGCAGCAGAGCACACCCTGACTCTTCCACCATCTGCCTTATTTCAAAAACAGGTGATCTTTCACATTTTCAGAGAGGAACGATCAGGACTCACCCCAGATCTAATGTACCCCATTAAATTGCTATTAAAGGCAAGAGGGAAAAAGAGCTTCCCTTATATGTGCCTAGAAAGGGAGAGAAAAGGAAAAACACTGATGATGGAGCGCTGCTACCACAATAACGTTAAGAAAATTAATGGGAGTGGAAAATGAGAAACATAATTCAGAGGGACCGCTGAGTTCTCAGTGCTCGAGTTGTTCAGTACAGAGTTTTAAGAGATGTTAGAACACATTTACTGTGGTCACCAGGTGAAGCACCGTGTCTAATGCAGAGCTTGTACTGTATCACCCTGAGCTGCTAACTTACTGCCCCAAAGATGTGTTATATCAGTACATTTAGTTTGCAAGAGAGGTAAAGAGAGGGAACAGGCAAAATGCACGCTGGAGTTTTTCTGTGGGAATACGGTAAGATTTTTACAGCAAGACTGCAATAGAATCGGTGAAATTTAGCTCTTCTATCAGAAAAGCAGGTTTCAGCACAGGAAGCAGAACAAAAGCAGGCATGTGCCTGGGCTCTTACCGGGACTGCTTGAGACCCTGCGCCAGACTGCGGTCCCGAATCCTCTTTTTCATCACTTCATTATAATCACCATTTTTGAAAATGGGATGAGCAAACCAACCTAGGAGAAACTAAGGCAGGAAATAAGGGAGAAGGATAAATTATGTATCAAAACAAGTGATTTAACCATTTCTCCTTCATGTGCTGCTTTACAGGTAGTACCTCAATTTATAATGAAGAGGCACATCGCAATACCCGGGGATGCCCATATGATGGCAGTAATTTTGTCACTGCAACCCTATTTTGTCTGATTTCTGTTGCATGCGTCATCAGCCACCAGAAGAGGGTGATACATTTCCTTGCAGTGATACCTCAGGCTCATAATTTACTTTCAGTGAGATGCTGACCTGGGTTCTGGGCATCTCCAGCACCCAGAGAAGGGGGGTGCCACCACAAACAAACCCAGGAGCAGCAGGGAGAGCTGGGACAGGGTGTCTCTGTACCTGCAAGTACCGTCTGGCAGCTTCGACGTCCTCCTGGTTGTGTGGGTTCCTTGGTTCTGCCCAGTCAGAGTTGATGGTGATAGAGATTAATCCTCCCTGCTTCGCCCGGTAGGTCTCATTGTAGAGGTGCCAGGCTTCCGCATGGGCCTTTATTAAGTTGTGCCCCACCACATAGGGGGCTCGCCCTGGCCGAACGGAGATTCCTGCAGAGACAGCGACAGCACAGGCTGTGGAGCAGCAGTTCCCAGCTTTCTCTCTCAGCGGCTGCTTCCTGGGTTAGCGCAACACCCAGGACACCCAGAACTGCCCACCAGTAAATGAATAAACATGCAGCAACTGGTGCCCTCGGACCCAGCCCTGGGCTGAGGTCACTGCTTTGTCGGGGACACCTGAAGTCACAGCTGCAGGGGGCAGGCTGTGCAGGACCCCCACGCTGCACTGTCCTCCCCCATGGTGGGACACGGACTGGTTCAGATCTCTGCCCGTGCAGGGCTGCCAGGACAGAGAGGAGAAAGCTGTGTGTTCACGCCAACTCCCAGCTCTCCCTTTCGCCTGCTTCTGCCCTCCTCCAGCCCTAACCCTTCTCCACAGTCCCTGGAGCTGGCCTGGAAATGGGGTCTGCTCCAGACAGCAAGTGTAATCCAGAGGTGGCAGAAGAGGGATGGTTTGGAGGAGCAGAAGAAGGAGGATGGGTTTTGGAGGGGGCAAAGTGAAAGAAGGACCTGTTCACCATACCACAGAAGTCCAGGCCCCATTTATCGCCACCACACCGTCTTCCTTGCCCTACCTTTGCAAGCCCTTAGCACCTACTGCAGCATAAGAGGGAGTTGTACCCACAGTGCTGTGAAGGCTCTGAGGCCAGGCCCAGCAGCCTTACCTGGAGCGGCTGTCCCAACGCCATAGCCACAGTATGCAGTGTTGTAGGGTTCATTGAGGGTTATCCAAAATTTCACTTTATCACCCAGTCTCTGGAAAAGGAGCTCAGCATATTCCTTAAACCTCTGAACTATGGTATCATTCTCCCACCCACCGACGTTCTGCAGCGCCTGCGGGAGGTCCCAGTGATAGAGGGTAACCTGTGAGGAAAGACAGAAAGAGAAAAGACTCAACCAGTCACTCATTTTTGGAAGTAAGGACAGTAACCCAGCCTCATTTATGAACAGAAATAAACTGTGCTTTGGTCTGCAGCTCCCTGTTCCTAATGGTGTTTGGTTTTTGTAGCGGTCACTCATGCACTCAAGGAAAATACCATTTTTGCCAGTGTTTCAGTTTCTTTAGGATGTGGGGAAATGACTGGGACTCCAGGGACTGCCTGATGGTGAAGGTGAAGCTTTTACCAAAAAAACCACCACAACCTTGTAACAGCAAGAACTCGTCAGTGAAGAATGGCTGCACCTGCACTGCCTCTCGGGTGAAATACAGTCCCACAGAACACCTGGTCAGGCTGGTACCTGCGTTGGACCAGTCTGGAGCAACGCCATGAAGGCACAAGTTTGCTCAGGCGTGATCTGATGCTTGTGTAGATATTCCTGGCGTGCCCCCTCTGTGGTGCAGCCGCGTGCACTCCCTGCATGGTTTGGGGCGTGCAGGGACGGCCAGCGGCGGGGAAGCTACAGGCAGAAGCAGAAAACAGCTACATGTGTCTAAGTCTATGGGGACAGGTCAGATTCCCTCAACAGTGGTGAAAGAGCCCATTAGTGCAGTGGTGAGGTCACTGTCCCTTGTATGTGATAAACCACACGGATCAGCAGAGCTTCGTGACTCCTGGGAAAATAACAACATTACACCCATCTCCAAGAAAGGCAAGGAGGATCCTGAGAACTCCAGGTTGGTCGGCCTCACCTCAGTCTCTGGGAAGATCACTGCATAGGTCTTTGTGGAATCCACTTCTAAGCACATGAGGAACGAGAAGGTAATTGGAAACAGCCAACAGTAAGGTTACTGCGATCTTTCTGGGTAGTAACATCTAACATATCACTATATCCTCAGTTCATTTGCTTACGCAAAAACCAAGTTTCCTTGCAGAATACGATGAAAAACAACTTCTCTGTGAAGGAGGGCGTGGATGTGAACACACACGTGTGCTCTGAGCATCAGACTTGGGTTCTGCTGTTTTTTAGTTACCTGAAAGTCACCGGTTTTAGTTACCTGAGGCATAATTTTAGCTGCCAGCAGAGCATCGATAAGCCGTTCATAGTAGTTCAGTCCCATTTCATTGATGTATCTGGTGGTCCCATCTGGGAGAATGCGGGACCAGGAGATTGAAAAGCGATAGTGAGACACCTTGAGGCTTTTCAGCATTTCCACATCCTCCTCAATCTTGTGGTAGCTGTCACAAGCTACATCTCCTGTGTCATCGTTGCTGATTTTCAAAGGAGTGTGAGAAAATTTGTCCCAAATGCTAAGTCCTTTCCCGTCTGCTCTCCATCCTCCCTCAATCTGTAATTGAAGATGGGGCAGGGGGAGGGGAATTGTTAGTAAACCCCAAATTTAGGTCTTGGCTTAGCAAAGATTTCAGCTTGCAAGTCTTTGTGGCACCACACAGTATTTTGACTTATCAACTTAAGACTAGAAATAGCAATGTTTTTGCTGTACTGAACTAGTAAGACCTCCTGGGCCTCAAAGTAGGACATATTAGCAAAGGACAATGTCACCGAACAGGCACTGTGTCAGTTCACCTGCTGCTCCACGTTGGCTGGCTCTTGTGAAGCCCATGCTGCTGTCTCAATTCCTGGTATAACCATGCCCTTAATTATCTCCAAGTTCCACCCTTTGACAGCAGTTGTTACACTAATCTTCAATTATGGTTAAAACCTAATGTTAGAAAAGCAGTAGGTGTCTCATCCAAAATGAATTAACTATCCACAGATACTGTAAGATTCCGTCTTGGTTTCCTAACCTGATACGCTGCAGTTGCTACACTCCACCAAAAGTTCTTTGGAAACTCTCCATATAAAAATTCATCTTCCTTTGGCAATGGGATACCGTTATTGCGGATGATTTCTGCATAGTACACAGCAGAGCGCTTTGGGGTTCTTGGCCTGTTGGGATTGTCAAAATCAACCTGGTGCAATCCAAATGTTGGATCATAACCGGTCAACCATTCAAAGTTATCCATAAAAGACCAGGCATTGTATCCTTTCAGATTAACACCATCCAATTTGTAAGCTGAAAGACCAGAAACAAATGGAAGAGCGTCAGTAGTGTAATCGCACGTTAAATAAACCAGAGGGAATTCACATGTGAGCATTGACACGCTTCTGGTATCATAAAGCTGGCACTGGTCAACTAGGATCGTTAAGAGACTCTTCATAGTTGGAGGATACAAAATACAAACAGTCATGCAAAGAAGAACATAAAAAGAAACCCTGTGCTTATATTGTGTTCCGAATATTTAAAGACTGATATCAATCACTTTTAAAAACTATTCTTGAGAAGAATAAAGCAACCAGAAATCTAGAGAGGAGATACACAACAGCAACAGAACAAAAGCAAACACTGGTACCTTTTAAAGCTTCATCGATGTACGTTTTGTAGTAAAATATCCTGGTATTGTCATCAATACTTGATTTGGTCTTTAACCCCACCCCATTCTCAATTATGTATATTGGGGGATTTCCATATTCTTCTTTGATCCAGTTCAATAGCCTCCTCAGCCCCCAGGCCACAGCCCGATGGCCAGTAACAGCTGAGGAAGGCCACGAGCTGTCAACCTTTGTTAAAACTTCCTGGTCATACTCATAAGAGACAGGACTCAACCGGGTCGTTGCATGGGTTACAATTTTGGAGGTGTAGGTGTTGAAGAAGAAGACATCTGCCGTGCCTCTGATGTAGTCACGCTCCTCCGCTGTGAAAACCGGGAGGCGAGACGATGGCAGGTTCTGGAGCTCACTCCTGTTCCCAACTTTCCACTTCATGACCTCGGGGTAGTCCCCATTTTTGAAAATCGGGTGTGCAAACCACCCCACCAAAAACTGCAGGTACCTGTCTGCAGCTTCTATGTCCTTGGGGTCGCTTGGTGTCTTCGGCTCAACCCAGTCAATGTTGGGACACAGAGCAATGACCCCTTGCTGGCTCACTCTGTATTTGTCATCATATGTGTGGTAAACCCTGGCATGAGCTTTCAGTAAGATGTGGGCAACCTTGTAGGGAGCGCTGCCAGGGTCTTTGACATTGGGTGGCAATTCCCCAGAGCCGTAGCTAGCCCAGGCAATGACCTGGGGTTCATTGAACGTAATCCAGAACTTCACCCTGTCCCCAAAGGTCTGGAAACAGAAGTCTGCAAAACTATCAAACAGGTCAATCAGCGCACTGCTTTCCCAGCCACCAATGTCCTGGAGAGCTTGTGGCAGGTCCCAGTGGTAGAGAGTGACAATTGGAGTGATGTTGTTTGCAACCAGTCCATCAATGAGACGGTTATAGTAGTCAACTCCATGGCTGTTTATGGAGTTGTTCCTTCCATTGGGGAAAATTCGAGGCCAGGACAGGGAGAAACGATAGTTCTTGACCCCTAATGCTCTCAGCAGGTAAATGTCTTCCTCCACCTTGTTGTAGCTATCACAAGCTATATCTCCAGTATCATTATTCTTTATATTCCCTGGGACATGGGTGAAGTTATCCCAAATGCTGGGTCCTTTGCCATCGGCATCCCAACCTCCCTCTATCTGGTAGGCAGAAGAAGACACACCCCATGTAAAGTCCTCTGGGAATGTCCCATAAAAGTACATGTCCCTTTCAAAGTCTGTTTGAGATGAAAACTTATGCCAGACAACCTTTGCCTTGGAGGGAACTTCTGATGCTGGTAAATTCGGCAACTTTGATGACATGGGTAGGTCAAATGCCACTGGTGTAGAAAATCTGTCCAAGGCTTTGAATGGGAAACCATTTTTTTCAATAACACTGGAATAGAAATAAGCAGATGCCTTGGGAGTCCTTGGTCTGTTGCTGTCTTCAAAATTCACATGATGCAGCCCAAATTTTAGGCTGTACCCTGCTGGGCCTTCAAAGCCATCAACCAGAGATCGAGCAATATATGACCGAACATCAACTGTGTCCAGTTTTACCGCTGTCACAGAAACAGTACAAGACACCGTTATTCACGTGAACATTTTCTGAACAGAGCACAGCACAAAATAAGCACCACAACTGAGGGGAACAGTGCAATAAGCCAAATGCCTACAAATGGTCTTTTAGGCAACGCTCCCCCCACCAAAACAATTCGAGTACCTGGCAAGAAAAGCAGCCAGCGCTGTAACAGGAGCTGGTCTAAGGCACAGTGAGAAAAATGCTTGAGAAAATAAATATTAGTCAAGAGATATCCAAGTACAGGGCTGCTATCCCTTTCCCTGTGTTCTCGTTTTCAAGCACAACTCATCAGTTTAGGTATATGGTGCACTTTTAGATTTAACACTGTAGTTAAACTGAAACATGACATGTAGCTAGTGCTGCCCATCTTCCCTGAGCACAAGAGAGTTTCTTTTAGCAGAACAGTATATCCAATACCAGCAGAGGCAAGTCCAGCATCCTTCCTCACACCATTGCCTGCAAAAAAGCACTAAATATCCCTCATTGCAGACAAGTTCACTTCCCATAGGCAGTTCATCTTATTTACTTCTGCTGAGGCATAAAAGCAATGCTAAATTTTGTTTTCTGTAGCTCTTTTAACATTTCTATCAGTATGTTGAGAAGTAGGTCAAGAAGATCAAATGCTGCACACTGATCACCGACCTATTTAATACAGCATATTTAATAAAGTTTTCCTGATGGCATTGATTTGTGTATCTCAAGAGACTATCAGTCAAATCTCTAATCTCTACACCTGTCCAGAACTTAAGTCACTAATATTATTTTTACGTCAATTGATACACGGTTTGCAAAGATACAACCATACCTTGAACCTTGGTCAAAATGATTGAGATATAAATATCTCCCTAAAAATTCTAACCTGAAATGGTACCGGATGCTGTCAGTTAGATCTGTTGAATCAGTAAAGACATCTTTCTCACGATATATGAGATATGTAGAGGCAAGAGCCTGCCTGCAGGCAAATCATGTCCAGGGAAGCCGAACTATAAAAACACTGTTCTCACAGAGGGACTGATGTTAAGGTCCAGGCTACATTAATCCATATATATGAAAAATCTGTTCCTGTATCTAAACAGAATGGACACCAAATGGGCTGAAGTATATGAGGTCACACTACATACACAATAGGCAGCTGACCCCATATCTCTAATGCAAGAGATGATGTTCTAAAGTTCACTACCACGGGAAGGACAGAATAACCAGCTGCCACCATTAAAATAAGTAAATAAATTTCTCCATACCTTTTAGAGCCTCATTGATGTACCGGCGGAAATAATCCACTCGCAGAGTGTCATTAATAAGATTTTCCGCTGGCATACCATTTCCTGCTATGTAAATCGGGATCTTTGTCCCTGTATATTCCTGGGACACAAACTTCAGCAGCCTTCTTAATCCCCAAGGGACCACGTGGATCCAAGAAGAGGCGGTCTGTGGCCAAGAGGGATCTACATGCAGGGAGAAGTTCCCGATGCTCTCGTAGCTTGGTGTGCAGGTCCTGTTAGTCACAGCACTGACCAGGCGGGAAGTGTAATGGGAGAGGCCAAAAAAATCTGCAGTCCCTTTCACCCAGGACTTCTCCTCTTCTGTGAAGAGAGGCAGCTGTGCAACTGTTGTGGGGCACTGCTGGTTTGCTTCCTGGATCTGCGCCTTCAGGACATCTGGGTAATCTCCATTAACAAATATAGGGTGAGCAAACCAGCCAAGCATGAACTGCAGGTACCTCTCAGATGCCCTCACATCCTCTGAGTTGGTTGGAGTCTTGGGTTCAGCCCAGTCCGAGTTCAGCACCAATCCCACCTTTCCGAGTTGCCGAGAGCGGTATTTGTCATTGTACAGGTGCCAGACGTTGGCATGAGCCTTGAGAATGGTATGAGCCACCTGGGGGCAGAAAGAAGAGGAACACATGACACACTGCTTTGCACAGGAACCCTTAAGCGTTGAGATTATTGCCATGTAAGAATGTTGTCTCCATCCAAAAGAAGAAACAGTGGCAAAAAAATAGTCGTAGCCAGAGAGTGCAGTAGGTTTTGGAATAAGCAGAAGAATCTGGCTGCCCATCAACACCAGCCTTCAGAATAGAAAAATAAAATGAAAACATCTAGCATCCACTAATTAAACCATTTTTTGCAAGTATCATAAATCCAACAAGCCAATAGTTGTCTCAGAGGCCACATTAGGCCAGAACATAGTTAAAGTATAGAACCATCAGAGGGAAACAACACAACAACGGCAGCTGCAGGATCTCAGTTAATCCTGTGTCCCTACCTTGTAAGATGCTACTCCTGGGTCAGTGATTCCTGGAGGATGCTCTCCGGTGCCATAACCAGCGTAGCTGATAACCCAAGGCTCATGGAAAGTAATCCAGAACTTGATCCGATCCCCAAAAGCGGAAAAGCAGAAGTCTGCATAGTTTACAAAAGCATCTATGATACTGTCATTCTGCCAGCCACCGAGAACCTGAAGAGCTTGTGGGAGGTCCCAGTGGAACAGAGTCACCATGGGCTGAATGTTAGACTCTAGCAACCGGTTAATTAATTGGTTGTAATAATCAACACCCTTGGAGTTGATGGTCTCATTGGTGCCAGAGGGGAAAATTCTAGGCCAGGATATAGAAAATTTGTACAGTTGAGGATGAAGACCCCTAAGTAGGTAAATGTCATAGCTGGTTTTATAGTAGCTGTCAGATGCCACATCTGCGGTTTGGTTCATGTAGACATGACCTGCATGCCCAAAGTGGTCCCAGATGCTCTCTCCTTTCCCATCCTCGGCCCAAGCTCCTTCAATGTTAAAGGCACCTGTGGACGTGCCCCAGAGGAAACCACTTGGGAAAATATCTTGCAGAAACAAATCCCTCTCCAGTTCAGACTGTTGAGCAAACATTTCCCAAACGGTTTGGTAGGAGGAGCGAGGGGCAAGAACAGCATCTGAGTTCTTCTGTAGAGTATTTGTTTTGCTGGAAATAGAATAAAAAGAAGTTAAAATCTCCAAGGTGGATGCCAGTGCCACAGAACTTGCAAACACAGAGGATAAAAGAATCGTTTGCTTCCTATTCAGCTTACACAAGGCATTTAGGGTATAGTTCCTTTGTCATCTGATCAGTCCCACCTACTGCCATCCAGCTAGCGGATGAAGGTGGAGTGCCACGAGCAAACTGCAGAGCAGCTCAAGAGCTGTATATCTAATGCATTTCTTATTTCTAATTATTTCTAAGGCAGGTCAGAGCCTCACAATTCAGTACAGTGAGGCCAAAGGTGCAAACAAAATCCTTGCAGTGTGTAGCAATTCCACGTGCTACAACTGCTCTCCTGAGTTTCTGTGGGATAAACTAAAACTCATGGATCTTGCTTCTGTATTCCTTAGCATCTCCCTGCACAATGACATCTACACTTCTGCAGGCACAATTGGCTTCTCTCCTAGGAAAGTCTCTATTTATTTCTAGCTGGTTTTCTCTTGAAAAGAACAGAAGCCTTGGAGAATGTACTTGTTATTATTGGCTTGAAGGTGCGCTCTGGGTAACCAAGGATGGGAGAGTGGAAGAGGATTGCATGGCCTGTAATAGTAGGACAGAGGATTGTCTGTAATAGCAAGAGACTGAGCTCAGCAGAAGGATGTTCCTTTCCGGTCCTTTCAGCAGCTAACAGCAGACTTTACAGCTAAAACTGTGTGCCTGCCTTCACACAGGTTTCTAGAGGACACCATTTTATTATAGTATCTGATTTAAGGGACAAAAACTGTACCTTAAAACATGAGATGATGAGAAGTCCAGGAACTCATTCACGTCATACCCAATCATATATGCCTCTTCTTTATTAATAGCTGAAAAAAACCAAGTGGTAAGTGATGGACTTGGTCACAACTTAGATGCCATGGACTGCATGACGCTTGTACATACAATTACACCTTTAGAAACAAGGTGCTTCTCATAACTAACAGTTATTTTTCTCAGATCAAATATATTGAGTTTTTTATTAGATATTTATAATTTCATGTTAAAAATTATCATAGAATCATAGGTTAATTTAAGTTGGAAAAGACCTTTGAGATCGTTGAGTCCAACCGTTAACCCAGCACTGCCAAGTCCACCACTAAACCATGTCCCTCAGCACCACATCTACACGTCTTTTTAATACCTTCAGGGACGGTGACTCAAGCACTCCCCTGGGCAGCCTGTTCCAATGCTTGACAACCCTTTAGGCAAAGAAATTTTTCCTAATATCCAATCTAAACTTTCCCTAGCACACCTTGACACTGATGAAAATGATGAAAAGCTTTGGGGTAGATTTCCTGCTTCCCCTCCCTCAATACTCACCACCCACCCTTAATTTTCCAAGAAGGCTATGAAAGAAACCATGAAGTTACTTCATCAATAGCACGGACAACTTTGAATTTCCTCTATAATTTGCTATGCAGAGTTCAGCTAAAAAAATCTTTCCTCCTCTTGAAATGTGTCACTCACCTGTGACGATGTCAGCTAGTGATATGAAAGGATTCTCTTTCATGGAACCACAATCAAGGAACTTTAAACTAAAAATCAAGATCTCTGTGTCCTTCCAGACATTCTGCAAAACCAGGAATGAGAGACTTGTATGAAAAGAAGCATTAGCCAGCAAAACCATGCTCTTGGCATTTGTTGCTTTGAACACAGAATAGGAAATATATAGAAGACTGAGAATCGGTGATAAAGTTCTTCAAAGTTAAATTCATAAATCAACACAGTAAGCGTAAAATACCACCCACTGTTTTTCTCTGATCCAAAAAAAGCCCAATGCAAATCAAACCATAAACCCCAGAAACTTTCAGTGTTCGACCTCTCACTGAAAAGGCACAAGGAACTAGGTCCTTTTTGGAAAGTTTACTTGGTAAGAATTTGTTGCCATAAATATTTGACCCACTTCAGATTTTTAGAGAAATTGCAGCATGCTGAGACCCTAAAGAGAATGGGTGACGTGGGGAGCTCCTTGTTCTGCTATTCAGATGCTGGATGACTCTCATCTTATGTATTTTAAGAATGCAATTCACTACCAGAGGTTTAATATTTAATAATCCTTTCACAAACTCATTCTCATTAACATTTCTACCACTGCTTCTACTGATGAGGAGTTGCCAAGTTTGGTAGTACCATTGCAGAACCCATGTGAGAATAAAATAGCATCTTTTTGCATAAAGATATCAGCCTAACAGCTTATCAAATACTGCTTAAGATGTGAAAGAGAAGGTTTTTCAGTCCTGTACAAAATAATTATGCCATTCCAGTTGTTAATATATCAATAATCAGCACTGACCGAGATGATCCTTTCCAGCACTTTCGAACACCTGTTTTTAAGCCAGAATAACACCAGAGAAATCAGTGAGCAGAATGCAGCTGTTTCCCACTGTAGCTGTTTGAGCTCTCACAGTAAGTCAGAACTGTTTAGACATGCATGAAGAAACATGAAATTCCCCTGCTATTTACGGTCTGTTGTCTGCTGCTATAATTTTAACACTGTGCATGACGTTACCTGGAATACACGCAATTTCTTGTAGAAATCTTTTTCATTTCCACAATAGTACTGGAGGCTGAGAGACAGAAAGTCCACCGAATCCTGGAAACAAGAAGAAGAAAAGAATCATCCTGGATGTAAAGTGTATTTTTTTCGGGTATTACATTAAAAATATATAAAATTGTGAAGTGTTTGGTAAAGATCTATTGCTGGAGTAAGAAGTCATACAGCTATACGGAACCCCTGGATAATATAATAAATGCAACCTGGGTACTGTATGGGAAGATGCATTTTGGATCTCTCCTTCTAAACAAAGTAAAGTTTAAACAGCTAAATGAAAATCTAGGAGTATTTTATGAATTTAATATTAATTATTTACAGTTGGTAATTACTAAGACTGAAGAAGTCTATGATGAATGAGACAGGGAAACCTTTGCAACCACGTGGTTCAGTTAGGCCTTATCATAATCCTTTGGGGAAAGTCCACTTCAGAAATCTTTAATCATTCCAAACCACAAGAATTATTCCCCCCCAGAATCAAGTTCAAGAGAATAGGTTGTATTCTTTTATTAAACCAGCTGATGAAGGTGGGAAAAAAACTGATTTCAGTTTATTTTTCAGTCCAAGGTTTTCTTCTAGTCTAGTCAGCTCATCTAACACAACACCTTTCCCCTCCCTACAAACCACACCTTGCTTATATCCTTGAAATGTCATGCCTATAACACTCCTTACCCCGTTACTAAATTTTGAAGAATTGTGAACACAAGCAAAAAAACCTGCGCTGTCGTTTGTTCACTACATCCTACATCAACATCATCCAGGTGAAGATAACTACTAATAGAGGTTTTGGTCTTTACAGAAAGGATTTCGTCATCTTCGTAGTGATTACATTCTCCCCATTTCGCGCCATCCCCATGCAACCAGACCACCGTTAGCACAGCTCCGTCTGTGTTTTAACATAATAAGCAGATTATTTTAAATAGCAGCTATTTAAAATAAAGTATCTATTTCTTTGGTGGTGCACTAAGTAGACTTGCAGAGAAAATACACTTTTTGCAGACTCCTTCTAAGCATGCATATTGCTACAAATGCCAATTATGAGATCAAATACACCTCCACGTATATCTCAATCAGTGCTTACTAGCCAAGAAATGATGTTGAAGTAATTTTTTTAATCAGCGAGCTTCACATGATCAAACTAATCAAATAAATAAATTTACCAAATTGGTCAATTAGTCAATTTGCTAAAATTTTATATAACTTGCAGTATGTCACTTGATTCTGTACATAAAAATCAAGTTAAATCAAATCAAATTTATATAATTTTGGAAATAATTTCTATTAAGGGGTTACCTGAGGGAAAACTGAAAGCAATTCTGATGAAGCACTATCCGAGGTATGACTCATTCCTAAAGCAATGGACAGCTTTCCACCTTGGGAAAAAAAAAAAAAAAAAAAGAAAGAGGCAGTCTGTTAGCGATGTGTTAAGGACAAGCAAAAAATTTCAGTTCACTGCAGGTTTTTTTTTAAAATAAGCTGAAAACTTTTGAAGATGTGTATCATCAGACAGTGCCCTAGGTAGCTGATTTCAGAATGTTTGAGGTACATTTCAGGAAGTTTTTAGTCTTTCTTCTATGGGTCAGGAAGACGTATACAAAAATATATCTACAAAATAGCTTGATTATTATGGCTTTGTCATTTTACACAGGAAAAAAAATAAAATTGAATGAGACTGGATCTGAGTAACTTTAAAGCATTTTTAACTGATAATTTATTTTCATTTTGAGCTAAGAAGTAAATATTTTTCATGTTGGTTTATTTAACTTGTTAAAGTTACATTATTATTACTTTTTAAAGTTTAAAAAAAAAGCATTTCACTTCAATTAAATGAGAAATACCATTTTAAACCATGATCCATTTTGTTTAAGTGGATTTTGTCAATACATTTTCAAGGATTTCCACCTTTTGGGTGGAAGGCTGACAGTTGAATTTGACCTGACTCTTCAGCTAGGTCTGGAGCTCCAAAGCTATATTCCTTGGGAACACATCAAGCCTTACTGAATAAGAGGTTATAGCACAGCCACTGACTGATGGCATGGTCTTCCTCTCTTAATTGAAATGGTAGCAATTGCAACCTCAGTTTTCAATGACATAGGAATAAGGCTTTTAATAAATAAAGCTTTAAAAATGAGATGACCCAGCAGGAATCAAAGATTCTTCCTAAATCTCAGTCCCACTTTTATTATACAACACATTTAAAGTTTGGTATATGAACGGTATGAGTCTACAGGTCACCAGGGGCATCTACTGGTCTTTAAATTAAGAGCATATGGACAACAGCCCTTAGAAAAAAACATCTAGAAATATTACAATTTTTGAAGTACTATCTTCTGCTGTTCAAATTAGCCAGAGGCTATATAACACTTCCCTGACGCTTAGAAGATTAAATATAAATATACACACATACACATATATAGGTATTATCCCCGACTGTTTTGGCTATCATTTCAAGTAAAATGCAATTACCAGGTAATTATGAAACAATTATCAAAATAAGGGATTTGAAGGATACTCAAGGATTTCTATGCAATTCTGAGAGCACTGACAGCATATTCACACAGACTGCATGTAGCAGTTGCCATTTAATCCAATCCCAAAATATTTCTGAAAAAGTCATATTAAAATAATAAAAAAAAAAATCCCTCTCCCCATTCTCCTTACCTGCTGGTGAGTATTTCTCATGGTAGATGGTGTAGGCTCTCTCATGAGCAGCAGCGAGGGCCTGGGCTCGGTACTGGGGGTCATTGTACGGCAGGCTTTGAAGGACCTCCGGCAGGTCGCTGAAGGTGAGCCACACATCCACCAGGTACCCAAACACACGGAAGCTGAACTCCGCGTATTCCCCAAAAATGTCAGCAAAAGCGTTGGCTTTCCTACCCTTGGTCTGGGCGGCCACGGCGCTAGGGACACTCTGGTGGTGCAGAACTACCACCGGCTTGAGGTCTGCAGCAACCAGGGTCTTGAGCAGCTCCTGGCTGCACTGCACTTGGGCTTCATCTGGTTCCCTGGCATCCCCCTTGGGAAGGATGCGTGCCCACGGCAGGAAGACTTTGTAATGTGTCACCCCCACCTCCCGAAGGTGGGAGAAGTACTGGGGCAGCTCAGAAGCCACAAGATCTTCTTGGCACAGGTAATCATGGGCTTCAGCCACAGCAGGGCCTTGACGTTCCTTGGGTAGGACTTGGTTCTGCAGACGCCATCCATTTGCTAACTTGCTGGGTAGAGGTCCAGCAATGGCAATAAAATTCTGAGCAAATTCCTCATCTATCCCAAGGCTGGGAGAGACTAACAGAAAGAAGATGACTGCCTTACAAACCAGCTTCATTTCTGGACCTGCTTCAGAAACAGTTATTCCACTCTACTTACATTACAGTAGAAGTAATATTTAACTGAAATTATCTTATTACACAGATAAATGTTCCCAGAACTGGCTGACACTAGAGTGATAACAAATCAGGACTTTCAATTAATAAAGAACAAACAGGCCAATACAAAAAACAGTCAAACAAATAGCTGAAGAAAGGTCAACAATTAGTTGAAGAAAGTTCAACATCTTCTGAGACGCCCAGGTTCCCCTTTACACTTGAACGTCACCTGACATTTGCTGATGCTGCCTCCATTTCAGAGGAAGATAAAATAAATAGATAGTATTTTTCACCTACTCTTGGCCTTTTTTTGGTTTAAGAGGAATTCCAGCACGGCTCTGGATGCAGGAAATAGCGAGAGCAGAGTTATCGGCACTGCTGGGGCTGAGGGCCACCACGGCTCAGGGTGGGCAGGCCAGCAAGGGGGACGTTTGTGCTAGAATTCCTGGGTGCATAAAGGAAATCTGAGACGTGGCATCTCAGCCACATGGAAAAGTGGTTGTTACATGAATTCAGGCAGCAGCAGCAAAGTGCGCCCTCATGCCCGATAACATCAAGGAATTTGAACAATATAATTTTATTGCTTTCCAAAGTACTCCTTCCTTCAGCCTTGAGAACACATGCTCTCTCAGCAGGGTGGACACACAGATCACCCACCTGAACTGCTGCAGGGAAGAGACAGCTTGATTTTCTACATTCAAATACAGCACAACTGAAGAGCTGAGAACATCTACCTGAATCTGCTGCCTGCACTGCCTCAATACAGAACATGTTTAAATTAACTAAACACAGAATTCTACATAACTATATTGAAAAGCCAGTTCCACCTCCCAGTTTATTTCCTTTAATAACCAGTTTTTTGTCTAAAGCATACTTGAAAACATCTGGGCAACTTACTGCTCTGTCAAGAAATATTATCTTTAAGTTGCAGTAGGAAACATCTCTCAACTTCTGCTGTTACTCAGATAGCCAATCTTATATCTTACACTCTGGGATTTCCCCCCCGCCCCGATGTTCGAATAACAAGTTCAAATAGGAACTTTACAGCACCATCTGCTGCTTATTTTTCAGTAGAGCAGCGTCAACTCAGAAAGAGAACACCCTTCCTACCCTATGAAGCATATAGAACCGGGGAAGGAGAAGCATAAAAACTATTAAACTTTCTCCATGCGAAATATCTTTATCATCAAAGATCGGGGGGAGGGAGAAGAGGGGGAAACACAGAATGAAGACCTTCCTGTCCTAATTATTGAACATAATTTACTTTCAAAAAGAATAAAATGCAACTCGTAGGTGGGTGACAATTCTTAATGAAAGGCAGCATTTGCCAGATGCAGTTTATGAAAGAAATTAGCAGAGGTTACTGCAGCTAAAGTTCGTGCCCAGTGATAGCGGTAGTGTTGTTGGTGAAAAATATTTATGATTCCTTCTATTTTATAAATATAACTGTTATATTTAATGATATGCTTCATTAGACCAAGGTGTACCTTTCCAAAGCTCAGGAGACTAACAGGAAAAAGATGACTGTCTTACAAACCAGCTCCATCTCTGGACCTGCTGCAGAAACAGTTATTTCTTATTATTTATACTTAAAATATATAGCTTTTGTATCTTTCATGCTATTAAAAATGTTTCTTAGGTGCTGGTATCAGGTTGACACAATAAATATTTGCATATTTTTAATTCTTAATAGATTATTTAATAATCCCATAGAATACAGCAAATACTTGAGAACAAGAGAAATTTAAGTAAAACTTTTGTATAGAAAAATCTACAAACAAGTTCGCAAATATAGTCTTAAAAATCCCTCACAAATGATAGCAGTTTTCAACTCACAAGTCAAGACATTCATCAAGATGGGGCTTTCTGACCTCCTGACTTTAAGCCTTGCTTTGGGCTTGGCTATTTTCAATGATCTATTTTACATATGCAACAGGAGCATACACATCTTTAGTCCATCTAGAAAGAAAGAGAAGCAATCAGAGTTTCTCATTACCCATTACTGGAAGTTAAAAAAGCTGCTTAAAAAACAGCATCTGTCAGCCAGGAAATTTAATCTTTAAGACATTAAGCGTTTAGATCACTATTTTTTCAGCCTCGAAGCATAGGCATAGAAAATAGCAATCCCACATACGAGTGACAACAAATCCACCCCCAGAGATCTCCAGACATTTAATGATCTTTTATTTATGTTAATAAGTAGTAAAACCCTATAGCATAAAAAATCTACTAAATACAATAGAAGAACAATGCAAAATTCCTCTCATTTAAAACAGAAGCAGCTACACAGCTTGAGGCTGCAAAGAGCTATTGAATGCTTCTCCTCTGCATCCGGATGATGGCAGTGAAACCCAGAATTAATAACAAAACTAATATATAAGCGTGTCATTTCTTTAAAAGCTTTCCAGGTATGATCAGTGCCAACGAGCAATCATATGTTACTGACTACACATCGGCACATTCCACAGTAAAGCGCTCACGTGAATTTAAGATGTTAGCTACAGAGCAACCACTGCAAGAATGCAAAAAAGAATGCATTTTCCAACACGTAACAAGTCAGCTCTACAATCCAGTCCTCAGCCCTTAGTCTTCCAGCAGATAGTTTGGGTTGACTACCAGATACGGATCTTCATCAAAAGTCTCCTCTTCCCTGGATCCTCTCAGTCCCGACTGGGACAGTTCTATCAGAATGTGGTCCTGCAACAGACAAAAATTTGTATTCAAACAGGAACGATAAAGGTTTGTTTGCACTTCTTGAAAGGCATCTCCTTTTTAAACTGGTAGCACCTCTTATTGATGAATTATTTAACCCTTTTAATTGTGAACTCCCTCTTTAACAGGTTCCTAATCGTAACAATTATGTTCAGTGGAAATCATTTATATGTTGTATGCTTTCTGGGAATGCTTCAATCTAGTGGTTTTATGCCTTTGAAAATGAGAAGTATTTTATATTTTCATACTTCTTCCTCCAAAACACCCTAGTGCTCCCATGACTTAAGCTGTCTATTGAATAAAGTGTTGTTTGCTTTTCTGTATCCTAATGTATAACTAACACTATAGAGCTACAGAAGAATACCACTTACACTTCTATAGAGACATAATATGGCACTTTGAACTTCTACTTATACACATCTCTAATGTAGTTGAGTGTTTTCTCTATAATAATTTTTAATAGATATTAAACAAAGAAAGCATTTATACTGCATCATTCAATGATATGGAAGCACACAACACATTTCTCAAATTAGCAACGTATTCTATTAAAAATTAATAATTGCACTATAAAAGTTAAAACACTTTTTAACTATTAACACATCCCTATACATACATAATGCGTAAGTCGGTGAATGACTCTCTCTATGATCTTCTTTTTATTTATTAGTTCTTCTTCAGATTCTATTTCAGATTCAATTTCCTTTAGATACCAATTAATAAGTTCACTCTTCTTTAATGACGAATCGTCCTCTTCTGCAAAGAAAACAATTTGCATAAACAGCAGCAATAAGACACCATTCAAACTGTAAGAGAAAAGGATTTCCATGTGAACATTTACAATGCTGAAGAGAGAAGCTTGCAATAGCCCGTCAGACTTTCTTCTGTTTCTTTTATCAGCATGTTTTGTATAGGAGGCTGTTGCATCATGGTTTTATCAGAGATATTTAGATTGAGAATTGAAGCTTTCAGTTCTATGCATCCATGTGGCTTACAACTGAAAATGAGCAGCCTAGCAGCTGCCCTCAGCTTCAAGAAAAAGTAGCTTTAAGGAGTTGCAGAACTTCCCTCTAAGTAAGGGCAAAAGAAAATCACTGTCACCCAAAACTGAAGAGGTCATCCTTCTACAAATAGTCAGTATTTTGAACAGTTATTGTAGTTTCTGCACTCATGCAAAGACTTTGTAGCATTGCTACATGCTATCAGACATCTGCTGCGTTTCCTCACAGGAACAGCCTCATTGCAACTGAAACATTTCCTCTCCCCAAGACAGAATGCAGCCATTGGGCACATATTGCTTAAGCATGTACTTTAGGCTTTGGTTGCTGGCATGCACTAAAGCTCTTGCTACAGTTTTCATTGCTGCTAACTATTCTACCAGGTTAAACCAGCATATTCGACAAATCCTTTTCTGGATCTGCTCTACTGACACCTTCCCTGATTTACCGGGTTTTGACAAATGACTAAAATACCAGAGCTAGAAAGCCCAAGAAGCCATATTCTTGTCATCAGATGTAGTATAGCCACACGTGTACGGGGTCACACCTGACCTAACAAGCCTAGTGTTTCAGCAGGAGTGAAAATCACAAGTGGAACAGCCTAAGATGGGGTAACAGTTGCTCCCTGAACCGATGCAGCCACCTGGGCTGAGCCTCAGCACAGTGGGATTAGTTCACTCAGAGCAGCAAGTTTGTGAACCTCTGCAGAGGTTACTCTGTTAACATGTCTAAAGTACTTCAGGGTGCTAAGCAGCAAAGATTCTACTCACACAGTAATGTTTAATGTTTAGCAAATTACACTGAAAAATGCACAGGAGGAAGTGGCAATCACTGTTCAAGAATCTGTGATCACAACCTTCTGTCCTAACTTTTTAATACATGACATGCTCAAGCCCTTTCTCTCCAAAGTGTCTGGAAGATACAGCTTTCTTCACAGCTAAAAAAATTCCCTTCTGAGCTTCAGGTGAATTTGTTTTAATAAAGAGTCAACGCACATGTGGCAACACAACTCAGGGTCTACCATCTTTTTAGTAAACAAATTCTTACCTTCTTCTGCTTTCCTGAGATGCAGCACCAGGAGATTAGAAATTCGCCGATACTCAGAGAAGCCCAGTTTAAGAGAAGCTTTGGGAGCAGCATCCTTGTTCGTGTCCTCAGAATGGCCATTGATCCCATTCACAAGACCATTGACTGCAGCTGGAGCTTCTGCCTCACCTGTTTGGACACATGCCCAGGTTTAAATCTGCAACATCTTTTAACTGTTCAATACTCTGAGCCACTGAAAAGTTTTGCATTGACCAACCAGGCGAGTGGACCCACAAGGAGGCTGAAGAATTAAGAGAGTTAACAGGAGTCAGGATTCCTAGGCCTTATTAGATGAGGAATAGTTGAGAAACTGAAGAAAAGTATATGCTCAAAGAAGGTAAGCTGTAAAGGATGGAAATACTCTCAAAATCCTCTACAAGTAATTTACCATTGACTCCATCTTGATCCTCTTGATCCTCCATTTGCTGTTCATCGTCTTGGTCTAAATTGATGTCAGGAGTCTCAACTCTAATGATGGACTTATTTAAAAGCCTGAAAGCTTCCTTCACGTGTTTCGGGTGAACCTGGGGAATGTTTCAAAAAACATGTATTAAATGGGCACGGTGGCTCTTCTATTATTAAAAGCTTCTTTTTCCCCAGTAGCTCCAGAACCTCACCCCTGACTGACAAAGGGTCTTTCTACCCATATCACCCGATTAATCCTAAGCAGTAAAGGCTCTGCAAATCAAATTATACCCCACTGTAAGTACTCTGAGTTCACACAAAGTTATGGAGGGAACAATCAGCCTGATGAACAGGCTTTAGCTTTAGCGATCGTGTGGAGTCGATAAAATTTTTTCCTTAAGCCAAGAACGTTTTGAAGAAAGATCAGTGGAGCAAGAAACATGAAAGAAACATGTCCGCACAGAAACAATATGAAAAAATAATTGTAATTAATAAGACTCTCCTCTGGAATTGAAAAGCAAAAAGTGGAAAAATCATCTCCAGCTGAGCCATAAGCTAAAAGCTATCTGTTTCTTTATAAGCTGAATTCAATTAAAAAGAACCCAATGGGTGTCCTTCTTACACAATCAGTGAGCCAGTTTCTATCACTGCATGTGCCATGTAACCCCTAATCAACATTTCAAAAAGCCTGCTGAGTTTTAAAGCAGGAACTAGATGGATAATAATAATAAATGCAAGTACTCTTAGGGAGGTTCAGATGCTTTGATGAACTTTGACTTTTTTAGATTGCAGGTGGAAGAGAGCCGAGAGAGATTACAAACTGTGCAAGATTAGGAGAGAGACACTGTCAGCAGCCCTGGCTGATACTAACAGATGACTTTTCTACCCATTTGTCATGATTTGATAGCTAACAGGCTGAGAGCGCTGATACAACTGTAATGCAAAACTATCCATCTTCTCAGTTTGGACCAGCTGATCTCACTTTTACCTTAAAAACCAGTATTTCTGGCATACAAATTCAGACTGAGTACGACCACATCACAAGTGAAAACACGATCTAAGCTCTCCTCCTCACCCACAGGATTTAGATAGTTACAATACCAGAGACAAACAGCAAAGCCACAGCTCCCACAACATTTTTATAAACATTTATACAAACTTTCATCAAAAAGCTGATACCTCATCACAGCAGTGCATACGGGCCATAGCTTCAGACAGCCGGATCATGCTTTCCAACTGTCGCACTGTGATTCTCCAGGATGACTTTGTCACTCCAGAGCCATCGCGCTGCCGTAGTCGCTTATACTGCTCCACTATAAAGTCCTCAGACTCCTTAGATATCTTTGTGATGTAAGACAATATGACAGTTTGCCATGTTAGAGGTATTAAAGATTATGGTTCTTGCATTAAATTGGCAGTTCTTAAACTTTTCTGTACTAGCTACTGCTTTTCTCTGAAATATTCTAAGCTATACACATACTATCCATAAAAATAATGTTAAAGTGATATTGTAAAAATTATTACAGTAACAATAATATTTCATTAAGTATAAGTACATTGACACATCAATTATTTTTACAGCAGATTTTTGATCATTTCTATTTTTCTGTTCCACCGACTTGCTTCGTGTCTGTCTCTACTAGTTTGTTCTATGTTTATTTACCTATCATTCTGCATGCAAACACACACACAGCACTCAACATGCTAACACTGACTACAGCTTTGTGTACATGCTGTTTAACCCGAGTCTACCTGCGCATACACAGATCCAACTGGAGAACAAAATCCCCACCACGTGGAAATGAAATGGCAGTTTTCAAAACTCTGTAAGGGAGGGTTGTCCTCTCTTTCCATTTGAGAAGAACTATGTTAGAACTTCTCAAAAAATCTAACACACAGCCCATCCAAGCTGCTATTTGGATAGACCACAAAAATTTGTACTTCGAGCAGTTTCCCATGTTCTGTATTTTAGCACAAAAAAAAAAAAAAAAGCAAAGAAATACTGAGGAACAACACCCTTTTAAAATGAAGCCAAACAAACTGATTAAGCAGTAAATCAATAAAATACAAAAATCTCTTTAGCTGCCATGCTGAATAACCCATGCCCTTGAGGTATGAGAAAGCTATGAAACGACCCCTCAATTATTCTAGACAGGTTAAGAACTGTCACCAAAGCGGTAAAGAGTACCAACTATAACACAGTCTCAGCTGGGCTGCCTGGGTTTCTGGAATTCAAAAACAGGAGTACATGGCTCCAAAATATGTTATGTTTCTAGATAAAAAGTGAGTTTATGGCTTCTTTCTTGAGAGAACACTACACTAAGTGTCTTTGCATTTGCTGGAAAAAAGCATGATACAGAGTGACTGTTCCTTTGGACCACCTCATACAGAATAACTTATACGAGAAAGCAGAATTACCTTTGGTTTAAACTGTCTTGCAAACAGCAGGTACCTTCTGATATCATCTAATGAATAGACACGATCGACAGATTCATCCACTCTGGAATGCAGATCCACTATGCGCCTGGCAATGGCGTAATCTGTAACCTGGGATATTATTGCTCTGTCAGATCCTTTTCACAACATCAGCCAAATATCAAAACACCACCTATATTCTTCCTTCCCATTCCCTTCCCTCACTTGCACTTCTCATGGCAGAGCTACTCTTTCCAGAAGCCAGGCTCTCTGCCAGAAGACCCAGGAGAATGCCCTGGAGGTTTTTAATACAAGGAAACACAGCAGAGAAGGGATAAAAGGCAGTTTTAGGATTTATAACCTCTTGGAAGTCTCCTGGGTTACAAGTTAGCCATGGAACAGGCAGAAAGCAGCACTTTGCAGCGTGGGAACTGCTTTCTTCCTTTTCAGCCTACTCTGTCTCTTTCATCAGTCACTTCTCAAATAGAATAATCACTTTGAGTAAAACAGCAGAGAGAATAGCGCTGAACCAACATTAATTTCTGTATCTCACGCGTTCCCAAGGCAAACGCCACATAGACAGGTGGTAGCAGTCTTAGCCTTAGTGACCAGCCATTTGTAAAAAAGACTAATGGTTTTAAGTCTGCGGGTCAAATCACTACAAGATGAAAAGGCAGTATCCTTGTGTTCAGCAGAGCATGTTCAGATTTGTACTGCCAGCTTTTAACTTTGCAGAAAGAAAAAAAGAGCAGAAGAAAAACACTCTCATGAGTTCAGCTTCACCTAAAAGGGCCACCAAGACGGTCAGAGGGCAGCAGCACAGGATGTACAAGGAGAGGCTGAAAGGGCTGGGTCTGTTCAGCTAGAAAAGAAAGCAACTGCCTCATTGGCAAATATAGACGTGATGGAGCCAGATTGTTCTTAGAAGTACAGATTGACAAGAGGCAACCAACACAATCTGAACCACGAGAAACTCTGATTAGATATAAAAGTTCTTATTTTTTAAGCACATACGAGTTGTCAAACATTGCAGTAGGGGCCTAGAGAGGCTGCAGAATTCAAACCTCGCCAGGTCAAGGTCTTGGCAACCCGTTCTCAATGATCTCTGAACAGGAGGTTAGACTACAGACCTCCAGAGGTCTTTTCTGACATAAATTATTCTACAGTTCCTTAAAATTACCTCATTACATTCGTCCACAAGGATGAAGAAGAGATCAAAGCGAGACATGATGGGAGCTGATAGGTTTATATTCTGTTTCAGTGACTTGGATCTGTCATAGCGCCCACCAACTGGGTTTGCTGCAGCCAAAATGGAGGTCCTGGCATTCAGGGTGGCCTGACAATGAAAATAAAATTAAAAAAAAAAAAAAAAAAAAAACAACCAACCAAACAAAAACCAAACCAAAACATAATTATATCTGTGAGCACTTGCTAAACCAACTCATTGCAATTCAAACGTGTCATCATAATGTCTTTTAGATGGAGTTTCAATGGAGGTATTACAACAATCACTCCTCAAGAGCCCAAACTCTTCTAACGAGCCCTTTCTCAACAGGTCTCTGCCCCAAGACAGTTTGATGAATTGGTATTTTAACATTGCCACACTCTTTGCCAACAATACTGAAACAAGCCCTCAAAGCAGCTTTTCAAAACAACCTGTTTTTAACAGTGCAAATACACACGTTACTTCTACAAATACGCTACCTTTACTCCTGCTTTAGTAATGGATATAGTCTGCTGCTCCATCGCTTCATGAATGGCTACTTGATCCCGCACGTCCATTTTGTCAAATTCATCAATGCAACAAACCCCCTGCAGCAGAAGAATAAAAAAATAAGTTACCCAAATTCAATCACGTTGGGGAAAAAAAGCATCATTACGATGATTTGGGGCTTCTGGTCAATCATCAAAACCATTCCAGGGATGAAGGAATCTCTCTAGTTCCTGGACTCACGTTATCCGCCAGCATCAGGGCTCCAGCTTCAATGACAAATTCATGAGACTCTTCATCTTTTACAACAGCTGCTGTCAGACCAGCGGCACTGGAGGCTTTTCCGCTGGTGTATACAGCACGAGGACTGAACTCGTCCACATGCCTATGGAGAGAAATAACAGTGAGCAATTGTGTTGCACAACCTTATAAAAGTCAGATTAAAACCTGCAGAAAGGAGGTAACTGTCGTGCAGTGTTGCTTTCAACCTCTCAGGCCAGGACGTACCCCTTCCTTCAGAAAGCAATTAATACTTAGGTAGGCCCTCTCACCTCTAATGATGTTGGAGCAAACCTTGGAAACTAATCCTTATCTAACTGCAGTCTATCACGGGTCTGTTATTCACCTGTGGTTACACCAGCAGAAAAAACAACCCAGACCTCCTCCCACAAGTTTTCTGCTGATTTCACAAGCCAAGAAGGCTCATTGCAGGTCAGGTAAATGTCAGCACAAGGCTGACAAATGGCTTCGTAGCAGGAAGCAGCAAGATTGACCACAGCCAGCCCAAAGCAGCTTTTGTGGTGCCTCTACATTTCTGAGTTGCAGCGTATCTGCAAGGAACTCAGCTCCATGGAGAACAATGCAGAGGTAAATGAGCAGCATAACAAGATAAAACCATATTAAATAGAATTTCAAATAAAAAAGCATTATAGTATATGTCATAATTATTTCGTAATTATTTTTCAGGGTTAATAGAGGTCTACTTGTCCAAAGTGTTGGGACCTACCAATTTAGACTAAGCTAAAAATAGAAAAGAAAAAAAAGATATTTTATCTCTCTCCGATATTTTAAGATGTGCAATAATGTTTGTATTTTTAATATTAAATTAAAAATTGAAAATATTTGGAAATCCATACTTTCATAACTACCTACAGAACAACAAAAAAAGAAGTCTTAATTCTTATTGGTTATTACCACAGAGGTTGGCTGAGTTTGCTTCAGCCCAATTCAAGTAATTCAACCACATCTGAATAATTCCTGGAAAATACTCTCAAATATTTTACTTCCCTTTCCTCTGTTTAACATAGAAAAGGCTCAGTACATATTTATAGCTCTAGTCACACTGGACACTATTTAAATACTGAATTTTAATGAGAGGCTTACTTTAGAAATTGACTCTTGGCTGTACTTGGATCACCAACAACACAAACATTGATGTCCCCACGCAATGAAGTGCCTTCTGAAGTGGTCTTAGGAACTCCTCCAAAAAGCATCAGCAGGACCCCACGTTTCACTTCATCATTACCTGCCCCAGAAAAGACACTCGACTAAAAATCCAAAGAAAACACCACATTTTTCCTATTTAAAAAAAAGAACTTCAGCCCACTAGAATTTTAGAGCATTTGGGCACATCCACTCAGAATTTACCTATTTGCTAAACATCCACTAAAACTGCATTTATGTGCTTGGTACAGCTCCAGGGAAGAATGACTCAGAAAGTGGCAGAATTCCCTTATGCTATAGTGGCATATAGAGCCTACAGTGGCTCAGAATATGGACCAAATTCAGCTGATCAACCTTTTCAGACATAACCAACATAAGTCCTCAAACTAGCTCTGAGACAGAAACAGCTGCAAACACACACACACACACACACAGAGCATACAAGTGTTAGGTAACCCTTAAATCTTTTGAAGGATGCCCATAAAAAATAAAGCTTATATCCAACTGTAGGGTTTAGTAGTAGATCATGCAATAGCAAAATTGGAGGCCTTAATGATTAAACACAGGAAATATTGCAGGAAACAGATTCTCCTTTTCTAGCATAACCAGTGCTGGAGGGGAGAGTTGGTGGCAGTTGGCACAAGGCTTTCAAGCTTTCCCAAAATGGCACTACAGCAAAAAGAACTAATATTTTCACAAGTGAAATCTTCCCTCTCTAAGGCAACAACTGGACTCTTACCATGGATAGTGGGGAAGAGGCTGGTGCACAGATTATGGTAAAGGTTCTTATCTTGGCTCATCTCAAACACCTTTTCCCACTCTTTCACAGACATTTGGTTTTTAATGCTTTCTGCAGTCTGTTCTTCATCCCGGAGCTCTTTTCCGCCAAACTAAACAAAGGAAATATAAAGAAATAAAAGTCATTAACATGGTCAGTACTGAATGCGAATACTGCAGCCAGGAGGTTAGACAAACTTGTTCTGTAAGCTGAGTGGGAGGAAGACATTCAGAAAAGCTGACCTTAGGCTAAGGAAGCTCATCACCTTATACCTTTAAAAACCAATAAACAATTTCCTAGGGGGCAAAATTAATGGAGTATAACTTCAGTTAGTGAGAAAAACCCAGGAGAGATGCTTGTCCAGAGATTAAAAAGAGAGTAAACCAGTATGGCTTCCTTTGGCTAAAATTTGCCTTTGTAAGCATTCTTTATTAACTGGAATTTACAAGGTCTTTCATGACTCTGGAATGAGGCAGGAAACTTCTACACCCAGAAAATAACAGATATTATTTTTATCCTATGTGACAGTGAAGCTGCTAGCAGAATTATAGATTATAATATCATACCATGCTAAAACCCAGCCATAGTCAGTATTACTTATGTTATAGTAATATCCCAAGGTGCTGTGTGATAAATCAGAGGGAACAAGAAGGATTGTTGTTTTCCCTGTGACAAAATGAAGCAATAGGGTTTCCTGGCAGAAAAGGAAATGCTGCAGAAACGGGTGAAAGCTGAATGGAAATAAATGAACCAGTTAGCTCTTTAGAATAAATTGATAAAATTGGTACATAATCACATCTGTGATAACTGCTAGGAACAATAAAGACAAGAAAAAAAAAAAGCTAGTGAAATGCACAGGAAGGTAGTACACATAGATATTTAAAGCTTTACCCATTCCCGCTACCTGATTTGAGGTAAAACCATACAGAGCAGAAATCATCAATACTTTTAAATCTACTTTCTACGCAAACTTACCCGTGGATTTGTTGGTGCAACATAACAAGCTAGAAAGACCAGCTTATATGACAGCTCTCTGACTCCAAGGGCACGAAGTCCTCGGATGCCTTCGGTTTCGTAGCCCTCTGTCCCGCTCACCCGGGAGCCGGTTTCCGCACGCACCCCTGCCGTTAGAGTGGGAGTCAGAACAGCGTTTCCCACAACAAGCAGGAGGGACACGTCCTCTGGGTCACGAGCCGGGGCAACAAACCTGGTGTTGAGAGCTGGGACACGTCAGGCACGACGATCAATGACCCCGTGAAGTCACATTTGTCACCTGCCTGAGCAGACTCCACTGCTTCTGCACGCAAGATGACTTCCACGCTGCGGGGAATGCTACCGCGTGGCAGCTCGGCCTGCGTCTCCTGAATGCGAACCTGGGGAGGGAGAGAATATTAAGCACTTCGTGGATGTCACCAAATTTGAAACTGCTTCAAAAGCTAAGCTGCTAATAAATACATTGAGTAAGTGGCATTTGCTTTCTGTCATCTATGTCAAGCATGAAATTCCTCTTACAACAAGACAAACAAGCAAAAAGACCCTTCGCTAATCAGTGTCCAAGAAGAGGATACACAGGGGCCACAAAGACAATTCCAAGGTCTTGGAAGAGCACCTTGAAGAGTCCAGTTAAAGTGACTGACACAAAATATCACTGAGCAAAGTGATGTGCTGAGGATTTGGCACAGTAAATCAACCTGGAGGAGCAAAACATTGCAGATACTGAAGACACCTCTTTTCATACTCGTATAAAAAGACTACACGTGGTGTACCTGTGACAAGACTGACAATGGCTTGAATATGTGGCTTTTCAGTGGCTTACTTAGACAATAAGTGTCATGCAACAAAACTGCTTTGATACTATTCATAATTTCCCATGCTTAAACATAAGTCTTCCATAGACAGAAACTCCTGTGCCTTTTCTTGACAGAAAGACAAGAATTGAACCAAAATTGATTGACAGAACCAAAATTGACAGAATCAAAATTAATTTGACAGAACCAAAATTAATTGTCTTCAGTGCGTAGCAGTACCAACACCACCTTTCAGCTACCACAAGAACATCACCGTTTGTCGCCACCCTCCAACCTCAGCACCGTACCTTTTGGAAATCAACAAATCTTGATTTGTTTGTGTCCAGCAGGAATCTCCTTCTGTTGGCACAGACCGGGTTTCTGCAGATGTTTGGCTGCGTGTATTTAAATTGCTGTTCCACATCTTTAATCACCGTCTGGCAGTCGAGGCACAGGAAGGTTCCACTTACAAGCTCAGGATGGACTGGGTGGGTTCGTACCACCTGTCCGCTGATACGCATCAGGGAGCCAATTTTTGCTGACGTCAGTTCCCGAATTCTGTTTAAAACAGAAATTCATCCAGTTTAAATTCTTGAGTTGACATTTCTAGGCCTGGGGTAATACCCAAGTAGGAAGACGCAACATAGTTTCATTCTGCCTGAGGCTAAAGAGCAGTTGTAACAGACTAAAGCCACAAAGTTACTAGAATATTTTCTCATTTTATGATTTTACATCTACTTCTAGATTAATGCCAAAGGTCAAACCAATGCAAAAGTTACTTCACCGGTGCTTCAAAAGCAACACACTCTAAATCACTGTTTTAAATTAGAGAAGTTACATTTGTTTGTGGAATATGATGAATGTAAGTATCTGAGTATGATTCACAAATGAAAAACCATTTCAAAAAAATATCCTGCACAAGATCAGGAAAATTCTTCACAACTGTATTGCTCAACTGTACACTTCATGCTATAAAACCAAAACATTTTCAGTATGCTTCAACATTTTTTTTCCCAGTAGTAAAAACGCACAAGTTTCTGGAATTAGTCATCATCTTACTTGTGTCTGGTGGGTAGATCTTGGAACGCAACATAGAAGTCCTTGTTTGCAGGAACATTGCCATGGTCTCTAGCAAAAGTCTTTACCGCTCGGCAGAGGTAAGGGTAAACCCTGAAATACAGGAAAAAAAGTTCAAATTTTACAGAAGCTATCGAAACACCTTCTTTGCTTCAGGCTACATCAAAGGCTTGTATCATACAATTCCAGGTTCTGGCTTTTACTGCCACATTATGTAAGAACACAAAAAGCTAATCTAAGTATGTTAAATATGAGATTACCCCATAACAATGCCATTTGCTTTATTGTCTGAAAACAGATTTTTTGAAGTCTCATTTTATGACAGTTTTATCCTTATATCCAGAAGTAGATCCTCAAAATAAACCACTGGCTCAATAAACTATTTTCAGAGGAAGAAGTTCTAGAGTTTATTCTGTATTCCCATACTGACCATCTGCTTCTTTACCAGAATAAATGCAATTGCCTAGTTAATTCATGATTTCCAGAGAGGAATCCATTAACAAATAAGTTTTGATCCAGTAAAAAAAAAAAAAAAAATTCTTAAATGTAAGTGTGCAGGATACAGAAAGCAGATAAGCGTCTTTTTTTTTGACATATAAAACATTATGGGCCTGAGACCGCAGCATTGCTCAGCTCTCACGTAATCTTTACACTTTACCTGTAAAATTCCTCCTGAATAGTGGTAGAGAGCTGCTGATTGAACTGCTCCAAATCCGCAAAGCTTACGATCAGCGTGTTCCGCTCTGGCCGAATAAGTTCTTCAGCATCACGCAAGTATTTGACCTCCCCATCACTGTTCTGGAACCTAAAAGCAATTCAGGAAAATATTTCATGGTTACCTATCATGCTGCAGTTGAGTATTTCCAAATTCAGGAGAGAAAGAGAAGGATCACACATGTTAAGGAAGGTGCAAGATAACGATGGCATCCCACAATGCCTTGCAAACATCTTTTCCAACAATATTTTTGACCCACCCCCACCTCACTACATTCATTATATCAACGCCCCAGCACAGATGGACCCACAGAATCACAGAATCTTCATGGCTGGAAGATGCCTTTGAGATCGTTGAGTCCAGCCATACACACACAATCTCGGGCACTACAGCATGCCCTGAAGCGTCATGTCTACACGTTTCTTAAATACCTCCAGGGATGGCGACTCCACCACCTCCCTGGGCAGGCTGTTCCAGTGCCTGACCACTCTCTCAGTAAAGTAATTCTTCCTGATATCTAATCTAAACCTCCCCTGCCGCAACTTCAGACCATTTCCTCTGGTCCTGTCATTATTCCCTTGGGAGAAGAGGCCAACACCCACCTCTCTACACCCTCCTTTCAGGTAGTTGTAGAGGGCAATGAGGTTTCCCCTCAGCCTCCTCTTCTCCAAACTAAACATGCCCAGACCCGCTCTGCATTTCATGCGGAATTTTATTTATGGTTTAACAATTCCTCTGTGCCAGAAAAATAGGTTTCGTTTTGCGTTTCTCAGTCTCCTTACTTGCGGGGTCCCTCAGGAGGCAAACCACGGAGAATCAGGCGTATTAAGGTGTAAAAACCAAGCCACGAAAGGGATTTCCAACCTGGATGTCACGAAACTTTGTTAAAAGGGGCCAAAAGGCGCCCAACGAAGTCCCACCGAAAGCTGCCGGGGGAAGGGTTTTGCTGGCCAGGATCACCCGCCCGCACCTCACGGCCCAGCAGCGCCGGGCCCAGGCGGCAGGAGAGCTTTCCCCACCCGACACACGAGGGACGGGGGCGACAGGCCCTGACAGGATCCCGCCCTCGCCAAATGGCGGCCCCCTCAGTGAGGCGCCGGCGGCCCCGCAGCCTCCTGACGGCCGCCGTCCCGCCCGGCCCCTCCTCACTCACTCCTCTAAGAAGTCCTGGAACAACTTCTGGCACTTCTCCGCCACCTCATCGCGGAGCTGTTGGTGCTGCTGCGTCGCCACCGCGTCCCCCGCCGCCGCCGCCAGGTCCATCTTGCCGCCGCTTGCCGATCCAGTCCCCAGCCCGGCTCGCGCCACCGGCCAGCCCACGTGCGCCGCCGCGCCGCCGCACCGGCCAATCGGCGACCGCCGCTCCGCAAAGCCCCGCCCCGCCAGCCAATCGGCGGCCGCCGTCCCGCCGAGCCCCGCCCCGACGGCCCCTACCGCCCCCTTCCCTTCAGCGGCGTTTTCGCGCCAAATGCGCGCGGCTGAGGGCGGGGCGCGCGAGGCGCTTCCCTGACAGGAGGCGCTGGGCCGGCTCCGGCCCCTGAGGGAGTCGCCTTGGGCGAGTGAACTGAGGCAGGTGAGGGCCAGGCCTTTGTCTGGACACTGTTGGTAACGTTTCGTTAGCGGGTAGAGTGGCATGAGGTGACGTTTACCGTGGGCTACAAAGAATGATCAGGGGCCTGGAGCGCCTCCCTGATGAGGAAAGGCTGAGAGACCTGTGTCCGTTCAGCCTGGAGAAGAGAGCGGGGAAAGGGGAGCTCATCGTTGCTTATCAATACCTAAAGGGCAGGTGGCAAGAGGATGGGGTCAGGCTCTTCTCAGTGGTGCCCGCCGACAGGACAAGGGGACACGGGCACAAACTGGAACACAGGAAATTCCATCTCAACGTGAGGAAAAACTTGTTTACTTTGAGTGTGCCAGAGCCCCGGAACAGGCTGCCCAGAGAGGGTGTGGAGTCTCCTTCTCTGGAGATACTCAAAACCCACCTGGATGCGTTCCTGTCCAGCCTGCTCTGGGTTTGGCAGGGGGTTGGACTGGATGATCTCCCAAGGTCCCTTCCAACCCCGACCATCCTGTGATCCTGTGAAGTGACGCCACGGCTGACAGCCGTTACGGAACAGCAGCTGGTGGCACGCGATGCCTGCCAGCAGGAACCATTTCAATGCCTATGAAGAGTTGCTGAGCATGGCTCAGCCACCTGCAAAGTCATTAATCTCTGCCCAAACTGGTGATTTTGCTGTAATTAAGGCAGCTAAGGCCTGACTCTCGGTTCTGAGCCCCTTTACAAAGTGCCGGCAGCGCGAGCTCCCTGCTGGAGCCTGATTCCACGTTACGGTGCGCCTGCCACATCGTGAACACCGTCCTCATTGCAAAATGGTAAAGGCCGCCTGGCAATTTGGAGATTTTTTTGGGTGCAATCAGATTCAGCTCTGCACGGTTCACTCCACGGCAGAGGTCAGAGCAGAGGTTGGTCTTTTTTGAAAGCTGGTATTTTATTGCAGAACACTGTACTTTGGTACACAATTACAGCTTTTTGAGGGTTGGTTTTCTTTCTTCTTTTTCTTTTTGAAGATGGGTAAGGGCTAAAGAGGTGGCGAAGTAGAAGAAAAACTGCCCAACTGTTTCCAATTTATCCGTGCTCCTTTAAATCGAAAGAAAATAAGAAAATAGTAGAACTAACTTTGTAAGTTTTAAAAAAACTTGCAGTGAATAAATTACGTATTTTGTGATACCATGCTAGCAAGAATGTTCACAAGTGCAAGTTGGTTAAGAGGCTTTTTTACTCTAAAAGAAATAATAACTCACCCTAGATAATTTCTGTTTTTTCATATTTTCTCTCTACATCTACCCCCACCCTGCGCGCAGATAATACTAATCCCCAACCAAGGAATAGTAAATAATTAAAATCTGTTTGGGCAAGTTGTGTACTCTAGACAGCTGTCAAGAAGACATGCTGTTTCTCCAGGCTCTCTCCTTTCTCCAGGCTGTCTCTTTTTGGCACACAGGAACACACTCAAAGGGGACCTGTGGCCAGCTGCAGCAGCATGGAGTGGAGGTAACAGTGGACTCCCATGGCCTGAATGAAATCGTGCCACTGGACGGGACGTGCTGGAACCCTACTATGAACTGGCATCCAACCCCTTCCAACGAAGCGGTGTGCCATAATGCACACTATGTTCTATTTCTTACAGGAAAGACGGGGAGGGACTCTTTATGAGGGAGTGTAGTGATGAGGGGTAACAGTTTTAAATGGAAAGAGGGGAGATTTAGATTAGGTATCAGGGAGAAATTCTTTCCTGTGAGGGTGGTGAGACACTGGAACAGGTTGCCCAGAGAAGCTGTGGATGCCCCATCCCTGGAAGTGTTCAAGACCAGGCTGGATGGGGCTTTGAGCAACCTGCTCTAGTGGGAGGTGTCCCTGCCCATGGCAGGGGGTTGGAACTAGATGATCTTGAAGGTCCCTTCCAACTCAAACCATTCTATGACTCTCCTCTGTCCCTCTGGCAGCAGAGTGCAGGCCACACTTAACGCTCACGTGGAGGGGTGTCCAATACACCCAGAACTGACTGGCCCGGGGTAGAAGCACAAAGTTTTTCCGGCTTTTACTCTTCCTTTCATCTTCCCTGTCCCCCATGGCAGGTAGCACTCAGCCAGGTGGTGTTAACCCCCAGCAAGTGCGTCCAGCCATGGGGAACCAGTCCCATGCTTGGCTGCCAGAAGAACAGCCTGAGCCCTCTTTCCTGCTGGGCAGATTCAGAGAGCTCAGGGAACACAGATGGTTTTTCACAGGAAAATATTTTAGTTAAAACTGCAGAAGCAAACTGGAGCTTTGTGTTGTTTGTTTGGGGCAGATGACGCCTTGGCTATTCCTTACCAATATCAGTTTTAGTTCCTTAGTTCAAAAAAAAATGCATGATTGTAATTACCATCTGTATATCATGAAAGAAAAAAACCATAAAATATTTTAACTGGTGGAGAAGCAGCAGCAATGTGGACTCTGTAAAACGCTAAACTTTCTGCAAATTACTGGAAATAAAGGACTATATAGGTTTGACTTTTCCAGAACTGCCAAACCAGAGTTGCTACCTATCAAAGCAACATGAAGTTCTGAAATTACTATTTGCAAGGTTTCAAACTAAGTTCTAACACTGCGCAGCTCCCACTAAAGTATCATGTTAAGATGACGTTCAGGACAAACGCATTTTGATTTATGATCATAATTATTTTCAGTTAGCTAAGAAAAACCGCATGAAAGGATTCCGCATACAAAGGAATCGGGGTCTCCATCCGAATGCTTGTTCTTGTGCAGCTACTGTGAATAAATCAAACTACAACATGAGCTTGAATAACTCCTAGCAGAATTAGGATAAGCACAGTAGTTCCAGGAATGTATGCACGAAACTTGCTGCCAAATCTAGAGCAAGAAACATAGTTCTCAGAGTATTTTTTTTTGTTGGCATGAAATCTAAGTCAGTAATTTTGCTCCTTATTAGAAGGCTGCGCTTCTGATGTGGAATACGTTACCAGTTCCATATGAACAAAAGTAATTAAATTAAATTCATTCCAGTTGGCTTAGCTGAATAAACAACTGTTTTGAAACCTGGATTCATCAGTAATAAGTCTGTGATGATACACTGTGTTTATAATCCACTTAGCTTTGTAAAGTACAACTGGGTACACTGTAGGATTTTCAAGTTAATAATTTGGGGAAGATTCCATGGTAAATTAATTACAACAGACTCATAAGCAAAGCTGCAAAGTATGTTATTCCTTGAATTGTGTGACTTCCAAACAAAGTTTAACTTTTACATTTCCAGTACTTTACCCAACTGACCTTTACTATGATTGTTTTCTAATGGAGAACTCTTGTCACAAAACATTAAAATTAAGTCTTGTTCAATGGCAGCTGCAAAAGATGATTTGCCCTTTTGTGAAATTCTACACAATTTATACACAGCCTCACTGACCTTTTTGTAGCGTAACCAATATGTGACTTCTCTGACATTTAAAAATCAAGGTACCAACAATAACACAGACTGTCTAAACCATACCTCCTACTGAAAGCTCTTTATCATGTAAAATGTTAAGCAAAAATTAAGTCAGGAATTACAAATGTGTATGAATATTAGAGTAACTCTATTGCAGTGCCCAAGGAAGGAATTTGATCCTTCGCTCTTTGGCATCCACACTTAAAAAAATGTTTTAAATTTGAAAAACAACTATCAGATGCAGTCCATAAAAGGAAGTTTCAAATACACTGGTTCCTCTCCAAATGCAGGGCACGTCCTTTGGGTTGGGAGGAGGAAGAGAAGTAGCTTTGTACATCACTGTAAATTGAGGAGGTTGAAGTAGGCGATTCATTTGAGAAAAAGGACGTCTAACAAAGAATTTAAGAAGTTCTCTGACTTGCAGAAACACCAAATTTCTCTAAATGTAAAAGAGTTGAGCTGTTCACAGCATTTGTAAATGAAAAAAACCTGAAATAGGTTGGCTTGCATTATTTGCTTCTCTCTCATTGGCAACAGATACATGAAATCCTTGCTGATTTGTTGTGTTTGTTATCCTGGAGGCTGGGTCAGGCAGGAACACACACGCCCTGCTCTCAAACTCACCGTCCGTTCATTTTCTGAGAATATTATATATCCCTCGTGTATTCCAGGAGTGTGTGTAACCTTCCATCCATTCTCCAACAGTAACATAAAATAAAGAAGAGGCCTATGGCTTGTGTACAACTTTAAAAAAAAAAAAAAAGGTAAGAAGATAGAAAGAAAATACATTTAAAATTCAGGCAGTTGTTGCATCATTAAAAAAAAAAAAACAACGAACCCTTATCGATTCATGATTATCTTGTGAAGATACAAAGCAAAAACCAGAAAGACAGATATTGTATCTAATTTTCTTTGAGAGATTTATTGCAATCTATTTTCACAATTTCATATGAAGACTTTTTGTTAAGAATGTTCTTCTCACCTGCTTCTCTACCTGACACTCATGTAAATTAATAACTGGCTGGTTTCCTCCTGATTTTTAAATTGCAAGCAGCCCGTTATTTTAGCTTCAAGCCAATTCTGTACTTCAGAATTTTCAATTTTGCAGACATAAGATAAAAATGCAGAATTTTTATTGCATAATTTATTAAAATGTTTAGAAACATAATACAATTTAGTGTGACACTAGAATACTAACTCAAAGTATCACATTTTCATTAAAAATGTGCACAGTTGCCAATACAAAGAGTCTTGATCTGTTAAAATATTTTCTTTTAAATAAACAGCTAAGGATAAAAAAAAAATTATTGTGGCACTTTAGTAAACGAGATGTTCCTTTTTTTTTTTTTATTGCATAATATAATGCTCAAATCAATACAGGTTCATCAGTAGCAGGGGATATACTTGCAATCATATCTTATTTGCAGGGCAAATCATCTCAAACTTTCAGAAGCGGCTCATGTCAGGGCGTCAGTCGTTTGGGATCCCGTGGGAACATGGAGGTCTGACGAACGTTGTGCAACCCCAGGTACAGCATGGTTACTCTCTCCAGCCCTACAACACGTGGAAAAAAAAAACATCGGTATAGTCAGTCTTTTTGTTCGAAACTCTAAAGCAGCTAAAGGTACTTTATACCTACAGCCAGCCCTATGTAGCAGTGGGACCCAAGACTGAGATGCACACATTAGCACATCCGACTGCAGAAAGGAGCTAGAACCAAAAATCAGGGATTTTACACTCATCTGCATCCTTCTGCCACGATACAGGCTTCATCTGGAACACGTATCAATAAGCAGCGGGACTAGAGACTCGGCCCTGCTCTGAATCGCTCGGGCTCTCAAGAAAGATGGTGTAGAAAATTGAAATGGGAGGTGTGTAATGGGGATAACTGTACCTCGAACACAGTAACAGAGGATAGTCCAAACCAGCATTAACAGCTTCAGAGACGTTAAGTGCCACAAGCAACTGCAATTAAAAACGGGGAAGTTCACCCCAAGCCCTCTGCAGTACAAAAATGCAGATTCAGCAATACGTACCCGTGTAACTATCTGCTGATATCTTTATGACAATAAATATTTCACTGGTCACTGTGTCTGTTCTGCCTGAAATCTTAGAGGTTATGTGTGTACTGTAGAACATGGAAGGATTTCCTAATCCACAGAGCTACCCTAGCCGTGCTGAGATGAAACCCAGATGCATACTAATTTTTACACGCTGCCCTCCTAGGTTACGGTTTCCATCTGAAACAGCATCTCCTGTTTGGCTGGTGCTTGGCCCAACCTCTGGGATGTGCCATAAAGAGCATTTACTCTGCAGAAGAGATGTAACTTCAGCTTCCTTGGTGTCAGTTCTGACTGGCCTAAATGATCTCGGATCACCTGCAAATGCTGCATCTCCTCTGCTCACAAGTACCACCTGATCATCCACACTTACATCTTGTAGGTATTCCAAAACAGTTGTCTCAATAGCCTGTCGCAGCTCTAACACCTTTACTGAAGGCATACATGGGAAGTTGTTCTGAGAATGTACTAAATATACTTCACAAAAGTAAGGCAAATGCAGAAAGACTGAATCAAAGAAGTCATTGTGTTTATCAATCAGGACCTACCAAGTGTCCTATTTCCATACGCATGAACATATTTCACCCTGCTAATGAAAGCAACATGCATAACTGTAAATTGTTATCGTTAAGATGCCTAAAACCTATCTTTTGTTTTCATTTTAACATGTAAAATACACCCAAGACACAGAGCCTCAGTGCTTTTGCTGAAGCAATTAGCATCAGCCAAACTGACCAGTGACATTCAGTCAAATCACTAAGACAGAAGCAATCACTTATTTCTCTTCACTGCAGAACAGCTTCATGAAATGCGCTATGAGACAGGTGGCTCCTGGTGGCTCCTGGTGGCTCCTGGTATTAGTAGGCTATGATAAATCCATACATCATACAGTACTTTCTTGCTTCCTTAAATTTTCCTCTTTGGTCAAATTTGAAAGAGTGACGTGCCTGGCTAATAAATCGGTATTTTTTCTTGTGATCACCTACTTTTTAAACTTGCCAGACTGTGCCATTAATATTTTGCCTATTTATTTTATGATGATCTTTACATTTTACCTTGTCTTTTAATCCTCCAGGGTAAAGAGCCCCAAGCTTTTACCTAACAAGGCTACTATTCTGAATTTTATATTGCGCCCTGCTTGAGACTGGGCAGTTTAAATCAAGCTCAGGCTAACACAGAACAAAATAAAATACGGATACTTACCTATTCCACCACCTGCGTGTGGAGGTGCACCAAACCGAAAGGAATCGATATAAGCCTTTATTTTCTCTAAATCTAGAGAGGAAAAAGACATGTTTCTCACTTGGCTCTGTGAACCCCAAGCCAAACATACAAGTGACTACACAACTGCAAGCGTAACAAAAAAATTTACAAATTTAACTCATAAACTAACAGTGGGGGTTTACTCCTTAAACACATAAATTATCCAGGACTGTCTAGAAAATATGACTACAACAGTTTTGTTTTATAATTTTCTTGATAACTTAATCAGGGAAGAAATTTGAGAATTAAGAGCAAAGCCCAACTGTTTATTGTAACTTATGGAAAACGGTGACTCCTTGAATAAACTGCAGTGAGAAAGCAAAGATTTAGCAACTGTTTTTCAGTCTTGCTACAGTGGGAGCTACTCCTTTTTTGCTACTGCCTACCTGCCACTTCACTTGGCCGTTCACTGAAAGCATAATTTTAATCTACATTTTACTCTCGTGATTTACTCTTTTACCCTTCTACTATTATAGCTGGCCTTGTCCCTGCTGCGTCTTTTGTTTTGTTTTTTAAATTTTACCAAGGCAGACTTCTTGCTTACTTGCTCTCAGTTCAAGATTTAAAAAGGACAGTGAACCAAGACTCTGCTCTGCAAAAAGTTTGTGAGAGTACAGAGCGACAGGACTGAAGGAGACTTGTTTGTCTGCCCTCATTCTGTTGAAGCTATTTCCTACATCACATTCTCTCTAAAGTCCTCGGAAACAATCCCTTTTCCTCAGGGTGTTGCTGGGAATCTAACTAGTTTCTTAATACCACCGACTCTAGATTAAAATGGTTAAACAGAATTAGATAAATTAACATTAAGAAGGAATCAGTACTGTGATTCTAGCACTACTGCCACATAACAAATTCTGCCCCAATTCTTCCTCTTAAGGAAACAAATCCAATCATGATTTCTATTCTTTTAAATTCAGCTTCATCTTGTTTGACTTATTACCGATGCCGTGATGCTTGGCTCTTTCTGTCAGCAGCTGAGGATCGTGAATTCTCTGAGCTCCAGACAAGATCTCTTCCCCTCTCATGAACATATCATAAGAGTTGGAGTTTTTCTGGAAGAACAAAGGTGAGTTTATTTCCTACCTACGGTTGCTCCATCCTCAGGTGGCACATATCTCAATAACTTCACTTACGAGACGCAAAGTTGTGCAGCAGAAGTGCAAGGTATCTGCAGCCTGTGCGGGAATGACAGCCCTTCGGCTGCTCTCATTAGACTGGAGTTGATTTTAAAAAAATTGAAGTTCATCCATTTGAAAAACCATTACACCTGCACGTAGTTATCCCAGCAAAAGATGCTCTAAGGATATTTACCCTGGATTTAGGAATAAACTGGGGAATTTCTAACAATGTAAAAAAGCCAAAGTGTCTGTTGTTCTGGCAGAATGTTTTCGCCTCTTTTCAGTGATGGCAGAGGTGCCCTGACCATGGAGATCTCTTCATAAAGCTCTCCAAATTTTAGGTAATTTGTTTCTTTCTGGTATGTATCAGAGTTAGGTTGATGGTTGGACAAGATGATCTTAAAGGTCCCTTCGAACCTAGACAATTCTATGATTCTGTTTTCACCAGTGAAGAGTAACTGTGAACATTTTACAAGTCATGTAACACTGACCTAATCTTGTTATCAGAATTTTAATTACAGCAGCAGATGATATAAATATAGTTTATCTATTTTGTCAAGTTATCCCTACACGGAATAATTTAAACTACAAAAAAAACCCCATTGACAACAACACAGAATTTTACTTACAGGGTTTACTGGGTCTGGCATTGTATAGAAAGGCCTCACAGCAAGAGGATACTTGTCAAGAATATAGAAGTCTGTGTCATACTGAAAGAAGGTAATTTAAAACAGTTAATACAAGAGAAAACGATCCAAAGAACAAATTACAAGAGGAAGACACAACCAGTGAATTTGTGAAATAAAATAAAAAAGGATCTCCCAATAACTTTCCAAAAATTTGATAGCATTATCTTAAAAAATAAGTTATCAATAAAAATGGCATATTATTTTTCAGTTTTCCAATACTACTTCTAGTATAAACTTACAAATGTTTACCAGTGAACTGTCTTGCTGTAGTAACAGGCACTTTTTTTTTTTTGCCAAAGATCTCATCTCTTCCTATAGGTTTAGTAAGAATCTGGGTTGTTTTGTTGATTTTTTTTTTTTTAAATTATTGTAAGAACTGCTTTTGGAACGTACTATCCTGTTTTGCGTATTCAGTATAACAGATGACAGAAATAAATGTAAAAGATTTTAAATGGTTTGAAACAGCTTATTAGTGATAAAGACAAATCTGTGAGTAGATTAAATAACCAGCAAAATGGCAGTGCAGTTAGACAAGTAAAAAATGCTTATGCGAATCACAAACTCTTCACAACTTTTGCATGTTCTGAGATACTGTATTCCCAATCAGTGTGCAAAAAGTTGTTTTACGTAAAGCAGGCGTTTATTGCAACCCAATGGCTCTGTGACATCAGGTTTCAGATTCAATGACAAATTTGTTTATTCTAAAAATTTTTACCTTTTCCTTTACCAGGCGTCCCAGGAGCTTTTCATTAGGTGTGCTGAAAAAAGATTATCACAATTAAAATTAAGTGATTTAAACTCATACTGATTATATAGTTCATAAAGCTAAAAAGACTTCAAGCCAGTTCAAGGAACCCTGCCCTTTATAACATCTAGTACTTGTTTTTGAGTGTTTTGGATTTTGCAGACAGCAATTACAAAAATAAAGTATATTTATTTCTGTTCCTAGATATTTTGTACTGGTCCTAGAAATCCCTTAAATTAACTGACAAATAAAGATATTCTTGCTCTTAATATAACTACTTCCTAGTCACCATATTCTGATTACTGAAGAACGGTGTACTCTATTTCCTACTGGCACACACCTTGTGCAGAAACACCACAACCAGTTGCTGAGCAAATTATTTTGCTATATAAAAATTTTGCTCTGTAAAATCTCACATTATCCTAATGATACTGGATATATTATGGGAAAGAACAGAAGTGGTTTAATTTATTAAGTGTCTTTAAAAAGTTTATATATAATCAGTTAATTAAACCCATCTTTCAGTAAATCAGTGGGAATGCCATCATGGTTCCTTAATCATTTCCCTGAGAGGTGGGAAGAAGAAATAGGAAGGTGTTACTGTTTTTGTTTAATCCTATTCAAAGACATGACAATTCACAGGAAGGACTGCAATTGTTAGAAAGACAAATGCTTCTTATCCTTAGAAGGTTCAAGTTACTCTCACTCTATGTTGCATGTTATTTACTTTTTGGCGTTTGTATGTATAGTCTACATTAAAAGAAAATACTTTTTTCATATCCATTCATTTATTTGTCAAGAGACCTGGATACAAGTACTGTTTATTCCGTGTTTCCTTCTTGAGGGCTGTCAGTTGCACGGTACAAAACTGACACTTTACTACCGCTTTCTCGAGAGTCTGACACATTTGTGTACTGCCAAAGTACCTCAGATCTTCTTCATCACCCATCTCAACACCAGCCTCTCTAAGCATGGCCACACCTTCACGGTATTCCAGCCTCAGCGTTGGCTCCAAAAACTTAAATGGCTCACATGGGAACTGTTTGTTCACCGTCTGAATTTCAGTTTGGAATCTATACATGAGGAAACAAGAAGAGAAGCAAAATACGAACCAATCAAGAAATGTACTCTTCTTGTGATGATTTTGCCATGGCAATACATTTTTGCCACAAGAGGTCCCTCTTGCCACATAAAAAACTGTTTTAAAGCCATTTCTGGAGAAATTCTGTACAATCCTAATGAAATGTTTAAAGTAAGTTAATGCATCTACTTCAGTGATATACATGTTAATATTTTACTATTACTTCTGTTTCATTCCTTTTGTAAGAAATAATTGACTAGGTCAAATTTTCACAGTAAAGACATGGAGAAATCATCCCTTTGGTTTGTAATATTTACCTAGGTTCTTCTTTGATTTCAGTAATATCCTATTTCAAATATAAAAGAGAAATTTCCTTCCAGACAGATGAAAAGATTTGCATTTCTGCTGCCAGGATAGTCTAATTTGTAAGCAAATGAAAACCACTTCCTAAACTTCTGGCCTGGCTTTTTAATGACTTGGACTGTGAATAATGGCAAATAATCTTTGCTGCTCTCATGGCAGAGATGCAAGCTGTTACGATAAATTTGATTCAGAAAAACTTTCTTAGTAAATATTAATTTCAAAACAGAACAATCAGTCTACTCATAATGGCACAAAAAGAAGGATGTTTTAGATTAACGATGGATCATTGCTATTAGGAAATCCATTCGACAGTAAACAACAAGTGTTCTTAGTGCATACTCGAGGAGATGCAGCTTGGGCTACAGATCAACAGTTTGCTGACCTACGGCTTGAATGAACTTTATAGGTCAGGCACAAAGAAATAGTTAAGAGCAAAGCAAAAATGCTTGTTTTGAAGTTGTGTTGTAAATCAGGTTACTAATGCTTATCAGAGAAGCTGAGGATAAAATGCTCACCCATTTCATACCAGAGATCTCAAACGAAGTTGCTTATGAAATGGAAAATACTCTCATTACCTTTCCTGAAGTCCCTTGAATATCTGCACCAAGGTATCTGCAATCTCATCTACCACTTCATGATAGTGATAGTTAAAAGCCATTTCAATATCCAGACCAACAAACTCAGTCAGGTGTCTGTGTGTGTTGGAGTCCTCAGCTCTAAATACTGTAAAATTAAACAACAGAAATTCTAACTGACCTGAAATTATCATTCCATTTCGAAAAATAACACTGACAATCAATCACATCAGCATATGGACCAGGCAGACAATGCTGTCTTTAGACATGACAATTCTCACTGCAAAACAAAAAGAAAACTAGCTGCCTCAGAGCATCATTTATAACAACAGTGACAGCGTTATTGTAGCCGTGGTGCTCAAAGGATACAAGACAGACAAGACTGGGAGAGAGGCAGTATCTCTCGTTAGACCGACAGAAGTGTTAAAAACAGACAAGCTTTCAGGCACACAAGAACTTTCAGATTTGAAAACCACCTTTTTCAGAGGAAATGGACTTGTGCACGTCTGTTCTGGGTGATTTTTTTCATACATATGAGTCTAATATAAACATGTCTTCCTATAAACCATGACTCATTTGTCAGCAATTAACAAGAAATTTAAGATCTTCCAAATTACTTGCATCTTTTTTTTTTTTATTTTGTAAGGTGTTATTGATTTGTTTTGCAGCACTTCCAGCTCATGTATCTTTAAACCTGTCTGAGGTCTTACAAAAAAAATGCTGTATTACCACCTAAAGAGACCACGTCCTATCAGCTTTTGAGAAAGAGAGAGCATGAGACTGGAAATTATTATTTTTTTATTGCTTACTGACAGCCCAGTTAAAAGTATGTCTTTTCTAAATCATGTTGTTTTGTACATATACAAAAGCAAGGGAAGTACATAAAACCTAGCTTGCCTATTTTAACTGCTTACTACTGGGCAACTAAAAGCAACTGCTGGGCACGGTTAACAGGAAGCTATGGCTTCAGTAATCACAGTATTGTTCCACGTTTTTACTAACTTCATCATATTACATGTTTCCAATGCAACTCAATTCTTTCTCCTCACGTAACGGCAGGCACTAGAGAAGGGTACTCCGCCCTCATTTCAGTGTTTTAGTTTTCTTCCAGCAACTGCTTTGTCAACTTTACTCTCATTAGTCGCCCCAACTGAAATTTGTGTTTGGTAAGTGAAACTGTATTAAGTGAAACCACTCAAAGCTTTCAGGGTGCGTGTTATCTTATTTGTACCACAGCTGCTAAAAGCCATCACTGCACGCTTCAGACTTTGGATAATCCAACGTTTTTCTTACCTGGCCCAACGCAGAAAACCTTTTCAAAGTCAGCACATATGCACATCTGCTTGTACAGCTGCGGGGACTGAGCCAGGTAGGCACTGCTTTTGAAGTACGATACAGTAAACACATTGGCTCCTCCTTCACTGGCAGCTGAAAAGCAAACGCTTGCAGTAATTATTAAAATAAAAATGTGAAAAATAAATCAGAGGTGCAATGATAGGCTATTGCTCTTACATTTAGAGATCAGAAGGACATTTTTCTTCAAAGTGTATTCCTGTTAATGCTAAGGGAAGTTCTGCAGCTCTGTTTATAATGTTACTGTTCCCAGCTGTCCCCCACCTTAGAGTGGGAATGGCAGAAGAACGCACTGTTGTACCACCACATCTACTTGCAGCCCAACATCTCTGTGGAAACCCATCTTTATCAGTGACGTAGGCTTCCAGGGGTTAACTGCAGAGGCTGAGATGAAACTGCATATCCTGTTTTGCCAGGACCGTCCTCTCTAAGTGAAGGCATAAATATCTCTCAGAGGCAAATCTAGATTTACCAGAGGACAGCTGCCAAAGGTATACAGCTTTTTCTCAGTTCGAGGCAGTTTTCATAGAAGGTTACCTTGAGAGAATAGGAACCAAGAAGGCACACATTTCAATCCCTGACTGCAAACTGCCTACCAAAACTATCAGCAGAGTCACTTTAACCTTTCCATTTCCCAGTGTGTGATATGAGAGTTACAGTTCCCTAACTTGCTAACAAAAGCATGCCAGAATGAAATACTGGTTAATAATCTTTGAAAGTTCTAATGTTAAGATAACTCTAGGTAAAGTACTAATTATTATTACTACTAACCATTGCACTGAGAATAATGTTTCATTTCTCTCATTACTACTCCCACTGAAATTCAGTGAATATTTACAGGGTTTTTTTGATTACAGATAACTTGTAAAATCTCCAATCTTAGAACAGCTATGATATTTAAATTTGAAATTTAGTAAGGATTGCATCACCTTAACCTAGTTATTTTTACAAAATATGATCTCATTCAAACAATAGGATGCTTGCTTGCTTGCTTTCAATGGTACACTGCACAGTAAGAATAGCACACTTCCTCAAAGGTCCTACGTAAATAAATTACTTAGGAGCCTTTAGTACTCCATGCTGTTTCAAATGTCTCTACAGGATAAAAAGTTATCCAATCTTATAGTTCAACGGTACTTTCCACATTGAAAGAATAGTTGCTTACATGTATTTTGTTAAAAAGCCCTTTTTTATCTCAGGCAAGAGCTGTCCTCAAAAATATAAATATAGAAGTATAAAATTCAGTAGGCAAAATGTAGGCATATAATGAATGCACATACAATGAGAATAATGCAAACATTCTGCCCTACATTTTCCATACCACGTGTCTTAGCGACATCAACAAAACATCAAACACCAATAAGATGGAAGAAAAGCATCCATCCATAAATCAAGTAATTTGACTTTTGAAAACAATACAGCAGATCAACAGCACAACTAGAAGCAAAATCTACATTTTCAGACTTTCAGTCGGGCTGAAGTTGTTAGGCCACACTTTCAGAAAAATGACTGGCCACCTTCTATTCAGCCATATGCTCATTGCTAAAGAGGTGACATATTGTATATATAATGGCATTATCTTTTATACCATGGTATGTTTGTTGTAACTTCTTTATGATGGAAGCTGCTTTTAATCTAAATTAGAGTGGGGTTTTTTTTTGTTACTGGGAATAGAACTGGCAGTGCTCAACATTGAGAACACTGATTTCAAAAGCAATGCATATGATCAGACATCTGTATTTAACCAAATTAAAACTTTAAATGCACTGCAGAGTACATAAATTGGGTATATATAATATTTGACTTCTCATTCTTTTAACATCCAAAGCCAGGAGAAAAGTAAAGAACAACTTGGATACCTGCTAGAAGTAGTTTGCTAGGTTGCATCTCTAAAGTAGAAACAGAACTTCATCTTTTTTGAATAAAAACTTACTAAATTTTTGGCAGATAGGTGTGCTGAGCAACTGTAAAAGAGGCAGACCTGTAGCTGCTGGATCATATATACAATACCTGAAATGATTTTGGGAGTCTGAATTTCCACAAATCCCTTGCGAGTAAGAGTTTCTCGGAAAAGCTGACAAATACCAGACTGAAGGCAGAAGATTGCCTGACTAGTGGAGGTCTATAAGAAGAAGATAAAATAATGAATCCTAAGTTAGTTTTTCCTGACGCTGTTACTTTTTCTGGACAGCTAGAAGGATGAATCTCTTCTTTTAGGAACACTTGCTTATTGTATTTGCCTAAACAGAGAAAAGTGCAAATCGGTGATTGTTTATTACACAAATAGAAACAGCAAAGGAAACAAGAGAAACTCCTCATTTCAATCTATGGCATATTCAGTTATAATAGAGGCACTATGGTCAATTCCACATTTAAAGAATCACTGATTTATGAGATGTGCTTCTGCAAATAAAGGTTTTATAGTAAGAAATTGAATAAAAACACTAAACCTATTAAAAAGCTTTCAGCACTGAACTAAACCAGCCGCAGTAATATACAGTGCATGAGAAAAGCAAAGCCCTCAATAACTTAGATAAGGTAGAAATGTTTCTATCTATTAAAGGCTACCAAATACAATGTTTTTCATGTAAAAACACAGCCACATGTTAACCATGTACCATGTAACACTGCCACAAAAACATCTCAAAACCAAGGTCTAAACTCCCAGCATTAAAAACAGTTCACATAACACCTGATCATATCAACTGCAGTTCTGTCTTTTCAAAATTTACTCCAAAAGCAGATTTAGCTGAAAACAAAAGTTGATTTAGCCGAATTGATCATCTTCATTTTGTTTATGTACGTGACACAGTTAAGGTACTTATCTAGTTAGCAAATACCTACACTCTAACACTTTCGGGCTTTAGTGTGAAAGAAAAAAAACCCTCAGTGAATGCTGAAAACACTGCAATACGTCAACACTGAACCCATATCTGATTTTGTGCCTGCAGCATTTAAGACCTGACAGTTAGCAACCTAGAAGCGTATATAAAACCTAACGAATTCTTGCAAACAACAAAGAGAACGGTTCTTTACGACAAACTGCGTCATAGCACTGTTTACTTCTCCTTTCTGAAAGGTACCCGACTTTTCAGTTAGGGCAAGAAGAGCCTTGTGGGCTTTTTCACATGACTCCTACCAAACCACAAAACAAAAAACCCCCAACCAAAACAAATTATATAAGCACCCAACTTTACACAGTCAGTCAGTAGATACGCTGAAATAAAGCTACATCCATCGTCTCTGCAAGATAAAGATATTACTTCGCTGAAAAAAAAAAAAAGAGAAAACTGTAATACTACTGCAGATCTGTAGTAATTTGGAGTTATTTGCAATTTTAGCTGACCGATACAGTATCTCAGGAGGGTAAGTGGTTGAGACTAGTAAATAATAGCGAGCAGCTCTCGCTGTCTGATAGCATTAACCGCAGCCGCTACTCCCACCACTTTCAAAATGAAGGAAATGAGGTTTTGAGCAACAGTTACAAAAGTACCCTCAAACTTTTTCACGTGGGTCTCCCAGAATCAGACACATGCTAAGTCTTCGCCAGAGTTCTGGGCATAATTTGGCAGTGTTACACCAAAGCACTGGGATGATTCAAAGGGGTATTTAATTTTTTTTTTTCTTAACCATCTCCTGCTTAGAAGGTGGAAGACATTTTCCAAGAGATGACAATTTAAACAATCACATTTGGGTTTACCAAAACATTTTTTCATAAACCAGACACATTTCTAAAAATACTAAGAGACAAACTGCACATCATTCATTTAAAGTGGGACAGTAACAACGCCTCCTTGACCCTTCTGATGAACCAACACCAGTTTCATGCCAGAGCAGGTAAGAATGTGATCCTGAATCATACAGCCCTAAGGAAAAGGAAAAATGGTTGCTAAACCCAATCTGAAAGCAATTGCTTGGTCTGAGCTAAAAGCATGCACAGAAACACCACCAGTCAAGAACAAACCCAGTTCTCCACTAATAATAGTTTGTCAGGTGGTAACTCCTCCTGGCTTTAGTGAGGATGGAGAGCAAAGACTCTCTCTTCCTAATCCCATCTGTAATGATAAATTATGCTTAAAAAAATAGTATTTATGAAAGCAGCCAAATTCAAAGATCTGGACACCGAAGCTTTTATTTAACTACAGACCAAGGGAAGAACAAGCAGCAGTTCTCAAATCAGACCTGACAAGGCCACTCTTCTTTCTACCACAGGTAGCTGAGTTGCAGTGCCCATTCATTCAGAGACTGCCAACACGGATAACTGTTGAGAATTTGTGACACCACAGTCTCCTTGTAAGAATTAAACAGATCAGCAAGACATCTGAGATAACCTCTCCTAAAGAACTGCTACCGTCAACGTGCAGTGGAGCCAAATGGATGACCTCAAAAAGTTTTATGTGCCCCTAAAACTTTCCAAAGCTGTTAAAAAGCGATTCTCTATCTACACACATGGAGCGAAGTTTTTCAGATTTAATTACATCCTTTGCATTGGTATAATGTTTAGGACAAAAAGGGAGTGAATTTATCTGAAGAAAATAATTCGAGCTGTTCTCCTGTCTTTATCTGAGATGCTGGCACATTACCATGTTTGCTACAGTGGTAGGTAACACCATTTGAGCTACCACACGTAGGTACAACACAGCAGACTACAGACAGATACAGCTGTCAGAATGAACTGATTTTTACTTCTGCCTTAAGAAAGATTTTGCCACAGCATTCTTTTCCTTTTACGCTAATATGAACTCTTCCACATACATATTGACAAAGTATCTTACTTGAGACTGTGGCAAAGACAGGAAATATTCCTTCCAGAGTTAGGCAGAAGCAGAAACAAACTTAAGCCATTTAAATGCTGTTGCAGTTAACGGTGTTAATGTTTTAGCTTGGTCTGCAGAGTTGATTTTACAAGAAAACTCATTATTTTTAATAATCACCTTTTTACAGACAGCAGAAAAAATGTTTTGCTAACAATGCTGAAATCTGAGTTCCGGTCATAACCTCACTCTAATGTCACCGGTGTGTTTATTATTTACACGCCACAAAGGAAAATATTAGTAATAATAGGACAGAGCGTATTTTAACACTGTAAGCAAGATCATAAAACCAATGATCACGTTTCATTCAGCACAAGCTGCAGTGTGTGGTCTCAAACCAGGACACAGTGTTAGAACAATGGTCATGTGAGGTGCCAGAGACCAAAAAAATGTGTTTCGATGGAATTGAGGGCAGTTGACACCTCATGTGATCGTATCTCAAAGAGGTGGGACCGAGGCACAGACGTGCAAAGTTGCGAACTTTTCTTTTTACTCTCACATCAGCTGTAGAATTTGTTCCACTCTCACCTTGGTTTTGCTCTTCTGTTTGCCTGCTGTAACCACCTATCTTCCACCATGAACAATCATTAAATACATAAAGTAGCCTAGATAAAAAGGGAAAAAAATATTCTATATTCTTTTAATATACATTATTTTGAATAATGTAAATAATTTTTCAATTCCTCTACTATATATATGAGAAAGGAAGGTTTTGCTACGAAATAGGATTTATGTTTATAACAATTCTTTAAACCCAAAGTGACTGAAGTCAACTTTTATTCAAATTTTGATATTACTTATAGTAGAAGAAGACGACATAAACATGAAGTTTGTTGTCTAAACAACCAGGAGTGTGTTATGTCTTCAGTACCAAATCACTACCCAAATAAAATAAACTGTACATCTGCTTGTTCATTACAGTTTGAATTCAGTCAGGAAATCAGGAAGTCAGCTTTTGCAATGAGTAAATTGAATTCAACACAATGAAATCAAGCTTGAAGTAATCAAGTATTTTGAAAAAAAACCAACCCTGCATTAAGATCAGTGTACAGTTAGATTATCATATAACATGGTCTGACAGCCATAAACTACTAAAGATACAGTTTAATGTTTATGCTTTACCCTGAGCAGTTTAAACAGGATAATATTGACCCTAAAAAGACTACGCTTTGTCTCAATGAGCTGTGCATTAGCAGGCATAATTACAGCATCAGGACTGCAAAATGCATGTAATTCAAGTCAAATCTGGACAGATACTGTTAAGATAAAAACCCTGCTGGACATCAAAAAAATAAGCCAGAGCAAGGCCATCAGTCAGGTCCGTTGTTAAAAATGGATGAACCTGAACTGATATTTTCTCCACTAAGAAGCAAATCCCAAATCCCTATATTTTACTTGTCTTTTCTTCATTGTTTTTCATCTACCACAGATCTTCATGAAATATGGTTCCTGTAGGTGTTTTTACAGACATGGGAAGTCTACACATCACTGAATATTTCAGTTAAACTTAAGAACAGCAGAAAACTAAAGATTTTAAAACACAATCAATGCTCCAATTGGTCTTTTTTAATTGTTCCGATAAAGGAACAGTAAATCAAACATCTCTAGAATGAACTGGTTTGACTTTCATTAAGCTATCATGAAAAATAGATTCAGTAGTCAACAGTGGTTTCCTCATGGTCACCTCTGGTTATGTGAAAGAAAATCTAGTCTATACAAGGACTCTTCTTACCAGCTCTCTTGTCTCTACACCCTGATTTTTTCTAGTCCACAAGTATGTGATTTGTATTTTATGAAACAGTTTCAGGAACAGATTCAGTCTTCCTCAGTCATCATTCCTTAGAAATGATTTCTAACCCCCCTCCACCCTAAATAATCACCATTTTCATCAGAAAAACAACTATAGCAATAACGTGGAATCTTGGCATTTAAGTACTTCTCATCCCTAAACTCAAAAAAACCTACCAGACACCTCTGGGAGATCTTTGTCAGCAACCGAAGTGCAAGATTGTTAAAAAATACAGTGTAGTACTCAGTCTATCTTCACATGTACACAAGAATGGAAGTCTTGCAAACTTTGTAGAATACTTTGTATATTACATCTCCACTAGTGTAATTTCCTTATTATTCCTTGCACTCCTATTGCATCATAATCGAACTCTCCTTGGTATACATCATAGCTGGATGGAGTGATGCCATTTTTGGAAATCCAGTCCCTTTCATTCTTGCAATAACTGAGTTTCACAGCTCTGCTTTATCACGATTTGGCCATATCCAATGAACTAATTCGTTAATCACTACTTAAAATTAAACTACTTAACTACTTTAAAGACAGTATTTAAATTAAATTAAAAAATAATTTTAGCTCCATACTACGGACTTTTTTTAGTCTGACTCTAGCCAAGATCTACGCATTTAGTTTGTTAAATCTTTCTCCAAAAAATAATATCTCTATTTTTGATGTTCGATGACCTCCTTCTTCCTTAAAAAACTGGGGCACTGAGGAAACCAGAACTAGATGGTGCACATATCTGTGGTTGGACTTCCTCCCACACTTCTAGGAACAGATCATCACAGCGTCTCTGTTAGGACTATTCTGATAACATTTCTTCCCTGCTGCCCATGATTTGGTTTTCCTAGAAGGAAGAGGTAAGGGAGAGCAGAGGCTAACAATGGCTTCATATATCTGAGCTTTTAACACATCATGTCTTCTAATCCTCCTTAGAACACGCCTACTTAAGCAGTGCCGTTTGGAACACTAGGGGCTCTCTCAAGTCCCATTTGTACCACAGCTCCCGCCTATGCAAGCAAATAATTGAAAGTCAATTACTGGTTGGGTTTTTTTCAGTTATTTTGAAGGACAAACTGCCTTTGTGTCCCTGCTCTTGTGATTCCACTGCACACAGTGCTTATGATGTGCACATATACATAAACACATGTATTCCCACTGGGATTTTCTCTTTCTCCATTTAATACCTTTTCTGCTTATTTAGCTCTCCCTTTAAAAAAAACAGGTCAAAGCAACACATAATTATTTACACTCTTCTTTTGCACAAGCAAAGCTCCTACAGAACAAACAAAACAAACTAATGAATAGGCATGAGCCTACCGTTCCACAATAAGCTGCTTTTGTTCAGAAACAAATACAGAAAAGTGCAACAGTAAAGACAAACAGAAATGTGACAGTCAGAGACAGAAACTTTTGTCCTATGCATAGAAGGAAGGCAAGATAGATACCTAAGCCTAATCAGGGGAAAGCTGTGGCCAGGTTACATTAGCCACGGGTGCCTGCAGAGGACGAGACACAAGGCACTGAAGTACTGAGATTTGACATTTCATCAGTCCTGTTCAGCACCACGTTGTGGCACCTGTTGGAGGTGAGGAGAGAAATAACTTCTGTAGAAGGCAGAGTTAAGGTTCAGACCTCAAAAAAAGGTGCCAAACATTGCTGAATAAATGGTACACCAACAATGGCTGGGACATATAAGTTAGAAAAGGTTATAACAGCATCCACGTAGCTCACCAGCTGTACTCTCCAGGCAGAATACTGACAACTAATGTTCTATGACTATATTGGCGGAGATATATAAGAAGTATTGAGAAGTTCCTGCTGGACTACTGAATGTGTTCTGGCATTACAGTCTTCTTCTTTTTCTATTACTAATTAGCTTCTTAGGTTTTACTCTGCAGATGCCCTCACCTGAATTACAGCCAAGGAGAGTTTCATGTCATTACTTTCAGCTACTATTTTTAACTGTTATTTCCCTTCGTATTATTTCTCTGTTCTGTTTGGGGTTCATGGCTTGTTCTGGTTTATTATACAGTTATTTCATTAATTTAATGGATTTTCTTAAGTTTCTCTGGAATGCTGTTGAGTATTTTTCTCCATCACCAGAAGTTCAAGTAAAACTTACACTCTGAGCACCCCAAAGTTCTCCCTGCAATTTAGTACACTGCCTTACCACTACCATAAGCCAAAGATCCTTTAAATGTGTTTCAATTTCAACCATTAGTACAGAACTCTTCATCAAAGGCTTAGTTTAATACACAGATGAAGAGACCAATATGATGAGATACTGAGTCTCCTGAAAAGTAACCAGAAATTGAAGTTGCTCAGTATTACACATAAGGTCAAGTGAAAAGCAATTAACTTTGGACAAAGTAAAACAATTTGCAAAGGTAGTTTTAATTGCTGAAATAAGGAGATCAGATGTTCAAATGCTTAAAGCATCACAGTGCCAGAACTATTCCTAATTTTCCAATAAATAACCGACTTTTTCGTTTTATTTCCAAGGTCCGTAGATTGATGTACTAAGAAACTGCCATTACCAGAATGTTAAAGGCAGTACTAGACACACCATAAAAATGAGCTAAGCACACTCTTAACTCAATGAAAAGTGAAGTAAAATTTTCTTGTAGAGAGCCAAATATGGGAAAAGACCAGAAAGCCTCACGTCGGTATGAACGGTTAGCTACTTACACACTTAGTGTTAGTTGCTGTTTCATTAAAAAAGAAGAAAAGTTCTGTAAGTGATTTAGTAAATACTTTTTTACTCAGAAAGAGTAAATATTTGGGAGGTTATAAATTCACACAAGGCTATGTCTCCATGACCTGGATGAAGAAAGATGTTTCAGAGAAAAAAAAATAATAAAGGAATGCTGTGGAAGAAACAAAGAGAGTGAGATTGTTATGATGGCCTGGTAGAATTTCACTTGCCAGACATGCATTACAGCACCTCAATTACACATTACATTCAAAACTTCCATCTTATACTTCAAAACTGAGCTCTTACTACAGTTTTGGGGTATCAAAGACTACATACCAAAGACTAAATGTTGTTTGTAAATTGTCCCTATTCAGTCATCTTTGACTTTTATAAATAAAAAAGCCCAGATGTACATGGCCACATGCCAAATCCTAAATGTTCACCTTTAAACTACTAACATGTGTTCTTTGATTAATGTCAGGAAAGGTGAACATTTAGGATTAAAAATCACAGTGTTTTCACAAAGCCACTCACAAATAGAAAAATATGTTGTTTATTTTTCCTGTGGCCAACAACGCTTCCATCAAATCCACGACTTTTATTGCTTCATAGATTAGAAAAGTGAAGAATAAACACTTGCAGGCAAGCACGCAACACAGCATGTTCCTTACCCTCAAATCAATGACTCTGTTGTCCAGTCTTGTATCTTGGTTTACAGTAGCTCTTCCATCCTAAACAGTTGTGCAAAAATACATAATGAATACATACACCTCCAAAAAAAAACCCCAAACCAATCAACAAACCAAAATCAATGGAGAAAAACATCCTTTGGCTAAAAGCCAAGGGCTATTTCCAAGTTCAGCAGAATTTTTAGCTCATTCTAGAAAGAACATAGAGCAAATTGGCAGCATAGCAAAGCTTAAGGTGTAACTTCCACCACAGGTCACAGGCAGAACCCAACTATTCCAGAACACACACACAAACCCTCTGGGATTTGACCTACTGCAGTTCAGCAGAGATCAGAGAATCACAGAACGGTTCGGGTTGGAAGGACCTTAAAGATCATCTAGTTCAAACCCCCCTGCCATGGGCAGGGACACCTCCCACTACACCAGGTATATCAAAGCTATAGAAATTTCTAACAGTTACGGATAACATAAAGGAAGTAAAATGCAAACCTAATCACTGTGTTAAGGAAGTTCCCTGGCTTTCATGCTTTTGTTCAATTACAAAACCAATTAAAAGTATTTGAGCATGCAAAGTTTTCACCTCCTCTCCTTCCACTTCTGGCCGAACAGCATCATCCAGCTGTAAGGGCAGTCGGGGTTCAGCTAAACTGATCACATAGATCTGAAATTGAGAAAGGAACAGAAATAGCATAAGGCTCAGCTCACAAGGAGGTGTGATTTACAAAAGGATATTTCTGGCATCGACATGAAACAGTGTTTGCATAGGCTGTTAGCTGTAAGACTGTGATTTTATTCAAATACTTGAGATACATGAGTGCATTCTCATTACAATACTGGAAGTGCTTAGTTCTTATTTTCCTTTTGAAAGATTAAAAATATCTTTTTTTCTTCTGGGAAGCATCGAGTTGTGAGCAAGTACACACTGCCTGAGGGACAAGACTATTGGCATGAATGCCAGCTCTGAAACTACTAGATTTCACAGAGTTTTATGTTCTGATTCCAGCAACATCATCCAGTTGTTCTTATTGTTGATGTATTATTTTATCTATCATCTGATTATATTTCAAAGAGCCATTCCAGACTCAAAATTTATGAGATACCTAAAGTACAATCAGAGAACGAAAACCACCTTGCTTTGCTTTACAGTCTAGTCATAGGTGCAGTTAATTTGATATTAGTTCAGAAAAATCAAGGCTATGATTACACATATATTAGAACACGTTTCTTCAATATCTGCAGATTTTCCCCAACGCTGTTAGCTAAAATTTACCTTACTGCTCTAACTATAATAGCCATTGTACTCTACTCTTGACATGGCTGTGTTTCAGCTGTATTGTAGGCACACAGTCTGGCTGAAAACCTTTACAAGGAAAGGATATTACATAAAGGTTTAAATACGCTTTCTATTTAAACAAATTATAAAGTTGCACTTCCTCCAGTCCTGCAGCACAAGCTACAGGAATTTTAGATTTCAAGAGTTTCTATACTGTTAAGCCAGTGCTTTACTTTTGCTGAGAGTTACGTATTTCATTCCATTGTACTAAAGGGAAGATTGTAACTTTCTGATAAAGAGGAAACTTCTGATTTGCACTTAAAAAGAAACAGACTTTTTATTACAGTATCTGTTGCAGTAAAGAAACAAAAACTAGAATTATAAGCATTCCTAGCCAAATTATTTTAGTGAGATACTTTATTTTACTTGGTACTGTAATTCAAATCGCAGTTAAAAATAGGAAATTCTAAAAATCAGATGTCTTAAAATCAGAAATGTTTCATGTTTATGTATGATACACGAAAATTTGTAGTTTAAAGCAGTTTATTTCTCTGGTGTGGAACTGCTTACTGACAAACTTTATATATGTAGATAGACAGACAACCTAGACGGATAACCTCTCAAACAATTAACCAGTGCTCCATTTGCTCAAAAATTTACCCTTTGAACGTGAAGCTCAACATCTTGCTGAGTACAACCTCCGATTTTCTGATGTGCTTTCCTCACAACGCCTTCTACATCCACAATGCTCTCTTTGTTGATGCTGTCAATAAAGATAGGACAGGAGGCTTACTAAATGTCATTGCTCACTGCACCAGCCTCAGGACTGAGCACAAGGGCATTCATGTACTGTATGGACTGCTGGAATAACAAAACAGACTTAAGGATTTACCTAAAGTTACTTATTATATAGGTAATAACTGAGTAATGAAGGATTTTGCTAAAATATTCCCAGCCACAATAAATTCAAAGTGGGATGGAAGACTTGAGAGGGAAAGAATTATGATTAAGCCTAGTGCTCGCTCGTTCTTTGTGTGTGTATACACGAACTGACAAGTCGCCTAGTTCTTTTTCTAGGCCACATACACTCTTGTATGTGTCAGCTGATGCAATTATCTGAAAGATGTGTCTTAAGCAGCAGAACAACAAACTGAAAGGAAGTCCTAGATCTGGAGGGGAAAATCAAAACCGACTGAGCTTGTTTAAACTACGTGACTTGTTACTGAAAGATGCAAGATGCTTGTAAGTCATTTCTCTGCAACAGGGGACGTTTTAATTGCTCTCCACTAACAGTCACTAATAGTACATTAAAACACCATATAACATCTTGAAAATCTTCCAAAAATATGATATAAAGTATGTGTGCTATAAGCAAACAGTAACAAAAGCCTCAAGAGTCATAGGTGAGAAAATAATTTGTATGAGCAGTTTTTATTTAGGAATTTAAGGTACTGGAATTTAAACCAGTAATTTTCTACAGATAATCTCACCCCCACCAGAAATATATTTTCACTCTGTCTCTTTGCTAGCCTGCTTACCAAAGGCCAAATATCAGAAAATATTTCTTTCCTTTTTTATGGAAAAATAACTGTTACAATTAACTAAGACTGAAAAGCACTTTATGTACATCACTTGACCACATAAGCCCTTAGAAACCAGGAAAGTAGCAGGCCCATAATTGAACTGCAAATAATTAGAGGTGAGCAAGGAGGTCATCGGGCAAGCTGACCACTACTCATCTCCGTACAACAAAGAACGATTAACAATCTTCAAGTTCACAAGTTTGGCCCCTCTCCATGCCCACAAAACCCAACCCATAAAACCCATACAGCTAAGTTGGAGGGTGGTGAGAGAAATATTTATATGCCCAGGAGGTGTTACTAAGGGACAGCAACCCCCAGTTAAAGGAGGTAGGGACTGAGTACAAGGAGGTACAGCTGATGGTAACTATAGTACTAATCACTTCCATCTTTCTTTCTTTGGAATAAAAATGATCAACGTTTTGAAAAAGCTGATGATATCAAAGTAACAGTGGAAAATTCAAGCATCAAAATTCTCAAAACCCACCAGCATAAGTAAATTACAAGTAACTAAAAAAAAGCCAAATCTGAGCATTTTAGTTGATTACACTATTTCTTTGATGGTAATGTTTTCAGGTGATAGAACTCACTGGCAGCTGCTCTGAATGTTACACAGACCACAGTGCTCCATACGCTTGACTTGTTTAACCATTAGGTAATTCCACATACTGCATAAAATTCGTGAATAGTATGTTTTTCTGGTACATTTACACTTTAAAAGAGTTGCTGTTGCTCAGATTGGTATAATGAACAAATGACTAAAATTGTATAAAGCAGAGGTCGACAGTAGGCTTTAAGTCAGAATTCATTCAGTTAAGGGTAAGCCTCCATTCATCTCCATTATTTAAGCAGAGGCAACAAATTCAAGAAAGACAAGGAGAAATGACACCAAGTGCTTAGAAGTACACTCTCTTGCAAATGATTCTGTTTAAAACTCTTTAAAAGGACTGAGGCAGCAATGCAATGTTTTGGATGCAAGAGGATGTAATGATAAGAAACACATAGAGGAAACAGATCATGCTAAAATAGTATTTGGTGTAACTATAAATTCCCTTTGCTTTTCAAGTAAGTGAATTCCTAAAAGTTCTACTCTTGTGCTAACTTTTTTTTTCCCTAAACAGTTCTCCTCTCTTTTTCCCGCTTCCTTTTTCATGTCAACATTTTGCCAAATGCCCAGAAAACACTACTAATGACACAAATACTAGTGTCTTCATTGAAAATGTTTCTAATCTGCTGAATGAAAGCCCTCTCACCGATAACCGCAAATAAAAATAATGCTTTAAACTTACTGAAGCAAATTCTCTGCACTGTGAGAAAGAAAATAGAAGTTAAATGTAAATGTGTTTTATGATGGATTCATAATCAGATTACTGATCCCATGGCAGAGAACTGGTGCTAGTGAAGTCATTACAGAGCTTTGATCAGAACATGCACGGAATTCAAGACATGCAAAATGGTATCATCTTAAAAATACAGGAGGAAACTGACTTTTACATCACCGTAACTGAGGTATTGCTTTGCAAACTTGCATAACAGAACTTTAAAACTTTGCACTTATGATTAAACGTGCTTTTTTTTTTTCCTCTTTCTCTTTGCAATTCAAATGGTATGTTTCTTGGTCTGGAACAAACTTGAAAACTGTAACATCCCTTAATCATTAAATTTGCCATAATTTTAAGATATATTTCATAATTTCAAGATAGATTTTAAGATATATTTCACCTCAGTTCCTGCCTATGTAGATCCCTGCATCCAAATATGCCTAAAATTGCCTGGGCACACAAAAGCACTACCAAATTTTCTACTGCATATGACGATCTTTTTATTTACAAACATTCATCATTTACTCTGAACTTTCATTTGATAATTGGAAAATATGCTTTTTCTCATTCAGACTACATATCTAATCTGGTATGGGAGTAAAAACTCTTGGTTTCAGTTCTGTGTGAACCGTGCTCAGCGAGATACAGTGCTGGAAAAATCTGAAGTCCCCAACACAGTGCATCAAATGGAAACCACAGAAACCTAGAAGCTGCTGCTTTGATCCCAACAAGTAATTCCAAGAATGTTACTGAAAGGGTAACTTCAGTCCAAGTTACAAGAAACAAGATGCTTTAATTAAATGCTGGTAATGCAAAGTGTTCTCCACAGCAGCAGCACTAAGTCATCTAGGTGAATTTTTGATAAAATTCCCCTGGGTAACAAAAAAACCCAAACAAACCAAAAGAAGTGAACAACTAGCAGAAAAGCATGCCAAAGCATTTCCATTAAAGACAATAATATTTCTATCTGTAAATAATGTTACAAAGGACTAGAAACTAAATTAGGATGCGTGATGCATTAAGAAAAGACAGATGACATCTTTATATTGTTTAATCCTCAAAGAAGGTATTTTAGCAAGAGATTCGTGAAGTCCAACGCTAAAAAAATTCCTCCATAGAGCAAACTGCTTCTTTACACGTAATGTTCCTTCCAAAAACATCAAGTCTACACATACTAAAATGTCCACTAGATGCCTTATGTCCCTCTTAATTATCTGTATGCCTATTAGCCAAGACTTTCTCTTTTAACCACAGGATTGCATTATTGCAGTCTGTATGACAACACCTTTCATCAACAGCTCGATGTTGCAAACTGAACCCCGCACGGGCCTCCCTAAGTGAACCACAATCAACATTTTCTTGATCAAAAGTCTGAAGAATTGAAAGAAACTTGGTTATTTATAGGCTTTAAATAGAAAATGTTTTACTTAATGGAAGCATCTATACTTGGTCAGACATCTTGTTTTTTCTTCAACACTTTTCTGTAAGCAGACTGCACAAATTATTATATTAATACATTCTTAAATCTAAAAATAGTGAATAATTGTCATAAAACATAATAATCAATGATCTCTTATCAATGATCCCTTATATTGCTTCAGTGAAAGCTGAAGAAAATGGTTTACTTTGAAAAAATGAGTTCACTTTTTAAATAGTTCTAAGTATAAACATTTTATACTCAACTCAGTAACAGCAACTGTAATACTGTCCCTACAAATAAAATAAATATCCATTAAGCCCTCTGAAAGGGGAGTTAACTGACACTGTACACATGAAGGCCAAGTAAACACCTATTCTTATTCTCTTCATTCTAAAAATATAATAATCTGTTTCCTATACCAATTTCTAACACCTGGATGAACCTGAGTATCTTCCGGGGAAAAAAAAGCCTATCTTCTTCTAAAGATTTTAAGTAGCAAAATCCGCTACACATTTTTAATCATTTTCACTGGAAAAAATTCCACTTCATTTCCCCTACGAGTTTACTTAGCTTCACCATCTGTTCATTGCACCTTGTCCTACCTTTGTATCTGCAAAGTAAAGAACCCTCCACTGGCAGAAAATCTTCTTGCATAGGTACCATCAGACCGGGATTTAAATTACTTACTAATTTCTCTTGGATAGAATAGAATAGACAGTCTTCTTTAGTCTCACAGGAAGGCAGATTTGCCTGACTGCATATCATTCATTTCATCTTGCAGCTTCACCATCAACCTTTTCCAATTTGACATGTATTCAGACCCAAAGACAACAAAAGTGGACAAAATATTCCAGAAGTGGTCTAATGACTGGCATATATTATATTAATGGCATTTTCTTCCTCTTTTTCAAAACTCAAGAGGTCTCTTAGCATACTAGGTAAGAGAACTGCATGGACTCCTGTTAAGTCAGTTATTTATCGTGATCCTGCATTTCTCATCACTTGCTCTACTACATATTAATCCTGATCATACACAAAATCTGAACTAATCATCGCAAAGGCACAAATTCACACTGAAGAGCATCAAAGTGATTATTCTAAATGAATCCTGATTACTCTATACTCCTAGCCCCTAGTTTACCATTCCAATTTTTGTGTCACGAGTAAACTTAACACCTGCGATTTGACATTTTCTTCCAGACCATTGATAAATAAATTAAACAGAAATGGATAAAGAAAATATGTCTGCAATATCCAGCAGTTTTCCTGGTATTACCAGTTTATCTAGCTGATGAACTTACGTGTATTGTTCTACATTATGAAGTATTTTCATACAGGTTTACCCATCTTTTATTATTTTTTTTTTTATTCTCTTTTCTGGATTTTCATTCTCTATCCTACTATGAAGAGCCCTCAAGTTACTTCCTGAGGAAGGGCACATTGGGCAGCTAAATTAGAATCTGTTAACCACCTCTCCCAACTGCTGTATCATACCACATCACGTGGCTCTGGTAGCGGGGAAGCAGGGGGAAAGACTCAATACTGATATTAAAAAAAAAAAAAAGAGAAAGAAAACCAAAACCAACCACACCCAATACTTTATGGAAAAAAAAAAGAGCAGGTTGATAAATGACTAATTGCACCACTTGGCACCTCTGCTGGCTGAAAGAGGCAATTAAGTCTTTCTCTTATACAGCATCCCTTGCAGGAATAGGCTGAATACTTTTTTTTCTGATGAAAGACATTAAGATCTGCACAGCTGCCAATCCAGTATCTCAACTGCCTCTATGCTGTTGGCTATGTATGTTTTGAAAGTTCAACTAGAAACTTTTCACAGTTAAACTCACAGAAATTTCTTTATAAAACTGACTTAAACCAGTATCAAGTATCTTTCACTAAGGAGAACTCACATTCTTATGATAATGGGGATAATTAGCATATGAATGTTGCTAGACCACAGAAGGTTATGAAAGTTCTTGGTTTCCATGTGCCAATATCTAAAAGAGGAACTAGTTTGTTTATTATTTATGAAAATTTGTACAAAAAATGCTCATGATTTAATCGTTTTTCTCATTAAAAATCCAAGAGCAAGAATTTCACAACTATTTTAAAGAAAATTTTGGACCCAGTATCAAAACATGAGAAAGTAGCACATTAAAAATAACATTTATGTACTAGCAGTCAAAAAGTTTAGTTTAAAAATTTAATTGAAATGTGAGGTATTTAATTGTTTTCTTCAATAAATGTGTATGAAACGAGGAGATGATGAAAAAAGACACTGAGAAAGGCAGAGAAACAGTACAGTTATTTTTAGACATCTAAATCCAGCCTCATCTGCTAGAAATAATGGCATCATTCCACAGCAGGTGAAAACTAGAAGGAAAGTGACTGCAGGGAAGGCATGCCCTGTTGCTGGCCTTCAGGTGTTACTGACACAGTGGCCACAAATGCACTTTAAAGCCAAGGAACAGGAGCAGCCTCTGAAGGACAAGAGGCAGCCGCAATGGCGATACCAGACAAAATTGTAGAAGATAAAACACTGGAAAAAAGTGAGAGCATGTCAGGATATTAATAAAATAGGTTTGTTGGTGGGAAAGAATCATGAGAAGATGACTGCACTAATAGTGTTAAAAAAAGAAAAAACCAAAAGCAAACCGCCAAAAGAAGACTCAGAAATTAGAGAAAGTTTCATCATTCAAAGCACATGATGATAAGCATGTAAGCATTTCAGAAGCAGAAACAATGAGGAAAACATGCACGCTATAGATTAGAGAGGCAGAAGTACCAGGATTTAGCTAGAAAATGCTATCACAAGGAGCAGAATGAAAAGTAAAAACACAGTACAAACATAATGAGTCTGGCTACTCAGAGGAAATCAGGTCTGTCACATCAAGAAAAGTGGGGAGATGACAGGGAGCTGGAAAGAACATAAGGATGAGGTTCCATCTAACAGCTCACTCTTGTCAGAAGAAACAGGAGCCTTGGCCTCTACTCTTTCCAGATATGTTTTCCACCGTTTACCACTCCTTGTTAGCTTCGGAACTCCAGGACCTAGTTTAAATCACTAACTTGAGAGAAAACTGAGTAAAACAAAGATTAGTGAATCAAGAAAACAGTCACGGAAGGCTTACAAGTGGCAGAGTCAGAATATGGAAGGAAAGAGTAAGGACTTCCCTCTCATGAGCTTCTAACAACTGAGCTCTGCCCCTCATGAAACTTAAGAAATTCAGTTGTGGAGGAAAAAACCACGAAGAAAACTGAAAAAGAGAGATGCTGGAGAGAACCGGAGACCAGCAGAGTAAGCATCACAACTGTAAGAGTTGTTTCGCTGTTCTGTAGTGCAAGTTTGTCGAGAGAGTACAGGCAGACTGTTGGTAGGTTAGAGGGAGATAAATTGGGGAACGAGTAGATTATACACTTAATTCTTTTCAAAGATTCTAAGCGCTGAAGAGAACAACCTATTTCATGAAGAAACAGAACGCTCTGCTTTGGCTCATAAACACCTGTAAACAGCATGTTTCACCCTGGCACTGCCAACACCAAGCACCGCCAAACAACAAACACTGCTGGTTCTGTTTTCCCGTTGCCTTAAGCCTCATCAGCAGAAGCATTATCCCAACCTTCTTAACTTGGCTTCTGGAAGTCTATACTATAATGAATCCCTCCTCTCCCTGGCATATTGAAGGTTGAAGGCTGTAGCACTTTTGCAGCTAATTAGTGGGGGCTTCCTTCCCAGGCATGAGAGTCGTGCCAAGAGCTACACAGAAGCAACTCAAGTGCCACATGTTAAACATATTATTGCACCGAATTTCTATTTGTGAACAAGAAGATATACATGATTAAAAGCTCTACTATAATAACACCTTTGTCATGCAAACACATTTAGTACTGGACAACCTGAAAGCACAATCTTGAGGCAAGCAGCAGGAGAAGGTAATTTTTTATCTTCAAGAACAAAACAAACCAAATCACTGAATTTACATTGCTCCAACAAACACCTGTTTAATTGGCAAGTCTAAGTATTACCCCCCTAATATTTTAAAAAGTAACTTAAATCCCTCATTAAACACTCTAGTGCCAAAAATAAGGTGTAAATAAGATTAATTCAGGGCGCATAAGCTACTCTTAATTTCTTCAACTCAGTAAGCCACTTGCTATATTGAACTTCTTTGCATCAGTTCTAGCTATAAAACATATTACTATACCGCACATCTTGTAGAGGAAAAACCCTGAACATGTGCAGACACACACAAACACCACACACAAAATGAAGTGTCCCACTAAGCTCAGCTTGCCAGACTTTTTGTTAGCCAGCTTGAAAGTAAATGTAGGTTGTCTATGGCGAGAGAATGCTGCTTCAGCAGTTCAGAATGAATTTCAAGCCTGTTCTCTATTTTATCTTTTGTCAGTGTAATGTATTCAACGCAATAGTGAGCTGACAATTTAAATAACTACATTTTAAAACAAACGAAGCATTGATGTTAATGTGTGAAAATGGTCCCAACCCCTGGGAGTCCTGGTTCCCACCATTGTTTACTCTGACAACAGGATATAATTGCTTACTTACTTGGCAGCAAACTTTACCATCTGCTTGCTCGCATGCTGTCCCACAGCCACAAGAGCCTGGATATTAAATTGCTGCTGACGCAGGACTAAGAAACACTGCTTCCCTGAATACAAAGGAAAACAACACAGGTGTATTAAGGACAAGTTACTCGAGGTCTTTGTGAATGAGAAAAATGCTTTACTACTTTAATATTAAGCTGAGCTTTTAAGAGTGGGGATGTGTCTCTCTCTCCTTTGCTACTTCCCCCCCCTGCCTCCACCCCACACTCCCAGCAAATAAGCTGCATCAAACAAGTCAGCTCTGCCTGTATACACACCCCAAACATTGAGATAAATCAAATAATTCTGTGTCACATCTATAAACAGGTGAATGGACATTTTCTAAAAATAACAATAAGCCTTCCAAGATAAATAATATCCAGGCAAAACAAAAAATAAAAATCATAACTTTTAAAATATCTATTATTTTTCAACTGCGAGAAGAAAATCATACTTTTCATTGTTGCTTTGCTCACAACTACTTCAAGTCTTTTTTTCTCTTCTTCTCAAATTAAAGCTGTAGAGTTCACTTTAAAAAGCTGTCCTGAGAGAAACAGGCTTGATTTTGCAGGACGGGGACTAAACCAACAATGCTCATTCTATAATACACCACGCATTCAAAATGAAGAGGAACAAAAGGAGTATTGATTCTGGTGAATGACAAGAACCTAAAAGACCCAAGTAAAAATTCCTGTAAGAGCAATTTATTCATGAACAGCTTAGGGAAAAAGAAGTTAATAGGAATTAATATTAATTTACAAAGAACATAATGCACTTTGTTGACTTCTAAAATGGGTATTTCCAAGTCAACAAAGCTCTTTCTAATCTCTTTAGCTGACAGTTATAATCACTTCATATTTCTCCTCACATCTCTAATAATCATTTACTCCTTAACTTAGATTTAAGGAAATACAGTGATTTTAAACACTTCTTCCTCAGAGAGAGAAATTAACAACAAACACTTCATTGTTGTACCAGTATCTGATGAAATGCATCAATATCATTTTAATTCCAAGTTCTGACTCACAACATTATAACATTTCCATTACAATGGTGAGAATAGGAAGAAGCAAGAAGCTTTGTTATAGACAGCTATTTCCCAGTTATTGTTGACTTAAGCCTATAAAACATTAAAAAAAATGTATACCTCACTTGAACACTGACACTAAAAAGCTAGTTGCAGTTTTCATTTGTAATTATGTAGATTACCATTCCTGACACATAGCTGCAGATAATTTAAACAGTATTGACATACATCGACATACAATCTGATGGAAAGAAAAACAAACATATAAAGCTGGTACAAAATATTATTAAAAGCTAACATTGCAATTATTGGAAATAACTAACCTCGTGCTACGATTGTGATTTCAGAAATGTAACAAAATTAATTCCATATTTTCAGAAAGCAGAGTACAACTACGTCTGTATTCTGAGGCTGCAATATCTAAGTAAAGAAGCTAATCTTGTATGGATGTACATATTTTGTGCAGGCAAACATTAATCCACAAATTTAAATTAGAGAAGTACAGGCTTCAGAAATTAAATAGCCTTCAGTGGTATAAAAGCCTGTGTTTCAGATCCAGCAAGTCAACAAAGTACAATTTTTCCATAGGACACAATATGCTAAGTTTCTTTGGAGAAACCAGGCGTATCTCCCATCCTTGACACCGCAGTATTTCTTTCTTAGAATGCGGTTTGACACAGTATTTCCTAGAGTACTGTTTTTGGCTGGGGAAGAGTTGATTTTCTCATAGTTGCTAGGATAGGCCTATGTTTTGGATCTGTGCTGGACACAGTGTTGATAACACCAGAATGTTTTCATTATTGCTGAGCAGGGCTCGCACAGAGTCAAGGCCTTTTCTGCTCCTCACCCCACCCCGCCAGCGAGCAGCCTGGGGGGGCACAAGAAGATGGGAGAGGACACAGCCAGGACAGCTGACCCCAACTGACCAAAGGGATATTCTGTACCATACAATGTCCTGCTCAGTATATAAAGCTGGGGGAAGAAGAAGGAAGTGGGGGACATTTGGAGTTACAGAGTTTTGTCTTTTTCCCATGTAACAGTTACGTGTGATGGACCCCCGCTTTCCTGGAGACGGCTGAGCACCCACCTGCCCATGGGAAGTAGTGAATTAATTCCTTGTTTTGCTTTGCTTGCGTGCACGGCTTTTTCTTTACCTGTTAAACCATCTTTATCTCAATCCACAAGTTTTCTCACTTTTACCCTTCCAATTCTCTCCCCCATCCCACTGGTGGGGAGCCAGCAAGCCGCTGTGTGGCGCTTAGTTGCCAGCTGGGGCTAAACCATGACACCTAGAAAATAGTATTTGTCTCCATAATTTCAGTCACAAATAATTTAGCAAAATAGGATTGACGTTTCAGCAATGATGTATTAGGTGTTCAAACAAAAAATACACAGCTGAAGACAGCTACAATGCCACTCAACTAGCATACATTTAAGGAGAAGATAGTGAAATAAGTGGAGGGACCTGGTATCACACCAATCAGACACAAAAGTTTGACAGTTGTCCTTAATCCCAAACACTTGAAGTCTGATCAATATCTGCATTATAAAAGGACTCAAATCTTTTTGTCATGAGTAAAAGTAGTTGTTTTCATGAGGAAAGAGGATGTTTTGTGGAATATAACCATTTCTAATCACACAGAAGATAAGTGATCAAACAAACCTCACTGATAGGAATAGTTAAAATATCACAGTTACAAAGATTGTAGGAGGAAACAGAACTTTTCCGAAAAAAGCTGAAGGCGTGCAAAATAAAGAATCAAAAAGACAAGCCGTAATCAAATCTAGTTCATGATTAGATGCCTTTCCAGATCAAGAGACTTGGAAAAAAAGGAAGCATCAGTGTGAGAAAAAAATTGGGATTATGGCCTGTTCTCCATGTGTTTTGAAATATTGACATGGTATTTAAGTGAAAAGTGTAAGACCAACTTTACTCACATTCAACAGTAAACTACTCTAAGTTTGTATAAAACAAACCAATACTGTCTCCCACAAAAATGCCTAAAAAGATGAAAAGTTTCAAAAGACATTTGGTTAAAAAGGTCTGACTCAGTCTAACGGAAGGAACTTTTTAGTCACTGAGCAAATAAGAGAAGACACCGCACAGAGAATCCCATCAAAAGTAAGCACATAAAACCAAAGAGGAATCCATTTCCTTTCCTAGATGTACCAAATGACACACGACCTTACGAGAGAAAACGATGTAAGGAAGGAATTTGTGTAAAGAGTAAAAAATGTTTGGTCATATAGATTAATACATTGTTAGTTAGACATCTGAAGCAAAGAAAAAACTTTGTATGGTTTATTATAAAATTTGGTCCAGTATTTAAACTGCTCTTGGTGGTACTCTAATTTTCAGACATACTATTTTGATGTTTTATAAACCTTTGCATTCATAAACCAAAAACAAGTTCAGGTCTAACATACTGTGCAAGTCCCGGCTGCCTGGCAGAGCCCAGACATGCTTTTCAATGATAAATGTGATCAGTAGCTCAGGCTGGCTTTAAAATAAGGCCAGAAATAACATTTATTCAATCTACGATAAAAACCGCAGGGCCCCGAGCACTTTAATTTTAGTACAACCCACAGAAATTCCCAACACCCCATTATTTTCACATCCTTCAGCTCATTTCCATCAGGCTTCATGAGTGGCTTGCTATACGAGACAGCTGGATTCTGGACTTGGTCACATTTGGGGTTTTTTGGTTTATTGGTCAGAACTGGACAGGGTTAAATAAAGGGTATGTTGGTTATTTAGGAGTCAAATTTGAGCTTCTGAGAAAAACTAAAGCTATTTTTGTGTAAGATTTTCCTGTTACCTGCAAGACTTTCCTTTCCATAATGGTAGGAATAGCGCCACGATGTGTGTGGGAAAGGCTAATATTACTTTTTACTCCGAAACATTTGCTTTTCTTGTAAGATTCTTCCCCTCAAACTTAAGTAAATAAGCATATGGCATTCCCTGAATGTCAGAATCGTTCCGTGTTGTCAGACCAAGAGGGAAAAAGAAGCACAATCAATAAATTGAGAACACTTCATGCTCAGCATCAACTCCTTTTGCTTTCATTCTTCAGGTTGTGTTAAAGAGTTTTGAAAATAAGCACTGTGATTTCATGAAAAACAATAGTCTTTCCTGAGGTCAAAGGTGAAGGACGACAAACAGCTTCTTGTAAATTAATATTGCCATGTTACATATATGTTACTTTGATTGAAGTAAATGCATATATCATGCAAGATATCGTATATAAATGCGATGCAGAAAGAGTAATAAACAACCATTGAACTTTTTGTTGGTTTAGAAGTCTGCATAGACACCTGTCTTTAATATACTAAATTCTGTTAATAGTCTGAACTCCTGAACTCTGCCTAGAGTTGCAAAAGAGAATGCCATACGGATACCCTTATTTGTATACTGATAGTAACATTTAAATTAGATAGAGTGCCTGTCTGAAGAAATTCTAGTTGTAATGACCAAGGCTTTCACAGCTTTCGGGGTTGAAAATTTCTATATGTAGCAAAGAGAGACTTTCATGTAAGACACTACAGAACTACTGAGGAAATCAAAGAGGACTCCTTAAATTTAAAGATTCTAATACAAATTAAAATGTGCACTATATGTATGTATTTACATGTAGTTCCTTATTTTAATTGACTCCAGTACAGACACTCATTAAGAGGGACATTTTTTAAGAAAATGAAGCCTCAAAAAGAGAAAGGAATCTGGTATCCATGACAATATTCTGTACTAGATTCTCACCCCTAATTTGCATTATTCCAAATTCTAAAACTACTGTTAATTTTCATTCGTGAAGGTAATTTCTTTATGCTCTTTTCTTTCAACTTTTGGGAAGACAAAGTGTTTGTATCTCACTACAGAGCTGCTAAACACAACTGAAACCAGTACAACAGTTGTCAGCAGCTGATGTCAACTGAGAAGGCCAAAGCCTATTTAAGTTTGCATATGGCAAACTGATCTCCAGAGAGAACTTCTGATTCCAGGGAAGAGATATGGCTGTCAGACAGCCAAGTATGACAGCCCACACTACTGAGAACCTATAAATGGATTTTCCCTTTGTCTTGTTAAAGAAAGATTATGTTTCTTATTTTAAGTTCAAATTGATATAATCAGATACTGGTAACTGGAAGTAAAAATTTTGAATTTGTTTTTGTTTCCTGTCAAAGAAAAGGTATAGTCAAAATATTCATACGCAGCAGAATAAATATAGCGTGTTTGACAACTGATACATTTATAATAAACTGAACACTGAGTGAACACTGAGTAATCAGGTGGCAAAGTTTTCTTGTGTGCAAGACATAACTAAGGGGTCATGAAGGCAAAATAAACATTCAGGTCATACTAACAATACAAGGAAATAAAAATAAAAACCCTGGAGGCATCTCACCTTTAGCTCTGCTTGTATGAATTCTGCCACGAACCCAAACCACTTCATCAGCCTTCTCCACTGTCAAGTCTTTTATTCGAATCAAAACTCTATCTGAATTACAGAAAAAATAACACATTTTAAAACCCTTTTGATTTTTTTCAAAGCAAAACATTTTTCACTTTAAACTCTAAATACATTTTCTATCATTGCTAAAATTTATAATAAATCCAAGACATTAGGTTTTGTATCTACAGCATAATAGATATACTGAAAACACGCAAGATCCCATTTCCTTTCTCAGTGAATTGTACTTGATCAAGTAGTTTTAAATTGGTTCAAGCTTATTGTTTGACTTATAGAGCAGGGTTAAACTGAACTAAAACAAAAGCAAGACTTACTGCAATTCACGGATGGCAGAACTCAGCATGACTACATGACTTTTGATAGGACTTCACTGCCCTGCAGTGTACTACCTGCACTTATTAGTCTGAATTTCTGCTAGCTAAGGGATAGCTGCCCTGCTCCACTGTGCGACGAGAAAGTTGGTGTGTTGAACATACCAAAACAAAGGCTCAGAGGTGACAAGACTATTCTCTGTATCTACTTAAATAGGGCGAATATCACTATAAAATAACTATTATTTAAAATAAGGAAGAGAAAAGAAACCATAAATAAATGTGCATTAGAAATGAAAATATTTATTTTCATTAAAACAATAGCATTTTGGAGCAACAAGAATATTACTGTGTAAAGCCAGTAAAATTTATTTAAAAGAGAATCTCTTTTACAACCCGATCAAGAGCCACTATCATTGTAGGAGCCAGGATTCATCAGAAAGAACCCGTCAAATTCTGTGTACCCAAGCAAGTTAAGTAACAATAGGAATGCATGGTTTGAAAAGGACAGATTTTGGATAGCAAAGGAAAAAATAAAAATTATCAAGGAAAATATTTTTAAATAAATCAAGACTTTAAAAATTGTATATAACCATTATGAACTGCCAGTATGCTGGCTGCATGCCACTATTCCTTGAAATGTACTTGTTTCATTGTATTTTTCTGTAGATTTTTGGCCAAATGTATTTTTGCATGGTCTTAAACACTTCCTACAATATCTACAAATGTTAGAGGATATACATAGTATTGCACAGAACCTCAACAGTTCTAACACCTACACTTACTCATTTATAGTTCATGTGTGGTTAAAACCACTGCTTATTAGACACAAAAAAGTCTTCAAGGGAGATATTGATCCTTGTGAGTCTCTTCCAACTTGAGATATTCTATGATTCTATGATATGTAACACAAGCAAATTCACTCTCTCTGCCTTTCATCGCAGACTTCTCCCTTGTTTCAAAATAACATTAAATTTACTAAGACACTTCCACTCTAGACTTTTCCTGCCAGAACTCTTCCCCAGTTTGCCTACCCCAGGTTACCATCTGCTGTGCTGGACTCCTTCCCTCTGTCTCTGAATACCAGTCACAGCTTGCCCTGCAAGCGTATTATTCAGCACTGGGAATTTTAGGGGGTTGAAAATGTTTATTAGCTTATGCTCAGGGCAATGAATTTTTTTTCTTCACAGACACTCATCAAAACCAGAACAGAATGAAAGTGCATGGAGAAATACGATAGGAAATCGACTCAAGTATATTAATAATATGTGTGTGTGCACGCATGCACTGGGGAAGGGAGAAAGGGGAATAAAGATGTTATCACTTGCCAGCAACTTCTGATGTTCAAGCTTTATCAGTATAGCACTAAAGGAAACACGCAACCAGCACAACCCATAAGCTTTAGCATTTCTAAGAGTCTGATATTCAGATAGTTAAAACTACCTCAGTCAACTTAAAACTGTATTGTTAGAAACTTAAACATTTTCCAGGCACAAGCATAAAGAGAGAATGAGGTGTTACCCTTTTTATGGATCCTTAGTGTTTCAGGAACCATCTGCACTAGACAAATATTTTTAAAAGTCTATTGGATACATAATGGTTCATGTTTCATCAAGACTAAACAAGACACCTTTAACACAAAGATTTTTATATGGTATGAATTACTGAAAACTATTTCACCTTTCATAAAAAGGGTAATAAAACAATATCCAAAAAGAGACACCATAAAGTCATTTTTTCCAACACCAGATCACAGAATCACAGCATGGCTGAGGTTGGAAGGGACCTCTGGAGATCATATGGTCCAATCCCCTGCTCAAGCAGGGCCACCTAGAGCCAGTTGTCCAAGATCACGTTTTGATTGCCTCTGGTCCCGTCCATGTGCTCCACTGAAAAAGAGCTGGATGTAGCAACTGTTACATCACTTTGTTTCCCTCCTTAAACACTTCCCAAATCTCATCTTCTTTTCTTCTCATTTCTAAAATGCCAGGAGTTCATAGTAACATCTACACTTGTTAGTGTAAGCAACTGTCATTCATTTTCTCTTGTCCAACCAACATACTGTAGCTCAAGTCTTCCCTCTGTACTCTCATGTATCATTTCATCTGGAATTGCTTTCTGTTCATTTCTCTCTCTTCCATGATAAAAATGAAGCTTCTTGGTCTCACCTTTAAGGTCCTCCCACCATGTTCTTCAGAGTACCACCTACTTGTTCTTTCACAAATGCGAGCTATACTTACATTTTCTGTCTTCTTGCCACATAAACACTTACAGACAATTAAATAATGCAAAAATAAAAGCTGTTTTAAACCATGCTACAGTTGCAGTGAAGACAAGGGAACAAAGATTTTAAACAAAGTTGAAACAAAACACCCCATATGTCTGAAATTACACTTCCAGCCCCAATTCAATATTCAAGCCATCTCACCCTCACTGCCATTTTGAATCATGTTTAAGGGGAAACTAATTCTTTTTGTTTCCTTAGCACAAACTCTTATTTCAACATACTAAATATCATTATCTTTCTCTCAGAACTCTAACCTCTTCTAAACATGGGAGGAGAGGATAAAAGCCCAAAAAGCTGTGTGGGTTATACAAGACAAAATCACTTTTCCACCCCCAGACTCCCATTCCCTGCCTGTCACATCAGCCTGTGTACTGAGTTCATTTATCTTGCATCATGGCGTTTTGAAAAGCATGGTCAATATTTCTGCTGTCTCTGTGAAGTTCCAGCATGTTTACGATGTTGGATAAATTTGAAAAAGAGAAAAGTTTAATAAAAAAACCCAAAAGCCAAAAGCAGTACAAGACGAAAGCAGCTTCCAAGGAGGGGAGATGAAAGTAATGGGGCTGAAGGGAGAAAAAGGGAAAAGCAAATGGAGTTTTACTAGCAATCATAGCCTCAGGCAGGCAGGAAGGACTAAAAGACATGATGTAACTGGAAGTGAGAATATCAGATAGCCAGGGCAGCCAGCACTAGCAGGAGACAGACTGAAGTGGGCCAAGAATGAAGGCACAGGTGTGTGTGAGATCAGTAAAGCAGGGTGGAACATCTATGCAACAACTTTGCGAACACATGAAAAGAGTTTTAATGTGCCTGCAGAGGAACAAGAATCTATGAGTACGGCAAAAGGGCAATAAGGCAATCCCTTGGAAAGGGAGAATAATATGTTCTGATCACTCTAAGCTTTTTAACTTCCCATGTCCAGCCAGTGTCCTCAGGACAGTGCAGTTACTACAGCCAGCCGAAAAGCAACAGTGCTGCAGACGTCCAACTGAGCCCCTACCCACCTCTGCGCTGGCTGCTGGCTGCAGCTACCAGACGGTATGTGGATCTGCCCATGTCATACCACAATTAAGTATTTGGACTTAGAAATGGCATGTACCCACACAGGCTTCAGAAATAAACAAAATTAATACACCGCAGACAGATGGGAACACCCGCATTTGTGCTTCCCCGCCACCCCCTGCCCCAAGCAGTAGTTGCTCCAAGACACTCCATGCATGCAGAATACTTTGGGGAAAAGCAGATGCTACTAATGCCGAGCTTCCCCCTCCCATGAGTCCTTTGATAAGAGCTCTCCCTGGCAGAAACTACTGAATCTTTAAATAAGAGGGCATTACTCTCAAGGAAGGGACTAGGCTGATATGGAACTTTTTCATTACAGGCATTTTGGTTTTTATTGTTACCTAATTTTGGTGTTCTGGATAACCATCTTCTAAAAAATGAAACAGCAGGAGTGTTGTAGGTTGTATTTTAAGCCCAATGGAAAACCTACTCAAACTTGTCCATATACTGGCTGAGACTTTTTTTTTTTTTAAACGAGGATCGAGGGTCAAGGGGACAACAGATCTAAACACAGCACTCAGCCTTTTTCATACCATTTTCGCCATTTTGCTTCATATTTTTTTACTCCACAGCGTTTTTTGAATACAAGACAGTTGGCAGGGTAGACTGTCTCCATGAGAGTAGGATTTGATCCACCATCTCAATCTGCCAGCTCAGGTCTCCCACACAGTTGTTTGCTATGGGGTGTGAAACAGGCAGAGAAAACACAGCGTGCAGAAACTCTAGTGAGCCAAGTGCCATCACAGGAGAGTGCAGGAAGAGGAGATCCAACAGGGCAATCTTTCAGCCCACAGTGAGCAGTGCAGGTTAACCAGTCACACGCTCACTTGGAGAAATTACATTTTTCTTAATATTATACATAAAAGGCATATTATTATACCTAAAAGGTTGTGACTGCTTCTCCTCCTGGCCTGTATCAGGAATAGTGTGGCCAGCAGGACTGGGGCAGTGATTGTCTCCCTGTACTCGGCACTGGTGAGGCCCCACCTCGGGTGCTGTGTTGTTTTGGGCCCTTTACTACAGGAACAACATTGAGGTGCTGGAGCAAGTCCAGAGAAGGGCAACGAAGCTGGTGAGGGGTCTGGAGAACAAGCCTTATGAGGAGTGGCTGAGGGAGCTGGAGTTGTTCAGGCTTGAGAAAAGGAGGCTGAGGGGAGGCCTTATTGCTCTCTACAACTACCTGAAAGCAGGTTGTAGAGAAGTGGGTTCAGTCTCTTCTCCCATGTAACAAGTGATAGAACAACAGGAAATGGCCACAAGTTGCACCAGGGAAGGTTTACACTGGATGTTAGGAAAAATTTCATCACCAAAAGGGTTGTCAAGCATTGGAACGGGCTGCCCAGGGAAATGGTTTAGTCACCATTCCTGGAGGTATTTAAAAGAGGTGTAGATGTAGTGCTGAGGGACACAGTTTAGTGGTGGACTCAGCAGTGCTAGGTTGATGGTTGGACTTGATGATCTTACTCATCTTTTCCAACATAAACAATTCTATGATTCTATGGCTGCAGACCAATTTATGGACTGTTATGTGGTTACACATAACTATGGATGGCTGCATTCCTGCCCCTTCCAGCAGTGATCAGACCCTTAGCCGACTTCTTTCACTTTGCTAAACCAACTAAACAAGTTGTTATTATTAGCATGTTGAAATCGATCAGCAGAAGACCCAGCATAGGAAGAGAGGGAGACCACAGCAGCCAGCAGCTGGGCAAGCTTACAATGTTATTTCAACTTTAGCTCCCTTTCTTTGACAGTTAGTATGTATTTTATTCAATAATGACTATTAATAGTCTCTAGTGATTTTCTTTTCCCATTATATTCCTGACATAATGTTCCCTTTCAGTTGGTTTCAACCTATGATTGCTTTTGTGGCTCCTCCTTTTCACTATATTCTGCATTTCTCTTCTTAAGAGAGGTCAACCAAAACAATCATTCAGAGAAAAAAATCACCTTACCACAGATGATGTTCCTTTTTTACATTTCACTATGAAGAAGTTACAAGAAGCCAGTCTATTACTTTCCTCCGTTCCTGTTTCATGCATCAAATAGTATGAAGATTAATATTTCTTGGGATGTCAGCCCGGGAGATTGTTCTCTAGCTGACAAGTCTTTCTGAATCCCAATTCCCTATCAGTAGAAAATGAGGATTTCCTGAATCCACAGTGGTGTGAATAATGATAAAACCCATAAATATTAATATATAGTATTAATGGATTTGGTGCTCATATACAGGAGTAATGAAGGCTGCAAAAGCAGACAGATACCCTACCCCAAACAGAGAGACCTGTTGTAGCAAGCCACAGAACTTACTCCCAACAAATAAAAAAATTGACATCTCAGGACTCAGTATGTTATAAATAATAATAATTTAATCCAAAATAAAGTCAAGCCCGCAGTAATGGACAGAGACAAAAACTGACAAGCCATGTAGGGCGTGGTCCAGGCAAGGGCAAAGATTGAGATTCCTTGACCTCTCTGGACTCAGCTCCAATATCCAACCGCACTCACAATTTTTTTTCCTTCTATCTAATCAGAACTTCCTGTATTCCAACTTGTGACCATGACCTCCTGTCCAATTACCACACACTTCCAAGAGTCTGGCTTTATCTTCTCTACACCCTCCCATTAAGTGGCTTTAAACTGTAATAAGATCACCCCGCAACTTCCTCTTCTCCAGGCTGAACAAGCCCAGCTCTCTCAGTCCCACCTCAGAGATCCTGGGCTCCAGTCCTCTGAGCAATTTGGTAGCTCTCCAGTGGACTGGCTCCAAAATGTTAATGTCTTCCTTGCACTGGAGAGCCCAAAACTGGACACAGCACTCCAAATACAGCCTCACAAGCGCCAAGTATATTCAAATAAAGGGAAAGAATGGCAGCAGGATTTGAATGAAAAAGTCTGGTAAATGATTTCTCAAACAAGTACTGAAGATATCAAGTATATAACTTCTTTTTTCCTTCTTTTTCCCCCCACTTTTTAAAAAACTTTTTTCATTTTTTAACTGACCTGGTTTCTCTTGGGATTGTATCATTGATGACACTCCATATCTTTCCTTAGCATAATCCTAAAATGGAGGTGAGAAACATATATCAAAGAAGCATACACAAAAAGATGATCAAAATCATTATAGATTTAACTGAAGTAATGCAAAACAATTAGCTATAATATTGAAGTAAAGAAATTGTGTTTTAGACTCTTAGAGATACATAAGTGAGAGAAGATAATTGTGCCCTGTAAGGAAAAAAAAATTCCAACAGAAAACACATATTAGGATCAATATTTGCTGCATAGTAGTTAGTGTGAATACCTTTATAAAGAGCCTACTCCTGAAAAAAAATTTGAGTCCTGCATAAAGAGATACATTGCTAATTATTTCATTCCCATATTCAGGCACAGAAATCCAGCAGATCACTTGACTTATCACAAACACAATCTGACACAATCTGTTAGGTAAGACACAGGGGGGATGCGGCCTTTTCATCAAAAAGATCACAATTTTGGTTTCCCAACTAAGCCAACTCATTTCCAAATTAAAAAAGCGTTGGTTTATTTATTTTATTCTGTTCAATATATGAAACTAAGTTAATTCTAAACACTTTATTTGGCAGGGGGTGTCTTTGTTTCTCTGCTTTTGATGAATCGTGGCCTATGTATAATTTCACAGAAGCCACCTATACTCAGAATCCCTTACTGCTGATGCATTTTTGGCCTTTCAACAGCAAGCAAAATTAATTTATAACAAAATGAATTGCTGGTCATTATTAATACTTATTTATTTTTGTTTGTTTCTTGAAGAAATACTGGCCTACAGTTTTTCAGCACTGATCCGTGATCTTCAAGTACAAGACAGAAACACCTGCCAGGCCAGCAGGAGCCACCGGTGCCCCTGCAGAAGTGGCCTGCCATGGGGCAGCTGCCCAGATGTTGCTGTAGGGGACTGCAACGGGGAAAGGGGACAGGCACAGGGCTGTGCCGTTTCTCATCGCTCAAGCAGGGCCTCCTCCACCAGCAAACGAGGAGATGGCACTGCAGCGGGGCTCCGCAGACGCTGTGTGACCGGAGAGGGGCTGAGCTCTTCCTTCAGTGAATCACAGAATGACCGGGCCCGGGAGGAGGTGGACAGGCAGGGCAACAGCAAAAGCCATATCTGCCCTCAGGCCCGGCCAACAACCCCCCCTGCCCCCTTCAGGCCCAGCCTCCCCACCCTGCAGGGCCCGATGCCTCCTGCCCCCTCAGCACCGGCCCCTCGGGAGGCTCCAACCCCGCGCTAGGCCGGACCCTGACCCTGTCCCTTCACGGGACGAGGAATCTCGACGCCGCGCCCGCGCCCGCCCGCCCGCTCCCTCCCTCCCTCCCTGCGGAGACCCACATCGGCCGCCGACGACTCCTCGCTCTCCGGGCGGCGGTCCTGGCCCTGCCCGCGGCCGGCGGCGCTCGGCATCCTGCTACGGCCCCTCACCACCCGGCACGGCACGGCACGTCCACGCCGCTTCCGCCCGCCCGCCTCTCGCGAGAGCGCGGCGACGCCCGGCCTATCGCGAGAGTTGGGCCGCCACCTCAGCGCGGGCCCCCCCGCACGTTCCTCCCCCCCGCACCCGTTTTCCACGGCCTGAGGGAGGTGTCGCTTCCCGCCCTGCTGCAGGCGGGGCTGCCGTTTGCCCCCCTCTCCTCGCCTCAGGGGGCGAGCAGCGGCCGAAACGGTCATATTCCCCACCGGCCTGGCGAGGCTCAGCGCCTTCAGCCCTACCCTGACGCGGAGGGGAAAGCTCCGGAGCCCGGCTCGCCCGGCTTCGCAGTCTGGCACGTTACGGCCTGAGGTAACGTGTTGGACTGCGAGGTGGCTGACTGACATGTTCGGTTTGGTAGCCAGACCAAAGTACACTTTTGTTCTATCACATCGGCAAAGTTGGCTTGCCAGTGCTTACCCTTACAGGGCAGTGATCGTCTCCCTGTGCTCAGCACTGGTGAGGCCCCACCTCAAGTGCTGTGTCCAGTTTTGGGCCCCTCACTTACAGGAAAGACACAGGTGCTGGAGCAAGTCCAGAGAAGGGCAACAAAGGTGGTGAGGGGTCTGGAGAACAAGTCTTATGAGGAGAGGCTGAGGCAGCTGGGGTTGTTCAGGCTCGAGAAAAGGAGGCTGAGGGGAGACCTTATCACTCTGTACAAGTCCCTGAAAGGAGGGTGTAGTAAGGTGGGGGTTGGTCTCTTCTCTCAAATAGCAAGCAACAGTACAAGAGGAAATGGTCTCAAGTTGCACCAGGGGAGGTTTAGGATGGATATTAGGAAAAATTTCTTCACAGAAATGGTTATCAAGCATTGGAACAGGCTGCCCAGGGAAGTGGAGGAATCGTCATCCCTGGAGGTATTTAAAAGACGAGTAGACGTGGTGCTGAGGGATGTGGTTTAGTGGTGGTTTTGTCAGTGTTAGGTTGATGATTGAACTCGATGATCTGAAAGGTCCTTTACAACCTAGACAATTCTATGATTCTGTGATTCTGTATCCTGGTAGCAGTTTAGTCTCCTGTCCCCCTGCCAATCCTGCTGTTTATTATTAGTTAGCTAAAACCCAAAGTAGGTCTGGTAATTTGGGGAGAATGAACATCAGTGCAAATCCAGGTGTTTCCCGGCAGCTGGGTGCTGAAATCAATGCTACAGTATTCAGGCCGGGGCTCGCTGCAGGTGCCAACTTTCAAATGACAGCAATCACAGTTGCAAGCAGCTGTTGTATCCTACGGCCATAGGTTGTTTATTTTGTGCAGGACGAGAAGAAGGAGTTAGCTGTCCTGATTTAAATTGCAGTTTTGAATTTTCACATTTGACTAACTAATCCCTCTTGCGGTATCGATTAGAGTTCTTCGTTTCCTGTCCTACAGTTGTTTGTTTTACAGCACTTTGTACTGCATTGGCTCAGCGCCTCTTCTCGTGGGAATCCCCTTGCAAAGTTCCCCTTCTGCCTCTGTCTCAGAGAATTCTGCACTTCACCATAAGACCGCATAGCTTTCACAAAATCCTTTCTTCTCATGCAAAAGACTGTTGCAAAGAATTATGATCCAGTAACAGAGAAGGCAAATCACGGTCAGTTTTCATACCTCCTCACCACAAGAAACAAAGTTCTGATAGTAGGGTATCGTGTAGTGTACTTAAATGCTCATGTAACGGTAACAAAACACGTGGGTTTTTTGCAGCGTGTCAGTTGTGTCTTTTCTGTTACCTGTCACTTAGAACACAAGGCCGAGCAGAACCACTGCTGAACGTTAACTAACAGACAGATGCAAATCTTGTACCTCACCACAGAGGAGACAGTACCATCTGTACGACAGAGTGCTCTGTAATTCTTGGCATTTCACAGACTTTGCTGTGAAATTCAATCAAAACAAAACAACCCTGTAACCCTTATTTCTATGCCGGGAGCCATCCGACAGCGAATAGCATAATGAGTATTTCCTCTGGGGCAAGTAACCTAAAGGCGGTTCTGAAGGAAGAACCCTTTTAATATAATGAAGGTATTAATTGAAAACAAAATATGGCCATTTAAAGGGCACTGTAGCTAATTATTCCATTGCCGGACTTTCAGGAGAAGCATTTTCCAGAGTTCATGCTCTCAGGTAATTTGTCCACAATCCCTTTGTCTTGCAGTGCAGAAACAGTCTTTTTGAACAAAATTCTACAATACAATGAAAATAGAAAAATAAACTAATTTTAGGAAGAATTACTGACTAGTTAATTCATATTTGGTAAAATAAACCCCTCAAAATTTTCCACTTAATTTGGGTCTGCAGCAAAAATTTGTTTTTCTATATCCATCTCACTAAATTTATTAGAAATCTGTTAAGAAAGCAAAATAGTATGGGCAGATGAAGTAGCTCATCTGCTGCCCCTTCTGTTTCATTGCACTATTATTGAAAATCATATAATTGGGGCAGTACCTGCAGTGAACCTTGGAGTCATAAGTAGGAGCAAAGCCGGTGCTGGGCCCGGGTGGGAGGCGGAGGGGCCGGGGGACCTGCTGGGCGGCCAGCGCAGTCCCCTGGGCCTTTGGCGAGGATTACCAAATGGAAATGACATCACCCGCAGCCAATCGGGGGGGCCCCCGGGGTACAGCTGGATGGAAGCCATATTCCACTTAAGTAACAAGACATGACATACCATGTGCTAATGCTAAATAATTTATCCCTCAGGCATATAGTGAATTGCAAAGCCAAGCTGAGGCCTGGTCAACAGTTTGTAGTTTAAATTAAAATTGGCTTTTCCATCTTAAAGGGAGGGAGGGGGTTGTCAACTCTTGTGATCAAAAGTGGAATGCAGAAATCTGGGGGGGTTTCTCTCCTCCTCTCCTCTCCTCTCCTCTCCTCTCCTCTCCTCTCCTCTCCTCTCCTCTCCTCTCCTCTCCTCTCCTCTCCTCTCCTCTCCTCTCCTCTCCTCTCCTCTCCTCTCCTCTCCTCTCCTCTCCTCTCCTCTCCTCTCCTCTCCTCTCCTCTCCTCTCCTCTCCTCTCCTTTCTCTATTTAACATGCAGGAAAAATCTTAGAGCAAGTTTTAAGTCACTGTGAGTAATGATATCCAATATGTCTTTGAAACTTAGGTGTTAGCACCTGTAATATCCTAAACTGAAGCTATTCCAAAATTTGATCATGGGTGTTTCCACAGCAGAGTTGTAAATATGTCTCATTAGGAATTAGAAAGCATTTGCTTCTGCTTAAGCTAAAGATCTCACTCAGTCAGCCTCTCTTCTGGATGGTTTGAGCTAGCAGTTCACAGAGGCTGGATATGATGTTAACCACAGCATTTCCTTGCCTGCTGTTGGCTACTGGAACTCTCAGCGTAGCCTTTCCAACTCAGTGAAGTCAAAGTCAAACCTTTGACATACTTTTGTTAAAATACAGTGCTGATTTTACTTAAGACCTGGGTGCCACAATATGCTAAACAACACTTCCACTGAAACCATGAGAAGTTGAAAGAAGTCAGCGCCTTCCATAATCTATCCTTACATAGCACTTTAAAAAAATGGTGGCTCAAATATTCTTTAATCTTCCAGTGTACTATTGATCAAGAAATGAACAGTTAAAATATACACTGTGTTAGTGAGAAGGAGATAGGAATTGCATTTAAGTTATTTTAGGGTAGGAAATTAAAAGGACCTCTGGCCTATGGAATAATTGAGAATATATTTACCTAGTCGCTATGTGTTTGGCTAGTTAAAACCTGGAGAGCATGAAATGGTACAGAGTTAAAAGGAGCATGTAGAAAAAAATACAAAACAAATTGGTAGTGTCTGTGAAAGGTCTTCAGGGAATTCAGCTTTATTGCCACAATAGTACACTTCCCAGTATGCAATTACTTGTTGTCATGGAAAGGGATTTTGAAGATTTCTCTTACTTTGCAGCATCCAAAATTAAGTAAGAGGTTGCATTTGTTTTTTCCTTTCCATATTTGTTTACTTATCTAGGTTCTTGTATGATTGTCAGGCCAGTATCCAAGTTCCCCTTAGATAACAAAAAGACAAAAAAAAAAGAAACCACTGAAAATATGCAGCAGCAGCTAAAAAATGAATATATTATTTATTTTTTAAGTTATGTAAGTTCATAATGTGCAATCTGTGATAGGGAAAGCTCTTCTATTAATAATTTTCAACCTTGGCAAAAATGCATTTTTGTAATTGATCATTCTTTTTTTACTCAAACATTTGTACAATGAGTAACAAAGCTTTTGCATCTAAATCCAAGTAGGAACAGAATTTGGCAAATCTAATTCCTTCCTGGATTTTCGCAGCTCTACTTCCTTTAGGAAGTTTTTAGTCAATGGGAAACAAAGGCTTATTGAAAGGATTAAAGTTACAACTATTCTCTTTGTTTTAGAGCTTCAATCACGGTTTTCCTCTAGTAAACAACATTTGCAATTAATAAAACTTCTAAAAAAACAGGAACTTTGGGGAAGTACGTGCTTATGATAAGCAGCAGGATTTCTTTTAACAGAACTCTATACAAAGGTGTAGTCTTTTTAAGCTAAGACAATGATAACAATTGAGTTTCTCAATGCATTTTAAAAGTGTTCCTTCTGATAAACACAAAACAGCATGCTCTACAGTCAGGGATGGGCGGTACATTTAAATAAGATATATCTTGTCAACAGTTTATTGTGTCCCAAAATGATTTTAAATAGCTGCAAACAACTCACATTTCATATCATGCATAAACCTAGTAATCATGTCTTACACAATGAAATATCTATGCCCATTGGACATACACTACTGCATATATTTATGAACTATTACCCATAAATTGTTTATTGTTTCCTTTATATGATGCTTGAAAGGCATTTGGGTAGCGTTTATCTGTACATGAATAAGAACACATGGAATATTTAATCTTTATAATTTATCTTTTACTGGTTTTATGTCATGAAATATCTTATGAATATTTTCATGTTTATGTCAGCTATATTTTTCTTACTCGCTTCATGTGTTTGCTCCCAAGGAATTATCTTCTGTCAAGAGGTAAACTGAGGGAAACGTAAGGTTGTTGACGGCCCTCCCTGGAGGGCAGTGTGGAGCTGCAGGACGGTTGGGACTGGCCGTTGCAAGAGACATTTCATGAACAGCTCAACTATTGTTCTCACCCAAGTGTCCAGTTCTTTTTCTGGGGTGGCTTATGTGCAAAGGGTGCTGAAAACAGCAATCTGGAGAATAAAGGATCTGCAGTTCTGACTGGCCCCTTAAGCGCAAGCGCATTGTTGTTTCCTACATGCCATTTCTCATTTACAAAAAAGCATCGTGAGCCATTGTCCTTCCGATGATAATTTTTACACTTTTATCTCACATGTAGGCAGATCTTTTCTTTCAGTTTTTTTTGAGTAAATCTTCCTGTGAACTGAGGGTATCTTTGCTAACCTCTAACCCAGAGTCAACTTCTGATGAAGTTGTAAACCTTTAGAAACAGAAGGTTTTAATGGGTATCCTGACTCAGACTTTATATCAGCGGCAGGAACAGTGCTCTCTTATCAGTAGAATGTGACTCAGGCACCAACAGTAAATCTGATCTTTGAGATCATCCATTAAGAGTAAATGTTCTTTGTTGCTGTCTGAAACAAACAAGAAACAGAGACGAGTCATCTAAATGATTAAATGTGACACAGAGGATGTTAAGTACTGTTTTTCAGACATTTTCCTACAGCAATCATGAGCTATTTTGTAAATAAAGTGTGGTACTGATTAAGGGTGCTACAGCAGACATTCTGCATGTATACATTGAATCAGACTGTGAAGATAGTCACATAGAAATTTGTAGGTTAGTGTAAATGGACAGACTGATTCCTAGAGGAAATAAGCGTTAGCATGAGAACAACAGCTGAACTAAAATCCCATAAGCCAGGAAAAACAGCTACACAATTACACTAACAGGTGGTTGGTTTCAAAACAAATTTCAAGGTCTGACAGCTCTGTGCACCTGCTTTGAGCTGATTTCTTTTAAGGACTTGGATTTGGCATGAACCATTGATAAAAACCATAATTCTCTGTGTCTGAGAAAAGTCATCATTACCATATAGTGATGATAAACTACTAAAGCCTGCTAAAAGTAGTACTTAGCCAAAAGATAATATGGGTCATTCTGCTCACTCTGTCATTAGAGCTCAAGCTTTTCTCCACCACAGAGCTTCAAGAAAACGCTGTTAGGGTCAAACCTCTCCTTCTGTAAACTGAGATAATTCCATCTCACTGGGGTGGTGCAATTTCAGCCTTCACCTTTACCATCGTAAGAAAAATCAAATTTTATTTGATAGGGGATTTTGACAAAGATATTCAGCAAATTCTGTTACAAAGGTTGTACTCTTTCTTCTAAATTTCTTTTAACTGTTAACATTTCATTTGGGGAAGTTTTTTCTTTGCTTAGATTTATTCTCAGTTTATACGCATTTTTCTTGAGTTTTGGGCAAAAGAAGGATGGTCATTTTCATTCTGGGGGGAGAAATCCATGCTTTTATCATTTAAAAGTCTGTAACTGCTTGTCCTTTGTGGATGACTCCCACGTGTCAGTAAGAAATGTCAGAAAGTGTGGGTGTCAGGGGGATGGGGCCCGTCTTTTTTCAATGGTGCCCGGTGACAGGACAAGAGGTAATGGGCAGAAACTTGAACATAGGAAGTTCCATCTAAAGATGAGGAGGAACTTCTTTCCTGTGAGGGTGGCAGAGCCCTGGAACGGGCTGCCCAGAGAGGTGGTGGAGTCTCCGTCTCTGGAGACTTTCAAAACCCGCCTGGACACGTTCCTGTGCAACCTGCTCTAGGTGGAAGTGCTTTGGCAGGGGGGGTTGGACTAGATGATCTCCAGAGGTCCCTTCCAGCCCCATATCATTCTGTGAACAGATTGATAAATGTAGCATTTTGGGTAGAATTACTTAGTTTCTACAGAATTGAAATGAAAATTTCAGAACAGTCTAAATACCTAGAAAATCAAGTTCCTCTAATTTTCAGGTAGTGGGATTACATCCAGTGCCCAGTTTATCACATCTTGGTAGGATCTGGGCCTTCATTTTGAACACCTCACTTTGCAAACCTAACACGTCGTGTTTTTATGTGATGCAATCCTGAGTTCTAGAAATGTGTTTTATTAGTTTGTTCTAGAGGGAGCAGGAAGAATATGATACCAATTTTCAACTCTGAGCAACTAGTGTGATTAAACGATATGTGTTACCTACAGCCTAGTGCCTTCTGGGAACACCAGTATGACCTTCACACTATGCAAACTGCTTTCCACTGCTGTACTTCCTCTCGCCTCTTGTCCGTTGAGCAAAACTTGTAGGCATTTATAAACTTTATGGCGTTCAAGATTGTGGGGAGGGCATGCAGAACTGCTAGTTTAGTTCTTTATCCTACCATGGGGGCTTCCCCTCCACATTTTGCTGCTTTTTGTAAGGCACAAAATGGTAAGTGTATGGTTCACAGCCTGTACCAGAGAAAGATAAGCAGGCTGATTAACCTGGCATATCCCATCTCCTTTTTACAAATGAAAATGCAAATCTACATCATAACAGTTTTTTGGTTTAGCTGTCCTTCGTTCAAAATGACTAAATACATTACCTGACAGCAGGGTTGGGTTTTTTTTTTCTGAAGATTCTGTTTCTCAGACCTTGATAGATTACTTCTTTTTTTTTTTTTGGATCATTGAGATCATTCCTGTTAATTTTGCTTGGCTGCTGTATGATTTAACTATGTGACTGTCATGGTCTGGCTGTTAGTTTTTCATATTTCTGTAGTTGCATTCCAGATTCCATTGTCTGTAAACTTGAACCTATCTAATGGAAAATAATATATGAAATATACTAAGTTACACCTTGTGAAACAGACTTAAAATGTACATCTTTCAGTTTGCTTTGTCAGTTATCTAGGTTTGCAGTGGTTTTGCCTTTGTTGTAATTACCCAGCTAATAAAGACTGAGGTGACCTTTTTTTTGGGTTGTCAACTTAAGACAGACACTAGGACACAGCCAAAACCTCAGCTGCCTTCCTTGAGGAGGAGGAGTTAGCAAAGTTGAGTATTAGGTTCAAGAGCTGGGTGCAAGGTTTTATTGCTTGAAGGATCAAGTTACAGGAAAAAAAAAAAAATTAGAGATCATGTGGGTGAAGAACCTGAGGATCTGCAAAATTTCCCTCATAAATATCTAACAGCAAGCTGAGACGATAGTCTCTTTTACCAGTGAGCTAGTAGAGACTGGCTGCCCACAGTACTGTCTTAAAGGCTAGCTTCTGTGGTAACCTGCAATTACACCAAATTAAGTTCAATGTGAAGCCACACCCTCAGACTGAACTATTCCTATAAATGGCAGCCCTGTCCATTTTGGACAAAGTCATCCAGGTGAGCGAAGCTCTGCCATTTGTTTAATCCAACCTGGCTGACCATACTTGAAGCACAATGGGAAATGCTCTCATGAACAGGCAGCATAGATAACGGTTAGCAATTTCCACTGAGGTGTAGCATGATGAACAATTAAGAAAGAGCCAGTGGGCAGCAGCTTGTACGGTACAGCTGTTTGCAAAGGCATGTTGTCTGTAGCGTGAATCATTCTGAGAAGATGTGCATCTTTCTGCATTTGGGGACTACCACTATGCTTACTGCACTGCTGTGACTAACCGTTTCTTTATCCAGTATGAAGGCTGCTTAGAGCTGTGTTGTATTCTAATATATCGGTAGATTTCAACCTGCTATAGAGCGATCCTTTGTCACTTTCTTAGAATGTGGCTATAAGCTTTTCAGAAGGTCTGGACATCTCAGGGCTTAGCTTTGAAGGCTTTTTTCAGAGACCTGGCTGTTGAAGAGTGCTCAGATTTTAAATTGAAAGATTTGACCCACTTTGGAGAGGAGGAAGAACAAATAGAACTGGAAGTGGGAAGGTCACCTTTAATAGCACATGAACTAGTTCTTAACAGGCTTTACAATTGCGTTGTTTCTTCCTCTCCTAGTGCCGTAAACATGACTAGCCAAAGGAAGACCTTAGAAAACAACTCAAGGAAGCTATGAATGCTGTTGAGAAAGCAAAGAAGCCAGCTGGACCGGTTAGTGTTAAACACAACATTTTCTAATGGTTATAGTGGATTAATTTCTCCACATTTCTCAGTAGCTACACATCACATATTTTGAACCAGTACAGTGAAGCAAGTGAGGGCATTCTCATACAGAAGGCTTACTTTTTAATGCATAATAATAGGCTGGGCTCTATTTGTACTCTTCCTAAATCCCTGGTAAATAGACAGCTGCTTAATCCAAGGTTGAACAGAAGAGGAGCATTTTAATATGTCCTTTTTGCACTTAGAGTTTAGCTACTGGGCTTTCTGCTAAAAGAGGCCCTCTATTTTTCTTGATTTGGGCACAATTACTAGAGCAAGCACTTTTTTCAATGAATTGAGAAATACATGGTTTTTTTACGTAATGTCAAAATTCTCAACCTTATGCTTAGGAGTCTGTATTGTTTAGAGGGAATGTTGAATTTCTAGTGGTTTGTGATATTTTATATTTGAAGAATCAAGGAGATGGGATAATATTGACAAGTCATAGGTTAAACCTCTTAGTGAGAATAAGTTTGTAGGTATCAAACCTAACTCTTCTTAGTTTGTGATGTCTAAAAAAGGTGTTGGGATGAGGAGGTACACTTGATGAATGCAGGTGATATATCTGTGTCTGTGTTGAAGTAACCATCACATATTTTCAGAGTACCTATTACCAAGGTCATTGTAAGGTTATGTGGCATCCATGATCCCTGTCCCTCCTTTCATAATTGTGCATAAGTAGAAGGATGAGTTGCTCAAACAGCATGCACTTCCTTTGCTGTCCAGGGTGGTCTGCACAAACGTTCACACTAGGTGGAGGGCACAGCGGGAGGACTCAATATTTCCTGGCTCCCCAGTCGCTTTCCTTTTCCTTTCCTTCCTCCACTGGACAGCCTGCGTCAGTCTCCACAGTGTATTAAATCTTGCTTGCAACAAACATGGTCATTTGGTACCTGTCAAAAAACAGCAGTAGGGGCAGGTGTTCCTTTGTCACCATGTGCTACCTCTTGCCACAGTATTTATCTCACTCCTTCAGTATTTTGCTGCCTCCTATTTGAAGTCTAAGAGACATCTCTGATGTAAATCAAAGGATGTTTTCTTTTCCTGTTATGTCTTCAAGAGCCCAATTCTCCTTGCATACACTAACTCCCATTTGTAAATAGTAACTCTATCTCCATGGTTGGTTAGGTTATTGAACTACATTTCTCATTTTGCACTTCATTTTTATTTTCAGAAAAACAACCTATGGCTCTTTACATTAGGAATCAAGGAAAGGTTTTGCTGGAATATGTTTTGCAAGCTGAAGTGACAGTAAAAACAAAATTCTTATCTCTGTTAAGGGCTGGGATATATTTAGAATATAGTTTTATCTTTATCCGGAATAATTGATCTCATATTGGAGGGAAATTTGAATTCTGAGGCGACATCAACTAAAATTTAAGTAATACATATGCACAGCATGAACAAAAGGAAGTAGTTTTTTATGAGACACAGCAAAACTGAGGAGATAGGAAGAAGGAGAATGCATATTTTGCAAAGGGAATACAAACTAAAAGCCTTTTGTGTTTAATGTATCAAACAAGAATAAAATCAGAGGCATAAATGCGGCAATAAGAAAGGATTAAAAAAATTTAGTTAGTTTTACTCGCTGAGTTGATTGAGCTGGAATTGCCTTTGTATCAATTGCCTTGTACTTTGAAACTGAAGTACATTAAACAACAAAAATGAGAAAAATGCCTAATAAACTCATTTTTACTTTGAATGTTTGAGCTGTGAAATGCCTTTGTTTCATGTATTTATTTATTTGTGATGTTATCTACAAGTGGTGACTGATTTCTTCCTGTACAATATCCATTCACTACAACTAAAGAGGGATGGGACATTCAACCTTTGTCTTTGGAGTGAGAAAATAAGTTGGGCATGCAAAGAGAACAGACTATCTACGTTATTGCTTTGTCAGTCCCAGGGCACCTGTATGAAGTTCTCAGCCTTTATAAGTTATAAATGTCATATATTTTTTTCTAGAGTAGGTTGAATAACATTTTGAATTATGGTCTAGTGATAAAAGTTAAAGTTGTAAACTGAGGCTGACATAGAATAGCAAAGGAAAATAATCTCATTTTAACTCACTCTATAGGTGGTACAGCGTTCTACAGAATCACTGAACCATTACTTGATCTCTAATTGTCCTTCATTTTCCTGTGCTGAGAAGCTATTAGTGCAGGATATAACTTGTGTCTGTGCTATATTTCTGCAGCTGACTGGTAAGGAATAAAATTTTTAAATAGTTGCATAGAGCTCCTCAGACACAGAGGAGTACAAATTCAGAGAGTAAAACCTTCTAAAACTTAAGTATTTTGGAATCACGCACCTCTTCTCAGATACAATGTTGCTATTTTAAAGGCTTTTTGGTTGATTCCAACTCCAGGACGTGTTTCCTGTGCAATATGCTGCTTCAAGGTCATGGATTTGTAATTGGTAGGGAAACCAAATTCATGAGGCTGTTCACCATTAAAGTTCCACGGTTCAAGCCTAAGAGACAGTTCATTACAGCAACAATGCTTCTTGTCTTCACTATAGTTACAAAAAGTTAGTTTTACATGTCGTTCTTATTTGATACAAGTGAAGCCACGGTCCCATCATGAACCCTGTAGCTTTCTTCTGTTCTGCTTTCTTTGTCACAAGCCACTTTCTGCTTAGGTGTTTAATTGTAGGTTTGCTTTGGAAGAGTGTTGGTTCTGGCTCATTGTCTCAAAAGCAGTGGCCTTAGACTGAACAGGATACAGCCTGGAATAATTTGAAATCCTATTGCTTCCAGTAACCTTGAGGAGGCTCATAAAGATATGACATGAGTGCTGAAGAGAGAGATGGAGAGATCTGATTACGAACGGGATAAAAAACTTTCTCTCCAGAGCAAGTGATTAGGCTTCGTTTCTCCATTTGCAAAACCACCTCCAAACAAGATCAAAATGATCCCTATGATTTGCTTTAGCTATTACAATCAGTGTTTTCGTTTGCTGTAATTTTCCATTGAATAGCAAAAAAATGTATATGATAGATTTATAAAATTATTCTTCTCTTTTCTTTTATTGTGATCTTTTCCTAGTCTCAGTTGGGTTTGTCCACCTCTCTTTTCTCCCATGTCTCTTTCTAGAAGTTCCTCTCTTGATTTTATGAGTTCGTTTCTCAGGAATTCTCTCAGGCAAAAGTACAAAGTCAAATAGATTATCTTTTTTAAAAAGTATTTTTTAGTATTTCTTCCTCCCTTCATAGTCTTTATATGTTTTAGCCAGCTTGTAGAGGTATTGCATTTAAATATATGCATCATTAGTGAAGATCTGTGTGTGTACAACTGAGAGCAATTGGCTTAAAGTCTGCTTCAAAAGGAAATTAAGTAGGATGCTACAATCCCGACCTGTTTCCCTTTCCAACAGCAATGAGCTGAATCAGAAGGGAACTAATGAATTCTGGTCGATTTCCTTCAGCGCACCAAAGCTCTTTAAACATATACTGAAGAAGGGAAATGAAGTAGGATTAGTCCATTTCCCTTTGAAGCCAGCTGTGTGTTCACAGTGCAAGTACTGGAACATTATTTATTTCACTTGCCACTTTCTGGCTGTGGGCCAAAGTGTAGTATCATCTTGAACTGACGCAAGATCTGAAAATACGTAGGAAAACACATAGACTGCCTCTGGACAGCGAGTAAGAAACTAGTATCCGTAAGGCAAATTGGCTTGTGTTGTTATTCCTCAATTCTTTACCTGTTTGGCAAGGGATCACCTAATTTTATTTTTTTTTTTCATTAGCCTTGCCATGGCCATAAGCACTTCTGTTGCCTTATTTTCACTTTTAGATTGACTTCAAATGGGAATGTGATTTTTTTAATGTAAAGTTTAGACATTTTGTTGTTTCTTTAGTGCTATTAAGTTGTCTTTTTGAGAGAGAAAATTCCCACCTGTTTCATCTTATACAGGGTGTGCTTGGGGAGGAAGGATGTTTGAGGAGTTGTATAATACTGAAAGTTGCGTACGTGTGACTCATGCAAGTACTGACTATTGTTCTGACTGTATATAGCACCTTTCTTTCCAGAAGGTCTCAAAACATTTTGTAAATAATGTGATTGCCTAGCACATGAAACTCTCAGGGACTGAAATATCCTCTCGCTCCAAAAAGGATGAGACTTTGACACTCTGTTTGCATTTAGTGTTGCAGAACTCTGGCTACTGCACAGTTGAACAGTTCTGATCCTTTGTGTAGGAGATAGATAAGCAAAAGGTATGGAAAAGACAGGCAGAATCTTATCCACAGCGTAAGTACATAAAGTACACTGGAATGAAAAGTGGCTGCAATCTCATAAGTACTGTGCCATTGGGAAGAATTGGAACGTTTGGACTGTTACAGGGCATCTGCAATTTCCATGTTTTTCCATCCCACTGTGGTTCTTGCCTGTTTAATTACAGCACATTTCTGAAGGCACAAACTGAGCTGACAAATGGGGTGCCCTGATGGCATAAACGAGGCTGAACCAGGCATTTACCGGTATGGCAGTGTCAGTTGGAGGTTATGTTTTTCACAGTTTGTGTTGACGTAGCTATGCTGGCAGAAATTCGCACTATGGTGCTGGCTGGGGATCAGTGGATGAAAATTCTTGACTGCCCTTAAAGTAGATGCTCGCTAACCAAATTAGGGATTTGTAGATTAGGACTGGGACTTCAGACTTGGTCCAGAAGTGAGAGGAGGATCGGTGGAATGCCCAGAGCAGCAGAGCAATATCAGACTGTCAGGCTGAACACAGTGCAGCTTCTCTCTGAGGTTCATGTTTGCTAGCAGGTTGAGCAAGCTGCTGAGTCGGTACCAGAACTGACAAAAGGCAACTAACATAAGCAACCTTCATGTTAAAAAACATGCTAACAATAGATTTAAGAAAGCTAGCAATAAATACAAGGAAACTTGCTTCTTATTCTGACTGGTTTTTTACCTAATAATACTGTCTGTAAAAGACAGTGAATGATTGTGATTGCAGAGCTAAGTTCAAACCACAAAATCTGAATCTGTATGGGCCTGCCTTTTGAGAAGATTAGGCAGTCCAAAACTAAATCCATGGATAAAGCAGTGATCTTTCTTCAGGCTGTGGAAAAACCAAAGGAATTTCTGAGTTTGCTGTTCTTTGTTCTCAGGAAAGCACAGTGAAAGGAGGGAAAACAAGAAAGGCTATGCTTGCATTCCTAAAGAGGCCTTTAAAAAAAAAAAATAAAACCCACCCAGGCAATGAAGAGTCAGGTAGGAAAAGATGAATGGCCTTGAGAATTTACATGCGAAACTGCCCTTATGGGAGAGCTGCAGGAAAGCTTAAGAGATCTCCACAAGTACTATTAACTCAGCCAAAAGCTAACAGAAAATTGTCAGTATTCTACAAAGCCCAGTGAACAGTCCCAAACGCAGGCACGCAGATTAGACATGCATGACTTCTGGGGGCCCTGAGATGGAAGGGGATGCACCCGATGGGGAGAGCGGGGGAAAAAAAAACAAACAGCAACAACAAAAAAAAAAAAGTGCAGAGAATTCAGTACTCCCTAACCCTCTACTCTGGAGATGTTCCCTTTTGTATCTAACACAAGAGAGGTAGAAATTAGGCCACAGCATCGCTGGAGCAGACGGGCAGGCTCTGTCTGTGCAGCAGCAGCATGTGCTTCTTTTCAGGGAGTTGCCCAGCAACGGAATGCTGTCCGCCTGAGTAACTGCAGGAGCCCATTGAAACCCACCGGCAGGCAGAGGGAGGGAGAGAAAGGAAGAAAGAAAGGAGGAGGGGGGGAGAGTGAGCTCACCAGTTTAGAAATTTCTGGCAGCAAAGCGAGGATGCTAAGAATGAAAGAGGGAAAACAAACTAGGAATGGGGAGGAAAAACTCTTGCTATTCAATAGTAAATCTCCCCAGAGATGTCTAATTTTATTTCATACATGCCAGAGAGGGATCTAGTTTCACTGATTTTATAGAACATGTGAGGATGCTCACACCCAAAGAGTTTATTACTTCTAGTATGAGGAATACGCATGCTTCTGAAAAACAAAAAGTGCTTGTGGAGAGCTGAATGCCCACGCACAACCTTACTGTAGGTAATGAGAGACATTCTCCAACGCAGCTACTTCCCTTGTATCACACTCCAGGTGACTGGGCTTTCAGGCCGGTAAACTCAGCTGCTCTTAGCCCAGCGGGACAGGACATGTGAGCTTCTATAATGACGTCATTAAATGCTGTGCTGGGGACTGAATCTATTCTAGTGACCAAAAATTAAATTGCATCATTGTGCCAAATGAGTAATTTCTATTAGTGTGGGAATTAGTTAAATATCACTTCATCTGGGATTTTAAAGAACCTAAGGGAGTCAAGTGTTTAACTGTCACGGAATTTCAATTGCATATCTCCCAGGGAAAATTAATGAGCTGAGTCCTAAGAAGCCTTGCTGTTTCCAAGGGAGCTTAAATTTATTGTTTGTTGTCCAAGTCTCTTTTCCCCCTCATTTACAGATATGGAGTATTCATTTTTACATTCAGAAATATTTATCAGAAATTTCAGTTATTAATGGTTTGGAAATTTGGAGTCCTTGCTCTTATGGGGCAAGCTTTCAAATGATTCCAACTAAATTCTATTGTCAGCGTTGTGAAGTAAATAGTTGTGAAGACAGACATCTTGACCACTTTAAGAGTTAGCAGCTCACTGAACTAAATGATTAATTCTCTCAGAAGTCAAGATCAGATTCAGGAAATGAGCACTGAAACAGCCTTCACTGGAGGCTGTTGCAGCATGCTTTTTTAGTGAAAACTCAAGCCCTGGAGAAAATACTGGAATTAGTTAAATATCCAAACAGGAAATGCTGTATTAAATCAGACCAATATTCCATCTGATATGAAGCCAATTTTTGACAGTTACCAGAAGCACAGGAAAGTATATTATGAATAAATTTGAAAAGGATTGCCTGTAAAGGGAATCTCTTTCAAACTGTAGTCTGTTGATGCTAGGATTATTTTATTAAACGCAAGGGTTAAAGAAAATATATGTCAATATGATTGGTCATTGTAGAAGAGCTGTTAAGTCCCTACAGAAAAATGCATCTATTGTGAGTTTGAATTATTTTTCTACGGTGAACAATTTCTGTGGTGCATGCTGCCAGGACCTCTGCTTACATCAAGCTGTTCAGTCTTCTTTGGTTTCCCTCTAGGTATGTATAGGAATCCAGAAAGTAGTATGAATGCGCTTAATATATTCAAATTAATTGGACAGTCATTAGTATACAGGAGACTGATGAGATGTTAGGGGTTGAATATATGCTCCAAGAATATGGATATGCTGTCATACTACCCTGTTGTGTGAAGGCCACTGTTCTGCAGCAGCCAACCACTTTTGAATTTCAAGAACGATACTAACAGATTCAGGTGGTTGACGTTTTATGGAGAGAGCAGAGGAAACTCTCTTTGCAAAAATGTCCAAAGAACTGGGAATATTATTTTCATTATACCTAAGAAAATCTGTCCTACGAAGTAGCAAACCCAGACAATTACACTTTTTTGCATCATGAGGCATGAAAAGAAGCTTTAATAAAAAAAAGTACAGATAAAGGAAATAATTTTGTTTCCTTTGGAAACCAGAATGTAAACTGGGGTTTTTTTGATGTCTCTTAATAACTGCTGTGATCTTTTTAGAAATGAGTTTGAACGTCTGGGGAGAATTAACTATCCAGGTAATGGGTGGTTCTTACAGTTACAGCTGTAGTTATCAGGCACTGTATGAAGCAAATCTTCTGGGATTAAACATCCTATGTGCTGTCGCTATGACATTCATACTTTAATTTGAAAGTGCAATCTTGTGGGGTAGTTTTTAGATTCTATGTTGTTGCTGTCATCAAGCATATCATTCCTATTATTCTCAGTTCACTGGCTTGTGCAAGAAACAGTTTTTCTCCCAAAGTCCAGGAAATGGACCATGTTGATTGTTCATCAGAGAATACAACTGAAGTTTAGCTTTGTGTTTGACTGCAAGAAAATTTTCTGTAATCAAAAACTGTGTATCCATTCTATGTCTGAAAGTAGGGTCAGAAATTCCCAGGTTTTCCAGGATATGTAATTATTTCAGCCATTCTGATACAATAAGACTGGGCTCAGTCTTTGCTTTTCTCTTATCAGATTTGCCATACTCTACAATACAATAAACGCTCACACAAAAAACAATGTTAAAATAAGGTTAAGGTGAGGACATATAGTCACAAAGGAAGGAAGTTTTGAAATACTGTTTTCATTAAAATCTTCACTCAACAAGCAGAATGTTATCAAAAGATGAAGGATCTGTGGCTGAGGACTGAAAGTATCCTAAAATTTTTACTACTGTGGTATGATCTTTATTGTACAAAATGGTTCTTCAGTGATCTGCTCCATCTTGATAATCCCATCCACTATCAAAATGAATGAAAAGTTATTGCAGTAGATTAGTTGCAATACTTACTGCTGTATATTTTTATGCGTCAGTAGTTTTTTTCTTTGATGTCTAGAGACAACATTTAAAGCTGAGAGCCTATGTTCAAATCTGAAATTCTCTGCCTTTTATAAAACTCCTCTGATCATCCTGTCAGGTATTTTAAGTTCCAAAATGCCACCTTGAGTGCTTGGTTTGAAGGCTGCCCTGTCAATTGTTAGTTTAACTTTTACAGACCCACATTTAATAATATAATATATATATAATATAAAATATATAATATAATAATAATATAATAATATAATATATAATAATAACCCACAGTTATTCAGTTTTGTCGAGACGTAGATTTCCAAGCACATTAACTCAATTTCACTCGGACATCACAAAAAATGCCTTTGATACAAATCTAGTTCACTTTGATGAAGTTTCCATAGATTCCACAAATACGATTTGATACCTAGATTTTTTTCTTTATTGACTCCCTCTTATGTTTGCCTTCATTTTGGCATGGTATCATTTCTACATATAATTTAAAAATCACCAAATTAATTTGAGGATTGTCATGCTGTTTTGTCTGAGATTACTGGAAATCCACAGTGTATTTGACATATTCCAGTGGCAAAATATTATCAGAAATGTAAATCATCATTTTCAATATATTTTTTTCTTATGGTATTTGCTATCAAGAGACAGAATTTTTCAATTAATTTAATATAATTGGCCAGGAAGTATATGGTGCTGATAAAATAGAGTCGATTGGTAATAAATATAGGTCAAGCAAAAGCTACAGTTTGATAATTCCAATAATGAGGTTGTATGAAAGTACCAGGAGGAAATTATAATGACCGGCGTCAAAAAGTCACACCTTTTGCAAGTGTTCTGCGCCTTCAAATGAACAATAAACAAACATATGTGGTGTTCATTGAACTCTCTGAACAGTGTAGGTGCTGTGATCTTTTTTTCAGAAGGTTCATACATAGAGGAGACTAATTATTAACTGTATTAAAACAATTTCCATGGATTTTCTTGCTACTGTCTCTCTTGAATGGTTTTATTCTGGAATAAGAACGTCCATGCACAGAGGGTTTAGATTTGGGGAATTTTAAAGTAATTTTTCTACTTCGAACATATAATAGATCTTATTTGTACAAGCAATTTTGGGCAAGACTTTACCTTTTATCAAGATGCCATTCCAGTATATGCAAGTTTTTATTGCAAGTTGCTATGGAAAGCATGGTCCAAGGTAGAATACATTCAGTTTAAGAATTCTGTAGAAAGGTCTGAGGTTGCATGTATGTTTGTAATCCTGTAGTCGAGATACTGCTGCTGTGAGGAACTCTGTATTTTTTCTCATTTTACTGTTGATCTTTTTTTTTCTGTTTCTTTCTCTTTCCACCTCTATTTTTAATCTTTCCTCCTGTTACACAATAAAATCAGTGAGTGGCCTGGTGTGAGGTAAAATGGAACCAATTTTCTGTTCAGTTGGTAGTATGACCAGCCCAATCCAAACCACGACAGTAAATTAACACAAAAAAACATATAAGGTAAAAGATGAAAAGATTTTCAGTCATAGTAAGCATTTTAGTTATCTTGAATTGGGATATGTTTCTTTAAATGAACATAATTAACTGTCAAAATATGATGACTATGAGATTAAGAACAAATCTGATTTCCTTTATTCCGTATGTAGGTACAGATCCTTTGTTGTCTAAGTTACCGTAGTTGATGACTTGTTAAACTGGGATATATTACTCCAGCTGGCGAGTGGCCAGCCTAAGAATATCGATGGATCAATAGTTCAGTTTTTCTTTAATTTTGTACTTCTTTTCCCCTAGATTTTCCTTGATTTTCCTCTCCCGTGTTTTCCTCTGTCTTTTTCTCATCTGCGAGGTTATTTAGGGAACAATCATAGTGTTTATAGGGTTGTTTAATATAATAAGTGTTTTCACATTTAATTTGGTATAAAATTTACATATGTTTGGCAGTGCTGTGTCAAATGGGAGTAAATCCTAAGGAGGTGCCCCTTACTTAACCCAGTGTCTTGTGTTATCCAAAGAATAACTTCAAAGCTGATTATTTTACCAAGAGGCACCACACAGGGCAACCCTTTGATTTTCTTTTTTACTGCTCACAAGCTCTGATAAAACAAATTAAAATAAAATTTCTCAAAGACTTCTTCTTTATATTTTAGTTGCACCAATAAAAGAGATCACCTCCACATTTTTGGGTGTGCTGTAAAGTGCTTTTCTGTTGAGCTAGTGTGATTACCATTTGCACATTCCTTAGTTTAAAGGAAAAAAGAAAGCTTTATAACATGGAGCCTGTATTACACAGCCCTGTCATTGTGTTTAACGTGATTCAGTACTGCAGCTGTTTACTCCCTTTTTGTTTTCTTTGACAACAATTTAGGATGATTTTGGTTAAAGTGAAATCATATTCCAGTTATTCACCTATGTTATAAAAATCCTACCATATTTGAAAGTGTCATCAGTTCAGCAAATGTTTGAAATTGTATTGAGAGTTTAATAGATATGAGCAGATGGGTCCCCAGTTTCAATCCCTATAGTGAGAGATGTGAACTGCTGAGAACCTGCCTTTAAATAACGACTATACCATATGTTGTTGTAAAGAAACATTAAGGTTTGGCAAACTGTTTAAAAAAACACTTTATATCATTCAACCTCTTATTTTAAGATTACTAAAGATATCTCAATACATGGAACAAGTGATTTAAATCAAACACTTTAGTGGTGCTGATGAGCATTTAGCCTGGTATGTCCTGAACAATTATGTGGAGAATTGAGGAAGACTTAGAAAATTGCTAGTGCTATATCAAATTGTATGTTGGCAAACCATTTAACTGAGCTGTCCTGAAGTTTTGTTTGATATGTGAGAACATGGCCATCTCACACGGTTTTTATTATGAATGCAGGAAGTAATGGTTATTAGGGCCTGGGAATCCTGTTAAAACATATCTTTGAATTAACGTGTTACCACTGACAGTAGCTTACTTTGTTAGCAAATGAAAAAGCTTGAAGTATTCAAGTAATAGAAGTATTCAAGTATTAAAAGTATTAAGAAAGCAAAAGGTGCAGTAAAAAATAATGTATTCAAAAGTGAAATAAAAGGTGAAGTCAACAACCTATTTTTTAGTGCATTAGAAGTAACCACACACTTAACTTGTGAACTCTGTTAATTTACAACATTGGAAGCAGCAAATAAAAGAAGATAAAGTAAGTCAAGACTTGTATGAAGAAGTAATATCTTTTACTAGACAAATGACTTAAGTGAAATAACAGCTGGATTTTCTGGGGTATAAACTCTTATTTAAGCTTGAAGTAAAGTAACTACCGAATATACTGTTTTGTCTAGTAAAAATATTAACTATCCCTATACAGCTTAAATCATTTATATGCACAGAATATCATAGCTGCAGCATGATTGCTACTAGAAACATAATATATTTTTGAAAAGAGCTCTTTTTTCCTAGTTACCTTCTATTCTGCTTCACAAAGTGATTCCTAAGCTTTCTGGGAGGGAACTCAGATAAACAGAAAGTGCAGAGTCAGTAGCAGCGCCAAATACCATACAATCCCAGTTAGAAGTGGTGTGATTTGAGATAGAAATCCTTAGATGCAGCTTGCATGGAATTACCATCAGATTCCATTAGACATGTTCCAAATCTGTGGCGCCAGTGTTTGCTAGAGACTGTTCCTGAAAACTCTGCTTCTGTAGTCTACACCTGAACTTTTATCCTCAAAAGCTGAACCCTTGATAACTTGATATAGTTTTAAGTCACATTCTGTAGTCTTCATACAGGGAAAACACCAATTGTAACTAATATTTGGTATTTTGAACCCTGTTCTGAAGTCCTTAGTAAGTTCTTAAATTTTATTTCTCTACATATCTAAGATGCATGGTAAGATCAATGGTGTAACGTGGCAATCTTTTCAGATAGAGAATTGAGTCCCTCATTTAGGCTGAATGAGCTGTTGTGTTGAATCACCAAGTCTGGTGAGAACACGCTGTCTGTACAGTTATTGCATTCTGGCTAACTCTCTGGGGGCACTTTCGATTTCATCATTGCATACTAAGATACTTAAAGTAATGTATCTCTGTAGTATAAATACAGTTATTCTTTTACAATATGTAATAAGTATGACTTTTGAATTGGAGGTAAACATTTTTCTAAGACATTGGTAATAATTAGGTGGTGAAGGAATGCACGTTTAAGGGTGTAATAATGTGATGCACCATATGGATGATACAACGCTTCCATAGTAGTAGTGGTGTCGCTATGGTGATCTGAGAGCATAGAAGTACAAGCAAGGCAAGCCTCCCAGGAAGAGGCAAAATCTTGTTACATCAGTTTTTCAGCTGGAGAAATCAGTAAGCTTTTGAGAATGCAAGACAGAAAGAGACATGAAGTAGAAGCAGCAAACGTCAAACTGTGTTCTGTTTGGGAATAATTGCTTTGATAATTTAAATTAATTATGTTAAACAGTTTGAAGGAAAAAAGGTGGCAAGCACCGCTGCAGCACAGGGAGAGATGGAAAAGTCATTAGTCACTGGGAGGCTGAAAGATGATGATGGAAAACTACAATAAAGGGAAAGTTTAGAAGCAACTACTGAAAAGAAAAAAACTAATCTATTGAGATAGAGAGTTTAGTATAAACAAACCCAGAACTATGGTCTTGCAAAGCAATCCTGTGAATTTTAGTAATTCCTTGTGGGTTTGTGTCAGGACAGACTTTCTGCAACAGCATCCTTGCCAGACTGTGATTTACTGTCTTTAATGTAATTGTATTTAAAGTAGCTAAGTTCTTTCTTTGTTGTTTCATTTCCTCAGATTGAATGTTTTCTCTCTTTAAGTGTGACGCACTTGTTCTTTTATTTGGTGGGAGAATCAAAGCAACTCAGACAGATTGCATAGCATTGTCTCTAATCAAATGAAAGTAGATAACTCTGTAGTTTGAAAGTGAAACCCAGCAGCAGTTCCAATGAAAACAAATCTCATTAAGTGTAACTATTTTTTCTATTTATATTGCCTTGTTTTCCATCTCCTTGCAAATTGCTGTTTCTTCCTTCTTCTTTTGTAGTTCTAACAAACCAAAATGAAACTAAACATGCTTTGATTGCATTTACAACATCATCCAAAAAATTCAGTGACTCATATCAGATGAAAGGTACATGCTCTATTTTTTTAAAGACTCAGTTACGTGAACTTTGTAGAAAGTTTGTTGGGTGGTATTATCAATACTTCTTCTTCCATAACAAATTTGTCTGAAATACTTTCAAAGGAAGATATCTTATAAAATTTCAAAAAAAGACATGGTTGGAGTCCTACTGAAGTGTTTCCTGTAACAATGTGATTCTCAAACAAGTGTTGATTATTAAATGCCTTTGTTAGTGTATACATTTTATTTTTAGTAATGATGAACATAGATGTTTACAAAGCTTCTCTTTTTGCCTGTGAAATGTCCTACCAAAATGGAATACAGTTCTGCTGTGAAGCAGAGAACAAGATTGATGATTAACATTGGTCACTTGTTACTGCAAAAATCCCACTGAAAAATTGCGTCTAAGAAACTATATCTCACATTACTAATACTATACATTTTTATTATGAAATTGGTAGAATGACAATTATTGTTATGATTTGCCACTATATATCGTAACAACGAACTGAATATCTAAAGTAGTTTTCAAAGTGGCACTTGTGATTGTGAATGCTAGCATTTGCACACAGCGTACTTGTATATGTAAAACCAGAAATGTATGTATTTTAATTATACTTGTACCTGTAAAAGAAGTTTAATATGTGAACGTGCAAGTAGATAATTTGAAAGGACAATTCCTCATGTAGCTCAGTACTTCTAATATCAGCAGCAGGTGAGGACAGTAAGAATTGGGCAGTGTTAATTCATTAAGCATTTTTGTGAAAAGTGTTTCTGTGAAAATAGATGGTTTGTATATTTAATTGACTCATTGCATATTGAATGTACTTAGTTTACAGTAGACTTTCAAGGATGGAAGAGCTAAGATTTTTGTCTGCATGTTTAAAAAAAAAAATTTCTTCTGAACAAACTGGATTCTTCTGGACCGGGTGATGTGTGAACTACCAGTTCCTTAACAACAGCAGTTTTGTAAAAGGTATAAAATATACTAAAGTCATCACCTTTGAGTCTAAACAGTGAAACATAAGCTTCTGTAAGCAACTGTGTTTTTTAAAGGAGAATGTAGAGAAGTGCTTACAATAAAATGTGAAGTTTTCCAAAAAGATCATTGAAAAAAATTGTCTCAGCAATTTAGAAGGGAAGGGATCATTGCAGATTACACGTGTTATAAATTAGAATACTTCTGCGCTCTGGAAACTTAAGGAGAGAAAGGAAGAAAGAGGGTAGGATAGTGAAAGTGTAAGTAAATCAGACTACAGGATAGTAAAATCAAAATTACAGCATGGCTTCGTAACTAGTAAATAGAAAACTTTGGAAATAAAAACTACCATAATTTCAAACAAGATATGGAGATGACACTTAGACATTTGGTCCTGTCAAAAAAGAACTGATAATAAATGGAAAATAGAGAAAACTTTAAACAACAGCATTTTCCACATTAATGGAATCACAGAATGGTTGACGCTGGAAGGGACCTCTGGAGACTGTCTAGTCAAAGTCTCTGCTCAAAACAGGGTCAACTCGAGCAGGTTGCCCAGGGCTGAGTCCAGTTGGGTTTTGAATATCTTCAAGGATGGAGCCTCCAAAACTTCCCTGTGCAGCCTGTTCCATTTTGTTACCACCTTCACCATGAAAAACAATTTTTTCTTACGGTTAAATGGAATTTTCTATATTTCCATTTGTTCTCATCAAGAAACTAAACACTAAACCAAGTGACAGTCCTAAACACTTGTGTGCTTTCAGTAAGGAATGATTAATTTCTTTTTCCTACACTGCCTTATGTAATATTGGATTTTGAGCATAAAATTACTTTTTTCCTTATGTAGAAGTGTTTGACCTTTTGAGGAAAAATCTGAAAATTCTGTGCAGAAATGGTTTTTGGTCAGCTGCCACTGAATAATAGCAACCTTTCGAGTGATTGCTGTAAAATACTATTTATGAGACAAAAGCTACTGACCTACATAGTAGGTTTTACTTTTAAAATTCATACTAGTCTCACCTCTGTCAGTATTGCCAGGGTGTAAGTGGCTAAGAGTAGCCAGTGCCTTAAGATTTGGATCACCTGTCAATTAATTTTATTTTGAGTAATTGCTTGCTCTGGACATCTGGCATGATTACTTCTATCACATTGCTTTTGTCTCTGTTTCCACCAGACATCTGCTCTACAGACGTTGTTTTCATTGCCAAAAAAGTCTAGAAAACCTGAGTTAGTCTCAGCTAGAGAACAGTCTAGAGACAAAATCTTAGTGAACATTAATCAGTTTGTGCTTTCCTTAATGTTTTTAGCTCATTATATTTGACCTGCTAATTTAGCTAAAGCTATAAATTGTGTCATGTTCACTAAGTTTTCTGTCAAACTAAGAAGCACTCATTTTTCTTAATTCTCTATCAGTTGTATATTTTGCCAAATGCAACTCATCACTAAGTCGTAGTGTCCTAAAGAAACACTTGAAACACAAGAACTGTTTCTCTAATATTGGCAAAAGGCCATTGTCACAAAGATGTTGCAAGATGCCCTCAATTCTGAATACTGATAATAAAGAATATTCCTTCATTTGCTGGACACTGACCAGCTGATAATTACTTATATAATAATTTTTTTATTTCTATTCTGTAGAATACTAGTATATGATGAATTTGAAAGCTGTGTAAAATAAATTATCATCTTATTGGTTCTGCTTTTATGTAAAATTATTCCTTTTACTACCTACCGCAAAACGTCAAATAACATGTTACAAATTACATGGCATTACAAGTCCAGTTTTGGAGTTAGAGAAATGTAAATCTCTTCACAGTTTTAAATTGGTGACTGAAATAGACATTCAGATCTGAAATCTGTGCATATTAGCAATACACTGTATTCTTTCCTCAATGTGGATATTCAATTGGCTGGAAGAAGTTGCTGAAAGAGGAAGAAAATCTCATTGTATTTTCACATATTAAATTTACTTGACTATGTCTAATTATATCGTGCTTGACTGTCAGCGGAAAAAGTGCTTGGGTAATCTTTTTCAAGAGCATAATAAAAAAAGTAAAGAAAAAAACCAGCAATACTGGGGTTTTTTTGTCCCTGTTCTGTTTGCTGTGATAGTGATGTTTCCCTTTTAGGCACTTCTGGTTGTTTCCATAGTTTTTAATTGTAGTTTTGTGCTAAAATACTTCATTTTCTAACTTCTCCATTTTGCCCTACCCACTCAGAGTTTCCCATGCCAAACTGCTTTTACTAGGACAATCCCATGACATTTCAAATTCTAAAAAATACCTTTATGGAATTCTGAAAGGATACATTTATAGTCTGATCCTGAAGCGTTGTGACTTCTTCCACTGTCTCATGTAAGAAACTTAAAATATAGCCCATTTTTCCACTATATTTACTTGAATCTGTATACTGCACAGCTGTTTCCTTCACAGTAGACCTTCCAAATAAAGTAGTTGCTCATATAATCTAGGAGCCACAGATTGTCTTCTGTTTTATATCAGATAAAAGGAGTTTTACAGTATTTATTTTCTAGTATCAAAAGAAGAAAACAGGCTAGGGAGCCATCTCAGACTTTAGTTGAATGCTTTTGTTGTCAAATTCAAGCTCAGGATGATGTTACTGGTAGTAATACCATTATTTCAAAGGGTTAACTCATTTTTCTCTCTTAATTTATTTCCACATTATAATTCATTTCATAGGACATTTCTTCACTTTGTTACAGCCCAGTATCACTGTTTGTACAGGATTGTGCTGTTTAATCTTTCAGTTACCTTGAGGGTCAATATCAAAGGTTCTTGCAGTGGCAGTTGCTCATACTAAGTTATTTTCTATCCTTATCTTAGTAGCTGGCAGGTGAAATGTTCTACAAACTCCACAGTCTATTTTGCACTTCTAAACTCTTCCAAGACTCACGGTCAATACGTAACAGTCTCCTCTGAAGTGCAGACCATGATGTATGTGTAACAACCCATCTTGATTTTATTTCTACCGGATCTTATGTGGCTGGAATCAATTCCAAATGTTAGGATCTATCCTTCAATAGCTGGAGGCTTGTTCTGTCGTGTCACAGAAGACCTACTGAGCTTTGGGAACTGTTACCTTCCCTTGAAAGTTTTGATTCCAGGCACATAAATATGACTTTGAGCTGTGCACCTCCAGTGAATGTGATGAACACAAAGTCTGTAGAAGTCAAATTTTTCAGTAGGTAGTGGAAAAACCAACACAGTGTTAGGGAATGTTCTGTTATCTTCAATCACTAGGTCATCAGTTGTGTACACTTCTCTTGGCTCTGGCGTTTGGACAGTCTATGACACAAGGTCTCTCTTGAGGACAGCAGTCTACATACAGGTTTATGAAATTTGTAATATTTTTCTCCTTTTTAGCAGAGGTTACAACAGTAACAACAGCTAATACCACTGATGCATTTTGCATCAACATACAAAACAAGCCGGGGATCCCCTTTCCTCTGCTTGTAAATGTTGTGATATTGAAACTGGCTTGCTCGATATCAGGTTGTCTTGACCATTCTCTACCTCTCAAGAATCCTAGACACATTACTGTACAACCTGTGCTGCTGAAGTCTGATGAATTACAAATGACAGCTGTGCAGCAATTCTTGGAGTCCTTTTCCAGGATTTGTGAGTACCCTGAGAGTGATCTCATCCTTTTCAGGACCTAAAAGAAAAGCCACTCTTTCTGTGGCAGACTCAGACTATCTTCTGGGTTCTTCCAGCTGCTGAGGGGGAAAGTTTCTTATATCTTCAGCTCTGCCTGATGGTCATCTGGAAGATAAAGCATAATGCAAACAAGGTAATTACAATAGGCCAGGGTTGGCCAAAGTTGTTCTCTTTCTGAATTTGTTCCAGCTCTTAGAGGACGCATGCAAAACCTTGTCTTAGTTTCCAGACTTGCTTTCACATCGTCTCCACCTGCATCTGAAGGCCATATGCCAATTGTTCTTATGTTTAGTGAATGCTGGCTCTTTTCTGGTTGGACCTAGACTCCTTTCAGCTGTTATAAATGATATCTGATGGACATATATATTCCCAGAGGGCTGTGTTCTCAGTATGGAGTTTAGCCAGGTCCCAGTCTCAGCCAAAGACTCTGGTCTGCACAATTATTGATGATTTTCTGAATTTGAAAACTAGAGAGAATCTCCATTAGTTAGTTAGCTAGCCAGCTTTTTCTGCCATGTGTCTTCCTAACAATGAATAGTCTGTTTTCCCTTCCTGTAATCCCAAAGTTCCTAATATTCTGATTGTGGATTCCCAACGTGAAAATAAAATGGATTTACATCCTTCATTGGCAGAGCTGTTTGAGCCACGAGCTTGTTGATGACTACTTCTTATTTTTATCAACAATAATATTAATTATGCCTTTTACTTCTTCCAAAAGTCATGGTAGAAATTTAAGCCACGTTTCTTCTTACTCAACCTTTTATCCTGGCAAAATTTCTCGAAGTTCCTTCTTTGTTCAAGGTAAATCATTAAGTCAAAAGATTATTTTAACTGAGTTTCTTCCAAAAGTATAGTCTTGAAAAGCTGAGGGGCTGCTTCCTGCTGCGGACTTTGAATTCCACCTTTTCATTTAAACAGACAAAAAGTTGTCGTCTCTAAAAGCCCCTTTAAAATGTTGGAGCTGAAAGCAACTGAAGGATGGAGAGTACAGTTATGCTTTTGTGCCTGTGTATGTGCAGAAAGCTGTCATCAGGTCAAGCATGTTCTCCTGATATTATGGAGACAAAAAAGGCCTCCACTGTTTTGAATACCTGGTGTTTACACAAACAATTTGAAGAAGCAGTTGGGCAGTAGATGTAGAAGGAAACAAATTCCACTTACTAGGGGCAGAGGTGCTGGAGGCCAAGTTCATAGAGAAGTTGCCTTGCTTACTTACATACAGGCAAGTTTGTTTTTCTTTTGCTTTCTCCCACCTGTAGAAAATCTTGCTGTATTAACCATGATAGTAAATGGAAGAATATGATAATGTCCTTGGCACTTCTAAATGCATTGCCTTTGTTTGTATGCTATCTCTAATCTTACTTCTGATAAGGTATCACGGTTTTGACTTTTGTATGCAAAATAGCTAATTAAAGATATGCTTTCCTTTTTGCATTCGTATGCTAACATTTTCAGTTTTCACACTTACAAGTGTAACTGATTTTTTCCGACACTTTGATCACCAAACAGCACGTAATCTCCGTAAGTTTGTTTGTAGGAAGAACTATAAGAATAATCAGAAATTTTCATGCTGCTGAAGTGAAATATTTCTGAGGTAAGTATCACGTACTTGTCATGACTGAAGCCTGCAGTACATTTTCTCCTCAGGTACAATGTCCTCTGTCTCTCTATCTCTGGTCTTGCCAGTACTCTTTATGTTGTTCTTTGTTTTCAACTTCAGGACCAAAATATTAGATTTTATCTTCTCATACCGATCTTTCATACTGGGTTCCCATTCTTGTTGAATATTCTGCCTATCCCTATGCTGTCAGCTATGGACACTGTGTGCTCCCACAGTCTGTAGCTATTTGTTAGTCTCAGCTGTGATAACTATTGTAACTGAGGCTTTTGGATGTTCCTAAATCATTAAGAATACATTTTTAGAAATGGCTGGTGACTGAGGGTGCATATCTGGACGTTTCTTTTAGAGATGCTGAATTTACTGGTGCTGAAATTGAGACACAGTTGCTGAATCTGGACAGTCCAAATAAGTCCAAAGAAAGGGAAAAAAACCCTGACTCCCATTGTCCGAAGTAGAAGGGCGGCAATCATGCCACAGTCCCACTACAGGAATGCGGTTCTGCCGTCAGTCTCAGCTTCATTAGCTTTCCATCTAGTGCCAAATCTGAAGCAGAACTGTCTTCCTGCTTTCTGTGCTTTCTCATGACATTGCTTCACCCTCTCTCACAGAATTCACAAATCCAGTCTCTACATTGCTAGCTCTTTTTTAGCTTTTTTTTTTTTTTAAAAAAAAAAAAAAGCCTCTCTGGTTTCATGAAGCTCTCTGTATCTGGAGTTACAATATTGTACAATACTCTTTCAGTACCTTTCTTCTAATAAGTTACTTCTTCTCTTGATTATTTCTACAAAATGCTGAATGTTCAGACCTGTAGTGTTTAAGAATTTAGACATCCTGCTGATTTCAGTAGGACTTTTCACATTCAAAAAAAATGAACATAAGAACAACTTCACTGGGTCAGCCAAAGGTTTGTCATCTTGGCACTGAACAACATCAAAGTACAGAAAAGAGTGTAAGAAGGCAGAAGTATATTTCCTCAAAATGCTTTCCCAGCCTCCAGTGATTACCAGAGCAGGAACTTAAGCCAAATATAGCCTCTTTGCATTTAATTGTCCATGCTGGATTTTCTTCCATTAATTTTGTAATATCAGTTTTTGTATCCCTATCAACTTTTAGCATCTTTTAGTTCTACAGATTAACTATGTAGTATGAGGCAATACCTCCATGTGTTGGTCTTGAACCTTATGCCCCCTAGTTTTTACGTCAATCTGATTGTACACTCTCATCTATTTATCTTCTTCATACTGCAACAAACGATTGGTCTATCTGTCTATCTACTGTAGACTCCTGCATTTGTTTTTGTTCCTCATATAGAATCCATTCCATAACTTGTGGTGCACATAAACATATGTAAGTGATGGATAGAAATCATGGTGTTGGCATCTTGCTAGACTGAACAGCCAAATAAATATAATCTCTTACTTTATTAAATGCCTGAATCCTGGTAAACATTTTATATTCCTGGATTCCGAGCTAATTTTTTTTTTTATTTGAATCGTTAAGCTTTTGGTCATAGCTCTTTAATTCATGAAATGTAAATTACATGCAGTTTATCACTGTAGTGTTCAACATCCAACAGATATATTGAGATAGACATGTGGTGGGATCTCAAGATAATACAAATGCAGCTAAGTATTAATATTTTCTTATCTCTGAACTTTCCGGTTCCCTGACTGGGATTACTCACCACTTACCACTCCTTTATCTCATTAATGGATTCATTATCCCCCCTTCTCTTAGCCTGTGAGTTAGCTCTTTTAGCCTAACACTGGTTAGTTTCTTGACTAAGCAGTTTGTTGATATGCCACTCTTTTGTCTTCATAAGCTGTTCTTGTGACTATATGTGCATCAATGTAAAGCAACTGGTAATAGTTACTGATGTAAGATAGAAGCTGTCTCAAAATTATGTTTATTAATGCAGGGGGAGGAGAATGTGCTTTCTTTAAGGGATCTGTAGAAAGGAAAATTAATTTGTCACGTAGACTGCAGGGGAGTAAGCACACAGGTGCTCTCCAGGGCTTTTGGGAGGATGCAGCCTGCTTGACTCATTCAGTCCTCAGACCAGTCGTTGCATGTGAGTAAGCTACTGCAAAACCCTGTGGAGACAAATACCTTGTCTATGTGATGGAGAATCAAATACTGCAGCAAAAAGTTCCCAGGAGGAAAACATGAAGCTAGGAGAAAGAAAAAGAGAAAATTACAGAAAGATGTTAATAGGAAAGAAGTTTTTCCTTTGGTTCTTTTTAAAAGAACTTTACTTTTTAGAGACGTGGCAGAATGTTTTTAGAAAGTTTTAACATACTTTATTCTCCCCTCATCTCTTTGCTGCTCATTCCTTTTTAATACATTTCTTTTTTCACCTCTTCCTTTCTACCTTACTCTTTTACTCTTGTTATTCAGCCTTTGATTGCTTTATATTTACCTTTTCTTTTTTTGGATCAGTTATTAAAAGTAAGCAACTACTTTTGATGTCTCATTAGCACTTTTGGAAGTTGCTTCTTGCCTCCCAGTTTCTGGTTACAGAAGCATGACAGTTGTGAAACCAATATAGTAAATAATGGAATCTGTATGTTTGTATATTTGATGAATATAAAATATTCAGTTCCCATATTTAAGACAACTGAAAAAGTTTTAGCTTTCTGCAGTATAAAACTTAAGAAGCTGCACATCAGAAGAGCCACCAGCAAAGGTGCCAATAACAGAATCAGATATTACTACTGTGGAAAAAATACATTCCTGAGTTTGACATCTGGGTGCTGCAGCTGGAGTGACTAGAAGAAGAAAGGGAAACAGTACAGACTGTCATCAAAAGGAGGTACTGGTGCCAAGTGAGCATGGAAATTACATACAGATGCCACTTTTTTTACTGAAGACAAATAGCTCAACTATATAAAAAACCAACAGCAACAACATCCAAAGATGTGCTTAGAAGTGCCTGATGGGTAAAGAAGCATTGCTTTTTGTAAATATAACTGACTTAAAACTGGAGAAGTGAGATTTTGGAGTTGAGTTTATAGTTGGATACATTTTAAAATTTGAACAAATACTCTCAAAAGCTTTTTTACTGTATAAAAAGGCAAAGAACAAACATGGTGTATTCCAACTGTTTTCTGAGTAGCTCCTTGTTTCAGCTTTCCAGCCTGATATTTCACTTTGCAATATATCACTCTTGCTCAGCACATGAGTTAACTACACAAGGCCCACTGTAATTACTCTTCTGAAAAGCCCCAACTATCTGGCGCAAAAATTAATCAGAGTTACTTAGGTAGCTGTGATGGCAGTAGAAAAGAATGGAGAAAGTCAGTGTGCAAGAGACTCTGCATTAGTGTCCTGATCCAAAGCGTTATCAATCCAGTCAGAGTCTCCACTGATTGTAGCAGGTGTTTGAATGAAGTTCTAGTCTAACGTTCTTTGTTTCTGTTTAGAGGATAAGTGAGGGGGTGGTAACTGGGATGAGTGCGTATTATAAAATTTGCTGGAGAGAAACATTGTACCTTAGTTCTGCATTTTAAGATTGCAGGACAGTGGTACTTTCATTGAACCACTCTGTTCTGCCTCAAAAACTTGATCATTAATGATTTTAGTAAAAAAGATTATAATAGGATACATTTTATGCATAGAATCTTCACTATACCTTGCTTTTACTTCTAAATCTTATATCATATCTGAATTGATAATCATATCTGCCTGTATATAAAACCTCTGAAATCAGTAATTGGATGGACTGCTATTTTTAATTTCTTTGTGGCTAGGGTTAGTGTCATAAATACTTTTTTTTTCTTTTAAATTTAATATATTTTATTTTACTTTGTCTCTTTTGTGTATGTATTAGCATGCTCTACTTCCTGTCTTTCTTTCAGTCAAAATACAACTTTCCTAGAACCATGTGATTCAAGCATCTCAACAGAGAAATTATGTGTTTTCACAAAAAAAATGGAAAAAAGTAATCCAGAATTTAGGGTGTTTTAGGAGTTGCTTGGCTGATCAATATGAACTTCTGGGGAAGAGAGATAATCAGCTATATCCACTAACAGGTATGTAGTGTTGTGTGATGTATAACACCTGCTGTGAATACAAAACTATTGTGTGCCCTCTATTTTGAGGAAACTGTGCAGTAAGGGCAATAAGAAAACAAGAAAAGTAATGACATAAAAACTCATTAGGGATGCTCTGACTAGAAAAACTACCAGGAACAGCTTTAACCAGACCGTAACTGGAGAAGACACTAGATAATGCTACAGAAATAAAGAAGGAGGAGGAAGATTCTTTGGCTGAGAAATTTTGTAATGGGGTAAAATGCTGTTTCTCCTTGAGATTCAAAAGAAGTAAACTGTCTTGGAAGTAGTTGAAAGCCATCCATCAAGTGTTAACTGTCTTGATATAAGTTAATGGTCTAAATCTGTACAGTGGAAAGATGCCCATATACTGGAATCTGTTATACTCTGTTGATAACCTCAGCAGGAAAGCTGGATAATCTAGGGGTCCTAAGGATTTTCCCTCATTTAGAGAGATAGTCCCAGGAAAGTTGTAATGTCCTCAATGCGGCACTTTTTCTGTAAATGCGTACAGGTTGTACAGACTCCAGCAGCATCCAACAGGCATCTTCTACAGCAGTAAATCAACCATAATTGATAAAACACACTATCTAATTTTAGAAATAGAGCATTTAAGGCCTCTCTTTCTGTTACCAGACCTTCAGCATCTGCAAGGAGATTATAAGCTACTTTACTAAGACGAATAATTGGCAATGCTTGTTTGGGGAATAAGCAATTGCATAGGTGGTTTTGAAAGTTTGTCTACTGATGTACTTGAGGAAAGGTAATGTAGTTTGGCAGCTAAATATCTTCTTCACTGAAGGACGCTTTATATAGTATACTAGAAATTGAAAGGAAAAAAGCTTGAACCCAAATCAGTCCTATGCAAACAAGACCCTGTCTTGTTTAGCTTGTATTATAACTTGCTGTCTTGGTGCTATCTGAAGCAGCATCAATGGGTCTTGCTACCATTTGGGAAACCTGTGTGTATTTCAGTCACACATTGTTCTTGCAGGATTTCCTTAGGCTAAGCTGCAGGAGTGAAAGAGCTCTATTTAAGAGAGTCTGTGAATAACTAGGAAATGAGCATCAAACTAGGCATTATCTGAAGATGTTTGTTAACATGCAGGATGTTCCTTAAGGCCTCTATCTTGAATGAGAAGAGTTTTTATTCAGGATTGCTTTTTGAAAAAGCAAGAGTTCTTTTGCATGCATGTCACTATGGGCCCTACTCAGGCAAAAAACGCTATTTGATGCTCTTGGCACATGTCTACTTCTCTAGTTTCCTTGGATATACTGCTATATGCAGCCTTATTTGGAAGAAGATTATACCTTTTCAGTAGTGAGAATGGGCACAATTTACAACCTTGCATACTTGCCTATAAACTACTCCTTTTCTATTGCAAAGTTGTAACTCAAATCATAAATCAAAACTGGATCTCTAGAGGGAAAAAAAATATTGTAGAGAGAAAGCTCTGCACTTTCCCTAAAAGATCAACTGTGACTCTTCCCTTATCTTGATCAAACGCTACATTTCATATCTAGCTGAGGAAAAGGAAATAACTTTGTATAGACAGCAGGCTCCACTTTCTAGGGAATGGTAGGCAAAATGCAAAATGATTTTTTATTATACACTGGAACGACAAGCAGCTGGAGAAGCAAGTTTTAGAAGGGTTCTAACTCAAAAGTACAGCCATGGAGAAAAATGAAATTGAAGTTTTCCTATCAAAATATATGATTATGACCCAAAGTATAATCAGTTGGATTTGTGTGTATATGCCTGAGTGCTCACGTGTGTGAATGAAGACAAACCATATATTTTTCCAGAAGAATGTTTTTACTTGAGGCCTTGCCTACAAAATTTACACCAATGAAACAAAATCTAGGTAGTTATACTGGTGTAATTTTTGCAATATTGACAGAGTCTCAGAAACAGATCAAGAGAAGAGAGAAGAATTAACCCTTAGACTGTGAAATCCTTAAACTGTGAAAGCCATCCACTAAAAAGTTACAAAGGCATAAAGTGTAACCTTGTTAATTTAAAGACAAAAGGGATCCATCCATACATTCAGTCTTGTGTTCTTTGTATAAGCATTATCCTCATCTCTAGGGAAGCAAAGTCTTAGAAGAATATACATGCTATATTCATGTTTATCTAATTAATTTATAGAGAGATTCCTAACTCAGCAGACAGTTTTTGTATGTGAAAGTCAAAGGTCCTAACATATGTCAGCCCTCTTACACAGATGCGATGCATTTGATATCTAATAAATAATTAAGCAAAGCTCCACAGAATATAGATTTGACCTATTTAATATCTGGAAAGCTGCTTATTTTTGACAAACAAGAATAATTTAGATATAACAATTATTTTAATAGGGCAAGGTGAGTTTGTTGACAAGATTCACTTTGGATGCTATGTCAATTTATGTTAATTCAGTGCAAAATCACACTGGGATATTGAATACATTAACCATTTTCCACTTTGTGTCCACTGACTTGTAAATCTTAAATTATTAGCTGTTTGCCTATTTTGGATGGAATAAGATCTTTAAAAAATGTTAGAACAGCATAAGCTATCCAGTTATGTGTTCTCAGCCACTTTGAATTAGAAACCATCACATACTGTATATGATGATACCTGCAGTTCAAAAACAATAGAAGTGTGGCTGAAGTGCAGCTACACCAGCATGTGAACTAATTTCTCATCCTTTCCCAGTCGTAAACAATTAACTGTTTGTTTTCCATAAATCCTGACTGTCTACTGTAATGTAATGGAACAAATACAAAGCATCTGGAAAGAAAATAATTATAATTAAATTAGTCTTTCCAGTTAGAGAAGATGGTGGGCTTTTCCCTTGATTTAAAGTTATAATAATCATTTGTAATCTGATTTAAAAGGGGCTTATGGTTGCATTCGTAAAACTGGGAGACATTAGGATTGACATGACCTCTTAAGTATCTAAAGAAATTATAGGCCTACAGAGGTAAGCATATATCATTAAGTCTTGAGCTGACAGCATTTTTTATTTCTACTGACCTTTGGTTGGATTAAGTCCAGTCATCAGAAAATAATTCCATTTCAAGCAGCTGAGAGTTATTATCAGGTTTTGCTGATTCAGGATTAAGTGTACCTCAGTGGCTGAAGAGCTCGTTAGGATGAGCTGTCCATCCGTTTATGGAGTTTGTGAAAGGAATAAGGAAGAAAACATGGACCTGTATTATTTCTGGTGTAGAGCTTGAATTACTGGTGTATTAATATTATCTACAGCTCTTATTTTGTAAATGTGGGACAGAGTTCCATAGTGTCATAGACTCCATTTACTGACAGCAAGGTTTACAAGACAAATTTACATTTCTACAAATGATATGGACACTTAAACCTAAACATAAATCTTAGAAAGGTTTTGTTGGTTTCTAGCAGATCTAAGTACCTAAATATCTACTGCTGCTGATGTACAGAGCTGTTTCAGGCTTAGTACCAAGTACAGTCTACCTAATCCCCAGCAGCAGTCATAAACAAAGCACTTCTCAGCTTTTTTTAAAGGAGAGTGCTTACTCCTAGAGGTGCTTTTTTAAATGCACACTTAATCCTATAGAAAACATTGAAGAGCAGGAGGAGGAGCCCTCTCGCCAAAACAATGTTCCTTGTCAAGGGACATCGGCGCAAAAGCTTGGGTTTCCTCGCAGTCTGAGAGAGCGCACTCTCTCCTGGGAGGCTGTTAATCACCATGCTGTTGTATTTGGTGGGTGCTTTTGTCTTGTGAGTCCCTTTGAAAACCTTTAACTTTGCATAAATAAATATTCACTGAGTCAGAGAGAGGCTAATTCTATAGCCCAGTGTTCAGGACAGTCAGGATGGATGAAGGGACAGGTAATCACAGCTGCTTCTCTGGCTGCACTGATTTCTGAACTCGGTTAGTATTACCAAACTGTACCGCTGTCAGCTCAGTCAGTGTAACCTCAGCATTTCAATACCGTGTACCTTCATTTTCCTTGCAGGGCATGGCTTATAGAGGAAATAATGGGCACCAGTTTGGCTGGCAACTGAAAAAGTAGATGTAAAAAGTGTGTTACTAAGAACGGAGGATTTTAAAATGGATTATCTTTAGAAACTGAAGGTATTCTAAAGAGATACAAAAGTCTTTGTTCTGATTTTTAATTGTTACTGAAACTGGTGACTGAATCAACAAGATCTCTTTCAAAAACCTGGGTAGCAGACCGGTTCCTAAATGTCACAGACAAAGGATCTTATATCCTTCTTCTGTCACAGTTTTTACTAGAGTCCCCACAAGGTGCTTGACAAGGGAGGGGGCAAAGTTTCTTAATAATCCCTCTGTATTAGCTTGTGGGAAGAAGCAAGAATGAGTAGATTCAAGGATTCGTGGCTCTGTTGACTGTTTAATCTCTGGTCTGAAGTATGGTTAGACTGCTGGGTTGGTGTACACCACGCTGAATGCAGTTGCCCTTAATTGCAGAGTATTCAAAGAGCCATATAGCTCCACGCATTCCGACTGTACAGTCTGAGCATGTTTAGATTGGCTTCAACATAACTGGTCTGACTACAGTTCTTCAGTGGAACTAAGTTTGCATTTGAGGCAGGGATCTAATGTTTTTTCCTAAGGAGATTTCATACCAAGAGGCAATTTCTTCTTTCCTTAATTGACAGGTTCATTATAAGGAGAGAGTCACAGGATAATACTTAAACTAAATGCTTTGATTCTTTTTAATAGGAAGCCCTGTTAAAATTTAGTGGTTGTTAAATAGGAGAAAACCTGCTCTCTACTTTTCAAGGATTCTGCTTTTAAAAAATCATACAAAGTTCCATCACATTCCAAAAGTCCTGTGGACTGTGTATATGAATGTAGATTACAGTGTGTCTTAACAAATGGCTATATTAAATCCGATGAACAATATAGGTTATAATCAAGAACATGATTAATCCCACTATTGCAGATCTCTTTAGTTTAAAATACTGCTATTTGAGACCTCTTTCTTGAGCTTTGTTTCAGGGAAAAGTCCTGTGTGGGACTGTGGTCATGCAGTCAAGAGGTAATCAAATTTTGGTTGCGGAGGAAGCAGGGCTCACTTCCCTTAACAAGAGGCATCTGTTCTCTCTGTACCTTTTCAACCTCTTACCCTCTACCTGAGAACTCATTTATGTTTGTTTAACAGTTTGGCTGTTTACTTAAGGAAGTTTTGACAAGATAGCTAAACCGGCCTAACAACTTGCTGCTCCCAAAAGACAGGGTCCCACTTCTTCGCTCCCTCCCCAGCTCCCAGGTGCATGATTCCACCCTTACTCCTGCAGTTGCTCTGGTTTTTGGTTCCTTAGTGAGCTGCCTGAAATCACTTCATTTGGTTGATTCATTTTCTGTGGCTTGTGGGCATCACAAATACAGGGAGTCAAATTAAGAGCTCATTGCTGCTGAAAGAAAAAGTGCAAAAAATTCTGTGTTACAACTTTTCTTTCTTTGCTGAGCCACGAGCCTGACTGCTTGGTTTTTTATCTTGGATGTAGTCATCCCTCTTTCTGAGCTGACTAACTTCATTAAAATGGCATAAAATAAATTAGGAAAAAAATAAAAAAAGATACCGTCTATCCAATTAGTCAATTAAGTCTGTTCAAAAGAAAATGTGAATGATTCAATAGATAATGCACAGCAGGAGACAGGTCCACGGGACTAAGAATCGGATAGCATTGAGGATATCAAATGAAAGGATTAAAAGAGGAAGGGAAGGAGGAAGGGAGGGAGGGAGGCTGAAGACCTTCCCAGCAGAGAAAGTCAGATTGCGTCAAATTCCTGTGAAACTCCAGTCTTCAAGAGCTGAACTGGCTTGTAGAGGAGTCACATGAGCAGCAGAGGTTTAGGGCTGTGCAAGATTAAGAGTAAAGGAGAGAAGGAAGGGGACTGGGAGGTGTGAGACTCTCCTTTTTGGTTCTGCTGATTAGTAGATGAGCTCAGTCACCTTGTGACAGTGTATTATTAGTGCCCAGCTCCACGCAGGTTAGCACTGTTGAAGAATCACCACAATGGGGCTGGGGAGAAAGAGAGAAAGCAAAGGAGGTTGGGGGCATGACCTGAAAGGCCATGGAAAGGAAGGTAGTAAATGCTAGGGGGTAAGAGAGGGCAGGAACTCATTAAATCTACTTCGTTGTCAAGTTAAATCTAACATGAAACCATGCCCTTGTACAATAATCCCTTCTTCCCTTTTGTTTGTGTTAAGCGACTGTAGCTTCTCTTACCAATGCATTCCTGTACTGAGTTCCAACAGTGCACTTAACACTTGTATAAGAGATGCAGTTCTTCGCCCAAAGAGGAGGAATAATAGATTTCAGGCTTGCAATGAACCTAATATTGACAAGACATTTCTATTGCTGTCACATTAACATGTGTCTATAAAAAAACAGAATTATTCTCTTGCTTCCCACAGATTTTAGAGACAGAGTTGATCTGTGGAAACTCAGGTTCCGGTTTCATCTTCTACTATCAAGCATACCATCATTTCTCTCTTCGGTGAACTCATGTAGACAGACTTGGCAGAATGGGTGTTTTTACAGATATTAGATATTTTCCCCCCCCAAAAAGAAAGCAAATATTAGGCTAAGAGGGGGTAATATTGGAAAGAATAAGAAAAACATAAGAAAGGTGACAAGTGGGATCACAGAATCACAGAATGGTCGGGGTTGGATGTCCAATTGGTTGAGTAGTTGTGGAAGGAGAGTTAAGGAAAGACATTCTATTTGAACTTTTCAGGTTTATTTTGTATGATGTCTGTTGAGGAGTGTCATGCTCACCTTTGGCAAGGCAGTACATTAGGAGTATTACCAGCGATAATTATTGCTGTCCAGTCTTATTGTCACAAATTTATGGACAGCCCATGTTCTTGTAGCTGTGTTGGAATCAGTGATGATGCTGACAAACACGTAAGGGGCCCCCTCAGCCTTTTTTCATCCAGCCCTCTCTTTGGGAGATCTGCCCAATTACGGAGCACTGAATAGGGAAGAACCAAGAAAGTAAACAAATGTGCGCTGTGATTGCACTTTAAGAAACTTGAGAATAAACCCAACCTTTGAGTTTAAACTTTTCATGCGATATAGAAGTAATTTATCTGCTGGCTAAAGACAAGCAGATGTTGGAAGGGAAATGCACATGAGAAAAAATAGAAACTGTTATGAAGGCTGTATTTTTTTCTTTGAACAGTTTCTCTTTACTTTTTCTTAGTTGTCCAGGATATTGTATGTAGTCTTAACAGAACAGAGCCATTAAAAATTCTATAAAGCTATATTTTTGAAGGAAAAGTCAAGTAGAATATAAGCTATGAGAAGAAGATAGTAGAAACAAAAGGCAGCATCAACAGCAAAAACCCAAACCAAAACCACACCAAACCAAAACAGAAGCCAAAGAACCCTTCACAATGTAACCCTTCCAAAAAATCCCTCATAATTTCTACTTAGTTTGACGTGTTTGTGTGGTGAGAATCTGTTCCTGGTGTGAATTCCAAAAGATAAGGCTATTTAAAATGTTGGCCTATTTCTTTCAAACACTGTGCCACTGAAGACAGATTACTGTCAGGCTGTTGATAGCTGGGTATGCAAAGCTTGCGTGCCTTCAGTAAGAGAAAACCATTTTGCTGAAAATTTATTTCTGTTATGTTCAGCAGAACAATTCCACCTGTTCCATACTGAAAGATTTAATCTCTTGTAGATCTCGGACTGCAACTGAAATCAGAGGAACTCGTAATCTTCATTTGTAATTGATTTAGGCTATAAGATTATACACTTTAGGAAGCATAATTCTTTAGGTTCCCTGCTGTCTCTGAATTCAGTGGGAGTTTGGCACTGAAGCCGCCTGTCCTTTTAAGAAAATAGTAATTTTAATCAGTACCTACTATGTCTGCAATGAATCCTGACTCCTCTGAAGTCAGTAGTAGCTGTGCTGGAGCCTGGATCGCTTGTATCAACAATTGAAAATAGTGCTTATAATCCACATCGTTATATACATGTAGATATGTTAATATATATATAAATAAACACAAAGTATGCTTATAATCAACTGCTATTAAAATATGTTTTAAAAACCAGTAAGCATAGTTTTATTGTGTGTCCTATTAGAACTAGAATGGTGGGAAGATAGTAACAGAGTTGATGTTAAAATGAATTCTCTAAAGAGAATTCTCTAAACTTCATCCTGTTAAAGACTAAAGATTTTCAGAGAGAACTGAAACAGTGACAGAAAATTTGTTGCATAAAGAGAAAATATTTTAATAAATCTGTGCCTTCTTTATAAGAAATAATCCCAGCGCTCGTGTAATTTCAATTGACATGTGATTTATGGCTGTGAAAAAAGAGTCTGTATAGCTCTTTCAAAACATAAAGTGAGGGAGTGGCATCCTTTGAGCAAAAACTCTGGTGCCCTATCTGCTTCAGTGTTTCCTAAGTTTCAGCACTATGAGAATATGAGAATACTCCATTGTTAGGGGATTTTGGAGGCATGCCTGGATCAAGGAAGTACTTCCTCGTCATGCTGTTTCCTTTCCCAAACAATATAAAAAATGGCCTTTTCAACCAAACATCTCGAGGTGGTCACTTTGTACATTGTCCAACTAGAGCTCAACCATCACAAGATAAACCATTCATTTGTATGAATGGCTCCATGTTATTACTGCTACTTCCTTTTTATTTTCGTGGTGATTTTGTTGTGATTTATGTATATGCATAGAAGTCGAACCCGCTGTATAATGATTGTGTCATAAGCCTAGCCAAGAAAAAACAAGAAACTCCTTACTCACTGCCCTCGATAGCCTGCATACGTTGGCTCTGACACCCTCACCGCCACCACTCAGCTTTTCACATGCTCCTCTACCCTCATTAGAGTAAAAATATGCCATACCAATAATGGATTATAGTGTAATTTTATCCCACTGCTTTAAGTATTCTAACTTTACTTCCAAACAGCATTTCAGAGGAAGCAAAAGTAAGTTCGCGTACATGTTCTCTTCTTGGTTTTAGCCTTGCATGATCCAAAGGATTTCTAACTAATCTTAAGCACTCAAAACGTGTGCATTATGGTATTAGGTGAATATCCGTGTTTTAGTCCAGCATTGCTGTTAGCACATTGTAGCAACCATGGCAAGAGACTTAGTGCCTGAATTCTGGGGAGAGAGTCTTTGTAAATACATTATAACATATTTAATGTCTTTGTAAATATAGTATAAATCTTTTAAATTATGATGTAGCATTTTTAACTGTTTTGTAACCAATGCTTACTGGTACTCACATTTGTGTTCTGTTCTGTAGCTTGAGGTGCATATTTAAAATTACTTGGGCACAGCTATTATCTTATGACATCCAGAAAATGCTGAGACTATGCATTGTTTATGTCTTGAAGAATGTCATTATCATTATTCTGTATACTAGAGAGGAATAATTTGGAAAAAGACTTGGAAAGTCTCTTTGAAAACTTTGGAAAGTTCTTGATGTATGTGGACTTGGCCAATGTATAAATTACAAAATTAGGTCTATTCACCCTTGTCACTGAATTTACACTTTAAGAAATGCATTTACTGGGACTACTTTTGATACACAAAGATGGAAAAAAAGTCACAGCCTCAACAAAAATCAGCTTAAAGGTGATTTTGTTTTAAAAGGGAATAAATCCGTATTTATTACCAACACGGTATATTTGGAATAGCTCAGTGGCTTTGAGAGAAATTTGCCTGATTTGGTCTGATTTACCCAGACATAAAAGGACAGAACAGGATTTATAATTTCTTACTATGTTTCCTCATAATAACTTGATACAATTTGCAAATATGTAATCCGTAAACAGTACAAATATATGCTATATTTGTATTTATGGATATATAAAATTATTTTAAAAATAAATACATGTGGCTTTTGACTCGTTTTCCTTGCTGGAGCAAAACCCCAATGATCTTGCAACTCCTTTTCAAGATGTCCTTCTGTCCGTAGTTTCCCTAATCCCACTGAAAACAATGGCAGTTTTATAAAACTAATGTAGGTCTCATCCTTCTGGGGCATGGGTTATGTTTTAATTTTGCTAATTTATTTTCCACACAAATGCTTTCTGTTGTTTGTTTAAAGTGTCCTTTTACTGGTCTTTGGCAGTAACATGGACTGCTGAGTTTATTTTGTCTTGCACCCTCTTTCCTGCTAACTGTCTGCTTGAGCTAACAGTGGGCTGACTGTGAAGTATAATGGGAATCATCTAAGTTAATGCTAAAGGGCTCTAAACATATCCTCGACAAATAAGCATCAGTGTGTTGATAGCCAATAAGTATTTTATAAGTGCAGTTAAATCACAGTGATTGATTGACCTAGGGTGGAAATCGGAATCACTTAGAACAACAAATTCTTCACGGGGAAACCCTCACTAAATTAAGAAAACACACAAACACACAACAAAAATAAACCATTTAAGAAGTTCTGCTCCAATACCACGTTTTCCTCATTTCTCAACCCTGTTAAGGAGGAACAACTTGATGAAAGTAAGACCTTTTGTTTCTTGAGAATGCATCTTTTCTGTTGTTAATTTTTGTTGAGTGAAGATATACTTTAGAGTTGAACTGATCTAAAAGTTTAGTTGCTAACAGGGGGGGAACCTGCTTCCTCTTCCTTTTATCTCCCTTTTTTCTCCCTGTGCCTGGATCCAGGTTACATGGTCTTGTTGGATTCCTCATTAAGCTCATTCAAGTCACTAAATTGCTGCAAAATTATTATCTAAAATAAAGCATGCAATTTAGTGTATAGTTTAACATAGTGGTACATGCTCCACACAATCACTAGGGTGCTGTGCTTGTGAAAACACATTCTTTCTGGGTAATATCATTGAAATATCCATGGTGCTTATTTCAGTTCTGTGTGACTAGTAGGTATTGGGATGGGTTTTTTTATTTTTTTTGCTTTTTCTTGACTTCTGAACTCGTAATTATATATAGATCAGTAACAGTTGCATTTTTTTTTTTCTTAATGTAGGAACATAAAAATATTCTCAATAGCTCTGCCCTCTTGGGTGTTCATTACTTTTGAATGCACTCTACTAACATGAAGACATGACTACCTTAGATAAATAAAATTTCAACATTATCGGAAATTCTATAGTCTGGTTGGTTCCTATTAAAAAACATTTTTAAAAAGAACTGGTACACATTCTAGGTTTTTTAAAAGAATGTTAAGAAGTTTATATTATGTTACCTTTAGAGAATCTGGATGTAGACAGGATAGGGAAAGCTCCATAAAGAAAAAACACTTAACTTCCACAGAGGAGATACATCAATAACTATTTCTAGTCCAAAACCAATGTCAAATAGTAAAATGGCTTTGATTCAACTACTTTTGATTACTATTAAGATGTGAAACTAAATCTAGAAGGTTTGACTCCTAAGAGACAGTAAACTTTAGCAATTGCTTAAGTAGTTTGGTTTTCATTTGCAGATATTTTGCCCTCAAAAAGTTCTTTGTTTGAAGTGCTGGTTTAAGTCATTCTAAAGATAATGTTAACTGGAGTAAATGTATTCTGGTGAAAAAAAACAAATGACTTGGAACTCACAGGTGTCAACTGAATAATCAATATGTACTGAAACTCATTTTCCTGCTTTTCATACAAGAGCCCTGCAATTTTCAAAGAAATTATTGTGCACTGAGAATTGTAAATAAAAGCATTAAGAAAAACACTTAACCAGAAATAAAAATACGACTCAAAATAACTTTTTGTCATACACTTTTATTTACCTTGAACAGAAAATTTTGCAAACCATCAATTACTGAGAATGGGGAAAAAAACCCTAGCGTATAACAGAGGAGGCTTTGGTTATAAGTGCCATTTCTACAGCAGAGTTAAGCTATTGTAAACCAAACATCTTGTAGTAAGGTAAAAATCTCCAGCCAAAATTTTTAAGAATTTAACAGCAACACTGAAAACATTTACATATAAACAACAGAGAAATATTTTCTAAACTTTTAACAGTTCACTTGCTACAATCCAGAAGCGTTTAGTTCACATATCTATACATACAGACAAGCACTAAACCTTTTGTGAACTAACCACTTGTCCACAGGACCTGCCTAGACAGTTTGTCATCAATACCAAAGGTTTTTTTTTATATAAATAAGTCAATTAAACTTCACAAAGGCTAAAAGAAACAATATAAAATTCCAACTGTAAATAAATCTGTACATTATGGTCAGTCTTGTTTTTCTGAAACCTTGCGCAACTTTAAAGTGTCTATTTATAAAATGATGCCAAGGAGCAGCGTTAGCTGGAATGGAAACTCGAAGACTCGGACTCTGTAGAAACAGAAGAATGTCCTCCACGTTTGCTTTTTGAAAGGATCTTGAGGCTTGATCCTCTGCTAACTGATGTCAAGGCGTTTTGTGCTGAGGTTTTGAACTTGGCACCCAGGAAGGCATACAGAATGGGATTCAGGCAACAGTGGAAGAATGCCAGGGCTTCAGTAATGGAGATCCATTTGTGCACTATCGTCTCCAAGCTGCAACGATGTCTGATGACTCCCAGCAAGATGAACGTGTCGATGCTGATGCCGATATAATACGGCAACCAGCAGGCAAAGAAGGCAAGGATAAGGATGACTGTTGTCTTCAAGGCTTTGCGCTTCTGGTGGCCTTTTGAATGTGACAGCTTAGATATTATAATGCAGTAGCACGTCAGGATTATTAGACCAGGCAAGACAAGTCCTACCAAGATATGCTGAAATCTGAAAGAAATCAGCCAGTTTTCATGAGGGTACATGCGATCGCATAGATACTTTCCTTCTACTTCACTAGTACTGGCAAAAATGATATCAGGCACGGTCAAAAGCACAGCTGGTAGCCATACGCCTACATAAACCACCTTCTCAGCCAACAGCTTTCGTGGTCGCTGGCTGTTGGTAGCGTGGACTATTGCCAGGTAGCGATCTAAACTTATAAAGGCCAAAATCAGGACACTGCTATAGAGGTTGACTGTGTAAATGACGTGAACTGCCTTACACAGAACATTCCCAAAGTACCAGCTTATGGCCGCATCCACAGACCAGAATGGCAAGGTGATGACGAAAAGGAGGTCAGCCACAGAGAGGTGCAGCCTGTATTTATCGGTCATGCTTCTTTGCTTCTTCTGGTAGCCCATAACAACGATAACCAATCCATTGCCGATTATTCCTGTTAGGAAGATGATGGAGTAGATCGTTGGCAAGAAGATCCGGTTGAAGTCGGCGTTCTCATGCTGAAAGCATGGCTCTCCATAGTCTCCGTAGTCACCTGAACCAATCTCATCCGTGCCATTATCAGAAAATTCAATGATTAACCCGGAGGACAGCTAGAAAATAAAAAAAAAATTAAATGTTAGCTCCTCTGCAAAAGCTTACTCTATGTGACAGTATGTTAAAGAGTTGCCTGAACAGTCCCCATCATCATGACAACCTGTTCTAAGCGGACCTGCTTTGGCAGGGGGGTTGGACTAGACGCTCTCCAGAGGTCCCTTCCAATCCCGTATCATTCTACGATTCTGTGACTAGGCAAACTTTTTGAAAAACAGATGGGAAAATACAGGTTTTAAATACATATATGCAATATACAGCAACTAAGAACAAGTTAAAAAACTTCCTTTGTCTGTCTCTAAGGAGTAAAATCTTGTAACTAAGATCAGGGAATGAAAGGAAAAAGAAAGATAATGGTGACTCCCAGAAATATGGTTGGTTCTGGATACTTTGGTGCTCTAATCGGATGCACACGAGAAATGGAAGAGCCCAGAAGTGCTGGATGCCAGAGTTTCGTCTGCGCAGAATATTACCCAGGACATTTAGCTCTTACAACAGGGAGCTATAAATAAAAAAAAAAATTACTTCGACAGAAAATCTGCTGCTCCAAAGTCCCTTCTCATTAAGGGGATGGGGTCAAGGAGAAATAGAGAAGGTACCCTCGGCTGATGTAATAAAGGATAAATAATAGGAAGAATTCCCTGCTGAGAAGCAATTGACAGCTCCACAGACAGAGGCAAGAAAAAAAAAAACAACACACCACCCCAAAGCCCATAAAGAAAATAAAGGAAGAGGTGACCTTAAGCAGGGGAACTCAAACCCCATGGAGGGCCATCGGGACCAGCCACGTTCCCCTCCCTTTGTCCCCCCCCGGCGGCGGCGGGGCAGGGGTGACGGCGGCCCTGCCGAACCGAGCGCAGCGGTGGAAAAAGGAAGCGAAATTCTGGTGAGGGCATGAAAGCGCCTCAGGAAACCACCAACGGTTTTGGCCACCACGCTGAGGAGCAATGCAGGCGGGCGAGTGCCACCTGGCTACGTGCAATTAATTCCTCGGGTTTTCAGATTTTAGTTTTCCTGCCTTCTATACGGGTGAACCCCCGACCCCCGGGGATGCGCCCCGAGGGTCCCGCGGCACTTCACACACGGGTGCACCGGCTCCAAGGCGGGCATTAACTGCGGGTGAAGGTTGGAACTTGCCAGAGAGCTCCCGTTTTGGTCCCAACGATTCTCAAAACCCCGCGGGAGACGGGGACGCCGCCGCGTTTCGGCCGGAGGGGCCGCTCCCCGCCGCTCCCGGCCCCAGCGCCGTTCAGGCGGGCACCGGGGCAGAGGGATGCCATTCCCTGGAGCCAGATCACTCCAAACTTCCTCCCTTCTTTTCCCCCCCTCATCACCCCCGTGGCTCTAACTGCTCTACCGGCGTTTTTCAGCCTTTTACGAAGGCGCCACATGTCACTGCAACCGACGGCCAAGCAGCAAAGCCCGGGGAAAGAAGCGGGGGGTCCGGCGGCGGCTGCGGCCGCATCGAGGTCCGAAGCGCTGCAGCCAGACCCAGCAGCGGCGAGAGGTCAGGGCCCAGCCTCGGCCCGTTTGCGCCCCGCAGACCCCTGGCCGCTCGACAGCCCCCCGGCCCCGCTCCCCCGGGGGCGATCCCCGGCCGAGGGCACCTTTTTGTTTGCAAACATCAAGGGCGCACATGGGCGAGCGCGGCGGGGAGCGAGGGGGCTCAGCTCCCGGCACTTACATCCAGGCTGTCGAGGCTGTTGTCCATGCTCTGAGCCATCTAACGGTTCTGGGCTATACCGACTTCTTGTTGTTCTTGCCGCCGCCGCGCCTCTCCCAGCGCCGTCACCAGCAGCTGCACCAAACACACGCCCCGGTTCTTGTGGCGGGACGCGGCTCTTATAAGTTCCCCGTCTGCCCCCCCCACCCCGCCCCCGGCTCCTCCCCGGCGGGTGTCACCGGGCGCCTGGGACCGCTCTTTGTCTGCGGCGCCGGGGCATGGGAACTGCACTTGCCCGACGTGCCCGCGGGGGCGTTGCTCCTCACGGGGGCATTTGCCACCCTCTGATTGATGCGTTCATACAAACGGGGTTTTGAATTCCCCCTCAAGAAAGTGCTTTGAAGTGTGTCGTCGGGCCCCGTGTTGCCGTGGGTATCCCAGGCGACCTCCGGGTGAAGTCTCTGCTCCCAGGAATCGCGATGTCCTCCATCACGGAAGAGGAGAGGTCCTGCACACCCTTCAAAATACAGTCAGCTCAGTCCTCAGAGTTGTCTCTCAGCCCTGCTGAGGACAGAGTGTACAGGGAGAGGCAGAAGTAAGGGGATGGTCCTTACTGAGGGATGAGCAGTTCTGCAGACCTTTCAGGGGCTGCAAGGTGAGGTGAGCTGCAGGTTGTCCGCTGAACTCCTCTGGCGTCTGTGGTTTTGGGTGAGAAGTCTGATGAGGAGCTGCAGGTGCTTCATCAGCACATCTGAGATATGATGATGGTTCGTTGTTCCAAAAGGCTTTGGAACATTACAAGAAATGTGCTAAGGAAACAATAGAAATTAGGAAGAAAATAAAATATTGTCAAAATAGTGGTGCTGCCAACTTCATTTAAAACCATGGGTTTGCATGCTCAACGGCTTGTCATCAAAAATAGCAAACAGCGACCTCTCTGTTTGCCCACTAGTATCAGGAACACTGCTTGTCTTTGTCCTTAATCTCAAGCTTGGTAAATTAAGTTTTTTAAATGTGAAGGGTAAATATCTTTAGTAATGATCTGTTTCCAGTAGTTGGATAATAAAAAAAAAAAAAAAAGCCAACCCAAAAGAGAAGAAACTGAAATTGTATATGTAGGGTAAAAATAGCAATTAAAAAATAGGTTTGCAAGGGAAAACCAACCCAAATATAAAGAAAAATGAAACAGAATAATGGATTTCCATTACAGTTGTCTCTGGGGTCTCAGTACTGTTGATATTCATGCAGGTAAACTAATTTGCAAAAAAAAAAAAAAAAAAGAATAGTGTGTCGTTATCGTCCTCCCCAGTTTCACAACTGACACCATAGTGAGTAACTATATTGGGAATAACTGAATCAATTATATAGATTTACTCTTTACTGTTGGAATTTGGAGTGCAAAGAAGAAGGAAGAAGGGCGCTCTTTATATAATAACAATATGCTCAAACTGCGCTGGTAGCCTCAAGGGATGAATAAAATGAAAATCTGACAAAGTTTTATTCTTAATTGCCCCTATTACCAGTTTACATGCCCTGAGTTAGCCACCAGTTTTAGATGCAGAGGTTATTTCCAGGTATTTGACAAGAGTCATTCTCTTCCTCTAAAAGCTCTAGAAGTTATTCTCCTGCACTACAGCAAGTATGGGTTTGGTTATGATTAATAACACTGATTATCTTTTTGTTGAATTTGTAATTTGATAGTAATTCATGTTTTGTCAGCAGGTCTGGGGTATTACATATAAGATGCATTAAAAGCAAACTTCAGTTGATTAGAAGTCAGGAATTAGCAGTCTTCAGAAAACTCAGTATCTACTTTGAGTTTATACCCAGAAAAATTTGAGAAGCTTACCCTGCTAGAATTCTATAGAAATAACAAATCTTCTACTGCATCCCCATTTTTAAATACTAATCCTAGCCTTACGTTACCATAATTCTACTCTGCTAAACTTCTTTAAAAACAAGTATGACAAAACTATAATTATTGCTATTCATCCCTTATTTTCCATAGAACCTGTGATGTGTTCACTACTTTCTGGAAAAGTCATGCCCCAAGTAATCTGCAGCCCAGCATTAGATCACCAGGAAGATAAAGGAACAGATGGGGGATTTTTTATATATGGATGAGTAGGATCATGTCTATAGAATTATCTTTCACTTTTTCACTTATGGAGGGTGCCCAGCACATGGCATCAGCAATTGCTGTGCAGTTTTTGTTGAAAGGCTCTCCAGCCTACTGAACTTGCAAACGTGTGAACCAGATCTTCACATATATGCATATTGAACAGGTGCTAAAAAACTAATCGGGACATGGAGCTGCATGTACGGGAGATGAATTTTTAGGAAAAATTGGATCCTACCTTGCTAGAAAATCATATGGGTGACAGATGGATTTTTATGGAGAACATATTCTCATCTCAGAGGGACACAGAAGATTAAACACTGCTTCTTCTCTATGTATGCAGTGCAGGACATTAAAATATCCTTGTAGTGCAGGTGGCTGGTGGCAATGGTTGCAAATGAGAAAAAAAAATTATATATGTACATGAACTCTAGAGCTATTTGACAAGTTTGTGAGTTGGTTGGTTATTTATTGGGGTAGATATCATGGAGTGCATTGACATGTGGGGTATCCATGCAGACAACAGCAAGTGTAATTACTAGGCAAGTGTTACGGCACCTCCCTTTTGCAGATAGACCTGTAACAGCAACACCTATTATGCTAAAATGTATTTAATTAATTAATAAGATAGGGGACAGTGACACAGGTATTTGTATGCGTAGATAGCATTAAAAAGTCGGACCTGAGGAATGATCTAGTTCCATGGATTAGCCCTGAAGCGCGGTAGTGCTGAGTGCTGGGAAATTTGGAAATGATAACCTATCTGATGAGATGTCACTGAAACGTGTTTGAAGGAAGGTCCTCTAAAACTATCATTCACACTGCTATTTTGTTATCTACAATCTCTTTTGTTTCTCCTATCAGAAAATCCATGTGGAAACTTCCTTTGCTGCACAGAGGACCATAGAGGGCAAGTTAATGATTTCCAAAGTGATAAAAGAAGGGAGCTGTTTCTGCAGAGCATGTAAATCAGAGCTAGCTACAAATCTTCGAGACAGAGCTAGCAAATAGCAATTTCCAAGCTTATGTTTTGCATTACATGTTTTTCTGGTCTCAGAATTACTGTGAAAATCAGACTCTTCCTAACCCATGAAATACGTATTTTTTTTTACTGAAAACGTGCCCTCTGAGATTCAAAATCCTACATGTTCTTATACTGTTGTGCAAACAACACAATTCCTCAAGTTGTGAATCATTAACCTACTTTCTTGTCTCCTGAAAAGAGACATGAGTGCTGGTCATACAAGAGCAAAATAGTTTCTAATAAACCCTTCTAATGGGAAAAGTACCATTTTGATTCAGTATCCATAGAAATAGAAAAATAATTTTTACTTTATTTAACTATTTTAAATTACTTACTTAATTTGAAGGCTTCACAAGCATCTTTAACAAAGTAAACTTCTAGCTAATAAAGGATTGATGACACCATTGTGTTAGGGTGACACCTAACACAAAGGAAATACAATCCCTGGTTTATGTAATACATGAATATCACTGTAATGTAATAATTACAATGGTGTATTAATAAAACATGCCTTATTTTTTACCATTAATCCTTTCATGACAGATAGATGATTGTGTCTTAAAAATACATAACCAGCAATATCGCTGAAATTACTGTACTATGTGGTAGGAAATGAACAATTTTCGTGTATTCACTGATTTTCTCTGTACATGTCAATTCCTGTACTAGAAGGCTTCTGAAAGGGGCGGGGGGGGGCTGTGTGTCTTCCAAAAAAATAACAGAAAACGTAGAAAACGTGCTCAGTATTTGTAAGACATTACCTTCGAGTAGTGGATTTTTCTATTCTAAAAAATACTTCAGGGAACTGATGTTGTGGACTTGCTTGCCGCTAGAAGAAGAGCGGTTTCCTTATAAAACTCAAATGTTTATTACCATATGCTGGATTGACTGCATGACAAATGGATCTTCAAGTGGCCCAAAGTTGTATACATAGAGAGGAAAAGGATATACTCTGCCTTTTCCATCTGATCTTTCTGTTGAAGTGGGAAAGGTATCAATCTTCCGCCTGTTAGAATGGTTACAGGCAGTTTGCCGGAGTTGGGTTTCAGTTAATGGCTTGCTTTGCTCTTGGTTCTCAAAGCTCCCTGTCTCTGTCTCATTCTGCCTGTGCTGCAGTGGAACAAGCCTACCAACTGTTACCCTGATGCTGGAAGGAGAGCGTCTGCCCACTTTGTGGCCAGGGCACCTGAATTTACTGATTTAAAAGCAGAAAGACAAAATAAAATCTGCAAAGGAGCAGGACATCTCGTTCAGTTGGTAGCCAGTTACATTACCACAGGAATAAGTCCCTTTATGAAAGTAATGATATTTGAATATCAGAACAAAACTAAAAGAAAGGCCTCACATCAGTATAAAGCAACAAAAATGTTACCAACACTGGCATAAAAGACAGGTTTCTTGATGGTTCTTTCCTTTTAACAAGGAGAATTTCTTTTGTTTCCTCAAAGCATTGCCACAAGGCCAAGATGTCTAAAGTCAGCACAGAAAAGTCAGCAGGAAAAAAAAGTGCTGTCCCCTAAAAGGAATCATAGTCACTCTTGTGTTTTAATCCCACCTCCGTCTGTGGCCTGCAGCAAATCACTTAACCCTTCTGACTGTGTTCACCCAACTGTAAAATGGGGATAACAATACCTACTTACCTACCTCTGAGGAGAGTTGTAGGGATTAATTGGTTGATGTTTGCAAGGCACTTTGAAGACAGAAAGTGCTTATTTTAGAGCCTGTTGAAATTATTGGTGACACTGATCAGCTAAAATTCAAAGGGGACCAAACTCATTAAGGTTCTGATCTTCTTCCTCCATTTGGCGATGTTTATGGGTTAGCAAATCTCACTGCATGCGGACAGTTTATTGTTTGTTTGGAAGCAGAGTAGACTAAAAAGATGCTTTGAACAACTTTGTTAATCCTTTTAACAAACATGTCTTCATTTGCATATCACTGGAGCTGAAGGTTTTATCTCTGATGATTATATAGCAGAACGCTTCTGGAGACGTGTTGAAGCGGTTTTTTTCCAGCCTTGCAGTCAGATCAGAATTATGAAAACAAACTAAAACCTACCTAATTATATCACAAGTAATTTCTTTACTATAACCAGGTAGAGTTTTGGCTTTCATAGCATTCAGATAGATTTCTGAGATGTTCTATGATGAGATTTCTAATGATGTTCTTTTATGCTGTAAAATTTCATTAGAAACTTGCTCACAGTTCAGTTTGGATTACTAAGGACAGGATTTGCTTCTGTAGGACCATGCTAAGAGCATGCTGCATTCCTATCTTAAGAGCGTATGGATAAAATCAGAAAATCTAGTTCAGATGTTCATGTATACATGTATGCAGTTTCACAATTTCTTGATTTCTTAGTACGTAGCTTTAGAGATACAGTCATCGCTTCTCCTGCCAGTGTAAAGAGAACGTAGCTACTTGGAGACTAATAGACTGAACAGGGCCCTGAGCCACCTGGTCTAGCTTTGAATACAGAGGTTCCTTCCATCCTGAATTATTCTATGACTCAAAGTAGGTCCATCAGACCACGTCCTCATACCTCTCCTACTAGCAGTGCTCAGAGTTAGCTGGATCAAAATACATCCTCTTACGTTTGTGTACATTAAGCCTGTGTGCTCTACACAATGAAAATAGCATTTTGATGTTGTGTTTCCGCCCTGACAGTTTTTGACCAATCTCTTGTTGGAATGGTGTCTGTGGAACTGCGTGCTTGGGATGTAGTAAAGCATGCTAGCATCTGCCATATTTTCTTTAGCATTTTCACACATTTCTTCTAATTCCTTTCTTTGGATGGGGTAGTAGGTATTGATTTTTCACGTTGTGAGCTTCTGAGCTTGCTGAAATAATTTCTTCAGCTCATTTGCCCACTTGTTTTGTGTCAAAAATGTGGCCTTGAAGGCAGAGTAGGAGCAACAACTCTTCCTGTTTAGCTCAGTTTAGCAGTCTGAAGCTCACAAATGTTTTAGTTTTATTGCAACAGCTTTGAAGTAAAGTCTGTACGTATGGGCGCTGAACCTCAGCTTGCGTACTTGTTTTTGAATCTGCATGCCAGGGATTGCTCCTGTCTCTGCTTCCTCTCAAAATTGGTGACTGAATCTGTTGTTCAGCAAGTCGGGAGGTCACCCCAATTCAGTGATGTGCATTCCCATCGTCTCTTTCTTTTGTGTCTCTCCTCCCACTATTTCCCTGAAAATTCACTTTGGAATTCCAAAGATTTTTTGTACTGCAGGTTTGCCATATGCCATTGAGATACGGGGTTTTTTTTCTATCAGGAGGTGCAGGAGTAAGACTGGGTTTACATTTTTGAGTCCGTGCTTCCTACTTAGGTAATATAATTGAGAACATTTACTCAGTAACCAAAAAAATCTCCATTAAGCGTTGCCGAATTTTCAGTGCTGCAGTCAAGCCCTCAATATACAGTACTTGCTTAAATACCATGAGTACATACACATATATGATTTAGTCTAATATAAGGATGTAGATAGAGAACTGTAGGAACACAGCAGGTACGTTCCTTTCTCTGGTCATTAATTGGCAGTGAAATGAGCATGATATTACACAGTTATTATTTTCAACGGATAGGTTATGAATAGCGATATTTGCTCTTACTGTTTGGAAAATTTGGTAGGTAGGATTTGGGGCCTAATCTTTGTAAGTAATCACTGAGGTCACACGGTATGATTTCTTCTCAGTCATTAGGTGACCAACCTCTACGAAAGCGGGAGAACTGCTTGAAGAAATGATTGGGATGTTGAGCCTCCATTTCTGATTTAATGGGGAGGCAAATATAATTTTACTGTATAAAGAGTCCTCCAGCCACATGACATAAAGAGCTGATCTCTTACAACTGAACTTGATAAGCTTTCATCTTGCTGGTTCCAATTCAGTTTTAGAAAGTGGAACAGACAACTTTGGGGAAACTTTATGCTGAACCAGGCATCGTCCACATCATTTCCATAATGGCTGGAATGAAGACTTCGCAAACATCATGGCATGCTGCTCTGGCTGATTTGACAGAGAAGTGGTAGTGTGCTAACGCCTGGTCCAGACCAGGTCTATACAGCTGGGTGATTCAGCAACAATCTGTTATGAGGAACTGTGGAGCCCTCACCTCTACAAGAGAAAGTGAGGCACAATTCTTAAGGAGCGTAAAGAATAGAAGATGAGCATCTTAGAGAAAATAAAGGGCATTAAAAATCTGTTCCTGCCTTTTTTTCACAGGAAGGAGAACTGCATTTGGCTTGTACATGGACCTTAATGTGAAATAGCTGTGTTCCTCCCTGCCAGGGAGAGAGGAACTTACCATCCAAACTCAGTTCAGCTCTCTGTTTTCAATGTCTCACCAGTTTATTGCACATGTAGGAGAAGCATCTAGAAAATGAGTTGTCATGAATATTTGTTCATGTGTGCGTGTTTGTTCATGCTTCAGTATACCTAGTTACGCATCAGAATACATTTTTAAAAAAAATCTTCCCCAAACGTATGTATAAACAGAGAAGGTGTTTATGCAGAGGTAAGTAATATTAGTGAAGAAATAAGAAACAACGCCATTCAAGCAAACTGTTGTCTGTGTTTAGTTATATCATTGCCCTCCAAGGTACCGCTGAACAGAAGTCCAGGGAGTCTGGAAGCTTCAATACTTAGCAGTGGTGTTTCCAATTTAGCTTAATATACACTTCAAACTTTTTCCATTAAAACTGTAGCCTATGATCCTGTTCCTTCATTCATGAGTTCAGCGCAACTGAACATGGGAAGAAAGACTTTAGTCTTGAAATACTCACTTTATAAATGAATTTGTTATTCTAGGAATTGCCATTATTTTAAGTAGATGGTTCTATATTTCTGAGGTTATTTTTCAGTACTGAGTGAATATTGTGAAAAACATACAGGAGGGGAATTCTAAAAATACTTCTAGGTTACAGTCTGTATTCAGGACAGTCTGTTCTAAGTGCTATTTTATCTTTTTTTTTTTTTTTTTTTAAACTTATAAAAACAGGAAGAAGCCTTGCTACTTCTGAGGACCCTGATAAATGTTTCTACCTGTCTTTTTCTAGAAAGATCTCTTCAGGTGCCAAGCAAGGGTCACTGTAACCATGGATACTTATACTCCATTTTCCCCTTGGGTTTCTGTGAAAAACTTGGTATGATGCCCAGCTCAAACCGCATTTTGTGTTAGGTAATCATAGGCTCAGTCTGTTCTTGGGTATTGTGGTTTTAAGTTTTCAACGGTTGCTCTGTGGTTTGAAAGCTGTGTTTCTTATTCCCTCTTCTCTTCTAAGCAAAGAAGATGTTAAAGCAAAGTTGCTTGATAACAATTATTCCACCAAAATAGTGTCCTTTGGGAAGGATTGATTGTCGTGTGGTTTAAAACTGAAACCAAACTAAGAAACCACTTTACTCTGTCGTCATGTTCAATGCAAAATATATAACATTTTACTGAATTTGGAAAGAGACCATTCAATTCCCGGAACGTGTCAAAATGCACTTAGGAATTAGAAGAGACTTGATCTGTTATTTACATGTATCTTACAAGTCAGTCTTAGAAAGTTTTCTAAATGTGTTTTAGTGGAAAGTGGAATCCTCTGCTGCTTTGATATAGATCTACAAAGGATCTAAGTCTAGTTGAAGGAGTAGTGTAATTCAGCTGAGGGGAAAAACTAATTATAGATTTTTCTCACCTTTCAAAAACATTAGAGGTGTTGAATAAGTGTACAAAGGTGAAGATACCCAATATGAATGAGTATGAATGAGCGTATAGAAATGGAAACTGCCCTGCTGGATGTGGAAGCAAAGCTCAAGAAGTGCCATGTGATCAGATCAGAAGAATCATATCAGCTCCATCAAATTCTGAGAGAACCGTGTTAAATGAGAAGTCTTGAAACAGTTAGTTTTTAATAAATCTGTCAAAACCTGGGCAAAGGCATGTGACTATTGAATGGCAAATGCATGGCCTATGTTTAAAAAGAATAACATGGGCTACTATTGCTTCAGCTGTCTTATTAACATGCAAAGCTTTAGAACAACCTCTGGTGGGAAGAATATTTAAAAGTGTGGAAGTAAATGGAAAATAGAGCAAAAAAGAAGTTGGATTAATAAAAGTATATTGTAGTAGGACTACTTTGTAGCTTCCATTGTTAATTCATTTTCTAGGCAAAGGAAATAGAGTAGATTCTACTTGCCTGGACTTTAGTAAAGCACTTCAGGTGATGCTGTTTGAGTGTTGACGAGCTTAGTTTGTTAAGTTAGACTCTGTGGGAATTAATACAATATAGCTAATATGAATGAGGAAGTTTATAAAGGAAAATAACAATGATGACACCGAAAGGGAAATATTAGGCTGCAGGAAGGCAATCAGTAGAGCTCTTCAAGTTTCATTGTTGGAACCAGTTAGTCTTACTATTTTGCATTAGCTTTGGGACAAAAAGTAGTAAGCTACTGAAATTCACTACTAGTAGAAAATGAGGTGTCACTGTTGAAACTGGTATATCCTCAGACATGACAGAAGGGAGAAAAATATAAATATATCAGCCAGTTGCAGGATGAGTCTGAATTTCTCATATACAGCCGAGAAAGAGATATCCTTGCTTATTGAATGCATCAAGTAGGGCATACTGAATGGAGAAAGAAGTACTATTGCTGCCATACAGAGCACTAGAAAGGTGTCTTCTGAAATATTTTTTACAATTCTTAACAAGAAAAATGAATTAAAATGGAATAGGTGCAGAGAAGGGTGACTGGGGTGAAGCGTGGAATGGAGAGCTGCTCCTGCGAGAGGAGACTGAAAGAGCTTCTTTTCTTTAGTTCACAAAATGAATGTTGAAAGGGACAATGAAGCAGGATAGTAGACATCTGAAAAGGAAAAGAAATACTTGGACCAGTATTAGTATGCCACTGACTGGATGTAGTATCATAGTGAACACACATTGTTAGAAACATGGAAAAGTTTTTTAACTGTCAGAGGAACAAGCTTTAGGAACAGTTTTCCAATAAAAGAGAGTTTTAAGCAATTGACTTCTTTGATGGATTTGTTGGGACTTGTTGACCCTAGTTCAGTCCCATTATCCTAGGTTCTGATCTGAAATTCTGTTCCTTTGATAGCTGCAATGTCTGAGGAAGTTAAAGTATCACATACCCAGTGATCACAGAATCTAAGCATTTGTGTAACTTTTATTCTACGCATTTTTGTTAAATTCAAGAGTTTATGTCCCTTTCTTTAGAATTTCAGGTGCTATTAAGGTAGCAAGATCGATTTTATGTGAGATGGAAATAACTGCTGAGAAAGTACCTTTCTGGTGCCTAAAGACAAAGTAGTATTGAGTAGTTCATAAAATCCTGATTTTGCTCTAAGAGAGAAGCAATTTTCAGCCACGAATGTCACATTTTAGTGTCTAAGCCATGAATCTATGCCAGAGCTGGTGAGCAAGTCTCTGTTGACCAATACAGCAACTGTACTGCTTGTGTCAAGTGTAAGTATTTGTACTTTGAAAATACGGATCTGAGAGTAACCTATAAAATCAGTCATGTTCTGTACTGCTGTTTATCACAAAAACACAATCAAAATCATTAATGCAGTAGTTCTTGACTGTGTAAGAACCACTACTGTAGAGAAGATTTGAGAATGGCCAATCATGACCAAAGCGTTAGTCTTTGAATATTGGTCAAACACAATTCAAATCTTATGAACAAGGAGACAGAAGAGTCTTTTCATCTTCTGTCTGTCTTGTTGCCAGTGGAAGGTGGTTTCCTATAGGAAAGGTAGCAATCAAAGGCAAGAGGAGGCAAGTAAAAGCAAAATGTAAACATACAGAGCCAAAATCTAGGGGTTAGGAGGAGGTCAGTGCCTGAAACGGTAAAAGCAACGTTTAATTGTGTTCTTAGACTTCGATTTTTTAATTAGCACCCCACTGAGGGAAAGGCTGCAGTCTAAACAGCAAATGCTTTGGGTGCATTATGTTAGACATTAGAGAATACAACCACAATCACAAATCCACTGGAAAGTTGATTTTGTTAATTATTGGAATGGTAGCTTGGCTAGTACCAGAATATGTCTTTTCATAATAAATGCTCTGTAGAATCTGAATGTGCATTTGTGTCTGTTCTTATAAATTGGATGTACACAATGAAATAGAAGTAATGTAATAAAGAACACAGGTTGTCTCTACTTCTAGATAATGTCTAGTTGATTGCAAAGCAAAACTTGTGCAACTTCTTATGCTCCAATCAGGGACAGATGGACAAGAAATGGCAGTGAGTGTTTAACTGGCCTCATGCCCATTCTTTGTTCTAAGGTCCCTGAAAAGACTCTTAGTTCTGGGTAACAAAACACTGGTAAGTCTGCCTGTGATTCCTTGTAATATTCATTACATGGAAACCACTTTCCATACGGGTAAATTCCTTCTCAGAGAGAGAGTTTGTGAGCAGGGCCCACAGAATAAAACTAAAAAGGCAGTTATCTTAGTGGTAAAGGATAAAAGGGAAAAGTGAAAAGATGACTGTATATACAATACTTGTACATGTAATAATGAAACAAAGTCTTACGTACAATCATCCCAGAATAGCTTGTCTGACAGAAAACATCATACATGCAATAACAGAAGGATCAATGTCAGCTCAATTATTTACTTGCAAGTGCTAATAACAGAAATATAATCTCCCTAGGAGCCACTCCAATTTATGCATCTGGGTTTTCAAAAAGGTGATGTGGCAAACTATGAAAGGAGTATGGAGCCGAGCACAGCCTGGATCCTGGAGTTGTTTTCAAGGTGGAGAAATCACCTTGAAGTTAACAGCTTTTTATTTGTGGAATGAAGGCTGCTTTGGGAAAAGTTACATTGAACAGTGAAGAGGGTGAGGAGTAGCAAAGAAGGAAAGATGAACAAGTTCAGAAGCAGCAAACAAATAGGAACAGAGACAGTAAGGTCACTGAGGGACGAGAGCATGAAAAGATGGTGACAGATGAAGTTGATAGTCCCTCTTTTTTATTTTCAGTTGTCACAAAACCATAGAAAAGCAACCTTATCCTGGTGGATAGGAAGAGGTGAAGATTTCTCAGTCAAGGAGCAGGTCTGTTTGAATTGCTGCAGGCTGAGCAGAATGACAAATGAAAATGCAGAGGGAAATGGGGGCCTGAGGGGAAATTTGTCCTAGCTCAGTAAGGACAGGGATAGTACCAGATTCATGGAAACTTATTTATCATCCAAGGAAAAAAAACAAGAGAAAGCTGCGAAAATAATGGACTTGCTTAAACTTTATTTCTGTGAGAAATATTTTAAATACAAGTAGACAGACACAAAGTTCTTTGATAAAGCATGTTGGTGCATTTGTGCTTGTGTCTGCGCTAAAAAGAAAGGAACGCAATGCCTGTGAAAGTGTAAGACAGGGCTTTCAAGACAGGAAAACCTGTTTTACTCCTACTGCAAGTAGAGCACAATGAATAAAAGTCAAATATGAATCACATTATAATTTCCATTTCTTGCTGTTAAATAGCAAATCTCTTGATCTGTTTGCCCACTGTATTACTAAAACGTTTAAAAAGTATTTTTATCTCTATCAAATAGTAATTTTCTCTCTACTACAATTAAACAGGAAACCTTTGTGGATTGTTCCTCTGGCTTCTTGCCCGCATACGCAAGCACACATACACACACACACACACTTTCTATCCCCTTTGAACTGTTCAATGGTGCAGAGGGGACAACTCTCTTTTTAACTGCAGGAGCGGACAACCTCTGGTATATTCTCCACTGAACCGCATGGCAAAGATCTGCCGCGACCAAAATAATCACCACAACAGCTCACCAAAATAGCATTTTTTCATTTCTGGTTTCAGAAATTCCGTAGATGGAGGGCTTTATTTTTTGCAGAGTAGTGCTATAAAAGCCCCGAGGGTCCCACCAGTCTCATTCCTAACCACGAGGACCTACCTACAGAATAAAAAGAGTTTATTTAGTTCTTTCCCTACAGTAGTCAACAGGGTGTCATTTAGGTCGAAGTGTAAGATGGGGCCACTTGTCCATTAGGAAGTGGAATGAAACCACTAATTCATTTTGTGTAGACTACAAAACAGCTGCCAGACAGTAATAATTTTCAGTCAGGGCTGACCTGGGGTAGATTTAACAAGTGACCTAGAAATGAAAAGCTCGGTAGGCAACTGCAAATCCCCTGAGTTATTTGAAAAGGCATGCTTCTAAAAGATTTAGAAATGTATAATTTAGTAAGGGACAGACAGTATGTTTTAATTAATATGCTTGTATTTTTCTAGGTCGGATTTTCTTTTCCAGTTTACTTGATACTGTCATTTATATCAGTAAAGAACGGATGTAAAATACTATATTGCAAGAATAGTTATGTTTTGTATCAACCTTGCATGAAATTAAATTAACTCATGAACAGGAAGGTGATACAGAATCAAACTTTTGGACTGTGCAAAATGCGCTTTGCATTTATGAAAATGAGTGAAAATGCTATGAGTAAACGCAGTGCATTTTGAAGTCTTTGGTTGTCCCTGTCAGGGGAGGTACCCAGGACTGGGGAATGAGACTTGTTTCAGGGCAAGGGCTTGGGCAAAAAAGACTGACACTCTCAGGTTTTGAACAGAGCTGAATAACAGGGGGTAAATTATAAAATAGTGAATGGCCTAGAGAAAACAGAGGAAGGGCTTATTGTCTTTTAATTTTCCAAGGCTGAAATAAGGGGATAGTCAATGAACTTAAAATAGTGGTGACCTATTGCTCCTTTGGCTGAGGAAGCCACCCAGCTGGTGTGCCTGAGTACCAGTAGCAGAGGGAGGTCAGTGGCCAGGCGTGTTGTGTGTGCTGCTATGATTTTCAGATCACTGAAGCTAAAAATGTGCAGGGATTCCAAAAAGGAGAAGATGCTTATATGAATATTGCATAGAACCAGAGCCGTTACAATCAGGAATATCTGCTTCCATAGTAATAAGTTTCAGGCAGAAAAGGATCACATGACTCTTTGCTTTTCTGGTTTTGTTTTGTTTTGTTTTTTTTCTGGTAGGGTTAATTTTCTGATGTTTTAGCTCCCTAAATTGGTTCATTGTGGAATTGGAGCCCATACAAGGGAAGTGGTGGGATTATATTGCTAGGATCAAGACTGACATTAGTGGGACAAGCCATTAGATCTTCTTACCAGTAATGTGAAAATGCATTTTTAGAGATCCATGGAAAATATAGTGTCTGGCATGGGGGGAAAGCAAAACATTTGTCAACTGGGTGAGAGGAGGGAGTTATTTTTTTTACTGCTGGCCACCGTACAATGAAGGATACTGTGTAATATGTGCTGGGGTCTAATGCAGTGTGGAAATTCCCATATTTCTATTGACATAAACTACAACATTTTAATTTACCTAGAGAGGAACTACACTCCAATCCTTGCTACACAGAACTTGTCAGTTGGAACTCCAGGGTTTTATTAATGGCTCTCCCTTTCATGCGCTGGATGACTCCAGGCAAGCCATTTAACTGCCAATGCATCAGCTTAATGCTTTTTAAACAGAAGATAACAGTGTGTGTACTTGAATCCAAGAAAACCTTGAATATTAGATGACCTCATATCATATGGGTCAGGTTAGGAAATGTGCATGGTAAGTTAAAGTTTCTTAAATTAGGTTGTTGGGGTGTTTTTGAAAGCAAAACAAAACAACAGACCAAACACCTTTGGTTTTGATCTGTTGATAAAAGTGACCTCAAATTACCTTATGTTGACTGTGACAATACTGTGCCTAAGAGCAGAGGAGAAACCATTAGTGTGGCCTGTGTGGCCTTCTGTCACAGATGCAAAGTTGCCTTATATTACCTCACGTTTACTACAAGGCATTGCTCCCCAAAGGCTGACCATGCCCACCTTTTACCTCTACTAAATCAAGGTGATCTGTTGTCTTATTCCATGTCTGTCATGGTACTATCTACACATTTTCTGAAATTGTAATGTGTACAAACTTTTTTTCTTTTACTTCCAGCCTGCAAGAAACTTTGAGCCATATTGTTTTGGGCTCTTTGATGGAAATATTGAGTTTTGCAGTTTTCCCTGTAGATGCTGAGGTTGTTGACCTCTATTGAAAGAGTTTGTGGGATAGCTGCTGAGCCATTTCTGTCTTCTGCACACCTAAATTTTGCTCTTGATGTTGACAGTTTCATAGTTCCAGTAGGATAGAGCTGTCATCAAGGGAAGTTGAGATCACACAGCATGAAATGGTTCCTCATTTAAAAGACACTGAAGGAGAGTTTTGGACATGGAGAACAAATAATTTAGCCTAACTGGATGCCCCTGATGAGAGGAATGAAGAGGACTGAACATGCAGATGATGATGGTCTTCCAGTGGTTTGCACTGAGTTGAAGATGTAATGAAATATACTATACACATGTAGGCACAGAAAATTGGACTCCTCAGATCATTAGTCTATGAATTTCTATAGCAAAGTTCTAATGAATTGGTGAAGAACAATTCTTTTACTGGTCAAGGTAGAAAAGGTTTTACTAGCCATGAATTCATAGATAGGACACACTACGCCTTTTACTTAGGTTTGTATTTTGGTTTTAGAATAAAATCTTTGCAATCTAATTAGAAATGTCTTTACCTGGGGTTAGGAGTGTTTGCCTGGACTAAGTTAGCAAGCTGAGGGGGAATAAATTTGCAGCTTAGGCAGAAACTCCCTTTTTTGCAGTATACATCCAAACCGAACGATTTCAGTATTAATAGTACCCATCTACATTTGTCTGCAAAGGGAGTTACCTACCAGTTGGTGAGGGAAAAATTCTGAGGCTTCTCATTAAAAAGAAACATGGGATATTCCCTCAAAAATTTAAAGTAATTCAAAAATAATGAGGACCAATAGGCAGAGCAGGGCTTTGCAGAGTGAGGATTTTCAACTGGCATAAGTTGACACAGAAATGTAGAAATGTATGTCAGTCATCCAGGGTAACTGCTATGTGCAACTTAATCACTTATTTCCCAGAAGCAGCGAGCAATCAGGGAAAGCAGTAAGAAGTTTTGACTTCTAATTCGCTGACCTGAAAATTGTAACTAGTTCTGATGTATTGTGATTAGTTAAGTACAGGGTAACAAAATACTTTCAATAAATATTGAGTATCAACTAGTATTCAGATCTTTAGGGATTTATGGTGATATTTAGAATGCTCAATGAGTACTAGATGCAGAAGGGATTATATTTAAACGGAGGGTGCATGATCTTGCGAAACTTTCAATGAATGAATGAATATACTCTGTAAAACTCCATTTTACAGTTTACGGTAAATATGATCTTGACATGAATAGCAATGAATTCGGAATATAGTTTAATGAACTGGACCGTGGTTTAGCATCTCTTCTCTTAAACTCAGAAAATTAAGAAACATTAAAACAATGAGTTCTGATAATCCCCTCAAATGAGGCTCAAATTCCTGAAGTGATTCCTTTGCTGAAGTAGCTGCTTTGTGTAACAATGAGCCCTGTACAAAGGCTCCCTGGGGCAGGAAGATAGGCAGGATGCAGGCTTGAAAGTTTGCTGGCCCAGTCAAGATTTTTTATAGCCTTGGGCTACACAGCACCAGTTAATTTGGAGAACTGTTTAACTGACTTTTATTTATACCATGTTCCTCTCTCTGTGTTTAACTGAAAGCTCTTGGCTGTACCAGTTGGCATCACCGTAGCGCTAGATGTAATAACTAGAAAGTTGAAATCAGTGAATTGGTGTTGCAGGTACAAGTATGGGCAAATAGAATGAAAATAAAGAAGTGAAATCGAGTTTTTGAGCAATTTTCCTTTTCCTCTTGCTATGGCCGGCATGATTTCTCTGCAAAACAGTATCCACCTACCACTGACTACTCAACACTGCGGCTCCACAATAAAACCCCCTGTTCCTCCCCCTCAGTCCTCCATCCTGTGAAATCCCCTCCAACTCACCATTTCATTCTGAAAGCAGAAGGAACTACACGCTATACTAAAATGTTTTCTAAACGTCCAGTATTTAGCAAATACATCTATATTGTTAAATGGATTTTTACATAGAACTGGGACCCATTGAAGTTTTCTTTTGTTTGTGATGTTCCCATGTTTGTATCTCTCGACGGTCTTTAAGAACACAGTAGAACGCGATGTTTATAAGCATCTTTTGTAATGGAGAGTTACTTTATTTGAAAGCTCGCACCACGTGTGTCCAGTGACCATTTTATGGACACTCTGCACCTTGAATACAGCAAATGTCCAGTTAGGAGGGATGGCTCATATCTTACATTTCTAATTTAAGAGATTGTAACTCAAATTGGAAATGAGAGATCAAAGTTAAAATGGAAAAAAATGAGTAACATCTCACATGAACATAGATAATATCAGACTAAAAAGTCTGATATTTAACATAATTTCAATCTATTGTCTTGCTACAAGGAGGTCTTGTTGCATTCTTGAGAGTGGATATTTGAAAGGGAGAGAGAGCTGCAGTGAACAGGTTCTACTTTCCTACCCTTAATGATTGCAGACCCATAGGCCTTGCTTATCTCTAAACACAAGACCTTAATGTGGTATCCCAGGGGAGGAGAAAATGCCATCAGCTTGCCACAGGTGGCACCCCATTTTCTGTGCTTCGTGGTGAGTAGCTTCTGTCCATTAACGTCATCAAAAGGCAGCTGGTGACATCAATTGATCCCAAACCTCCTGCACGCTGCTCCGGTACTTTTTCTGGTTCTTACCTCAAGGCCTTCCTGTGTTTGGTTTTGACTTTATATGAAGACTGATTTGGACTTACCCCTTGAGCTGAGAATTTCTTGGCATAATTTATATTAAAAATACTTTTTTTTTCTTTTTTCTCTGGACAACACTAGAAACAAATTTCATACAATCAATTCTCTGTCAGAGAAATCTTTGTTCAAATAACATTTCCTCTTTCCAAAAAGCTGCTTTTTATTTTTTGCCTCTGTTTTTCAAAGGCCTAAGAGGCATCTAGTCAAAACCGATCCGCTTCCTCATGGGAACACATCCAGCTCAGTCTTCTCCCTGTACAATGCCTTCCTGCCACACTCTCACCTAGGAATGCTTTGAACCACATTACATGTCTGTGTGGTCATAGCCACAGATACTTTGAGCTCTAGTTTCTTCTTTACTTTTGTGGAGAGGATAGAAGAGGTGACTGATTTAATGGATCCATTTGCTTGGGTTCCTGCAGTATTTCAGTGATGAATATATATTGCAAAGCTAACTAGAATAATAACTGGTGCTTTCATTAACTTTGCCTGTGACCTGAACGGTTTGTTACTTCAGTTGGAGTTCCTCCAGTGTGGTTGTAAGCAGCATACACAACCTCACACAAACCACCTGATCATGGACGTATCCATGAGATACGTCCCCAGAAATCTTAGCATCGTACGTAAGCGGATGCAGTGTGAATAACAGCACAGCAGTTCAAGTAGGTTTTATGGAGTGAGTGCTCTCCTTTCAGCTACTAGATTGATTAGAAAGAAGTAGCTCAGTTCCAGAGAAGCTGAATTACATGGCAACGCACACTTAAAAACAGATTTGGTGAGAGCACTTGCACAGCAAACTATACAACTCATGCAAGCTCCACAAGAAAATCTTTTTTTCTCTTTCATTTAAAAAAGAAGAAATTAAATTCAAGATGTGACACTGATCCTTACGTAACTGAAAACTTTTGTAAAAGTTTGAGTTTTACAAAACCTCTGTGTACCTACCAAAGCCTTCTGTTTGCTGCAAATGCTTGGGGATTTAAGACCAATGGTATGGTTTTCTATTCTTTTTCTTTTCTTGTGAAGTCATTACCATATATTTTTTAAATGCTTAAGATAACTCAGCTTGTCTATGCGGTGGATATAGAGTAGTTTTTTGAACCAAAACTTTTCCTTTTTCTGACTTGGCAATGATGACTTTACAACCTTCATGTTTAATCTACATAAGGCTTTTTTACATTTAATATTACATTTGACATATAGCCTAGGAAGTACGGTCTTCATGTGTACAGGGCTTTAAACTACACTTTCTTTTTAAGGCATTTATTCTGTGAGCTATCGTATTGCATCGTTTATTGTGTGCTTTATAGCAATTATTGCATTAACAATCAGAATAGCTAGTGGTTTCAGTGGGATAACAAGAATAATGATGCATTAAGAGAAAATGACATATATATTTTTTGTATCAAGAAAATTTTAAAGAGTTAACTGTGGAGCTATTTCAGCTACAGGCAGCAAATGGGACGGTGTACAATAATTATTGGAACAGGTAAGAGATGTCAGATATTGCAGGCCTAACATGTAAGGACTCTGAATAAGAACCTACATTCCCGCAACATTTCCTATTGCAAGATTTCCAAGATTTTGATGAGAGCTCAGAACAAAAGCCGCTCTGTTCCTTCTGGGGTTTACGTCAACCAGTTGTCTTATTATTCCTGATACTTTGCCAATCATATTGTATGCTTTGAGAAAGGGATGAAAAAGCAGCTTTTCTCCTTTAAAGAGATTTAAACTTCAGAATCTATTACTGTGACTATTAATTGCAGAAGGCACAGGCTGAAATGCCTGCTATAGAATACAGTAGAGGTACTGCTGACAACATTTTTACAAGGTTCCACATAATGGCATTTCTGTAGGATGACCTTAAGGTTATAGATGTTCCCATAAATTTTAGATATTTTTTTTTTTATGGATAGGAATGGAGTACAATGGATGGGAGGATGGGATTAGTAATAAATCCAGTACGATAAGCAATCTTTATTTTCTAGATTTCTTCCTTTTTCTGTCATTTTGTAAATTCTGAGTGCTTGGCTTTACAAGCTTAGAATTATTTTAACACATTTTTGATGCAAATATCTTTAATTTGGTTGTTTGCAACAGCCTTAAACACTAAAGCAGTGCAAAGAAGTACAGTCTTTTATGCATTAACTGTGCTCAGAGAGTATGCCTAGGGGACTGAAGTCCCAGGAACTGCAACCAGTTTTTTTTAGGGGAATGTGCTTTTCTACTTGTATCTGTGGAATAGCTTTGTCTTAATAGAAATGCGTTATTTGTATTTGCATTGTATTGTGCTTAGAAATATCCTTTAACACAGGTTTCACAGTGCTACAGAGCAATTTAGTTTGGAAACCTCTTTCCAGCTCTCGATCTGCATTTTAAAATTTCATTTCTAAACTAGTCCTGCAGTCTTTTTGCCAGGGCGTTTCCCCAAAACATTTTCCAAAGAGCAGCTGGGATTGTGTCCACAGATGCACAATTACACACAGTCCTTAAATTAGTAATACATGGAGCCAAGTAGGCTACCAAGAAAAGCAGCAAGATTCCCTAGTAGCCAAATGGCCTCTACATTGAACAAATTTATTTCTTGCCTTAGAAGTCATGGGTAAAACATATGTTTTGAAATATTTTTCAAACAAAACAATAATCCTCTAGCTTAATGGTAAAGAAGAGGTCAAGTGCCTTTCAAAAGTCTCCTTCACTAGTAGTTTTGCTTCTGTTTTCTGTGCTTCTGGAGTGATTGAGAAATCTTGATCTATCCATAGGCCTTTGAGTTTTCCATAGGACAAATTTCTCAGGTTATTTCATCATGGACTCAGTACTTTCTTGAAGGATATTTTTTGCAGTCATAAACTAACTTTCACTTAATCAAGCCTTCTATTTAAAGAGTCTTTTGGGGAAAGAAACCCCACTGATTTATTCAATTTTTTAAAAATCAGCTTTGTAAGCCACTTTTGATAACTTTACTAAGGTAAAATTGCTACTGAACATGCTCAACACAAAGTAAGTAACTCTGGATTCAACTACATTTTCTTAACGCTTCAGAAATGCATTTATATTATCATTAATGCTACCAGTCTTGATTGTCCTATAAGGTCAAAATTTGTAACAAAAAATGGTATTTCAAAAGCTCAAATCCATGCACAACAGTCTGAATCAGCACCAACTGAAATGGAGAAGCTTTCAGTGATTTTTGGTCTGATGTGAGAAACTTGTTCTCAAATTTTCTGCATCTGGGCATTTAGAATTGTTAATATAAGCATTAAATTATCTGAGACGTGCTTGAAATGTTAGCATTTTTCAGTGGAGAAAACTATGAAATATAACAGATGACCTTTCAGTCAGTTTATATCAGTTTTCTAAATTTGATTACTAGCGCTGTCTGGAGTCAGAAATGAAACTGAAAGCTGACCTGTGGGAGAAACAGTCATGTGGAGTCAAATCTCTTTTTTTCCAGAACCTAAACCAAAACTCATGCTTAAGTACTGAACTATGAAGATAGTTTTCCCCAAGAAAACTTCTCTGGCTCTCAGGAGGGGAAACAGATCCACAGGCTACTAACCGTGCTGCAAATACTGCCTTGGCCAAAGATACCATTGCATCTACTTGGTGATTTATGACAGTGTGTTCAACAGCACTTGCTTATTTAATACATATTCTCTCTTTATATATATACTTACAGCTTCTTTTTGCTGTAGAGACTATGTTCTTTTATAATATGCATTTTCTGTGTAACATATAGCAAGATCCCCCTTAATTAAGGAGGAGAGATTCTGACAACCATACAAAATAGATTGTTTTACTATGTGATATACCAAATAACCATAAGGATCAACAAAAGTTAAACAAATCTCAGTGGGGTGCCCCACCAGTAGTCACAAGGCTGATGTTTTCATAGCTGATGCCAAAATCACGTATGTAAGACCATGGCAGTATTAACAGAATTTTAAGAATAACCGAAGTCTTGATATTATACTTTTCAAGTCTTTACACTGTTGTATAAAGTACTAGAAGCAAGCAAAGAAATTGGTTTATTACTGCAATAAATTAACCTAAAAGAAAGACTTAGAAGCCATGGGTCTGAATCGTAATGTTGGCATTAATGATACAGGAAGGTGGTGTTCCTTGTGTAATACTGCAAGTCTCTAAAATATGAAATGTCATGCTTGCTCTATATTTCATAGATGGGAGATAAATGGAACTACGTAGCATGAAATATGAGGGACTAACAGAATCTGTTACAAGCACTTTGTAAAATTATAAAGGTTAAAAAATGTTATCACAGTAGAGAAGATTAATCATAATTAAATCTAGGGAAAATGAGGTATTTGCAGAGTTTATTTCATTACATTGACCTTTTTATCATACACTACTTGGAATGTGTTGTTGAGGACTGGCAGAGGGCATGTTGCAGCAAACAAGATCAAAGGGAAAGGTTTTGCTTTGAGACCTTATTCAGTGGAGAAAAAGTGTATTAATGGTATTGAATTCTTATGTAGCATTTTATTTGTTTATATCCAAATGCTCTGAGAAGAAAACCATTGTCTCTGTTTTACAGATTATAAAATGGTGATTATGACTACCTGTCAGTGTCATATTGAAGATTATGAAGTCAGGAACAGAACTGAGAGGAAACTCTAGATCTTTTTAACTCCATCTCAGGACAAGACAAAAGGTACCTATTTATATATTTTTAAGTGGCTATGTTAACTATCATATATGACTCTCACCAGAAATAAATTCAGTTATTTCTTGATCACATAGCAATCTTTTATGTTGTAAATTTTGATAGCATTAATTATATTGGTGCAATTAACTATGGGCAATTTTACTTAAGCAGTAAACCAGATTACAATTCCATTGAGTTTGATAGGAGTCTTTAGGGGAATGCTGGTATGGGGTCAAGTAAACCTCCTCCTCCTATTTTTGTTATTATTATAGTTGCTTTTTGTTTGGGTAGTGTCTGCAATGTTCTGGTCAATTTCCCAACATAAAAGAAGGCAATATTTCCTTCCCTAAGAGGTTACATGATAAAAAAACAGACAAAAAAATAAAGAGTAGAAAAGGTCAGAATAGAAACCATTAGTGTTTTAGCATCTTGTCACATTTAGTGAGTTTACTGAGTCACTGAGTAATCTCCCAGGACCCCAGGCTGGCCATAATCAACCTAAAGGACGGCTTATCCCATTTTTAATAACTTAACCTGTCTGTGTGCAGATGACTGTTGCCCATTCTTCAGAATGTAATCTTTTTTGCCCCAGCTGTTGATTTGGAAGGGCATCATAAAAACCGACTGTTTAAACAGAGTTTAGGTTTACAACTCCTACTGATGGGGAACCATTTTTATCTGCTGCTCTGCGCATAGAACTTCTATAATCTACACATACTGGGTGATTTTTTTTAATGTATGAATATGTGCTAATGTATTAAAAATACAAATCAGTGTACAGAGGTAAAGCTACACATACAAGCAACTGTTAATGATCCAGTTAATAACACTCCAAAAGAATAACACATTAAGAAGTCAAATATTACAGAGATTAGTAACGGGACAGATTGTCTAAGGCTTTTAAGTCCTCAGTTCAAATTGAGTTTAGGTCCGTATCAACCAAATGTTACTGTTTGACTGTTTTTCACAAGTCCTATAATAAAGACATTTGCTTGTCTTAATTCATATGCCTACGTCATGAAAATTATGACTGCAATAAAAATCCTGTTTTAGCAGACTTCATAGATGCTCTTATTTACTGTTGACTGCATATGGAAACTTGGAAACTCTTAGTAATTCTTTTAGGGGGATTCCGCCTGCAGATAGACCTCATCAGATGGGTTTCCATCCTTACAAGCACTATATTTAGATTTAAAAAATGTGTGTTTATAAAATGCAAGCATCAGAACGGGGCCAAAAATTACAGCGATTCCATTTGTGAGCTTGATGCTTTTTGGAAATTCAGAACTCAGCCAAATATTTTCATATTATTCATTAATTTCTTTTTACCTAGGGTGATGTTAGTTATCCATTATTCCATGTTTGTTCTCTAATGTAAGCATTAAACCTCTTCATAATGGTATAAATTAATGAGAACAACCTATTTTTTCCACATTATTCTATTGCTGTATCTTTAGCTGCCACAGAAGATACACTTTTTCTGTTACAACACACATTAGATGATAGATAAAACCAGAGGCAGCAAGAAATAAACATCAGAAAGGAACAGTATGCTTATTATCACCATACCGCACAGATAAAATCTAACAAACATGTAAGGCTGGAAAAGGAGAAAGAAGATCTTCCTAATTGCTTTACAAGCAGGGGTAGCAAAAAATACTTGATAAAAAAATACAAATTAAAAACTCCAATGCCAGTTTAAAGATGCATAAAAATTTAAAACAATCAAGTAAGAAAAATAATAAAAAAAAAAAAAAAAAGAAAAGGAAAATGACATTTTAATGATGATTTTTTTCCTTGGATTATGTTTCTCATGGGAGCTAACTATTTGTAGATTTGAAATACATTTCTCAAAATGAGTGTTGTGCTGTAATTTGTTTCATTTTAACTGTTCATTTCTTGTACATTAGGATCTGTATAGACTAGGGGGTTTTCTAAACCGGAATAAAAATTGTTCTTTTAAAATACTGTATTTGCCTGTAACAAACTGCCAGGTTTTTTGTACTATCATCTTACTTCTTGCTCAATTATTAATAATGATTTTTTTTTCAACTCTATTTTTGTCTAGCACTGGGGTGTCACAAACAATTTATGCGAGGGTTAACTGTAGTTTGTCACTGAAAGGGGTGTTTTCAGCTCTTTCAGTGTTAGTTTTCAGTAGGATCAGTGAGCTGATCTTGTTTATCCTTTGGCTGTATGATCTGTAGAGCCCACACAAGGGAAGTGGTGGGAACACGCAGCTGGAGATAAAAGGAAGTTGGATTGCCCTGTTCAGGAGCAGTGCAGTCTTAGATCAGCTTAAATTGACTGTGAAATCTCACTTTTAGTAGAGGGGGAAATTTGCTGATTTACAGAGCAAGAACATTTGCAGTAATGTCTGATTTCTGTCTTACATGGGTTTAAATTTACAGTAACTTTATGGAAAAAGAGTAGACAAATATAGTAGGGAAGTGCTAGGAATATTTTTCAAATTAGGAAAATTGTTATACCCATCAAAAGAAACAAGTTAATTTGCTCAGTAATATATAAAACAGCTTTTTGATTCCTTTCATTTCAGCTTTTACAGGCTCAGGCTTCCTGTTTGTGCCCAGGCTCTGATGGGGCTGTGGGATCTGCCCAGGCTGACTTCTCCCTTAATCCATTTACTTAAAAAAATCAAAAAACAAACATGGAAATGTGTTCAGCAGCTTTCCCAGTGCCAGTCTGTAGGTCTATCAAAACGGATCTTCTCATGATGATTATGTCTGTCCTCTGCTGAGTCCTCTTTGCCATAGAAATTTGTTGTTGGAGGTGAAGAATTACTGTATTATTTTTTTTCAGTAGATAGGTCTTACTGTCAGAGCACTGGGGGGTGTGTGTCTGTGTGTGTACTAATAGCCCTTAATGGCCTTTACCAGCCTCCATGGGACCTTCCCCACCCCACCCATGACACAGGACCCCACTTCAGCCCCCCCAGGGCCACCAGTCCTTGCATGGGTGATGCCATAAGGTGCCTGCCTCCAGTCCCACCACAGCCCTGCCCTGCCCAGCCATGGCCACCGCGGAGCCAGGTCCACTCCTGGGCTGATCGGGGGCTTTGAGCAACCTGGTCCAGTGGGAAGTGTCCCTGTCATGGCAGAGGGGTTGCAACTTGATGATCTTTAAGGTCCTTTCCAACTCTAACCATTCCATGATTCTATGATGCCCCAGTCTGACCTCAGTCCTTGCCTCCACCACACATTTTCCTGGTGCTCTGGGATGTCCCCCAGCCTGTCCCACTCTCTCCTGGGGATGGTGAGACACGCCCTGGCTGGTGATTTTAAGTAGTTTTAACTGTTGTAAAGCAAGCGGCAGCTTGAGCTATTCAACTGTATCGTAAATCAATATCGATCACAGAAAAAAATAGATATTCTGCTGGCTGTCTCTTGGTTTTTAATTTTGCCATCTGACGCTTCTTCTGGGGAGATGTGTTTTCATACTAATTTTGTATGAAACTAAATGTATATTTACTACCTATATTAAATGTGCCCCAAATTACCATTGACCAATCAATAAATATCTGATACAACTGCTTCTAGCAGAAAATAAATTAAATTGATAAGTGGGCAATCTCTGTGGTCAGTAAAGTTTAATATTTAATGAAATTATTGAAATATTCTTACTGTGGTATTGGTTTCCTTATGAAAAGTTACTGTTGGAAGCATAATTTATGCTATTTTGATTGGGTTTCTCTTTACACTCAAAATATTTTTGTACACTTTATTGTAGAAAAGATTTTGCACAACATTGATATTTCACATAGATGTCTAGCTTGAGTAGTCTGAGATTTCTTTTTGTTGTTAAATGGGGGAAAATCCTTTGTCTGTCACTCATCTTCGAAACAGAAGCAGCACTTGAGTGAGAGCTTCCCTGTCACCTTCTCGTGCCTCCTTTTGTTTATCTGACACTGTTGTGAGACATTTGGAACCCTCCAGCTCAATATAAAACATTTGCTTGGCAGGTTGGGCCTCCTCTTCCTTTGATGGGTACAGCACATGTGAAGGAGAGTTGTTGGACACATCTGATCTTGTCCTATATTCCTGGGGGGCTTAGCTCTTCTGATTTAACAACTTATGAAAATTCTTCTCCCTGTCCTTGAAAAAGAGCAGCTCCAAACTCTGTTTACTGAAAGCATTTCAGTCTCAAATCAGAGCAAAATAACATACTGCTGCTGTTGTCTAAGCATTGCTCTTAAATACTTACTACTTCACATTTCTGCTCATTCTCTCTGTTTTCTGAGTGGCCTTCGCTGGGATTTGAAGCCAGCTGTGAAGTGTGCTTTGTGCTGTACCTATGCCCAGGAATAGTCCATTCCATTTCAGATACAACAGCAGAAGCAAGACCTCTGCTGTTCTCTGTTAAAGTTAACAAAGATTGTTTTTTGAATGTTTATACAATTTCATTATGGGGAAGGATACAGAGAGAAATAAAATAAGGAAGAATATTTGAGGTCAAAAACTTCAAAAAATTCAGTGGTGCATATATGTAGTTGGATGTTTATTCATTTTATGTAAGGGAAAAAGTTGGACGAAGCTGCTCAATTCATTAAAAATCCCACCAGATTTTACTTTCATCATGATTTATACAGATGCACACCTAAAACTTCCACTGTTGTTGTTCAGTGCATGGAAAAGTACCTATTCCCATTATTTTGAGCAGGCAAATCTGTAGCTGGCCTCTTGTAAATCACTTTTTACTATTATAGAGATTTACTTTTTGCCTGAGAGTATTCTTCAAGCTGTGAACTGCAAGCAGCATTTCTTCAAGCAGCTGAACTGCTGTGATTCTAGTTCATGGAGAGCAGCATTTTGAGAGACTGGGGCACACATCAGTAAAATGCACTAAGAGCTTGTTTGCACATCTGCTAGTTATTGAATTGCTCCATTTGGTCAAGTAATGGACGGGTGTGTTTTTATAGTTTGAAGATGCTGGGTTCAAATCATGCTGGTTCGTGGAAAAAAAAACGTGATTTTCCTTAAGAATCAAAAAAAGGGGCTGTCTACCCTGTTAGCACATTCTGCATGGGAAGTGCCCTGTATTAAAGGGCTGAAGCTTTTTTACAGGAGTTTGCAGACACCAGGACACAGGTGTTGAGTTGGGAAGACCTCAGAACGAATCTTCTGAGCTTAAAATGTGAAATTTCTTGCCACTGAGTGACCCAAGGCTTGTAGTGAGAAGTGGCTGCAGGTGGCCTGACAGAGTTGTCTGCTGCACCCTCTGACTCGAAATCTGAACTTGCTGTTGGGATGGGATTTGTTTCGGTAATTCGTACACTAGAGATAGCAGACTAATCTTAATTGCTTTTTTGAAACATCACAAAAGCCGACAGCCAGCAATGGTCTAAAGTAAATGTATGTAAATACATGTGCATGTATATGGATAAATAACAAACCATACTGTATGTGCATGCTTGAGGATAGATAATAAATCTCACTATATGATGTAACTATCTGTATGCGGTATCTTAGTGTGTATGTATACGTGCAAAAGCCTGCCCTTAACTATACAATAATGCTGAATTATGTCTAAGACATCCTGCTCGTGTATGAGAGGAAATAAAACATTTATATTCATACAGAGTACTATATGCAATGACCGCAAACCTCTAAAACAACTTTAATAACAGATCTAGAATCTGCTATCTGTGTACCTATCAGTACTGAACCAAGGCTCTTTGCGGTGTAATGTCGATACCTTTAACTTGAGTTATATGTCCTATGCACTCAGTGCAAACAGATCTCTAGAATCACAAAATCAAGATTACATTAGAAAATACTGAACATACTGGAATAGAATTCCTAATTTATCTACGAAAAAGAGCTTTGTTGTTGTTGTTATTCTCCTGAAGTGATGTTTAGTAACCTATCATCACAATTAAACACAGAGAATAATAATTCTTTTCCCTTCCTAAACACTTCTAACCTCTTTATGTCAAACCAGGTAAGGTACAAAACATTCTGTACTAATTCTCACTGATCTAATATGGGACCCAGATAAGGCATATTTGACTGATTCTGTAAACCTTCACTCTGAAGAGGAAAGATGAGTCTGAGGAGAAGAATGAGCCAATTGAAATTGCAAATTCAGGAAACAGTATTGCAACTTAAATTACTTGAGTGAGGAAACAAATTGAAGCTGTGTCACAATTTAGCTTGCAAAATGTAAAAACATCAAAAATAAGTAAAAATAAACCTGTAATTAAATCCATGTATCCATTTTGACTATTCTTTTCATCCCCCCCCTCAAGATTGTAGACTTTTTTACTGTAAGTGGAATTGTGTAGAAGACAGGTTTAACACACTGTAAATATATCAGAAAAGTTTTACAGAAACCATAGAAACTCTACTAATTACATGTATTGAAGAATACAAATCTAGCATTTAATTGGGATAAACTAAGTTGCACTGAATCCTTTACTGAGATATGTTCCAGCATATTCATTTACCTTAATACTGTGCAACAGATGTGGCGATAGCCACTAAATTCTGTCCTAGATCTTAAATTTCTTTCACATTTTAAGCTCAGCTTGAATACTTGGAGCTTTAAAATGATTGCTAGTCTTTCAATATCCAACTTAAGAATACCAAGTTTCGTTTTCAGAGATATTGACACCTGTATTTTCCCTACAGATCAATGTACATGCAGGTACAAGTTTATCTCCCACTTTAAATTGGCTCACGACTGCCTTGTGTTTCTCCACCATGCCATTGCATCACAGGACACTGCGGTTCAGTAGCTGTTCTAGCAAAATTAATAGTAAATAGTGGCAGTAAAATTGCCTTTGAGGAATAGGTCCATCATTTTAAGATTAGTATGCAAAGTTTCAGAATGCAAAATGCTAGATTATCTTCAAAGCGCAGATCTTATCCTAGGGGCCTCTTAATTTTTCATTTCCAAAATATTGATGACAAAGGGAATTTCAGTTACTATTATTGTAGTTTTTGTGTTTCCTTGACGTGATTTGACATCTATTGTGAATAAAATTGTTAATAATGATGGTGGCATGTGATAACGGCCTCTGTGTAATCCAGAAAGCTTTTGGAAAACTCTTGGATTCATGTGGTTTGCAGTAGTGGTAGCTGTCAGGTGAATTAACAGTACTTTTCTAGGCTTTCAAATGTTAAAACCTTTTTGTTTGTTTGTTTTTGGTTTTGGTTTGGTTTGGTTTTTTTATATGCAGAAATTGCCAAAACTAAGATTTAAAGAGGTATTCAATAAAAAGGAAACTTTTTAAAAATTCCTGCATTTTATTTCAGTTTTTCCTGTTTCAGTTTTCCCTTTCTCTTACGTTGCAATTTAAAAGAGTTTCTCCACATGCTTAAATCGAAATTAATTCAACGAGACATATTGTGTGTGTATGTGCTGAAGCCCCCTTGGCTTCAGTAGGTCATTAGTACATGTACAAGCTGAGCACTGACTTGGTTCAGAATTTTCGAAAGATTGCCATTCTTGTAATAGGGTATAACATGGTTTTGAGATTCATTGCAATAAAGGCAGCAAAGGACTAAACAGAAGAAGTTGGAAAACGAAAAGGCAAACAAGATGAAAAAGGAACTTGAGAAAAAAAGTCGTCTGAGCAAGATTTGTGGAAAATACCAAAGTTGTTTATGTGGTAAAATAAAGTATTAGATCAGCTGTGATCTGTTGCGGATGTGTGACAACAAAAATCTTACCTTCTCAGAAAATGTTGTGTCTGCAGACTATAGTGCCTTCAGTTCTGCAGAGAAAAAGTATTTTATATAGGATATATAGGGTGCAGTTGATGTTGACCCTTTTTTCTCTACAGACATAATGAGGATAGTAGTTATTCTTGGAGAGAGGCAGGCAGAAATTAGCTTTCAAGGCTATGGGACAGATCCTAGCAAATGGAAGTTGGTTACAGAACGCAAGGATGCAGAGGGGTCATAAAATTAAGTTGGAATACGAAGCTGGTGATTAGACAGATTACCTTGGATGGAGCCTAGGGATGAATTATATTCCCAGAGAAATTAAATGTAGATTAAATTAAATTAAAAACTTCCATTGTTTCCTGAAGAGTGGGATTAGGAAAATTTGAGTGTAACTACTGCAACACTGGGGCAGAATCAAGCTCCTGCTTTTAGGGATCTCTGTAGATCTAGATCACGGCTCTGGCAACCACCAGCTGCTCCGATGTAAATCTCTCAGGACTCCATTTGCTTCAGCAGCATTATTCCTGATTTGCAGAGCTAGCACCCCCGTTAGCTGCTAGGCTTTCTTCTGTACTGGCTTATTCTGTCTCTAAAATGAAAACTTCCCTCAGCTGTAGGCAAATATACTTGTCTATATACAGTTTGTGTAGAAACGGGGTCCCCAGAAGGTAACAGCGACAGACCAAGTATAGCTGCTGGGGAAATCGTTGGGGAGCTCTGATGCAAACAGGATGCGATATGTTGCTGGATGCATTCTGTAAAGACTTGCTCTGAGTCCGTGGAAGACTCTAGAACTCAAACGTGCCGAAAAGCAGGTCCCTAGAGAAGTGAAAACTGAGTGTCAGAGGATGACAAAAAAAAGTGGCTGCCAGAGCAGGGACTCCAGCAGTGTCCTGGGAGCTGAGAGGGAACTAAAATCAAAGTTTAGGAAACCAAAGAATAAAGAGAAACAAAGCTCAGGGCTTCTGAATAGACTAGTTAACAGAACCTTGGGGAGTTAGGCATGCTGTTAGAGCTGGTGTTCAGTTTATAGTGTACATATAATGTTTATGAAAATGTATGCGGATGGATTAGCTCTTTGGAATGCTGTTGGTAATTTATCAACAATTCCTTGCTCTGTTTTTCTGTAAACATTTATATTATCGGTTCTTTTATATTTTATGCCTCACAATGACATTTGGCTTTGCCAAATGTATCTCAGAGGAACTTTATTATTTTTGTATTGTTTGTGGTATGAGCATGAACTTTGACTTCCTGCCTTCCAATTTAGTTTGGTGTCTAGCTTTTTGCTGTCTGGGTCACTCATGTTACAGCTGGAGCTTCCTGTTTTCAAACCCATATCAGCCAACCATGTAAACCTGAGGGTCAGCTCGTTCAGAAATGATGCATGATTCCAGTCACTTGTTTGCTGAAATAAATTAGATTTACGTAATGAAAGCTGTCAGGTGCTGTATCAATCTTCTGCACTAGTCAAAGTACTTCCTTATTTACAATTCTTGTTTCTTGATGCGCAACCCAGCCGCTTAAAAATACTTAGATCGTTTCACTTAGAGGACAACTGAAAACTTCTTTCAGACAAAACTGAAAAAAAAATTTGTGAGCCTGATACAAAAAGTGTTTAATAATGGCAGTTTAATTTGGAGGCAAAGGGTATTCTGTGTGTAAAGTCTTGGGTGAAATAGTAACCATTTGGGTCTAATCGCATACTCCGTACCTGCAAGTGAGGATGTCCATCTGTGTGTGTGTATTACCCTCTCCACCTGGAAGAGGAAGGGAGAGTGGAGGGACATCCCTGGGTCCACACTATCCTGAAATCTAGGGCTGCCAAGAGCGATTATATTAGGATATAGGAAATGCTGTGCCCTGCCTCTAAAAATAAATTCTGTAGTATCTGTAAGTTTGACTCTGATGGGTCAGTGTGAGCTCCCCAGCTCCATTTCAGCGAGAGTGGAAACGCCAGGGCAGGTGGCGTTTTAGAGAAAGGGTCCCCACAGGGGGCTCGTCTGGAGATGTTTTCACTTTCTGCTGTTCTGAGGGTTCTGGAAGGCAAGGCACTTTGCCTCTTTGTTGGCTGAGAGTGCTAGGTTTTCTCAAAGTAGCTTTCTGATGCTATTATTTCTAAAATAGCATTGCCAACTGCGAGTGTAAGCGTCTCCTCCCTTGCCCGTAAGTCAGCCTTCAAAGCATCGTGAGATTTGCTGAAATCATGAGAATTTGAAGCTGCCATACTCACGAAGTTCTTTTTGTTTGACTTCTTGTTTTTGCATCTTCAGGATACACCCAAGTCACATGGGCAAGCTTTCCTCCCAAAAGGTCACATGCTGACCCAGAATTACATCAGCTGAGGCCTGAAGAAAAACATGAGGATACGTTGGGTGCAATAAAATCCTGAGAATTAGCAACAGTACAGTAGCTGGAGTGCAATCAAAACTGGCTTGCTCTTCCTTTCCTGATTCGGCATGAGTTCTGAATAACTTTTGTTAAATCTGAAGACTGTTTATTCTGCAGCAAAAGAAAGTACATATTCATCTCCTTTGTGTTGCTTCATTAATTAGCTCCCCAGAAGAGATGATTACTAATTTAAATCAAAAAAGCATTTGGAACAATGAGATGTCGCTTTTATTTACAATTAAGGAACCTTTGCAGAGTTCTAACAATGTAAAAGGGTCGCTAAGTGCATTGAAGTTACATTTAAGCTACAACGATGTAAGAAGAATAATTTCCACTGAATTTTCTTTCTGTTTAGGGTTTCCGATCACAGCTAAGCAGCTGTTTGTTTGGCCAACTATCTAGCCTCAGCAAAATGGGTATTCCTGCTTCACATCTGAGATATTCATGGCCAATAAAAAGTATCTCCTAGTCAGTGTACTTGGCTCTCTTGTGTTTTTAAAAAAATAATTGATCTGATAGATAACTATTATGTGAGTTTCAGCTTAGACAAATTCAGATTGTTAAAGCAAATGTTGCACTCAGAGTGTGAATAGTACTAGTGGAAATAACTGGGTCACAGATGACCATGAAGGGAATCAGAAAATTAATGTTTTCTTTTACTTCATATTAATTTCATATAATTGAGAGCTTCGTGCATCTTGGAATTGGCCACTGTCACCTCAAATCTGAATTTTATATTTTTATATTCATAACTCTTAAATTCCAACAGCTTTCCTAACAGTTCGTTTGCTTGAACTTATGAGAAATTATAACGTTGAAATGTATCTTGTAACTTTTAAAAGAGAGTGCCTTGGTGGCAGGTGAGAATCCTCCATGAGTGGAAGTGGTGGTGGGTTGTTCTAGAGAGCCTCAGGTACTACCCTTATCCCTGGAGGCCCTTCCCACCCTGGGCCTGGTGGCCCAGGTGCACTGTGTCTGTTAGGCAAAGCTCATTTTCCCTCTCAGCATGATCCCTGGGAAAAAGAGTGCACACCGTGAATTCATCTGTCCAGCTTTTAATACGCAAACATATAGGTATATCCATACACACCCACATACACAAACACAAGGAGAGATGCAGACACACATAGGTATGCACAGGGATCTTTCTTTGTGTTAGCGAAAACGAAGTCAGGGAAGTGCAACATAAACATGGAGAAGACAGCACATTTTCCTTCTTGAGGGAAGTAATTCTGGGGGCCTGTGTCAGCAATTCAGAATATTCTTACCCTAGTACAGATGAGTAAGTGTGATCTATGATCAAGTTCTGAGGTTTCTAAGCAATGAAATTGTCAACCACAGTCTTTACCCTAAAGGCGTATAAAATAATTTACACATCTTGCTAGAAAACTGGGGAGCACCGTATGATTCAAATAGATGATCTTGAACTTCATTCATCATTCTACTGGGTGTCAAGGTAGGACATGTTTAATACATGTGTAACAGTGTGTTTCAGAGAACTTGTGTTGCTGCATTTTGAATTGGTAGCAGTTCCTGAGGGTCAGCACCATCATACTCAATATGTACTGCATTGTTATAATCTAGTTGGTAGGTGACAAAAAGCAGCCTCTTGGGTCTGATCCTGGAGGACGATCACATCGGGTGTATCTATATTTAGTGCACTGGAGGCGTTCTTTTTAGCTGTGGGTTCTCTGTGTCTGTATTTGAGTGGTGCAGTCTGGAGCCTCTGCGCTACCCGTGTGCAGGAAGCTGTTTCACAGCTGATGGAGACCAAGGTTAAGTTGCACACCAAGCACCAGGCGGAGAGCAATGCTTACAATATGGATGCAAGGAACCTCCTCAAGAGGAAGGTGCATCTTCTCTGAGGATAGTCCCCCACCGGTTTGCTTTTTGCATGTGGGATTTTGTTAGTACCGGGAACATCATGTTGGTGATAGGATTGATGAATTCAGGGCTGACTACAGTCCAGCTTATAGGTAGGTACCAAGGTGTTCCTAGGTCTTTGCCTTTGGACAGCTTTTTAAGAATTTACTAAATGCTTGTCAGGATCAAAGGTGAGGGTCTGACAGAGTCAAGGTGACAGGAGCTAGACTGGCCAAAACATCTGTCTATTTTTAGTGGATTGGACTTGGTGAGACTTACATTCTGTTATGGATACACATAACTATTGTATCCCATAACAGAAATCATTGTTCTTAGATGGGAAAGTCTGTGACCTCTCCATGATCACCTGGCACTATTGCTAAGACATTAAATAGCGATAGAGGTGTGACCACTATAGCATTCAAATGGTTACAGAAGCTGACACCAATGATGAACAAAGAAATCAGGCGTCCTTCATCTATTCTGTTGTAACATATATATTTTCCTTTAAAGAAGCATTTCTTTAAAGTAGCATTTGTACTAGGAATAATGTTTTATTTAAATGAACACTGTAATTGATTGACATAATGTATACCTTAGTTCTGTAGACTGCTGCAGAAATTGCATTGATGGTAAAGTAGCATTGGATTCCCTATCTTCCTCTTATTTCAGTACTGTAGTGGTCTCCCATGCAAGTTAATTTTCAGCCCTTGCCTAATTAAAGCTCAGATTTATTAACTCAGACAAGATGTTCAAGAAACTGGGACCTTCAAGCTGCAGTGATAATTTCCTAATGCTCCCACTGTACTACAGTAGAAACTACATATACTTTTAATTTTCCCTTCAGGAATCCTCAGTAACTTGTATGAGCTCTCTAACTCTGCCATGAAGTTTCATTTCTATCTGTGGTGATTATTTGAAACATTGAGTCTTGCTTGTAATTCAGCTAGTTTAGCCTTCTCCTATGTTGTGATTTTACCTAATAGTGATGCAACTTCTCCAGGTACCGAATGAATAAAAGCGTGAGATCCAGTGGCTGCAGGAAATGGTCTGTGGTTAAATATTTTGTTTGTTTCTGTCTTCAGAGATTACATGTGATAATAAAGATTTTTAAAAACCCTTTCCTTGTTTCTTGGGTAACCACAAGAAAGAAAAGGGACAGATATTTGAAGGGGGTGAGAAATGAAAAGAGCAGTACTAGGTAGCACCCAGTTCTGGATATTGATTTAACCCCACTTTAAATCCAGGACTTGACTACAGAAAGCCTGTTGCCAGCTGAATTTCTACTTAAGACAGATTCTCTACAAACTTCCTCATATTCAGTTCATGTGAGGAGGGAAAACAGCTGGAAGTCGTGCGGTTTACTGAGTAGACAAGTCCCGTGTGCTGGAGCCAGGGAGTATCCTGGATTTAATCTGGGCTCAAGATTCTGACTCATTACGTGACCCCGAGCAAATCATTTGACCTTCTTGATCTTCTGCCAGCTCAGACGGAAAATTAGGTAAAAAGCAAAGACTGCAGTGGAAATTTGGTTCTGTGACTGCACTGGATAGATGAAATGAAATGAGTAAACGTACAGGTGTTTCCCTGCACTTACGCTATTGATACCAATGGGAGCCGTAGCAGGATTTAAACAAAAGACAGAAAACAGCAAATGTTTGCCTTTTTTCTGGCTGAACATAGTCCTTCATAATATATAGCTTCACTGCAAGCAACCCATTACAAATATGTTAAAATAAAGCAGTTCAACGTGCTGTGATTGCTAAGGTGCCATCCACGAGGAACGTGATGGATTGTGATAGTCACAATCATTTATTTCTGCTCTTATTTTTCTCCTTGGTCCTTGGCTTTGGCACAGCATTTGATAGCAGTCACTTCCACTTGTCCTGCCTTGAACAGAAGGGCCCTAGAAGTTCATAAACCACTATGGAAGGTTCTACACAATGGGTACAATGGGTTCTCACTGTCAGAATCACAGGGTCTTATTCCTACTTCTGCCACTATCTCACACTGGGCCTCTGTTTTTACCTTACCTATCTATAAAATGCTTGCAATATGACATTCTCTAATATATTGAAATTAGCACTACTCGAAAATCCTAACATCAAATACCCAATTAAAACCCCCAAAGTTTATTTTTGTTTTTAAAAAAATTTAGTTACCTGTGAAAGTGTGATGAAAGCAATGGCTGTGATAATGTTCAGGTTGGGTTTTTAGTGCCTTCAGGAGAGAATATCAAATAAAGACACGATACAATTAAAAAGAGAAGGGAATAAAGTATGTGGTATAGCCGGAGCAGGAACTGAAAACAGATAAAAAGAAAAGTTTTAGGTTATATTCCTTCTCCACCCACATTCCCAAAGCTCCTTTAAAAATTGACATTCTGGAAAAAATTGTTACCATTCTGGTTACATCACAGGCCACTTGATCAAGCTTGTTATGATGTCACCACAGCCACAAAATTATTGCAAGTCTTATTGCATTGTTTTTATAATTTTTCATTATGTGTAATTGCTACACTGAAAGCTGTAAACACCAACTGCAAGTTTGTTTGACCTTCTACTGAGAATTCAAGAGCGACTGACTTAGTCCCAGTCGTAGTTTTATTGCATTGTTTTATTTTTATTACCATGCTATGGAAAACATGTTCATATTACTGAAATCCATCTGAGAGAGATCTTATTACCTGAAAAAATGGGGTTTTTTGATCTTTGTACATCAAAGGTAATCCTTTTCAAGTCTACAATTGGTTTAGGGCCAGCCACGTGAATGCCACTTTTATACTTGTTGTCTAAGAATGGCTATGTTAGAACCCCCCGTCTTCCTCAGTGCCTTTTAGTTTCCATGAGTTTTGGTTTTCTCTTTAAAAATGTATAACTATATATGAATTATATTTATTTTTCACCAGTGCAAAGCAGACACCAGCCATCAATGCCTTAAAGCATTAACTGGGAGTAAGGAAATTTTATTTGCGTTGTTGTTAAGTCTGGGACGTTTTCCCTACTTAGCATTAAAGAATTATTTTCTCGTTAATTTTTTCAAGTTAGAATGTGAGCCTGAAATTATTTTGAGTTTTTTGGACATCTGTTGTTGTCTCTGGTGGACTTCAGCCTGATGCAAAATACCTACAGTATATAGGCGAGATAAAATCTGAACCTCGAACTAAATCCTATCCTGCATGAACTCCTGTCTTTGACATAGAAGTAAAACTTTCGTCTGAGCATCTGAGAGGAGTGTTTGAAAACAGGGCTGAGATCCGAATTTCATGGCCTGATCCTGTCTTGCTGATTTAAATTGTCCTATAGTTACACTGAAGTTATTTTGATGAGGGCAGTAAAGGAAACTGTTTCTGATTCAGTCTGATTCATCATGCCCAGACTTCTTTCTCATGACTGATTAAACAAACACCATTTATTGTGTGTGCTGGTTACTATGGTAACCAGAAACACTGAACATCAATGAAACTGATTAGAAATTGTGATTCTTTATATTCAGAAACATATCTTTTGTGTGGAGACTTTCTTATAAGTTTGGATTCATGAGTTAGCTTTGGGAAAGCAATCTCTAAATTTGCTCCCACAAATATCTATGGACATAGGTGCACACGAGTAAATTGTATGTGCAAATTAGCATTTTCTGAAGAAGCAAACAAAGGCAAATCATTTGTTTAAGATGGGGATCTGGGAAGCCTGAGTTCTTTCCCAGATTCAAACACAAACATCTCATTTGGCCTTGGACCTTGTCACATAAAGGATTTTTTTTAAAAGGCCCATACTTTTGGGCACTTCTGCTTTCAAGCACAGTAAGTACCTTAAGCCTGGGTTGTTTTTTCAGATATTGTGTATATCTGTAATTTTAGTTGTCATCTGTGAGAAACTTCAGTTGTTTCCCACTCTAAAAATCATGTCTTAATGCAAGGCAATATAGCATAAATACTTTGTTTTCATGTAATAGCCCACTGTGCAGAACATTTTTTCACTTCTCTTTTCTGGACCATTGATGAGTTTTTCTTAGAATAAGAAGGAAGATGTTGTTTTCTTCCACCAATACGTTCCAATTGATAGGTTTGTTTAATGATGGCTTTTTCAAACGAGTTACATATGAACTAATCAGATCATTTTCATTTATGAATGATTATACATAATGGATGTCATTTTACATGAACATTATAGCAGGAGGAATCTAACTTCAAAAATGAATCTGGCTTGGCCTGAATCTATCGTGTGGAAAAGAGAAGCAGCTTTGATCTTGCCTCATGTAACAGTGTTCACTGAATTTTACTATTCCTGTAAGTGAACCTGCTTAGGCCTTGGAAGAGGATGCTAAATGTATGGAGAAGTTGTCTTTGCGCTTATTCTTTTACCTGTGAAAGGATATCTCCCTCTTTGTTGTCCATCTCTGGAGTGAGATTCCATTCTTTTCCCCTCTGTTTACATGGATGCTGCAGGGACAGGCATTAGCTCCTGATGTCTTAGCCCTCATAAACTCCTAACAGACAAGTTCGGAGAAATTAAATATGGACATAGTCTGGCTAGACAGTGATGGAGAGAAGCTTGACATTGCCAGTGTCTGAAACATTAATGTGGTGGGTTCAGTATGAGGTATCTGAGATTATTTTTTTTTCCCCCACAAGGAGACCTGAAATGAGCTAGCATGAAGAATGAATTTACCAATTCCCTATAGAATGTATTTGTCCTGGCCATGGGAAGGTCACTGGTAGGGCAGTGTAGGTAGGATTAGAGATAGAGACTTGGCTTGATGATTTATTTTTAGTTTGAAACTAATATCAGTTTTCTGTTATAGTGCTCAGTTGCAGTCCATGACAGATGGGAAGAATCCACAGCCATTTGAACTGCTTATAATATTTCAGCATTACCAATGAAACCTTGTAGTTAATTGTGTCTTATTTTAGAGAGAAGTGATTAATACAAAAAAATAACATAAATCAAATCTTCTTTCTTCTCTCTCTCCCCACTTTTCTCTCTTTCCCTCTTTCTCTCTCTTCCACCTTCTTTTCTTCTTTGGAAGGGCTCCAAGAGATACATTAGGAAATCTAATGCCAAATGCCAACAAAGACTGCACTATTATCAGGATAAGACTTTTAAATATTTTTTTCTTAGAACATAAAAAGGGCATACAAAGTGAAGATTTTTCTTCTATTTTACTGAATTACAGATAAAATGCTGAATGCCTGGTCATGTCGATCAGACATTAAGCTTTTTGAAAGATTTCCACTTGACTTTAATAATTGTGTAACAGCTTTTTATCCAAAGCTTTGTTTAAAATAAAACTTGGGAGTTTGACATACAGACATGTTTGTTCCAATCAATTTGTAATAGAAGTGTTTTGGACTCCTTAACTGCATATATATCCATGAACTTTAAAAGGTGCTGAAGGATTGCTAAACACACAATGAGACTCAAGGAAGTGATTTTATTCTCTTCTATTTGAGAAAATTATCCAAAATATGGCAGAGGAGCTGATAGTAGAATTCAGGACTCCTTACTCCGTTCAGCACCATAACTGTGGAAGATACTGCTTCATTATTCCTGTACTCCATGGGAGTATTGACTTCAGCAAAAACTCTTGCAAGACTAAACTTGTATTTGCCAACATTCCTTTGCTATTGGTACTTATGAATTAATAAAAGCAGTAACAAGTTACAGACTATTTTTTATCATTGTCTCTACTGTTAATCTCTCCCAGAAGATGATGAAGGCTGGAAGGCCTGCCAGAAAACAGCCTAGAACTTGTTTGACTGTCCAGGAATTAGTACCCTAAATAGGAAAAATTCCTTTATTTCTCTAATAAACATAAACTGCAGTGTGGTGAATGAGATACTACATGACAATGCCAAAATGCAAAAAGTGTCCAGGGAGGTGGGTTCAAGTCTCAGTTATGGAATAGGCATTTTTATGGCCTTCTTGGATGTGAAGCTACATCATATCCCACCAGTTGAAAGATTAGGTAGGAAAAAATTCTGTAGGAAAATTGCTTAATTTTGGTGTACCAGCAGCAATAATCATACAAGAATGAAAGCGGGATGACACCTTCAAACTCTGCCTAAAGTTGCTGTCTCTTTTGTGGAACTACTTAGCAGACTGGCTAAGATTGTAAGACTTAATTAGTGTATGGTAGGCATGGATGAAAACCTGAGACATGATTCTTAGGAACAAGAGATGGGTGAATAGCCAAGTGACAGCAGGAATCCTGAAATTCACTGAAAATAGAGGGATTTAATGGTGCCACTAATGTGCCTAACTTCTGCTAATGCCACTAATAGTTTCTCTCTAGGTCAATTATTCTATCTGTGGCTTTCTCCACTGTAGTGTACTGAGCTTAGGCTACCATATTCATTTTCTGGTGTTGGTGGGAATAGACTCAGTTGACTGCACTGATGGGTATGAGGTATTACTTCCAAAGATATAGGGGAGAGATTTATCTTGGAAAAAAAAAATTGCCCATTTCATATAAAAATCTTCCTCTGCCAAAGGGTTATATAAGCTCCAAAGCTAATCAGTACTGCAAAACAAGTGGTCTTGAGTAGACAGCAATTAAGGAATTAGGGGGGTTCTCTAAAAGGGAAAGTCCTTTGCAGTAAAATAGGTGCCATGAAAGTGACAAAGTGATTATGTGGCTTCTTTGGTGTTGAAAGGAAATGCTAGTCAAACTGGCTCCAAGGCCCAGCAGGTGGGTTCCCCACCTGAATGGTCCCTGGAACATGTGGCTGCACCTCAGAACAAAAGGAACTGAACGTAAACAGTTTTGGATGGGCTCACAGACAGAGACTGAGCCATGAGGTAAAATCCTGAGAGAAAGAGACAAGACTTAAATTCCATTTTAAGGAGGAAGATGTTTTGGACTAGAAAGGAAAAAAGGAAAACTGAGAAAGTAGATTAAGGAAATTTGAAGATTCCCTGTCCACTGGCTGGTCATTTGACTCTTGAAAGAAACCGCTTCTCAAGATGGTGCAGACCGATGATCAATACAATGAGAATTCACTAGCAGAAACACAAGCCATTTTTGTGAATGCTAACCCACTTTTTCTCCTGTGCTCTGGGGACCTGTACAGGATGTAAGTCCGTCAGTGACAGAAGGGAAGGAACTTTCATAGAATCATAGAATCATATAATACCAGGTTGGAAGGGACCTCAAGGATTGTCTAGTCCAACCTTTCTTGGCAAAAAGGTTTAAAGAATGGGACAGAAAGAAGGTGTGTGATGGACTGTGGAACTATGTCCTTTCTGTCATAAATAAGCTCATCTAATTTATTTTGTCCTTTTCTGGTCATTTTTGTTCATGTTAATTTAGTTTTTCTCTTCTCGTTTTCTGTATTCTACCTAAAACAAAAAGTTATATCGGCCTGAATATCTGATCTGCTTGCTGTTGGATGTTGGAATTAGAGATGAACAAGAGCCCTACTCTATCATAAACTATAATGAATTATATTGGTTTTTATGCTCTGGTTTTGCCTACCTCGTTTGATTCCCTTTATATCTGCTTCTCTATTTCATACTTCTGTATTCTTTTCCAATTAGTTTTTGTTTCTCCCCCTTTTTTGCCACTCTCATTACAGTGGTGATTTCTGTGCAGTGGACAGCTGTCCGCCAGGAACTAGTTTCACCCCCCAGTTTACTTCCAAGTTGCCCGGTTGTAGTGACTTCCAATCACTAGTGACCTGGATCCCATTGATACCTTTGACCTGAGCTCAATACCTTTTCTGTAATGAGCTCTGATTAGCTGCTGACAGGGGCAGGGAGGAGAAACTACAAATCCTTCTATTGTGAAACAGAGACTGACCTTCCATTCACTGAAGTCAGTGATTCCCAGCAGATCAGGATTGGGTCCAAAGTCTTGAAAGAAGCTTAAGCTATGTAATTTTCATCTGTAGCAACAGAAATGGCATTCCTGGCTCTCTAAATTATAGCTTTCACAAGGCCAATGCTGCTGTTTATTCTCTCTTGCCATATGATCTTAGTTATGAATTCATCATGTTTGAGACCCTAAAATACGGAGTCAAACAATGCCACTTACGATGATCCAGAGTCCTCATCACCTTCCTTCTTTAGCTGTGGGCGGCTGGGCTTGCATACATCATCCTAACAGTATTTACCCAAAGCCATGAAAACTGCTGGAATTGTGCTTTGCCTCTGCTATACAAAGTACACTTTTTAATAGGCATGGGTCAAAAGCAAATTGACTTTTTAGAGGGAAACAGGCTGCTCCTCAAAAACTATTAGGGATTCTGTCATCTGGAATATCCCTATCCTGTTGACCTTATTTACAGATTTCATGAAAAATACAGCATCATAACATTGATGTATAGACCCTCTAGCATTCAATTTCTTTAAAGGATGCTTCCATATGAAATAAGGATGCTGGTCATGAATCCATGCATGCTGAAGCAATACTAATGAGACTAAGCACTGTGGAATATATTGCACACAAAGGCTTTTTTAAAATGTAGTCATACACTTTGGAAATAAAGCAATTTGGCATCTTACCATGGCTACAAATGAGGTAGTGTTATGGGAGGGGGAGATGGGTAATAAAAGTGACAGTTGTAGAGTATTATTGACAGCTTTTTTTTGTAATTGCAAACTGGGTCTGCCTTTATCCACATTGTCCAAGCTCTGGTCTTCTTTAGGAGTAAAACACAACCATAGGATGGTTACATTTCATTCAGCCCGTTGGAATAATACTTTATTATGAGTGATTAAAACATCTTTTATTATTATTTTTATGCTTTTTATTATGATAATCACGCTCACAACCATAATTCAAATGCTCCAAGGACCTTAAAATGCAAGTCGGCGAGATAGGCATGAGGCAGGTGTTATACAAGTTGAAGGAACAATTTGAGGGCAAAGAAAAAAAGCTGGATTTTTTTGAGAGGGAGAAAGTAGGTGGGCTCCATTAGAAGTCTGCACAGTGGAAAGTAAAGCAAAGAGCACTGGCAGGAGACAAATAAAGGAAGGTAATTTTAACAGCTATGGATGAGGACCAAAGCTGAAGTGTAGAGAAAGCGAGGGAGGCTAAAATAAATCAGTAGAAATAAAGGAAGTTCTTTCTGGCTACCCAGATGTCCCTGTTTTGGGTGGTTTGGATCTGATGTTTATCTGGCTGTTCTCTGGCCTCTGTCACATTGTGGACAGTGAGGGGAACTGCCTGCTGCTCACTGCCTGGTACAGTTCCAGGCTGGCATTGCTGGCCGAGGGCTGGCACCAGTTTGGCCCAGTGTGGGGAACTGCAGTGTTGTGCTGTCTGATGAGAGGCTCAGAAACAGCAGAAAGCAAAGACCCCTAATAGTGACTGCCTGCAGCAATCCAAATCGTGGGCAAAGATGAGAACCGTCCTAAGCTCAAGGAGTTGCAGTGGAATGTTTATGCCAAAGCATGAAGACAGGTATCAGAAATGTTCTTTAATTAGTATAAGGGTAGAGATTGTACTTGCATGGATTACTAGATGGGAGGCACAACTCACCTACTGAGATCTAGGAGGGAGTTACTGAGCAAAGGGGGACTCAAGAGATATGAAACACAGGGAAGGAGGACACAGACAAATGAAGGAACAGGGCTGAGCACCAGCAGTGGACGTCGGATGGAGCCTTCATTAATCAGCAGTCCCATTTACAGGGAAGAGATCAGAATTCTTTAAAGATTCAGTGTGAACTCTAAGGAAGATTCAAGAGAGGTGAAAACAATGAGTTTAGAAATGTGCGTAATCACGTGTTATTTTGTCTAGAACTGCAAAATGGCGATTGCTCTGGGGAGCCTGGGGGAGAGAATAGACTTGAAACAAACAGGCTTGGGATTCCTGGGCCTATTGCTGATAAGGGATGGTAAACTGGGAACCTGTGGTCCAAAAGATCAGCCAAACAACAGGCGTCTGCTGATGCTTAGGCAAATCTGAATGGACACTGGGGGAGCCGAGGGAGTGTCCAGTTAAGGGGGTTCTGCCAGGCTTGTGACTTCTCCATTTGTTTTTAGTGTCTCCATCTTCTCTCTTATTTAAACAAACTTAGCAAGAGAGCCTGGAAAGGTTGGAAGTGTTTATTCTGCTAATCTTTCCTGTAATTTCAGAGAATTCTGTACTTGTCTGGAATGCTCTAATGCTATTTGTGATCTTTGGGTCACAATACAATGGCAATCATGGTAAAATGATAGTATTTATGCATGTGAAGGTATGGTCATCTTTGGCATGTATGTATGTCATTAACAAAATGACAGCAAAATATTACGGGGATTATCTAATTATCTTTCAGAATATCTATTTTTTCTCTTTTAAGTGAAATGTAGGTGCTTTTTCACTTAAATTGGTATCAGTCTGTAAAAGCTACGGTATGTCTTGCAAAGAAAACAATTTATCAGTGTGACATGCTTCATCATATTTCAGCATTCAGATGCACAAGGGATCACATATATAAAGACATTCCAGAGTGCTTTCTAATAAAATAAAATAAAATAAAATAAAATAAAATAAAATAAAATAAAATAAAATACAGTTATGTTTATGTGATACAAAATTGTCTTCTGCCTGTGAGGATAAAGTTATCAGGAATAAAGGTCTTTAGACTGAAACAAGTATGTTTATTTAGCTTTCATAACCTCGACCGGCAGTGCCTTTTGTGTCTGGTGTAGAGAAATTTATAGCAAGTGTTACACACACTTTTAGCCTGCATTTTTTGTCTGATCAATAGATCAGAATTGAATGATAGTGGTAGCTTAGAGTCAGCAATTCAGTTTAATAGACAACTTATGAAATTAGGCACAAACTTACAGGCCTTTAAAACAATATTAAAAATCAATGTCATGTTTGGCAAACACTCAGCGTAGCTCTGTCAATATGGAGTGACACGCTGAGGTCAAGCAGTGGCAAATTCGGCTCTCAGGTGGTCATGTAATGAAAAAATAACGCCATTAAAATCGGTGGGGTGACTAACTTTACAACGATGCATAATGGGGCAGGATGTGACTTTTATGGGAAGAGTCTCTTCCCATTGGATTTGAAGAGTTAGGAGCCAGACGTAGGCTAGTGACATGAATAGAGTTTAGATTTTTTCTGACGGGTAGAAGCCTACCATTTTTGCTCACAAAAATGTCTAAGCAGCATATCTATATGTCAACACATATACATGGATTATATATGCTGATATATTGCATTAGTATGTAAGCAATCACTCTTCTAATAAATTATAAAAAATATGTTCTATACAACATCATTGCTTACTGAAAATTTGACACCTGATTCTCATTTGTCTTTTCCAAATTGTGTAAGACAATGCAAATCCTCACACATCAGGGTGCTCCGTGCAGCATAAATATGCTGTTTCAAAGAAAAGAAACAAATCCTGGGACAAATCTCTGTCTTCTGTATGCATTGTGCTGACGTGTAATGGTTGGCGTATTTTAAGCAGGTAAAATTAACTTCGAGTCATGAAAGTTCACATCTGCCTTTTATAACACATGTGCTTTTCTATACACGTTGATAGAGTCAACTCCTATAGGTGTTTGTGTGTACAGTAGTTAAAATGAGTGTTATTTTTCTGAGATAATTAAATTTTGGGTATAACTGCCAGCCATCCTCAACTTGTGTGACTAGAGAAGGAAGTGAAGGACCCCACGTAACAGGAGACATACAACATTTACAGAATTTCATCCTGAATGGCTCATTGTTTTCCATGGTGAATTTTTCAGTGGATTTCTACATTTTATGAAATTTTTGGACTTGAAAATGTCCAGCTGTTTACTGTCATCTGGAGGAATTTTAACAATTAATGGATGGAAACTTCAAGGCTGTAACTGACTGGTGTCCTTTTTTTTTGGAAATAAATTAGTTAAACTTACGGCTTATAATAATTACAGCACATCATATGAAATGGTATTTATGGGAGCTAATCTGTCTTAATCACTTGTAACAGAAGGCACTTTGCTGAGAGGATTGAGGAGAACTTCAGAACAATTCACCTTCAGTTGTATATAGGGGAAAACCAAGTAAATTCTACATGTTTCTGGTTTACTTTTCTCCAAGACTGAAAACTAAATCATTATTACTGCTATTAGACCATATTTATACATTATCATTCTATGTCAGGGAACAGCAAGAGCCTGCTACCACTTAAGAGAAGGTGAGCCTGGTGCCAAGGGTGACCTCCATGGTGGCAGTGTCCTCGCTGATCCTGGTACAGCCCTACAGGGCTTGACCATGGTGTCAGAGCCAGGAGCTGGTAATAGGGTCTGTCAACAGCCCCAGACAAGGTAGGTGGTAAACCAGGTCCAGGGTCCATTCAGGGGGCCCAGTCAGGGACAAAAGGAGACCGGGCCAGGGACAGGACTGGAGGCAAGGCTGGAACATGGGTCCAAAGTCCAACTAGGAGATGAGGCCGAAGGCAGGGCTTAGAGACAATCTACAACATACATCTCAAGCAGACGTGCAGCCAACAAGCTGCCTACCATGGAGGTCCAAGGTCCAGGCAGGAGAGGGAAGAACACCTACTAAATAGTTCAGGCAAGGACTGTAAAGCCTGGGCTTAAGTGGAGCCCCTGGGCCCAGGGGCAGGGGAGTGGGTCCCGCGTGAGGCGGGTCAGGGCCATTAAGGCCTTTTAGCACCCACAGATCCCTGGGTGGGATCCACAGATCCCTGTTTTAGAAAAGAGAGTCTTTTCACTGAAGAGCTTTGTCTAGGAGAGAAAAATACCGGGAGTTAAAAAAGGGAATTGTGCAGCTCAGTTTCTCACTGTGTCTCAGTGCAGGTTATCTCTGCCTTTGCAGAGGCAAAATTAAGTAATCATTTAACTAATACTTTAAATGTTTTTCACAGAAGGAATCGCAACGTAGCAGGGGAGTTGAGAGAATCACTGGAAAGCCTATAATGGTGTTTTAAAATTTTGTACCTCTAATGTGTGATCCCTGCCAAAGCTCTGAAAATAGATGACAGAATTCGAAGCTGCTACACAGTAATTTTTGAATTTTGTATATTAACCTGTATGTTATTGGGGCATTGAATGCACTATCCAAGTGTGTTTGTCTACAAGGCAGTGGGAGGATGAAGAAGCAGGAAAAAAGGAATTATTGCTGAGAAGTGCCTTATCTTGAGCCCACACTTGAAAGCTATAGGGGGACAATGGTTGAGCCATTGGTTTTGAGAACTTTGTCTTAATCTCCTGCTGAGTTTACAGTACTGGTTTTATCTGGGAAGGGCAAACCCTGAGAATACAGAAGAATAACCCCCTTGTGACTCTGGGTGTTTAAATGGGATTCTTCCTTAGAAAAGAGGTTCGTGTTTTGTTGGGGGCGACAGGCTGACATGTGCAATGTTTGAAAAAGTAAAGCTTGCCCGTCCTAATGCGTAATGCAGCGAGCCTTTGACAAAGATAAAATAGAAATGTCTCCAGCTTTTCAGAATCTCATTTTTTTTAATGACTGCTTTGATTCTACAGTTAAATAATGAATGTTTTTACTTTTGGGAGCTGTTTTGTCAATATATATGCCTGTCAGTATGTCATTGACTCTAAAGTGGGACTAAACAGGCTGTTAACAACTGACCCAATGCATGTATCGCTGATTCCTGTTAAACCGAATGTGTCTAACTGAGTAATATTATCGATTCAAACTATCAGTTTTGTGTTTAGGCTAGTTTAGTAAATCAGGGCTGGGTAAAGACACAATGTGGCTGTGAGTGATGAGCTTAGCGGAACTGGGGAGATGGCAACTGTCTTGCACCTCCTAGATCCACTTCCAAGTAAATCCTTCCATATAAGCTTATTTCTGTTCTTGGTTGTTGTACTCCAAATTTAATGGTATAATGCATCCTTCAGTATATGCTTTCTGGTTTTTATGTTGCAAACATCAGAAGAGAGAAGAAATTCACTGCAGTGTTTTATACTAAATACTTCGTTACCACTCATGGGATGTGTTTAAGCCTAATTTATGAACTACTACTTGGCAAATTTTGTAAAGCCGTGAAATTAAATGAAACAAATGCAACTGTTTACTTGGTAATTATTTACCACATAATTTCCATACCACTCTATGGTACTACATTGCAATTAAGTGATCAATAGTGACTGTGAGTGCCAGGAGCACTCCATTATATCCGTGGCCTCCAAATAAGTTGCTCTCAAATGAAATGAGCTAAACTGCACAGAAAATACTGAAGGTACCGATCCACACGCCAGGTGGGTAATTCAGTCCCCGTGAAGCCTGGCTGCGTGCTTATTTCTGTCTATAAATTCAGAAAGATAATGCTACTATTTCATTTATCAGAAGTGCTGTATGGGCCTGTGTGGTGGGAAGCCCATATAAAATACGGCATAGGTAGATCAGTGCAAAAGAGAAACAGATTGCAGTTTTGAATTACAGTGCTTATATTCCCAGAGAATTCAGCTTTGTAACTCATTGGGAGAAGGAGTCCTTGTTTCCAAAGTTATTCACTGAGAAACTAACAGCCAGCGAGTTTCTTTGTCACAAAGGAGCGGAGCACAGGAGTTAGGAGCCCCTTGTTTAGGCTTCACATGCCCGGTAGACAATTCTCCTCTGCCTGGCTCGAGTACATGGGAAGCACTGATATTCCTGCCTTCCTATCAAGGAGAGATGGATGAGGGTGGCAGAAGGTATTGCAGCTTTGTATTTGTGCAGCCATTGCACAGTAGAGGGTAAAAGTGGAATTTCTCATTCAGCGTCCTGCTGGTTGTTGGATTCAGTCTTCACCCATTTATTACCGATGTCAGCAGTTCCTACTGTGGAAATGTGGCAGGTATGGTGATGAAACCCCTGTGGACTTGGCCTAAGATTTCCCCTGAATTAAAACTCGGGAAAAGATTCATCTGCAAACTCCTAGAAGGAAGGACAAAAATGGTAGTGTGCCAGGCAAGTGAATTGCAGCACGAGAGGTTATACTCGGAGTTTTGCTACTAAACTTCCATTGGAGTAGGACCAGGAGCCTATTTAAGAAGTCTGGCACTTTGTAGCATAGGGAGGCCAATGAAATATTTCTCCTGGCTAAAAACTGACTGAATATTTTGAATAAAGGGAAGGGTAGCTTAGAAGGAGAATTTCCATGGCTTTCAGACTATACATCAGTTGAGTTACTTGCGGTTTCTTCTGGTTGTTTACTTAACTGGTATTTTCAAATGTCTCTCTTTGTCGATTTCTGGCATTGAAATATGAGTAGGGGCACGACAATAGAAAGTGAAAAGGCACATTCCCCAGTTTTTGGGTACATTATTCCATGAATCGCTTTTGTCGTTGCACATGACCAATTGACCTTTGAAATTGTGTCAGAAATAACTCCGCATCTTGATGGATGACACTGACCTTAATAACAATAACAAAAAGAGAGTAAAAAACGCAGTCCCTTTTCTCTGTAATCACCGTGGACTGCTGGCTGTCAGGCTCAGACTTTCCTTATTGTTCTTCTCATTTACAAGCCAGACAGCGTTACAATGGTTTTTACTTATTGGCTCGCACAAGAGCTAATGTGAGGATGGGCAGTGCAAGTGCAGCAGCCAGAACTTCATGGTATTAACAGAGGGGGAAAGGAACTTGAGAGATGACTTTAAATATACGGCAGGGACTCGGCAGACAGGAGTGTTACAGTCTGTTGTGGTAAACTGAGATTCACTGGTGTTTTTCCAGCTTTATTTCTCCTAAAAAAACCCAAAAGGTTTTCAAACACTGTAGTGATAAACAGAACGCTTACACCTACCAGCATTCACAGATGAAGATATTTTTGCCTCCTGATAACACACAATATATGCGTTATCATTGTGTGCATATTCCATTAAGAAACAGACCCGGGTTAGATTCTTGTGGACAGATTATGGAATGTTTCCTTTGTATTCATGACTGAAACGGAATAATAGGATTTACCTGATTCAGAGATCAGATCAGGCCTTGTTTAAAAGAACAGACAAACCAAGAATGGTAACAGAAACTTTTTGTATCAATCCAAGTAGAGAAAAAATAAATAAATTGAATGGCCCCAACTTCTATAATACTTTTGTCCTTGTGTGTCATGATACAAGTGACTTTTATTGTCATTAAAAAAGATAAAATCTTCTATGCAACCATTCAGTTGAAAATTCTGTCATTTAAAAATGTTGATAAAGAAGAGGTAGGTAATAATACAATGTGTGGAGTTCATGAGAGAAGTGCTATATTGGTTTGGTAGACCTAAATTTTCCCTCTAAATTTCGGAAGCAGAGAATATTCACGGTACACAATTTACTAAACTTGTCTAAAGAAGTGAGCCTGCTATGGCGAGTCTTACCTTAGTGCTTTAACAAAGGCCATTGTGAATCTATTCCGATTGGGTACTTTTCTAGATTTCGTGCCCATTAAAGCATCAATTACCTCTGACATTTCTATCAGTCTCCTATTAAGTTTGCACTTACTAAATTTCCAGAAATCATGAGCAAATTAATCCAGGCATTAATCAGACTGCAGAGGGAATAACTTAAAAAAGGAGAAAAAAAGATCAGTATAATTTATGATAATAGATTTTCAAATAAATTGCCTCCTTTAGTTAGTAACTTGTTCTCTTGTGACTACATACTTGATATTACACTGGAAGCAGTTGTTTTTCCGACTAGATCAATTAGTTACTGTTTACACAGCACTTTGAAGCTGTAAAGCACTACATACATGCAGACTTGTTGTTATTATTGCTAGATCAGTCAATAATCTACCAGGCTCGTAGTCCTCTTTGCAAAACACATTTAACAACTGTCCAGTTGCCTTCAGCCATCCAGCAGAAGGGGTTGTTTCTTCTTTCTTTTTCATATTTTTAGAGGACCTTCAGTTGTGTTGGTGGATTTTCAGTTGGAGGGCTTCTGTTTTATAATATGGAATAGCCACTTCATTGTACTGAAAAGACCCAGGAGGCAGACAGGCTAAAGTTATTATTACCTATTATTACTTATCATTGCCTCAATTAACGGGTTTAAAAGCCTACTGGACCTGGAATCAATAAGGTCAGAAATGGAATAAATTAGTTATATTTACTCTGTTAATTTTCCTCCCCCTATATGGCTGAGTACCTCTCTTAACACAGGGATAGGGCTGTATCTCAGTGAATTTCAAAATCCTTTGAGTTTTGAAACGATAAGGATTAACTGCGTTGAAATAAACACAATTTTCAAAGGGGCTTGTTTTTGGGATGCACAGCAGGGGACACTCCACATTGTATGCTGAAGTCAAGTTAGATATGGGGACACACAATGGGTAAGTAGTTAAGCTTCGGTTGAATTTAGGGGCTTGAAATACTCGGAGCTGGTGGGAGTTTGGCTATTTGCAAGGAAGCTCTCAGATACTAATCCAGTCATCCTTAACAAAGAGATGGAGTCGCTGAAATGCAATGCTTATCTTTCTCTCAGACTTTTTTTTTTTAATTTACCCTTACAAATATTTCAGCCTATTGCCGAGCTTTTATATGGCGAAGTGCTCTGTACATCACATCCGTATTGCTCTTTCAGAACAAAATGAAAGCCAAGCAAAAAAATGGGAAAGTGAGAATAAGGACGTTGCAGACATAGACACCTAAGAAATAGTGATTAATACCACTCCCGGGTTTTATAACGCTTTTGTCTGGTGGCACTGGCCTGGAACAAACAATAACAAACCAACCATAATGTAACATCCCCGGAGAGCCATTTGGATCATGCAGGAGCTGGAAAGCTGACAGCATGAGCTAGTGAAAGCTGTTCTAATTACTTGTTAAGGTATACCCTAAAATCTGGCAAAGGGATGTGTACTGAGTGCCACAAACGGTGCAGCAGTGCCACCACCTGAAAGAAAGGGAGACTCTGAGGGTGGGGGAGGAAGCTGGGAGGATAATTACATGAAATCATAGTAAAGGTCTGGTTCTAAAATCTAGCTGAAATCCTACTGCAGCCATGCCTAATGAGGCCAGCCTTTGGCCTTTCTCCCAGAAATCAGTTTGCTTTCATCTCCAGCACTAAATCCAAGACGTACTGGGTATGATCTGCATGTGAAACCTGAGCAGCAGAGAAAGGAAACTAACATAGAATCATAGAATGGTTTGGGTTGGAAGGGACCATAAAGATCACCTAGTTCCACCCCCCTGCCATGGGCAGGGACACCTCCCACTAGACCAGGTTGCTCAAAGCCCCATCCAGCCTGGCCCTGAACACCTCCAGGGATGGGGCATCCACAGCTTCTCTGGGCAACCTGTTCCAGTGCCTCACCACCCTCAGAGTAAAGATTTTCTTCCTAATATCTAATCTAAATCTCTGATCTTTCAGTTTAAAACGATTACCCCTCGTCCTGTTGCTATGCTCCCTGGAAGTGGAGTTCACATGAAAGGGTTCTCTCCTTGCGCGTGGAGTAGGAAGGTGCAACATAGGATGACTTTTTCCCCGAGCTCTTCCTGGAGGCTGATGTTCCTCTTGCACGCCTCCCGCTTTCCTCTTGATCTTTGCACAGGAGGATTCCAGATGTATTGGAAAGTGAAAGGGGAGGTAAGAAAGAAGAACTACAGCCTTTTTGCTCTCCGTATCTTTACATCGATCTCATGTGGTTTGATGACAGGTTGACAAGACAAGATAGTAAGAAGTATGCTCACCAAGGAAATATGTTTGCTAAGGATAGCAGCTGAGCAAACCTCGCCTTCAATCTCTTATCTATTAAAAGAGGTGCTCTTCTGGTGTGAGGGTCCCATAGCATGTGGCATACCTGATAGGCCATTTTCACAGCCTTACGTACATCAGGGCCAAGTAATTAAAAGAAAAAGAATTGTACTGCTGTCTGCTCGCAACCTCTCTTTCTGCTGTATACCAGGAACTGTTATTACTTTATGTTAAATTAAATGTCCAAAGTTTGAACATTTCTATGAGAAACCCCAATAATTATTGAGGAATCTTGAATGCTATGGTTATGTGTAACGGGATGGAACATCACAGAAAGAGGCGAAAGCTGTCTATATAAATTTGTCAATTTAAAGCTTTACAGGATTTAGGATTGTCATCCTTGGCTGATTTGGAAGGCCCATATATTGTGGCTGCTGAAGACACAAACTGAAAGGTGCCGTTTAAATAAATTTACCGTATTTTTAACCACTTGGTCATTGTAAGTATTTTCTGCATGTGAAATGGTTTTGCACTCAGAGTTTCAGGCTCTGTGGCCACTGGTGGTCATCTGCAGTGCTGATGCATGGGAGTTGGAATCATGGACTCTTAACAAGCAAGGCTCTGTTTTCATTAGGAATATTATATTCAATTTAATATCAGTTATGTGGATTCAAGTTATTTGATAATGTTTTGTTGGCTATACAGCATTCAAGCAAGCCTACCCAAGCACAACACACTAACATGTTATCAAAAGCAATTTGCTGATGATCAACCAGTGCTGTCTCAGTTATGTCAGATTTCCACTGTCATTTTCAAACACAGTTTTCTAATAAACACTGTCCCTAGAAAGTAAAGTAAAGAAAAAAGTTTCCTAGTTTGGAAATAAGTTGCTGAAGTGATTCTATCCATTTATTGGCAGTGTGAATGACCAAACAGGTGCACCACAGAGAGCTAAAATCTTCTGTCAACCTGTAAAAATAAACCCAACCCCGTCACTCATTTCTGCTGAGGTGAGTCTAAGAGGGAGCCTTCCTGTTTGTTTTTTCCCAAACAAGGAGGAAGCACGGAGCTTTATTTTCCTATATCTTGTTTAGCCACCTTGATTAGAGTCTATATTCAGGTTCCTTAATGGACAGCATATTATATAGGTTGTTTGAGGTTAAGTAACAATGGGTAGCATGGCTAGCACAGTTTCCCATGTCTCTAAATATAAACACAATAAGAATCCTGTTAAGACAATGAAGCAAGATAGAAACAGGCTTGCTGCTCGAGCGCGTAGGTTCTTTTTCTTGTTTTCTGGCCATTATGTAAACTGACATTCTGTTTTTCCCATTTGAGAGCAGACCTCTGCCTTATCATCATCACAGCAGATGTGCCCAGAGAATGTTTACCAATAAGGAAAAGAGGCATTGCCGTTGTCTGGGTTGTTATTTCCTACAACAAAGAATAGGGGAGTTGGGATGAAGGAGGAGGACGGAAGGCAGCCGGTGTTGAAACGCTACGGCGACAATGTCAGCAGAGCCCTGACGACATGTGGTTAAGAGCAGAGCCGTTGCATAGCTACCAGCTTCATTCAGAAGTGTAGGTGTATGGAAGAAGTGTTAACTGCTACCCAAATCTGTACCTCTGCATCCATACCCGCAAGCACAATGGTGCAGTATCTTCTGATGAAAGCTTTTTTTCCCCCCACACAGTGATAGTTACACCAGATCAAACCCTCCCGTGCAAATTTGCGACACCTGTGTGAACTGGCTTTCAAACCGTGTAAGCCACATCTACATCAGCTTCGTTTTATTCCAGTGCAGGCCATTTACACCCAGATTAGCTTAATTATTAGGAATGTAACCTCGATGCAAAAGCTCCTGTATCAATAAGGCCAACAGGTATTTCCTACAGACGGAGGAGAGGTTAGTTCCACTAGAAAACTGAATTTCTCTGCAAATATAGAAAATGCCTGCTTTGGAGCTAAATCGAATTAAAGTATAAATAAAGGCAGAATACAACAACTTCTAGGCATAAAAAATGTTTCTGCAGTTCTGGCAAAATTTTAACTGTTAAATAGTCATGAATATTTCTGGATTTATTAAAGACAAGAGAGTTACAAGATTCTGCTCGGCTCTGGATCTGAACTTTTCTCCTTGCTCAGCTACGAGATCTCCTTCTGCCCTAAGTGGCTGTGACTGCTAAAAGGCAATTTCTGAGAGTCATGAAGTATTCAGGCTTGGGTTTTTAGGTTGCATCTTTGTCTGAAAAAAAGCAAGCTAAGTGTCTTTTGAAAGTGTAAGTGATCTCCAACAGCCACTAAACACTCCTGCTAACCAGACATGACCATAAACTGTCACTGCACTGATGGGTCTGTAGTTTCTGCAAAATAAAAATTATCATTTTCCCTAATTAAGTGTTAGGAGAAGGCTTTAACGGGTACTTGACCAAGATCTTGGAGCATAGACAGTTAAAGAGTGTGAAGAGCAGAGAAGTGGTTTTGCCAGTAGTCCAGGCTTCATGCTGGTTGTTTCTCAGTGAATCAAAAGGTTCTTTAAATTTCTGCAGTGGGAATAACAGGCACAGAATTCAGGTCTCACTTATCTGGCTAAGAGAAATATAAACTGGGGGTAAAAAGCGAAATACTGACCCTGTTGACAACAAGTCAGGACTTGAAGTCATTCTGATTTCTCCAAGCTATGGATGTTAAAAACCCAGTAGTGTCTACATTGGAGTGGAAATGCATCAAATTCCGTGTTTGGTAACTACAGCTTCGTTCTCTCTGCTGTAGCTGATGAAGACGCGCTCAGCTGCAGACCGGTACAGGTATAACCAAGCGCAGAATTTGTTGTTTGGAAAGGTTCGACCTCCAAAAAAAAGTGTCACCATCTGTGAGCGAAGGGCTTGGCAGCTGTATTCCAGGCAGTCATTTAACTCATATTAATATAACTTCACCCTCTGTGTTCATCCCTTTGTGACGGTTTGGAGATGCCATAGATATGGAAAGCAAGGGCATAAGGTTAGTTCTTCTGCACTGGAGTCGTCACACACAATGTCTTTCCACCTCCTGGGATTTGGTGGAGTGGTTCATTAGTGCAGGGGAACTTTTTCAAGGCTCTAAGCTTTTTCTTCCAGGTATTTGTCTCTCTAATTATGCTTTTTCTTGTTATTATCAAAAGTGCTTTTTTTCAAGAAAGCTATAGGGCTAATAAGCCTGGAATTTTTAAAGAAGTCTTTGTGTAATTGTTATGGCACATTTTATATGCACTGCAACATCATACTCCTGTAGAGAAGAAAATCTATATTTCTCCATCATACTTTAAAGACTAATTCCCTGGAGTAATCTCCATTCTCTACTAGTTTATTCTAAATAAAATTGATTTTTTCTGGGAGATTAAAACCTGCCTTGAAGATTGTGAATAGTTGTGTTGTGTCGGCCTTTATTAATAGACTCCCTGCAGCTTAATTCTGTTTATATAAGTTGAAAACAATAAAAGGAGTTGACAGTTTTGTCAGTTGTGTTTGCTTAAAAAAAAAAAAAAAGTGTATGTATGTATATATATACATATACATAGAAAAGAATTGCAGGCACCTCCTCCCCCTGATGTAGCAAGCAACATTGCTGTAAACAAACTTCAACCAAGTGTTTAGGAAGATCTGACTCATTACTCAGGGTAGAGCGGGCTGTTGAGTTTATCTATGAAATGTTAAATCATGCAGAAAGTGAGCCCTAGGACTCGGTGTGTGTTTTGTTAACCAGGAGGTGATTGTTTATCAGGATCAACAATAACTGACGTACCAGTCTGTTCACAGAGATATAACCTACTCTGCTTTTTGCAGTGAACGTGGCAGGTCTCACTGTGGTGTAACAGGCGCAGGCAGCAGGCAAGTGCAAGGATGCACTGAAAGTGGCTTGCGGGCAGTAGCTTCCTGCATAGAGATAGTGAAACTGGTGCGTTTAATCTGGGAAAAAAAAAGAAGAGAAGAAGAGAGGAGAGGAGAAAAAAGAAAAGAAAAGAAAAGAAAAGAAAAGAAAAGAAAAGAAAAGAAAAGAAAAGAAAAGAAAAGAAAAGAAAAGAAAAGAAAAGAAAAGAAAAAAGAAAAGAAAAGAAAAGAAAAGAAAAGAAAAGAAAAGAAAAGAAAAGAAAAGAAAAGAAAAGAAAGGAAAAGAAAAGAAAAGAAAAGAAAAGAAAAGAAAAGAAAAGAAAAGAAAAGAAAAGAAAAGAAAAGAAAGGAAAAGAAAGGAAAAGAAAAGAAAAAAGAAAGGAAAAGAAAAGAAAAAAGAAAAGAAAAGAAAAGAAAAGAAAAGAAAAGAAAAGAAAAGAAAAGAAAAGAAAAGAAAAGAAAAGAAAAGAAAAGAAAGGAAAAGAAAGGAAAAGAAAAGAAAAGAGAAAAGAAAAGAGAAAAGAAAAGAAAAGAAAAGAAAAGAAAAGAAAAGAAAAGAAAAGAAAAGAAAAGAAAAGAAAAGAAAAGAAAAGAAAAGAAAAGAAAAGAAAAGAGAAAAGAAAGGAAAAGAAAGGAAAAGAAAAGAAAAGAAAAGAAAAGAAAAGAAAAGAAAAGAAAAGAAAAGAAAAGAAAAGAAAAGAAAAGAAAAGAAAAGAAAAGAAAAGAAAAGAAAAGAAAAGAAAAGAAAAGAAAAAAGAAAAGAAAAGAAAAGAGCAAAGCGTATTCCCTTCAATAAGTTGCATGTTTCATTCATAGGACTTGCTTTGTGGAGGTGTCTGCCAGCAGGTAGCTCCTGCCTTTAAAAGTTAAGGTAAACATTGCACTACCGGTTAACAAATGCAGCCTTTAAATAGTAGATAGTAGCGCAAATTTACAATTCCTAGTCAATTGTCTTCGAAGTAAGGCAGAGGAGCTGAGATCTAGGTGTTAACGTTGAAACACTTAATTCTAACCGTGGTTATCTCCAGAACTGAGAAATCGCTTTGCAGGTGATCAGAGAAACTTCTCAGGATTGTAGCAGTCAGTTGCCTTTTAAATCTGCCGTAGTTTAGGACCTGAATGAACCACGGCTCTCTCCCATGGCATAACATCATAGTTTTTATTCCTATAAAAGCAGGACGAAAGCAAAAATTTTGTTCAAGATAATTTAACAGATATGATCTGAGCTTGCCTAAATTTCCTTCAGCTTAGTTTTGATGTGGGGCAGGCTGCCACGGCTGAGCTCTGCCCCCCAGAATTCTGTCACCAAAACCATTGTATCTTAAAATTCCAACATGACGCTATTTATTGGCTTGCATTCACTTAAGATATCATCCAGTTTTACTCTAGACATACGCTGTACTTCTTCTTTTTGCTAAATGAGTTCAAAATTTGAACTTAAATGTCTTTCAGCAAACTGGTTATCTTAGCGTGGATAAGAAACATATTTTTCTACATGAAGCACAATCCAAACATCTTTCTTACCCGTTCGCTTAGTTCTTCAGCTTCTCAGCGTTAAGCACGTGTGTATTCCTACTGATTTGAGTTTACATTGGTCTGAAATTTCATCAAACAATGCCCTGAAACTCACGATGGTCTTGAAATTGTTGTAAAGCAGAAGTAACTTCAGAGACATCAAAGCATGATAAATCTTTAAATACCCCCAATAATGACACCAGCATCTTGTGACACAAGATGTGACACCAGCACCTTGGAGGATTCAACCTAAAATTTAAATCTGAACTCATAGTGCTGGAAATTTTGTATCCAGTCTCTGCTGTGGTCCTGCCCTTTGCCCTTAAGCATTTTTGAATTGAGAAATTTTGCTCTTTTGAATAAAAAGTACAACTTATGATGTGCCATCAATTTATTTGTAAAAGGCTTGTGTTAAATTTCACTGTGGAATGTTTTTATGTATTTTCTTTATAAAAATTCAGGAAAGCCATCCCTAAGTCATCAGGCATTATAGCATTTAGAACACATAGGAACATGTTACAAATGAGTGTATTGGGAGTTGGTAACTTAATGAAGTCTTCATCACGGAAATGAAAAACATTGAAACCTATTATTGGTTGGCGAGCAGACTGGTGGGGCAACTTGTAAGTAAAGGAATCCAAAGCAAAGCTACAAGGTGGAAAGTACGAAACTAGAGAAAGAAAATGAGGTAAATAGCAGTGTTTCAGAGCAGCCCTGAGGTCCCTGTGTTGGGAACAAATGGCAGAAGTGAGCTGTCCTATCTTCCCTAAGTCAAAACTTAAAAAGTTTTGAGCTTTAGTTATCTTTTGTGCTTTCAGCTTGATATGGGAATTATCTTCAAAGTAGTTATCTAAAGTTTTCTATCTGGAGAAAAAAAACACAACCCCCAACTTAAAAGGAATACTAAAATATAACTGAAAGCAGTAGAAATCTACTAACTGCTGAGTCAAAAATTGTCCTTTTATCTATAAATAGATTATTGATTCTGATACAACCACATCACAGTGTGGGTGGAAGAGGAGCTCTGGAAGAATTGATCATCTCAGAGAGAAAAAAAAGAAAATTATTTTTACTTCCAGGAACGATACTTAATTTTGTCAGGTCTTTTAAAGCATATTTATATAAGACAGGATTTCTGTTGTGTTAATTATAATTCAAGAAACATGCTGTTATAAATTCTTCGCAATATATCTTCTTGAGATTTCATTTGTTACCCTTTGAAAATGTATTGAACTAATAATGAATGGGGAATCCAGGCCTATAATCAGAAATTGAGTCTGAAAAACTTAGTTTCCAATCTGCATTTTGGAGAACTTCTATGTTTCCTTGGACTGTTTTGATCTAGCTAGGATGTACAATGTCATGGATGTCCTTCCAGTGACACAGGAGCTCATTATAGGCCACAAGATTAATTTATGTGAGAAAGAGGAGAAAGTTGATGTCGTAGCCTTATGCTTCAGGAAAACACAAAGAGAGATGATCAGTTAGAGGCTTGTTCCCTTGATAGCTGTAGTCTCATGTAGTCTGTTGTAATTTAAGATATACACGTTATGTTAGAATAAAAGATAGAATAAAAGGATGCTTGCTATTCAGTTTCTCATTACCGCCCACGCTTGCTATCTTTTGATGAAATACTGAATTGTTTTTTGAGTGATACTCATGCTGCGTAGTATTTCTTAAGCTTTTAAACAAAGCTGAATCCACCTGCTGGTCTTCTAGGAAAGACCATCTTTTGTATAATTAGAAATATCAGGGATGAATGCAATAGTGGGGGACATTTTCAGTAGAGACAGAGATACCATGGAAGAACAAGGTCACATTTAAAAAGAAAACCCAAAACAAACCCCCAAAAACCTTATGGCCAGTATTTTCTGTGAAAAAAACCTGATTCTCCTGGTGTATTGGATTAAATTAAGTGTACCATAAATGAAATTAGAGGGAGACTAAAGTAAAATGTGTTGCAATAGGAGAAAATCAATACAGATATTGGAAAGCAAGAATAATATATAGATGCAAAAAATAGTAAGACCCTAACCGAAATTATGCAACTTATTTGCGTTGTATTTTTCTGAAATACAATCAATGTTGTTTGAACCTGGCCTTTGTCTTAGAAAAATAAGTTTCAGCAATAATGAACAGGTGGAAACCAGCATTAGCTTTAGCCAGTTGTGAACCTCCTCATTAAGTTAAATAATGCTGTTCTCAAAACTCATCCAACAGCATCATCTCAGTTCAACATTTTTTCTTTCCAGTTCAGTTCATTGTCATCTGCCTTTTACAGTTTCCTAATCACCTCACAGTGTCCATATAGTGGTGTGACTAATTTCCCATGTAGCGTTGTTTGAAGACTGTTGCTGAAGTCCATATGCTTGTTTGTAGAGTCTAAAAGTAAATTGGAGTGAATGTGGTAAAAGATGTTAATTAGCACTGCTAACAAACCTCTTGTATGTGTGAGCCTGATAATATGGGACACTGAAGGCCTTTGGGAAATGCTAAACTCTTCCAATTTCTGTCAGCATCAGTCTGCAGGAGACGATCAGCAGTATATATCTCTCCATATATAGATATAAAACACATAATTAAATTTTTAGAGATGCCTTGATCCTTAATATTATTACCAGGGAACTTTTCCAGCTGCTGAGAAAAGGCTGAGAGAGTGCTTTAAATGGAAGTGTATATTTGATATATATATGCTTCTTAAGTTTCGGTGAAAGGCGAGTTAGGTCATTTTGTTATCTTATGAAACATGCTTTGAGAAGATACATCTGTGAGACAGCCAAATTAAAAAAAAAATACTTGCTATATGCTATTCTTAGGGCGTAAGCTGGGTAAGAAATAATTCAAGTTACTGGTGAATTAATTTCATCTTTACAGACCTTTGTAAAGCAATAGAATAATAATCACTGGTCTCGCTCCATTGTTATTCCATTGTTTTTAGTCTTGTAGTGTTGTTCGCACACTGAGGTATCAGGCTTGCAGAGGCAAAATCGTTTTCAAATAAATACTTCAGGCAAATGGTTGATGGAGTGCTGCCATCTCTTGGTTATGCAAATGATATGTTGCAAGATAGCGGGCACTTTTCTTAGATGGAAATGCCCTCCCTAAATAGCTTTACTCTATTTGTTGTGTGAAGGGTGATACTCAGCTCTAATATTCAACATACTTACAGACATTTTGCGTTTAATGTGTCCAGCAAGGTTATTAGTGATATTGGAGACACATTGTGTTTGTCCTTCCCATTAAAGATGAGGAGTTCGGCTGTGGTTGAGGAAGTGCTTTAGAAGTGGCAGAAGCATTAAAATGCTGTTCAGACATCTAAGCATGTGGACCCCCGTTGTGTAGCTGGCAGTGACGAGGAGAGTCCGTGCACGTGTAGCCTTGTAGCCCAGTAAACATGGGACATGCCACGGGCTTTGTGCCGAGCTGAGGGACACCATCCTCAGGACTTGTCAGGCTGTGCCTGGACTGGAGTTTGGGTTTAGTTTGCCAAGTTGTAATGGCATCATCTAACTAGCAGCTAGCTTTTGCTTAGCTTTGTGTGCTTATAGCTCTGCGTGTTTCTGTAACTAATTGGCCGTAATGACAAGCAGTGCTTGGTGCAGAGGGAATTCTCTATGGCCGTACGATAAAACACAACATAGAGAAGTACAGGCAGGTGATGGTAGCAGGTGCCTTGGAAATGTGGGCACGGGATGATACTAGAGGCCCCAGAGCTATGGTCAGTGACTGGTCGTGGGATGAAAGCAGCTTAACATCCACTTAAAATGTTAAAGTACCTTTTCAGTATAATGCTGAAAATAATGAGAAATTAATCAGAACCTCGGGCACTGCAGGTACTCCAAATAATCGAGACTCCACCCACTCATGGTATTTCAACATGCAGCCTGGTCACCTACTGGCACCTATTGGCTACTCCACGTCTGACTCAACCTTATACAGCCACACCGCTCTTCTTTATAGTACGTTTCTCATGCAGATGTCCGTGTGAGAGCAGTAGGACAGATAAACATAGCAGTATGTGCTGGTTAAACGCTGCACACTGAGCTTTAGCAGCCCGAATCCAAAGGAGGACAGCTACGCGTTCCCTTTATATACCAGCTCCTTGCACATTGTATTCTGAATTCTCCTCCTCTTTATTATCTTCTATAATGAGACTTTTAATTGGTTATTTTCCGTGCGTAACCATGCAGAAAATTTCACTCATTGGCAGCACTATTTATTCAGTTTCTGATAGGCATCTTTTAAATACTCGTTAGGTATTTCCTGGTCAGTACATCCTCATATCATGCCATAGATATGTTGGGTAGATTTTCGTTAGTCCTTTGATAGTTTACAGATACCCTTCTTGGCAGCCTGTTTTCTGCCTGCTTATCAGTCACCCCACTGTTTCAGCTTTATTCAGATATAATAATTAGATTTCATGTCTTTCAGGCCTCCATAGGCTTTCAGCTGCAGCCCAAAAAATGTTCCTGTCTCAACTCCACCTACTACCACTTTTTTGGTGTCGTATCCAAGGCTTTCGGTGTTGATCTCTTTTGGAAAAGTTCTAGCTTTGAAAAGGCGTGAAATGTCAATTTGATTAAAGTGGCTACGTGCAAATAGGCTGTGTTTACATGAACACTTGTTAATTCTAGGTTATAAACGTGACTGTCATTCTGTTTTAAAAATGAATCCTTGAGAATATACCTCCAACGCTCTATTCAGGGAATACGGTGTCTCTAATTAGCAAAGTAAGGAAATGGCAAGTCTGCTGTATCCTACAGACAAGATACATGCATGGGCCTGAGTAGGAAAGAAAGAAAAATACCTTCTTAATTAAGCTTTAGTTTACTTCTCCCAGTTCATCTTTCTTTACTCAGTTGTTTATAGAAGGTGACGGCAACAGTGGAAGACAAAATAATTAAATGAGGTTTTTTTTTAATCCTGTTGCTCTACCACAAAAGCTGCTGCAGTCTAAAAACACCCTGACGGTTTGCGTACTATACTGCTCTTTCAATATTCTTAAATCTCCCATGTTACTTCTTCAGTAGAAGCACGAGATAAATAGTCTCAGTAATTGGTTGATTCAATTTCTGGTAGCATCACCCTTACCAAATTCCTTGTTAAGTGGGTGAGAAAGAATTAAAAACGGCAAAAGTCTTCCATTTTTTTTTTGCTTTGTGTGGGTAAGGATCACATATTCATGGAGGAAATTAAACATTTTCATGAGACTTGAAATTCAAAATGACAAAGTGGTTTTCAAACTACTGCCCAAGGACACGTTTTGTAAAACTTGGGAAAAATGGTCCATCTGGTTTTAACAGCTGTAATCTGTATGTGAGAGGTGTAGTAGGTCTACATTGAAAATCCTTTTCCCTCCCTGTCCACTTTAGCAACAGTGCAGCAGTTTAAAGAATGTGAACGGACACAAGGGGCTTCCAAATTAGTATTTGTTATTAGAAAGGACAGAATACCGTTTCTCCATTGTTGGTCTTCTGTATATTTAGGTGGCCAATATGGATACCACATGTCAAACAGCAGTGTTGGAAAACCAAGGTGTTGTCACCATCCCTTACCGTGACAGCCAGCCTGATGCTGCTGTTTAACTTCAGAACTCCTACATTCCAGGTTTCCTTCCAAAATAAGAATCTCCTCCTGCATTGCCAGCAGTTATGGACAATGCCACTCCTCACTGTATAACAGGATCTTGGATGTTTCTATTTGAGCACTGTTTAGGTCAGAGAAACATTTTGGAGGTAGGATACCTATGTGTGCATTATGTTAGTATTTTGAGATGCCAACTACAACACTAGAACAGAAATGAGAGTCCCTTCTGTGAGTAAAAACAGATAAGTTGGTGTGGCTGAACTAGAAAGGTGGCTGGAAACCAGGGAGCAAAAATTTGTTTCATGGCCTTATTTAGTATTGGTTGAAGTTCATGTGTTGTCTGTCAGTTTTGATGGGTATCTTATAATGCCTGTAGGATAACAATACAACTACCTGCCGTGCCGATTACATGACCTCTCAGGGAATTGTTTTTACCCAGTTACACCCTGCCAAGTGAGCTGTAGTTTTCATGCCTACTCTACTGTCTTAATTGCAATTAAGGCATTTGTGAATAACTTACATAACTTCTCATACTCTCCACCTCCAGATAAGGATAGCTCTTGTGCTTCCTTGACCCATAAAGGGACACATCATGCAGTTTGGAAAATGCCTTACATTAAAAATGTATTGACTAGTTTAATCAGGGGTGGCAATAAAGTATTCTTGTTTTCACTTCTCCAAAAATCATAGAATCATGGAATGGTTTGCATTGGAAAGGACCGTAAAGATCATCGAGTTCCAACCCCCTGCCATGGGCAGGGACACCTCCACTAGAGCAGGTTGCTCAAAGCCCCATCCAGCCTGGCCTTAAACACTTCCAGGGAACACTTATTTTTTGATTCTTCTTTTTGCTGGTCATGAATTGTCTTTGTCAGGTTTTAGGGAACACCACATATGAGTAGTTAATTGCTATTATGATTAGGAGGACAAAAATAACTCCTTGGATTTAACAGCAACAATGTGGACATTCAGGGCGTTGTTGGAGACAAAGGATATGCTTCCTTCTCTAAGACCTGAAGTTTGGGAGGGTTATAACGAGAAGGTGAATGATCCAACTCACCTTCGAGAAGGCGGTCAACAGCTACAAAGACTGCAGTTTACTGGGAAATGGCTATTTCATTTTTTGTATTTGTGGTAGTAATGGACCCTGTCAGCACACGCTCACGCACATGACTTTAAGTGCAACTGTCTTTGATCGATTACGCTGAAAGGAGGCTGCTTGTAATTCTTTGTTTGTTCCAGTTTATATACTAGACCATTTCTCGGTCACCTTATTATTCTGATCCTTGGGTGAATATTTAATAGATAATCACATATTTTTAGAAATTATTTTATTTCCAGGCTCTTATGTTAAATCTAATCAATATTTATACTTTATTCAAATAAAGCATGATAATTTCTCTTCTGTCTATCTGACCTGGTATAAGATAGCAATCCTTCCTCTGCTATAAAACTCTGACATGTTTTCAATCACCTCTTTCTTTACTGATCTAGACGCTAGCAGCAAGTTTTACAAGCTTTTATTTTATTTCCCACTCCTCTTAGATGCTCATACACAAATGTTTTTCAAACAATTGGCTATGAACTATCTGTATTATTCTGATCCATATGTCAGGGAAATTATATCAACAATATTTACTGCACTGAAAAGCTTTAACAGCATCCAGCAGAACATTGGCTTGCCTGGTAATAATTCCCAAACAGAAATAGATTACATTTTTCATAGCTTAAGAATAGGTTAATATTGATTTGAAAAATTCATATGCAGCTTTTTTTTTTTTTTTTTTAGCTTATTCAATAAAAGAAAAGAAGTGTGTGTATGGGTCAGTTTTAAGAAAATGTGTAAATAATATGATTACTACTGGATAGCAAGATTTTTCTGGCACGTAGCAACATTTAAATCTCAACTTCTTTTGGTCACATATTTTTGTGTTGCAGAGAATTGTTGTGTCACAAGTTCTAAGTATTTTATGACACAATCAATCAACTTATCAAGCTGTTCTAGGAAAACAAACTCCAGCATAAAATTAAAGTACTGTAGAGACAGTTACATTTCTGCCATATGTATGCAACATTTTCAGATTCAGGAAGTAAACTGGAAGTCACTCTGTTTTTACACTACAGTTAAGAAAAGAATAGTCCTATTTGCAAAGCAGTATGCTGTATTTTTACTACGGCTTGTAAACTGGCAAGTTTGTTCTTATGAACCACCAGGAAATTGAGGAGGAAAAGTGCTTCCAGTTACAATCCTATTCTGAAACTGGCAGTGAAACTGTTTAAATGGTTCGTTTTTTGTATGAAAGTGGGTGGAGGTTTCATATTATTACACATCTCTCATATTGATTCTTTGGTTGTGGGTCGTGTAGCCTAAAAGGTGAGATGACAGCATTGTTGGTAGGCATTCGGAAAGGAAGGCTGCTGTCTCCCTGCTCTTTTCAACAAGGGTTACAGAAAACAAACAGCAGTAATCAGGAACCAAATTCTGAAGCCTTCTTTCTAATTTCCTGTGGAATATAAGGACAGTTTGCACAAGGCAGAAGAAAATAAAACAAAAAGTCAAAAAGGTTTATTAATAACTCAAGAAAAATAATAATCCTAGAAATTAATCCTATGTGTTCCTGGTCCAGTGAAAACACCTTTAATAGCAAAACTTATTTCCAGGCATCACATGGAACTTTGCCCGGGAGAAAATGTGAAAGAATACGTTCAGAGTGACTCCTAGACCAGACAAGCTGTTTATGACAGACTGACTGGATGGCTGGAACAATCTTTCCATGAACTGAGAAACCCGCCTTGGTGTGATCCCGCGTGGTTTTTTCTTACATAACTTACACCACGGGGAGAACAAAATGCACACCAAGAAGTGTGTTCTACAGGGAGGGCAGCAACACCTTACTTTTTTAAAAAGCTCTTCCACCTCTTTAAGCATGACTAATAATTCAGGCAGAATGAGTACACAAGTCATAATGCAACTTAACACCCACTCGAAATGTTACAGCTCCTTTTCTATAGTGACAAAAGTAATGAGAATTTAATCAGAATCTCCTCACAACATGGGGCACAACGGAAAAGCTACAAATGAGGGGCGTTCACTAGCACATTCTTGAGAGGAAAATCTGCTGGATACTTTGCAGGTATCCATATTTTTCTTTACTTGTGAGAAATTTGACAGGTAAATCTGTGCTCCCAAAGGCAGCAGCGTTCTGAAGAGCAATGAAAATATGCCTTCACAATGAAGTGGCTTGTACGCCCATTTGAAGAGCTTGCAGAACAGAATTATCAAGAAATCATGTGTCATACATTTAATTTAACTAAAAACCAATTCCCGTTGTCTAGGTCACTTGGACACAATAGCAGAGTGACTAGTAGACCTTTCAAGTGAAGAGTGAATAGCAACCAGTCAGGAGGAGTTTCTGTATTTGCAGAAACAAGTGGGATTCATTAGACTGTTTCAAGTGATTATTAGGCTATTTCAAATGATGGCTTATTATAAAAACTAAAAAAGTGAAAAGTTATCAAGAAAAATAATTAATTTGGCTGCAGGTAATTTGTTGCCTGGGGGTCTTTAAGATCAAGGATGCTGTCTCACCGGAGGCCGTGTGTTGTCTGTGTGGTAGAAGTGAAGGATTTTGATTCAAGCTGCAAAACTATCAATGCAATTCACCTTTCTTGAGGTGTACAGGGGTTTTAGACTATAATTACTACTCAAAGATTTTTGTGTAGGAACTTTTTATAAAGATATAATGCCTATTGATAAAGTGATTTGTAACACTGTAATCAAGTGGATGGCAAACCTAATTAGGTCACTTGGTAATGATCACTTTCTGTGTTTGCTATTGCTTTATGGTTCACTATTTGGGAGACAAAAATGGGTGTTACCACCATGTGATCTAGAACCTCCTAAGCTATGCTCTGCTACGCTACGTGACCCATGGCTGGTCCATGAAGCAGATCATGCACCAGGAGCGCCAAATTAACACCGGAATCTGTTAAAGCTGACTTCCAAAAAAAAAAAAAGATACTACACAGAACAATCCAGCTGACAACAGCTTGCCACGGTGGCAATCTGTAACTTCCATCTTGATCCACGTGGGATAACAGTGTCTGTCCCAGCTGGGCACCTAGAAACACAGCTAGATTTGTACTCCTTCTTCAGGATGTGGGAGCAGAGGCTGATGAAATGAGTATATGCAGTGAAAAGAGGAAAACACGGGATTTCAGTCTTCTTTTGGAGAGAGTGGGAGGAGGAAGTCAGGAAAAATGGTCTCGGGATCCTGACCTGGGAAAACTGAGGTTGAGTCCATGCTCATGCCTGTGGCTCCAGGATGGAAATACGTGTCTCTATACATGTCATACCATATACCCCATGCACAATAAGCTTCATGTTTCTGAGAAGCAACAAATATAATGCAGATGTGGAGTAAATTAGCTGGTTTGTACTTTATTCTTTATAAACTTAATTCTTCACAAACTTCACCCATTTTAATTGGAAAGTTAAATAAGAGGGCAAATTAAAGTAAAAAAAAAAATAAATCTAAACAGCCCTGATTCTTAGTATGATTTTTAATGGATTTTTTTACACATTTTTAATCTGCTGTAACATATTATGATGTATTACTCTTCCAATGGATCACTGATGGATAATCCCGTACCACTGGTGATTTACCTCACCGCAAGCAGTACCAGAGTTTGTGTGACAATGTAAGGCAAAAGTCATTCAGATCTCTTTCAGCTGGTGGAATTAAGAAAATTCATGCATATCCCTACCGTTCAGACCTTGAGAACTATTAATGGCCTTAAGTATAAGCTTAGGAACAGAGCAGAACACTTAATCTTCTAACAGGTCTAAACCTTATTTACCATTCAGCTACAAGCTCTTTATTAAAAAAAAAAAACCCTTCAACAAAAGAAAGTTTTAATCTTCCAGTTCTAACCCCCTTACCAGAATCCTGTTAGGTCAAATCTGATCTAATAACCTGATTGTTAAATAGCTGACGGTTCGTGTCAAACTCTTTGTGGTAGTTGCTTCTGGTAGAGTGTCCAGGTTTGTGGTGCTGTGTGACCTGCACACGAATTCCTCTATGGGACAGCCATGTTCCTATTCACATCATTTTTGTGAGATGCTTTTTAACCACAGCAGCACTGTGCAGGGCACACTTTCTCTCCTACTTCGCGTAGACATCATATAAGTGAATAAAGTGCTTCCTCGTACCATTCCAAACTGGTACCTTCCTCGTTTCCTTTGCAAGCTGGCTGATGCTTCCCACTTTGGCTCACAAGTGTACTTTGCCTTTTTAATAGTAATCTTAGGAAGACCTGGCATGGCATTGGATAGTCTTCTGTATCAAAACGTGTTATGAGACAGCCAAGGTGGAACTAACAATGGTGTTTTGAGCTCATAGGAGTTTAACCAGCCTCTGGTGTGTTCTTAGGAAGCATCTCTGCATCAAGATCTGTAGAGTCCACGTGGCACCAGGTCACCTCCTGCCCAACAGCAGCCTTTTGCAGAGGTTGCAAGATAATCATGTAACGCTTTGGAGCTCCTTGAGCCACCATCCTATTGAGGATGCTCAGGTGGTCTTTTATGTAACCATGTTGGAGAGCAGCCCTAGAGAGGGTACAGCAGAGGACTATAAAGATGGTTAGGGACCTAGAACATCTCTCTTAGGAGGAAAGGCTGAGGGACTTTGGTCTTTTTAGTCTGGAGAAGAGAAGACTGAGGGGGGGATCTGATCAATGCCTATAAATACTTAAAGGGTGGGTGTCAAGAGGATGGGGTCAGTCTTTTCTCAATGGTGCCCAGTGACAGGACAAGAGGTAATGGGCACAAACTTGTACATAGGAAGTTCCACCTGAACATGAGGAGGAACTTCTTTCCTTTGAGGGTGGCAGAGCACTGGAACAGGCTACCCAGAGAGGTGGTGGAGTCTCCGTCTCTGGAGACATCCAGAAGCTGCCTGGACACGTTCCTGTGCAACCTGCTCTAGGTGGACCTGCTCTGGCAGGGGGGGTGTGCCTAGATGATCTCCAGAGGTCCCTTCCAACCCCATATCATTCTGTGAACCCTAGAATGCTCAGTTTGAAGGGAAATAAGAGCTTTACCAAACACAGAAAGCCAGATACCAAGGAGGAGCAGGTGAGACCACTCCAGTGACTTCCTATAGTGGCACTTTGGTTTCTTCTCTGAACGCTGGCAGTTGCCCGTTGTCTCCAGGCTGATAGCAACCATCTTCTCTGAAAATAAACACGAAGCATTTTCCATTCCCCCTTGCTGAAATAACTAAAGGAAGCAATGTCCTCACAGTGTGTAGAAACCGAATGCAAGTATTACTTCCCTCCTGAATACTGACTTAATTAACTGTGCTTACTTAACTTAAGGAAGTTCCTACTGACCAAAGAGCCCAGAAAGTGTCTCCTGAGGAATCACACGACAAGCTGTCCCCGCAGGGACACCCACCGCCGGCCGCCGACAGAGGTGGCACACGCACTTCGGGCAGCAAGCCGCCTCCCTGCAGTTTAGATTGTGATTTCAGAAATGATGGAAACCGATTATGAGAGATGACAAAGAATATATTGTCCTCCCCGCTGGAGCGCGAGGCGTGTTTAAAGCCGCCGCCAGGGGGCAGCCTGCGCCCGGCTCGGCTCGGCTCGGCTCTACTCGGCACCACTCCACTCGGCCCGGCTGGGCTCGGCTCGGTTCGGTTCGCCTCGGCTGGGCTCGGCTCTACTCGGCTCGGTTCGGGACGGGTCGGCTGGGCTGGGGTCGGTTTCAGTCAGCTGCGGTGGCGGCGGTGGGTGGCAGCGAGCCTCCGGCCTCGTGTTTTAAAGGAACTGCCTTAATTTGTAACTCTTCGCCGCCTGTGACGTCGCAGCGTTTCCATTTGTTAGTTGTGCCGCCCGATCTGGTGGCTCTGAGGTAGGCGCAAACTGGGGAGGAAAACGCCCAACAAGACGGCGCCGATGACAAGATTTGTCCTCGTTTATGTCCCCGTTTGCCCTGTGGCTGACAGGGCCCGGCTCTTTGGGCGGGCTCTGCCCCAGGCTGGCCAGGGTTGGCTGAGGTGGGTCTTCTCTGGCTGGAGAAATCGCCCCCAACCCCCCAGACGCCTTGTTTTAGAAGAGGCCGGTCCCCAGCAGCCACAGAGACTAAAGGCTCCGTGAAAATATCATAGAATCATAGAATGGTTTGGGTTGGAAGGGACCATAAGGATCATTGAGCTCCAACCCCCCTGCCATGGGCAGGGACACCTCCGCTAGAGCAGGTTGCTCAAAGCCCCATCCAGCTTGGCCTTGAACACTTCCAGGGATGGGGCAGCCACAGCTTCTCTGGGCAACCTGTGCCAGTGTCCAGCCACCCTCACAGCAAAGAATTTCTTCCTGATATCTAATCTAAATCTCTCCTCTTTCAGTTTAAAACCATTACCCCGCATCCTATCACTCCACTCCCTGATTAGGAGTCCCTCCCCATCTCTCCTGTAGCCCCTTTAGGTACTGGAAGCGGCTCTAAGGTCTCCCCGGAACCTTCTCTTCTCCAGGCTGAACAACCCCACCTCCCTCAGCCTGTCAAATATATGGTTCAGACATTTAGATCTGCCCATGGTTTTGCAGACAAAGCTGCAGTCAAAGCACATGATGGCAGGGGAGCAGGTGTCATTGGCTGCTCGTGGGTCTCGCTTTAGGAAAAATGCATATCTTTAATCCTAGCACTTTTCTCAGAGAATTGTGGTCAGGGCTGTGTTACTGTGCTGCCTGCAATAAGAGCACCTCTGTGAACAAGCACTTGGGTCCCTTGGTGTGTGCGGGTGAAGAGATGGACGCTGTCACGCAAAGGCTGTGACAGAAAATGAGGTGTAAAGCTAAAGCTGAAAAGGAAAGGGGTGGAAGAAAAACTAGCTACTCCCTAGTGTTTGTCATTTGGGTGTAATGCCAGATGTATTAACCCCAGATTGCATAGAAATGTCAAAGTAAAAAAACCCATGAAAGCCTCTAAAAGCACTAATATTTATTTGCTGGCACTCTTTTACCTCTGAACAGTTATCCTATGTCTGTGTGACTATAATTTATACATCTAAGAGAGAATTTCACTAAATAAGCAGAGGACAGTAGATAAAATCCTTTCAGAGGAGCAAAAATCTGTTCTAAGAAAAAATTACTACCTTGTAGTAGGGAAAGCACTTAGATTTTGGTGTTTGAAGCACTTCTTGCTCTGACCGGCACCAGAGAAAAAAGGCTTGGTTTCTGAGCTATGTTCTCCCTCACCCAGGCTTTGCAGCCAGCCAGCGATGCCACCGACACCTGCTGAATACAGGATTTCTCTGGTCTGGAGGATGCTGGTGCAGGTCAGAGGCGGCGCGGGTGCAGCTCATGCTGTAGCACGGGACAGAGAGAGGAGGTAAATCTTTCTGTACTGCGTGAAAACAGCAGCTGATCTAATCATCCATCTGTGAATTGCTTTAGGAGAAAACTAATCATGTGACAAGTTTAGTGAAAACAGCAGAGGGAAGTTGGTTTCATTACAATTCAGGAAGGTGTCAAAGGATGACCTTCTATGAAAATGCTTTATGATATCCCTTAGGTGTGTTTTGTCTGATCTTTATTGTGTTGAGTAACACTTTGTAGAGGATACAGCTTTAAAAGTAGCTATCAAGTGTGCATGCTTTCGTGGTTTCTGTAATTGGAAGATTAAAATAAAATTCTCTGAAGTATTCAAAAATATAGTATTCATCAGAGAGAGAGCAGGCTAACCCTTAATATACTTTATGAAAATTTAGATCCAGATTAGGGTTAGGTGCAGAGCAGTAGGTTTTGAGGATAAATGTGAAGGCTGTGGCCTAACATCAATGAAGTGTAATTCTAACGTGGTGTTCTCACAAGATTTTGGTCCTAAATGTTATAAGTCTTGAGAGGTCAGGGAGTCCAGGAAAAGGACATCTAATTATACTGGAAAATAGCTTTTCCTGTTTGGGATTCAGCCTAAAACTTAAATCCTAGGAATAAATTTGGGTGCAAAGTCCCTTAAAATTCATTGTTAGGGTTTCCTACGTGCCTGTACAATTTGTTAGTAGCCATTTAGATTATAACACCTCATGCATTTTCTGTGACATCTAAAAAGCTAAGTTTCTCAATAGTTCAAGTTATTTTCTGTTCCAAGCACAGGTAAAAGAATTTTTTTTTTTCCTGTTGTTAGCTTCTATAGCTATGTTAACTAGGAGTATGTAAGTATAGTTTGCGGTTGATACTTAACGTTGCGAGTTTTTTTGTGACTTGGAAGTGTTGTATGGAGTTTTAGTAAGACTTAGCCATAAGATGTTCAGTAAACAAGAATTAAATCAGTATCAAAATAATTCAGAATCACCACCAGTACAGAGTGCTGACAAGATGAACAGCAATTTCCTGTGTTCATGACTACAGGGACTTGGCAAAGAGACTACACTTCTGGTATTCTACAAGGCGACCACAGGCCAGATGGAAAGGCAGGGAGGGGGTCTGTAAACTCCTAGATGAAAAAGCTGCCTTGTCACAACCATCCTCACAATGTTTTCTAAAAATGAGAGACTGGACATGGCTAAACAGCATCCAAAGCTATGCAGTCTCAAGCTGGGGTTCTCCTAAGTGCTCACTTTCAGCCACACCAGTTTCCAGCTGCACCTGTAGAAGTCAGTGCGATGCGTAGAGCCGAGCTCATGGGAGGAAGGTCCAGCTAGCATGTGAAAATACTCACTCGAATCACAGGACCTGCATGTAACACAAAATTGCATGGTTAATCTTGGATAAAGGCATAGCTTTGTACATTGCAGCATTAGCAGGTCTTTTTATTAACAGAAGAAGGAGGAAGTTCCCTCTCGCAGACTGCCAGGCAGGGATTTTTTTTCTAGTGGTCTGTTCCCTCTCTCATGGTGGTTTTGGCTAATTCTGATTGATTTTGCCTATCCAGTTTGAAGAATCTTTTTCCAGTTCTCACAGTGATTATTCTATTTCCTAGAGAAGGGAACGGAGATTTACCAGATATTTGATTACTGAATTTAGATGGAAGATATGGGCAGCTATAGCTTAGATGGGTGAAGGAGTCTTCCAGAGAAGTCTTTGAAAAGAGCATACTCTGGGCAGGGAGTTTCTATATGTACAAGGTGGGAAAATGGCATACTTTGGCAAATATCAGTCTTGTTACATGGGAAAAATAACTTCTATAGGTTTTGATAAATTTATTTTGTTTTGCACTTCATGCAAGTGGGAAGAATATTCTAAAAAGAGAGTTTTTTGAGAAGTGAACGAAGCACGCCTTGAGTAACGCAGTACCTTGTCCACATGCTTTTGTGGGCATGTGGCTGTTGAGTCATAAGGGCCCAGAAAACTATCTCACCTCTTCAAGAATAGCAAACCTTATCTTGTCACTTAGAGAATCTGTAAGTAGGTCACCTACTGTAACTCCCTTACATCTTCTGTAAGTGCTTGGGAATGAGCAGTTACATTTTTGGGACAAGTTCTCTGATGGTGGCAGGTTAGCGATGCCCGTCTCTGTGTGGTTGCCCTGGCTGACTGGTTCTGCGAAGCTTGTGAACTTATGGGATGTAGCAGTCGAAGTGCTGCCCGTGCGTGACACTTTGCCCTCCTGTCTCTTATTTTTCCGTTTTCTTACTGTTGATCTCTCCAATAGGCCAAGGAAGCATCAGGCTCCATGTTGGTGGGCTGGAGAGAATGAGGTTATGTATGTATGCTGGGATTTGGGAAGCTGAGAGGCATGCACAAGCCACAGATGCTTCCCAAGAAAGTGCTCTGCAATAGACCATTATGAAATACGTTCCTTCCCAATCTCTTTGGGTGAGTAACTGGCATACATCCTGAGGCAAGAGAATTTAAAGCTGAAAGAATAAATATAATGTGAAGATATGCCATATAGTTGGCACTTGTGGGATTCTGGCTGCTTAGTGTCTCTGATCCTTTTTTGGACCTGAATATTTCCTTTGTAGCCATAAAACAGGCTTAGGCTGGGACAAACAGAGAAATCAAGCAGCCTCTGCTTTTGCTTGCATGTAGTGGTAGGGTTGGCATAATACACTCATTTGCTTAGGAAGGGTCATAGACTTATTGCTAAATTTAAATTCTGAAAACATACCCACTTGTGAGTCGCTTTTCCTCTCAGTGGAACTGAAAGAACGTCCAAGGACCAACTGAAGTAAAGTTTAATTTGACAAAAAATAGGGAAAATATCTATTATTTATTCGTTGGCTTAAATGGTGAATAAGAGCACAGCACTGAAAGTGTGAATGACGGAAATAACCCAGTGATTCCCATTTACAGCCAGAAAATCCTGATGCAGGAAGAAAGACTAGTTTGATGTGACACTGATGTAGACAGGTAATTCCAAACAGTTGGTGTGCATTATCTAAAATGCCATTAAAGTAATCAGTTTTGAAAGTACTACGGATTTAAATTTTCAAATATCCCTGGATGACTTGAATCTAATGCTATGGATCTGAAGTGAAATCTTGCTTTAATGGATTTAAATCCATTGCACAGTATTTGAAGACTTGAAAAAAATAATTTTCAGGATTTTGACAGACATAATGTAAGTTCTTTTAGGCTTAGAGGTAAGTATTAATAATATAGCTGAATGAATGTCTTCCTTTTACTTTTCTGTAATTTATATATGAAAGAGAAATTTTGCAATCATTTTGTGCCTTCAGTCTGTATCTTTGATTTCCTAAATAAGAAACATAAGTGTAATTCTGAATTTTCTGTTTCTTTTAAGATGTTTTATATGTAATTAATTGACTATGAATATGGGATCTTAATGTCTAAAGAGGAAACTTAAAGATAAGGTGTTAACTGAAAAAAAATTCCTTTTAAAAAAAAAGTGAGTTATTTTAGAATGTATGTTGTGTCAAATGTGAGTATCAGTTGAACTGATTCAATAATGGAGTGATTTGGTGTATCTGGAATTTGCACAGTGTTACCATATGCATCATTCTCCTTGTGCTTTGTTATGCACTGCAGACTCAGTGAGACATATCCTTACTGTAAGTCCTCTATATAGATTCATTTTTAGACCTGCATATAAGGTCTTTCCTTAAAATGTTGTTTTCCATATTAAAACAATGCTCTTTTCTTGATCCTCACAGCCCTAAGAAGACAAGCCTAAATTGACAAGTTTTATTAAATCCAGGCTCTCCCTTTTTCTTAGAACTATACAACTGAAGAGATGTGTTCTTGAGCACATTATTTTGAGATTCACTAATTACTTCAGTAAGTTGGAAAACAGGATCTGAAAATACTGGCAATAATATGTGGCAAACACCCGTGCATATTGCACAATGATTTTATAATGGAGGGAGACATACAAATGAAGTAGAAAACAAACACACTAAGAATTACCTCCTGGGATTTCTTGAAAGAAAAGGCAATGATAGCCAACAGAGGGTGTTTCAGCCTGTTAATGAGCAGATGTAGCTGGCAATCTTCCATAACTTGCTCTTAAATTAAATCATTATATAAGTGAAGCTTAATTTCTGATCTGCCTTTGGTGAGCTGGTAGCGAGATATGCACAGAAGAAAGCAGTCCAGGCTGCACTATTTATTAAGCTTCTTTAATGGATATTTATGTGTATGTCAGAAATGTGTTGTGCTGGTGAAAAGAGAATACAGGAACAGCTGTAAAGGCAAAGCAGTATTTTAGAAGTTGTGTTACTCGTTCCTGCTCATTACCTTTAGGCATATATTGTGTGGATGCCCATTCTTGAGGACTCGATACAAGAAATTGCAAGTGACACTTTTTGGCAATGCCTTGATATTCTTTTCTGCATACAAATTTTAAAAAAAAAGGTTCTCAATTTTGTCACATGTGCTTGCCAGAAGTATTGGTATTTTCTTAAAGTGAAAGAATTGATTTAATTATTTGAGTTCAAGTTGTGCTGTGTTTTGTTTAATGTCTTCTTATACCTGGGGAGCTCAGAAGATCTGGATATTGTGGAAACATTTGTTTAAGTCTTAATCTTTTTATTTGATCCAAAGTGCTTCATATGAAAGGATCCCAAGGACTTTTGAGAAGAAAAAACCCACAATGGACCATTTCAACAGTCGAGTTAAACAAGATCTGGTTTTGATGTTGTGATTCTTTGCAAATCAAATACCTGTGTGTAGGAATTTATTATTTTATATTGTTCTCTAATCAGACAGACTTATTGATATAATTTGAAAAATCTTACATATTTGAAGACATACTTCCTCTGATTTGGTTTTCTGCTTTACTTTTAAATTTTAAGAGGACTACTGTTTGCTTTCTCATCCATAAAAGGCTTTGATAGCATGAGCTGTGTGAGAAAAGATTATTTACTCTCATTAAAATGTATACCTTCTGGATATAGATTCTCCGAAGTAAAGAAGGTAATGACTTTACTCAGAGATGACGACTCAGAATGCTGGCAGTAATGTGAAGCAGTCCCAGGAGATGCAGACGACGTCTAAGTGAAACTGTCCTAGGCTTTATCTGCAACTGGCTCCTGAATAATATTGCTACATTGTGGGTTTTTTTTCCCACATGATTTATTAACTTATCTTTAATTATATAGTAGAACGAATAATTTTTCCAAGGTTGGGATAATATTTTCTCTTTATGGAGAAAGACACACCCAAAGACCTTTGTAAGACTTTTGTGCTTCACCAACATTAAATATGGAGTCCTTAATTCATCACTTGGAGAGTGATGTAAGGAGGATGATGCAAAAGGTGACACAGAAAGATTTTCAGAGATTTCAGTAGTGAAGTAGCTAAGCTGAGATGCACCGTAGCAAGCCTGGAGCTCTTCTGGGACCTTAGCAGGAATGCCAATTCATCAGTAATGTAAAAAACAGATACAAGATGTCCCAAGTTAAATATAAAAATTAAAGTATTTACTGGATTGGCTGAAAATGTGGTTGTATGTAGATTGCCCAAAGTCACGTAAGGATTCTACTGTGCAGCCAGGAACAGAATCCTGCTTGGCTTTTTTTTTTTTCAGTCGTGAAGCTTTCTTACAAAGCTACAAAGCCAAGCCCAGACTTTCAGAATAGGATCTTGATGGGGAGCCACAGTTCTTCAAGCACTGGCTCAAGGAATTATGTGGAGAAATATTTCAGTGTCTGTATTTCTCTACTATCCCTGTTTCTGGTGACAGACATCTTTAAGAAGGGGCTTTTCATCCATGAAACTGTTGTGGAAAGGTGTAAAGATTTTCCTTTTATGATTTTTTTTTTTTTGAAGAAAGGCCATTTCTAAAAATGTTCTGCAGAGGGCTATCAGTATGAACTTACAACAGCTTTAATTCATTTGTGACCAAAACAAATTAAAAAGTGCGGGATATGTGGATGATCATTAGAAAAAATACTCTGTGACACCAAAAAGGCAGTAGTGAGAGGAATTGCCTAATGCTCATACATGTGCAAGATGGCAAATGGCTTTAGAGGTATTGAGAAGGTCTCAGGAGATACAAATCAGAGAAATATCAATAATGCTTAACAAACATCAGAAGAAACAGCATGTTCTCAAGAACATGCTGTTTTACATGTACTAGCAATACTTAATTTTGTGATTGTATTCCTAAATTCCAGTCAGGCTGAGCTTCTAAAAATGGGATAGATTGGGAATATTAAATACTCTGAGAACAAATATAGCATCTTACTACTTTTGGTTTCTGATTCCTAAAGAGTGCATGGAAGAAACCCCAGAGATCTGTGGCTTAGAAAAGCTGTTTTCAAAAGCACCTTAAACTTTTAACAGGTAAGAAGGGACACTCGCGCTCACATGCCGATAGACCTGGGCTCGGCAGTCAGCAGAGCCCTCATACAAGTCAACACATTAAATGTGCCATGTGCATTAAATGTACTTAGCACCATCAATAAATGGTCTTTTGGTCGTCTGCACATGACAGGAGGGAGAAGAAGGACAAAATGGTGAAGCTCATATTTCATACCCTCTGTAGGCCACTGTGATAAAGTAAATGTTTGTAGTTTCAAGCAAGGGGGACAGGATTTTGGTAATTCTAAATCATAGATGGTTGAGAGCTTTGGACTTGTGTTTATACATAGTATTAAGGTCTAAAATTCATGTGGTTTTGTACTGTTTAAAGGTGTGTACCACATACGTACAAGCACACAAGCTTATATAGGTAAATTACTGCACTCCACCCCTGCAATTGCAATTACAGGATCTTATACCTACATATTGCTTTCCAGCAGTGAAGAAATGCCCAAATATGAATAAAACTGCTTCTACGCAAGGGCTTTGCTCTCATACTGTGTTCCATTTCTAAACTGATATAGATCAGTATATGAAATGCACAGGCATGTTCAGTGATAGAGAGTAAAAGAAAATTTCCCGGTATTTTTGCATCTAAAATGGATGAATTCTCTGTCACTCTGTTTTTCTCCACACAATATTCTGACATAAAGGCTAGATGGTTTGTGCATAGCAGCACAAATGCCATTATCATGTTGATTGAGGTAAAGGGCAGAAGTGTTGGTCATAGGGATGCAGAAGAGAAGAAGAATTTCTTACTGCAAAACTAAAGCTTAAATCAATTTAAATGAAAAAACCTTGTACTGTCCAGGGAGGGAAGGGCTCTCACAAAATCTGAGAAGGAACATTGAACTTGATACTAAAGAGCAGCATAGGGGAAAAAAACGTGATGGGAGAGAGAATAAATCAGCACAAAAGAGAAAACCGCCCAGGAGAAAAATCTAACTAGAGCAGAAGAGAAACATGAAAAGCAAATGGACTCCTTTGTTTCACACTTAGCAGAGCCTCAGTGTGGATTGCAGCATCGGTGTCAGCTTGAAGTTAAAAAAACCCCACAACCTTGAGTCACACAGGTCAGAAACCGCCTGAGCACAACTTCAACCCTCTTTTGCCGACACGTGTCATTGGTTTTATCTAGACTGCTACGGCTTCTTTTCTGGTCTTTCAGGAGCCTTTTATGGTCCATACCAAAGAGCTCCTTTTTACATTTTTTTTTTCTCACACCCCTCTTGCTGCCCCTTTTCACTGGCTCTGATAATTCCTTTTGCATCTACTCCTATCTACTGCGCAGCTCCTGATCTACCTATTACGGTTCTATTTACGTATGATCCTTGCATCTACATTTACCTTTCTCTTTGCTCCTTCAGAGTCTTGTGTTCCTTTAGCACCTCTTTTCCACAAACTGCATTTGTAGTGTTCTGTCCTCGTCTTCACACCGTCTGTGTGCCAGACATCATGCACCTTTCCTTCAGTCCACTGGTTTTTGTGTGACTCTTGACAAAGCACTTTACCTCCCTTTACTTCAAATTTCACAACTGCAAAATGGTGATAATATTGTTAACTCCCTTTGCAAACTGTTTTGAAATCTACTGGTGAAAGTTCTGCATTAAAGCAAATATTGTTGCTATTTAAATCAATAAGTACTAAGAGCAAGGTGAGTTATGGATATCTCTTTCAGAGCTTTAATGCAAGATCCTGTTTGATCTTCCTCCGTCCAGCTGAGACAAAGTACGGGCACGCTGTGTATCCAGTGCAGACTGCAGCCTGAGCTCTAGCTCAAATTTATTGATAATACACAGTGTATACATAATTTCAAAGTTTTATCATTGGCTTGGAAATCTATTATCATGTTTTGAGGAGGAACTGTAAACCGCATTTGGGGCTCCTTTCCTGCTTTGGGCACGGGTGTAGATGAGAGAGGAAGGACTCCTGCAGGAACGTCCATCACTGGTCTGATGAATATACAGGATTACATTGTGCCTGATACACTTTCTACACTTGCTAACTAAAACATACGGGCATGGCTTTTCCTGAAATTTTCCCTCAAGAATCATTTATCTCTATGTTGAGAATAAGCATGAGCAATTTTCCCCAGAAGGTGAAGTTCAAAGCTGCTATTTCTGAAAACAGCAGCTTAGAAAGAAAATGCCACATCAGTGTTGACTCTGGCATCTCATCAGCATTTCCAGATCTCTTTTAACTTACCCTTTAGTGAAACAAACAGTACGTGTAAGAACAGAGCCGGCATACACTTATCCTTCACTTAAAATGAAGATCGTATTGAAATTCTTTGAGAGTGCTCTTCGGTTTTACATGAATTATGAGTTGTAAGCTTTACTTAGTCAAGACTTCATAAATGTTTACCTTGTTAAGCTGCGATTGCCAATTTCCCAGTCGTTTTATACGTAGGAGAATAGTGTGACATTTCCTCAGATACTGAAGTACATGATATTCTGAAAAGTATATGAGATACTTGTGTGAAACCCTGTGTTTTCATAAACAATGACTAAATTTTTCTGAACATGTTAGTGCTAAGTGTTACACACTGGTATTGTATAGGAATAGGTGTGGCTAGACAATCTCTCAAGGTCATTCCAGAACCAGATTCTGTTGTTTATGGTACGATCATAAAAATCCATCGATCAGTTATATGCTGATTGATATAATGATGTATATAGCTCGTTTGGGTTAATTTTCTTAAGTTCATTTAATACTGACTTGTTCTTACAAGAAACCATTGTGTTCAAAGCTTTTAGGGATCTTTGGTAGAGCTTATCACCCATGATCCTGATGTCTCCCTTTATTTGAACCCTCTTATTCCCACATTTTGTAACAAGCCTGTTGGTAAGAGTGGTCTAGAGTTTAAGATTATGCTGAATGTTGTACTTACTGGAACGTCTCACTACCCTGAGATGGTCTCATTTCATTAGACGTTATTTCATTTCTTCTTCAGTGCTTTTTTTTTTTTTTTCTTTCCTTCCACAATAGCCTGATGTATAAAACTTAAAAGGTCTGCAGACTTAAAAAATCTGCAAACTTAAAAGGTCTACATTCAGGAGATGAAAAGTAGAGTGATTCATCTTGGCGCTGCTCCAGCCCGTGGACTGAACAATAGATTTGGTAACTGTCACTGCTGAGCAGAGTCCTGACATGATAACAGCCAACTGCACTACAAGCCTCCAGTCCCCCATGAGAGAAGCTGAGTGCGAGCTCTGACTGTGGATATTTTGTTCATAGCACCATAGAATAGCTCTAAAGCTGTGTCTACACCAGGAACCAAAGAATGTTAAACTATTTGAGTTTTTTATGGCTCATATTTGCCGTTTCTATTTCCAGTGTAGTCTTTATACACGTATAAGAATATTTCTGGACATTCTTAGTTAATCCAGAGCATATTTAAGAAGAGGAAAGCTTGGATAGCTGCTAGCTTGGTCTGCGAAGTGCTTAGCCCTTTCCAGGCCTGATCTGCCTGATCTCAGACTTAACTCTTGTTAAGGCAGAGAGGGCGTTTAGGCTGCCTCCTGCTGAAGTGTTCCTGAGTTTGACAGTGGAGCGGGTAACAGGCTATGTCGATGATGGGCAGATGTGATTCGGTAAGAGGGCTCAGATCTGCACTTACACAACAAGGCACGTACTGGCAAAATGTCTGTGCTTTCCTATGACAGTTACCAGGTTGTTGAATCCTATCTCTAATCTACCATTCTCTGAGGTACCCTCTATCTTGACGAAGAAACATGCAGTTTCACTCTTTCTCTTCCGAAGTGTAGACAGGTAATCTGTCTTAGTCTCAGACCTTGCAGTTCTGCTTTCTCTGAGAACAGTGGCTGTACCGTTTCTTTAAAGCATAGTGTTCACTTAAATGGAAACATCTTTACAACAAGTGATGACATATGTAACTTGCTTTAGGCTTTTCCTTTAGTCATGCCATTCTCTGAACCTAAGGAAGCACAGTTTCTTTGGAAACTCTCCTGGAATGTCTCCTCTGTCAGCAAGCTGACTTCCATCCTTTCTTCCTATGAGATGTCCCTCTTAATTTGCTGGTCTTTGGCTTCATATTCCTGCCTTTGACAAATCAAGTTGTGGAAGTGGAAATGGGGTCTTCTGAGTATGCCCTTGACATCTGCTCTGTTGCATTCTTTATTCTTCCTACTACTACAACAAAGTCACACAGAGGATTGTAATAATCTACCATAATTGATTATTTAGCACTAGATACTAAGTTTGTGAACTAATTGTCCTAGTTGTTCCTCATGTGCATCAGAGTGGTCTGAGGTAACTTTTTGGCCAGGTGCAATCCCTATGAGTGTTTAGTGTCAATAGTTGATCAGGTAAGGTTGTTTTCTAATGTGTGTAAATAGCATTTTATTTGGTAAAAATATTTAAAGCATCATTTATTTCTGCAAACAAGAAGTTCGCCTTATTGACAGTAGAGAGTCATGTACCAATATGATGGAATTTTCTAACTTTTTATACTGAATAACTTCTTGGGAAAAGGAGAAAACTTACTCCAGAGTGGAGATAAGAAAAATCATTGTCTGAGTTGATACCATCTTAAGTCTAGGGATGGTAACTGCATAGGCAGAGGTCTCCAGATTAATTTCTTGTATATCCAGTAGAGTTAATCTAAGAATGGCATTCTTTTGGATCAGTGGGGTGTTGATGTGAGAAGGTCACTGGGAAAGAAAAGAATTATTTTTATTGGTAGCAGAACTGAGCAGAGAAGTACCTGAGCGGAAGAGATAGAAATGTCTGTTTGCACTCGATAAGCACTAAGTCACTTTATTTGAAACATTTCCCATGCAATAAGTCACTATTGTCTTTTTAAGGTATTTCTTGTGTGTGTAGGCTCCAATCCTGCTGTGCTATACACTGTCCAAATATAAAAAAGAGTAAAAGCCAGGCTCAAATAGTTGAAAATCTGAGTGAAAGGCAAACATAAAGATAAAGCAAATAGATAAAGGGAAGAGAGGAAGATGTAGGGAGTACAGATGGTTTGAGTGAGTGAATCTCAGCGTTGTGACTAGTACCTTCAAGAAATGTGGACATCATGCTGATACTGAGTTTTTTATGAAACGTTTTGATAAAATGTTATCAAGGAATGAATCAAAATAGTTCCCGTTAAGGAAAACATTATCTTTGCTGCCTATTAGAATTCTTTCATTACTTGAAGAGAGGAAATCTTGTAGCTACAATAGTAAATACAGTTTAGTGGATAAAGCCACTCTGAAAAAAAATAATAAAAAGATCTCAGCAAAAGAAGAATGTTCTCTTGTGGATTATGGAGCTCTAAGAGGGTAAGAAATAAGGACTTGAGAAAAAGCTTAATAGTTGAGTAATGTAAGAACCCATACTGGAACTTGTGAAAATTATCTGGATGGGGTATAAATAGTACTTTATGTTTTTTTTTATTGGCAAGTTGAAATTACATGGGGCTTGTTAGCTGTGAGGAGATACAAAGAATGCAGAAGGATCAAACAGGGATCGAGCATTCAGTAATAAATGACAGGTGAGCTTCAGGGTAGACAGCTGATGGTAACTGATTCTGAAGGGACAATTGGAACTAATCATACTACCTGATAGATTCTAAATTAGCTGTAACAACTCTGAGAAAAAGACTTGGTCATTGCAGGGAACAGTATAGAGAAGGCAGTTCAGTGCAGTCTAGAAAGAAATTGAGATGTTAGATTGTATTAAGACAAAACGAGTATCATTACAGGAATTTATAGTACACCTTTGCCCGTATTAAAGTGTTCAATCTCAGTCATTCCATCTCAAAAGACATATGAAATAATAGAAAAAGTCCTAAAGAGAGCAACTAAACTGATGAAGAAATACAAAAACAGTTCCTGGAGAAGTAAACATGAGGATATTTAAGACAGTGCTAAGGGGAAATTAATATGGGACAACATAATAGATGAATGATAGTGAGCTGAGCCTTCTCGTTTTATTTGCCATAAAATGAAGTGAAAGGGATGCTTCGGTTAACTACTTAAGTGCAGTTAAAAGGCAGCAGACTCAAAATAATGACTAAAGCAAACTGAACACTCTGCTGAACTAACCCAGTGTTTCCATTCTTAACACTTTGCTGAGAGGAAGATTCTTAGGTGAGATTTTTTCAGAGTTGGCTCCTTCCCAGTGGCTGCTGCTCTTACTGGCACGTGGCCACTCTGGGTTTTCCAGGGCTTTTGGCACCCCGAGGTGCAGTTGGTCACCCGAGAGCCACTGCTGGCCATTCCAGGGTTGGTTTCTGATCCTCTGTTTCAGGACCAGACTTAAAATTGTGCCTTTTCCAGCTGCCGACTGACTGACTGAGCCCTGAGTATTCTTCTGAATGCAACGTTCTTTGTACAGGTGACCAAACAACACATGAGACTGTCCAGCTTTCTGGCATTCTGCATCCAGAGAGTTCAAACTATGGCTCATTTCTACCTTTCTACCTTCCTACCTTCAGGTCCTTATATGTTGCATCATGGATGCTGTCACGGACACTTTAACAGGTTAAGTACCTTCCATTGTGCGAAGCACTCTCATTATCTAGCTTCATCATCACTGCCATCTCTTTAGTTAATAGTTTGTCTGGTCAAGCTCTGCTCTAAGTTCCCTCCATAATGTACCTTTGATATTTTGTGTGGACTTTTAAAATGGGCAGATAGATGACAATAAAATAATCAGAATATCTGGAATCTCTCATTCGATCCCTCAAACATGTCATTGCTTCAATTCCATAACTTGTAATTGCAATAATTTAGGTCTGTGTGCCATTGTTTAGCCTGAAAAAATGACAACTGATTTTGGGTAACTAAAGGGTAACTTGGTGTTTTCTGAAGTTCACCTAAAATAACTCTGAAATTTTTATCCTGTAATATAAATTTAAAAATAAATTATCATAATGATCTTTTTGTTATTTTTCTTAGATTTTCATGGGCAGAACGAACATGTTTTTAGTGGAGGTTTAAAAAATAACACTGGGATTCCTCAGCCCACTCAAAATGGGATTAATTATGCCAAGCAATTCCTGACTAATATTTGTCTAATTTGTCCTTAAATACTCCTGGCTGCAACTGATACCTATTAGAATGAGTAGTAGGAGTAACTTCTTGCAAAACTTCTGTTATTTGAAGACTGTTGTTTTGTTGTCTCCTTGAGTCCTGGCCAAGTTAAACATACCTAGTTCTCTCAACCTTTCCTCACAGAATGTGTTTTCTCCACCTTTGATTGTTTTTGCTGCTCTCAGCTGTCCAGCTGACTCATATCTTTCTTGATATTTGGTGTATTAAACTCTGTGCAGTGCTCCAGCCTCAGGCTGTAGCCTGCAGAGGGCTACTTCATCTGTCCTGTGTGTGACATCTTCATCACACACCAGAGTAGCAGGGTAATTAGAAAAAATACTGACTTGTGTTCTATTTGTAATCCTTTAGCCTCCACATCTTTTTCCTAATTAATTGTTGTGTAATTAGGTGTTCTCCATGTTGTAATTGCGCAACTGATGATTTCTAGATAAATGCAGTATATTGCACTTGTCTTCACTGAACTGTATCTTCAATTTGTTTAGATAAGTTTTGAATTTTAATGGTGTCCTCCACAGTCCTCATGCATCCTTCCTGCTTGATATTATCTGCAAATTTAATTACTGTGTGTTTTATTCCATCATTCAAGTCATTCATAAAAATGCTGAATAGCACTGAGCTCAGCTTAGGCTCTTGCAGGAGTTTTACTCAATGCAACATTTCCTTTTGGCAGTAAACCAACAGTTTTGTGGAAATTTTTTAAGTAGTTGTACAATAACTTCATCGAGATTGTAGCACCTTAGCTCATTTTTGACAATATCAGATGAGATTGTGTAAAAGGCTTTTCTGAGGTTAATCTAAAACTAATCCTGAGCTCAGAAGCCTATTAACCTGTCCTGGAAAGAAATCGGGCTGACTTTTCAGAAGCCTGTTGTTTTATAGGTGTTTATTGTTTTTGATCGATTTCATAATTATGGAGGATTCAGCCCAACTTCAAATAGCCTGGCATTTCCCTGTACTGCCCTTTAGAGACTGGCACTATGTTTGCCTTTTGCAGTTGTTAGACACTTGCCTGCCACTCTGATTTCAGAGGTAAATCACTAATGGATTGAGGTTTCAACCAAAACAGCCCAAAACATTTCTGTCACTTGATGCGTTTCCCTGGACTAACTCTTTCTACTTACTATTACTAATGTGCTTAGCAAGTATGCTCATGTTGTTGTTTCCTTGTGTATTTATAGTTGTACTTTGACTTTTGTGTTTTGCTTCTATGTTCCTGCAACTGCATCAAGATATTACATAGGAGGCAACTGGCTTTTATTTCAGAGCCAAGCCATTTTTCATCTTTAATGAGATGACCTAATGGTCACTTCTAGCCAGTGATTTCTAAGCAGACTCTTCACAGTTTTCTGCATTGTATGCCTTTGCATATTTTCCAGTCTATATACACTGGATACTGACTGCATTAAAAAAAGTCTGTATAAGCTCTCCTGTAGTGTCACTTCTACACATTCCTTCCTGTTCATGCTCAAAGAAATAAACCCAGCTGTAAGAGAGCTGAGTTCTATTGGTTATATATATATTTTTTTTGTTTCAGATGATTGCCTATTTCTTTCTCTTTCTGATGTGGCAAATAGTTGGTGGTGACTAGAAACAGAAGAGCTGGTGTGTATACTCATTGTAAAATAAGGCCCATTTTGTTGCAACGGCAGTGATTAGACATAAGCTGTCAGCATATTCCAGTGTTCTACAGTTAACTATGCATTAAAAATATTAATAGGAATAATAACTTCTATTATACAGCACAGAGCTGCTTTACAGTCCCTACCTAATGTACTGTGGAACTGTAGCCCCCACCTGGGGAAGGTAACAGTCGAGTAGCCCGGAGCCTACCAGCTAAGTCTGGGAAAATACCTGCAAGAACTCACAGAGGAATTCAAAAGAAAAGGGAAATTTTCTGACAGCCAAAGACACCACAAACATTTCAGTTAATAGACTAGCTGGGGGTGTGTGTGGGGCATTCTTTCTCCTCTGTGGGTTACGTAGGTAAAGGTTCGGTGGCTGCATTCTGGCCCACAAAAGTGATTCACATATGGCAGTCAATGGCAGCCAAAGAAGATAGCTACTCTCTGTAACACAAGCGTAAACTTCTTTTAATATTCCTCTCTGTTGACATGTAACTGGCTTGTCTGCAGCACAGAAATGGTGTGACTTAAAAATCAGCTCTTAATGAAGTTGCTTCAGTAATGCGGGCCCTTTCAAAAGGCCTGATTAAGCCAAATTGCGAATCTGTTTCAGATGAGTCCATTTATTTGTTTGTGTTCACTTTCTGTTGTACTTTGGTGGCAATAATACTCATAAGCAATAATAGCTGATTTTTCTCTGTGATCATTTGCATAAGAAGTTAGATGAGAAAAATAGTATTGCCCAGTGATCTGTGCATCATCATCATCTGTGCATCTAATCATCATTAGCCATGGAGCTTACACTTTTGAGTTGTAATACCAAGAAAAGGAATGAGAAAATATAGCTGAGCTGTGATTAGCGAATCTGAAAGATGGGGTCTGGTTGGGAAATCCCTACCCGCAAGAATGATTGAATTCATTCTCCTCCAGAGCAGAAGCAGCTTGCGGTAGTGATATGGATGTCTGTGTGCTATAACTTGGCCCGAGGCCATCCTTTCTCTTCTGAAAGGTCACCAAATAGCCATTAAATAGCAGCAACTTTCAGCTTCATGTCAGAAGTAGTTTGCCAGTCACAAGGCAGCACTCTACAAAGTTTTAAATTCATCCTGTTACATCAAGAGCAATGTAATAAGCTCTGGTAGTCACACAGGACACGAACTATCCTCTTGGATAACACTTAATGTATGCTTTGTCATCCCTGAAACTCCACAGTCTTCTATAGTGCTATTATACTTAAGGAAGAATATGTACCTGGTGAATCACTCCTACTAAATCTGATTTACTTGTAGCAAAGCCTAAAACAAACAGCCCAACACATTCACAGGAGTAAGATATACGGCTTCCTTTGCTATTCTGCACACAGGATAATGGCAATGAAAATAGCAGCAAAGGGTACCAAAGCACCTTGAGGAAAATGACTTGTTGTAGTAGTGCCTGACCTCTATCTGTTGTCCGTCCTTTATATGTTGCCGGTACAAAACTGGAACCAATACATATTATTAAAAAACAAAACCAATTCTGTAGCTACTGAATGATAGACAGGGTATGTATTTTTCAGATCTTTTCTCTTGCTTCCTACCACCTTTTTTTTACTACCAAAAAAAGGGCAAAAGGAAACATTTATTTGTTTAAAAATGTGTACCTTGCATTTCTCTTCTGATAACAAAAAAAAAAAAAAGAAAAAAGAAAAGAATTCCTTTACTATTATTTATTACTGTGCATTGTCTGCTAAGGCTATGTTTTCTATCATGGGATTCAAATTGCTTCTCGTGCCATCAGCATTTTCCTTTTTCACATTTCTTTCAAGGCAAAATAGAAAATGTATTTCTCTGCAGTAGCGACAGTGATCTGGGAAAACTTTATTTAGGGTGAAAGGGAAAATAATGGAGTCGGAACAAGTATCTACACTAAAAATCTATTTAGAACATTGAAAACCAATGTATTCATAAGACAGCATTGTATCTGTTTTAAATTAAGCTCAGGAAGATATAGAAACGTAGTGTGTAATGACCACTAACCTGCCAATTTGCACTGTAGATTAAAAAGTCTGAAGATGTAGTAATGAGGGGTTGAAATGAAAGACGGTGTATTTATGGGAGACAGTAGATTTATTTTGCAGAAAAACAGTGTGAAGGCAGTGCCGCTCTTGCAATGGTAAAACTTGGAGTGCTTTTAAAAATAAACAAATGCATTTCCATTCAGGGTTATTGCACCGGAGACTACATAAATAAAAATCCAAATACTGCTTTCTTAATTCATATATACGGTTACATTTAATGGCAATAGGACTTCCAACATGAGTAAAACCAGCAGGGTCTGGCCCATAAAAATTATTCTTGTTTGCAGTCTGCCTGTTTTCTAAAGGTTAGCACTAAGATTTCATTTACTGTCTTCCATAGCAGCAGCTCTGATTTAAGGAGATGCTGGCTGCTACCTTCTCATTCCCCTCCCATAGCACCTCTTCAGCTGTGCCAGCACAGGTGTTGGTGAGGCTGTTTGGCTAATCAAATGTGGAAAAAAACCCCACCCAAACCAGCCAGTACTGTGTGCTTATTCCACAATGGCAATGTAGAAGAAGAGAGATGAACATCTGGGGAGTTTAATGAGTGTAACTCATCGAGAGATAAATAAAAGCAGTCATTAGTGAACGACAGATACAGAAGCAGGGTCTGTTTTTGAATGCCAGACCTCTCCTCTAGCACAGTAAATCTTTTAGTGATACAGTAGTCAAAAAGGACTATTAAAGCTGATTATCTAGTTTGAAAAGCAATATTAAAATGATATTACAGCATCTTCTGAATTTTAGAGTGAGCCTGTTTGCATAACTGTAGGATTTACAAAATTTAGCTATGACAGGAAGTGACAGGTTTATATCAGACAGCTTAAAGTTTCAAGTTTCCCCCTTTCTCCAGGTAATTAGAAATTAATAAAGAATTGTGTCAACAGTGCAACAGGAAAGAAGGAACATAAATTGCAGTGCAATTAGCTTCTTTTTCCTTTCTTCTCTGAATGCACATGCTAATGGATACCATTCAAACTGCTTGAGTCACACAGCGATACAAGGCTCTGTTCTGAAATCATTTAAGTATGTGCTTAACTTTAAAAAATGTGAACACTGTAAAAGCTGCAAATGCTGAGACCACTTACACTTAATCTTTAGGATGTGCTTAGTATTTTGCTGGATCAGGGCTAGAGTGCTGAGCCTTTACAGGGATGAATGCAAGCTGATCTGCTTATGAGAAGGTTTAAAGGAAATTTCATTTTTCCTTTCATTTAAAATTCTCTCAACAATATATCCTTCCTGGCCCCTGCAGGAAGAACTGTGTCTAGATAATGTTTCATTGTTACTGCAGCAAATGGGCCGTAAAGTAAATGTTCTAATTAGTCTTTGAAACATTAGACTGGGTGTAGCTAGTCAGACGGAATTGTAAGCTGGTGTGGAGAGATCCTTTTACTCTGTTGGGCATCACGCTGGAAAGAAAACAGAGCCCTTCTGCACTTTTTCCTAGTTTATTTTTGCTTTTAAGTCTGTTATGACTTGATAGTCACTCTTGTGCTGCCTGACATCATGGGGAAAATCCTTATTTTTTGTTTTATTTCCATACTTGCCATTTTTGACGCGAGACGACAGGAGAAGGCTGCTGGTATTCCAGAAAGCACATTTAGCTTTAGCCTTTGCCTTGAGGATTTGAGGTGCAGTATATGCATTCTGCTTGAGATCATCATTTATGCAGATGAAAAATATTATTTTTGCCTTCTAGTACCATCTTTAAATGTAATACACTTCATGGGCTTGTCTTGGTGTCCGGGGAGACTTTTATGTGGGCCTTGAATAAATTGGTGCTGATACTGGCAACAATATAGGCATGCCCACATGACTGTGGTGTCTCTAGAATCTCTACAAGACACACCACTGTTTCATAGAGGTTCTATCTTGCTTTGAGTACTCCAGAGATCTCTAAGATGGCATTAGAGTGGACAGTGTTGACGTGGGTTTCAAGCAGATAAGAAAGAAGCAATGAATGTATAAAAAAAGTGAATCCCTGTGCAAGAGAGAATTGCAAATGGAGTTTGAATGTCCAAGATCCTCAACGTGTGAAATATCTGAGGCCATTAGGAAGGCAAATACACTGTTATAAGTCAAGGAAGGAAGAAAATAGGGAAGCTTGAGCTGAAAGTCTGTAAGTTGGTCATTCCAGGTTGGTTTGGGTGTTTTACAATGAATTGCCTTGTGGCATGAAAACACTTTCTGACTCAAGTTTGTTCTAGCATCTCTTCCAATTAAAGACCTTACTGAAACCAGAGTGAAAACATACTCTCATCCATCATATTGGCTCTAGACTTGGTTCGTTCTCCCCAGAAGACTTCTACAGGCACATGAAACTTCTTAGGAAACAGCTTGGCAAAGGTTCTAGCCTTTATTTGTGGCTGTGAGCGCACCGTGTAGTTGAGGAACTCAGAGTCACATCTCACTGAGAGACTGCCAAGAGATTAAATAAACAGTCAAGCAAAGCATAATTCCTTTGCAGAAGAACTGCCCTTTGGTACAATAACACCGCAGGAATTCCTGCACTGCCGTTTCACCTTATCTTATCTATTAACATGTTTGCTTGGGTTTTATCTTCGCCTTGACAGTTCTCCAACAAAGCTGTGGGCAACCACTGATAGTGTAGAGTGACACTAAGAGTGATCTGATCCGATCTAATCTGCCTGGGAACCAGAGTTGGCTCAGATGCAGTGCTGGCGTAGAGCAACATTAAGAGTGATCTGATTTATTGGCACAGACCTAACGTCAAGGTTGGCTTAATGGCAAAAAATGTCCCATCTGCAACTAGTGCTGCCGAACACGGTGGAGTGGAGTTGCACTAAGCCTTAGGAATGGCTGTTGCTTTCTCTGTGCGCATGCTGGGTATGTGATGAGTCTATTACCATTTATCATGGAAATATACATTTAGGGACCTTATAAAGCTGCCTGAATTGTTGCATCTGTAGACTAACTAACTGCTCCTTGATAGTCTTGGTAGCTTAGTTAAAAGGACTGTCTGAAATACATGTCATTAACTTGATGGACTGCAATAGCTCCAAAGGTTTATCATACCACTGCAGGTGTTGAACCTGAGTGTGGGAATAATTCTAGTGGCTAGAGCAGAAGAATAGGAGGTTGGAAATGTCATGAAGTCTCTCACTGGTGTATTTTGAGTCTCTCTTAACCTCACTTCTCACCCTTCTGACAGAAGTATTTGAAGAAAAAAATAAATGTCAGCAGAGGCTTTTAGAATTTTGGATTTTAGGTGCCTCAAAAAAGCAAAGTATTTTACCAGCATTCAAAATCAAATGTCTCCAGGTAATAACAGTTATTAATTCTTTCAATCAAACTACTCAAAGTTCTTAGTTCTTTTGTAAACTGGTAGGCTACAGCCTACTTAAGTCAAAAAAACCACAACAAACCAAGTCTTTATTATGAGTTTATTATGGGAGCACTGGAAGTCCTGCCAACAAACTTGCACTTTTGCAGAAGTAAAATGGCAGCTAAGTTCTCTCATTGAAGAGATACCAGCTACATCCATTAAACAAAATAATAATTAAGAAAAAAAAATAACAAACAACAAAGCTTAAGTTTGGAATCAAAGTTTGGAGTTTGTGAACTCGCAGTATCTTAGAAAAACATAGTTCGGAAGGGACCTTTGAGGATCATCTGGACTAGCCTTCTCCTCCAAGCAGGAGTAACATCAGATGAAGGATTGCTTAAGATTTTGTCCTGTCAAATTCTGAAAACCTTCAAGGACTCAAATCTCTCTTTTTTTTTTAAAAACAAACAAACAAACAAACCAACATATTTTGGAGTGATCTGACTCATGCTTTTTGAGTCATATGTTTGAAAGCATAGGCTTTAGAAATCAGTGAGCAACTGTTGATTGAAGGAAACAAGGAAACAAAAATGGCCTTTCTCTCCAGGAGGGAGGTGCAAGCTGTCTCTATACATCCGTAAATATTTTCTGAATAACTGTCTTTTCATAAATAGTGTAAAAAAACTTTTTAAAGCAACTTCTCCCTCTTTTATGTTTCATTTCCAAGGTAAATTTTAAACCACAGTACATTTTTATGAGTGCTATACATAAAATTTTTGAAGTTAGGGTAAAGAAGGGAAACACAGAAAGAGCTTTTATTATAGCGCTGCTAAGGATGTTGCTGTAGTAAATAAAGTATCTTTAATATTTTAAGAATGGCATCTCTGAAGTATCTTATATGATATTTCTTCTCAACTGCCTTTCTTTAGCTGGAAAAAGGAAAAATAGTTCTAAACACATATGCTTCTACCTCATCAATTATATATATAATATTTTGAGGATATAATTAAATTTAATTATATGAATTTTATATATCTAAATGAAATACTTAGTCTTTATACTAAACATAAAGTAAGAATCTCTGAACTGAGTTAATTTGTATATTTTTGAAATATTTTCTTTTAAGTGGACCTTTACTGCCTCAGAATAATGGTTATAATTATAAAATAATGCCCCTGAAAGACTCAAATGTGCTTAGAATTGTTTATTCCAAACAGAAAGCTTGTATTTACAAAGCTTGGCTTATGCACATGGGTGGATCATGAAATTATTTATCAAATTATTTCAAATAATTAATGAGAAAATTGTACATTATTCACAAGTCATTCAAACAAAAAGATTTGTTTACTCAAGTTAATTTAAAGATTTATTTACTCAAGTAAATAATTAATTGTGAACTGTTTGCCCAGCTCAATTCTAACCAAATTCTTACAATGTCAGGGAAGTGAAAGAAAAGGATCTTTGTAATAACCGCAGATCACTTTTGCACTGCTGCGGCATGAGCACTCCCTCACTGATACAGAGTATTTGCAAGAATTCTTCTGTAATTTCCCGAAATTGCTCTGTGTGCATATTGCGTTAAATGGGCTGTAGTCATTGGGAAAGTCATCTGAGAGTGGCAACTGGAGGTCACTTGGAAACTGTAAGACAAAAAGTGCCTTAAAATAATTTAATATAAGGAGTAGTAAATACGTGTAATACGTTATTTTCAAAGGGCTTTGAAGCAGGGAACATTTTAATGAACAATGGAGACAAATAAATGACTTTTTTAGTAGAAGGAGAGGACAGAGATGAATGAGCGAAAAAAAGAAATGGAACTGAAGAACCAAACTGGATCAGGTATGAGTGAAATTATTCTGCCATACTGTGAGAAGGAAGAGAGCAAACCTCATAAGTGCCACTTCTTTCAGTGTTTTGAAAAAGGCACTATTTCTTTGCTAGGAAATATAGGCCATTATCAGTCACTGCTATTTCAAGCATAACATGAGCAAAAAAAAAAAAAAGTCATAAAGTAAACTCAGGCTCTGTTTTCCCTCCCCTCTTCACCTGATCAGTTCAGGGACGAAAACTTCAGACTACTGAAAGATGCATTTATCTATGTACTTATTTACTATGTTATCTAACAAAAGTCAATATACAGTTATATTTGGTAATTTATTTCACCGTGAAATGTGCAGGGATCTGTTTTCTGCCATGTAATATCTAATGTTACATGAATCTCTACTCAGAAGCTAACCAAGAGGGATATTAAGTATTTCATATTGACCATGATGCATATAATTTCAGATAACACAAATGCTTAGTTGAAAAGTGTGTCTCTTCTTGTATCCACTCTCTCTCTATCTATTCATAGGACATTGATCAAACAATTACAAAAAAACAAAGGACCCAGATACAAACAAGCTGTCACCAGATTTACTCCACGGCAAATGATTTTTCACTACAGCTACCCACAAAATAGCTTTTTTGCTTTCATGAAATGTCTGTCTGAGTCCAAACCTGCAAAATTTCATCTTGTGCTGTGAAGTTTCCTGGAATTTGTACGTTAGCTATGCAGTGCTTTGCTTTCCCCGAAAACTCGTTGTTTGGATGTTCTGCTTTTGTATTGACATCCCTGGTTTCAGGCAGGACCGATCCAGCCTTTCTGAGGATCTCCTGGGTAGGGCACGCTGATGAAAGGGCACTTTGGGCAAAAATATTTTAGTTTTTAAGACAATTTTTTTTTTTGTCTTCCAGGAAACAGTGATTTTTCCCACAGAAAGCAAACACCACTTGTCATTTTTAAAATACAGGATTGTAATTTTTTTATTCACGTGTTTAAATTGGGACTTTGCTTTCACCCTCCTCTCCACCGCTTTGGGGCTGCCTTGCTGGGTTCTGGCCGAGATGTGCTGTTTTGCGGAGCTGTGAAAATCCGTTCCTTGAGTGGTTTTGGGCACAGTCTCTGTAGACTTGCACCAGCGTGAAATAGCAGGACTTGACTCCTGCTGTTGTTTTACATGTTGCAGGCTGCAAACACAGCACTTCAGCCGCAACGGTGGGACGAAATGCAAGCAACACAGCATATGCAGAAGTGGATTACATGGACTTTTAGTTTTTTGAGGATTTGTTTTTCAACTTTACTCTTGCTGCAGAATTTTGTTCCCAAATAATTTTTGCTTGCTGTGTTTAAATTAGAGATGGGGAAGGGGACTGAAGTTTTCACCTGCAACTCCTTAAACATTCATTGTGCTGCAGAAATACAGGACTTTGTCTTCCCTTGTGAGACCTGTAAAATACACAGACGAAAAATGATTTAAACAACCAGGTAGTTTCACAAATTCTTCCTTAAACTTTGCTCTTTATAAACAAGCACCAGTAAATGTTTTGACTTTAAACACCTTGATTGTTTAGCATGCAGAATTTTAGACATGTCAGCTTTGGTTGTTTGATTTATACCTTTGACCTATCTCTAATTATTTTAACCTTATAATTTGCATAAATCCAATCTCTGCTGTCAGACTTGGAAGACAACAGAAATCCCCTTACGCACTGTGACTCACTAAGGAAATTAGAGGTGTGATACTGGGTGGGCTTTTTTCATTTGACCCTTTACAACTTCTAGTTTTGAATTACCCCAGTGAATTTTTCTGCTCTTGAAAGTAAAAGATGTAGAGAACGGATTACTGCTGAGTGCTGCCTTGCGTTACGGAAACTTTTTTTGCCTCCTTCTGACAAAGGGGATCGATGTCTGCCTACAACATCCCTGCCCTACCTGAGCTGCCCAGCTCAGCGGGGAGGTTTGGACTGTGGGAAGATCAGGATGGGGGCACTGGTTTGCTGCATTATATCAACTATCAAGCCTGTAAACTCAGATTTGAATCCTATTTTGAATTCTAAACAGTGACTCATCAGGCCAAAGGGAATTTTTAGATCTGGAGTTTTGATTCAAGCCCATTTTACGCTGTGAGGATGCTGCCATACTGCTGTTGACACTTCGTGCTGTACAGATTGGGAGATCTCTCTGAGGCGTTAATGGTCCTTTCTGTTTTTTTTCAGCTCCCTGGAGCCAAACTGAGTGTCTTTCCTGCACAGGTGGAAAAAACAGCAATATTTTGGGGGAAATGGCAGTTTTAAACTTCCAGAATTTATTTCTGTGGAAGAAAGTGTCTGTTTTGAGAAGGAGCAGCACATTTCACTCCCTGTGCAGAGAAGGAGTGAACGCCTGGGCTGAGCAGAGTGAAGCTGTAATGCTGCTTGCGGAGCTGGGAGAAAGGCTGCCTGTCCACACATGATGCTGCTGTGGGACGTGCTGGTGTGATAGCTAGTATAAACGGTGAGACCTTACCCCTTGGACACATGAAACTATTCTCCAGGGAGAGAAAGGTGTCCATCAGAAATGGTGGCCTTATCAGGCGCAGTTTCGTACCTGAAATTGAAAAGTTTATTTAGTTGGCATTTGCCTGGCACCTCACCTCCGTGCAAGAGGGTGGTTAGTACTTCCCTCGCAAAAAGGGGTGACAGGCCTTCATATGTTAAAAGATGGGGAGCTGTTCTGATGTTACAATAATGAAGGCCATTACTATCTATTAGCTCAGATGGATTAAAAGGTTAAAACACTTTCTGGTGAAAATTAATTATACTGAGAATTCAGTTAGAAGTGTTCTTTGATGTCTGGCATTTGCATGCCTGTGATGAGGAATAGGTCGCCTGCTATGTGCATAAACTCTCAAGGCTTACTAGAAGAGAAGTAGCAAAGTTCCCTGCTAATCTGCTTCTCCTGCTTGAGGATGAGCTTCTTACTGATGTGGAGGAAGTCACACCTCACTGATGTGACTTATCTGCAGGTTGACTAATACTTGTCAGGAATTAGAAGCGGCTTTGTGGCTTTGATTAGTGATATTCTCACTACCTCCTTAGCTGGAGCAAGAAGAATGCTCCATCCTCTTTCATTCTGGTCTTGTGGTAATGCTGGGAAGAAAAATGAAGGATGGAAATGCAATGCATTTAATAGCAATGTGACCAATAAGGGCTTCATCCATCTGGCCATGGATGGATCTGGCCACTACGCGACTCTTCCACATGCTGAGGTTTGATTACCCGGTGACACTGACAGCACTGCTCGCCAACTGGAGTTCACCTGGACACAAGTACTCTTCTGGGTCAGTGCCAGAGAGCTTATCGCTTTGTACACCTAGCACTTAGCATATCTGTTTTCGTCCTTCCCCTCTTTTACTCTGCCTTTGTGTCTCTATTTCAAGGGGCAGCGTGACATGCTGTTGGCAGAGCATCTAGCACAATTTGGGAGTGACTCAAGACCTAGTAGCACCTTTGTACACACACATCCCTTTATGGAGAGAAGAAAAGGAACTGGATTATGATGACCTGTAGAAATAAAAGCTTTGAAAATGATGTCAGTGAAATGTGGTTAGAAAATTACTTGCAGTGAAGATTTGTAGCCTTCAAGCTAGTAAATGTAACCAGTCTGTAGTTACTGCCTTCATGATTAAGATGCTGTGGGCCATCAAGTGGCAAGGTTCTTCTCTTCGCAGCTCCTGACAGTCACACAACATACTTGTTTGGTTTTAGCCTCAAAGACGTTAAAAATCTTCAGTGCAAACTTATACAATCTGATCACTTTCTCTACAGCCTTTGCCAGCTTCAGCACGGGAGTTAGTCTCAACCTCTCCGCAATACCAAACTATGGCTATTAGTATTTTTCTGCCTACTTTTTAATTGTTCAGGAAAGCCTGGATCTTTAACTTTGTACCTGCTCTATGGTCAGGCCTCATATGGAATATGCTATCTTCATTTAGTTGGGGAACAGAATCTAGAGATCTGTCCTATCTTTAAATGGTTTACTCTGAAAAATCACTTTATATATTGGCTCAGCAGATACCACATTTGGTGCCACTTCACTTCCTTTTGGACCCTGTGCAAGATGTCATCAGAGTTCACTTCACTGTCCTCTGTATATGTTTTAAATAATGCACATAAAAATAAATTGGAAGATTTAAAAATGGATAAATGTCTTTTCAGTTTGAGCAACAAGGTGGACTTACCAGCTCTAGAAGAGAGCTGTGTCAACTCATATCTTAGCAATCTTCTACACCTGAATTTAGTTATTTTAAGATTTTTGCTAGGGTAGCAGACATGGATAGATTAAAAAAAGCCCCAGATGAGGAGTGAGTCACAGTGTGTTCTTTAGGTTAGACTGCTTTTCAAAGTTTAGACTAAAGAGAGTGAGCAACACATTAATTTTACTCTTACCGGTCTCTTTTCATGCACTTCATGCATATAAATCTCTAAAACCCCCACAGTTCAAGTTGATTGATACAAAGTCAAATACAGCTTCGTGGCAAAATTTGGCCAAAGGATGTCTTAATGAGTGTGTATTAGTGTTCTCTCTGTTTTCTTTACACTTCGGCATATTATGTCTCTCATGACTGGCTACTTTACTTCTTAGCCCTCTAAGAAGTATATTCAGACAATCAGAATTGAAAACTGGAACATAATGACTGTTTTGTAAACCTGAGATATCAACTGGTTGCTCCAGTTACTCAGTGAACAGAGTCAAAATCAGCGTTGGGGTAATTCTACTGATGTGGTAGCCTTGCAACTGTGATTAAACTTGGTCTGTTATTGCTGAAGAAATTGTTGATCCCACATAGGTCAATTAAGTGCTCAACATTGCTTCTGTCTGGAAAGAGTCTTGCCTTTCAAAGAAAATAGACACAAAGAGCCCAGTCGGCTCTGTATTTGCAGCACTTTGCACACCTCTGCTTTTGACCTTTATGTAAATGAGAGCACCATTCCACATAATTGAAACCATATGTATAGAGCAGTTTAAAATATTGGATACCTCTCAGACCAGTGATGCCAGAACAATGTGCAAGCATCAAAGAGGAAGGTGATTATGCAAAGCAAGAATTACCTTCTCACATGAACAAGTCACGGGCATTTTCCTTTCATGGCACTTAGGAGAACTGTCAAGCTTCTGTGAGCAATTTGGATCTGCCAGTGATACACTTGTAGCAACAGTAAAATACACAACTCCTTTCCACCATTGAATACAGTCTGTAATTAACTGATTATCTCCATTCTCTCCATTGTCTTCTGCTATACAGGAAGCCTGACTGGGAGTGAGGATTTTAGCTGCTGACCTGGTGATCGAGCTTTGAAGATATAACTTCGAAAAACTTAGTGAAGTGCACAGTATCAGAATAAAGCCTGTAATTCAATACTCGTGATTCATAGCTCAGCTCTTACCACCGTCTCCCTTTGGTTAAGGGCTCTGGCTTCATGCATCTAATGACTTTATTTCTAGTGCCACTCTTTGTAGATGTAGCATAACCATGTACAGTGCTACTGTGATGAGCTTTGGCTTGAAAATTGAATAACTTTGGGCCAGTGTTGCTTAGCATCTCTACTTACTGTAGAACTAAGGAAAAGAGTTTATGCCTAAATTCATCCCTAGTGTCATTCCAACAAAGAGACTGGAGCCAAGCGTGCATATACTGCTGAATGCTTTTTTCCTTCTCTCCATCATTCAAGTCTACAAGGCCACTGCAGAACAGAGGCAAAAAAGAAGCTGAGGAAGAAATAAGAATAGATGGACATCTGGTGACTTTGTAACTCCACCTGTGCTATGATAGAGCAGTGCAAGTGTGCCAAAAAGAAAGCAGTACATGGTGAGGATTCTGGCTTTTATCTGAAGAATATCTCTTATCCATAAAGATCATGAAGAGCTTTACACTTGTGGAAGTGTGAATAACCCTGTTGAGTCCTTTCAGTTGGAAAGGTGAAAAGGCAGTCATTGGACTGGGAAAGGGTAATTGACTGATGGCGTGTGTGACTCTGCTACTCAGAGAGAGAAGGACCTTGTCAGTCAGACAAAAAATTACTGCTTAGGAACAAGCACAGACATTTAGTCATATAGCTCCAGTTATTAGTTAGGTTTGTGTGTTTTAACACTTCATGCAATGCTATAAAAATATGAGAAGAGACAAACTGCTAACAGCAGTTTGAAGGCATTTGTGCTTTTAATCAGAAACATCCTAGCTGTTAGTGTCCTTCCTTTAAAAGCACAATTAGAGAGCAGTGGGAGGGAAGGGAAGATGGTGAGACCTGAGGGAGCCTCTGGGAGCTCTGCTTCCTGCAGTACTAATAGCGCTCCACAGAGACACCTTCACGTAGGGGGTATGATGTGTGGCTGGAGAAGAAGGCTGAAGGTCACTGCTCCAAATTTTGCTTTTACACTGAAATGTAAAAGGAATTGCTCAAGCCTTACAGTGGCTGAGAGCAGATTTTGGCACTATCTTCCATTTGTGGCCCTCCCTATCATAAGATTAAAGCTTTGCAGTCCAGCAGAGTTTGAGTGACCTTTACATCTCAAGGTCGGGCAGGTTTTTTTGTCTGAGTTTCTAAGGCATTCCTTGCTTCTAATCTTATGTATGGAAGTAGAAATTATTCCTGACATGTAAATGCACCTGCCCCAAATCAAAAGTCTGAATTCGACTTCTGGAAAACACCAGGAGAGATCTTTTCTGTTCCTGTTCTGTCGTGCAGTAGCTCTGAATATACTGCCTTGTGGATTTTGTCCAAGGAAGATCTCAGAAGAATCCCCTGGAGGTTTGTTATTGTCATCAAATGGACTTAAAACAAAGAAAACAATTTGCTGTATTTTCAGACAAAACTAGCACATTTTATTTTTGCTCCTTGAAGGTTGTTCAGAAGGAAGCATGTACTGTGCTGACTGACTAGAACTTTCCTGATGTGTTTTATCACTTTCTGATTCAACATTTAAGTCTTTGGAAAAGTTGCTTAAAACATCGAGGTGCCTCAATTTTTTTTCCCATTTGAAAAGGAATTTCATTTCTTTAGAGTATCAGCAGGTATTTAAGGGTACAGCCTTTCATAAGGAGAACCAGCCTTTGTTGGATTTGATTTATCTGTGGGATGTTCCTTCATTCCTCACTGGTGAGGCAAAAAAGTAGGCAATCTGGAGGCAGACTGTAGTGGCGTGAGCAAAGGCAAGCTCTCCTGGTAAAAGGCTTGTAGCTGGCCAGCTCTGCCTAAGAATGAGCAAGGGTGGCTAGAGAAAGGCAGGGCTGGGTTACAATACAGTTGAATCAAATCAGGACAATTTGAATCTGAATTCTTTCCGATTATTTGGCTTCAACTACTGATGACTGTCAGTGAGCATAATTGTAGAAACATGCTCATCTCTGCCACGGAAGCGAGCATGTACTGTGGCACGGAGGAGCGTAGAAAGTTAAACAATGCCTTTTTTCCTTGCTGTAAGACAGATTTTTGTGGTTATTTCCAGAGATCAGACAAAGGCTCTGATCTGTGACTGAGCTCATCAAGCCAGTTGACTTCTCTCTTGATTGATTTTTGATATTTACAAATGCTGTGATACTGCAGATAGGATGTTATGAACTATATCCTAATGCTTTTGTCTGTCCAAATCTGAAAACAAGTACTATATTTTAAGGAAGACATTAACTTAGATAAAAGATTTATAATGAAGTAAAAAAAAAATCTTAAGAAAAAGTTAGGATATAAGAAAACAGTCTTGCATCACTTATCTTTGTCTCATAATTAGCAGCTCATCATTTCTTGACCTTGTATAGAGTTTGCAGGAGACAGTTCCTGTGGTGCAAATAGGTCAAGACTCAGTCTGGCATCATTGTTATTGATTTTTATAGGGCTGAAATCCCAAGGAGCTGATGTGTATGGAGATAATACCTTGTGCTGTTCAGTGTATAAAATACACGTAATTTTTTTTCTTGAAGTGGAGCTGAATAAAGACTGTTTATTTTTCATGGTCCTTAAATGAGGAACACAGTGATTGTAGCTATGAGGTGTACATATCCTATCGAAAGAAATTATGGGAAAAGAGCTGTATAATTCATTCACTGATGTGAGCTAAGTTCATATAACACTGTCTCAATGACTGACTGATATTGCTGTTTAGTAGATGTGACATTTAAAAGTTTAATCATGATCCTGCAGCATTCACTGGCTCGCTCTAAATTGTAGAATAAGAAATGGGGCATTTGGCATGCTTTCAGGCACACTGCTGTCTGCGGCAAAGTACTCAGTAATATTTCTAAATGCATGTATCAACCTTTTCATCTATTGATCTCAAAATGTTTTACTGAGTTAAGTAAGAATCATCACCCTTCTTATTAAAGAAAAAAAAAAAAAAGAACAGAGAGAGAGATAGGAATGAAGAACCTTACCCAAGCCCTTTACAAAATCAGACTATATTTCTTGTGATCATATGTACAGCAGGGGACCAACGTCCAGCACTTGTGTGCATTAGGAGAGTCTTTCAGGGTCTGAGCTTTGAGGCTCATGTCTGCTTACACTGAGACTTTAATCACTTCCAAAATACCAGTTCTGTCTTGACAGTGTTGTAGGTGGTTGCACAGATGAAGACATTATGCCAGATGTATCTCTTTCTTCCTGTTTTCAGAATTTTTTTTGTTGTTTGGGAAATTGAGCAGTAAGTCACAGGTGAAAAAAAGAAAGAAAAAGTAAATTATATGAAGATACTGAATTTGGTCTTATTACAGATATCAAACAAAAATACTGAACTAGTGGAGAATGGTTTTAAAATATTGAAATGTCAGTGGTATTATGCACATGACTTAAATTACTTTCCCAATGAAGAATAAAATGGAAATGTGTTCAAATCTTTTCTCTGTCTTCAATTAGCAGACATAAATTTGAATTCAGAGTTTTAACTCTGGGTTTTTTTCCAATCTATTAATAAAATGCTAGTATTGAAAATATACTGACGTAATTTTAACTTAGGTTTACCTGAGACATTATAGGGACTATTTTACATGGACAGAAGCATGGAACCTATCGAAAGGGATTTCTTTTGCTGAATTATTTAGGGGATTCTGAAAATTTGATTGTATATGATTCAGACTCTATTTCCTCTTCCTTTAAGAACAAGGCAAAAGAAAAGAAACACGTACATAGAAGTGTTTCCTTTAGACCCTTACTTACTGGTCCTCTCAGGAGTGATATAGGGCTTGCTTTCATGTCCACTTTAAATAACAGCACTATTTTGGACAGTTTGGGAGGAAAGGCCTTCCTTGCAGTTATGATCTAATCTGTCAGGAAGTTCAGATGCTGGTGGCTGGAGAAGATTTTGCAGCCAGGACCTTGGACATTTGATGTGGTGGTTAGTTTTAGTTTAGTTTAGTTAAGTTTGGTTTAGTTTTACCAGAACAAAACAGCTGTACAGTCTCTGGCCTACTTTCTTCCCAGTGCCTCTACCTGATGTTATTTAACTGGTTTAATGGTCTGTTTTTACCTCTGTTCTCTCAGGAATCATCAGTTGCTCCCACCCTTGCTTTGGGGTTGGATATACAATATCAGCCTGCATCTTTTCACCCTGAGGCCTTGAGGATCAGCCTTGGTGCTGTGCCAGGGATCCTATAGCTTTGTGAAAAGCATATGAGATATCTGCTGATCAGCAAGGGGTGAACAGCTGAAGCATCTGATGAAAAGCATCTTTGGGGGTGAAGACTGAGAAAATGAAGGGGTGTTGGTATTAAGCATGATGTTGTATTTCCTTAGTTTGGTCTTGAACTTGACCTGTTCCAAGTAGTTATTTCCTGGTCTTATATGGTGAGTGCTCTTCCATTCCTTCAATCCTGGTGCAAAACTGTGATGTTCACCTAACGGCATTTTCATCGTATAGATTTAGTGGGAGAACAACGGGAAACAGAAGGACAGGAGACAAAATAATCACAGTGCTGAGAAGCTCCAAACCTGTTTTTAGCACTTCCTGTTCACAATGTTGCTTGTAGTCATTGCGTGTGATTACCTATCATGGTCACAATACACAGAAAGTAGGGAAATATTTCCCATTGTACACAGATGAGAAACTGGGAGGAAATGTAAATACCAAAGAGAGCCTACAGTTGAACCAGAAATTCAACAAGGTCCAGGGAAAAAGAGCCTTTATTCAGTGCTCTCTAAAAAGACTATCCTCCCTCCTTTTACTTGTGCTTTTCAGTTCTTTCTAACTGGGTGTTTAACCTGCTTTTCCTTTTCGGTATCATTTGCCCTTCCGCTATTTTCCAGAAATCAAAAGCTTTGCTAGTAATGGCAGCCCATGAACCCCGTCAGAGAGTACCTCCACAGGGTAGATGGTTTGTCGAGGAGCTGACTCACTGAAAGGTGAAAGGTACTTGCATGAGGTATTAAATCTAGTACTCGGGCAAGAGGAGTGGAAAAAGGTAGATGCCAGTCAGGAGAATTTGCCCTCTGTGCTCTTATAAACTGGCATGATAAAACCATGTGTAGGGAATGCTTAATCCCATTTCTTATGCAGAGATTAAGAGTGACTTTAGCTTGCATGTCAGAGAGATGATGGATGAAAAGTTCTTATTTATGCATTTGCTCAGTAAACTCTATTAAGATGCAAGGCTAGCTAGAATTTAGCGTGCTAATTTCAGAATAGAGCAAATCCATTACACAGGTGAATCTAACAAAATATGTTTCCTTAGTAGACCCTACAATGTTTCTTAATGAAAACAATGTTCAATATTTTAAACTACGGTCTGTGCATATGTAGAGAATTGATTATCTAAGAGGGAAAAACGTTCCCCCAGGTTTCCCTTCTGGACCCAGTAAAATTCCCACTCACCTAAAATTTTATTTCTGTGAGGTCTATTAACTTGTTCAGCACTCGTATTCTAATGAAAGTTACATTCAGGAAAGTTTTGTGTATCCTTTAATACTGAAGTTTCCATCTGCACTTCCTTTCTGCACCCTGTTACCTTCCCTGCTTCTTTCTTGTGTGAAAAGATGCAATTTCTGGCTACACTGTAAGCTGTTACTTCTGTTATTGGTACAGAGGAGGTTAAATACCAGCGGTAGTGGTATTTGGTCAGCTAGTCAGATATATAATCCTGAGTTACACAGCTATAGGTGTTGAGGACCTTTCTCCTGCTTCTCTCTAAATTCCTTTGAGTAGCATTTTATGACCCTCAGCTCTCAACCTCAGCTATACTTAAATACTCGTTGAAATATCACGAAGAGAAGAGGCAGTACCCTCAAAGCAGAGGTCCACCCAGGCAGATGGTGATTGCCCACGGCTAGCCTGTGGGATGGCTCCAAGCAGCCCTCATCTTACTTGGTGTGGCAGGAGGTTGTCTGAGCTATTCAGTGCTAGGGAGGGGAACCGAAAGCCTTTGACTCTTTTCCACTTTTTAATTCCATCTCAACCCACCGGTTTGTATCTATTTTATCTTCTAGTCATTCAGCGGGTGGCACAGACTTCTGCAAGTGAGGAGGTTTCAGCCAAGGCATATCGGTTAGTTAAGGAACTGGAGAAGCCCACCTGACCATATCTCACATTGTATAGTAATGCTCAATACTTGTTTAGATTGGAAACAATTCTACTAATGAAGCCTTTCTATATACTGTTAAGTTGATAAACAGAAGGTAAGTAATCAGACTGTACAGCAAGTCAGGCACAGAGTTAAAACCTGAATCTTCATCTCCTTGGTGCTGCACTGGTCCTGGTCTCACTGGAACATGCTGCTTCCTTAGAAAGCATGTATTTTATTTGAGAAATAAGTATTTGAAAATAAAATAAGACCAATGAAAGAAAAAAATTCTTTAGACATAGATCATGTGAGCAGATGGAGTGCATACAAAGCTAGAGAGTGTTACTGTCACCACGGGTGCAGGGATTGCTCTAAAGCATGCATAGACTGTGTTAGGGTTAACACGGTCAGTCTCTCCAATAAGAATATTTTGAAGAGTAAACATGTTGAGATATTCCTTTGCTGTTTCTGCTAGAAATCAGCTTTGGTTGGATTTTAGGAAATAGCTTCTTTTTTCAGTACTTTTATTTTTTATATCAGACATTGTAGCTTCTGCTGTCCTATACATCTTCTAGGTACAGACGGTGCAAAACCCATCAATTTCATATGTTCAGAGAGATAATGTATTAAGGAAACTGTGATATGTATGCTAGAAATACTGTATACCTGTAGGAAATACAGCCTTGTATTTCTACCTAGCCTATTTACATGAAGTTATTGGCAACCAGAATTTCCTTACTTCTGTACCTACCCAGAAACCTGCTATAAAGTTTCTGTGGTCAGTCATTCCCTGCTTTGCACCTTATTTATGCATTGCACAGTTGATGTCAAATCAGACCTGGCACTTTGTTTATGCTGCACTTATTTTGCACAGGTATGAATGACTGACAGGACTGCAATGCAGAAAGGAATGAGACCCCTATTTCTAGTATGCGTGTGCTGTTCTGGAATTTTTAAAGTGATATAAAAATGCATATTCAAGTGTAACAGTACAGAAATTACTAGGAAAAAAAAAGTTGTATTTGAAAAAAATTAATGATGCCACTTGAAGCTGAACATGCACAACCTGGAGAGATTTGCTGATGAAGTGTTACTGGGGCAGATGGTTTCTGAATGGATGGATAATATAACGGAAATGTAAGACTGCTCTGAGCTGGATGTAGGTGAAGTGTTTTCTTTGAAACTGTGGTGCAAATGTGAACAAAAGGGAAAAGTGGTTTAACTGAAAATATAGCAGCCAAAAAACTCAGTCTGTTTTGTCGCATTACTTCCATGACTACAGTAGTTCACTCTCTAATGCTTTTTTATCCACATCAGTCTGCATTAATTTGTAAAATAGGTACAGATGAATTTAGTAGAAAGATGTATTTTTCTGTTGTTATCAGAGTATTCCATCCTGTGATACACTATAGGACTCATTCACGGAGAGTTCGTGGCACGTATGAATACCCTTTTGTGTGAGGACCAAATTTCTTACCAAATTATAATGCTGAAATGTGAAGACTAAATAACATAAGTATTTTCATGACAAATGTTGAACTGTACCTTTTTCTTACCAAACACTTGATACTGGGAAGATGATGAAAACCGTGCTGCAAGTTAACCCACCTTTCTGTACTCCTCCACCAGTAGTGGTAGTTGTAATGGGGACACTGAAAACATATGGATGGGTTCCTAGTTGTAATAAAAGAAAGTTGTCTTTTTATCAATTCTTTTCCTGCTCTCACTGAAAATAAAAGAAAGCTGCATTGGCTTTGCCAGCAGACCTTGAGCGAAGCAGGGGCAAGCCAAGATTCTATCTGGTCATGGTCTGAGGACACTATAAGTCGGCAAACTGGAGGAAGCAATGAAGTACCAATTCAAAATGGAGCTCAGTCAGAAATTTGGCCAAAGAATTAGAAACTAAGGGAACCCATGCAGAGGGAGAGGTACCTTGCATAGTATATGTTCATATTATATTATATGGACATAGGGGTCAAAAACCCCGGGATGTAGAACACAACCTTTCCCACGTTCTTCTCGAGACAAGTGGCAGGGGAAGCTGTTGGACATATAGAAAAATGAATATATGTGCTGCTGAGCTGTGAGTGTGCTGCAGTTTCGAAGTGTCAGACACTTGCAGTGCATTGTCAGGATGTTTCTGCATCGCTTCATCAGCGGGTCTTACTTGGCGTAAGCAAAACTGCACACCTGAAACTGCACTGGGTCTCAGCATTTGCAGTTCAGCACCTTATGGATACGGCAGAGCAAGGCGTAGGGGTAGGATCAGGGTGGGTTACGGCAGGATGCAGGATAAAGAAGTGAGATGCATGAGCCCTGCCTGTTTTGTAGCACCATCAGTGCAGAGCTAGTTCATTCAGTAGAGGTCTCAGCTATGCTGCATGCAAGACTTAACAGATGTTGAAAAAAATTCTAAAAGTGAGATAGTACATAAACGAAGTGTTAAAGAGAGCCAGGTCACTGAGCAGTTGGAAGCCATCGGTTAACTACGGGGAACTGGAGCTGTTGACAGCAGTACAGAGAAAATATTTTTTCATTTAACTTTCGTCAACTGGTTTAGTCAAATGGCTGTTTCAAAACTGATAAACCAACTGAGAGCTGAAAAAGTGGGAAATACTATCTTCTGTTCTAGGGGTAAACACACGACATCACTGAAATGGGGTCTCCTAGTTTTAAAGTCTGAAGAGACAGTAAGCATTTGATTACAGGCTGACTACCTCAGTCAAGTTCAAATATAGAGCCTGGGTTGTAAAAATTATGGCAGTCTTTTTTTTCCTGTAGTATCATTGAAATCGATCACTTTTCATGCATACAGAGTTGATAGACAAGTCCCAGACATCACTGGACATAACCTTATTGATTTTCTTGATAATCAAAAAAGAACAAAATCACAGGGGAAAATGAGAGACAAGATGAACTACAGACCTTTGACTGGCTGATCTCTCAGTTTTACCTGTACTTACAACTTGTCTGTACGTGAAAAAAAAACCCCGTGTATCTGTTCTTGGCCTTCTCCTGTGCTTTTACAAATGTTGATTCTCTGAATGTGTCCTCAAGCAAAAAGAGAAGAAATAATAATGGGGGGCAGAAGTCGAAAACCAAAGTTTTTGTGAGTCTAGACTTCAGAAAATATTTGGATTTAGTCAGTAATTTAGGCAGTCGGCTTCAGCCTCCCCTATATCAATTGACATTTTTAGGACAAAACTTCATTGCTCAGAAATTCCTTGGAATTTTTCTCCCAAATTTAGTTTTGTTTATCCAGAAAATGTGAAAGGGACATCCAAATAAATTTGTCTGCTTTTACCAGTTCTTCTGGGTTAGTGTGGTACCGTAATCGTGGACAAATGGTGTAATTCTCCTGGATATCCATCCCTGCTGTTACACATACAGCTCAGCAAAGGATTCCTGGATGGAAAAGGCCTTTCTAGTGAGGTAAAAGCCAGCCTGGCATCACAGAGGTGTTTATTGTCATTTTCTGTGGATTTTGAATTATGTCAGTCTATTCTCTGCGGTTATCATATCTAATAGTGGAAGTAATAAGTCACTGTAAATAACTGTGCATTTCCAGACCATTCCTGGTGAAAAAAACATCAGAAAAATATTAAATAATGTCAGCGTTTAAAGGAAGGTTTCCAGCTGCCTCCTCCACCTTGACGTTGCTTTTACATGGGAGGCAATAGGACTGGAAATTTGTGTGTAATAAGACAACTTTAATGGGAGGAGAGGGTGGAGGAAGAAAAACTTCCTGGAGCTGTTGTTTAGCCTGGGGGTAGGCAGCTCTGCATCCTCCAACACCCACCACCTAAACTGACCTTTATCTTCCTGCCAATGCTGGGAACACACGGACAGTTTCATTCTCAGCTCTAGGAATTTCAGTCAGATGCAATTCCACTGATTTCCATGGAGATCTCAGGTGGTTCAAGAGAAAAGGAAATCATAGCAATAATCTTTGCAATGAAAGCCCTTCTGTGAACTGAGGTGTTTTCTGGGGAGCATTTCATGTGCTGATGGCACATGATGGAGGACTGGGATGGTCTGGCTGATGGTTCATGTGCTGTGGAGAGGAGGACGAGAAGAATGCTAAAGCGTAATGGAAAATGGGTAAACTGAATGGATGGTGCATTCCAGTGGAGAAGGGTGAATGTTGCAGCATGTTGGCAAATCCAAATGGTTGTTTAATTGTCAAAAATTGCAAGCAAAACCTTAGAGTACTTGCGGTTCTCCAGGCTTTGGCAATGGGGTGCAGGTTACTTGGAACTGGGGCCACTATAAGCCCATTGGGAATTTAATGTTCTGGAGATGACCAGGGCAGTAGGACAAGGAAGACTGCAGCTGTTTTCAGTTTTGGAAAGCAGGATTTGCTCCAGGGGTTGGTTCAAGATCTCGGGAAAACTGAAAGCATGTGATGAAGACTGTCTTACTTTTGCATTGAAGGAAATGGAAACCCTAATGCTCATCATCAGTGACTGAAATTAGCGTGCTAGCTCCCTCAGAACTACAGGTAAAACATGGACTTTCTGATGTGGTTTATATTATGGTGCAGTTTGAACATTCCTGCTTCAGCTGCAGTATGGAGGGCTGTCCTGAGACCATCCCAGAGGTTTCTATGCAGATAACTTGAGTTTTCATCATAGGTTTAAATAAAATAATGTTGAAAGTGATGGAGATCTCTCAGATTAAATACTTTCTTCTATGTCTTACGGTAGTCTTTATCCACTATGGAAAAGACTGATAACTTACAGAATTTCCTCCTGAGAGAGACAGTTTAGATTCCAAGCCATAACTGAAGACTTTTCCAGGAAATCCTCGGGAGAAATGCTCCAAAGAACAATACATTTATCACTATATTTAAATATAATGTAATTTGAGTTCCTTATGATTATACTTCAGTTATAATATTGCCAGCACAGTATGTTCTATACCTGGAAAGTGGGAAAAACAATGGGCGAATAACATTGGTGCTTTTATTAGCTTTATATTAAATGAGAAGTCAGCCGTGAGGGACTCCTCCAGTCCCCCTCCTCCTTCAAAAAAATCATTCCATAGGAATGGAATGGAGAGATTCAGACCATCCATACTTTTTGCCTAAATTTTGTAAGCAAAACTGAAATACTTCTTGCATTGTCTGCTGGAGTGATGAAAAGAGAATGAAGACCTGGGAAGGGCTGAGTTTGCTGTGCAGATGCCACGTAGCACTGAGAGAGAGGGACAGTGACGTGCCTGTTGCTGTCAGGGTGGACGGCAAGAAGGGGGAGGCAGACGGTGCAGGGCAGGAGAGGGGCTCAGTCTGCCACTTCGGTCTCATGAAGAAAACAAGTAAACAGCTTTAAGAAAGATTTTTTTTTTTCTCATACACATAAGAGTATATTTTTAAAACCTTTTTGTGATCAAAGAGTTTGTCTGAGTGGAAAAGCACTGTGAGCTGTGGGTGAGAGGCAGACCAAGGAGATGGTCAAACTGCAGCTGCACTGTGATGGGACAGAGAGAGAAGGCAGGGGCTTTGCCAGCCACTGCAGAGGGTTCCTGCATTGAGGGGGGTCTAGGAAAGAATGACTTGGCCGTGGAGCTTCTGCATCACGTCTGTGGGGCAGAGATTGATGGAGCTGGATGAAAAGGTTGGTGATGGAGAAAGAAACTGAGGAAGCAGTTGTAGACCATATCGTTGCATTTGGAGGTACAGGGGAAAAGAGGTTAGTGTTGGTCTGCAGAGAAATAGGTAAAGGACAGTTTGAAAAAGAACAGTTTAAGTTAATGCAAAAGGATGGAGAAGAGGGAGAAACACAGCTGGAAGGAGTGCTTGGGGAAGAGAGGAAAAGTGGGAAGTGAGGTCCTGATGTCCTTATGAGGTCCCTCACGCTAGTGGAGGGATAAAACCGAACAGCAAAGAGGAGACTGCCCTTTGTGGGGGAGGGGACCAACTGCCAGTGTTGCCTTGGTGGGAGGTACGGAAAGGGGGAAACTGCAGTTAAGTTTGTAAGGACACGTACAAGGGAGGGAAGAGGATGAATTCTTGCGGGGGCAAGGACAAAAGTGAACAGACAATACGGCTGCTCTGAATAGGTGAAAATTACTCACAGGATGAACTTCTGCATCAGTTAACTGTCTGATGGCACATATTTTGTGGCACTGTAATAAACGTCTGCTTTGTTCCCCTGTATCCCTGTGATTTCTATTGAGGAACCACAATGCACGTGAAAGGTCTTTTTTAAGTGACCAATTTGAGGACAAATAGAAACTGGTTTCCTTGTAGAAGTGCACTTGAACTGCAAGTTGAACAAAATGCTCTGGAAGCTCTAACAGGGTCTCTGGAGACAGGGGCAGGCTAAGGGAGAGGGAGCATTGCTGAGCAGCCTCCGCCGTGTGGGAAGGGGCATGAAGGCACGTGCCCGTGGCTCTCCCCAGCCGTCCAGCTTCATTCCTGCCTCGCACTTCTTCATTCCTACAGGCATAATTATTTTTAAATATATTTTTAAGCTAATGGAAAGGTTTTTAAAAATCTGTTGGGATTTGCAGACTTTAAAGAGAGGTTTCAAAGAAAGTAATTGGCTTTGCCTTCGTTGAGACACTGAAGCTCAATTTTCAGTGCAGGAGAGCATTAAAAAACAGCAAAGAAAAATGGTCTAAGTGCATATAGTTGTAATACATGCTGCATTTGTAGCATCCCCAACAGGATACAGAAACAATATAGCTCAGGCACTTTGCTAGCATGAAAGAGCATCATTCCTTTGGTATTAGTTTATAGCACATGGAGTCATCTCTCACTTGCAGGAAAAGTCACTGAAATAATTTATGTCACTATTAAACAACTTCACTGCTGATCCATTGCAGCCTCAGCACATTAACTATATTTACCATCTAAGATGCAGAAAGGAATCTGTCCTGTCTGACGAGGAAGCAATAAAGTTTTAGTGAAATGGATGTAAATCAAAGTTTAAGTTTGCCTACTAAAAATACATAAAGCTATGTTTCACATCATGTTTTATGCATAGCAGTATTCTGCATTTATGAATAAAACCTGAATTTGTTGATAAATACTATTTCCATATTGTTGATTGTTTTGGTCTGTAAATTAAACACTGTGTACATTCCATGATGATCTAAAGAAAAATGCCTTTTTTGGCCCGTAATGTCTCCTTTGTTTTTGCAAAAGTAAGGAGTGCATTGAATGGTCAAAAGGGGAGAAGAAATGGGATAAAAATACAAAGCCATTTGGCATTCGCTTCCTGGAATCCTCTTGGTTTCAAGTGCACAGTTTGCTGCGTAAACCTGGATTTCTATTTTTCTCTTTGGAGCTTGTGGTTTTGCATCAAGCCGTCACTTTGTTAAAGTCTCACAGGGTGTCTGTATACATGACAGACTGGCCACAGGATGGGGTTTATTGCTATAAGCCCTTTCCTGGAAGATGATTTGGCCACCAAGAACCTTTGTATGTGCAAGGTAATGACACTTTACACGGTAACAGGGAAACATGCTCCGTGGTTCTGTCCTTGTTCATTTGCCTTGAGGTTCTCATTCACCGACTGCCTTTACTCAGACATTAACTGAAATACTGTCTTAAAAGCTGGTGGATGGTTGTTGCTGTTGGGAGACAGGCCAGATTTTTGAAAGCAGCTCCTGTCTGTGATGATGAAGACCAGCAGGGTTTCGGAGGGAGCGAGCTTGGTTGCTGGATGTGCTCCAGCGTGGAGTGACAGTGTCTTGAAGACAGATTGCCAAGCTGACGAGAGCAGAGTGGTGAGTGGGTCCACAGAGCTCGAAGGAAGTGCTGTAGGGAAGGCAGCAATAAGAGATGTCTATCTAAGGTCAAGAAAATCCCCTTTTTTTCTCTAATCAATTCTTTTGTACTTTATGTGCCAATTTGGACCACACGATCTGATGACCTCTGGGCCCCTCAGGCGTTAGGTGGGGCATTGTCATCACTGTTTTAAATGTTGTGGTGTGCTGCATGTTCTTCCTCCCCATAGACAGGGAAGAAAGGGTTTAGAGACCTAACTAGAGAGAAAGTCCTGTCACAGTCAAAGGGCTTTGTGTGATCTGTTGAAGAAGGAAGACATTTTGCCTATGTGCTGGCCCTCACATATCAAGGTTAGGAATTGAGAGGGGGCAGGGAAGAATATGGTGTTTGGTTTTGAACGTCTGTGATCTGATCATCTGAGCATGGCTCATCTGTTCCAGAACTTGTAGAATTTTTCCAAGACAGTGGTCTTGGTGTAATAAAACCACTTGCAAATCTTGCCTTGCCGTTGAGGTTGAGACGGTAACTTGCCAAGACTGTTTTTTCTCAGGAGAATTCAAGTCATCTCATTGGCATTCAGGATCTACCAGTGCCTGGCTACCTCCTGAGATAACTCCGTGCCCTCACAGGCTCATGATGCAGTGTGCCTGCCCGGTTCCCAGCGCGGACTGTGCACTGCATGGGCTGTGATACCAAGTAAGCCAGCCTCATCTGGCAGGCAGAGCATCTCTCTGTGGACTTAATGGCCTTATATGGCTCACAAAATGAGGTCAGATGATATTTTGAGCACGCTGCTACATTTTCCCTTCTCCTTATCATCATTATTATTACCAACATTCTTATTACCATCATCCTTGTTATTAACAGAACCATAGTTTATGCATCTCTCCAGCAGAAATAACCCTCAAGGTCTGTTGTACCTAGGCATGAGTAGATGCTACAAACAAACAAGTTTGCTTCTGTTAGTTTAAAATAGACTTTTATGGTTACTTTAATGTATCCTTTTTCTTTATATCTTGAAGGCTTAAAAAATTTCCCTGAGACATATCAGTAAAACGGGAGCTACGCTGAAGGAGTCAGCTATCAGCAATCCCAGCAAAAGGATGCTTCAGAATACATGGGTGTCCGTAGCATCTTTCATATGGACAAAGTTACTGTGCCCGGCAGGCTATCTCGATGTGTCCAATTGCCTATTTTAACAAACGCATCTTTAGCCTTCCAGAAGTAAAGTAAGGTCATTGCTTGGATGAGTAATCTGACACTTGGAAAGAGATGCAGTGTGATGCTTCTACTGCTCTCCAAACAGCGTGCAGGAAAAAATAATAGTAAAACTAAAAGATAACATATAAGCAATAAAAAATAGCAAGTATCTCTTCCTGGGCACATCAATCCTGGCATCATCAGCCCAGCCACGAGTTAGATGGTGAGGGGAAAACAGAGACAAAATGTGTCTCATTCTAGCACTGAAGATTACATGCCATCAAACAGAGAAAATTACTCGAGACCCTTCCAGATCACCTAAAAGTTGGGGTTGTGTATATGCAGCACATTGAAAATCTGGCCCAATTTATCATGTTTGCAAGAAAGCAAATACTTGGAGGTTTTGTATTTTAAACAGCACTCGAGGTGCATGAGAGTAAATATATAAGGTAACCTTAAAGTCTAAGCCCAGGAATGAAAATCTGAGCAGACTTCAGCCTTCATCATCAGCTTAGCTCTCTGTGTGTGACAGGCAATTTTCCTTTTTAATTTTCACCAGCAGTAAGGAAGCTAATGGTACATCTTAAAAGATATGACCTTATCCTTGTAAGCTACCTGAAGCTTGGCAGAAAATAGGATGGCCTCACTTTCTATGAAAGGCTGGCTTGAAGGGAAAAATTCCCTTCTTGCTTGCATCAATGGACTGAGGGATGGGAGGGAAGATTTGATTCTTATACACAATTTTTAGTCTGCTCCAGGTTTGATCCCTGTGATGGTTTCTAGTGGTAGCATTTTATATTTTTTTTTAAATTATGGATGCTCTGTATAGATAGATATGATTCTATTTGGCCAGAATAAGTATGGTATAGGGCAGAATTTCTCAATATCATACCTAGGTGCAGAATTTTCTTCTTCCTCACAGTTCCACCTGAAGTCAACAGAATGGTCTGCATTTGTAAAGTTATGGATCTGCTGCATTTTAACATGGCAAGGATTTTGATGAAATAAGAAGTATAAATTGCAGCCAGAGCTATTTCAGTGAGTAATCTGACAAAATATCATTGATATTGTGAATCTGTCATAACTGTGGTGAGAAAAAATAGTGAATTCTTCTGTGTTTGTTTCCGTGGGTTCGCTGATCCAAATACACCTGTACTTATTGGGAAATGATACATACAACTGTATTAATTTTGTCATATAATTAATTTTATTTTATTTAGAATTAATTTTATTAATTTTATACACACCATACACATCCCTCCCTGTCATGTTACTGTGTTTTTTAGGAGAGCCAGACCTTTCCCCACTGATCTTTGGCAGTAGTAACTCCATTAACTTACTGTTTCATTGGCTGTCAGAAAAAGAAATATTTATACATCATTAAATTCCTCTTTTAAGATGTCATACAGGAATTCTGTCAGAGCCCATGTCACAGCGCTGTAGTTACAGGATCAGTCTCTTTTCCTTTCTGTCTTCAGCTCTGCTGTTGTACTGCTTTTAATTTTCTTTACGATTTCGTTATAAATGCAATGTTGCATCCTCTCATAATTCGTGGAGTTAATGAACTCTGAGAGTCTGGTCTGTTCAAAGAGTGCAGTCTGGTAATTTGCAAATATTTTTAACTGATTTCCATTCTCGGACCCAAATGCTGCCATGTTGTGCAAATCTAACCATGGATGGCAGGCGGGATAAGGGGGAGCAGGAGGTAGAGCCTTGCCATTCTGGCACGAGCTGGACTCCAGGTCCCCCCTGGGAAGTAGACACGCTTTAAGCCTTCTGCCAAATGACTTGTCCAAATTCCCATAAGTCTGTGGATCAGCAGAAAACTAAACCTGAACATCACAAATGCCAAAATAATGATCTAATCACTGGACCATGTGTCCTCTATTTAACTTGGCTTTAGAATTTGCACTCTGCTGACGTGAATAGGACAGTTCACACATCCAACTACTGTTATTACAGGTGTCTAAAGACTTGAGCACACATTGCTGCGTCGGTTGAAACTCATTTCACATTTCAAAGGTTTTCTTTGTGATCAAAGGGGCTACAGACTTCTTTATAAATGAAAGCAGAGATTTTTGGGACAAAATATATAGCCACCATAGAAAAGAAAAGGCTAAGAGGGAGGAGGGGGCCTGGCAATCAACCCAAAGCAGGCATTTTTTTTCTGGTCTGCCTTTGCAAGACTAAGACTTTGTTGGGAAGAGGAATATCTTCCCATTCTCTAGGTGTGTTTGATCAGGAAGTTGTTGAAATGTAACTGCAGCTGAAACGTAACTGAGAGCACTTCTAATGGCTCTAAAGAATGTATTTTCAGAAAAGAAGCCTGCTTCAAACAAGCCATGTTATAATTTCCTTGTGCTATTATGCCATCATTACTTGCAGCTACAGAACCAAAGACCAACATTTCACATTCTCGCAAAATGACTATGTGTGTTTACACGGACCAGACCATTTACACACAGCTTAGTCATTGCTAAATTTGATTATAATAATTCCATCATAACATCATAACCAAATACAGCTTTTTCAGGAACTTAGCAGAAATGAAGCTTCACTAAAAAGATGTTCAAACTGAACATAAAGCTGGTGTGGAAAATTTGAACTGATGGAACAAATGGTGAGGACACGGACAAAGTCATGTCCTTGCTGTGCCGTGCAGGCTTGGAGTGACCCTCACTGTTGTTTATGCACTTTATCTAATTATTCTCTACTGCAAAAGGCAGAGTGGATGCAGGAAACAGGGACCAGACCCCAGGACGTCGGTCTCCTGCCTGAATCCACTTACTTTTGGGCTGCCAAGCAGGTTCTCTGCCTAGTCCTGAGTATTTGTGGAACAGTGGCCCAATTTCAGGAGCAGGGATGCAGCATGGCCACATCTGGGAGCTGTAGGACTGCCTGTGCCACACCAGAGACCATCCCCTCCACTCCCTGGGAGTATCATCCAAACAGGGCAAAAACTGGCAATGGCCACCTTCTCCTCCTCTAACCCTGCCTACAAGAAGTTGCGTGATACTGCATATCAGGAGAATTGTGCCTTAGTTTCTCCAAGATTGGTCTTGAGGAGTAGGTGGGTGCCCTCTCTCCCACTAGCCTGTGAGTGCCAGCATTTAGGGTGGGTTTGGAGCCTCCTCGCCTGTGCTGTCAGGGGAAGAGCTACTAGTTTGTTATCCATTTTCTTGCACACTTGATAGGCTTAAATCTCCTGAAATGCGCTGCATTTCCTTCATCCAAGAGCAAAATCTACCCCGTTTGACTGGACAGGCATTATGTGTGTGACTCTTTCCAGTTTGTGTGCTGTTGACCTCCTGGCCAGCTATCACCGTAACTCTGGAGCTAAGGTGTCCCTCTGGCAAACTACAGCCCACAGCTGGTATTTCAAAAGCTCTCCTGGCAACTGTTTTTCATGACTAGTATCAAGATGATCTGTAAAGATACCAGGCACAGAGAAAGAGAATATTCAGATGCTGTCAGCAGAGGTCAGGGTGTTTGTTTATTTGCTTTAATTGTTGCAATGGATGTTCTGGGTCATTAGTCGCGTTTCAGGAAGATTTAAGCTAAGGTCACTTAGCCCAGCTGGAGGGAGCAGCTCAAGCTGTTTGCCTCCACATGTGGCTGGTACAGATGCAGGTGTTCTTCCAGGCGACTTAAACTAATGTTTGTTCTGTCTCCTTTGAAGCTTTATAGTTTTAAGTGTCTGAAGCGAGTGAGCATTCTGGTGCAGGTCCTTGAAATTTATGGCATCTGAGGGTCATGGTTTAAAGGATGACTCTATATTAGCTTCAGAAACACAAGTAAGAGATCTCTTGGAGATATTTTGTCAGGAAAATAGTAATTGAGTGGACCTATCAACACTCCTTTGCTCTCTGAGTGCTAGCTCTGACTATTTACTGATCATATAGCATGTTAAAGCTAATTTCTGACTTGAGTGATATATTGATAGGGATATCCCAGTGGCTTTGAAGTCTAGAAGAGTGGTGATTTATAGAGATTGTGCTGTTTACTTTTAGAAAGGGAGGAGCTACGTTGCAACAACAGGAGCTCTCAGAAGGCAGGATCAGTGGTTGTCATTCATTCCCCAGAGTCCCATTATTTGTGCCTTCATCCGATAGCTCAGGCCAAATGTTTTCAGATGTTTTATACCCCAGGAGATTCCTGCTATTTTGGGAACAAAAGCAAGTTTGGATGAGTTTCTGGATTCATATTTGCAATGCTCCTAGTCTAAGAATCCCTTACCCAGGGTTGTCTGGCACTAGTGATTTGTGAAAAATTTGAGTATCCAAGTACTATTGTAGAGAGTGTTGTATAATGCTTATGAGCCTAATCCTTAGTATAATCCTGAAATTTAGTGTATCCTGACAAGTTTCCTTGAATAAGTGTACTTTGCTGCTAGATCCAGCAAAAAGAATAAATTCCATGAGTTAAGCAGAATGGTCAATATCCATTTTGAAATTAATTCTTGCCTGTGTGACTCTAGGCTTGCATGATTGCAATTGCCACTACATCTAGTATTAAAAAAATAATGATTTTTTCTTTTAAGTCCCTAAGGATCTCTAGTGACATTTATGAAAATTCACTGCTTAACTTTTTCGTCTTTTTTCTCCGTTTCCTGCCACCATTTTGCACACCTGTCTCTATGGATTTATCAGAATTCAACTGGTACAGATGGGAAAATGGGGCACCATATCAAAGGATCTCTTTAGGATTTTGTAGGTGATTGGCTACAACTCTTTCCAGGTGATTTTGAATAAGAGTATGGGTTGGCTCTTTTCATTTTTGATCTATAAACAAGAATACTTGCCATGAATGCATCAATCAGTCAGGAAAAGAAGTCGCAAAAAGATTTGATCTTTCTTTGCAGTACTAGTTCAAAGCCTATATTGTTCTCCAAATCTATCCTTAGGATGGAAAAAGCTGGTAAAAGATGCTTTTCCTGGTAGTGATAGCTAAACCAGAAGTATCGCTTTCTTTTTCCTACAGCTTTGGGATAGAACTTGACTGATTTCTTCATGTATTTCTGCATTTCACACACAGTCCTACATGTGACTCCAGTTTTTAACCATCTTTATTCCGTGCTTGCTCCGGATCAATACACCAATTCTGTGAGTCTAAAAATTTTCTCCTGAAATACAAAAATCAGAAGAGAGTCCTACAATGTAGAGGTTACGGACCCTTCTGAAGGGAAGAGGGAAACACGCCGTTAGCGCGGGGCAGGGAGACGTTTGCCTTGGCACTGGCACCACCGGAGCTCTCGGAATATTGCTCTTTGCAAGGAAGCTTTAACAAACAAACGCCACAACACGCATCTGACAGGGCACGGCAGCTGAACAAACAGACAAGGGTATAATTTATCCCTTCCCCTGTTTTTCAGTGTCTATTTAATGCATTAGCTAATATGATGCTTACTGTGTGGTGTCAGTTATGACAGAAGCTGCTTCGTTTTTAGCCTGGGGTTAATTGAGAACAAAGAAAGAGAGGGCAAGAAGTGGAAGAGTTGGCACAAGAGAGGAAAATGGGAGGACTGGAGCGAGAAGAGAGAAAGGGCACTATCACTTAGAGACTGTGGGACATAGACACACCCCAGACCTCAAGAGCTGTCTTTGATTAGGAACCTAACAAGAAGTCCTTAATAAACTTGTCTAGACTTTAATTACTTGTGCCTTGGTTACCACAGCATCCTTTTCTCCGACCTTGACAATTGTAGCCATGCCAAATGCTAACTTTTTTCCCCATCCCCTTGGTCGCAGCCTCTCCTGATGGATCATCTCTCCCTGAGAAGCAACAGGTCATCCTGCAACACCAGCCTGGTTTTGTTGCATTCACAAACATAATGTCTTCTCTCAAGCTGTCTTCATAGTCTGAAGACACGTCTTGGAAATGTCTTTGCTGCTGTCCCTCACATTGCTCCTTAAGATTTGTGCTGGCTACAGAGAAACACATGAGGCTCCTTGTGTGGGGACAACACAACCTACCATCCCGATGGAGCTTGTCTCCGTGTATTCCTTTTCTGACTTCCTCCATGTTAGGTCCTCTTTGATTTTGGGGCTGAAGCCATCTTTTTGCTATTTGTTTATAAGGGGTTTAGCAGAATGTGATTACCTCCCAGGACAGGGGTTTTTATGCACCATGCTAATAGGAGTGATAAAAATTTATGAAAAAAAAATATATTGAAGAACAGCTTTTCGATGTATTTTAGTTATGTATTTCTTGATACATATGATACCAATAACTCCCACTTTTCCCTCCCAGTTAGAGGATGACCTCCAGGGTCGTCAATACCAAATGCTTTTTGGTTTCATTTGGCAGAAGGGGCCACTATTACCGCCACTATTTTCGTGTGAGTGCTTCTGCAATAACTGTGATTGAGAATCACACGGTAGGACACTGTAGAGAGCTGGAAAACTGCTACCTATGAGGAAAATTAGAAGAAGAATTTCCCCCTTAAAATGAATTTATCTGATTCCTGTCTTCCTCAGATATACAGATTGAGGCTTAACTGCATAGAGTAGTTTTTTATTGTTTATGTCGAGGAGGATGAAGGAAGGATTCTGATTGAATAAATGATGTGTGTGAGGCATGGTTGATGACTAGCAATCATTGATTTGCCCAGCTCTAGTTTTCAAACACTGCAATTATTTTCCTATTTTGTGGCCACTGTCTCTGAAACTATATCGTGTGTAAGTACTCTGAATATTTTATATTGCCGTGCTTCTTTTTCCCCAGGTTTCTTCCTCTCTTCTTTCCCCAGCATTTTAATGGCCTGGGCTTTGAATTGTTTTATCACTCTAAAAGAGATTGACTGAACAAATAATGTTGCTCTTTTGTTGATTGTCTTGTTGTCACTTAAATACTATTCCAATACAATGGGTAAGTTATTACTTCTAAGATAGATTTACTGCTACATTTTTTTCTCTGCCTTTGAGAAGAAGGAAGTCATCTCAGGAAAAATCACGTTTCTTAGAAAGGAGGAAGGTACCGTGCATTTGAAACCCATGAGAATAGTTGATTTTCAGTTCAGATTAATATAGCCTTTAATTAACTGACGAGGAGACTTTAAAAGGTAAAAGTACAAGTTAGGTTCCTGGTATTCCCTGTGGTTTCTCTTTTTTTCTCTCTCAGTTGTATGATTTTGCAACTTGTTGACCAGTGATACAATAAATAAATACTCTTAAATCTTTTTTGCTCTGATTTTCTGTAGAAGGAGGATTCCAGAGCATCCAAACGGAATGGGAGCAAGCCAGCAATCCGGTTCTCATTAGTGGTGTCTGATTACTCACATTTTGCCTAAGTATTTGAAAACAGTGTAGTTATTCTGAATTTACCGTGAGGAATTTACCACAATGAATTGGTACAGAATACAGGTCTCTAATAGATGTATAAATAATTGCATCTTTGTCACATCCAGAAAGCCGGCTTGATGTATGGATAAAGATAACTGTTTCTTGATGAGCTTAAGTCCTTGAGTGTTAGTGCTTGAAGAGATTTATGGATAGTTGCCTGAGACAGCACAAAGTCTATGTTTGGAACAATGTATTTTTAGAAATAATGCATGCAGGTAGCAGGCCTGATTTTTATATCTAAGGAATACCCCAAACTAATGCTGTAATCAATAGAAAATGTGGATGGTCAGCATCTCTGAAAGCTAATGCCTAGTAAGAGAAGCAAGTGGTTTTCCTTTTATCAAAGAAGAAATCAAGAAACAAAGATCAAGAAATAAAATACAGAAAAAGAAAAAAACCCCTCAATTTCCTCTGCTTTTCAGAAAATAAGGCTTGCGTGCCTTTTTTTACCATTTATAGTTCTTCTAAGTGTGAAGAACCAACTATGAAGAGGAAAATTCCCAATCAAAGGTGTCATATGGGGGAGAAAAGGAGCTGCTTGTTTTCAGGCTGAAGAGGTAGAGGTTAAGTGACAGTTTGAAAATAGCTGAGGCTCATTCTAGAAAAATCAGCCCGGTGCACTTATTTATCAAGGAAAGGAGTAACAGCAGAGATGCTGATTTCTGCTTCTCTTCAAGAAGTGCTGCGATACTAGCTTTGGTGGAGTTTAACTAGCCTGTTGTCAAAACTAGGTAATAATACGTACTGTTAAAAAAAAACCAAACCCAACAAAAAAAATGTTCTTTGCTTTGGGGTTGCCTGTATCCTATTGCCCTGCAGCAGAAACGGAGCGAAATCAAAGGCGGCTGTAGAGAGTTTTTGACAGGGAGTGAGGCAGTGGTAAAAGGGTGCATCAATAGTGAAATACCTCCTGCCTGGGTCAAAACAACCTGGAACAACTGTAGTCTCTCCAAATCGATATCCAAGATCATAAGGGATATAAGACTTCAAGTGTGTTGGCCTAAGGAAACAGTAGGAGCTATCAGAGTAGATCTGAGAGGCAGGTGACTAAGACCATGAGCTGGGAGCATGGTGCTGGGCTTGTCTGATGAGGAAAGTGTGGTTAGTTGGGAGGAGAGGACTTCCCATGGGCACATAAGAAGGCTGCAGGTGGGTGCAAGTGCTGGTTCTGTGAGCTCTACTACACAGGTTCTATCTCCTTGGGTGGTTAATGACACTTCTAATCCTAGGTGGCTCTCTGAGAAAGGCTTGCTGGTCCTAAAGCCCTTTGGGGCTTCCATTAACAGAGACTAGGGAATCAGCTCAGGAGCCTTGGGTAGGACACTCAAGAAATCCAGGAAGATCCAGGAGAAAGGGTAGGGAGCTTCCAGCTTCTTTGCAGTCAGACTGTACATCCAGTTTTCCTTTTCACTGAGGAAACAAGAGGTCATCTGGAGACAGCCTAGGAATCTTCCTAGCAGTGAATTGCTGCCCTGTTCAGGGGTCCAGGATGCTAGACACTTGTTCAAGATGGCCACAGGGTTCCTCTTCCTTTCCCAAGGTCATTGAGAGTATCCTGTAAACCCCTGTTTTATAACTGTCTGGAAAACACAATTTAATTTGCCACGTGGAAAGCAGTAGCTTATTATTGGGATAGGGTAACAGACAGGTGAAGACCAGTTCTATGGTGCGTGAATGTAGAATTATATAAAAATAAGGTTTAAAATAACAACAGGAAGCAAATGAATAGTAGATGTATTGCAATATCTTCCTAGTACAAAAAATATTGTGTACTGCCTGCTGGGAGGGATTTAATTTACTCTATCTAAGCTGAAGCTTTGCAAATTTACCATGGAGGCAACTTTCAATGTAGCAGAAAACTGGTGGGTTTTGCATGAGTCTCTCTGTTTCTTGCTTCGTTTTGAAAAGCTGGCAAAAAGAAAGCAGTCATTATAATTTATAGGTAACAGTATATAGAAAAGCCCATTTGCTGCTACTCCACAAAGTTAAATGGTAATTGTCAGCCATGCTTTTTTTTCTCCAAAATATGAGCCTGTCTGTCTAACCACAGTGTGGCACTAATGGTATAAATGCAGCAGAACACAGATGGAAATTAAACAGCAGCTGGGTAATCATCTTCATAAATGTAATATTAAAAATATCACAATCCTTTAATTTTTGTCCTGCTTGTATAAGGCAGTGCTGCATAACAAATAACTATCATAACTTTTCTGAGAGAAGCGCAGCTTGTGACCAGTTTAAATCAAATGACTCTTTTGCCCTCCTGTTCTGCCAGCAACTGCTCATCTCACTAGGGCTTTTCTTGTACCAGTATTAACAATCTGCTATACACCAGTTTAGGGTCATTAACCGCTCATTAGTTCCCGAGAGGAAGGCCACCTCTTGTTTGCTGAATATTGATTAGGAGGCAACAGAGCAGACCAGTCTGAAGCCACCACGGAAGATGCTCAACTTCTGAAGCATTACCTCTGTATTTCATAACGCTCTGGACTAGACCTGCTGCGGCTACTTTCATTTTCATTTTTACCGGTTGTTTTCTTTGTCCTTCCTCTCTTGCAGAAGGACCAGGCACCAAAGAGCGCTGACCGAATAATAAACAAAAATAATGCTGTCATCCTCAGCCTCTTGCGGGATGGAGAAGTAGTCTGACAACTTAACTTGGCTTTGCTATCTCTCACAGGCAAGCCTACTTCCTTCCCCCCCTCTGATGCATTGCAAGTGTAATGGGTCTTGTCCTGCTGCCAATACCACCACAATAGATTACAGTGCTTCTCCATCCAAATGGAGATACCGGTGAATAATTTTCATCTCTGCTGAAATGAATTCATACATTTCCCCCCCAGTTTGCATCAGAATCAAGTAACCTGACTGATTTAAGGTCCAAACTTGCAATTGGTAAACATATACAACCTTTCTGAAGACAGTTTCTTGAAACTGGTAACAAAATAGTAAATACTGTTGAAGATGACCTTGAGGTAATAACTTTAAAAGCTGATAATAGGGTTTGTGCTCTGGTAGTAGTAGGTGTCTAAAAATTAAACAAGCAAAACATTGTTTCAGTGTTAAAAAACCTCATATGTTGTCTTAATATGTGCTATAATGCAAGCCTGACTGTGCATAATAAGCTTGTAATTCCATCGATTCATTGATGGTGAGATAGCAAACACCTGTAAATGGCAAATGGATTGTGTGCGAGAAACGCGATGTGTGATGGACCTGCTTCAGCCTCGCATATTTTCTGTAGTCTCACTATGTCACTGTCCTTCTGCCCGTTCCTAACCTATTACTTGGAGATGACCTGCCTCGCTCACTGTCCTCAGCACACCATAAAGCAAACCAGTTAGATTTTATAGATGATGCCACTCGTTCAGGCACTGCTTTTCCTTTACTTGTTAGCCTCCTATGTTATGCAAAGATACTGATTTGTGAGCGTGTACAGCTGGGTAAAGAGGTCCTTGGGCTGATCACCACACAGGAACCACACCAGTTGCTTATGTTGCTGGTTTTGTAAGTTAAACTTTAATGTTTAATGCAAGTGTGAAAGGGATATAAACATGTAAGGGGGATGTTACAGTTAAAAGAAACAGAAGCGTTTAAGATTGTGAAATTAACGGCAAAGGGAGGGCAAACTGCTCTTCAATTCATCGCACCCTCACAAAAATTACAGGGCCAAAATATCACATTTCTTAAGGCATGATCCTCTACTATTAAAGTCAATGACAAAAAAAAAAATTCAATACTGTTTTGATAAGTGAAGGTCGAAGGCTTTAAAAAGCACTTAATATCATCTTGTCCATTAGTTGTTTTGGAAAATGAAACAAGCTCCTTTAGACCTCTCTTCCCATCTTTTATGGCTCCAAAATCAGCATAACAGATTATGGGCTAGAGATACCACCTCACCTCTCCCTTGCTGTCTCGGGAGTCCAGGGTTGTCTTTAGCTTTATGAAATGTACCCCTACAGAAAAGAGGAAGATGTATTTAATTTTGTTCTCCATTATAGATTCCAGAAAATGCAGCTTCGTCTATGTACCAGCCTGTGATGAGGCAAAAAGCAGGATCTGCTCATCTAATAACCTCCTTGTATCCAGTTCAAAGTCTTGCCACGCTTTCTTGAGGCAACACTGCGATGATTTCTCCATCCAGTCCATGCTAACTGCCTCTCTTAGCTCAATGTAGACTTCATAAAAAGTAAATATCAGGTTCATGCAAAGTAAGTTTTGCTTTGCTGAGCATTGAAGTCTGCCCTTCTGATGCAGACTCTTATTTTCATTCAGAGAAAATCTGTATATGAGGCTCATAACTTTTTGGAAATATCTGTACCATTATACAGGATTTTTTTTTTGGAAGAGTAATACGACTGGAGTTAAGGTATTTACTGTTAAATAAATGTTTCTTATTTTGATTTCTCATCACTCCCAAAGAGCTTGGATGAAAATCATAGTGCTGTAATGTAGATGGGGCTCTGAGGTGGCTTGCTGCAGTGACCAGGAGATGTTATGGACTTCTTAAATGGTGCGTGGGTATCTAGGAAGAGTGGAATACAATCTTGTCTTGAACATTCAAAAAGGTGGTGATCCTGAGAGCTTTATTTCCAGCCAGAGATAGAAACATCAGCTGCATTCTGCCCAGATGCAGGGGGCTTTTGGGCCTATATAACAGAGTAGTCACCTTCTAGCTTGGTTGTGGGGCCAGCTGTCATACGTGTGTTTAAGCAACACCTTCTTAGGCTGGCCCAAAAGCCCTGGTCCTCTGGAACCAAACACTCTTTGATTTTTAATTCAAAGGAGGTCTTTGTCAGCTGGGAAGTGATATTTGGATATGCATTTGAATCCCTAAGGACATGGGGAGAAAAAAAACCAGGTGTGCTGGTGCATATCAAATCATGCGGGTGCTAAGGATCGTCCCCCAGGGCATGATGGCCAGCTGATGGGAGTGAGATGAGGCACAGCTGAGATACATCCCTGGCTGCAGAAAGAGCTGTTTTGGAGGGGCTGTATGCTGGGAGCTGGTTATGGGAGGACTCATCTAGATGCCCTAGATTCAAGTGGAGGGCTGCTTACGCCTAAAGGTCAGCAGTTTCTCTTTTTTCCATATACTGGGCTGGGTGACCTCTTTCTTTTTGTTTTAGAGAGACCTCTTGGGCTGGCAGACAGTGAGGTTACTCTGAGCTGCTGCCCCTTGCAGAAACAGCTGCTGATGTGGGCTTGGGCACACGAATACTAACTATAGATACACCTAGATGCAAAATGTATATCTTTAAATCTGTATATAAGCTGTGTATACCCCGTGTACAAAGAAATGAAGTACTGTAGTGCTCAGATACAAGAGTTTTGTGAGAGGGGGTTAATGTTTGAAATTCTTAATTTCAATGTTAGTGACCTGTAACTCAACACTGCCAGAATGTCTTCAAATTGTAGACCTCAGACTCTTTTCTGTTTGTTTTCAAGATAAACCTGACAGTTTTCAGTCTAAGCTGTTTTTTAATTCCCTAGCCAAAATTGTATAGCACTGAAAATAGAGTTTGTAATAGAAGTTACAGCTTTTGACTCTGAGGCCTTCAGGATGGCTCCATTATATTGCAGTTCTGTTAATTAAAATGAAGGGGGGGAAAATAATAATAGGATTGTGCTAATAAAGCATGAAATGAACAGTCTTACCTTAAAACACTTGCCTGTTTTTCCTTATTGCATGAGCAGTTGTCTTTGTCTCCCCAAAATACACTGAAACTGAGGGAAGGATTGTTTTTTTTTTTCCTTTAAAAAGGAAATTTCTAAACCTTCATATTCACTGTCATTCTGGCATCCTCTGATTTGTCACATAATTGTGTTTAGGCATTTTTGGGCAGTGGGTGGGAACACAGCATAGCTTAGTTGAATAAGTGCTTCACATGGAATTCAGATTGCCCGGTGTTACAGACTGAAATCACTGGAGCTGCAGATTTAATAGGTGTGTGTGGTGTTTCGGGATTTTTTTATTTTTTTTCTTTCTGTGTGCTTTCAGGAGAATTCATACTGAAAAATAACTTTCACTTCTTACCTTAAACCTAGAGGGTTTCTCAAATAGACTGTGATGTTGTAAATCTGCAGTACAATTTGTAGACTTAACAGTTATCATAATGCAGAAGCAAGGCTTTTATATCAATATGTCTATACCTGGAAAGAAAATTGAATCTTTCTCTGTGTTTTCTGAATTAAAATTTAAAACATGCAACAGCACTATAGATCTAGAAGCTGTAGATAATGTTGAACTCGATTCTTCAAACATGATATTATGCCCAGAGCATAAATTTTTTTTTTGCATGGTTGTACTACATATGGCTCCGTTCTTCATACACAATCTATGCAAATATATTTTTTTAAACAGTCCCACCAAACAGAATTGGAGCTTTTATGACATGGATTGAAATGACCTCAGGTGTTCACAGGGTTGGGGTTTAACAAATGCAGATGTCTGGACGGTAATGGCTGCATTAAATACCATTTAAAACATTAAGTTTTGCTACTATTTTAAAGCATTTTGTAATAATATGAAAATTGTTCATATAAGTATTGTTTTTAAAAGAAAAAAATAATTAAGCTGTCAGGTTTAAATAAAGAGAAAGTTTATGCAGAAGTCAGTTTGTCTGGGCAGTCTCCAAGAAAGACAATTCCAAAGGGAGGGCAGACCACCGGGTTCAAATGGGCAGGTTTGCCTGGCACTGAGTTGCCCATGGGACATCTGCCACTGTCAGTAGCCAGCCCAGCTTTCAAATGGGTTATAAAACACTCGGAATCAAAGCAGAGGCAAGATGTAAAATATGTTAACTTCTGTCATTCGCGTGGCTCAGAGAGACACCGATCTAGAAATAAAAAGTAATACTCTGAGTAAACCGAAATGACAGAACATGCATTGCAAAGTGCTGCTCAGGCATATGAAGTGCAATCCAGTCACTAACTCAAATGAAATATTCTGCTGACTGCAAAGCATCAGCCTTGCACCACGGCAGTGTCTGCGCAGAAGAGCTCTGGGTAAGAACTGGAAAAAGTTCTGATAATTTATCCAAAAAAGTGATTAGAGCTAGTAAGGTGAAATTTTTTTGAGTATAGCTGATGAATCCATCTGAAACTGCTGCTAAAAGGAAACAAAAAATTGTGTTCCTTGGTAAGAGTTTCCACAGCTGAAGTGATGGTTTTCCAGAGTTGAAAAGCATCTGGTTTTTGATAGCCATTATTAGATGAAATGCTGTTGGGAGACTTCAGTTCTGAGCTGATCTTGTCTCATTTTGCTATTTAATTCTAGTGATTTGTGAGGTTGCTGTGGTGGGAGCAACACTAGTAACTGTTTGTTGCAGGGCTTAAGATTTTATTGGGCGTTGTGCAAGGGAAAATGAAAAATCTCAATGCACGTTCTCATGTCTATATTTTCAAAATAAGTGTAATGATGTAGTCAGAAATTAAAATGGGCATTCCTTTTGCTGTTTAAATAATAAAGAAAAGCAAGCTTTTTGATCATGTTCTGATTGTGCAATATTTTTAAATAGTGAAAAATAGCTTAGGTGAAGATTTTAATCTCAAATATTAATGAATCTCTATATATTTGTCTGCTCAAGCTGAAATTGGATATTAATTAAAAAACCCCAAACAACCACATATCTCACTCCTGCTCTTCAAAATGTTCTTCCTACTGCTTTCAGAAATGATACTGCGCCATATACCTGCAAGTCTACAATTGGCCAGTCTGAATCTGGGGTCTTCCTCCCACGTGCGAGGGAAAGATTGGTCCTGGTCTCCCATTCCATCCCTGGTCCTGCACCTTGTGTGGTCTCTGGTGCGTGCCAGGGTCTTTCATGGAAACGGTCAGGGTGCTTCAAGAGCAGAGCGTTAAATTAGCTCTGCAAAAGCTCTGCTGAGCACTTGCACTGGTGTAGCAGGAGGGAGGAAACATGGCGTGGGGAAGGAGGAGGAGGGTGGCCAAGGGAAGATCTTCCCTTCTGAGGTGGGCACAGCTGCGACTGCAGCTCTTGGTGGCACCTACTTTGGTCACTGCTTCTTCCTGAGCCAAGTCTTCCTTGGAGTTCATGCTCTGTGTTAGCAGGACTAAAATCACTGTGTGTTTTGGGCTGTCCAGCCCACAGCTTGTGTTGTCCCAAAGTCTTGGTTCTTCAAGGAAGGAGACTGCAAACCATAAGAGCTTCAAGAGTTTCAGAGTCTCTTGAGAGCATCTGGAGTTTTAAATGGGGTGTGCCAGATACTGTGATGGGAAGTGGACCCAAAATCTCATGCTTCTGGGGCAAGACGTAAATCTCTAATCCACTTACTACGGACAGACATAATCACAGACATGAAAGACTTGTTTTATGCTACAGAGTGTATGACTAACTTGGCTTGACACGTCTGACATAAGTTTTTGTGTTTCACACAGTGTTTTAGGCATGCTGTGAGCTGCCCGGGTGTTTCTCCTTGTCTCTGCAAGGTGCTGCTGCAGATTCGCTGTCTTGGCCGCTCTGGCTGCTATCACACGGTTGACTGTAGTGCATAGAAACCTTAAAACTGTATTATTATTATTTTTTTATTTCCATAGAGCATTTCCGTTTGGGTTCACATTTAGATTCTTGGCTAGTATATTAGACAGTGCTAACTGGGTGTTTCTACAGTTGTTTTAACAGTGGTTTTCTTTGTGGAGTGAGACCCTCCAAGCATACCTCTGGGAAAAAGATAAGATTTGAAATTGGGAGCCATATCATTTAAGAAAAACTCAAACTCTTCAAAAAAGAAATAAACAGCAGGAGTGATTTGATTTTCAAATCATGTTAGGGGGAAAAGTTTATACAACAAAAACGGAAACAAATCTGTTTGTATGTTTCTTTTTTACTTTTTTTTTTTTTTTTTTTTGCCAGGCGTCAGATTCAGGGTATCGAATGGATTATTATTGGTTCTTATCTAAGTTTAGAAAGAGCTGCGAATATATAATGAATACAACAGAGAGATTTCAGTGTTTATTGGTTTACTGGTTTATTGATGCTTCACTTGCCTGTCTTTGCAAGTGGTACCATTCATGAAGACTTGGCTAATCTCCAAAGACAGTCTAGATTTGTTCCATTTATTGCTCTTCTGAGTATGCCTTTTGGCAAAAAGTCTCAGATCAGGAGCCGTTTGCATATCAAGGCTCACAGGTCTGCTTTGAAAAGCTGCCAGGTCTTGGAAGTCACGAAGCCTCTCACTATAAATTAAGGGAACAATAATTGAATGTATTAATTCTGATTCTTAAATTTTTTTTTTTTGTAATAGGCGCCCTTAATTTTGCCATAACTTCATGTAACTAAATAAAGATTACCACTGCATGCAGTGTTCTGGCTTTCACCGAGGGGAAGTACAAGGAAATGCTGCATAAGGGAGGTATTTTGGGCATAAAGCTACAACCGAGTTTAGGTTTATTATGCAGATAAGAAAGCAGCCAGCGCCTCAGTGGCCATGCTGCTGCTGATGTCTGTAAGGAAAGGTCAAGCAGAGTTGTTTCATCTCTTCTAGAGGGTTCTGAAGCTGCCACATAAATGATGGTTTATGTTGGTCAGCAGAGCAGGGATTGCTGCACAGACGACTAACTACCAGTGTGGGAAGAAAATACTTTCAGCATCTCTGCTCCTTGGGTGAACACAATCTGGCAGCAAGGAGAACAGCTGAGCAAGTTCAGCTTTGGGTTTGATTCATTCAGATGGCGACTGTTGGCTGGAAAGGCTTGAGAACAGGCTCTGAGCAGCCTGGTGGCAGTGGCCTGGGAAGGGTTAATTAAGGATGGCTTTTTACCTTCTGTAAGTGGCTAATTAGAAATAGCTCTTCTGAAGGAGCTTCAGCCTGCAAAAGGGGAGAGAAAGTGCTCTGGAATGAATGATGAAGTGGTGTTGGTGACCAGAAAAAGTAAGAACTGGCAAATAGTGGGGGTTAGAATGGTGTAATCAAATGCTTATAAAGGGCACTCTTGGGCTGGAGAACAGGAGGGGATGGGACTGCTCTGAGCATAAGGCTGCAGAGGACAAAGGACCTACTGGTGTGGCTTGGTGGGGAGTGTCCGGACTCCTGGGTAGGACCAGGCACATGCCGCTTGCCTGAGGACAAATGTTCCCCTTATGCAGACTGGGAGGCAGGAGGATCTACTGATGGCACCTCTGAGGCAGCTGATCTGTGGGAATTGATAAGCATCTTTGCTGGCTACTAGTTTAAAACAAAATCGTGCTGCCTCTTTCCAGATTAGAAAGGAGCAACTAAATTTCTGGATGGCCAGCACCTCCTTCTGTCCCCAGATCCTTGTCTGTGGGGCACAGGAGAGCTGAGCTTGTGGTGACTGAAAACAGTGGCACTGCTGTCTCAAGCCAAGCACCCAAAAATCACCAGTGACTCTTCACAACTTAGAAATGGTTGATGAGTAGTGAACTCATCAGTTCAGAAGAGGAAGGGAAATAAAAGCCCCAGCTGTCTGGACTTATTTAATGTTTATCTCAGACCTATGCAGCACTTCTCCCTCTGAAGATCAATTCCGTTTTTTTCTCATTTGGCCCCTCTTTGAACCAAATATGGAGGTGTTCTTTTAAGGGAAGAAAAGAGAAAGAGTGCCATCAGCATGGAGCCTGATGGCAAGTGTGCATTGTGTACCAGTGTATTGCACTGTATGTTCTCTTAACAAACAATCCATAAATGAGCTTTTTCCTTTTCACTATAGTCTATAGCAGGGTTTAGATTTTATAAGATGAGTAGGGTTTCTGTTCCCCAAACCCTACTATTATGCTGTAATTGCCTTATTAAAATTTCCATGAACATATATATATATACGGTTTTCAATTTGAAGTCCAAATAGTGGCTATTCAGTTCTGTGGTCTATAGATCCTCTCTCATATGCTTCTGAATCAGATATTGATGTTGCCCTATATTATAATAGGGTTATATTTAATTTTCTTAATGTCACATTTTTATTAGTTTCTGATCTTGGTGCCGTACTAAATATTTTACTCATATGAGCACAATCTTGTAGGTCTAAGGTATGATTAAATATGCACTGGACAGGTGTGGCTTGCATGCCAATACCTAAAGTGACTTGTAATGTTTATAACCTCTTAGCTGTTACATATACCATAGTTCATAGGCAAGTGTGTCATTTTCCACTTGATGCTCTGACAGTGAGGTTCTTTAATCTTCATAAGGTGTTTAAGTGTATTCTGTATTTTCTATCAAGCTAGAAATTGTCGTTGCTTTCAGTTAACATCTCTTTTTTTTTTTTTTTTAATTGCCTCAGAATTTTTCCCCAGTCTATGACAATATTGATTGTGTCACTCATCCTTTTATTACCAAATGATTTTTAGTTGCATCGGTAGGACTTACATACTAATTGTAGTCTCCTGGATCAGCTTTCCCGATGTGACACTGATACTGTGAAGGCAACGCTCAGGAGATGAATTCTAGCAGTAGAAGTTGCTTTGTACAAGATACAGCTCACGAAGAGTTGCTATTTCCCACTTTGTGTAGTTCACCTTACTTGGCATCTTCCTCTAAGATTAAGGGATGGTGCCAAGTAGCTAAAGTCAAAATAGCAATTGTGTATCTTGGAGAACTGAAACACTCTGCTGAAAGGCTCAGATAATCTTACTTTTAATAGTAGTTTTTTAATCAAGGGCATAAGAAACCCAAGTCTTGCATAGGGAGGTGGTGTGGAACAGGGTCAACAAGGTATAAAATTGTAAATCAGCTCAAATATGGAGCTGAATCTTTAGTTTTCTTTTTTTCTCTAACCTATTTTAATGGTCTGAGTCCTAAGTGCCTGAAGTTTGCACTATTTTCCTCAGGCTCCAAAGATGGCAAATGTTCTTATAAACCCTTTTTTTTCCAACAAGGGAAAAAAATGTAGTGTAGTTTCACTTCGGTATCCCTTTAGTGGCAATGATGAATCCTCCGGCACTCTTAACTAAGCGTTTAATGTCAAGTTTACCTTTCACCCTTAACTCATCTAGACATTAACTGATCTATAAAATTCACTGGAGGATTCATTGCCAATTATAAAAATCTTGTTCTGAATTGTGAAATTTTTTTTTTTATATTAGACCATTTTGATCAGTAAAAGATCTTCACATCAAACAAATGCCAGATTAATGATTGACTGCCCATTTATGTGGTTCATTCAGTTTTGCATTTTATTACTTTGTGGAATAGGAAGGTAATAGCCAAATTCTTCTGTTGATGACACCAATGAAAACCCTGACTAATTGTTGCAATGAATGGCGCCAATCTGTATTTTCACACATCATTGAACAAAATATAGAGTCCAGAGTGCAGAGGGAAAGGTAGTGTGCAGGGGAAGCTGTGAAGGATATAAGTGTCATAAAACAAAGAGCAACTGGGCTTAGTTAAAAATCCTTGGAGTCTTGCCTTGCTGCCAGCAGGACAAAAAGGTGCTCTCTACTCCAGGGCAACGCCACGTGTCTGGATCCTTTGCTGAATTCTGATGAAAATATCAGTGGTTTGACCGGGTCAGGCCAAGAGCCCACCTCCCCTGGGAGCAATGGCCAGCGTGGGGAGGAAAAAGGTGGCTCACCCACTAACCCCTGCCTTCGGTGTGGGACTGCTGGATCCTGCATCCTCCCGGCCACCAGAAGGAGATGGTGATAGAGACAATTGCTGTCACCTCTGCTGCTGGCATCTCCATCATGCTTGTGGGTACCTGGATGATAAAGCTTTACCTTCAAATGCAGCGGAAGCCAAAAACGGAGGGTCTGTGTAGCTTGGCCTGTGCATCACCCCAAGAGTCATCATTGCTGTCCGTGGACTCTCCACCATACCTCCTGGGAGGAAAGCCTTCAGCCAGGGACAACTTAGAGCAGAATTCCATTTCTTCTCCTTACTGCTGTCCTCTTTCTCCACTAGTTCACCCTTTTTCCAGACTCGTCTGTCATGTTCCCCTTCCCTTCTATACTCACATGAGCCATCAAGTCCCATCTTTTCTCCTCCACCCCCGCCTGCAGCCTGAGGACCTGGATCCTGTTCTGACGTCCTCTTCAAAATTGATGCTCCCTGCTCCCATCCTTCATTCTCAACAATCTTCTTCATCCCAAAACCATTCCCCAGTGTAATGTTTTGGCAGAAGAGTATCTGAAGATGGAGAGAAGGTTCCCACCATGTCTGCTCTGCCTATGGGGAGCAGATGCTGAGGAGGGACTGCACGTTTCTCACTCTGATGCTCATGTCTCTGTATCTTGAGCATTGAGGCAGGTGCTGCCACCCTTGAGGCAACGCTGGGAGATGCAGGGATGTTCTGATTGCCACGAGATCCTTGTTTCTCCCTTGTGGCTATTTGCCCTCTTCAATCCCTGCTTATTTCATTCTCTCCTGAATATTTGATGTTTTCACCAAGTCTTTTTCACCAAGTCTAAATACCCTGCTGTCCCTCCCACCCCTTAGGGGGAAACATTTGATTTTGATAGGGGCAGGCTGATGCCCAGTGCTTCAGGGGTACTTCAGAAGAAGTGGTCTGGTACTGATGCTCTGGGAGAAAGCAGACTCATGAAGTTATCATGGAAGAGTGAAAAATCAAGTCGCCACCTCCAGCTAGAATGAGAGGAAAGTATGGAAGACACTTGCTCTGCTTTTTGGTAAAAGTTTGCTGGCACGTTTTATGGACTTGGAGGCAGGCGTCTTGGTAAGATTAAAAAGGAAAAAAAGAAAAAAGTGAATTGCCCAGATGTCTGGAGTCAGAGGAAAGCTGCTATTTAGGGACCCTTGATAGGACAGGAAGGTTTAATGAACCGCTGCCTGACTGACAGTGAAGTCCCAGTATCTGTTACTGCCCGACCTCCGGCTCAGTCAGGTGTTAGCCCATTACATTAGCTTTCATATGCATAACCATCCCCATCCTTGTAGCTCTAATATTATTTGAAAGGAACTGAAGTGAAAATACTGTCAAGACCCCTCTTTACCTTGAGGAAGGAGTAGGAAGAAATGATGTGAGAAGCTGTATTTGCAATGAATCACTCCCAGAAAATAGCTTATTGCAGAGAGATCTATGAAAGTGAACCCAGGATGAGGAGCACACGTATGAGACCACCAGGTCTATTAACTGAGGTTGGCTGAGAACCGAGGGACCGGTAGGAATCAACAAGAGAAGATTTTGCACTTATTGCTGGAAAAAATGTCAGTGTCCCCTGGTGAATTCTGACTGCCCTTTGATAATAACTGCTAAACCCCAGTGTTTTCAGGATTTGCAGGTTCTGTGCCAATCTAACTCATGTTTTTTCTCACCTGTAATGTAGATTCCAGTCTATATTTTTTCTTAAAGTTTCTGTAACTGTGCTGCTAGAAAAAACATTTAACCAACAGACATCAGTTATGTAGTTTTGCAATGTATCATTCATACAGACTATTAAACATAAAATGAGTTTTCTCCTGATCTGAAACATTCTGAATAATACACTTAAAAATGCTTTTGTATTTTCTGGAAAATGAGGCCATAAAGGTAATTTAGATGTTTCTTTATCTCGGTATTTTGAAGAGTATTTTGAAGAGTATTTTGAAGAGGTGTGAAGGCTTTTAAAAGAAAGAAAAAAGGAAAAGAAAAAAAAAAACGAAAGCAAAGCATTGTAACCTCTATTTGTAGTGGTTGATGACAGTGACTTGGAAATGTTAAACAAGAAAAATAAAAAGGCTGCAGTGTTCTGTGCTAGTTCTGTGTATTTTATTGACAAATACTTTGATGTTGAAAACTCCCATTGTGATATTTTTTCAGAATGGAGCACTTTATTTTTTTATTATCCAAACTGTTAAGAATATTTCATTTTTCCATTTTTACAGTTTGTGTGGTATAACAACGAAGTTTAGGACAAAAAAAAAAAAGCAAGATAAACACTTCTTGTAGGGGCCAGAGACTTTTATGAGAGTGAATGTTTGCAATTATTAACAATCTATTTTTCTTTGAAATGGGGAAGAAGAAACAGTCATTCTTGGGCTTTACTGGGGAAAGGGCAATTTTGCATTGGGCAACTAAAATACTGGTTGTACACCCATGTATCAGTAAAACAGATTCTATAGCTGCTTTCCAGCTGTTGCAGACCTGAGCATACCATGGTATGAGGCAGACCTCATACCATGTGTTTCTGGAGCTCACCCTGCAATGCTGTAGACTTTCCTGAGCTACAATTATCCTACCTACTTCTTGATATCGCTGGGCTTAAGATCACTGTGGGTATGTCCTCTTCGCTTACTAGTGTCTTGATTATATGTATTTTTTTCAGTCTGTACAGAGATTTGTACAGCTTTCTCTGGGACTAGGAGCTTAGAGCTAGCTTGAACATGACTGCTGTGTGCTGCAGCCTGGTAGTGTCTCCGCTAAGACTGCCTGTCATGAAACGAGAGCTGTATTTTCTCACCTTGTTATTTGATGTGTGTCAGAGCTGGCAGTTCAACTGAAGCCCTTTGTGGTGGGGGGAATCGGAGTTGGTTTTGTTAGGTTTTTGGCTCCAGCTGGGAGTGTCTAAATGTTTCTAGAGGGAAAGGACAGCTTTGCTAGATGCTCCTCTTACACCTTGGAGCGTCTTGGAGTTCCTGAAAGTCAGAAGGGTTCTCTTGGCTTTATACTCGTGTTCCTGTTCTGTTGTACTTGAGCTCTGTGTAGGTTCTGAATGTCTGGAGATATAGAAGATTTTATCCCCCAGGATGTTCTTTTCTTTGCAGAAGTTTCTCTCTTTCAGAGAAGATGAGTACATTACCCTGCCTAAATAACATGCCTTTGACTGTGAGAGTGTACTGTGAGGCATGCACTAAAGACACTATAAATAGTGAATCATCTGTCGCAGACAAGCCAGCTTCTATAATGGAATCAGTTGGATAGGTGCCATTTATTCTTATCATTTTTCTACTAAGAGTTTTACATTAGGGGAAAAAGACATGAAGGAACACTTTCTAGCCGCTTGCCCGTCATCCTTGAACCAAGATTTATACGGGAACTGATCTTTGTATCTTTAACATTTATTGGTATTAACAACACAGGAGTGTAACAAATAGTCAGGCTCACCATTTTTGCAAGATATTGAAGAGGTCAGGAATGATTTTTTTTTTCTTTTTTTTTTTTTTCTTCTTGGGAATTCACAAGGTCATATCAGAAATAATATCAAGAAAGCTAGAAAAGCTGCTGCCTTTCCTGTTGAGCTATTTAGCACGCTTTACTAATGAGTTACAGTGAAAGAAGCCAGGCGAATGAGAACACAATTATTTACACCAGATTTGTAACACTGGATGTGTAACAGCTACACTGGCTTAAGAAGCACCCAGCTGCCTCCCCTCGTCTCGGTCGGTGAATTCCCACCTGTGCTGTGGTTGTTCATCCAATTGTCAGAGGCGGCAGCATAATTTAGAGCAATAAAATGATCTGGGTGAAGTCGGTTTTAGCCCGGATAATTTTATTGATCTGCACTGTGGCACCACAGGGGGGTGGCATCACTGGGAGGTGGCAGATTGAGATGGAAATGGGAATGGGAATGAACAGTTGAGAGCGGGGTGGAAGAGTAGAATCTTCTTAGATTAATTTTGGCATAGTCTTGGTATGTCCAGACTTGGCATAAACATGATCAAACTCTGTAACTTGTCTTTCATTGCCTCATCTGGTTTCCTATTTTATTCATCCATGTAGCTCAGAGTGAAAAAAAAATTAGCAGTTTGTCTTTAAATGGAATAATTTTTCACTGTACCACTACGTATGTATTAGAGTTAGCTTTAACAGCCAGATGGAGAAAAAAGTAGGAAAACCTGGGTGAGAGATTCAAAACCAGCAACAGGAACAGGAGGGGAGGAGCTACCTCAGAAAAAGAAGGTACTGTAGAAAGCTGAATCTCGAAAGGAGTCGAGACTGATTGTCTGGCAGGAAAAAGACAAGAAAAAACCAAAATGTGAGACACAATAAAAAACCAATGATAGTAAAAGTAAAACAAAATGGTTTTCTGACTTAATATCAGTCATTTTATTGATTTTTAAAATAAAAGCTCTATTTTATTATGTGTGCCTGAATATACCAGCCAAAACCTAAACACACAAATGCTCATATAGCCTCAGGCAGCCCCCAGCCCCCTGGCCAATAACTCTTGTCTGGCTCATGCTGCAAGTGCAAGAGTGTGCGTACTCTGTTTGCAAGGTCATTTATCAACAAAATCCCAGAGAACCCGATGAAAAGGGTCAAGAATAAACTCTTTTGGCTCTATACTAGGCAAATCGCTGAACTTTTGATAAAAGTCAAAACAATTGCAAAAAATCGGGGTGAAAGTTTAAAAAGATCCAGTCCAAAGACACATGATTACCAGCCTGTGTCTAGAAACTGCTTCTTAAAGCGGTTAAACGCTGAGCTTCCGCTGCTGCTCAGATTTGTTTGATAGAGGAAATCCAGGGATAAAGTCTCCTTTCAAACAAAGCCATGCCAAAAGACCATGAAAGAAAAATACAGACAGATGGCTCTCGTTGGGGGTGTCTAGAAAAAAATTTAATCCCTTAATATGATAATTTCTTTATTTCTATGAATTGTATAATTCCATTGCCTTCAGTGCAATTCCACCAATTTAGGCCCCCTGGGCATTTTGACCAGTAAGTCCAGCTCTGCACTGAATTAATCTTCTGATAACAAATTTGAGAGTTGTGATTCAGTACCTCATGTTCTCTCTGACTCCAAAATACATGTAGCGCATCTAGAAATGCCGGGTACTTGAATCGGCCAAAGAGCACTCGCTTTTGTTGAGGAAGTTGCTGATACAATTGCAGAAGGTGAGATGGGTTAAGTCTGCGACAATTGATCATTCGAGCCCTCTTTAGGGAGGTGAGAAAGGCATCTGCAGGCACCGAATTTAGTGGCACTGCTGAACTGTCTCCACTCCAGACGCGATTCACTATCGGAGCGTGGCTGCAATATACATGAACTGATGTTGGCTTGTAACCAGTTATTGATTGGGTAAGGTGGAGTTATTGGACATCTGTGCTCATTTGGAGCAACTTCTGACCTCTGACGTGGTGGGTTAGGGTCGGGAAGGAATTTGGCCTGTAGCCACTTGTTGATTGAGAGTCACGGAGTTAATCAAACTAATTGTTCTAGTGCCCTAGGACTGGACTGGCTCCTGTTTCCCTGCCGAATTTCCATAGCAGTATTCCTCTGTGGGAGTCACATGAATACCTACCAACCGGTTGGAGACAGAGTGAAACAAACCCTTTTCTGCATTTAGAAGAGAAACAAGAACATTCAATGCAATCCAGCCCTCTGCAGTTATTCTGTTGACCGCTGGGGCTCTGTAGGTCATACATTGAAAACTTCTGCATTCGGTCACGCACGTAGTCTTCTAGCAGTCTTTTCAATTTGTTTCTGGGGTTCATATTCCTTGTGCTTGTACATGAGCCTTATGTACGGTATTTGAAGAGAATGGCAGAAAAGCTGAACACCTTAGTATTTCACTTCAGACTAAAATTTGTCTGCTTCATATGTTTCATAAAAAAGCCGTTTGAAAGTTAGCCTTATGCTGAATGAAAACTGGATGTATTCTAAGTGAAGAGAATTAATCTAATGATTGGGTTTTTCAGAAATTTACATATAACTAGTACAAAAATAGATATGTATGGGTGGTTTAGCTTATGTAAAAAAAACAAGCCAAAACCCAAAGAAGAAAATTAATAGGGATTGATTGGAGAATTTTTCTTAAGTTTGAGTGGTCCTTGTACCAAGAACTTACTAGGGTATTTCTCAAATGTATGCAAATGATCAAAATAAAGCTAAAGACTCTTGAGTAGACTTAAGGCATGACTCTGGATGACTGAGATTACATGAAACCACCCTTTTTTCCCTGTTAAATACTGAGAGCAATGCCCTGGGACCCCAGCAAGAGCTTGTTGTATTAGTCTTCTTGCCTCTAATGGTCTGTGCACTGCATGGCAAGAAAGGTACTCAGATATGGTAATAAGTCATGATTGACAGAAAATCCTACATGACGTTCTTAGTAAAACAGAGATCGCATGCTCAAATACTGAAGGACTTACTCAACTCGGATTGAAGCTCTGACTTCAAATGGAAATGGAGCAGAAGTCTTTCCATGGGTTTCTGTTAGAACTGACACTTGGCCAAAAGGGCTCTGGACATACCTAAAAGTAACCAGGCATTGCTTTCTGCCTGGCAGCAGAAAGAACAGATAAGTAAAAACGTCATGGATGGAAGGGGAAAAAAGCTTCTTTCCATTTCACAGGACAGTCGTATTTGTAGGTGTAACTACAGTATCCTTGAGTAAGGAGAATGGAAATGTTTCCTAGATAGTGTCTTAGACCTAAATTAAACTATGCTTTGCCCTTCTTTCTTAACCATGGGCCGTTTCGCTTGGCAAACTGCCTTGCTTTTTAAATGGCGAAACACTTGATAAAAACTATTCTTTAGTCTGGTAGTGCTTCAATAAAATTAACCCATTAGTCAGATGAGAAGAGGCCGTCGGTCTCCTGAGCAGTGATGTGACGGGCTGCATCAGGCTGATCGCTTCTTGTGCCTCCCCTATTCTGTGTTATGAGAGAAAGTGAGCGATCGCAAAGTTGTTTTTACGCTAGTGCAAAGGCAATATCTCACATGGGATGCTTCTCCTGATATTTATTTTGCTTATCTGAAGCAAAATGTCCTTCTGTGAAACAGAGCAACCACTAGCTGTGTTTCTGCAACAGGGATGAATGTGTCAGCCAAGATAACGACTGTTCCAACACTATCTACTCTTTTTGTCTCACCATGCCCTGATTCCTTGACCTGCTACCGTAAGCCCACACCTGGAAAATTTAGGTCAGCCAGGCTCCTTTCAGGCAAAACAAACTGAGCAGTGTGCTTCTGTATCGAGTCCCAGCTATTAGCAGGGAACAGGGCTCTGTTTTTCACCGTGTGAGGAAGGTTCTCAAGCGTCCCTGCCTTGTGAGTCATCATGGAGAAGCCCAGCCTGAAAGGTTGCGCAGCTCCCACACCCACACACCTCCAGCCTCTCTTTTACAGACTCCCTATTAATGGAGAGATTGCACTAAAAGGACTAAACCTTCCCTCAGAGGATCAATTAGCAACCTTAAAATAGAATAAAGGAAGACAGAAGCCCTTGCAGAGCCCTTCTGCCAGTAGCTCTCCTTCTCGGTGAAAAATCCAGGAGTAAGCAAGTGCCTGACAGATGATGGAGAACTTTCTGTCCTCATTCCCCTTTTAACACTTCACTGCAATTACTGGAGTGTCACTGGTCGCAGCGATCCAGTTAGAGTTGCAGCAGCGCTTCCATTAACAATTTGTATTTCCAGGGTTTTTCAACTGGGCTGTAAATATGCGCTCACAGATGCGGTTTGGCACACGAGGCCTTACTCAAGGCACAAAGTTCAGAATGACTTTTCTATGCAATTGTTCTAAATATCTGTATTTCATGACTGCACAACGAAAATTCAAGTTTTGCTGATCTGACATAGCCGTTTCTACGTCTGTGACTCTCAATGAAGAGTTGAGATATAAAATCCAATCTAACCCTTGAGTCTGCCAGAAATACTTGATTATCCCTACCAATCAATTGGTAGCATCTTGGGAAACGCTGCTGTTTTGATAATTAAAAGTTAATGTGCAGCTGCAAAAGGATACTGAAACCTTTTTGATAGATGTAACAAAGGCAGAAGGCTTAAAGTACCCCTGAAAATGTCCAACCCAGAATTCCTTATTTAGGAATTAATCTAAATAGCTGAATCAAGGTCATAATTAGACAGCGTTGCCCAATGTGCCTTTAAAATTTCCTGCTACGTTATTTTTCCTTTCTAATTCATATCATTGCCCTCATACAATCGCCTTTCAGTGTTAAGTTTCTCAGAAATGTTAAATGTATTTTTCAACACACTTTGCTCTCAGTAATTTGACGCAAAGGACATAATGCAAAAATTTCACGAAATACCTTTGACTTCATCACTTTTCGTTATATAACATTTCGCAGAAGAGAAAAAGGATAAAAATGTCTTAGTCCAAAAAGTAGTTTGAGTAAGTTGCAGATTTGTGTATGTTAAGCTGCCCTTATACAGCTTTGATTTGTGTGACCAGCACTTACTCAGCAGTTCAGTATAACTCTTATTGACCTTGGCAGCTGTCACATCGCTTGCTGGATTTTATGTCGCTGGAGGTGTCAATGTTCAGGGGGAAAGATGTGCAGAATATGCGTAGTTTTATTTGCAGGCGGGAATGAGGTAGAATCAAAACTGCATTTCCAACAGCATTATTTCACAGATGACAGTCACAGGAGACCTGTGACCAACTTTAACCTTTTAATAGTACGCATAAATTAAGGCTACGCGAGAATACTGAGCTGCCAATTATAGAAGCTGTAGTTCTAGGGTCTTTGATTAGCATATTCTTCCCTACCTGCCCCATGACAAAAATGAAAACCAAAGGCTTTATGAAACATTTTCTGAGAGCAGAAACTCATATAAACTTATCTCCAAATAAATATAATGTGCAAAGTTGTCGTGGTTTAACACCAGCTGGTAACTAGGACCATGCAGCTGCTTGTTCAGCTTCTCCCCCCCACCGCCCCAAGTAGAGTAGGGAGAAGAGAGAGAAAAGGAGGGGGACATCCTCCCCCTGAGATGAAGACAGTTTAATAGAACAGTAATGGAAAAGGATGATGATAATAATAATAATGGTAAAAGAATATACAAAATAAAGTGATACAACACAAGTCACTCTTACCACCTGATGATCGGTTGCCCAGTTCGTCCTGAGCTGTGGTTGTGGATCCCAGCCCCCTAGCTAGCCCCCATTTATATACTGAGTGTGATGTCTGTGGTATGGATTCCTTTCACCAGCTTGTCCGGTTGATGCTCCCTTCCAGCTTCTATGGGAAGCTGAAAAAGTCCTTGACTAATATAAACACCACTTAGCAACAACTAAAACAGTATGTGTTACCAGCATTGTTCTCATGCTAAATCCAAAACACAGCAGCTACTAGAAAGAAAATTAGTTCTATCCCTTCTGAAACCATGACAAAAGTAGATAACTAAAGCTTCCATTAGCTACTAAATACCCCAACTGAGAAGGTGAAGCAGATTGTAGACTAACATTCCAGTTTCCTTTCTTCCCTAAACAAATACTTGATACTTTTTTTTTGGCCTACGATCCCTCGTGCAGAATGCAAAGAACTAAATCTGAGACTGACCTTCCCCAAGGCAGTCAAGTTCATCCCGAGTCCTTATCTGCATAATGGTTCTGCAATAAACAGATGTGGCTTAGTAGTATTTGTAATATAAAATATAATGCTTTCCGAATGTCTTGGATGTCCTCTCAAGAGCGTCCCAGTGTGCGTTTGAATTTCAAGTTTGAATGCTGTTGTACCTCCAGGCTTTCTTTGGCGACATGCTTCTAGGTGGTTGGCAAGATCCTCAGTGTCCATGGCCTTCTCTGAACTTTGTGTGCTGAAAAAGCTTATTCCTCCCCAAACTGAGCTCTTGGGGTTGTGTCCTAGAGCTGTGTGCTGTGAGTCCACTCACGTGTGGACTCTTAACTCAGCCCTACAAGAGGCTTGCATGAGCAAGACTGTTTATGCTTATAACAAGGCTTCACAGAATAAATATAAGAATGATGATCCCCAGGGCTTGGGGACAAAAATAAATAAATCCACTGTGAACCACTATACTTACCTTCATTTTCCTGGCAGTTTAATCTGGGAGGTGTATTGTATGCTTGTCAGAGCCCTTTGTTTGCAGGCTTTGTGTCAGTGCCTAGTTTATAAGTGAACGTTAGTACATGAATAAACCACTTGAGATGTGAGTCACAATATAGCTGAAACCTCGTGCTCTCTGGTGTCAGCTACGGTGTTTGGACTGAAGGAGAGCTGCTGGAGTAAATGAGCACAGAGCATCAAAGGGTTAAACTCCTTCGACAAAACTCTCCATTATTACAACCTCTTCCTTGCTCTGCTGACTTTTTTTTTTTTTCTCTTTTTGTTTTTTTGCTGACACGTTTTTCATTCTGTTGATCAATCTGACCTGCCAGTTCACGTAACCCACTGCTGGGCATGAAATATTCCTGAGAAACGGCTTGTGGATGTTGCCTGCAGAAGTTGCCCACAGAAATGCCCTCAGCCTTAGCTGCTGGAGCATCGTGCCAACTCCTGCAGTTACTCCTGGTGACAGATGTCTCCTTTTTGGAATGGTCAAAGCCATCTGTGACACCTTTGTTTTGACCTTGTATTGATTAGCCCTTTGTTTTTTTAAGGTTCCAGCAAACAACAATGCTAATCCAGATAAACCAAGTCACAACTGAAGGTCAGCATTATCTGGGTGCCAGCTTCCAGCCGCTTCCTGAGGGGGTCTGAAATGGTACCAGAAAGATTGTTAAAGATTTCAGCATACTTTTATGTGGGACTTATTTATTGATATCATTTTCTAAATTCTGATTTCAATCACTGCAGTTAATTGTGCGTGATTTCCCTGAAGATGTAAAAATACAAAGATTCATTTAAACATGGATAAAATACGAGATTTAAAAGCTGCAGACTGATTTCAGTCTCTGCTACACCAAGCCATTTTTCTTGGACCCGGTGTTTAGGTAGTGGTTTTTAAGCAAATATAGAATAAAAAGCAAAATAGCATGAAGACACCAAGGTTGACACCGCAAGGAGCCCTGTATGAGTAGGTCCATGGGAGCCACTGATTTCTACTGGATGGATAAAGCTTAATAGTTCCACTCTGCGTTATAGTTTGGGTATTTTTACAGCTACTGAGCTAGTTTTAGTGGCTGTGCTGTGAGAAGAAGTATCTAAACCCTGTCCCTGCAACCCCAAACGTTTCTGTCTGTCACATAAAGGTGAGGGAATTGGGTACGGAGTATTTGCACAATTTCATTGGAACTAAATTTTCATTGACCTTTGGCAGAAAAGTCTCTTTAACTGCAGCCTGGTCTTTTACTTCCTGGAGAGTTGGAAATCAGAGTTAATGAGTGTATATTGAGGTGAGAAACCCTGGTGCCCTTTTCTTGGAAACATGCTACCCTTTCTCCTTAATGTTACAGGGTGGCTATTAGGAGGAGCTTACGAGTGCTACAGAAACGAAGGGCAAAGCAGTTGTTCTCTCCTTCACTCCCTTCTGGGCAAGAAATTTTTGGTCTAATCCTGCTTTTGGGGTGGTTTCTTTTTGTTGTTGTTTTTTTTATTTGTTTTTTCCCAATCAAATAGAATCATAGAATGGTTAGAGTTGGAAGCGACCTTAAAGATCATCGAGTACCACCCCCCCTGCCATGGGCAGGGACACCTCCACTAGAGCAGGTTGGTCAAAGCCCCATCCAGCCTGGCCTTAAACACTTCCAGGGATGGGGCATCCACAGATTCTCTGGGCAACCTGTTCCAGTGCTTCACCACCCTCACAGTAGAGTGCAGTAAAGAATTTCCTCTTAATATCTAATCTAAATCTCCCCTCTTCCAATTTAAAACCATTACCCCTTGTCCTGTCACTACGTTTCCTGACAAAGAGTCCCTCTCCGGCCCTCCTGTAGGCTTCCTTCAGATATTGGAAGGCTGCTATGAGGTCTCCCCGGAGCCTTCTCTTCTCCAAGTTGAACAACCCCAGCTCTCTCAGCCTGTCTTCATAGGGGAGGTGCTCCATCCCTCTGATCATCTTCATGGCCCTCTGCTGGACCTGTTCCAACAGGTCCATGTCCTTCCTGTGTTGAGGACTCCAAAGCTGGACACAATATTCCAGGAGGGGCCTCACGAAATAGAAAAGTATTAAATAATATTCCCTAAGACCAAAATATACAAGCTTATAGAAGTTTTAGGATGTAGAGCTGGCTGAATGCACGGACTGACGGTTGCCTAGTTTTAGTCACCATGTTTAAATGTCATGGCTCGGGACACTTTTCTGCCCTTTTACTGTACAAATGACACCGCTTCTACCCTCCCTGAATTCCTGTGTGGATTCCTTGGCTATTCAGGGCCAGGAGAAACAAGAGCGGGGAATACTTTAAACCTTACAAGATTTGCTGTGGCTTGTTTGAAGGCAAGAGTTTTCCCGTTTAATAGCGTAGGTTGCTGTATGTTGAAGGTGTACCCCAGACACTCCATCAGCAGCGTCCACTAGAGCTGCTGAGTCGGCAAAGTGCAGAAGCAGAGGGCGGCTCTGTCATACTAAATAGTTTTCTCTGCAGATCCTTTCCTTCCCGAGTCTCTTTGTTACCCCTGATCTTATCGATTGTATCGGCTCTGCTAATTTAGCAGTCCTTTGGGCTGATGATCATAATTACAACACACAGCACAGCTTGAGTAAACAGGTCCATTGCGGACCTCACATTTTTGGCTGCACGATGGCAAATAAACATACTTCTGGCAAATAGTGCTTCTTTAGTGCCTCTCACTGGTTGCTATAAACCCTGAAGAGCTATTGCCGTGTTATGCAGAAAAGGGGAGTTATTCTATATTAAGTTCAGCTCCGTATATTTTTGCACGTAGCTCTAAAATTATTATAAGACTGAATTCTTTTGCAGCAGATGGACATTGACAGGATTCAAGATAACTTTTATTGTGCCTACCTAACTACAATCTTTTTATTGTTACTAATGAGGTAAATATTTATGCTTGATTTTTCTTTGACAGCTGCCTCGGAGTAGCTGTGTCATACGGTTGGCGGAGTATATTTTAAATTAAGATGTTTGTTTTAAAGTTCAGCGGTAAAATATAACTGCGGTGCGGAAAATTGCATATATTATAGACAGTAATTGGAAATAACTATAAAATTCTATGCTAGAAAATTGTGATGAAAGAACGCTTAGATGAATGACAAATGAACTGTTCAAAGTTGAGGTGATGTCAAAGGTAATGCTGTGTGGGAAAGGTTAATTCTCTTCCTTTGTGCACGTGCACTGCAGGTGTTAATGATCCTCTCCTTTGCACGTTGAAAGTTTTCTGCTGCAATCTGCGGGCAAACCCCATACTCATTATTTTATGCCTACCCTTGAAGGAATTAAACCCAGTATCTTTAATTGCACCTGGGGTTACAGTGTGCTCTGGTGCAGGCACACAGATTCTCGTTGTACCCAATGCGACAACAGAAGATGGACAGTAACCAGAAGCCCTTATTTTCATCCTTATATATTCCCGTCCCAGTCACTCTTTCCCTAATTTAGCTGGAAGGTAGAATAAATAATTCTGCTTTGCAAAAGAAATGTTGTGATTTCAAGGGGTTTGTGTTTTCCCTTTCTGGCGTGACATTGCAGCCCCCTGCCCTGGAGCAGGTTGCTGGTGGTGGCCGGGCTGAAGCCCCTGGTCCTGGGCAGCTGATCTGTGACTGCCCAGGCAAGGGTGATGGCCACCAGCTGCTGGCTGCTCTGGCAGGTGACTAAGGTTTTGATGACAAAACCCACCTTGGGTCCAGGAATTCAAGCTTTTAGCATTCCTGATGAATTCCACAGGGACTTAACAGAATTGGACAAAATTGTCTCCTAAACTATCCTTTTAATTAATTTAAAAATAACATGCAATCAGTTCTGAAGTAGGACAGGTACTTAAAGGCAAATATCGAAGAGGAATTTAGTGGTTCAAGATACATCTTTAGGATGCAGTGAGGAGGAGTGATCAGTGTTGGGAAACAACTGATGTGATCAGTTTTAGCAACATATTTTTCTGTCAGTTTTATCCATGCAGCTCTTTGGATAAAACAGATTTAGTGGGAGTTCTGGGCATACTGTGATTCATCTGGCTAGAGCACTTAAACACGTCTCAACAATTTGTTTTTACTTTAAACAGTATTTAAACTCAATCTTTCAAGTAGGTACAGACATTACTTGTATATTATTTAATCCTATGAAAAAATTTCTTCCTGTTGATTTCTAGCCGTGATACCAAAATCAGTTTGCTGCCAGAACGTCAAGTACTGTTTTGTCTAATATGGCTTTATTGGATGAAGATTATACTCCAAGGTGCATCTACTAGGGTGGAAAGCCTTTCTTTCCAGTAAATAAATATTTAGTATCTGAACTCACTTGGAAAGCTCACTTTACAAGAGAGATGCTTCAGAGAAAAATGTTATCACCCCCAACGTGACTTTACATGCAAGCGAAGTGCTGAAGTGGAAACTCTCTCTAAGAAAACTAATAGAAATAAACTATCATTATTTCTAATGTTTTCTCTATGGATGTGATCGTAAGACAAGCTTCAAACTGGGAAAGTGCATTTCTGGCCAATCCTGCTTTTGTTTTGTTGGGATGTGACTGTTGAGTTTTTGCCGCTGCTGAAGCCTGCAATTAGGTCAGGGTGATTTCCAGTCTCCTTGGCCTTCACTTGATTTGTGGACTGTCATGGTATAGTCTGAAATGTAACAAGCTGATTAAGTATAAGGAATTTTTGGGCTACAGTGTGCTCTATATTTTCCCTTTAGCCTTTTACTAAGTGTGAATCTACTTTTGGGATGATAGACCTTGATTAACTATTGGCTCTTATTGATCACTGTAGTTTAGGAAGTCTGAGGTATAATTCCTTTTTTTTTTTTTTGGCCGACTGGCCTGTCTTTCTGAACTAACTCTTTGTAGAAGAAGAATCTGTGCCATCGTGACATATATAGGAGCAAAAAGAAGAAGTTTTTCAAGAATGCCCTGCTGTGGCATTATCTCCTCCTCTCTCTTCCCCTGCGGAAGACAGCAGCTGAATTTGCACTCACTCAGAGCGCTGAGAAGTCAGGCTCTTTCATATGACGCCACGACCATTTCCAGAACCGTCTGAAGAGCAGAAGGTGATTATTTTTTTTCCTCCTTTTACCTGGGCGACAGGATGCAGATAGCCTAGTACAGATTTAGGGGTTTTTTGTGGAGAGTTTCCCAGGCAGCAAGGTACCCTGTCTGGTTTTAGCCCTACATTCCTACACGTTTCAAGTGAGCGATGCACGCCTGAGTGAGGAGCGACAGAGAAGCTACCTGATAGAAATGAGGTTTCCTCCTTTCTTTCCTGCCTGGAAAGATCTAAATGCAAAGGATCATCTTTGTTTTTATGGGACAAAGTGTCCCTGGTTGTTCTGCAGGATTATTTATGAAGTGAATGCCGACAGGAGAGTTAGCTCTCTGAGGATCAGTCTTCAGGTCTGAGCTACTACCTTTGGCACAGTAATACTATCACTGTCAAAAAGTGGAGTTAAAAAAGCGGAGTTTTTTCCCTTCAACCTACAAATTTCTAATAGCATATCTTTTCTATTACTTAAATTTTTGTATGCATGTAACCCAACCCGCGCACTGTGCAATCTTCTTCAGCGTTAGGTCCTTAAATGCTTGGCAGTTCAACTTTAAACTCTGAAGAAAGTGCATGCATCAAAACATTTTCATAGAGGGAAGGAAGGTTTCTGAATATTACAGCTGTGTCAAATCTGTAGTAGCTGTTACTCATTGCAGGGAAGTCCTTGGATGCTGTTGAATGCAGTCCAAGGAAGAGTTCTCAGAATTATTGATATTCAGACCAATAAATGTCTAGCATTTACCAGTTGAGAGCATGGTCACTCTTCACCTTCCAGGTATGTTGCAACTACAAACCTTGTGCAACCACTGCTCACAGAGCAGATAACTGAGTCTTGTTAACTTCAAAGGTATCACTCGCATAAGGAGATGGGATTTAGTGCAAGGTTTATAAATATGCTTTAATCAGACCATTCATTGCGTCATCTTTTTGGCATAGAAGTTGAAATTGCCTGTTCCTATAAGTAGACGTTATTTCATAGTTTCATTTTAACAATTGTTTTGCCTCAAACTGAGATTGTTTGACATAAACAATGCTGGCGATGTAGAAAAAAGGCCAATCTAAGAAGACACGGATTGTGCATGTTAGTTAATTGCCAGATGTCTTTTGCTTCCTTATTGTGAAGAAATATTTTTTACGTGTATTAAAATTGTGTGTTTCCACTGGCTAACAGGTTTACTGGATGCCAAATGGATATTAGACCTATTTCTTATTAAATGAAGAAGAATGAACCTGAGTATACAATGAGACCAGTGAACAGCAGTGCTTATTTTTAGATTATACTTTTAAAGCTAAACACTATCTTAAAGTCCAAGAGGAAGGTGCCATTTCTTTCATTACATTTTTACACTTGATTTCTTTTGGCAGGTTAAGACAGCGACTTTACGTGAAATGGATGATTGGTTGGGAGATTGTGAATCCTGGTTTCCAGGTTATTTCATTTCCAATAAATCATTTAGAGAAAAAGTGGTCTTCTGAAGTTGTCTCATTAGTCTTCATTTTTTCCATTTTTGATTTGCTTTTAAAAAGACGCTGCGTTAAATAACCACCATCCTTCTGTTCAGTTTCATGGCTACAACTAACCCCCACAAAACGAGCGAATGACCACTCTTGCATCGCTGCTGTGGTTCAGAAATTAGCTTTCACTATGAGTATAACACTGAAATCCTTGTTTCTAAGCCTAGAAATGGGTTCCTGCCCCATATTAAGGTCCCTTTCTGCCTCCCTAGGTGCCCTCGGAGTTCATCGCTGGGGGCGCAGAGGTCCTAGCCTGTGTACTGGCCGCTGCAGCCAGTCCTGCAGTGATCCCAGGCTGTGAAATGTTCTCTGGTGCTTGTCAGATCTAGAAATAATTTACTGTGCTGGGGGTCAAAATGCCTTCTCGCTGCCACCGTGGCTGGGAGCACAAATGAAACTTTAAAACTACCTTTGTTCTGCTTTGCTCTGTAAAGGCAGGGGACTCCCAGCTACCTTAGGACCTAACCCAGCGGGCTTGCCATTTATACACCCATACAGGGTTTCTTTTTCTTTTTTGTTCCTTTTGCTGCTAGGAATCAAATATTTAATCATTTACAAGGATTCTCTTCAGATTTCTAGATGGGTGAGAAGACATCAATCAAATTATGGGCGCTTGCTGGCAATCATATGGACTTGATCTGCCTGCTAAGAGGAGCATGAATGAATTTAGATTAACATTTAACGACCCAGGAAAAAAAATACTTTTTTGGTCCTCTGCAAATGAAACTCTGCTAGTGTCTGGGGATTAAGTTAAACTGAATTGCTTGAGAGTTCCTCTTCCCATTCCCTTTCTCCTCACTGTGTTTTCTCTTGAGAACGACAGAATGAAATCTGCGCACGAGTCTCAGATTTTCTCCAAAACTTCAATCCGTTTAAGCCAGGCTGCCCTTTTTAGGAGTTAGGGAGGCATTGAGTTTCCTCTGATTTGTTTTCATTTGGGCTTATGTAATTCTAGATACAGAAGTATAAAGAAAAACGGTTTGCATCAGACACTCTTGTATTGTATCCAGAAATAACGTAAAGCGGAAAAGAAGTTGGTGGCTTGTTGTGATTCACCTATTTCAAAGTTCAGTAGTGTAGCATCTCATTTGCTGTTGCCGTCTTGCTCCCTTGCCACAGTAAAGCAAGTCAGACCCCAGCAATCCATAGCTGCTTACAGGCTTTCAAAGGCGACCAACAGGAGACGCAGAATGGGGATGCTGCTCTGAAGCTTGTCTGGCAATCGGGAGTGTTTGATGGTATAAAACCAAGTTTGGACCTTCCTGCAACTGCTGGCAGCCTGAAGTGTTGGATGGGAAAAGTAGTTATCAAGGAACAAACGCGTTTTAAAATGGAATAATTCCCTCAAAAATAAGTTGGTTTTGAAGGATTTCTAAAGATCAGGCACAAGTCTAAGGGAGCCACGGAGGCATGCAGTCATCTGCAGCACATCTGACATGGTGAAGAAAGCCACAGCAGCTGGGAGCAATCCACCAAGTCAGTTTTCCTTTGGTGACTTTTGTGAGCAATTATTTTATTCCAGGTGCGAAATTCCTCATCAGTTGCTCCCGAGATTTAATTCTATAGTAAAGTTTCTCTTGTTCATGTTTGAGTGAATGGTAGTAATGACCCTGTTGTTATCTCTCTATCAATAGACGAAACTTTTTACGGCTTTGCTTTGAGCATAGAAGGCAGGTTCTAGGTGTTCCTCCTTGAAAATGCTGGGATCAGATCCACTGCTGATAATCCACCCCGGGATGTGGTATGAGAGCTGTGCTATGCCTTTCCATGTCCTGGGAGTGCATGAGGATGTAAATATGTCTATCTACCTCGTGTAAAGCAGACTGGCGCCAGTGGCATTAGTTAACCTCTTCAGCTGCTTTGCCCAATGCAGGCAGCTAAACTTTCATCTGGTGGGTCTTTGTTCAGAAACTGCCTGAACGGGTGTGTTGCAAATGTCATTTAGCTACAGAACAGCAGAATACCAATCAACGAGGTGTATTACCTCATCTTGGTAAAGGTAAATGCAGAAGTACAGCACAAAAGCTGAGTAAATGTGTCGTTTCCCCACTTCTTTAAATCCAGTAAAAATATTTCTGTATCGAATCTTGTATTAAATGTTGTTTAAATCATCTTTTAGTTGTAAAATTTTCCTAGTAATGAGTTTTAGAAGGTTGTAGAGAGACTGTTGCAGAAAGCAACTGTTTTGCCCTTCAGACTGGTGAAGAAAGGCTTGTGCTGCATAAATGGGAGAGGGAATTAAGCCGTTTCCCAGAAAGAAATGAAGTCACTTGTGTATGGCATGCCTTACCTGACCCTTTTGCAAGATAAAACCTTAACTTTGGTAGAAACTTCCTCCAAGACAAGCCAGTGAAATCCTTACACCTTAGAGTGTTTCATTTAGCAGCCACAGCTAAGAGTTACATGAAACTCTTCTGCTGCTCCCTCTGACTTGGTCCAGCGTTTTTATGAAAAGCAGCAGCAGTTGCTACCTTGAGGCACGGCCACCTCCTACAGTGTAGACTCTAGATGTAATTCAAGGTAATGGATGACTCTGAATACACCACAGTCTTTATTATGAATTTTTTTTTAAGGTGGGAGAGTAGGCCAAAGAAGTAGTGGGAGAAGAATCTCCATCAGTTTGGGTATTTGAAAGAAGTATAAATCTTCTTCACTTGCGGTAGCATCTGCTTGTGTTTCCTGGCTCTTAACATAAGAGATGCCTTACTGGATCAGACCAGTGGTCTGTCTAGTGTTCTGTCTTTGCTGGTGGCAATGGAGATGCTATTCAGGGAGAGTGTGAGAGCCCTCTCCTCCTACATGGCCATTTCCCTCCTAATTCCCCAGAAGCATTGAATTAGGAATGTTAGAGCATAATTTTTAACTGAAAGTAGATTATTCTAAAATTAAATATGACTGACTTTAATTAATATTGCATTAATTTTTGCAACACCATCCATCTCCATCCCTGATTAAATAAAATCTATTTACATGAGAATTGCAAATATTAAGGTTTTGGAATGACCTCCACAAAAGAGTCAGCTTTTTGTCTCTTAATCACAGTCAGTGATCATTTACAGTCACGTGATTTAAGTATATCTTTATATTAACTGTTGTCAACGAGGGCTTTGTATTCTGAAAGATATAATATTATAGGTGATACGTTAGGTGAAAGCTATCACCTATCCTATAAGTGGGAGATACGAGTTCAGTTGACTCTCAAGATGATGCTGAAGAACTCATAGAGCTATCCTCAACTAGGAGAAACCCGAGTTGTGGGTAGTTTTATGTTATTTTTAGTTGGCACAGGTTCATCTAGTGAATTACCGTTAGTCGTCATTGGCTCACTGATGAATTAATGTCCCTTTAAATTATTTTTGAATGTGTGCCTACAGGCTCTAACAGGCTCCTTGAAGTAATATAAATGAATAAATCAGCAATAGGTATCCACAAAACTACTACACCAGGGAGCGTAAATGGTTTAGTAAAGAAGCACTTATTTAATATTAAATGTTTGTCTTAAGCTTCTTACACCTTCTGTACAACTAACTCTTTAGCTGCTGTTAAAAAAGCTTACTTTTATGTGTGGTAGACAAGACACAAGTATCTGTGTGAAAGCTGGGGGCTGTGTGGAGAAGAGCTTGCAAGCTCTGTGAGTTGAAAATGAAGTTTGGGATAGGAAACAAATAGAGACATTTTAATTAAGGTTGCTGATAGGGTTTTTTGGGGTGCTTTGGTTTTTTTTTTTTAATCTGAGTGGTTGGGAGAAAAATGACACGATGACAGTTAATTATAACTGATCCTGCAGCGCTTCAACACAGACTAATATAAAGTTCAGAGTTCCACCAGCAGTTAGTTATGTCCTCAGGAAGCAATGAGACTTTGCCTAAAATAGTTGTATTGTTTCTTGGCATCTGAAAAAAACACCACGTTGCTTAGCAAATACATCTGACACAGTGCTGAAAACCAAGGCTATAGCGAAAGAAAGGATATTTCAGTGTATGTATGGAAGTCCTAGGACTACATATTGTCTTTTAAAAATGTATTTGTTAAAAAACACCAAACAGAAACATCACCCAAACATGAAACTTAGCAGTTAGTGAGACCATGGTTCAAATAAACTGTTTCAGCTTCTTTTATATGCATCCAGAGTGGAAAATAAATCACTACAGAGCAGAGAAAGAAAGAACTAGATGAGGATTTCAGAGGGAGGAAAACAGTTTTAAAGTTTGTAATCATTGCCTTAATCAGAAATATTAAGGCACGCTACAGCACATGAAGGTTGCCTTTAGAAAGGTTTGCGTCCATTGCCTCCCATCCTGCTGATGCTCCTGGGGGTGCTGCTTTGTGAATTATTAAGGTGGGAAAACGTGTCTATGACTTGCTTCGCAGATCACCCGATTGGTGAAATGACGCCGATCTGGAGCCTTAACTGGAGAAACGTGGCGGAGAAGAGAGGAGCAGATACACTGAACTCACTCCTAAACGTTGTTTGGAGGCTGCAAAGACAAGTGTGTGTGCCGTAATACATTTCTCTGGCAGGACAGCCTGGGGTAGGAAAGGGATGTGCATAATAAGCAAGTCTTCTGCAGGAATGAACCCAAACCCCTGGCTGGACTGGAAGCCTCAGACAAATTTGCTATCACCCTGAAATAGGGAAGATGAAGAAAAAAGTAGGGGATGGTTTTAAAACATTTAAATCTTTTTTAGAAAAATGCAACAAAAATAGTTTCGAACTTGTTTTGTGGCTGTTCTTGAACTTGTTTAGCTCCTTTCTACATATATCCCACTTACATAGGTATCAGTGACATGTGAATTGAATCCTTACTACTGGAAACTTGTTAAATTTAATATGTTATTTTATATTTAAAATGCAGAAAAGTGCAATTTTGGAAAGTTATGAAAAGCTTGGTAAGGTAATGGAAAATTGTGTATAATGCATTTATTGTGTTTCTGTGTATAGGACACAAATATAGGACATACGCTCAGGCATTCCTAAATGATTTGCAAAGGTACACAAGGTGTGTGCAAATTCTGAGGAGCACTGTGATGTTTAGGCACTAAACAGGGAGCCTCTGGAGAAGGAGAGAGACCTTGGTATGAAGGGAAGGCTCTCAGCTGAGCTGAACATCCCTCTCGTCTTTGGTTCTTTAGGCAAAAAGTCGTGACTGCTTTTTAGTGCAAGAGAAATCAGAGAAATCTTCTGAAAAACGTAGCTCAGTATTAAGCTGTCGAGTGAATTTTGTTCATTCTTTCATCCTATTTCTGTTCTGGAATATTAAACTTTTTTTTTTTTTTTTTTTTTGTCTTAAAAATTGCAACCATCTATAGTGTAAACACTTTCCTGTTTCATGTTGACAGGGAACTTAATAATAGTTCATTTAAGTAGTAAATTGTAGCAAGGTATTCTCTAGTATTATTAAGGCAGATTTTTTTCTAGTGTTAGAAGTACTTATGTGGACTGGCTTCGTAAAATATTCACAAGACAAAGACGGCCAAATCCAGTAAAGTATGGCAGTAAATGAAAGCGGTTCATTACGAGTGGGGCTGGGTCAAACCAGATTTCTGCGGACGGCTGTCTACACACACAAACTTCTTACCACCACTGACATGTTTGGTGGTATCCTTTGCCTCTTGCACGGATGCTCGGAAGTATGCGACAGGATTCAGCCTCCTTGAGGCAAAGCCCTGCTTGGGAAATCTCCTACCACGGTGCGTATCTGCAGAGCCCCAAGGCGTGACTAAGGATGATAGGCAATAACTAAGCAGCATTGTTAAAAATAGCAAGTCAATTTAACATCAGCATCAGAATGCCGTTATTGATTGTGTTGAGCAAATCCCTTACCTTGTATTCAACACTTAATTAAAGCAGTGGAATAGAAGCACTAAAAGAAGAGCAAAAAAAAAAAAACAAACCCGAAGAATTATAACAAAATATCTTGAATTTTAGTTTTTTGCTCCATAGGCATTGATAGATTTCTCATCTAATAATTAGTCACTAACTTGAGACTTCTTTATCTCTTATCATCACCTTTGTTACTAAGTAGCGTCTCGGGACACAAAACCCTGAATACTTGACAGGTTCCCCAGCTGCAAAATTATTGCCGGTTACTATTTGCAGGGAAGCCCTTCTTCGAGTAGGTACTCGCTGCTCTTTCTGTAAAGCAAGACTCCAATCAGGAAAGGTTAATAGCTTGTGAAGTGCCTCCATTGAAGCTTTTCTTCTTTTGCATGGCAGGTGGGACTCTTGCCCTGCCGTGGCTGGTGAGTAGGAGGCTGATGCCAGGCTGCACCCTCCTCATGTTTTTCTTTAACCATCACGCCGTGGCACTTAGCAAGGACTTTCTCTTACACACCAATACAAGTACCGTTGTTCCTTGAACATTAACAAGGGTATCACGTTTTTAAACTCCAGGGGCTCTAGCCAAGAAGATAATTGGTCTTTTACAGTAGTTCTGGTCTGTGCTATAATTTGCAGTGATTATTTCTTTGATAAATATTCCTTCTCCTTCAGCCTATCACGGGCATCAAAAGGTCTGATTGTGCGTTCTCAAAAATAACACTCAAGATGATCTTGAAATCTGAACGGGACAAATGGTTCCAGGGTTGGTGACGATGAAGAAAGCCCTTGTACAGATCACACCTGTATGAGAGCGGGGGCGTTTTCTGATCCTCATGCCCCAGGGCGGGTATAGTTGTGTTAGCAGATGTACAGACAGACAGTGTCACCTTAAAGGATCTAGAGTGCAAATAGTTAATGCTCTCCTTTGGTGGAAGACATGTAGGACGTCAGATCTTAAGTCTAAATGGTAGTGTATTATAATTATTTTATAACAACTGGTGATCTTCTACGCAAATCCACTCTTCTGGAGTGCGAATAGTGTTAATGTTCACATGTTTTTCTCCCTTTTGTTGAAGTTAACTTGCTCTTGGGAAGATTTTGAATGTGTAAAACTCTAAGGGACAGCTCTGGCCACTCAGCTGCTGTTTGTCACGGTGCTTGCTAGGTACAGACAGCAGATCCCAGTCCTCCTCGAACACGTGGGTTGCTTGCAAACGAAGCTGGTCAAGACCAGTCAGCCATGGAGGAAATGTTCTACCTTCACTCTCATTATCAGAAAAGCTCTTTGATTGCTTTGTGGTGGAAAAGCTCTGTGGTTTTTTTCCCCCTCTGTGTAATATGCAACATCTGTAACCCCCTGTGGTAGGGTGCACGGTGGGGAATGGGAACAGGAGGGATGAGCAAGAGGGAGTCTCCACAAGGTGGCTGGGGAGCCACTGGGCCATGCAATGGGGTTAAATCTCCACTGATATTTAGGTTTGATTTGCAATTTACACTCTCCACTACCTGTGCTTTGAACTGTGGTGTATACAAGAGGTAACGGGCACAACTTTGAACACAGGAAGTACCATCTAAACGTGAGGAGGAACTTCTTTCCTTTGAGGGTGGCAGAGCCCTGGAAGAGGCTGCCCAGAGAAGTGGTGGAGTCTCCGTCTCTGGAGACATTCAAAACCCGCCTGGACACGTTCCTGTGCAACCTGCTCTAGATGGACCTGCTTTGGCGGGGGGTGTGCCTAGATGATCTCCAGAGGTCCCTTCCAACCCCGTATCATCCCGTGATTCTGTGAAATAGGAGCTGTGTGCCCGTTAGGAAGCACTTGCCACCATTTGTGGGACACGAAGAGCAGAACTTGGGCGGAGAAAAGAAAGAAGGGCCGGATGGTGTGTGGAGAAGAGGGGGCTGGTGTGCTGATCAACCTCTGTGCGTCCGGCAAACCCCGCGACGCAGGGAGGGATTGGTTTCAAATCCCAGGTCGGCAGTTATTTCAGGTTCGGGCAGGGCTGCACACTGTGATTTGGGGTACTGTGCTGGGCTGGAGTGGTGGGTGCTGGGTGCGGAGCCAACAGTAAGACTGGCTGTAAGTATTCACAGAGGTATGCTCTTAACTAGAATGTTGGTAAAGATAAATATCCTGCCTGTATGCATTTCTCCTGTTACTAACGAAGTCATCATCTAAGGATATGTTCACAACAGGACTGCCATCAATTATGCTGGTGTCTTGATAACTCCATAATTAAAAATAAATTATGTTTGGTCCTTAATAGGACTAGTATTAAACTGAATGCCTGTTTAATCTCTGTTAAATCTGCCACAAAGAAATGACACCGTGAGAAGTGTGAATGAATGATATCCTTTTTTCCCCCCCTCCCTGTTTCTAATTACACTTGATGGCACTTGCAGTGTCCCTTGTGAGTGCACAAAATTGGTGCAGCGGGGGAAATGCAAGCTTCCGTATGCTGCAGTCTGTTCATTAGCATCGATTTCTGAGGCACTGCCCCTAAGGATGAGAGGATAATTTCTTTTTTCAGGTTCTCATGATTCCAGCTTATAATAGACTATTAAAAATAACTTCTAAACCTCGGTGTAAGTTCTGGAACAAGGAGAGATTTAAGAAACTCCTCGTAACCCGCCTTTCCCTGGAGCATTAAAGCCCAACAAACCACACCTACTTTGTGTCTGTCCTGTGTGTAACACCTCTCTAAAGCTGTGCCTTTAGGCTGCAAATCCATTGTGGCAGGCATTCATTATCTGCTTGGCTTTCTGCTTCTTTTTTCCTGGTGCCATTGACTTCAATATGAAAGCTGATGCTACTACAGTAAAAATGCCATACTTCATATATGGAAAAAAGCTGACATTTATTTGCAGTTATAATATCCTGGTAAAGATTACAGAGTTCACAATTTTTTTCTCCTTTTTTTTTTTTTTTTTTCTTCTGAGATATACTAGCTTTTGTGGTACGATACAACTACCACCACGCTTTCAAAGTCTTCAGTATATCCAGTGTAACAAAAAATAGAAGCCTGATCAATTCATGTAACTGGCTTTGATCTGATTTGCACAGTCCCTTTTATTAACTTTGGGCACAGGAATAAATGCTGAGTATTAGTGAAAAGCGTTCAGATTTCCTGAAAGTTCAACATTAATTATTATTGCAAAAATCGCACCCAGGATACTTTCCTTGATTTGTTTATTCAGTGTCTTCCTCTTTTTTAAAAATGGCCATCTAAAGAAAGAATCAAATTTAAGCCCAACTACCTTAAGTAACATGTATGTTTTAATGGTAAAGAAAAAACCAAATCATAGGTCAGCCCTGAGTTTGATAGCTCTTCATCTGCTTCACTCTAGTAACTACTTTTAGATAACATAAAAATTGATGCAGTATTATGAAAGGCTTCCTAAAAAATGTGGAATATACCGGTAGGGACATTTCGTAACAGCTTGCTCACTTTCCATTAACGCTGTAGTGGGAGGCTTGTTATCTTGTACCGTTTTGCTCTGAATTTTTGCTCCCTAAGAAACAGACAATAAGCTCGGTGATGTGTTTGGTTTTTTTTCTTTTCTTTTCTTTTTTTTTTTTTTTTTTTTTTTTGCAAGCTTTCCTCTTCGTTTTCAAGCCTAGAATTCCATGTTTTGAAACTGTTCTCGCTTCCTTTATAAGCTTTATTCCAGATGCTGTGCAGGCAGGTTGGTTCACATCCCCACGGTACCCAGTACAGAAAAAAGACGGCTTCTTTGCCCATCTTGCTGAAGATAGACCTGCCTGTAGTCTGTGGCTTTCTGCCCAGCTCTGCTGGAACTGGCTGTTGCGTCGCGAGGCTTGCCAAAATTTTGCACAATAACAAGCTCCAATCTACATAACACCTGGCCTGTACAAACCAGGTCATTACGAACTTGATCCAAGCTGTCATTCAAGCGGCTTTGTTATTCCCTTCTTAGGCTGAGCCAGCCATCCGTAAGCAAGAACTGGCTTAAAGCTTCCAGTACTCGCACTACTTGGGTACCAGTTTTCTTTCTTCGAGCCACACAATGCAGGCGAGATCCATGTAACAAGAGGATCACAAATTGCAGAAACAAGAAGAAACAAGTGATCTGGGCTGAAAAACAGCCTGACAGGTTACCCCGAGTTCCAAGCTCCTTCATGCTCTACATTTGTGCTTTTATTTTCCTGTTGCTGCTTCTTGGTCTCTTACTTCAGCTTTTCTACTGAAATTGAGTCAAAGCAGGTTTATTTCCTTTATTTCCTACATGTGGACTCTGTATTTATTTCCTACACATCTTTTAGTCCTCCATAAAGTTTTTGAGGGAAACTAAAGTCTGAAGGAAGAGAATCAAAGCCAAAAGGCAGGACGGCGAGGACTCTTCTCGCTGTCTTGTGCTGCCTCTTCTTTTCATCAGCGCTGCTCCTGGGGCTGCGAGGAGCGGGGTGAGCTCAGGCTCCCGTACCCAGATATGAAATGAGCTGCATTAATGCAAACTCTACACTGGCAAATTAAAGACTTGCAGCGGTGCAGTTTGCCAGACCCTTCAGCTCCAGGTGAACCGTGGGCTGCAAAATGCATCTACTCCGGGAGAGGATAAGGCTGTAGGAAGGGAAGCAGAGTGTAACAGCCTGCACAGGGCCAGTCAGGAGAAAAAGAGACATGTCGCTTGTGAAAAGCCCCTGACATTTCAAGAGGTGTTTTCCATTCTGTAACAGACAAAAATGAGACCTTTTAAAACTTTTCAATGAGAAAAAGAAGGAGGCAGCAGAGAAGCGAAGCTGGGGCTGGTGCAGCCCCGGTGGGTGCCCTCTGCCACTCACTATTGGGCATTTGGGGTCGGGCTCTCTGACCTGAGAAACATCTGAGAGAAAACCTGTTAAAAACAAATGGTCTTTGACAAATACAACTTTTCTCACAAAACTTAGTTTGGAAGGTTCCTGACCAGCTCAAGTGCAATCTCTGCTGGACTTCCCCAGTAAGCTTCCAGGATGATGCCTAATAACTCATGAGAGCGATGGGCAGGACTGAACCTGGAGGCCAGAAGTTTGTGTTTCAATCTCTGATTGGATTTCATGCCTTATGGTAAATATTCTCACATCTCTCTGCCTTCATGTCTTCTCTGCTATCTCTTGCCTTTGTAAGACAAAAGCTGTCTGAAGCAGGAACACTTGTTTCTTGTACAGAGCCCAGTGCACCAAAGTTCTGGTTTCATTTGGGGTCTGTAGGTGCTATGGTGAGATGAACAATCCTTGCATTAGGATTTACCAATATTTAATATTTCTTTAAAGAAAAAATAAGATTTGAAACATGAGTGACACGACTGTGTCCATTAAAACATTATATACGTTCTTCCTGTTGAATGGAAAACATCTGGTGAGCTAATTTTTGGAGCCTGAATAGGTTATCCCCGGGGTACAGTGTTAGTGCAAAGGTCATGTATTAGTCTTAGAGGGCCTGATTGTCATTCGTTTATACCAGCTTTGTGTCAGTGGAGTTATTTCTCATTCTTAGTAGTCATAATTAATTTCACACTCTAGATAGTGTGAGCACGAACCTTCTTTAACAACGCAGAAATAAAAACTGTGTGAAAAGCTGGAATAAATATTGTAGTAATTTCATCGTGTGTACAGCCACCTGGTACTCGCTAAATTGGATATATGCATTAATTTTTCCTGAATAACATCTAAATGTACTGACTGGGTATATAAAAAATGTTGGTTGTGCTGAATAATGCCTATCTGAATTTTTAAACAGTGCAGATAAACTAAAGTGAGATCATTCACTTCATGCATTTAAAAAGTGATGGATTCAGTATCCACCCTGCCTCCTCTCCCTGCGATCGATAAATATTCCCTCCTTAATCGAGGACTTCAGCCAGTTTGGTGATCTCTTGCACTAATTAAATTCCTGAAAATATGACTTAGATGACTTTGAAAGTCAATGGGGCTAATGTTCCTCAGGCAAAGCTCGTAGAGAGTGTATTAATGATTATCTGGAGTTGTTATGGAAGTACTGGAAGGGTCCTCAAAACTGCACAGCAAACAGGACTAGAAGATTGGCCAGCAGGTCAAGGGAGGCGATTCCGCCCCTCTGCTCTGGTGAGACCCCACCTGGAGTGCTGCGTCCAGCTCTGGAGCCCCCAACATAAGAAGGACATGGACACGTTGGAGCGAGTCCACAGGAGGGCCACAAAAATGATCAGGAGGGTGGAGCACCTCTGCTGTGAGGACAGGCTGAGACAGTTGAGGTTGTTCAGCCTGGAGAAGAGAATGCTCCAAGGTGACCTTATTGCAGCCTTTCAGCACTTAAAGGGGGCTACAGGAGAGATGGGGAGGGACTCTATCAGGGAGTGAAGTGACAGGACAAGGGGTTATGGCTTTAAACTAAAGGAGGGTAGATTTATACTAGATAGAAGGAAGAAAGTTTTTACAATGAGGGTGGTGAAACACTGGCCCAGGTTGCCCCATCCTTGGGTAGATGCCCCATCCCTGGGTAGATGCCCCATCCCTGGAGGTGTTAAGGTCAGGTTGGACGGGGCTCTGAGCGACCTGATCTAGTTGAAGATGTCCCTGCTCATTGCAAGGGGCTTGGACCTTTAAAGGTCCCTTCCATCCCAAACGATTCTAGGGTTCTATGCAAAGGTCAGACCTAGAGTTTTCAGCAGTAGGACTCTCCTGGCTTTAACTGCTTCATAGTTTCAGGACCCCGGGTATTTTAAGCCCTTGCAGAGGTGCCTCCCTGGCCCCAGCCCTGGACACCTTCTACGATTCTATGAAAAACGTGGAGTGGGAAATTCGGTGTGGGCTACGCATACAACTAAAACTCAGTATCGACTCATTTTGTTGAGCTACTGTGTATTTAATAAGACAGGTGGAAAACTCGGTCTGCGTTTGTTTTAAAAGCCCGAGAAATAACTTTCCACGGGTTTTTAAACCTCCACGAGGTTCGCAGCCGCCCATGGCCGAGAGCCCAGCAGCCGGCGGTGTGGAGGTGAAGCCAAGAGCCATCCTTATCGGGGCGGGGGACCGACCGCGATCCCGGTTCCCCCCCCCCAACTCCCTCCTCCCTCCCCGCCGCTCCCGGCAGAGGGCGCAGGCGGCGCCGGTTCCCCCGCCGGCCGCGCCGGGATGGGCGGGCGGCCGCCGCCGAGCCTCCATCTTCGCTCCGCCCGGCTGAGCGGGTGAGTATGTCCCACCCCCGCTCCATCCCTCCTCCACCTCCCGGGGGAGCGGACGGCGCCGCCCCCCGCCCCGCACTCCCCTCCCCGCCCGGGCTCGCCCGCGGCGCCGGCACCGGCACCGCAGAGCTGCCGCCCCGCCGCAGCCAAGCGCGCCGGGCTCGATGTCGCGCCCCGGGTTTGCCAGGAGGTGCGGCCGCCCCGCTGCCGGGGGAGCGGGTGGGTCCGGGGGGTTCGAAGGGAGAGGGTGGACGGACCGGCGGGAGAAGAAGTTGGGGCGGGTTTTGAGGGAGCGCTCCGGCTGAAATACCTGGAGGGGGGAGCCCGGCTCCGGCTCCTGCGGGGCGCCCGGCTCCTGCCCCGGTCGGCGGGAGGAGCGGGGTTTGGGCTCGGAGCACCCTCGGCTCCGTGGAACAGGTGAAGTTGGGATAGATGGGAGGGAGTTCGGGCAGCGCGGAGCGGCGTTACCGCCCGGGCGAGGGAACTGCTGCAAACTCCCGTCTGCCGGAGAGATTTTAAAAGTGGCACAGCCTCTGCCCGGGAACCGGCGCTCCTGGGGTTTGTGCCTTTTGTCGGGCAGGGTGGCTTCTCGTATCCCACTTTTCCCCCCGGTCACCCGGTGTTTGGGTTGTCTTTTTCCCTCCGTTGATCCTTGATATTAAATAAGGCGCTCTAATACGCTTCTTCCTTCTTAGCCATTCGTGACTTTGAACGTTGATTCTTAATTTGTCACGCTTCTCCTTTTATTTATTTTGTGTCTTGTTATTCATTCAAGGTCAAGCCGCATAGAGTTTGGACTTGATTTGTGTGAAGATGTGAATGAGGACTAGCTGTAGACATGTTCCTTCCCTCCTCCTCCTCCCTCCCACTCATGTGCCTGCCTGAGCCTTTCTGGAGAAGGCTTTTAAAAGAATAGATGAGGGTTGTAAAAGTACTTGCTGACCGCTGCCTCCAGCTCTTCTGTGTAATTGAAATATATTGTTTAATTCCTCTAATGAAAACGAAAAATCAGCTTAAGGAATTGATTTCCCGAGAATGCAGTTTTTGACAGAAGCCGTGCAGGGGTGCCGTTACCCTGCGTGCGGGTGAGTGGGATAACGTACCTGTTAGAACTCGCTATCGCTGAAAGTACGCGCGAGAGGGGACGTGGTGACTGAGAGAGCTCCCGTTTCTCGTGCCTGGTGTCACGCGGGTGCCTTGCGTGGATGTTCAGCTTGCATCATAAAACCTTCAAACTTTAAGGAAAGCCATTAAAAAAAAAAAAAAAAAGTGGTGAACTCTTTAGGTTCTGGAAGGATTTCAGTGGAGTTTAAGTAACGTCACGTCAAAGATGAAAGGGGTGGCATTAAAGTAAGGTGCTTGAGTACTGGGATGCTTCTCGAAGAAGAAGAAGATAGGTATGGGTGCGTCGGGGTGTGCTGATGTGTGCGCGTCGCTGTGCATAGGCTTGGCTGGTTCGTGGGGACGGGACCAGGTCAGAAGGTGGAACATCACGGGTTTGCAGGAGCAGGCTCTTGGTGGTAAGCGCTGAATTTTCCTGAGGACGGAAGCAGAGAGATTCTGTACCTCGTATGTTTGCCAAGTTGGTTTTAGAGCATTATGGAAGTTACCGCTTTAACTGATGCGAACATCAACAAGAGGAGCGTGGTCCTGCTGTTTGTGAGTCATGGCAGTTTTGCTACTTTCTTTGGTGGGACTGGATAAAGTTTCATTGTTGATTATTACAACAAGTATTGAGGCACTTCTCAGCAAAGCCTTTTCTACAAAACCAGGGAAGAGCAGGGGGTTGTACATTCTTGCTTTTTTTTATCTTGGCCCTTTGAGGGAAAGCTGTGTCTACTCATCTTCATACATGAAAGCAGAGGCTTTTTTTCTGATTGTAGCATTTAAAAGCATTTCCTGAAGGATCGGGAATAAACACCGCTCATTAGTAAGCTTCTCTTCTGCTTTGCCGTGATGGTGTTTCAGAGATCCCATTTCACTCTGGTAATGGGAGACCAGAAGAGCTGTTGAGCTCCATCTGTATGCACGAGGGTAGGTGCTTGATTCGTACCCTGGGGCCGTATTATCTGCTATTTCATTACTTCTGGATCAGTAATGATAGTCGGGAAAACTGTATTTGTAGTGACTGCTTTCTAGGGACGCCTCTTCACTAGAAAGCCTTACCGATAAGGATCGCACTGACGCCTGTTTGCTGACACACAGCTCTGGTAGGAGGCTCTCAGGCTGCTTTTACCTGCCTTTGGTGGCACAGAAGTTCTGGGGTTTGAGAGTAAGAAGTGGGGATTCCCACAGGTCTCCTTGCACTTCAATATCATTTGGTTTTTTCTGTTGTTTTTTTTTTTTCCCTAACCGGTATTCAGTCTCTTACGTCTTCCCCTCAGACAGATGAGCAGAGCTCTCAAGCCTGTTTCAGACACTTGCTCCTGTCGTATTTGGGCACGGCAGCAGCTCTCCCAGCAGCTGGTAGGAGAGGAGAGCACGTGAGGAGCCTGAGCTGGAGCGGGTGAAACGTGCCAGATGCCGCAGGTAGCCCCTGCCAAGCTCACCGGTGCCGGAGTGGTTTTTGGGGAATGAAAAAAACAGGTGGTGGTTGCACTTTGGAAGCTTTTGATTCCCCGTTGCTGTTGATAGGTGGGCAGGGGGGTTGTGGTGGAAGATGTGATGTGAACGGTCCTATCCAGGTGTCCAAGGCAACTAAGCTCATCTGGCTGCGCAGGCTGTAAGCAAAGAGTGGGATAAGAAAATAATAAAAAAAAAATAAAAAAATTAAATAATCCCTGAGTTGACAGTGCTGCGCCGGCAACAGGAATGCCTGTGTCTGTTCTGCTTCCCTGCCCTGCGATGCTGCTTGCACCCCCGTACCTTAACCGAAAGGGACTATGAAAGCTGAGCAACGGGGAGGCTGTCGCAGATTAAAGAGGTGGTGGAAATGCCTCCAGGCTGTTGTTCAGGGAGGTAAGTTCTCCGTTCTCTGACAGAGGTGTACGCTGTGCTTTAATGGTGTGCGCTGTGCCAGGGCTCGATGCTATCGATGGGCTGGATGGGGGGGGGAAATGGAAATCTCTCTGCTGCTTGGCGTGAAGGTGGCTCTGGGAACTTCTCGGGGTGTTTCGTAGGTGAGGGAAACCGTCCTGCTGGACTGCCTCGAAGCATCTTCACAAACTATGTGTCTTGGCTGCCAGTTGTTAGGAACTTTCTTGAATCTCGGGGGGTTGATGTTTCAGTACGGTGAGACAAATGCATTGTTTTCACAAAATGTAGGCGCTTTGTTGCTCTGTTCTTTATTAACACAATAGAAAATGAAAATTTGTCTTGTCCTGGCTGCAGTTCGCAGGCTCCTGTGTTAGCAGTGCTGCTGGGACGGCCTAGGGGTGAGAGCTTTTGTGGTTTGCCTGTGAACCAGATAAATTAAGAAGCTATGGATGGGCTTTATTGCCTCATTGTAATTGAGTTTCATGATACAACGGAATCGGACTTCCTGGCCAAAAATCTCATGCCACCCTGGCGAGTTGCTCGGTGTGTTCTGGGTCCTCCCACGCCATGAGATTCTGCCCGTGTGTTGCTCCACTTCTTGCCCCAGCTTTGAAAATCTTAATTTGTTACTGAGATAGCTTTACCAATATCTGGAATGCTACCTTTCCTGTTATTTGCCCCAGGATCATGTAAAGTAATGTAAAAGGGAGGGTGTGCTGTGAAATGGAGGTGTGATTGCCAGGTGAGCATTGCGGTGCTGATGGATGCTGAGCCCTGCGGTGCTGATATTGGAAGCCGGGCATCCCACCGCATCCAGAGCTGCTCCCAGGGTGGTGATGAAGTGGGTACTGTGGTAGGGGAAACAGGCAAAGCACTGCTTACTGCGAAAAAAAAAAAACAAAACCCCAACTAAAAATCCCAGGGATTTGTCCCAGGGGGTAAAAAAGTTGTGTGGGTCATTTAAAACTGGAAAGTCTGCAAGGAAGGCTGGTTTCCCTGCTCACCCTAAGTCTGCAGAGGTCCAGCCTCTGGGTCGCTAATGAACCGTCCTGCCTTACTTCTGTGTCTAAGCACAAGTGCTTGTTGTCTGCAGTCCTGTTTTGACCGTGAGAGCCAAAAAAAATACGGTGCTTTGGACTCGCAAGCTTACTGTAAACATGCTGGTAATGCTATTTCTGCTTTGAATACCTCCTTATTGAACCATCTTTAGGCATTCCTTTGTACTTCTGCTGTATTTAGCTTAAACACTTGAATATTAAGGACACGCCGCACCACTTTTGTTGGGAATGCTTTTAGTTGCGCTTCCTTTCTATTATGATTTTTATTTGTTAAGCTTTTATTCTGACTGAAACAATCTTCTTATTTTTTTTAGGAAAGCTTTTTGGTTGTTTCTTTTCTCTTGACTCTCATCTAGCTAATGCTCATATTTTGGGTCTGAAAATAAGCTAGCTACTTTAGGAGGAGGTTGGTGTTTTTTTTTTTTTTTTTTTTTTGTTTTCCCCACCTGCAGTCGCTTAGGAGGCAGCTGAATGTGTGTGTGTATGTGATGTATGGTATCCATGCAGGCGCTAGTGGGGATGGGAGAACAGGTGAGATGTTCTCCTGCTCCTGCAGCGGCTCCCATGGCCCTGGGAGATGCAAAGTGCCTGTTGATAAAGGCAAACCAAGTTGCAGTGCAGTGAAGTACAAAAAGTATTTTAGCTGAGGTGCTGTGACCTGAAAGGGTAGTATGAACGAGGAGAGAGGGAAAGGAAATGGTTTATAAAAGAAATGAATATTTAAAACTACTTAAAAACTATTAGGAAGGGGAGAAATGGTCACCCTCCTGACTCAGTTGCTGAAATAGATGTGTTTCTGCAGAAAAGGGATATTCTGGTAGTGAATTAGGGGGAACTTTTGAAAGGTTGGAGAGACTTTAAAATTGTTGTGGCAAACTTCTGGTCCCAGCCTTGCTCAGAGTGAGGGAGGACTTTTTGTCTGTCGTGAGGTTGCCAAGAAGTGTTCAAGACCAGTGTTCCCTGGAAGTGTTTAAGGCCAGGCTGGATGGGGCTTTGAGCAACCTGCTCTAGTGGAGGTGTCCCTGCCCATGGCAGGGGGATTGGAACCAGATGATCTTTAAGGTCCCTTCCAACCCAAACCATTCTGTGATTCTGTAAGAACAGACAGGAGGGTGCTATGTGCCAGTTGGCTCTTTCACATGGGTGTAGCCTTCCAAAAGAAACATCAAATGAAACAATCTCTTCAGTTTTTAAGTAGAATTGTGGCCGTTTCTGATCCGTCTCCCACAATAGCTTGTAATTTCTACTGGTGGTGTTTCAGTGCATGGCAAGCACAGTGTGGGTTTCTCTCTGCTGTGTTTTGAACAGGACATTGTGGAGAGTGGAACTTGCCAGAGCAGAGTTTGTAGGATATATAAATATATATATTTTAAAACTTTTTTTTTGTTTTTTTTCTATATATGTGTAACAGGAGAGTGATACTCTCATTGCAGAATTTGCAGTGTAGAGCAGAGCAGTGGGGCTGATGGCAACTCCTGGGCATTAAGGAGATGCCTTCAGAGGTACTTAAAAAAACTGTAGGCTGCAAATATTCAGGATTCTCTAATTAATTTCAGACACCTGTGGTAAAACAGGTTGTACAGCTTTCATAGTGGCCAGAGCAGCGGAGTCTGTGATTGCAGCTGTCTCTAGCAGTGATGTACAGTTTATGTAGCATCAGTTTTTAGTGTGTGGTATTCATTCATGATGGAGAAAACTTGGGTGGTGGGAGGCTTGACAGATACGGCAAACTTTATTTTCCAAACCTATCCCAACAGGAACACCGAAGGATTTCTTCTTGTTCTGTGGTTTTTTTTTTTTTTTTGTGTGTGGTATTGTTTTGCTATTTAAATATTCATCCGTGTTACATCTTGTGAAATGTTTTAAAATAGTCAGAAAAATAACCTGTCTGGTGTGGGAATATGTATGGAATTGTATTACAATTGTTAATAAAACAGATAATACGCCCACAGCAAAAAACATAATGGATGGAAGAGCGACCTGAAGATGTAGCACAATAAAGGTGAGTGTAATTCAGCCGTTAATGAATGGGATTAAAACTCGTGTTCACGAGCGAGGGAGGCTTTCCACTGGGATGGAGTCTGTTTTGTGGCTGGCTTTTTGTCTCTAGTGGGTTGAAACAGAGCTCTCTTCCAGAGCTTTTCTGAAGCTCAGCACGGATTATTTGTATTCTCCCAGAGAGTAATTTGTCAGGAGATGAACAGCAATATGCTCTGTGTTTGCTGGAACAGCAAAGACAAGTCCAGTTGAAGACTTATTTTTTGAGGGTGAAGTAATTTTTAAACTTTCCATCAAAAACAAGTCATAAATACCTGTGCTTGGCCTAGATTTTTTCCATCTCAAGTACTTTCGTGGCAAATTCTGGTACTGCATAAAACGGAGCGACCCAGAGCTTTTGGTTGAGGAGGACACAACTTGGTCCATGGAGAAGGTATTGCTGGTGAAAGGTCACCCTTTAGAAGAAGTAAATTGATTTGAGAACTTGCTGAATTTTGTCTAAACATTGCCAGAATTCATTATAGCATTTTTAGATAAAACTTTGATTCAAAATGGCAATTGAGACAAGATAAGCAAAAGCTTAAATTTCCCCCAAGCGAAGCAGTCATTTTTCTGGAATAAAGCTTGGCTGCCTGTAAATGAAAGCTTTAGTGTTGCTTTCTAGCAGAAGCAAGAAGAAAATAAGGAGGTGTGAGGTGTATTCGATTTTTTGGGTTTTGTTTAATATTTTTTTCCATTTAACAGAGACGCCCATTAATCTCCAGGTTGAGCTCTGAGAGCATTGAGGATTGCTGTCCTCTGCTTACTTCTGCTTTGGTGTTGAGCTGGGAGTAATTCTCTCTTCTTTTCCTCTAGTATCAGGTCTAAATTAGGCATTAAATACATACTTTTGATAGAGTAGCTCTCAAAGAAGTTATTTTCCAAGGCTTTTCTTAACACTTCTTGGTTCTAGATGATGCTCTGGTTCATTTTGTGTATCTCTGGAGCTTGAGATTGGAATTTGGTAAGGGAGGATTTCTTCACAGAGGTTGCTGCGATACCTTATTATTTTGTCTTGTTTTGCTAATCACAGAGATGATGTGAAATGAGTCTGAGATGTTTGGTCAGCGTAGTGAAATGATCAAGAAAAACATGACTGGGACGATGTGTTGCACTGAGGTTAACCTGGTGGAAGAAGGAGCAAATAAAGAGAAGCTTTACAAGTTGACAGAGAGCAGTGAGATAATTGTGCGGTTCATAGGAAGGAAAACAGTGGAATGTGTTTAAAATAATAGAAAATTGCTCGTATTAAGAAGTCTGCAAAGATGATGGAAATTTGGTATTGGGGCAGAGAAAAGAGGCAAACGAGCGAGCTGGTGTCGAGAATCAGATTCGGACTGCAAATGTGTTCGGAAAGCAAATGGGCTGAAGCCTCTGAGTGACAAGGAGGGAAGAAAAGACGTGAAAGAGGCATGATGCAGCTTTGATTTCAGTGAGCTGCAACAAAAAGAGGATGTTTTGTGTCACTGACCATGACAGAAAAAGGAACTAGAAAGGAGAGGAGAGACTTTAATGAACAAACAAGATGGAGACAGAAATGATGGAGGCATGTCAAGATTCCTTTTTTTCCCTTAAATTAAATAAAACCCTACTCCCATCCTTCCAAAAGCCAAACTGCTCCCCTCTCCCCTTCATTTTATATATTTAGCTACATCAGTGGTAATATATCGTGTCAAATTTGTTGATATATCTGCTTATATGATGTCTAATTTTGGCAGGAAGTATAACACTAATTAAAGATACTGTCAAGTTGTTTGTCTCTTCCATGTGCAGCGCAAAGAGAACCCATCTCAAGCTCTCTTTAAATAGGTATAACTTTTTCCCCGGCTATTTGGGAGAGTCTCGGCTGTGGAATACCCTTCCTCTGGGTCTAGAGAAGTATTGGCTTGTCAGTCTCCTGGATGAGCTGTAACGATTTTCATATCAGGAAAGGTTTAATGCACAACGGTATTGATGGGCTAGAATTATCAGATTTGATTTTTTTCTTTTTTTTTTTTCTTGAGAGAGAGATTGGGAGGGTTAGGATATATTTGGAGGTTTTCTTGTGTGTGTGTGTGCAAGGTATTGGGCACCCTGTAAAAGGCTGCAGAGATGCCTTCCTGGGGCGGTTCTGAAAATGACATGCTTTATCAGCTATCTAGGTATCAGCCTCTGTGTTTGGTGGTTTTAAAATACAAATTAGATGAAGACAACAAATAATAATTATATTATTTTGACTCTGGGATGCTCCTTCGGGAATATACCTGAAATATACCTGAAAGAGGCAAAAGGGAAGCTGAGTAAATAATTTTGTGCAGAAGAAAGTGACGCAGGGGGCTGAGTGGGGAGTGATGTTAGCAGGAGTAAAGAAAATGGCACTTAACACTGTGGCTTCACTGAAAATAATCACGCTGAAAGTCATTCTCCTGCAGAGGATGGTGAGGGGGAATGCAGTGTGGGATGCTAACCTTCATGCAGCTATGAAAGTATCTTAAAAATGATTTGCCAAAATACTTCTGGAAGGCAGAACATCTAAACTGAAGTGATTTAGGAGGGCAGGCAGAATGTGGGAAGCATCTGATCCTGCTGGGGAGCATGTTTGGAGGTGAAAACTTTGGGAATTACTTTTCCAAAATTGACTTCAGTTTGTGGTTAAGATTAATGCGTGTCTGCCTTTAGGAAGACACAAATAGTTACTATTTTCTGCTAAACTTGAAAAGAAAAATCTGAATAACACTACTGGGACTGAGAGCTAAAGGTCAGAAACTTTGAATAGCAGCATTAATTGCTCCCTTTAAAGGATATAAAGGATCAGAGTCTTTAAGGGCTTGCCTAAGGAGGAGAGCAGTATTAATGCCAGTAAGTGATGACACAGCAAGACTCAAAAAGGGGAGGGGGTGGACAGGTTTTTTCCTCATTACTCCAAAATAAGATCAACGTACTAGTGACTTCTGTGTTCACTGTTTGAAGTATTGCAGCATTTTACTTCAGTCGTGTGCCGTGTTTAATGCTTCCCGTTCCATTGCTACTGATGTGCAGGATCAAGCTTCAAGAAATGTAAACAGCAGGATTAGATGTTGCAGTGTGTCTCTGGATTGCCTTGGGCCATCCAGCGTACAAATCTTTTTTCTACTTTTTAAAGATGTTGCTAAGTCTCTGCCAGATCGTTATCGCAGCCTTTTGGTAAATGATGCCACACTTGATTTTTTTTTTTTTTTTTTTTTTTCCCCATCCTTGTCATCTCCAGGTTTGCATCTTTGTGTTTGCAAGTTATGCTCTATTCTCTTACTTAATGTTTTGATGTTACTGGCTCCTATTAAAAAGATACGGTGGCTTAGAATATGTGAATTATCCTATGGATGCTCCTACCGTGTTGCTGAGCTCTTATCGTTAGTTCAGGCTATATTGGAAAAATGTAAATACTGAGGGAATCAGTGATACATGATAGAACTTGCCATTGAAGTGCATTATGTTGTTTCATTGTGGCAATAATTTTTAAGAAACTTGGATTTCCACAGCTGCCTGTAAGATTCTGTATAACGATGATGAAGCTATTTCTCCTTTCCTTCTCTCAGTAACATACTCAGATTACTCGCGTGCTTATTCAAGCAAGCAAGGGTTTTGGAAATCAGAAGTTTCCCAGTGTTGCAGAAACAAATAAAAATCTTCGTTGTGTCTACAGTTCTGTTTGCAAAAGAGTCATCCTTGTAAAGGCACTTCATGCTAAAAAATTTTGTTGCGTTTTCCTCACTCCTGAGATGCTTTGGCTACTCTTTGCCTCCCTCACTGTGTCCTTTAGAAAAAATCCTCTTGTCTCTAGGGAATGAGGAGAGTTGTGAGGGAGGAATCGTAATTTGCAAACAGGAATGTTTTTTAAATATTTAAATGGGTTTAACTTCATTGCCACTGGTGGCAGCGTTTTTTTTTCCCATCTTGATTTCAGATATGCTTCTTGATGATCGGTGGAAAATGATTTAGATTTGGCTTTTTCATTAAAAAAAAAAAAAAAGAAAAAAGTGCTTGTCTGCTGACTGCTTTTTAGGCTAAGTTACTACTAGGAGCTTGCCTTCACTGGGATAGTTTTTAGGGTTTGTAAGCAAATCCTGTTGGACTATGTAATGATGTGTTTGGATTAAGCTTCCTCCCCATTGCACATTCTACAGCAAAATGTATTTTCTGTTAGTCTGGTAGATAGCTGTATAGGATAGATTCTGTTTGCCTTTGAAACAGCAGAAGTCTCCTAGGCAATTCTATTAAATTCCAGATAATTCAAGGGAGGGGAGCGCACCTCCTCCCCTTTCCCTGCCCAACCGGCTCCTCCTTAGGCTGGGCTCAGGTGAAATGGATGGGAAGCTGACGGATATAGCTCAGGAAGTTTCGATGCTGTTAATCTTGGATGTTGTGTGCTAAGCAAAACATGAGGTTGCATACAAAAGAAGGTTAAAAACTTGTTTCCAAAGAAAAATACTTCAAACTCTAGCACTATACCCTTAGACTACATCAGTGATCTTGATTTTTGCATTTTTATCTCTTAGTAGTTTCACGAGTTCTGCGAGGATCATGTGGGCTTGCTTATTGGATTAAATAAGAATGAAGAAGGGACACGCTTAAGCTTGGACTTAGCTTTAAATACTTGAGGTATTTCATTGTAGTAAGCATATTTAAAAAATTTTAGCTGATGTTTGGCAGACTCAGAACTTGTGTGCTCAGGATGGACAGTGAAGACCCCATTAGGCAGATGTTCAAGATTGAATTTTTGTACTAACAATATCTGCAGTTAGACATTATAGAAAATATTTGCATTTTCCATGGATTCAAATCCCCAAAAATAAATAGTTGCAGGTTGAAATATTGGCAGCCTGGCAGTGTATTTAAGCTTGCTCTGTAGATTACTGTTACATTTGTTTGCTGTCTGGGGGTGCTGCTGGCAGAGCTAAAAAACCTCTGAGCTGATCTTTGTCAAGCTTTTAAAAGGAGTAGCGAAGTAGGAGTGTCAAATTCTGGCTGAAAGCTGAATATATATTTTTTATGATGTGGATTTACCTAAAACTTTTAAAAATAATACAGTGACTAATGTCTGACCTTATAATTAAAACTCCACTAGTTTTTTTTAGGTGTTAGTTTTGTCAAGATACTTTTGCAGTATAATGCTTTTGGTGGCAGAGCTTTTTGTATTCTCCTCGACGGATAAATGATTAATGGTCTCAACACTGCCTTCTGGATCACCTTGTAAGAGGTCTCCTTCATCAATCTGGCAAGGGGATTGTATGGCAGTTTGCACCCTAATTACAGTCCCCAGCTGGGGATGTGCTGCTTAACAGATTACTTGTAGCAGAAGTACAGTCGGCGCACATATAGATGACCATGGAGTTGTTTGACACTCGGGTGCAAAAAATTAGATTTCCTTTCTAGAAAAAAAAAAAAAATCCACTTCATAGAAACAGTGCAACAGATAAAAATGTTTAGCTGGAATTAACTCTGTAACTTAAAGGTTTAATAATAACAGCAGTTCTGTGTTTCGCTGTTTTCATCTTTTCCCTACCTTCTCTTGCAGTCTTATAGATGAGGGCAGTATTGCAAGCTAGAAATTTTATTACCAATAGAAACATTAAGGTATTCCACAGGGCAAAACAAAAGTGATTCAAAAGGTGCTTTTACAGATAATAAGTTTTAGCATTGAAGCAGTTTACCCAGAAGACAACAGATTATTTCTAGTGGTCTGTCATTGTTGTTGGCCTTTTTTTCTGGCTCATTTGTGGTGTAATGCTGCTACGCAATTAAGATGTATTTCGGTAAAAACTATGAACGACAACTGCCCCGCTTATACCCAAGCATATTGCTAAGCATGTACGTATGTGCCTGTTGCTCAGCCTGACCAATATGAAGGTGTTGCTGAGAAACAGCTTATTTAAGGACTAAGGCACGGATGAAAACTTGCACAGCATCCAGCCAGACACAAAAGGAAAAGTGCCCGTTTTGGTGTTTGACAATGAGAAGATTTTGCGCTTTGGAAGGATGTAATTGCCAAATTGTTTTGCATATAGGTATCAGTGGTGTAGTAGTAGATATTGCCAAATCGGATAACACTATGAATATCTTGGCAATCTGGAAAAAAATCTGATTTGTTTTTTAATGATATGCATTTATTTTCATTACTTTTTTCTTTTTTTTTTTTTTTTTTTAAATTATTAAAAAGTGTGAGGATTGTCTGGGCATTGATAACTTCCCACTGGGTGACATGTACTTGAAGGATCAAGGCAGTGAAAAGGGGTACCAGTGGACTGAAGCTGGAGGTAGAAAATTTGCAGTTGTGCATATTTGATATCTGTGTAAATTTGATATTTGTGCTTATGTCCTGAAAAACTAGAATTGAAGAATTATAGGGATTAGTGTTTGTGTTTAGAACAGTAGAAACTTTCAGTTGTGCAGTGGCTGCTGTGAAGGGTGGGTGTGTCTGTTTGACTTCATCTAACTTGAAAGAGGAATAAAAAAAATAGTCCTATAAATCAATGAAAGAGTAGTCAAATATATCCAACGTGTGTTTGAGTGCTGTGGAATGGCAGCAAGTCTTGGGAGTCTTCTCTCTGTGAGCTCAACTCTCTCAGAGTATGAATGGGAGCTGATGGGCATGTGTAAAGCGGGAATTTATCACTGTCTTGTCCTAGGTTTGGAAAAAGATCTCCTCTGAAGTTTTTTACTCCCGGAGATGGTCAGATAATTGTTTGTTACAGTGCATTTTCTCTTTCTGGCTTTCCTTCTCCATGAGAAATGGAGGAATGGACCTGAGAGTTGTTATATTATCTGGAGATTGCATGTGCTGTATGGTGAAAACGCTTCTGAGAGATCATTTGGAAGGTTCTGGTTTCTTTGACGCAGGTTTACGATCGGTTGATACTTGTGGTGGTCCGTGTTCTGGTTCTCATTTGTTCCTTTGGCTCCCATCAGAAGCGAGCAGTCCTTCCATGCCTTGTCCTCTCAGCTGAAAATTAAAGACTGGCTGCTCAACTTCTCTTTATTGTCTTGTTAAAAAGCAGATGCGATGTTTCCTTCATATCTGTCTTTCAGAGCTGATAGCAGCACGGTTTGGTGTTCTTGCGAGCGTTCATCACTCTTCTGTTTGCAGAAGCAATTGGAAGCAAATGACCCGAGTTGTTGTTATTACTCATATTTTGTGTGTGTGGTTTTTTTTTTTTTTTTTTTTTTCTCCCCCCAGTTCTGTGGCTTCAGCTCCTTATGTGAGCTGTGTCGGCACGTCATGAAGCAACACATCTCTGACTGTAGTCGTGCATATTAATTGCTGAGTGAGACACTGCCTCTAGCTGATCGTGGTGTTCCTTTGGTGGTTCTTTCAGGTTGTGTTCCAGGACAAATACATTGTAGGTACTCGAGAGGAAAACGTTTTCTCCTAAATTATTTCAGCAAATGGAAACCCTTTTTCAACTCTGGCTGAAGACTTTGTCTTGGCTGCAAGCCTGAGAGATCTAAACATTTGCTATTCCTTTTATTGTTCAAACCTGTGCAGCATATTTTAAGTGAGCGAGCAGTCTGTCAAGTTATTAGAAATCATTACTTTGCCACAGAGTTATTGAATGGATGTGAAAACAGGTGTTTGTCAGATTTTACCTTCTGGAGTGAATGTTTTTGATGTTTCGGGAACTTTTATCTACAGTCAGCCATTGTGCTTTGTATAGGAGAAGGCTTGAATCAGATTATCTGAGCAATCAGGGAGCAGAGATGCGGTTCTGTGATTCATAATTGAAATTTAGCCTTTAGATTAACTTCATTAGTATGCTGCTGAACAAGGACAGGGTCTTAATAAATGAAAAAATCCTTCTGGGCTTAAGCACTGAGTGCCACAATAGGTCTTCGCAGTTCATGGTGAACTTTTTATTTTTGCTGTGACAGCATTATTTTCGATTTGGCCATGTTCTTTTTGTCTTTATTCATCAAAATTGTAGAAATATTACAGAGAGAAATAGAGAAAGTTTCATCTAATGTGAGATTAAACCCAAAATTATTCTAGTAAAGCCACGTTTATGAGCCATTCTGAGATCAAGAAAAGGAACTTCAGAGAATAGACTTCAGTTTCCTTTCTAACTGATAATTTAGAATAATGAGTGAAACCTTACTTGTATTCTTAAAATACTTGAAACTTTCTGGGGAAGCAGAAACTACATGATCTCCAGCCATTAGACAGTAGGCTTGTAAATGTTTATAAAAATTGTACCTGTTTATCCTACTGAGAAGAAAAATACCCATTTCTGGCTTCCAGATTTTGACTACTTTTTTTTTTTTTTAGTTCTGCATTTACTTTTCATTGATCAGCAAAGCACTTGAGCACTTGTTTTGAAGTGACTTGGGCTTCAGGTAGTTTACTAAAGCTGACCTCCATTTCCAGAGAGATATGTTACAGTAATACATTATGTCATGTAATGCATTATATCAGTGCATTTAGAATCTCCGTCCTTTATTGGATGCGGAGGAAAACATAGAGACAAAGGATGAGGGCTTCTTTGCCTCAGTCTTTAATAGCAAGACCAGTTGTTCTCGGGGTACCCAGCCCCCTGAGCTGAAAGACAGGGATGGGGAACAGAATGAAGCCTCTATAATCCAAGGGAGAATGGTTAGTGACCTGCTACACCTCCTAGACGCACACAAGTCTATGGGACTGGATGGGATCCACCTGAAGGTACGGAGGGAGCTGGTGGAAGTGCTCACCAAACCAACTTTCCATCATTTACCAGCAGTCCTGGCTAACTGGGGAGGTCCCAGCTGACTGGAAGATAGCAAATGTGACGCCCATCCACAAGAAGGACTGGAAGGAGGATCCGGGGGACTACAGGCCTGTCAGTCTGACCTCGGTGCTGGGCAAGGTTATGGAGCAGATCATCCTGAGTGCCATCATACGGTGCATGAAGGGCACCCAGGCGATCAGGCCCAGCCAGCACGGGTTCATGAGGGGCAGGTCCTGCTGGACTATGCTGATCTCCTTCTATAACAAGGTGACCCGCTAGTGGATGAGGGAAAGGCTGTGGATGTCATTTACCTGGACTTTAGTGAAGCTTTTGACACCATTTTCCACAGCATTCTTCTGGAGAAACTGACTGCCCGTGGCTCGGATGGGAGTACTCTCCACTGGGTGAAAAACTGGCTGGAGGGCCGGGCCCAGAGAGTGGTGGTGAATGGAGATAAATCCAGTTGGTGGCCGGTCACGAGTGGTGTCCCACAGGGCTTGGTATTGGGGCCGGTTCTCTTTAACAATGATCTGGACAAGGGGATCAAGCGCACCCTCAGCAAGTTCACAGACAACACCAAGTTGGGTGGGAGTGTCGACCTGCTGGAGGGTAGAAATGCTTTGCAGAGGGATCTGGACAGGCTGGATGGATGGGCTGAGGCCAACGGGATGAGGTTCAATAAGGCCAAGTGCCGGGTCCTGCCCTTGGGTCACACCAACCCCCTGCAGCGCTACAGGCTTGGGGCAGAGTGGCTGGAGAGCTGCCTGGCAGAAAAGGACCCGGGGCTGCTGGTCGACTGTCAGCTGAACATGAGCCAGCAGTGTGCCCAGGTGGCCAAGAAGGCCAACAGCATCCTGGCCTGTCTCGGGAACAGTGTGGCCAGCAGGACTCGGGAGGTGATGGTCCCCCTGTACTGGGCACTGGTGAGGCCCCACCTCGAGTGCTGTGTCCAGTTTTGGGCCCCCTACCACAAAAAAGACATCGAGGTGCTGGAGTGGGTCCAGAGAAGGGCAACGAAGCTGGTGGAGGGTCTGGAGAGTAAGTCTTACGAGGAAAAGCTGAGGGAGTGGCATTGTTTAGCCTGGAGAAAAGGAGGCTGAGGGGAGGCCTTCTTGCTCTCTACAACTACCTGAAAGAAGGGTGTAGAAAGATGAGGGTTGGTCTCTTCTCCCAAGTAACAGGTGATAGGACAAGAAGAAATGGCCTCAAGTTGCGCCAGGGGAGGCTTAGATTGGATATTAGGAAAAATTTCTTCATAGAAATGGTTATCAAACATTGAAACAGGCTGTCCAGGGAAGTGGTGGAATCGCCGTCCCTGGAGGTGTTTAGAAGATGTGTAGACGCGGTGTTGAGGGACATGGTTTAGTGGTGGAATTGGCAGGTGCTAGGTTAACGGTTGGACCCAATGATCTTGACAGTCTTTTCCAACCTAAATGACTCTATGATTCTATGTATATCTCACAGTAGCCCAGTTGCCATCAGTGTAGAAGGGAGTATTCAGACTTCTCCAGGTGGAATTTTCTTGCATTAAATAAAGGTTAATGTTGTTGAACTTAGAATGACTATGCTGTAACTGTGAGGAAGTTGTTATTGTTTTTATTTGTTAGGCTGTTATTGGATTTTTATACAATGTTTTGTATGCTTTGCATGGTTTTATGGAAGATTTGGGTAGATTCTCATTTGTTAGTCGGAGAGCAGTACTAAGAAAGTAAGCTCAAGAAAAAAATCCTGTTACTAGAATGGAAAAGAACATATTAAGGTTTTTTTTGTTCCTTCCCATCCTCACAGTTGCTCTTGATCTCCCTAAAACCTGTATCAGAATATTTTGAGTTGTCTGTACACACGCTCTTCAGTGGAGAGTCGTACACTTGATGTAATCCTCTGTGCTTTGAGGTGGCATGGCATCTGCTTCTGCAAGAAAGGATTACGAATGTAGCTTTTTTTTTTCTACATGCAGCCTTGAGGGAGGCACAGATTGCTGAAGAACAGAGCAGGGTGGTGTTGAGTGCTTGAAAGGTTGGGAGCTGAGTTTGAACTCCTTACACGGAGTCTGCGAGGGCTCGAAGACGTTTATCTCTGGGGAGCTTTGTGGCTTACTGCAACTGAGAGTCTGGGGTAAATGCAGTGGGGTCGTTGGAAAGTTTGGAAAAGAAGAATGAAAAACAGAAAGTATTTGTTGTGACATGAGTAGTGTGTTGGAGTCCTTGAGTATTTGTGAAAAGCGTAGAGTGTGACCCCCTTACATATCTGAATGGGATTTAACTTACACTTTTCCGTAGGGTTTGAAGTGGGAGCTGAAAGCTGTGACAGAAAAATTAGCTTGTATGAGGCAGTTTAAGACATACGGAGTTTAATAATTTTCACTGTTTATGGAAGACCAGTCCTAACCAGCAGAAGCGGTACGTATCCCCAAAATGTCTTAATTCTCACAAAAAGCTATTGTTAGGAAACCTTGAGTTAAGATAGACTGCTGGACTGAGGGGAGAGGGGTCACATGAAAATGTCGCCATTGCTAGTTTCCAGCTTATTGCAACCACTTTGCGGAAGAAGTGAAATGTTTGATCTCTAGAAGGATCCAGGCCCAAAAATGTAAAATAAAAGTAATTTTTAACACTCTCCTTAGCTTGGGAGCGGTCTCCTGACGTTGGCAGCTCCAGTTGGCGAGCACGCCGTGGAAAACTTTCAGCTGAGCTAGGACGCTTACTGCCAGGTCACGGCTGCCTTCGCTCGATAGGTTTGAACAGTCATTTATCTGCAAAATTCAATAGTGAAATCGCAGATGGAGAAATGAGGAGAAACCTTCAGCTACTTATACATTTACAAAGGTTAAAATGGAATGATTTGCTTATGTGATGTGGTGGTGGTCAAATGTTCCCTCTTCCTGTGTTCTTGATGGAACACAGTGCTGAAGAATTCTCCTAAGTATGCTGGTGTTTATGGCCACTCTCTCATCTGAAGTCTGACAAAAAGTGCAGACAAATTTAACCTTTTAACCATAATTGAGTTTATTTTTCTTATCCAGTGTGACCAGTCATATTAATTAAAATGGACAATGCTTTATTTCTTTGGAGATCCAAATGTATACAGTTTCCTGTATTTTGCCTCAATGAAGGGTAGAACCCTTCTCCTCCATCTCTTTGGTGACTTTTTGACTAACTCTGTGTATTGAGTCTCCTCTACCAAATCTTTTATTGTGCTGCCTAGTAACTAGAATACTAATACTTAAAATATGTGTTGCTCATTACTGGTCCTTGATTGAGACCATGACATAACAACAGTTACTTGACTTGGTGTGACTGGCCCTGTCCATATAACTTCTGAGAAAATTGTAATACACAGATATCCTTATTCTAATGAAAAAATATGGTAATAAGGTTTAGTTTCTGTAAGACAAATGTGTATGAAGTACAATCACAAGTGAAAACCTTTCACTGAGCTAACGGCTTCACCTGTATGTTCTCAGTCTCTGTGTCCTTTTCGTTGACTCTTTTCACGAATGCAGCCAAAAGAGGAAATGCAAAATGGGAAAATGTTGAGACCCACTAAAGTCAGCGTGAGGTTTCTTGTTGATTTAAATGGAAATGCAAAAGCTGGTGGTCTTGTATTTAGCTTTAAATAAATTTCCCGCTGTATGGAAGCACTGTCTGGAAATAAACTATTTCGAATTTCTTCCTATTCTCTAGTAACATAACAATATAAAGTCTGAAAATCAATATAACTTGAAAGAATTTAAGCAAAAATGAAGAAGTTTGAATAGAGTCTGCTTCCGGCTTTTAATATTATTATTTTGATATTCCAGATTTTGATATGATTTTTTTCTTGAGTAATTCACAGAATCATAGTCTGAGCTTTTAAAATACCTACTTGCTTGTGGAGAGTATCTGTTAGGTTGTTTCTATTGAAACAGAGCTTAATCTTTGGATTCACTGATCTTCTCTTCCAGGCAGAGCTGTCACTTACTTCAGGTCAGTTCAAGCACACTATAAATCAGTACCTTCTTACTAGTCAATCAGCGATTGATTCAATTTTGCAGCACTTGAAGGCAGTCTTTTCTAGTTTAAAACTGAGTTAATGTGGCCTAAAAGGGTTGATCGTCTAGCTAGGAGTTTGGAGTTCTGGAGCCAAGGCTGATATTATTGGTTTGCAGTGTGGGCTCAGGGAAATAATTTTACATTTACAGTATAGAAATACTTGTTGTGCTTGAGTCTTTCTCCATTTCTTTTTATTTCCTTTTTTTTTTTTTTTCTTTTTCCTGCCTGTATTTCTTTTTTTCCTGCATTAAACTTCAGTTCTTTAAGGACCTGGTATCCGATACCATATTCAAAGTATTTCAGCTTCCCTAGTACCTGGAAGTACTTAGAGATGGAAAATCATGCACCCTGGTGTGTTTCGCAGATGGAGATATATGTGCTAATGGAGGTTTAAAAAAAAAAAAAAATTATATATTTGCAAAGGCCTTTGACACGTCTGCAGAATAATTGAAAATAAGACTAAATGGACCTTTAAGATATCTTCAAAAGTTAATTAGAATATTGATTTTTCTCTTGAAGGTATGGAAAGCCTTCCTCCGGTGCCATGTCCTGTCTATGCCACAGCCCATAGGTTGGAAACACTCAAATCCTTTGCGGTACTGAGTGGTGGATAAGCAGTGCGTCACGACGGGACTGAACTCTGTATGTTCCTATTAAAAAGCACTCTGGAGTAACTAAGTCTTCTGATGTGCAGGTTTGATTTTGGTGCCTTGTACTCCAGAAGAGCTGCTCTTTCACATACTGGTATTTCTGTGAAGACCTGTATGTATATACTTGTGCCTGTCTGGGTTTCAAAGTTAGCTCATGTATATGTAGCGTAACCTTTCAGTAATCTCAGTGAGTGAGAAAGCACTGCTAGCGTGAAGATGCAGAGCTTACTAGTAAAAAAAGAAAAATCCCTTAAAAAGCATCCTGTTTTTAAAATGGAACGAAGTTCAGACTTTTATAATTGTTTTAAAATGAAGTATGCTTTATAAGTAATAACAAATTAAATCTGTTTTCCTGAGGCAGATGAAACTACAAGGATAACTGATAGTAAATCAAAGGAAAGTAGGAATGGACTTTTATCCTCTTTTTTTTCCCCTCCTCTTGCTGTCTGTGGGTCTTCAGCTGTGGTATTCTCCTTCTTACTTAGAAATTGCCCCAGTTAGGTTGGTCTGAAGTTATTGATGCTGTGAGGGAAATGAGGAAAATGTTTTTACATTAGAAAGGTGTTTCATCTGACTAGCCTTGAAAGTATTTTTTTTTTTTTTTTTCCCAGTAGTGGTTCCATTTTCAAAAATACAGCCAGCATCATAGTGTGGGCAAGTAAGGAAATCAAAGAAATACATTTTCTGACAGTGTGCTGTGTTTTTTTGCTTATCAGAATGATTCTGAAATTCTGTTCTCTTGAAGCAACAACAAGGAAATATTTCTGGTTTTCTGATTAGGGGGAAAAAAAAAAAAAGAGGGAAATATTCTGTCTGATCTGCAGAATATACTTGGAGCAATTCCAATGAGATGAGGGATGCTCTGGGTAGTGAACAGATCAGGATCCTGCAAGGGAGACTGCCCTCGGTGCGTAGTGTTCAACAGAGCGTCTCTAACTTATTTAGCTCTTTTATGTCTCAATATTCTGCGTTTGCTGAAAAGTAACCGTTAGTGTTCTGTGCTGGGTTTGCTGCCGGTGTCACAAGCGACTGAGCTGATGAATCGGTGCTCCCTGAAGGAGCTTGGCTCTTTGAACTGATCTGACATGGCACGTGCAGCCCGCATCCTCCGCTCTCGTGGATGGGCATAAGCGGCAGCTGTGGCAAGCCAAAGATTAGTCCAAAAAGGGTTGTTTCTATGCGTCTTTAGCTTCTCTAAATATATGCCTGTATATATGCCAATTTTTCTGAGTAATTATTCAATGAAAACTGGAATATTTGAAGAAACTAAAACAAATGAGTTGTGATAACATTATATACGACTGAATTTGCATATTCTGTTTAATAGGTACAAATTGTTACTGTGTTTAGTTTAATTTGTCATCATTTGCCCTGCTTTACTATTGTTTTGGATGCAAAAAAAAAAAATTAAGGTCTGATCTTGTAAATTCTTACTCTTCTACAGAGACTTGCTGACATCTGTGTAGGAGTTGGTTGACTGATTCAAGCATGTGTCTGCTGATGTTTCCACTCTACCTTCTCCTTTCTGGGGGCTTCTTGGTACAATTTAGAGTTTGACCGCTGCACTGCTGGAGTGGCAGCAGCTGTAGAGATGAGAATGAACTGAAGCCAGCCCTTGTAAAGCAGCGAGTTAATAATATATTTATAAGGTTACTATATATAGGTACTTTGATATCAATATATACTATTAAATAATGTATAATGTATTTACAGGAAAGAAATTTCAGCTCTGCAGAAGCAATTGCATGTACAATTACTTGGCAACAAGAATTGCACGCTATGTTGTAGGTATAGATAACAGTAGTCTGTTTAAATCCAAGTGGAAAACTGCTGTAAATGTCCAGAATGGGCTAAATGCCATCTGGTTTCTTAACAGATCTTGAAGCATGTTATAAAATTGTTTAGAGGAACCTTTTGAGGTAGTAAACAGACTTTAAAAGCCCACGTGACTTTGAACTTGAGAAACGGAGCATCTTCTGTGAGAGATTTGTCAGTGTGGAAGATGCCATAATGTTTTAGTGAGCTACCCCTGGAATAGTTCCCTTGGGGAGCTCGGGATTATTGGAAACGTCTCCACCAAGTGATGGGAATATTTGTTTGGCCTTGCTTTTCTTAACAGAAGAAGCAATGGTTGTATGGTAGGACTTTGGAGATTAAATAATGTTCTTTGATTATATAGAAGAAAGTGAGAGCCACTCAGCAGTGTAGACGATTGGTCTTCAAATCTAGTAAGGCAGGTGGTCATAGGCAGAAGCCAGAAATCCCTGTGTAAATGTTAACACTTATTAAAATCAATGTTTTTCTTTCTGTAGTTTCAGCATGCTAAGGGGAGAAAGGGGAAGAAAAGGTTAATCAAATACCAGTATAAACAATGTGTTGGCTTATAAGGCAATCATTTCTTATTTCTATTCAGAGCCATTAGGCTATAATTGTAAGTAAGTTTTCTAGTTTATATGTGTAAACAAAACCAAACCAAAACAAAAACCCCAACCTACCAACGAAAAAAAACCCCAAACGCAAAAAAACCAAACTGAAAATAAACAAACCAATCACTGCTTTGTTTAAGAGACAGTAACAGAGGTCAGATGAACCGACAGCTGACTCAGAAAGTCTTGTCCCATGTCCCATCACCTCGTGCCCACTGAAGGCAATACGGTTGATGCGTTTGCATTTACTCTAGCTTGCGTCGTGTCGCTTGATCAGATTTGAGCTGTTTGACAGACAATTATTTCAAGATTGTTCTTGTTTGAAATAACGTAGTAAGTAGTAGGAAGAAAAGAAAAACACAGCATAGCCAAGAAGAGCAGTTGAGCGTGAGGGAGTTGGGGCTCGGTGTCGGTGGTGGTGTCTTAGGTGACCACCGTGCTGGAGACTTGCAGGAGATGCGTATGAGGGCACAACCCTCTCCTGGGGCTTTGGAGGGAACCTGCTACTGCCGTGGTTTCTTCTGGCCGCAAGATGCTGCTGTCATACCTGCTCTTTCTTGGCTCCCCAAGGGTTCATGCTGAGGAGAAGCAACCACAAGAGCCGCTGGTGAGGACCTAGGGCTGCCTTCAAGTGTTTTGTAATCAAATCCCTTATTACTCTGTCACAGCTCCATCCCAGTATCCTCCAACAAGGATCCTTACCTCAAAACAACCTGACATTGAATGAGGGTAATACATTGCTTGATGATGATGATGGATTCACTAATGTTATTTGACATATCTTTCATGTTAAAATTAATGTCGTCTTTGATGTTGTTGAAGGTTGAATTCGGAGAAGATAATTGATCCTTGAACTGAAAAGATGCCTTCAAATTTCTTGGCAGTTACTAGTAGTTCAGGTTGCAGTTGTGTCCTGGCTGTCATACAAGTTGCAGACCAACCTCTCAACGTGGTGGGTAAAGTACCAAAACTGGAAATGTCACATGAACATGTGGAAATAGCAATAATTGAGTGGTTTGGGAGGTTTTTTTGCCTTTAAACTAAAAGACCCAGGATTTCTTAAAGTTCCAAGTATGTCTGGGTCATCTTTTTTCATTTAGGCCTATGTAAATTATTAAAATACATGTGGGAAAAATACATAACTTATTTGCAGTTAGTACTAGATAATATTATTCATTTTCTCCAATGTGTAGGATTATTGTTTTAGAATTAAAAAAACGTTGCCTCCAGAAACCTTTCTGAATTTTATTTTACAGAAGATAGTGAAGCTTCAGGTACTCATCCTTTGAAATGTGCTTCAGGGTGGTGGAGCAGCCCTGAAATGGCTCTGGCATCCTTTAACTCTGTGTGCAGATATCATGGATTCCTGGCTGGTTGTGTTAGTTGCAAAGTCAACATTTTTGGCAGTTGTTTGCCCAATAGCAAAGAATTCTGATGCTAAGAGCTTCAGTCTGTGATGTGAAAGCTTTGTATGCTGGAGACTACTATCGTTATGGTGGAATTTGTTGCCTGTTACGGTACTGGACACATAGGAATGTAGGTAGAAAGTGACTGATGAAATTTGGTGATATGTTGGTTACTATAGCTGATTGCAAATTCATTAGAAAGGGACTCCTGAAACTAGAGCTGAGTAATTCTTGAGAGTCCAGATGTAACGAAGAACTTTGGTCCAAGGTCTTAGGCTCTGGACTGTTGCTTTTATTTTTCTGCATCTGAAAGGAAAGTGGAATTTGGTTAGAAATTGCTTGATCTGTGTAGGCACATAGATCTATTAGGGGCATGATGAACAAATTGTGCTTCTGTGTTTCTACAGTGATTTCCGCCCCCCCCCCCCCCTTCTTTGAAGGGGATGTCTTTAGTCTGAAGATTTGACTATTCTCACCTTAGCTTGTAGAATGGTAGAATGCAATTTTCTAGAATACTGTCATTGGTGAACACTCATCAAAATCAGTAGGATTCTCAAAATAGTTATTACTAGTCATGACATGACCAAGTTTATATGGAGGTTCGGGTATTAAATAAGTATTCAAAGTATTTTGAATGATACCTTTCACTGTAAATGTGCTATGACAGATGAAGTTACATATTTAACATTTTGTTTCAAAATTCTTCCATATTTTCCTGAATAGTCAAGTGTATTTTCCTTACTACTTGGTTAAGGCCAGCAACATTATTATTTTAATCCATGTCTTGGATATAGTAATAAGACTGTAATATGCAGCAGTCACTGACAAGGCATTAATTCATTGTAATACTGTTATCAACAGACTTCTAATAACTTTAAGTACATCTTTGTCATATTAAATGTCCGTGTGTAGGTACAATGCGAAAGGTTGTTTTCAAATTCAAGGAAAGTGCCAAAAAATGCTATTTGTCCCTAATTAAATATTGAGGACTTTTGTATTAAATATTTAATTTGGCCAACAGTACTGCAGTTGAGAAATGATAAAACCCTGCATTTGCACTTAAAGACCGTTTCTGGGGCAGTTAAGTGACCTGTTGCTAAATGAATTGGTAGGAAGGAAGTGGCTTAAATAAAAAATCTTCGGTGTTTTCCCACCACTGCTGGTCCTGAGAAATGGTCCTTATTAATCATGTGGCTACACCAGGGCCCTTCTGAGCCGTTTTATATAAAAGTACACTGAGGACCTGTTTCTGGCTTTTGGCTTTCTGAAAAAGGAGTGGGAAGCCTGAAAAGGCCACAAGGCACACAGGGGAAAGCTGGAAACGCTCTTTCTGTTGCACGAGAAGTCTATCAAAATTGGCATTAAAACAATGCAAATTGAAACGTTTCAGGTTGATAGAATTTTTGTCAATTTTACAGACTACTTTGAAGCAGATAGTTACTAAGAAAAAGCGAAGATGCTCTTTCACAATGCGTGAAATAGTCCTTGTATGTTGAGGAGAAAATGTAAAGACAAATGGGAGGTAGCAGGCGACACCTACGCTCGCATTTACAGGATGGTTGATTTGGAAAGAGCTTAGATCTGGCCTTTTTAGTTGTCTGTTTTGAACACTACATATATTTAGTTTAGAAATGGCTAACTCGAGTATAAAGGATGTGAAGGCAGAGCTTTAGACGTGGAAGTATTGGAGTACCCTGTGAAATTGTCATGGGTCCAGAAGGCCTCAGAAAAAGAGAAATGTACGTATGGTGTGAGTCAGTGTCGCAGTATCAGTTGGTCCAACACCCTGGGGTTTGGGGTTGTATTCTCAAGCTTAAATTCTGTGTTTCACTAATGGACACCTGCCGCTAATGTGGGGACAGAAATTCTATTATGAACCTTAGTAGTTGTTTCTAAGATCCCTTGAGAACTGTGTGTGTTGGGAGCTCCATGTGCAATGTGTTACTCCAGTCATGATGAAGTGACATGATGGCTCTGCTCCGATCGCTCATCCTCTCTTTTCCATCCTCTCTCTCCCACCCCTCCATAAATAAATGACAAAGCGCAGGGAAGATCGGCCTCGGATCTCAAGATGAATGATAATTGGGCATCAGGTGACCTGGGCACACATTTGTCCAAAATTATTTTAGCCTGAAAATTGAGAGAGGGTTGCGACCGTAAACGAAGGAAGTCGTGGAACAGCATCTCAGTCTGAGGGATTACATATCTGGAGTCTCTGTCTCTGCTGTTGTATACCAGAGAGTGGAACTCCCTTGGATATAACTTGAATCTATGGATTTTTACTGGGTTTTATTTTGTTGTCAACAGTGTATTAAAGATAGGTCACACTAGACATGTGCTGGTCTCTGTGTACTTGGATTAATCAGATTATGAGATTTAAGAAATGGAAAGCATGTTCACCTTGATCAGAGAAAGTTGAGATTTTTGGCTTTCTTCTGTAGCACAAGGGATCATGTGTGTTCCTGGACCATCTGGGTGTTTGACCTGACAGACGATGGTGCCGGTGATCTGTTCTTCTGTATTTCTGTTCCAGACTGCAGTCCTGACTAGACTTTTACTCTAGACTTGGTTTCTTACTGAATGTTTGAAGCTGATGGTAGTGTATGAGGAGACCTGCAGAGCAGATGTTTTATAGACTTGTGGGTTAAACTTCTACCACACCTTTCTGTGGCTGTGGTGGGCTGAGTGATGCGGGTAGTTCTTCCTTTGTTATGTTCCTTGAATGTATTAGCTATGCTTTTTTTTCCAAGTGGAGCTGTTGTTTATTACTGTTGTAATAAAATTTGTGATTGTATTAATGAAATGTAAGAAGGATTCCTGATTTCACTGGGATGTTGTAAAGCCGCACCATTTAATAGGTGTGAAATAGTGTAAAAGGTAGCAAGACTCACTAAAAATGGACATTATGCTGTGCAAGTGTGCTAGCATACTATAAATTCAGCCAGTACACCACATCCTGACATTTAATAGTTTTATTATTCTGTTTGTTGGTCATTTCTGAGAAAAGAGTGTGGATGAGAACTACATAAAATGCTGTTTCTTAAAGACCAGTGAGTTTGAGTGCCCTTCATGTACTGGATTTGCACACTTTTTTTTTCACCAGGCATCAGGTGTTTCCTTTCTCTGAATATTATCAGAGTGTGTGTGTGTCATAATTGTTTCTATAATTGAAATTAGCTAGGTTATGGCACATATAACGAGCAAGGCTGTATGGGGCGTAGAGCACAGACCCAAGAGTAGTTGGTGAAGACTGTCATATGTAGGACAGAGAAAGGGAAATGCTTCAGTTAAGACATTAAATTGAAACTTATGCTCAGCCCTCCTATGGGAAACTGAAGTCCACTAAGTGGGAAGGGTTACCCAAGGTCTATGTTTATTTTCATGATGCTGTGTTGAGAGATCTGTCACTTTGTGAAGATAATTTGTATTGCAGATTGAGTTGCAGTTCTTCCTCTGAATTTACAACAGATGGTCCATGTATCCTTCCTTGAGTCTTCTGAATTGCATATATACATCCATAGGGACAGATTCCATCATTTGAATGTCTAGAACTTTTTCCAACATCCTTATGCAAAATATTTTTTTATCAGAAAACTGTGATTGCAACAGAGATGATTTAATGAAATATTCTGGGCTTGACTGAAGTTCTTCAATAATTTTTTCATGCTCACAGTGGAATTTCTGGTAATTCACCAGAGAGCCTGTAGCCAGTAGAACGGGGGTAGAGATTTACTTAGGATGAGGGATGCCTGTGTTCAAATCAACTTTTCTTGGCTTCATTTAGATCTGGGACTTGGATTAATATTCTGGCATGCAGTTGAGTATTTTGAGTGTGGAGCTGCGGTGAGGTGTCTCTCTCTCTCTCATGTTTTTGATGTAAAATATATGTGAGAAAGATAACCTTCATAATCAGGCAGAACATTAAAAAGTTGCAGGATGAAATAAACCACTCCAGTTTTAATGACAGTCACGGATGAACCCTGCAACTCCCAAGTGCATAAGACAAGACTGTTCATATCTGGGAAATCTGCTTTAATTTAGCTTGAAATGTGGTCCTTCAGGAAGCCTTATAAGCAACTTTAACTGTTTTATGCAATGGAAGGAGGCTATTACTTATCTAATTGCCTAGATTTTCATTAATAATGCAAAATTCCCCGCTTTTTCATTTCTCCAGGTGATTAACCAAAGATTTTTCTCTGCAATCTGGCCTCTGTTTTGAGAGGTGCAATGAACAGTCCAATAGATCTTTATCTCTTCTTTAAAAAAAAAAAAAGAAAGAATTGAAGTGATTAACCTTTAACGCAAAGCTACCATGACTGTTAAGATCTTATATGGTAGCCATGCTGAGTGGATGCTGAAGTGTTGGGGAGAAGGTTAATGACTGATCCTCGGGAGAGGGGAGAAATTGATCTCCCATGATGTAAATATAGATCCGAGTGGAAGTCTGAGACTGTTGGAATTTCATTGCTTTTAACTTTTGGTCTAAAGCTACAGCGAAACTTAGGTGACGGAACCTGCCCTGAAATTATTAAATGTAGATAAATGAGCAGCTCGGAGTTACTAAGGTATAATTTTAGCAAGATACTGGGGTAACACCATAAACTCTACCAGCAAAGCTTGAGCAGTTGATGTAGTTACCAGGAGCTGGAGATGGTGTGAGACGGTGGAGATAGCCTTATCGTTTCACATATGCTGGCTGATACTTAAATTTTACATAAAACCGTGTCCCTGGATCGTGTGTTGCTGTGATGGGTTCCGTAGGAGAGCCAGGGTTTGTTGGCTGGATTGCTAATGGCCACGATGGGATCCCTCTCTCTGAATTACCTTTTCCTCTCTGGATTAGTGCCATTATCTTAACAAAGCATGAAAACTGTTAATTGCTAAAACTAACAGCTTACATTTCTGTGTAGCTATCAAAGGAATGTTGTATATAAACCACGTGTGATATGTTGTGGTCTTAATTGGCTTTTATTGGTTTATCTTAAATGATGGCCCGTGCTTAACGTAATCGCAGGAATCCTTTTATCTGAGTCGCCACGAGGCTGGGATCTGTGAGCAGAGGGTCTGGGTAAAGGCACTGACTTGCTTCCATTCAAAACATTGCTGTGCTCCAGCTGCTGTATAAAAGTCAAAATTCTAAAATGAAATATTTTTTTAGAATATATTTTTATAGAGTTTTTATTTTCTGTGCAAATGACATGGGTAAAAGTCAAATGGGTGAACGTTTTCTTAGGCTGGAGATGCGTAACAGGACAATTGTTGCTGACACTGGAACAAAGTGATCAAAACCCACACCTAATCCTTTAACTTTTTAATGAAACTTTTAATATTTAAGTAGGAAAAAATGCTGTGTGATTGCATAGCCATGCAACCGATAGAAGGATTTTAAGAAATAATATTTTATTGAAAGTACTATTTTTTTTTTTTTCAGATATCGTTCAATGCGTAATCATTCAGTGCACTGTTTTTTCCGTGGCCTCATATTCATTACTCCTTTGTGCATCCAGCCTTGAATTAAAGGGTCAGTGAATTATATCTAATGCTAAGGTATTGTGATATCATGCTAAATATAATGTTAAATCCGGGGGTACATCTTAAGTACAGAAAATTATATTTGCCATGGTTGTGAGAATTGAAATAGCGTATGGGTTCCAAAGTGAGCTACAACTTCAGACCAACAGTTGTAACTTCTGTGATTTAGGCTGTTCAGCTGTGAAAGAGAGGAAAACTCTACAGTAGGTCTGTGGGGAACACAATTTCCAATTTGGAAGTTTAAAAAAAAAAAAAAAAAAAAAGTAAAAATTGAAGCTTATACTTAAGCACAGGCATTCATAAACTAATTTCTTTTAAGTTTGGGGCCAGCCCCACCTGTTTTTTTGCAGTAGATGCCTCACAGGATGGGTTCACGCGTTAAAACCAGAGAGCCTTTGTGCTGCATACTTTTCTGCCCCAGTGATTTGGCTCAGTGGTGTGTCCTTGCACTCACTGGAGTATTTTTGTGTCTTCTCCAGCTTCTCCTGTGGTGGTCAGTGTTCAGAAGGTGCCCTACAAGAGGCTTGTCCGGGCCATCCTAATGAGGGTTCATTCACTTATTTTTTTTTCCCTGCTTTTTTTTCCTGGCGTGGGTGTGAGGGCGATGGTCGGATTGCTTGTGAGAGGGTTGTCTGTCGTCTTGCTTCTCTGCTGGAACATCTCCAGCCTTGTTTGCAGCCAAATAACCGTCCTTCTTGAGCAGGGTGAGGGCAGCTGCTGTCGCTGCTGCTGTCCTGCTACAGGAACATCACTGTATTTTTATAAAACAAAACATAAGAAAGATGCTGTCTGGGTTTCTTTCTCAAATGACTTTAATACTCTGGGAGGCTCAGCGGAGAATTAGGTGTTTATGCATGGATGAGGAGAAGTTTAATGAAGAGGAAAACTACAGTCTTTACTCATTTTAGTCTTTCTACTGTTTTTCAAATAAATCCACAGAGAAGTTGCAATATTAGCAGCACGCGCCTATTCCTGTTGTACCTCTTGGCACTTTAGCATAGAAATTAGAGACAAATAACCCCCCCCCAAACCAAACCCAGAGGCAAGCTTTGAAAAATGATAATGGGAGAAAAACCTCAGAGAGCTGTGTGTTTCAGGCTTTACAGAGAAAACTTTGAAAAATGGGGGACTCCAGGGCTACAGTGCTGTGAACTGCTGCTTTAATTTTAATTGTCCGGGTGTTGAGAAATGAGGACAAATTTGACCAGAAAGCAAGGATTTTTCTGGGCACAGTCTTAAAGAAAGAAAAATTTAAAAAAAAAATTATATATATATATGTGCCAAGTGTTAGTTGCTGAGGGCAAGACTTAAAATGCTATTTGCCTTTATCCCGTTCATTTCCCCGTATGCACATATTTTGCTTCCCTGACCATGTGTGAGAAAGGGTAGGGTGAGGTAACGTATTCTGTAGCATTTATATTCATAATTTATGCCTGCAGTCTTGAAATAATCTCATTTGTTTTCCACTGTTAGTGGAACAAGCTTTTCTAGTGATGAAGAATGCTGGAAGCAATGAGGGATTCTGTTGTTTCAGCTTTTCATTTGTCTTCTCTAAAGAGTGGTTTTGAATAAAAAGATAAATCGGGGAGGGTTGTGTAATATGATTGCCGGTACGTAACCAACCTGATTTTGAGGAGGCTCGCAGGACTCCGGCTTGTCTGTTCAATAGATAACCAGGTTTATTGGGCAGATAATACATTTCTCTCGGGCACAGGAAAAGAACATGTCAAACACCTTCTCTTGTCTTTCCAGGCGATAGATAGCGTCGCCGGCAGCAGCAGAAGACCGGTAGCTTTGGTAGTGTGTTACGGGGACGTGCATCGAGGGTGAAGGGAGGTGGTGGATCCCTGTGCGTTCCCTGCAGCAGCATTTATCTGCCCCAAGCAAAATGCAAATAGAAGCTGGGGCTCTGATCTCTCTTGCAGCTGGGAATCATTCCTCAAGTGAGCTCTGGTCAGGCAAGAACAGATTTCTCGAGTGAACCTTTGCCAGGAGGAAGCTCCTGACCTTCTCGCCAGGAGTGGTGGCCGTGTCAGAGCTACCCTGGGGGATGGCGTTGCTTTGACTACACTTAGACACAGAAACAACTACACAAACTCTAAACTAAGCCAACTTTAAACCATCAGCAGTCCGGCAGCAGCCGTATGGCACTCAGCATGGATTAATTTTTCCCTCTTTTCAGGAGTTACATGATTGTAGAGCAACAGTGACCTGTACCTGTAGTTTTTCTAGGTTAAAACAGCAGGTTATAGACTGCACTGCAAAGTGGTGAATCAAGAGCCTGTAAAGAAAAAGCTACTTAAAACTCTTTTTTTTTTTTTTTTTTCTTTGAAAGAAATTCATGGAAGATTTTGGCAACTACAAACATGGGAAACAGAAATGTTTGCGTTAGGCATTTTGTGCAGCTTCTTTCCTTGTTTACACTGGAGTAAATCTGAGCAAGTGCTGGTAATTTAGGATTTATTTGGTGTAAATTAGATTAAAAGTCACCCTTGGGGCTTAATTAAGCGGTGATATAAATAGTGGAGTAAGTTAAACGCTAGCAGTAGATTTTGCAGATAACAGGTATGAATGGATGCAAATAAGCTTAAGTTTTCATTGATGTAGAAATTTTAATTGCATTTGTTGCTTGCTGTCTGGGTGACAGCCTAGAGCCCTGGACCACGAGCCTGCGTGGTGTCTGCATTCCTGTTGGTGTCCTGCAGCATCTCCTGAAGCCGTGCTGCTGCCCCTGAGCGCTTGGTGCCATCCTGCCCTTGCTAGCTGGGGTTTGTGTTTTGCTGGGTGCTGCCACTTACTCCTCTGTCTTTGAGTCAAAACAACATATAAGTGCACATTTTTGGTTACTCTAAGCGAGGGGGTGTGACTTAAGGAAGTTTTCCTGAAGACTCTTCCTTGTTGTTGGCAAAACATTGTGCAGACAGGCTTCAGTCTCCCAGTTGCACCAAATGCAATCACTTTCCAACTGATTAAATATCTTACCCACGGAATGGGTTATTAAATTTGCAAATTCCAATGTGCTGTCTCCTGTCTTGTTCCTGATAGCTAAAGGTGGCTGTGGAAAGTTTTAATACGTTCTCCCTTCTGTTTCCCTGATAGATGTTTCTGCCAGAATGGGTGAGGTGATGAGATCAGCATCAGCCAGGTTTTGTATGCAGAGGCAGCGCTGCAGACGCAGGCTGAACCCTTGGCAAAGCATCTCATTAACTTGCCACATCCTTGGTGGTGGGCACACAGACCTTACAAGTATGTCATTACTGTGCTTAACGAAAGAAACTGGCACTTGCTAAGGCACTGGCAAGATATATGTGTACCTAGCTTGGCTAGTTTTATATTCTGTTAAATATTAAAGGTTGTTTCTTTTAACTAAAGGCTCCATGGAAGTAATAGGGAGCTTGCATTTTATTTTCTGTTTGATTGAATCCTGAATTTAGTGCTAAAAGTAAGAGATAAATTCATATTAAAAACTCCAACTCTTTCCATCAAGGAGATTTGATTATGACTAAAACCCAAATATTTTCCTTTCCTAATATCTATCTGATTAGCTCTTAATGTTAAAAAAAAAAATCAAAGTGGTTTTGAAGATGATGTAAAAAGTTGTGAACTTTTAGAAGTATTTTTATTCACTTTCACAATTTGATTACTGGAAAGGGAAAGTGCAACTTCAATTAGGGGATGTAGTTACCAATATACCAGGGAGTTAACACCCGATGGGACTCATCTTGTTGTTGTTGAAGACAGCAGTAAAACCTTTCCAGAATGCAGCAGTTGGTGTAGTTGGGACAGGTGATATTTGCTTTGATCGCCAATTTATCGGGAACTGAGGCCTCCCCTCCCGAAAGCAGGGGAGAGGATTGTGAGGGACGGTTCGGTCTATTGAATTTGAGTTTTATTCCCTCTCCCACACAGTAATGCCCAAAAGTCCGTAGCAGCGTGTAGCTTCTCTGAATCTTTTCCCCGAGAGGAGCTCTGTCATTTTTATTGCGCTTCTGCTCCGGCAAACGTGGCAGCAGTTCGTAGGGCACCAAGCTGCTTTTTGCTTACCATAAAAATAAAATTGCACTGGGGGAGTCCCTGAGCAGCAGCTGGTGATGCCGTCCTTGGTCTCCTCGCTCAGCCTGGGGGAGCTGACCCTTTGCCTCTGCTGTGGCTCTCATTGTGCACACGTAGCATCCTCCCAGGAGGGCTTTTAGCAGAAGGTGAGAGCAGGCGTGGTTGGGGAGGTTGAACGACCTATTCCTCTGGAGACACCTGCTCCCCCATGGTGGGGTAGTCCTTCTTCTAGGTTGATGGTGGTCTGATGGAGCTAGGACGTCCAGCTCCAGTGCTGGTGACCAGAACTAGAGTAAACCCTGCTTTTACATTTTACCTGTTCAGTTAAAATAGAAAGTAACAGCAAGACTGGCTTCCTCAAATCAGACCAAAGCCTTAAGGTTTAACTTCTGAAGGTCTACTTGATTTTAAGTCACTTGCTCCGATTACCTGTTTTGAATGTTTTTATGACTTATCCGTTTTCTTTATTTGCATTAAGAGAATAATTGAAGCGAATCCTTGCCATATAAGATATGGAAGTTCAAATGTAGGTCATATTTAAAAGGGTTTTTAATGAACTTTGTTAAAAATGTCTCCTGATTTCCTCTGGTGTATTCAAGTGCATATTTTAAAAGCTGCTGATTTAAAACCCAGCTTATATATTGAGAACTTGAAAGATTTTTTTTTTTTTTTTTTTTTTTTAATATGAATTTGGGCCAACTCTAAAAGTGTGGTTATACTGTGGGTCTTTAAGAATCAGTGATACAAAAAAATGTGTCCTTCCATATCCTCTCATTTTTGCAGATGTCGTTGTAGGCCAGAAGTCCTGTCCCTTAAACAGCTCCTAAGCAGCATATCGGTGCAGTGTTACTACGTGGTATAGACCCTCTGTCCATTCCAGGACATTAGGAGTTTTCACAAAAAGTTTCTTGGACACTTATTACTTGGAGAAACTTGACGCTGTCTCTACTTTGAAATGCTTTTTAAAATGTGGTTTAACTCAAACAGAACGAGTGAATTCCCGTAGCTGGGCTTTATCACTAATTTTGCAATCCTTGTTCTGCTGACTACAGCTGTTACAGAACTTACACACCTTGCTAACCAGTTGTCAGGCACTTGTCCAGAGTGATGGAGCAGAGCATCACCACTGCCTGACTCCTCACTGTACACGTCTGCAAGGCTGCACCCGCTCTAAAATAGCGATGTCTGTGTTAAATATTAAGAAATACTGGTACTGTGCTATGAGAAGTCTGTTGAAACAGAGAACTACAAAACTTGGAAGACTTCATTCTGTAGATGCGTGTGCATGTGTAGGTTTTCTCTTCCCTGTCAGGGTGTGTGGGGACTGTCAGTACCTTATGTGCTGGTCTTCGGAGCTGTAAGCCCAGGTCCCCATGGGAGGTCAGCTGAACGGCAAGCAATTCATTGTGCTGTATTGCACAGTATCTTGTGGGAACTTCAGTTTGTCAAGTGAAAAGCTTTAAAGCCAGTGGCTCAGGAGGATTGCTCTAACTGTACACTTATCCCATTTCCTTTGCATTTCAGTGATTTTTTTTGTATTTTTTTTTTTAGAATAAGCCTGACACTCATGATGTCTTACTGAAAAATTGTTCACAATTATTTTAGGGATATCAAATGCTGCAGAAGGAGTGTGGTGGTTAGTGTCGAAATAGTGAAACAATTGGGTGCCTTGTACCTCGTCTAGAAATAATTGACTCATTAATCTTAACCACATCAACCCCAACACATGAGGGTCAAACATAGTTTAATTCTAATAGGAGGGTATGTGTCCGTTTACACTCCAGTTCTGGCAGTTATTCATCTTCCCAGAAAATTTGCTAATATTTTTACAAAGAAATCAGGAAGAAAGAGAGTAGGGGATGCCGAATAAGCTATAATAAATATACTGAGACAAAAAAAGAAGCTGTGTGGCAGAATTTAGGCCTTTACGAATGGGATTTTGAGGTAATAGTAAATGAAGAGCCATCAAATGAGAACAAAAAAGAAAAAGATGTGTCTTTTTTCTTTTTCTTTTAATTTTATTTGCTTTTGCCCTGTGCATCTGGTTGTGTGCTGGTCATTTTATTCTCCTCTTGGAAATGATTGTTCACCCACATACTTAGGAGTCTCTACTCCTTGAGTCAGTGGTTTGGTGCTGTCTTAGTACAAAATAGTTTCTAAGCTTGAATTCAATTTTTTTTTCTTACCAAATCTGCATATTGTAAAATACGACTTTGTAATGTTGCTGTGATGATGCTGTGTTGTAATCTAAATAATGTGGTTCCTCTTGTCTAGCCATTGGCAAATATTGTTCAGGGTCTGGTAAATAATGGACGGAAATAACAGTCAAAAGGTGAATGTTAAGTAGCCATTACTAAAGAGATGGTCATCAAAAATCATTCAGCTTATCTTTTATAGACAGCACAAACACAGATACCTACGCTTCTGCTTAATCAATTTTTACGTGAGCTCTTTGAAAACGTTGAGCAGTGTTTCAGTGCTGCTGGCAAGAAGGGGAGGCCAGACGATGTGTGGATCCCTGTGGTGTCTGTGCGCTGAGATGCTTATCTGAGCATCGTGGATTCCGGATTCCTTGCCTGCGGGCTGCTGCTGTTGAACCCATGTAAAAACAAGTGACTTTTGCTGAAGGGAGAGTTTTCTGCTGTGGGCTGAGCGAGAGGGGAGAAAAGTATGGGCTTCCTTCAGGCTTTCTTCCTTCTCCATCCTTGAGTGGAGATGCCGTGTGTGGTTGGGTGTTACGGAGCCACGTAATACCTTGAAAGTCAGAGGTGCTACACACCTGAAATTGCACCATGGCCATCAATGGTGAGTTATGCCCATCTCTTGCACGAACTGGCAGTCAGCCTGTCGGGCTGAATGTCAAGACTGTCTGTTACAAATCCTTCCCTGCGTTCCTGCGAAAGCAAAGGCTGTTTTAGAGTTGGTTGGTGCAGATGGAGTCTCATCGAAAGGTGCTTCCCAAGCCCTTGTCTGCAAACTGCTCCTCCTGTCCATGACTGTGCAAGGAGCGGCTTCTTGGGCCTCTATTAAATATAGTTTTTTTCTTTTTTTCTTTTTTTTTTTTTTTTTTTTTTTTAGTTTAGAAAGTTTATAGAAAGTATATATGAGCCATGAAAGGGAAAGGAATGGCGAGTGGTAGAGCCGTAGTTAAGAAACTCTGCCAAAAATAGGAGAACATAGATGTACCAAGTTCTTGTTATCAGTGTATATATAGTATGTGGCAGGATTGTCATTAAAGGGCCCAGAACAGCAAAAGGAAGAGGCTTAAACATTTTATACTGCCTCAGATGCTCAGTGACACTGCAGAGCCTGCCAGTGCTTTTGCAGATGTGAGAAATACAGGTCAGATAATGCCAAGAGTCCTGTTAATGATACTGGAGGTATCAGTACCCTTAAGCAAACTAAGCATGAAAGGCTGGGAAAGCTTTGCACTTGTTTTGTACTGTTCCACTCGCTTCCCTGAGACAGCTCTGTTTGGTTATACTGTAGCCAAACAGGGGATTATCTGCAGAAAAAAATGCATCTGATCTCTCGGTTGTGTTGCCAACACCGTAACATCTAGAAGGAAGCCAGAGTTTTAGAGAAGACCTTAAGGACTTTGCAGAGAAGTGTAAGTTTGGACATGTCATTGGTAGCTACCTTTATATTTAGTCCAATAAATCGATGAAAAAGGTGTCAAAAAAAAAAAAAGCCAACCGAGAAAGCTTCAGAATCGGATTCTGTTTAGTAAGATTAGATTGCAGAGAGATGCCAGCGTAGTGGGGGTTGTCAGCTGCTGGTGTTTTGCTCACGAGAAAATTGAAAGACGAATGCTTATGCTGTCTGATACTGATGTTGGAGTCTTCGGGGATTAGAGATGTATGAAGAGACAGACAGGGCAAAACAATGAGAAAATCAATATGATTTGGGGTTCCAGAAGTTGCCGCCACGTTATGAAGATGATGCTGTATGTCTGTCATGAAGAAGAGGTAACTTCAAGGTCACGGGAGATTGCTGCTCCATGCTGGGGAGTAATAGGTGATAACACATGTGGATTGCAATAGTGCAGGTGATGGCTCTTGATATTCTGTAAGCTCTCCACGACTCCGAGAGCTTGAAATGAAAGATGTTAAGGTTTCAGGACGTAGCACAACCTACACAAATGAATTTTGTTTCCCAGAGATGCTGATATTCGGAGTGGACTTGCGTCTCTCCCAGGAGCAGCCTGAGTCACCTCAAGGACTAACTGATTATTGTTGGCAAATTTAGTTCATAGTTTGGCCATGTCCATTTGGATGGTCTGTATTGTTTAGTTACGGAAAGGAGGACACAGTGAAGGCTCTTGAGGACAGGTTAAGGACACTCTGCTCATCAGGGCTTTCTCAGACAGAACATCTGAGAAGTGTTGCAGAGATTGGACACAGAATAAATCAGGACTTCTGCAAGAATGCGAAGCACTGAATAATCACCGAAAGCTTCCGAATCTTGCTTCAGATGTGTTTTGTGGTTCCTTGCTCTCAGTGTAGAACATACATTGCTAGAAATGCTGATACCAAGTGAGTCATCTGTGTTGTTACACAGCAAATAATGTTTTTGAGTAGCTAAAACAAGCCATATCCTGCGAGTCTAGTAAAATGTATGTATGTGGATGATTACTGTTAAACTTGATAAATCTTTCATAGTGTGGTAAATGAGCTAAAACTAGCTAGGCTGGAAGGAGTATGCAAATGAAAAATAAAATGGAAATAGAGAAGGCTGTAAGGGAAAGGAGAGATACCTATATTTGTGAGAGTATATGAGAAGAGGATGTTTCTAGTATTACATTTGCATTGGTGTAATCCAGCTCTGAGAACTGGGGAGAGGAGGAATTGCTAATCAGCGGGAGCTGTCTCGGCGGCAGGCTCGGGTAAGGACGAGGTGAGCCTTTCTTTGAGAGGAGAAAGGCAGTGGAGATAAAAGCCAAAACTGTTCTGAGCAGCTCTGGCCCCAGGAAAGAGCATTAGCTGCCCAGCCCCTGACACCACCCGACGTCCTGGTCTCCAGCTTGGACGTGGTGCATGACGAGATGGTGGTGGGAAGGGGACGGTTTGGTAACGTTAACGCCACAGGGCAGAAGCGCTGCTGAACTCGTCTTCACAGTGGGTAGCTCTGGGGTGCTTTGAAAGGAATCAGCAGCTAAAGACAAATGAAAATTTCAGGTACGCTTTGATATTTTCCTTTGTGACGTGTTTCCAATTTGACCATCAAACACGTAACCTTTGCTAGCGTCAATCTGATGCTTCTGTCCTTCCCTGAGGCTGCCGTAGGAGTGGTGATGGGCTGATCCTACATCAAGGGACGTCTCATTGCTCGAGGAGTGGGGAGGCTGTTTCTTTCCAGAAAATTGCACCTCACACTATGGTTATGGGCTCCCATAAGCTGGAACATCTGTTCTGCCAAGCTGGGGGGGGGGTGGATGAGGCTGAAGGATGCCTGTTCCAGCTCATGTAGACCCAGCACCCTTTCAACATCTGGTTGGGGTGGCTGGTGGGAAGATGGCCAATGACTTAGCCATGCTTGTCAAGACTAGCTACGGAAAGAGTTCCCAATGTTTTCTATGCATGTCGCTCACAAGCTGAACAAACTGGAGTGTTCATAGGCTTTGAGGGATGTGGAGGTGCCCATCAGCTGCTGGAGGCGCTTGAAAGATTTAGCATAGTTCTCAGCTGATGTAGCGGAGTTGTGAGATTTTGCATCCCCAGAGGAGCGTAATCTGCAGTGAGGGAAGGCAGATAAAGTGCAGTGTGCTCTGGCGTGTTGCCTGTAAGCATGTGGCTGATGGTTGTTCATAAGACGGCAACTCATCTAGGACTGTCAGTACTGGCATTTAGCTGGGCAGGAACCTTAATCCAACATAAATTGTTATGAGGCTTTCAGTTCCCACAAATTAAGGCTTCAGCGGTAAGTTTCTTTCAAAAGACAGGAAGATTTCCTAGTGCTGCGATCTGTGATGTATTATTTGTCTACCCTTATGATTCAATTTTCTGTGTGCTGCTTAACTGCTGTGAGGAGAAAGGAAAAGCGATTTTTGCGAGGCTTTGCGAGGCAGAGCAGGTCGTACACAGGGGCGCTCTGGGAGGGCCAGTCGGGGCTGGCAGCGAGAAAACCTGGGCTTCGCTCATACATGGAGCTCCTGGCCTGGGTTGGCAGCAGGATCGGTGCGGTCCCATTAACGGGGTGGCTCCAGAACAGCCAGGTGACAACTTGGGGACCTCTGTGCTCCACCGAGGATGGGGCGCTGGCTGCTGCCTCCCTGCAGTACCCCAGTTTGTTTGACTGTGTCTCTGCTGTACTTTGCCTGGAGCAAAAGGTCAAGAAGTGGACGTTTCTTCAAACCATCCGTGCTTTTGTGGCTCCGTGGGGCAGCGAAGCCTTGGCCCTTGCTGAGGGGCTCCCATTGTCATAGTCCTGTGTTTCGATTTGTACTGGCTATTTTAATCTAGAAACGTGTGTTGATTTCCCCCTAATTGTACTATTTAAAGGAGTAAGATGCTTTGAGGTGCTTTTAGTTTTCTGTTGGGTTTCCGAGCATCCCTTAGGATGCATTCAAGATGATGTTTGCAGATTTTATGTTGCAACTGTGAAAGACAGAATGCTTCCTCTTCTGAGATAAAGGAGATTCTCATATAATAGCATGATGTATAGATCTGGTCCTTAAGGAAAAGAAACAAAGTAGTGGTGGACTGGAAGAGGGATATTTATGGAGGCATTTTTTTTCCTGTTATAGCAAGGGTACTTATTTTTAGTTGGAGATCTCGTACCATGCCAGTTGCAGACAATCAATTTCATATCAAATAATATAGAATGTGTTGTCAAATTATATATGCAAATTGATTATGAGCTTGTGTATAATGTATTATTAAATTTTATTTTTAGCCTGGGTTGTGAGTGCTCCTGTTCAGTCTGCTGCACAGTCTAAACCAAATTTCATAGAGGGGTAGATGTCTCAAAGGCAATTATATTTCTGTATTTGTAATGAAAGCTGGTGGCTGCCTAGAGCAGACAGGCGAAATGAGCGCTCCTAGGGATGGGAAGGCAGCAGCATGTGTGGTGAGCATCCCGTCTGTTGCCATGCTCACGTGTAGGGTGTGGAGCCAGCTGCAGGAGATGTTGCCTCTTGCTTGGCTGGTGGTTGGGGTTGAAGCTGGTGCTGCAGGACCTATGGATGGTGAGGTGATGAGGCAGCTGAGGTTGCACAAGAAACTTGGGAGTAGATGGGTGAGCTTCTAGGGAGCGTCTGAAAAAATCCAAGCTTCTGTGCATCCATGGGACACCTTCTTAATTAGGTAAAGCAGTAAAGGAAATTAGCATTCTTTTTTTGACTGAATTTTATTTGCATTAATTGCTTTTGAAATGAGCCTATAACTTTTAGCCAGGAGAATGGGTAGCTACTGTTTAGATTTCATTTTGATAATTTTCGTAATACTATGTTTTACATTAGAAACCCAACTTCAGGCATATAAAAGGCTACTTTTCTGTTCAAGACACTGAAACAATGAGGAGTCATGCTAAGCAACCAGATGGCTTGATTTTAGAAGAGAGCACGTGTGAAGAGAAGATGTGTTGTTGTTTTCTGTTGTAGGTGAGGTTTGATTCTTGTGTGAGCATGGGAATATCCTGTGATTCTGAACAGAGCCTAAAAATGTAAACACATCTTTACGGTATGGGCTATACATCATTTCCTGCAAGGTGAAATACATGCAGTTTTAGGATAGACCCAAATTTATTATCTCTGTCAGTTTGTGTGTGTCTGTCTTCTCCTTGCTCTTTGCAGCTACGGTTCTTGGAAAAACTGTTAGTTTCCCTGAGATTCTTTAATTTTTAATTTTTTTTTTTTTTTTTTAACTTCTTTGCACTTTGGTTCAAGATTCACATATTTTCTTTGCTGTGGTATTTCTGAGAGGCTGCAGTAGAGGGAATGTTATTAATGAACACATTTAATAATTACATTAATGAGTCTGGTTCATGTATAGAACTGCTCATCTGCATAAATCACATGTTCCGGGCCTTTATCCAGAAATGCAGTTTTCCTTATGGAAATAAAGTAAAACGAATTTTAACCAAAGAGTTTGTTTTTGAAGTGGATTAAATTGCTAACAACTTCCATTTGAGTTCAGTGATGGCAGAATCAGGTCCAATATTGTAATATTTCATATGAAATGGGGTAACTGCCTTTTATACGGGGTTTATCTAGTGCTTCTGGTGCTCCTTGTAGTCTTTCAAAGAAAGATTTAGGGAGAGCTTTTAATTCATACTGATCTTCTTTTTTGAAAGAAATTGAAATTTTCATCATGAAAAATTCATGTATACTGCACTAATGAAGAAGCTTACGCTTTAGATTTATCTAGACATATTTTTTGGTATGGTTTCTCTCCATTAACACTACCTCCTCTTTTTTCTCTAGTGCAGTCTTTTTGAACTGGATCCTTTCAGAATGGAGTCATTTCTTTGCGGAAGCTTAGGCCCTTGCACAAGCTGGGGTTTTTTAAACATTTTTAATCTATCTTAATATTTTTCATATCCTATAGCAGTACATAATAGCTTTTATTAAGATACTTACAGTGTCTTTTTAAATCTCCAAATAACACTTGACATGTCAGGATTATATATAAGCGTAACCTTCTTTTTTTGAGTATGTCTGGAAATCACAATGAGCCTGATGGACACTTATTTTTCATAGGCTGCTGTTTTAACCCCCCTAAGGCAATCAGAAGAGAACTTGCAATAGTAATGTAATGTGAATAATTTTGGATACATTTCGTTTTCATTTCTCTGAGATGCCTGTAAAAGAGGCTGGCTTTTGGAGAGTTTCATCACCTGCTTTCTGCAATCCCAGCCCATTTACTGTGTCCTGTAAGGGGCACCTGAAATCACTGTTCACATTTGAGTGTTGCTAAAAAGGTTACAGTGATTTTTATTTTTTTATTTTTTTTTTTGTTACAGTCATTTTTTTTCTGCAGACTCGTCCTGCTATATTGGAATAGAAATGTAGAGAAGGGACAGGGTTCGCTGCCTTCGTACGTTTTTGTTTGTTTGCTCAGTACTTTAAGATTGAAGTTTATCTCTTTAAACCATGGTTAACTACAAGAAGAATTTATGTAAATATAAAACTTCTTTTTTTCCAACTCTTGACACTTTCAAAGCAAGGTCATAGCCATATTAAAAGTACATATCATAGCTTAAGTAGAAGTTACAGCCTGGATGTAGGAGGGTTCTTTGGCCTGTTTAATGCAGGAAATTAGACTGGATGTGCATAATGACCTACTTAAATGGTGTCAGTATTTATTAGAGTTTTAAAAAGTTTGCAGAAAAACAGGTTATCTGTTCTTCTGTTCAGAAATAAACAATTTTTGAAAGGATTGTGCATTTACAGAAACTTCTCTGTATTGGAATGGAAACATGTTAAGCAGCTTCTGTTGGGTTTGTTTGAAGAGATGTTAAGGTAGAGACTTGGGTGAGGGTGCACATAAAAAAGTGTGTATGTACAAAAGCAGAAAGAATTATGCTGCTGTACTGTATCTTTGTTCCTAATGAACCTGTGTTCGTAGAATAGTATGTTTATTTTTAGCTCTTGGAGCAATTCCTGATTCTTCTCTGATGAGAAATGGTATGCGAGAGAAAAAAGCTGGCAGCTCAAGGAAAGAGAAAAAAGGGCAAGTCGGTACTTTTGACTTATTTCCCTCTACAGGTTGTTTTGCATTAACAAACAATGATATTTAATACAACAAATAGGTAAAGCGAGGAAAATGAACAGTGTTCTTCCTGTGTTTCAGTGTCTATATGTCATTTTGAGTGCGTAAAGCATCCACTGAAATACCACTGAAACGGAAGCCTTTGTTCTGTATGAAATCACTGATAATGTTAAGGTTCACTGTTTTGCAATGAAGTGTGCATGGTATGTCCAGCCTGTGTTAGGGTGCTAAGAAATAAAAAGCCTGCGCAGGTAAACGTTGAGTAGATTCACTGGAGCTGGTACGTGGCTTTTTACCTGGTACTTTCACACCCGAGAGGCCTCGTGGGGTTTCTTCTCAAGTTATGGACCTTACACCTACGGAGGGGCAGAGTCCTGCTGCCTCTAATCTGAAGATCTTCCCTTGCCTGGAGTGCTGCCACTGTCGTGTTTTGGGGTCTTGGTGGTTCCCTGCTCCCCCTTTCCTGGTGTGCAAGGGTGGGCTCTGCTGCTCCAGAACTCATGTGTTCCAGCAAGGGCTTTTCTTAAGGCACAGTGGCTCTTCTGTTGTTTTTACTGAAAAAAAAGTGGGTCAGGGGTTTTTTTTGTTTCTTTTTTTTTTTTTTTTTTTGTAGCCTGAGGTACCACTTCAGCAATTTATGATTATTCTTTCCCTTCTTGTTTAACCAGGATCTGGTCTGTGCCTAATTGGATGTGATTCCATACTGCATAGCCTCTCTGTGGTGAGCTTCACGGATAGGCACTTTCTTTAAATAATTGACTGTGTCTTCTTGTGGCAGATCTCTGCTCATATTTCATCTTGTATTCACCTTCTTGGTGGCTGTGCAGTAATTTGGGTCTTGTAGCCATGGTTTACAGGGGGAATTATTTAGAAAAGTTGCTGGCTGAATGCAGCGCTGCTTTGATACCTGGAAGACAAACTGGCATTAGAATAAGACTTTTGCTCAGCTGGGTTCAGATGCTGGTACAAGTTTTGTTAGAGATGCAGTCACTTCTTGGGGTCATCATTCAAATCTCTGATAGTAATTGGCCTAACCCAGAAACAGAGAAGACCTCCTTTTTTCTTTCTTTTCTTGGTATAAGGTAATCAATCAGTGTCTGTATAATGTTCCCTCATGGTTTAAATGCTTTTGATCATAGAATCATAGAATAGTTTGGGTTGGAAGGGACCTATAAATGTCATCTTGTCCAACCTCCCCTGCAATGAGCAGGGGCATCTTCAACTAGATCAGGTTGCTCAGAGCCCCATCTAACCTGGCCTTGAACCCCTGCAGGGATGGGACATCCCCAACTTCTCTGGGCAACCTATGCCGGTGTCTCACCGCCCTCAATGTAAAAAATTTCTTCCTTCTATCAAGTCTAAATCTTCTGTCTTTTAGTTTAAAACCACTATCCCTTGACCTTTCACAACAGGGCCTGCTAAAAAGTTTGTCTCCATCTTTCCCATAGGTCCCCCTTTAAGTACTGAAAGGCCGCAATAAGGTCTTCCTGGAGCCTTCTCCAGGCTGAACAACCTCAACTCTCTCAGCCTGTCCTCATACCAGAGGTGCTTCAGCCCTCTGATCATCTTTGCGGCCCTCCTCTGGACTCGTTCCAACAGGTCCATGTCTTTCCTGTGCTGAGGGCCCCAGAGCTGGATGCAGTACTCCAGGTGGGGTCTCACCAAAGTGGTGTAAAGGGGCAGAATCACCTCCCTTGACCTGATGGCCGCGCTTCTTTTGTTGCAGCCCAGGATATGGTTGGCTCTCTGGGCTACGAGCGCACATTGTCAGCTTGTGTCCAGCTTTTCATCCACCACCAAATCCTTCTTGGCATGGCTACTCTCAATCCCTTCATCCCCCAGCCTGTATTGATACTGGGGATTGCCCCAACCCAGGTGCAGGGCCCTGCACTTGGCCTTGTTGAGCCTCATGAGGTTCATATGAACCCACTTCTTGAGCCTGTCCAGGTCCCTTTGGATGGCATTTTGATACCCCAGTAGGGGTTGCAGTTGATAGCCCATTTATGTCTCACTAGCAAGCAAGAGAAACGCTAATGAGTTGGCCATTAGTTCCTCCCAGCCAAGTGATTCCAGTGTTGCCTTTCCTGAGCATATGCTAGTGTCTCTTCACGCTTCAGAAATGTGATGACTGTCACCTATTCTCTTGGGGTCCAGGTCAAACGTTGAAACTGGCAGCTGCTTTAGTGAGTACTGACAACATAGCTCTGAGTTTGGAGGGTCCTCACGGCTGGGGCAAGATGACCTTCTCCCAGGGTGTTGTTGGCAAAAGACTCTGCAGCTTTTCCTGTATGGTCTAGTGTAGTTACGAACCTGCCTTTTCCACTTGTCCTGACAGCTCGTTCACCTGAAAATAGGTTATACGGTGATATTTCAATACTGCTTTTCACCTGCTGATGGCATTTGCACAGCACAGTGGGCTGGGGGTGCTGACCCCTCCCTTTGGTGTGTATAGTTGCCATCTATGCCCATGGAGGCATCAGGACCAGGCAGATCAGTTGTATGTATTCTGGACCTGATGTCTTACTTTACTAACAAAAATATTAAAGTGATATTCTGAAAGAAGTTTTTTAGGTTCTTCACAAATAAATCCCAATAGATTAAAAATATTTAGCTGCTAATAATGCCTCTATATATTCTGTATGAGACGATGCGTGGCTGACCTTCCTGCTAAATGCTGCATATTGTGTAAGCGTGACTTGTGCTTTTTCTTATTGATTATTCTAAAATACAAATTTACAATTGATTCTCAAGTCTTGGATGCTGCTGAAAACCTCTACTAGGAATAGATTTATATAGATGATATTCACTGCTACTTCCAGCATATGGAAATATGCTGAAACACTATTTTTAGATGTTTTGTATGGCAGTCAAGCTTTTTGCTCACCCTCTTGCCTGTACTTTTTATTTCTTGCATTTTGGAGAGTTTTGGATTAAAATAAAGAGAAAATTAGGTACAACATAATCAATTTACCCTTAGCTTTCACAGTTCCTTATTACAATTGCTAATTTATCAGTAGGTAGTTTTATCAGTGGGTAGGCGCCTTTCTTTTTGTAATGGATATCGAGGATAATTTTAAATGCAACTTTTAAGCTTAGCCAATTTACATAGTACTTTGGGAGATTAGTTGCTCATGTATGAAGAACTATGTGCATTTGAGGGGTGTTCCTATGGCCTTCTTGTATGTGTGTTTTTTTTTTCTTTTAATATTTGTCAGAATAATCATTGATTTCCTCAGCAAGGTGTTTACCCCTAAGTAAGTATTGGAGTTGGAAGCAGGTAAACTTTTGAAAATTGCTTGAAAGTCTTTGGTTAGAGCGGTCTTTCTCCATTCATGATTCATAATCGTGTTTGTCAGAATGGACTGGTGTCTAGAAAAACTGTTTGGGTTTTATGTTCCGCTGTAAGCTGTTTCCATGCTTCTGGGTTTTGGGTTCTTTAGTTTTGGGGTTTTTTTTCCGCCACATCAAATGAACTTCAATGAAACAGAAGCTGCAATTTTCTGCCTCCTGTCTTTCCTTTCTACCTCTGTATTTTTGTTTCCTTGTTTTTTTTAAGACATTAACATCACTAGCATCAGAACAGAAAACGTGAGAGCTACTAAATAGGATTACATTAAAATGATGATTTAATTGAGCTCTTACACACAATAAGAAGATTTTCATATTTTGCTGAACTGCAGTTTATGGAGGTCCTTGGCAAGAGAATGCCAGGTTGTTTTTGGCATTCATTAACACTGAGTCCAAATCACTGCTAATTTTGTCTAGCAGGAAAAGTGACAAATAGAGAAGAGCCTATGATTGTAAGCATATTTACGTTTGAAAATGTGCATTTTCATGTAAGTCGGGGGAAATTCTTTCCACAGGACAAGCAATTCTCTGTTTTCCTTTATCTTAGAGGTGGAATGATCCTACAAAACAGTTGCTGGCATGACAAAATCCCAATCTCGAAAGTAGGACAGGAAACATTTTCCACTTTCTACAGATCAATCTTTCTGTCTAACTCAAAGCAATTGCAGTCCTTTAAAAAAAGACTCATGTACTGGAGAAAAATTACATAGTAAATGGAGTTCTAACTCTAGAAGTAACCCAATTCCCTGCTAGTTTTAACACATAAGAAAAAAAAAATAATATAGGCAAAATTATGACCCAGCTCTTGCGCTGCCTCTGGTGAATATTGTCTGGTAGACCAATTTTTAAAGAAATGCCCAGCTCTTGCAATATATTTACTTCTGCCATTTAAATTATAATTTTATTTTAGATTTGTTTGTGTACAGATATATTGGATTACTGCTAATATCAAGTCCTGTATTTAGTTTAGATTCCCATCTTTCTGAAGGAAGAAAAAGCCAGAGGAGGGTGAAATAGTTCAAATAATGTAGAATACAAGGCTCAGAATGGATGCAGATTTTAATACTGAAAGTGTTTATAGTAGCAGTCCCAAACACTTTTAGCGAGCAAGAATGTATCAGACTTGGAAAGCTATCAACAAGGGAGATTTTATTTAGTTTAAAGTGCAGCCATTTCACTGGAGAAGGTGGTAATCTCTGTAAGTGTAAATCTGCAAAGAGAACTTCTGCTAGCACTGCTTTCTCCTGAAGGCGGACTCAGGTTTTGTCCGAATTCTGAAACACATGGAAGACGAAGGCTAAAGTCTGGGAAACATCCATCTGTGTGTATCCTTTTACAAAAGCCTCTAGGCATAAGTTGACTGATTCATTGAGTCACCTAATTTGGAGAAGTGATGTATTTGGGGAAAAAAGTAGGCACTAAAATATATTCACCAGCAAAAGTCTGACAAGTTTGTCTTGACTAGTATGGAAAATGTGGGTTTTCTTCTGTGTTTTCTTTTTTTTTTTTAAATAAAGTTTTAGTGTACTCTAACCACCACAAAATCCAGTGGACAAAATGCAAGTCCAGTATTGGCAATTGGAATTGAAAACTTTGGGCAGCCTCCTGTTGACCGTCATGTTTTTAAAGTCCTCCTGTTAGTCCCATCTTGGCACCCCCCGTGCGTTGTTTCCAGTCCTTTTCCTGAAACAGTGTTTTATACTCCATGCCTGCAGCTTACAGTTGTGCCCTTTATGACTAAATATATATATTTTACTCTGCTATTAATAATGAGATGCAGCTTTAAAGCAAAATTAGCTAGGGAACATCACTAACTGATTTGATAGCGCTTGTTGTCTATTCTTTCTTTAACCAAATGGAAACTAGTCCATAGTGTGTTTAGAAAATTTAGTTATTTAACCTAATATATTTAAATAAAAATCTGTTTTTTAATGATACACATAACTATTAAGAGTGAAGTAACGTTTTCTGTAACCGCAGTCTTTGGATATTAACATACTTTCTGCTTGTTTCGGAGAGGAGTATGAGTAAGGCTTTGAGAGGGTTGAAGGCAAATGTGATGAATAGATAAAAGCAAAAGAAGTCAAAGATAGATTTAAATTGCTTTTTAATATAGACTTTAGTAATATGGTAAAAATAGATGTAATCATGAAACCTGAGTATCTTAATACATTCCTGCAAGGCGACCTTAATTCTAGCATTTAGTAAATGCTTATTATTTGCAACTCTGAAATTGTTACAGTGTCCTATTTTGGATATAATGTAGCGTGTCTGTGTTTGTCCTCTCTAAGCTTTTCCAGGGAAAAAAAATAAAAGCAGCAGAAAACAATAGAGGAGAAAATGTGGGAGGCATGAAAATGACCCCAGGGAATCGGAAAATAGGAGAAGGGAGATGCAAGTGAATAAAGGGCTAGTTAGGAGAAGGAGCAAAATATTGTAGGGTGACAAAAGGGATGAGCAACCAAGCTGAGAAGAGATGGCAAGTTTCATAAAATGATATCTGTTATCTTTTGGGAGAAATCAACTAATTTATATGTGAAAGAATGAGAGGCAGAGGATGGGGAAGGGTTTGAGGATTGAGGAAAAGGTAGCCAGGAATTAGGTGTGCAGCAGGTGATTAAACTGAAGAGCAGAAAGAGGTGGCAGAAGTGAAGAAAGGGAGAATTCTATTGAAATGGGGGGAAAGCTGCCTGGTTGTAGGACTTGCAAGAGGTGAACCACAACCTGAGATCTGATGTCAGTTGATGTGAGGTTAGCAGACTAAGCTTTTCTGGAAGTAGAAGCAAAATAAAAAAGTTGAGGACAATGTAATATATCTTGTGTGCTTCCTAGCTGTCTGATCCCACTTTGAGCAGAAGCTTGGACTAGAGACCTTCTGAGGTAGGGACCTGCCAACCTGAGTTATCCTACGAATGAGGAATGAACAGACCTGGGGACTGCACTCAGAAAAGAGCGGTCAGAGCAAGTAAGCAGTTCTCAGTGCAATGCAAGTAAGTGTGTGATGGGAAAGGATGTATCTTTAATGGAGCTGATCTTGAGAGCAATTCACTGTGGTTCACTGACCGCATTACAGAAGGAGAGCTTAGAGAGAAACGTATCTTTTTTTTCCCCCCTCACGGCCATCCTCTTGAGTAAACCTGCACCGTAATGATATTAAGACAACATGAAATAGAAAATTATCTTTGAAATCAAGTTGAAAATGCTTGTTTTGGTGAATAGGATTGTTGAAATAGGGCTGCAGCACTGCCGAGGGCACTACAGTCACAAGGCAAGATACGTCCTACCCTAGAAGCTGTAGTTGGTGAGAATAAACGTGGGGTTCAGGAGGAGTGAGCTGAAGGAAACTGGGTGACAGAGGAGTTGGTCAAAGTTTGTACATCAATGGAAGCTGTGTCGAAAGAAGAATGCAGTTGTCTTCAGTACTCAGAACAGGGGAAATGTGGGAAATAGTGGAAGAAATTGGAAATCTCAAAAGTGGAGATGGAGTTCAACGTTTCCAGCGTTGTTTGATCCATGGCAGTGAGAGAAAGGGAGAGCTCTACAGGAGACAATACAGAGCCACGTCTCTCAGACAGTCACTGTGACAACCAGTGGCAGAGTAGGAGATAAAGGGACTATAGGTGGCTCTGGGTTTTTAGTGATGGAATAGGTGTTCCTAAAGCACCAGGAGAGTTAGAGAGGATGGGTGGGAGTTAAGGGGGGGGGGGGGGGGGGGCTCTGCAGGAAAGTTGCAGAAAGAGATGGAGGGAGGACCAGCATTTGGACACCAGTGAGGAGGAGGTGGTCACTTCACTTTACATTGATAATTTTGATAGCGCTCTTTTGTGGGGCAGGGAGAGAACACCCAGGCTGATACTATCTGCAGTGCAGGGGAATCTAGGAGTACTGGTTTTGTGAAAGTGTGTTACCCATGCTTGACACAGGTGTGAATTTCTTTCTGTCTGAATTACTTTGGTGTAGTAGTTTTGGCCCATTTTCTGTGCTCAGGTGTTTAATTTTTTAATTCAGACCTACCACTGCTGAATAAACGAGTAGAAACTGTTCCTTTGGTAGAACTGGTAGAGAGAAAATGCTTTCCGTAAGATGTGTCCTTTCAGGGTGTGAAGCATCGTTAATCAGGGACCCACCAGGAAGAAAGATTCTGGACCCTCATGGGCTGCACCACCAGAGAACACTTTAAGTTACCAGTAGCACATTGAAGCTCTGGAATATGAAATTAACTGATAATTTTCATAAGTCACGCTCTTTCCCATAAACCAAACTCATCTGCTCTCCTGGGGGGAGACAGAACAACTGGGCTGACTTCTCATTATCTCTTCCTATGGCGTATCCTTATTGAATTACTGCCAGGTAGAGGCAGCAGATGCTCATCAAGCCACTGCAGGACTCCTCTGTTAATTGAACTGTAATGGGGATGACAGCAGGGAAGGTCAGGATGATGGGACCAGTGATGTAACGTGAACTCTGGTAAGAACAACCTGCACGGGTAATTGACCTTGCTTAGATAATATTATACTAAGGGCTTTTATCGGTTGATATCATTATGATTATTTTTTCCTATCAATACTGCAATAGTGTCAGGGACCCCTGTGTGAATCATATTATGTTGTGTCCAGGGCAAATATATTTCTCACCCTAAGGAGATTAGACTTTCCAATGTGATAAAATACAGTGAGTTACTTTAACCAGCTACAGGGGAAAAGAAATGGGAATGAAAAGTGTAACGGTGACAAAATTTTTAAATAGATTTATCGCTTTACTGAACTGGTTGCTCCAACTGCTTCAAAGGGTAGTGTCATTCTTTCGAATTGCCCTTATGGCAATTTGGTATTTTTGTTGTCCTTCTGCATAGTTAATCTTGGGGTGAAAGCAAGTCCACTTTTAAATAAATGTGCAGATGTTATTAATGGTTTTTGATGTGAAAAACATATTCCTATACCTGGGTTTGGCGGCTCTCGCGAGGTGCCTGGGAATGCCTGAGTTTCAGGCACGCATCCTACTGCCAGGTTCTGAGCTGGAACGCATGCCCGGTGTGTCTTCCCCTCCGGAGGGAGCGATGAGGTGTGATGATGTGAGCTCTCGGCTGTGGTGTGGATCTTCTGTGGAGGCATGTTGTCCCTGGGTACTATGGCTGCAGGGGGGAAGCGGGGCTGCGAAGCCTTTCCCTGAAGACCCTCACAGGGAAGTTTGGTGTAAGTAGCTTGTGCATTTCTGAAAATGAATTCCACCTAAAAACCAGGTGCTACTTTTCAGTACAGTCCGTGCATCATTACGCTGTTATTCTCGGTGGGCTGGAGTAAATCTGTATGGCAATTAGCAAAAGCTGGATTCAGAGCACAGTGTGTGCACGTTGACATCTGTGTGTGTGTGTGTGTGTGTGTTCAGAAGCAGTTTTCAGAAGTTCTTTATCCCGATGTCACTCTTTCAGCCTTCACTCTGTCTTTTTTTTTTTTTTTAAAGTAATACCAGTTTTTCTTAACCCTTTTATTACACTGTCTGCCTGGGCCAATTGGCATCAGTGACTGGGGGCATCCATTGCAAAGTAGATGGAAGGAAAATAAATGCATCAATAGTAAGGAATCACAAAATATATTTGATTAACTTATTTTGACAACTCTAGCTGTAATTATTTAAGGTACATATTCTTACATGGGACCTGACTTACATATGGTTTTATTCTGTAGAAATGATGAAGTCTGGTTTGTAGGAGACTTCATCACAAGACTTCATCGGTGATGTTTCATAGGAAATGAAGTAGTACGGTGTCAGCGTTTGATTAACTGTCCTCCTCTGTACAGCCTGTGTGTTTTTGGAGTGGTATAGTATTTGCATTCCATTGTGCTCCATATTTTCTCTTTTCCTACGAGTTTGTACTTTGGTGCACTGAAATAAGCAGCTGATGACAGAGGATGCATTGGAATAAATGTTTATTTCAGCACTTTGGAAATGAGTTTTTTGAAATGGAATTTATCTTGTGGATGTGTGGGTGTCTCTTCATATTAGCTCATTTGGGTATAGACTTGATCTAGGTAGTGCAAATGGCAAAATAGTAACGACTGCATACGAATAGAGGTACGAATATTGTAGAAAAGAAATTATTCTTAGTGCAAGTGTTACAGCAGAAAGAAAACTTTATACATTCAAGAAGTATTGAAGTTGGCCTCTGCATATTTGTTTGTACAAGAGTGGGGTTATTTTAGCTGTAGTCACCAATATTTAGAGGTTCAAAACTGAACCTCACATACTCTCATCAGAACTGAATAACAAGCTAAACCTGTAACATTTTCCTGCCTGTCTGTAGTTAATTTGTTTGGTCAGATGCTTGGGCCTGTGCATGCACTCAGTCGCTCTGGTTGTTCCATGGAAGTGTAGAATAAAAACAATTTAAATTGGAGATAAGCTTCAGATACGCCAGTCCTGTGACAAGGAAGCAGATGGTCCTTCCCCTGCTAAGCAGAGCCTAAGTCTTTGCTGAGCTCATATGCTTGGTGGTACTTGATCGTATTATTTTGACCTTGTGTTTAAGATTGATAAACTCTGCGTGGTGGCCATGTTCCAGTGAGGAGAAAAAACCACCCTGACCTACAGCCTGTGATGCTGTATTAATGTCAAATAATATGAAGTAATATCAGAATGCAGAAGAAAATCACCGCAGTAAAGCAGTTTAATTTCTGTGAACTGAAAGCACTTTAATGAGAATGCTACGAAAATCTGCTGTTGTTCCTGCAGCAGAGGTTATGAGGTGGTTTTTTCTTTTTTTCAAAACTCTGCTGCCTGGTAATTGGTGACTTTGAAGCTTTCTGTTGTTTTCCGTGTGAATGGTCATGCTGCTAAAGTAGGGAGTTTGCTCTCTACTGAGTCTGATTTCCAGGTTTGCCTCTTAAAGGAAAATAATTTCAAATGCTAGTTTTCAAATGGTATTATACTGCTGAATGTGCATTATATGCAATGTTTTGCCAGTAAAGTGAGAGTAATCCTCTTTGAACAACAACTTGCAATAGCATTTACTGAAATGGTGTTGGAAGTAGTGCCAGCTCCCTTTCCCTTTGTCTGCTTAATTGCAATTTAACAGTAATCCAAGATCTATGCGACTGTGACAATAATTCTTAGATATAGCTGAGTTTGAAAGGACCTTTAGTACATCCAGTGCCAATGATAAATGCTACAGCAGAATAGTATATTGATAATGGACTCAAACTTTTCTCTAACCATTGAAAAATAAACAAAAAGAAACTTTTTTCCCCCCTCAAAGCTATAAAGTTTTACTGTTAGGGAAAGGATGTGCTATAGTGTGAAAACATCACTGAGTTTATTCTGGGCTGTGTTCTGCTGTGCTGGCTGACAAGCCTGCCATGAGAATGCATCCAGGTGTAGGTGTATATAGGTTATATGCATAACCCATATAAAAAAACCACCCCAAACTTATGTAGGTTCAGGATGTGACTCCACAAGTTTATAGGAGGGCTGTGAGATACAAAGACCTTGTGACTTAGGAGGTGTGGAAGCCACAACTTGTTGGAGGCTGGGAAGGTAGAGTGAGAAGTATTATTTATGCATGCTCTGTTCTTACACTGCACACTGGGCATTTGGCGTTGTTCTGTCAGAGACAGGATCTGGGGCTTTGGTTTGAGTTGCTACAGCCTTTCCTGTATTTAATTAAATATATGAAAGTGCACAAGCAGTGTGAAAAGGTTACTTAAAAGTTATTGGACACTTTCTATGTTCTGCTGCTCAGAAAGAAATCAATGACTGAGTTCACAAGAGAAACCTATTGACAGTCTTGAGCATTTTGATCTTAATTGCTCTGTGCTTGTTCCTGCTGCGAGGAGTATGATAATAGCTTGAAGAACATTTGTGAAGGTAAATTAGCCTACTTTGAGTACTAAGATACAACAACAAGAGCTCTAAAAGGTCCATGGCTGGTAAATACCATTGAGAAATCCAAGGCTTGGATGACACTTGGGCACTTGCATACTGGGTCACAGTGAATGATTTTTGTACAAGGAAATGTTGGGATGCTCCTTGGTTATTTAGTGTTGTTCATCTTCCTCTCAACGGGCAGGTGTCTTGTGTGATCGTGCAGCTGAGGAGTATCAGGATGGTGCCTTTCACAACCTCTTGAATCCTTGACTTTGAAACCCCCCTGCTCTTCTGGCAGAGTGTAACCCACACGTGTTTGTGTACAAATGAAGCAAGTTTTGCTTCAACTACATTTAGCTGATCTTCTGAACCGGCTTCCTCAGAAAAGTCTGAAATCACATATACTTTTTATTATTGAAAGTCAAGTGTGTTCCCATAGAGTCCATTGGAAGTACTTAGAGTGAAGGAGATGTAACAGCAGCATCGTTTCACAGAACAGTTCTGCTCTATCACTGTTTTAATTAAAGTCGTTCTACTGATGGAAAGTCTATTCTCTGGTGTTTTCTTTAATGTAGTCATAATGCATCAGTTTGAGCTCCCTTGCTGGAACATCTTTCATTATAATCCACTTAGCTAAGTTTATAATTAAACTTCTAAATTCAAACCTGCTTTTATTACGTTTTTAGGATGTACGAAAACTGAAGCAGGAAAACTTAGGATTCATGGGTTTTTACCCCAAACAAATCGATGTAAGTTAAGAAGCAATTAATTGGCAGTACAGTAATTTCATATTCTTGCATTTAATCCCCCAAATCTTCTGTAGCTTTGGGACAAAAAGCGAAATACGATTGAATAGAAGAAAAAAGATTATGTAATTAATAGATTCTTATAATTTGACTATAGAGATCACCAAAATTCCTGAACTTTCAAATATAACTGGTGACTAGATGGTGACTACCTACTAAGCTTTGTTACTTACTAAGCAACTAAGAGTGTTGCGGGGGGGGTGGGGGTGTTAAGGTTTATACATGCAAAGGGACCGGGGTGAATTTGCGTTCAGCGTTGTTGATCTGGAGATCGTGCAGCCCAAAACATGTTACTCCCAGCCCCGAGCACGCTGGTTTAGACCCTCTGCTGGTTGTTTGCTGGAGTTATCTTCCATCTGCAGATGTGTTAACACCAGATGTTCTTTCAGGCATTGTTTACCCTTACAGTTATTGTAGCAAATTACCAAAGAATTGTGGAGCTTAATGTTTTGATTCCTGATGGGTGACCACTTAGGACAAAAATGCTGTCAGGCAATTGTCAACCTGATGTATAAATGTAGCTCATTCACACTGTGTGTTTTTTATCCATGATTTTTTGCAATGTTCCTGGAAGGAGAGTAAATATTCTTAACTGAAGCTTGCAGATGAAGTAGAGGTACAGAGAGTGAAGCTACGTTTCTCATATATGCAGAGTCACTCTGCTGAAATCAAGGGGAGCACTTGCAGAATCAAGTATTAGTGTCAGAGTGTGACCTTAAGTGACTTTTTGCACAGGAGGTTTCTGACACAGCTGGAGCTGGAATGAATTTAGGCTGCCCCTACTATGACCAGAAGACTGTCTTCCTCCACGTGTGTAAGTGGAAGAATGCATAGTGTTTGTTTTCCATATGAATAAAGGCAATTTAGTGTAACTGCCCTCATTAAATATAAAATTGGGCAGTCTGTGTATACACCCATGCCATGGGCACATATGCACTGAAGGTCTGATCCTAGTTTGATGTGTGTGACTGTGCAAGCACCTTCATTTTGTTACACCCAATACCTGTAGCACTAGCATTAGTGGTTTTTTGGAGGAGTATCTCCCGCAGGGATGGTCTGCAGCGCGTGTTTGTAGTGATCAGCCTTTGCTGTTACAGGCCAGGCATTCTGCTGCTTGAGGGCAGAATAGAATTAGCTTTTTGGATAACAGCTTTCTGAGAAGGCAAGGCAGATTTTCCTGGTATCTGAGGGTAAAGAGTATGCTATAAACATCCAGATTATCTTGGAATATCACAAGCAATGGGTTTGTGCTGTGTGTAGTAGGCAAACAGTTGCATAATTACTGCTTATGTTTGTGTTAAGAAAATTTATTCATGATTAGTGATGCTTATCTTTGTGCTAGGCACCTGCCAAACGCTTTATAGCCGTGGATATGATCTGCAATTGCTTTTTTTGGTTGCTATTTAAAGTGTTTGGGATTATTCTAATTGCATCATGTATTTTAAATGGAGAGTGCTACCCAGGTGTCCTTGTCAGTAGTCCCTTCTCATGCAAAAAATGTAGGTCAGGTTTACCCATGACGGGGAAGGTCACAACTCCCGGTGAACTCAGGGGGAATTTAACTGATGTATGACAAGGCTGAAATCATGTCTCAGGTTTAGATCAGTTTAAGTTGATCTTTTGCAAAGTTCAGTAATAAATACTGTATAAATCCAAGTTGGAGCAGAGCCAGATTGAACTTTCCTACACCACAGAAATGGTGCAAAACGACTGAAGAAACCTCTTGTAGAGGAAAGTTGTAGAAAGAGCAACTGGTCCCTTCTCTACCAGTGCAATACGTGTAGAGTGGGGAGCCAGAACTGGACCATCAGTCTTTTGTCTTTCAGTGTTGGATGCTTTTGAGGACTCTAACCTGTCTTGGACTAGCCCAGTGCCTGTCACTTGGAAACGTCTGCCTCTGCGTGCACATCTGTAGCTTGTGGTTGTCAGAGCAGTGGCTGGAAAACGGGAAAAGTTTTCCAGAGGCTTTTCCCCCTCCCTCCCTAGCTAAGCAAGGATTAGACTGGGACTTGGCTGCTGGATGTTTCATTGACATTGAAAATTAAATTAAATTTTGAACACTTCAGAAATAAGATATTTATTTGTCAGCTGTATATGTATTTATTTATTTATACCATTTTGACACTATACTTGAATGCCTTGTTTTCAGCAGAAATGTAGGTTTCTAAATGGAAATCTGTTACTCAAAACTAGCCTTTATTCAGTCCTGTCATTAAGAGAATTAGCAGTGGATTAGATAATGTAAATGCACTGTTAGCGATCATTAGTAAACTTCCACATGGCTTTTCAAGACTGCCTATATATTCACAGCCATCACAGCTAATGTATGATATCCTTGTTTTTCTGAATAAGATTCCATACAAACCAAACAAAGCTAAAAGGATGCTCGTGTCTAATCCTTCAAATATAGGAAAACACCACCTCATTATTTAGTTTCATGGGAATCTATTAGTGCAGGCTATTAATTGGCTAGATCTGTATTATAAAGGATATTGAATAAATCCAGAGAATCAGTTTTGGAAAAGCAAGATATTTTTCAGAGTAAAACACATATCTTGAACTTATTTAAGCAATTGCATGAATTTAATCATGTCTAGTCTTGGTGAAGTCAATTTTTAAAATGTGAATTTAATTTTTTTTTTTTCCTCCATTTTTCCTTTCTATTTGCCAGTTTACAGCTAGCCATCCTGACACGTTTGGGAGCTGAGATATACTGTAACTAAATTTGATGTGAAGTGTTGGTGGCCTTCATAATGTAATTTATTCATGTTTCTGTAGATAGCATATGTTGCCTGTGCAATAATTTTTTATCGTATCAGGACAGAACAGCTACTGTTCCAAATTGTGTTATACAAACCTAGATATACAGACAAATTTTTATTATGCTTTGCTGTGGTGTAAATCAGTGGACTCTGAGCTCTGTTGGGGTGGGTGAGATTAGAATCAGTCTCATGGTGTCTAATTTATTTCTATTTTTTCTGACTTAATGTAATCTCTGTTCCTGCTCCGTGGGGAGCAGCAGCCAGTTATCTTTGTAGTCCTGCCCAAAGAATGAACATATGCGAAACTCCTTGTTTTGGGCAGGAGACTGCTTACTCCCAGGGATTCATTGCTGTTTACTGACCCTTTGAATGCTGAGATGAAGGCAGTGTATTGAGAAAGCAGCTGATGTGCGCTGCTGGTGCTTCATTAAAAATCTCGGCATCTTTATCAGCTGTTACCTGAGGTTTCCTTGGATTTGCCCATTTCACGCCCCCACCTGCTTAAGATGTGTTGTTTGTACAGCATTCTTCTGGACCTGGAGAGCTGCCCTGCAATTCAGATGGGTGTTGTCTGCGCAGAGCTGGGCATGCTGGCTCCCCTCCAGTACTTAAATCTGAGCACCTGAATAATTCCTGTCCTTGTTTTGCATTTTTGGGTGTGAACAGTTCTGGAGCCGTTGTCACTAATTCCTTTTATTTCCCTTGACAGAAAGTCAGTGACTCCGTTTTCTGACCGTCATAGATGGTAACTGCAATGCTGAAGACACTGGGCGAGTCGCTCCTCCTCAGCTCTTCGGTGTGAGGTGAGCAGCCATCTGGACGGGCAAAAAAAATGAATTGCAGGATGCCTGGGAGCCCCTTTTTCTCCCCCAAGGACTTTTCTACGGTCTTTGCACTGGGAAGGAATGAGGTCTCCAACTCATTTCTGAAGGATGCTCAAGATTTCTGAGCTTCACTTGTGCTTCATATAAGGCCACCTGTGGTCTGTGTTACATTGTCCGGGTGTTGGAACTCAGCGGGTTGCATTCTGAATTAATGTGAATTCTGAATTAAATTAACCTGGAAGACAAGAGCAGAGCAATATATCTGGTCCCTTGCCCGCATTACTATATTTGGTCAGCTTGATGGGTTTTCAGGTCTTACCTGAAATTCTGTTCATCTGAAACGCAAATGAACTAAACCAGATAACAGATATTACATTGTATCTTCCACCATAGTTAGTCAATATCTGATTAAATATAATTGCATGAATTTATCGTGACAGAAACTGTTTCAAGGTCATTTAAATACAGCTTGAAATGAAAATTTTTACTGTATATTCAATATGCACTATTTTCAGATTTATCTTCAGTTTCTTATCAAGAACAATTCTGTGTATTATGTGTTATGACAATGTTGCTTTTCATGAGGTTAGGAATATAATGGAATTTTCTGGACTAAACTTCTAATAGCTGATGATTTTAATGAAAATCAACAAGATTATGCCAATGAAGACAAATCGTGAAGACAGGTGTTATCTCTCTGCTTATGCTAATACGGATGTGATGTTTTTTACCTATTAAAAAGTAGGATTAATCACTAATGAGTAGAAATATGTTGAGAATTTAAACATGGTATAAATTCAAAAGCTATTACATAAAAAAAAATAAAATATGTAAGTTTACATCAGAAAATAGCTCGTTTGATGTGGCATATACCATGACCGTTTTTTGAGACTTCAAAACTCTTCCCACTTGAATGTGGACAAATTCAAAATATCTTGAAACTCATGTAAAATCTGCCTAAATAAGTGGTTGGTTGCTCACCTTTTGGGATGAGGGAAACAGAGCTTTGAATTACCAGGCTGAATCAGAAGATCTAAGATTTTTTTTTTTTTTTTATTGTATGCCTTTCTTAATCCCTCCTGTTTTGGAGCTTTTCCGTGGTATGTGAACAGTGTGGACATTTGCTGAAGCAAATGGAGGAAATTAGAAGTTGGGGTCCTGTGTTGTAGGGGAGACACAAAGTGACATTCCTTCTTGCTTCCAACGCTACACAGTGATTATTTTAATGACTTGAATGGTGTAAAACTGCTCCAGCAACAGGGCTTGATCCATTCTTCTCTCAATCATAATGTGGCTCTGGTATTTGTCTGAAGTGTTGGAGGGCTTAATTAAAATCCCCTAGTCAGAGAGAGCTCACCAGAGTAACTGGATGCTGATCTGGAGCTCAAAGATCAGGGACTTGAATGTGAGGCACAAATTCCAGAGAAATGCCTGAGTAGTGTCTAGTTTTGCCTTTCAGACTGGTTCATCGTGTACTGGTAAGCAACCCCTGCTTTTCCTGCTACATTTCCCATGTTGCTCATGTGTATCCCGTGTTCACACATGGTATGGAGCTAAAACAATTCCAGGTTGTATTTCATTTGTCAGGGATCTTAAATGTAGGACATGGGGTCTGTATTCAGGGCTGAATTTTGCACCTGGAATCCATTCTCAGTTTTGGTTTAGTCTACTTATAGCATGATAAATTTCATGCTAAAGATAAATTAAATAGAGAAAAGAAGGGACACGTCACAGACTGTTTTCAGAGCCCTTGCCATTTATTTGTACTGGCAGATTTCTTCTTAAGAACCTGCTAAAAGCATTTGCGATGGCTGGCTTTGTAGGATGGGACTGCAGGTCCTCTGGGGGCTGGCCCTCTCTCCTCTCTCTCTCTCCCCGACTTTTTTTCTCTCTCCTTCTCTCCAAGTGAAGCACCTCCGTAACAGAATTGTCCTCCCCGAGCCTGGCACACAGGGACTATGAAATGCACAGTGGCCACCCGGTTACCCTTAGGCTGAGCCTGCTGCTTTGGTGTTTGTAAGTCTTTTAGCAAGCTTTTTCTTTTTTTTTTTTTTTGTTAATTCTAGGACCAAAGAAGACAAGAGACTGAATTATCTGAATTATGCTTCTGCAACAGAACTGGGTTTCTCCTCATTGGGCATGGCAAAGCCTGGGGAAATCCTTCTTTTTGTTTGTTTTCTTAATGTTACAAACAGCTGATCTGGAAGCCAGGAGAGGTCATCAGTTTGTCTGGAAAACAGGTAGGAAAAAGATATGTTGGTTTATCTACTAGATAATTCCTGCATTTGAGGATGAAGCGATTGCCCTTTCTCCATTGTGCTTTAGCTCAATAATAAATTAAAAAAAGCCTGATAATGTCTTCTATTCTAAATTATTTTGTAACTGAAAAATAGGGGGGGTTATTCTCTATTTTAAATTAGTAATCTTCATGTCTGTTGCAGTTATGCATCAGAGTGACTCTAGAGTATAATTTTGGGACTCCTTTATGCTTTTAATCCAAGAGTAAAATTTTCACTGGATCCTGATATCATCATCCTAATGTTGCTTCATGTGAAATATTTAACCATTTTCTTTTCATGTTTGAATGAAAAGGGTGCGCCACCGTCTTTCAGGATGAACCGAGCCAGAAATTGATGCTCTTGGTTGATCTATTCGTAATTAACATTTCATTGGTACATTTAGTGAATTATTTTTGTCCATCAGTCAGATTGGATACATACAGTGTTCGAATGTTGAAATTTGGGCAAGCACAACATTTGGAAAATCTGTGAGGATACATTTAAAACACTGCAATTCTTACTGAGAGGGAGGAGGTAACTAAGAAATGGTACGATACAGATGCATAAAACAAAGTGTGACACATTGGATGCTTATTTTCTAGCACACCACAACAACAAAGAACGTTCAATGAAGTGGAAGGATTGGCAAATTTGGGAAATGTTTACTCAAAGTACTTAATCAAAAATATGCAACTGACCCAGGGGTTTCCTTGCCTAGGATCCCTTTGAGGTTTGGCATTTGAACAGCAGAGCGATTAAAGTTGATGGAAAAGTAATTTCCCCCCTTTTTTAGAGAGGTTATTTGCTGTTTTGGTTATTTGGGTTTTTTTAATCGTGGTTCAATAGAAGATAAGAGACTGAATTAACTGAATGATGAAACAATTATTCTGGGAGGGCTCCTGTCCTTCTGGTAGGGTCAATGCAAGCTTCTCACCCTGGTGACTGTGATGGGAGGCTGAGGGCTGGTGAAGTGCTGGTGAAGTACAATTTGATACTATATTTCTAAAGACTTTTTTTTTTTTACATCTTGCATGAAAAAATGAAGAGAAAGTAAACAACAACATAAACTGTCTTTCTCCAATTCACTGTTATTTACATGATTTTTGAACAAGCTTTGAAAGGTAGAGTTGTTTTCTTAAGACAAATTAGACCCTTCAATGCTGTCTGTCTTCTCTTCAGTTCTGAAGTGTATTTTACCATCATCAGTCTTTAGAGGTGTGCACTGGAAGTCATAAAACTTTAAATTTGACTTGATGATTCCAGCTGACAATAAAGAGATATCGATGCTTCAAAGGCATCTGAGGCAGATGAATTTAGAACTAAGAGAAGGTGGTGCACAGGTTCGCGTGGACGTGGGCTACCGTGCTCCGAAAGACCCGTGATGAGCTTGTTGTGAAGGTCCACCTTCCAGATGTAGAAGGAAATTGTCAGTTCCTGTGGCTCCCACAGTGAATTAGAAATATCTGAGCTCTCAAGAATCATTTTAAAAACGTTAAATCCTAATAGTATTTTGATGCATTTTCTCTTCTTATGTATTGACTGGAGTTGCAACTTTGAGTGAAATGTTTTCCAAATGAAAATAACTTGTGAGCTTGAGCCAAATTCATTGTCCTGTTTGGCAAAAACAAAGATTTATTTTTTTTTTTTTCCTCCAGTTACATATTTTTATATTTGTGAATTAAATTTTCATTTTTTCATTGGAGTATTTTTGCTGAAAATTAGGTAAAATATCAAAACCCCACATGTTTAGTTCTAGGTTGAAATGAATAGTACGTTCACCCAAACCACTTTGTTTTGCTAAGAAGGAAAGTATTATTTGTGAAGCCTCTACTTTCTCTGCTGTGGTAGTGAAGCAGCAGCATTTCTAAATCACGTATCTTGGTCTTTTGCTATCTTCCTAAGAAGGAACACAATGGGCTGAGATTCCTCTCAATAGGCTGAATGGACACTTATTTTGGAAAAAATCTTGGTTAGAAGGAGCCAGGTGCATTTTGCAATGTCAGGGCATACGTAACAGGCTAATGGCTTTCAGTGGCTCTGCTGCACGTGGTGCAGATTTAATTTCCGAGGCATTTGGAGGCATGTATGTCAAAGTAAGATTGCAGTGACCTTGAAATTAGTTACAAAAGAGTGTAAATGGCAGTCTGCCATCAGGGTGGCGTATGTGGCTTGCTTTCGTATGCATTTTTTTACTTTGCTTGAAATGACTTTTCAGGTAAGTTTGATCACAAAGGTGTACCTGTCTTTCCAAAGATTACAAGAAAATGTTTTGGAAAGAGTGGGATTGTAACCTGAATGGAGCAGGTGGATCTGGAGAGGTACAAGGGTTAACATTACCTGTTGTGACAGGATATCAATAATAAAATAACTTTGGGATGTAGATCATGGAGATCTTGGCCTAATGAGATCTGTGGTTTGTAGAATAATAATAAAAAAAATCATCCTATAGTTTGAGGACTTCTATGCCCAATACAAAAAAATAATAAAAATTAAATAAAAGCACAGTGCAATGAATCTAAAGTGAAGTAGTTTTTCATGTCAGAATTGAGCAGATCCATGCTGATATAAAGAAAACTCGCAGCTGTTGTCTTTTTTTTTTTTTAATGATACAATCTAATGAGAAGTTAGCAATCCTTGATGGGAAAGGAGGTGATCTGTTTTGTGTTTCAATCTTGAGTTGTCTGTTTCAAGCATGGCAAGTTACTTACCTGCTGTAGAGAAACTCAACTTCTTATTGAAATTTCATGCTTTATAATTAAATAAGATTATGCCACTGAAAGCTCTGACTTCAGGAAAATGCATTTATAACTACTAAAGTAAATTTTCCTAGCACATAGAAGTCCGGAGATGCATCCTTAATAGGGATGTAAAAAAAACCCAACCCATTGAATCAGCACCGAAGTTTATAAATCAGGCTTTTTTTCAGCTAAATCCTTGGCTTTGTATAATGAAGACTCATACATTTTCATGTTGGGCTTGGTGGTCTTGGGATAGGTGAAAGCAATTGTGTTGAAATCACTGCATCTACAAAAAACCCAGGCTCTATATTTCTAAAATTTATGAACTTGGCACTGTGAGGTAGTTTATGTGTACTCTTCCCTTGGCTATTCAAAGGGCTAGCACTTGCATTTTGCTTATTTGTGGCCTGTCTTAAAACCATTTATTTTTAGCCTTTGGTTTCTAGAGATGATATATTAATGTCTGAATATCTGTGCACTGTATCTTTTGGTTTCAAGACGTTTCTTGACAGATACTTATTTTGTGACCACCAGCCTAAACATGAAAGCAATAATTATACCAATTAAATTATTCAGCAACCTCAAATAGCTGAATAATTTTCCGACACTTGCTAAATAACAAAGCCGTTTTAGTGATACAATCTTGAGAAAATTTAATTGGATCTAAATCCTTGTAAATTAACAGTGTTTAATGCAATAGCCAATTAGCAATTTGCATATTTCACCATGTTGATTTTCTTCAACTCTTGAATGGTACAAAAAATGCCTGGAATTTCTGTAATGCAAAGACATTTAACAGTGGCGATTCAAGCTTTTAAAACTGTAAATAGAATATTGATACATGTATAAATCCACATCATGATTCTAGTTGGTTTATTTTTTGGTGAAACTCCAGAATTAACTTCTAAGTTAATTCTAAGTCTAAATTAAATCTAAAATAGATGCAACACAAAATGTTTTGGGTGCTTTACAGGAGAGAGGCTGATAATTGCAATTTTGAAATGCTGAAAATATGACCATTCCTAGAGATGCCTGCAGTTGCCGCGTGGGGAGGTTGCAGTCTCACCATCACTGCTGGTGTCTTCAGCACCTCCACAAGCTACACCTCAGTAACTGTGCGCATGCTGTTTCCTCAGAAATACTAACAAAAATTAAAGGGATAAGAGACATACCCTATAAAAGGTGACTCTCTGAGCTAAATCAGTGATGTAGCTTTTTCTTAATAAGGGGAATATTTAAAAAAATCTTTTTTTCAATTAAAATAGTCTGATTTTTAAGAAAATTGTTCTCTAATTTTGGTACAGTGCTGTTTAACATGGTAATAATATTCTGTGTACTATGGAAGGGTGGAGAAGGACTTTTAGAAACCCAGGTGTGGTGTCCCAGTGAGTAATTCCATCCGATCTGTAATTCTCTCCAAAAAATGAATCAGGATGGGGATTTAACCCAGCAGGGACATGCTCCCTGTTACGGATGGAAGAGCACTGAAAGTGAGATATCAGACTGGGAAATGGTTTTGTAATACATCTGATCACAGTAGAGGGATTTTTACCTGAGGAAGAAACCATTAATCTTCTGGTGTTTGTGGGCTTCTGGGAGCTAGGTGTGGTGAGCCATAAGTTCTCTTGCCCCAGGTGAACACAAAAAAACTTTAGTTCAGAGTTATTACCTCTATTTGAAAGTCATTCTTAAAATAGGGTTAGCAAATGGGTTTTGATCATCAGTCTTTCTTCAGAAACAATCCATAATGGAAAGGGTACGAAATGAACTTTTCAGAGAACAACTTCTAACGTGGAGGAACCTTTGAACCACTCGTGAATGTGGGTGAGCCAGGTATGGCTAAGATGAAAAAGATCTTTTGTTCTCTGTTCTCAGATAATACTGCCATAAAGTGCCCTTTCTCAAGATTTTAATTTCAGGAAGGCCAAGTGCTGGTTTGGAAGTGCCTTTGACCTTACGTCTTAAAAGACAAACTTTTACCTATGTACACCAAATGTTAAAAGGAGTCCAGATCTTCAAAGGACAGTAGAGCTCAAACCTATCGCAAAGAGATTCAAAGACAGGTCTGCAACAAGTGATATTTTTCAAAAAGGTGAAGAATGATAATCTATTCCAGATTAAATTAATTTTTTTATTTCGTAGGACTTCATTTGCACTTCATGACTGAAGTGCAAATGTCTTTTTTAGTGATTTTTGTGTGGTATCTGGAAGTTTTATGATGTTTCTCAGGCTGATGCATCCAAACTTCATATTTTATGGCAAATGTTCTAATTGTAGGTTATTCTTACGCTATCCTGGTGGGTGGAATTTGAAATATTTAAACTCTAACTGGAAATTTAGTCTTGGTTTTGAATGATTCTAAGGTTCTTCACTATACTGAGTTTAGGACTGGAGCAGTTCTTGTGGGTGATAAATTGCAGTCTTGTTATATTGACAATTTTGATAATATTGATAATTTTTTAAAAACCTGTTAAGTTCCATTTTAAAACTAGTCAGATTGTGGCCAAACTTGATGACTGAAAAGTTGTTCTAGAATGATAAGCCTTCTTATTTTCACCTTTAACTTTATTCATGATCAGTTTATACCTTTGTACTTGAGCCAGACTATTCTTTAATTTAAGTAACTCTCTTGGTAGTTGCTCCTAATGTATTTCTGAATTAAGGACACCAAGCTATTCTGGACCCCTGTGAGTAGACATATCCTCTTTAAACTGGTTTGTCAAACTAAATCATTTATAAACATTACTCCTCAGAATTATATTAAGTCTTGGGTGAGATTTCACCCACTGATATTTTACAATTTTAATTAGAAAAGCCTGGCTTAAAATATCTCAGAATCATATAGGTGGTGGGTTTTTTTTGAATATTTTGTAATTAACAGTTTAATTTGAAGTAGTTTAGTTGTTCTTAATCTGTTGGTATAGTTTTGTTAAGTAGCCATTAAAAATTATTTTAAGTATAAAAAACAGTACTTTAAAATTAGTTCCAAATTGCTCTAAAATAATTCTGTACACAGATTATTTTGTGGGGCAATATAAATTATACTTTTATTTCTGTGAAACTTTAAAAAGAAAAAATCCTTGAAACTTTCTTTATAAAGTTGATTTGCAAAATTCCATTAGCAGCAAAACTCAATGTGCTGGCTGATGTCAGTCACTGATGTTTGAGAAAAGTTTTGGGTGGCCTCAAAGCTAATCTCGTATTTCCTTACGCAGGAGTGCAGTTGCTTCAGATTGCTAAACCTCTAATGAGGTTATCTCTCCTCATTATTCCTTACCCATCCACATTTTCACCTTTTTCTTCCACACACCTCTAAAAATTTTTATGAATGGTTCTGCTACTATACCTGACCTTTATCGTTCCAGTTCTGATGTGTCTTTGTCTGGTCTGGTTTCCTCAGCAGTTGAATCCAACTTGTCTTGGAGTTGTGGAGGTGCATCTGTTGCCTTACTTTATAACCCTTTGCAGTGGTAGTACATATAGGGTGAGACATTTCAAAGTTGGTGGAGAACTTACATCCTTAGGCAGTAAATGCCGATGAGTTTGTCAGAGAAGTGGACAAATGTGAGAAGAGCTCCATCTCTCTTCTGAAGAACCTTTCCTATGCTGGAAGCTCATCTTCCAGCCTGTCCTGTCCTCCCTGTACTTGACGTCTGCTGCTGTGTTAGATAGATGAGCCACAGCAGCCCATTCCATACCCACTTGGGTCCTGACCACCATGGCTTCTGGATCCTTAATCCACAGGGCTAAAAGCTGAGTGTATTGGACATGGGTGAAGAACCTGCCCTGTTGGCCCAGAGAATGCCATCCAGTGTCAGAGGCATCAGAATTGTTCCTTAAGGAGTTGTGTTTTGGAAAGCATGCTCAGAGATACAGAAATGCTTAATCTGGTGCCCTTTTTTCTTGTCTGTAAAACCTGGTATGTTCTTATTAGCTCTGGTTTCCTGTAGGGAGTTGAAGACACTGGTGAAACATTCTTGGTGGCACAGCTTGGAGGACGAGTCATTGGCTTTTGTATTTTTTTTTATCCTAGAAAAAAATGCACTAGAGCAAGCAATACCAGAATCGTAAAGTATCAGTCAAATTAAAAAGGCGAGCAAAAAGAGGAACTGAAATGACACTGAAATATATGTTAAAATTAACACTTTATATGCCTGGGGATAATATGCAGAGTATTGGTTCCTCAGCGGAGGTGGGCACCGTGCAGCAGCAGGGCTGTGAGCTGTCAGCGGCGCTTGCTGAGTTCAGATGTAAGCTCTTACAGTGTGTGCCTGGTAATTTTGTTTATTGTTGGGCTTGCAAAACTATTTCAATAGTTCTTTTATACAAAGACTACACCCTTTAACAAATATCTTTGTCTAATGGACATCAAATGTTCAGTAGGTGGTGGTTTAAACTAGATTACACGGGAGATTCACACTAATCTTTTAATGTCCCTCTTCCCTTCCTGAGAATAATAGTTTTTGAGCATAAGGTGCTTTTTTCTGGTTTTTGTTGGTATTGGGAAAAGTATAAGTTAGGCGTCTTATCCTTTTCTTTCCTCAATAGTTACTATGGGAACAGAGCTGCGGGTCACAGGGGAAAATCTGCAAAAGTGGTTTCTTTTAAGTTGTTCATTTAAAAAAAAAAAGATAGCTTATTACTGGAATTGTGGTACTTTTCATTCAACTTTGTTGGATTGTATTGTTGTACATATTTCACTCACAAAAGAAGCACAGTGAGTGGCAAGAAAAACAGATGGAGATGTTTTTGTACTTTTTCCTTGGGGTTAATATTTTTTTAATTGAATGCAGCTGTTGGAAAGATTCTGTTGTTACGTATAGGCGGAGCATTAAAAATGGATGATCACATTTTCAGCCTGTTTCAGTGGAGTACTAGATTTAATTATTCTGCTGCCCTTGTTCAGAACCCTGCGGGTTTTTGTGTTTTTTTTTTTTTTTTTTTTTTTTAAATAATTATATCTTAAGTTAGTTAGAATAAGAATTTCACTTAGCCACTTAATTGAACGATTTCAATATATCGGGGTAATCATTTCCTCATTCAGTTCTTGTGCACAGCAGAATTATTGTGGGTGGAAATATCCAAAATCGTATTAGAAATATGTAAGATACACATTGTTATTCTCAGTATGCAGATAATTGAACATATTCTAGGGACATGAATTTTGGGTTGTTGACCCACTGATACCCATATCTCCTTAGATTTTTTTTTTTTTTTTTTTCCTGGTACGTATGGGAATAGTCCTCATGTAATCCACTTAATCTTTTTTTCATTTTTTCTTTTAAAAAATTTTTGAAAGGTAAAAGCCAGGAATACGAAATGGAGAAGTTGGAAGGGATGGGGGATATTTCATGGTAATCCAGATTATTGACATAGCGTTACGGTTTATTTTAGTCACCCTCAGCTAGCTGATATATTAACTGAGCATTTCATTATATCTAGTAGTTTTGAATATATGAGCTTTGGTTTGCATAGCGAATTCCTGCTGAAATCAATAGGAGTGTGGTGTGTGGCTCCAGAGGCAGCATCTGGTCCTTACCATCGCCTGGTGTCTGCCACCTGGTAGACTTCTGCAGTTCCTTCTTCTAGAGACCTTTTAAAGTTCATAGTTAAATGTATCTCCATGCCAGACTTGCGTATAACGGTGATTTAGGATTACAGAGCTAAATTTGGAAAAGCATGTTAAAACCCCATTATAGCGGTTCTAAATATATTGGTTCTATATGCTGGGGTATGAGTTGTAGACAGTTGCTGAAGTATATCCAGCTTTTGTGTGGCATGTCCTGCAAAGCTAGCCATGAAAAATCACTTTTCAAATGAGAACTTAATAAAAACTTTCCTGCTCTGAACACTAAGCCCTACTCCCCGTGCGATTAGTGGTTTCATTTCTTTCTCAGCAGTTGGGTAATGATTATGGCTCCAGATGCTGCCGGAGTGATAAAGAGAGTGATTAATTTCACTTGAAAGGGCATATGTTCAAAGAGGAGCCAGCCCAACGCCTCGATCGCGCAGCCCACAGGGCTTGGTACCCACCTGTTCCTGGGGAAAGTACCAGTAAACCTATGGTATTTCTCTTAAGCCAATATATTTGCTGCTTTGTTTTGCCCACTCGTTGATGTATGTGTTTTTTTTTTTTTTTTTTTTCCCCTCCTCATATCCCACAGGATCTGGTTTTAAAACCTCTCCGTTTCTCTCTAAAGCAGTGCTGTCAAACTTTGTGACTTTGTGAAGGGGCTGATGCCACCAGCGCAGCCCAAGTGACTGTGAACAAGTTCAGAGTTAGATTTATACCCTCTGCAGAACGGAGTGATAATGAAAGGATTCATATTCCCTGGCATAGTCAACAGCAACTCTAAAAGCGTTCCTACGCTTCATTCGCAATAATAGTTCACACCGTATGACTTGCTGAAAAATTCTGACATTTAAACTATTACGTTTTCAGTATACTTAAAAAAAAAAATTAAATGTGTAAGGTAGGTACTTTAGTAAGTCTTTATTAGGACTTTATTGACCTACTGAGTAGGTCAACAGAAGTATGAAACATGGCTGGTGGTGCCAGCCACGGGATTAAATGCAGGGCGGGGGGATTTCTGGTGTTTATTGTGTTATCACCTGAACTTTTCCACTGATGGGTGTCCTCTGGGCTTTATTCTATCACCCCTGAGATCCAAAGACCTTCAAATATCAATAGTTTAAAAATATCCACCTATGTGTGAGGCATGTTTTACTTCTCTACAGTATGACATTTATAACCATAAATTTCACAAGTTTGAAGCTGCTGAAGACCAAAATAAATTTAGTACTTGTGACATCTTTAGGATCTTTTGACCCATTAGTTAAATTGATTTATATCGCCCAGTTGCTTTTAAGCAAAATAAGCACTCTTCTTCTAGCTGTTGAAAGTCTTCAGAGTGGAGACACTGGATATAGAAAAATTATTTCTCTACGTTTATTAAACTGTGATGTGTATTAGCTGCATAGTTTTGAAGCAGCTGCCTGGATGGAGCACAGAATTGAGGTTTTCATAGACAAGGATTTAGAGGAGGCTATAATGATGAAACACCAGAAACTTTTCAGAAGTTCTTTTATTAAATATGGTGCACATAAGGTAGTGCTCATGTAAAGGTGGTTTTTTTTTTTTTGTTCCCTTAATATTCTTGCTTGTATTAATAAAATAATGCTGAATTCAAACGGAGGTAAAAGTTAGTTTTAATAAAATATTTGCAGCTCTGTGTGTGAAATGTGTACACTGTGTGACTAGAATAAGTTATCTAAGCTTTCGATATTTTCAGTTAAACTAATTCAGTACATCTGTTTTCCAACTGGCATTAAATATTTCATAACCCAAATATAGTATCTTAATTTAGATCATTGTTAATGTGAAAATTCTTGTTTCTGCAGATGTGTATTCCCAAATTCAGCATTATTCGCTGTCAGCAGTGAGCTTGTAACGTATGGAGTTGTCTGTGCTTAACAGGTAGCTGACATGTACTCATTTCAAAGCTGTAGAAATCTGATAATGAGGGTTTATCCAAAGTTTAGCTATTATTGATCACACTTTCCTCTTAAGGAAGTATCAGTCCTCTAGCTTCTGCATTCCCCTGCGAAGAGCTAAGAAAACCTTACTTTTAGAATTGGTCCCAAACATGAAAAAGTGTGCCAAAAAAAGGACCAAGTATATCCTTGTACACATAGCACTGAGATGAAAGTTATATTTTGTGTCTGAGCATTAAATGTGTCGCTTACATGTTAGTGTCTATGTGTGTGCATGTTTATGTGTTATTTTTATGTATTTATATGTCAAGCGTGTATAATTTTGTTGCCATCTAATGAAGGATGCTGGTGTAGTGGCAGAAATAGAAATGGAGCTGCAATGTTTTGAAAAGAACTGGAGAAGGATCAAATGAGAGACAGGGAAGTCAGAGTAAACGATGACAGTAATGTTATTGTGCCCTAAGGGTCTTGCAAAGTACAGTGCTTAAAACCCAATTTTTGCTTTGTAGATAAGTGAGCGTGTCTCAGTTAAGTCAATATACGTGTGCAATAGATGATAAAGCTTGGTATTACACACCTTCTTTGATATTTTTCATACTCACTGCTTTAAAGGTAACGTTATATTTATGTTCAGAACACTCTAAAGTACTTTATGCTTTTTGTTACGAGCTTTCAAACATGTTTGCTTGGTTCGGTAATGGAAGCTCAGGCAGATAAAAATTTTCACTCTCACGTTAGGTATTTATTGATGGCTAATTGTCTACTGACCTTTGCTAGGACTCTCCAAAAAAGCAGGGAGTGACACCAGGGGATAACAAATCAAATAAATGGAAAAGCAGGTGAGAAATTTTAATTCTATGCAGTTACATTTAAATATTCAAGGCTGCTTTTTTGAATGAAAACAAAGGCGAAAACCAAAAAAAATCCCTGCTTTGCCTATAGATATTTTAAAATTTTAACGTACTCTGATACATATATATATAAATGTTTACTTATTCATCTTCCTCACTGTGGTTCACTTGTCCTTGATTGATTTCTTTTTTTTTTAAACAGATGAGCCAGCTTTCATAGTCCTCAAAATGATTTAATTATTACAGCACACAGAGCCCCAAATCAGATTTAAGGTATTTTGATACAGTTATGGAATAAGCCGGTGAACAGATGCAAGAATAGGAAGTTGCTGGTATTTGAATCTACTAGATGATTCTGCAGGCAGAAGATTCCCCATAGGCCTTCACTGAAAGGTCAGGAGCTAACCTTAGTGTATGCCATTTAATACAATATCATTGGGATAAATATATTGTAACTGTATGTCTGTGTGTCTTAGTGTGTCAGGACCTAAAGAAATGGTAAACTCGCAGTGTTCTGAATACATTACCAAATAAAGCTATGCAGCATTCAATAAAGCAATTACATAAAAAGCATTACAGTCAACTTCAATTCCAATATTAGCAGTAATAATCAATCATTTCCAATCCAAGGGATGGTCTAATCGCTTTTTGTTGCTGCTTTGAAAGGTTACATTACTCAGTTTTCTTGCAACTGAACAACCTTTTCATGTTTGCTTCATGTACGATTTTATAAATGTTCTTTCTTTTAATCTCAGTACTTTGGTACTAGCTATTTTGTAAGAGTTAAAAAATTTCCCTAACCTTTTCTCATACCAATATAACTTTTTACCGTTCTTAAACGTTTTTGAGTAGAAGACCTAATGGTCATGAGCAACAGATGATTTTTTTTTAACCTGTTTATCTCTGTAAAATCTCCTTTTTGCTTCTTGTGCTGGTGTTGCCACTTTTCTTTGTGGTGGAATAAGCCTCCTACATAAGTAATCTCGTTCAGCTTCATCCAGTGCTTGTTCCTGTGCAGTTCAAGGACTTTTCTTCCTTTGGCACACTTCAGATCGTGAAGTCTGACCTTCTCGCAGAGTCTCTTCTTCAGTCTAATCCCCGTGACCGACCGGGGTTTCTCTCCTCTCTGCTGTCGGCTGCGTGGGCAGTGCAGTGCAGGCTCTGTTATAGATCACCGCTGGTGGATATTAATTAATGCTAGCTAGCTAACCCTATCTAATTCCTCCCTTAATTGGGTAATTTGGGAAATGGTTAAGGACAATTGTATTATCACCATTAGGATAGTACTAGTAAGTTGGTACTTCTAACAAAAAGGCAGACCCAAGAGAAGATGGGAAAAATGATTTCCATCAAGTTTTCTTCCTGCTTCTCTTCCCAAGGAGAACAGGTAAATACTGGGTGGTTGACTGACAAAGTTACAGAGTTTATTTAATTTTTTTCTTAGAGTATAAGTTTTATAGGGCCTGATTTATTTTCCTTTGAGGTTTTTTTTTCTTCTTTTCTTTTCCCCCCAGAAACCTAGATACTTTGTGAAAGACCCTTGTTTCCAGGTCTTCTAGAACCAATTCTAGCCAATCCTTTTTACTTGTGGGCAGTGCTGTTCAGACAGTGTTAATCACGATGCAAAATACTGACTTTTAAGCAAAAGGGTATCTCCTTTTATTAGATATGAACCTGGCTAACAGTTAGTTGAATAACTGTGTCCTGGATGATGCCCATGACCCAGAAATTGGCTTCTTCCGTTGACTAGTAAAATTAGCGTATTTATTAGCATGAATATTAGCGTAAATATTAGCATGAATGAGAACTAAAAGATCCATAGGACTTTAGGTTTTTTCCCCATGTAAATAAAAATTAAAGCAGCTGGGGATTTTTAACTTAAGAATAAATTATCAGAGATTTGTTTCTTTTTTTTCCTTGATGGTATTGGCAAAGCTGTCTGTTAATGTATTGCTGATAGATACATTTCTTGTTTTTTTTTTTTAACCCCTACATATTTTCTACATGCCTGGCCTAAATATACATTTTAATGCCTGTAACTGTCCCAGTGTCCTATGGACACATGTACATGTTCTGCTCTGCTTTTCTTTGGGTAGCTATTAACATGTGGAAGATCCATACATCTGAATGAAATTCTGTTGTGTTTATTTTTACTCTTTATCAACATAAATCTATTCAGTCTGACTACTGTTGTATTTATGCACTGACAGCTGCACGGAGGTGGCATAGGATGCTACATGAAGCTGCTGATTGTTAATGTCATGCATTATTCTAGGCTTGTTTTTTAAAAAAAAAACCTAGGTTGGTAAATGCCATATGTAAAATTTCATAACTTTCTCATAAACCCCTTTTAGTATCTCTCTGGAGAGACTATTGATAAACTTTCCCTTAAACATACATACAAATTAAATGTGAGAACCTGCGGCTAAAAGAAATTGCTCCAAGGCAATGATTCACAAGGATGAAAAATCAATAAGAGTTTCATTAAGAAGGGGAAGAAAGTTTAGACAGGCTCTTTGCTCTGCTTTCCTATGGAAAGTAGAGGGAGAAACCATTGATCATTTTATTCATTGATCATTTTATTCAGCTTTATTCTTAGGAATAGGAGTCATAATGTTGATGTGGATATTTTGAAGCATGAATGTGGCTGGGTGAAAGGATCTGGCATCTGTGATCTCCTTGCATCCCCAGTGTATCTTCCTGAATTCTCCTCCTTCGGCTCTTCCTTTTCATTTGTATGAGCAGCACCTGCTGTAAGTGGAATTATCCTCTGGAGTAGCAGCTTTGATTGGTAACTAAATGGGTGTATTTATACAGGAGGTTACAGCGTGAACCTGCAGAACCGCCGCTGAAGGGAGCGGTGTCCTCCCTTGCATAGAGGCTTCCACCCATAGCTCCACTCCCCAACGGGTTGGGTTGGGTGACCTTGCTGGATGAATCGATTCAGATAGATGATGTGATGGAAACTCTGTTTTTTTTATCTATCTATATTTTTTTTTTTTGAGGGTTTTCTGTTGAATCGGCTGCCTGAGCGGTGGCAGCAGGAGTGGTGAGGCTGAGCAGTGGGAGGGTCAGGAGGATGCTGCTGGGGTGGGAGCCCAGCCCACGGGTGCGAGCTGTGTGGGTGAGGGTGCAGGCAGAGCCTGACACGGGCACCCGCTCGGGCTGTGCGTGGGAGCTCCTCTCTGCTGGGAAGACTGTGGTTGTCAAAGCTGGACTTCTATAGCAACCACTTTTCCCTGTCATAACTCTCTCTCTTTTTTTTTTTTTTTTTTTTTGGTTTTGCTATTAAAACTTGGTGATGACACATGTTAACAATCTTACAGTGACATTCGGCAGTTATACATCTGTTTGTTTTCATTAAATACTGCTTTTTGAAAAGTTTCAGCGGCGATCTGATTAAAACGCACTTAGGATGGAAAACCTGGCAGAGGTGCCCTCAGCCAAGAGAAAATTTATTTCTCCAAGCTCGTTTAAAAAAAACCAGGGAAGCTGGCAGGGTTGGATAGTAAATATGAGCTGTACATCTTGTTCAGTGGGCTTTTTTTGGATGCCTTGCCTGAACCGAACAAGTAAGTGAAATGCACGTGACTGAGGGCTCTGACAGAGTTGTGGTGATGGATTAAAATCAGATGAGTGAAGCTGCTGCCACCCCTGACCATCTGCCCCGCGCTTTGTTGTGCATCCCAGAACAGCAATATTTGGTCTGTTCATGAATCAGCTTTTATAAAACAGTTTTTAGCCTGGAATATTAAAGTAAGCTGTCTTGGGGCTGGTTTACTCTAATATGCTTCTCCTAAATGGTTTTGGGGGAGAAGTCATTTAAGAGAAGCATGAATCTTTATGCTTTATGTTCTTAATCATAGAATGGTTAGAGTTGGGAGGGACCTTGAAGATGACCTAGTTCCAACCCCCCTGCCATGGGCAGGGACACCTCCCATCAGACCAGGTTGCTCAAAGCCCCGTCCAACCTGGCCTTGAACACCTCCAGGGATGGGGCATCCACAGCTTCTCTGGGCAACCTGTTCCAGTGTCTCACCACCCTCACAGCAAAGAATTTAGAGCTTTCAGACTGCCCGAGCTGTCTAAAATGGCTTGCTAAGAAAGGGATGTTATTTGTATTGCTGAAGCTGACTTAGGTGCTGCTTCCTCACTCCCAGCTCCGTACCCCCCTGCTCTGTGTAAATGCAAATGTGCACCAACGTGTGGCTGCTCTGCTCTGGTGTTGGGGACAATGGTGTCCACAGCCCTGACTGTCCCTGTACCACACTGCCCTGCCTGGTATTGCCCAGCCGGAGAGTCAGCACAAATGCTGCTCTCAGCTCAAAGTTTCTTCTCAGTGTATTTAAAATTGGGGTCCTGTTTACCACTTCAGTCCTGCAAAAGCACTCTTACTCATTTGTAAACATTTTCTCTTAAGAGCAAACTACTCCGTTACCTAGATATTTGTATGATAACGTATACAGTGTTTGCCTTACTTTATATATAATCTTCATCTGCAGGGCGTCCTAACTGTAATTTGGGGAAATCTTTTACTGGGTTTTAGAGGAAAATTGGGTTAAAGTTGATTAGCTGAAGCAAATGTGCTGCCCACGAAGCTACGCTGAGCCCTGTTAAATGCAATAAACAGTAATAAACAAGTGTTTGGGGCTGAGAGTCTCTCGCCTCTAAGGGCCGTGGGCTGCCGGGTAACCCGCTCACCTTTCCCAGTTTGTGAACAGTGGAGAGTAAACAGATTGGATCAGATCTTGTTTCGGCATCATCTGTTTCCACAGCTGAAGCTCCCATATGATCAGATGGTATGAATTATTTAAGATGCAGAAGCTGTGTAACTGGAGTCTCCAGTAAAGGTTAAGGCTCCATCTGTTCTGCCAACCTCGAGGACTGCGCATTTCACAGCATCGTCTGTATTGCTGGATGACATCATAAGAGTCAGGAACACTCAAATGTGCCCCAAAATGTTGCTTCACAGCGGTGAAGACCTCACTGCGTTGGCATCGTTTGCCTGGAATGCTCTTGGCCCAGCTTCAGTCAGTCACTCTGTGCTGCCAAGTGCACCTTTGGCACCAGGTTTAGCATCCTCTAACAAAAGCTGGACTGGACTGTGTACAGCGCCAAGAGAAGACATACGTAACCTCAGAGGTCCGTGTGCAATAGGAGGAGAAGACAAAAAAATTAAATAGGGGAAATAAAAGAAACCCAGTCTTCTGTGTTCCTGCCATACATACTCTGTCTTGTTTAAATCACGTTTTAAATTGAAAAAATTATGACTAATCAGTATTTTAGTGATGCTATTCATAAATGAATGCAGTAGCATTTTTTGTGTAACAAAACCGAATGAAATTATTCCATGTGCATTCCAGGTGAGGAGGAGAATAAGAATGGAGTTTTGGAAGTCAAAACTCCCTTTCTAAGTTTCCATGCCGCCAACCTCCTCCTCTCAAAGTGCAGGAGTCGAGTTTCTAAAAAGTTCTCTGAAAGAGAATTTTGCTGTGTGACATTAAAATTAAATATTGACACTCTTTTTTGTCTCTCCTCACACCCAAGTAAAATACAAATTCTCTATGTACTATATTCTACATACATAGAAGAAACAGAAAAGTGTATTTTCTTAAAATGGGCATGGCTTCAGGTGTAGGTTTAAGGAGTCGCTCCAGGTATCACAGCTGCTTACAGTAAAATTGCAAGAGTAGGGAAGGATGAAGTTTAGTCTCATAGATGAAGATTCCAGACCTCTAAAGCTTGGTTTTCAGAGCTTCATTTTCTCCTGTTCAGTTTATTGTAGCCCATCTTGGAGTCTTTTTTTTTTCCTTAAGGCTGGCTGATTTCCCTTCAGTTAGAAACCAGGCGGGATGATAGATAAAATATCTACTGTGAAACTCCTGTATCATTTTTCTAAACGCAATAATTATGTTCTAGCCTTGCAGTCTTCTGATACGAAAACAAAAACCCGGGTACTGTGTTCCTGCTTTTTTTCCAAGAACAATATATAAAGCCTGACGAGGCGGGGTGGTGACAGCTGGCTGGTACCGCCGGTGTTACAGGTTGTTAGAGATTGCGTTAATGGGCTCTGTTCTGGGGAGATTTATAGCTCGCAGCTTTTGGAGAGAAAGGGAACAACTGAAGCTAAATAAAGTAGGGTTTGGGTTGTGTGGTGGTGTGTGTGTTTTTTTTTTTTTTTTTTTTTGTAAGTTGAGAAGATTTTTGACAGAGATTTTGTCTGGCAGACCTGCCTGGCCTCATCAAAAACTTTCTTCTGTGTGTGTGTGTATGCGTGATATCTTGGAAGTGGAATAATTTTGACCGCCGTGCTGTCGTACATTAGGGCTCAGCACTTGGCAGCTATCAAAGATGGATCCGATAGAGCTGACATGGTTTTGGTACCAAACTCATGTGGGCATTTATGGACGGCAGCAGCACAGGCAGCGTAGAGGCTCCGGAGAAACCCGATTTCTCTGTGGCCTGCAGAGTCACTGATGGGGTGGGCAGGGAGCAGCCACCATCCCTGTCTCTGAGCCCCGGGCTTGGGATGAGTTTGGTTTGGGCTACGGTGACAGCCCGGGAGCTGAGCGGCAGGTTTTGGAGGTGTGCATTTTCCGTGCCCCCACCGAAGAGTAGCTGAGCCGCTCAGCCTGAGTCAAAGATTTATCCCAGAGAGAAGAAAGAAATTAAGAGGAGACGGTTAAATCTCTTTTTATGCTTTTTGACTTTATGGGATTTTTTCGTTCTGTGCCACGACTGTGGTTTTCTGAGCTGAAAGCTGAAAATATAACAGAACATAAAAGCTCATAAATTTAACATAAGGCAGAAAGGCCGTAGAATTAATAAATACATTTACCTTCTAGGGAATATCTTTTGCCAGTAGACTTCTCTCCATTCAGGTCGGACTCCACTGTCTCAAGCATACAAACTCCTCTAAATCTGGTTTCTGAAAAGAAATCGCTCCCAAATGACTTCGAAGGGTACTTCTAACTAGTGAGGGCAGGTGGCTATCCTAATTTTTCCTAATTTTAATTAACCCACCTAGTTTTTTCGTATTTTCTTTAAAAGCAAAAGAGTGAGACTTTCTCTTTTCTCTCTTTTGCCCCAACTCTGCTAACCCCATTTCCCACCTGCTCTTGCCTGGATCTTCCCCCTGTCCCTGTGAAGCTTTGCATCAGTTGGGAAAATAGGAAAAACTGCAAAATGAAGGTTACTGGGTATGTAGGACACACTGCGCCGAGGGCTGTGATAGCATAGGAAGAAGGATGTTTGTCAGCACGTTACCGTGCTCAGTGTCATCAATAAAAAGGAATGTGTTTGTCACTGATTGTCACTCATCTTTCACAATACTTTCCTTAGATTGTTTTTGTTTTTTTTTTTTCCCATTTCTCTAAATCCATAGCTTTGGCAAAAAAATGCTGTTTATGGGGAGCAGTCAGCAGAGAGTTAAACTCTGGTGCATGGTATATAGTTTACCTAAGCTTAGTGGAATTGCAGAAAAACAGAATTTGCAGCAGAAAAATAACAATAAAATCCGATATAACAAATTTTGAGATGCTAACTGCTGCTGTTGTAGCAAGTGTCCTCCTGCTCCGTGGCCTGACAGTTGTTTTCTGTGCTGTTGTGAGTGCCTGTCTGCTTTGGGGGAAAAACAGTTGAACAAACTGAGACAGTAGAAAATATCTGTGGTTTAATAGTTTTGTCAGGCTTCTGTTTATTCAAACATAAGTTTTTTTTAACAGAAGAAGTAATAAACTTTTTATTAAACCTCATTAGCTGCCCGAAACCATAGTGGCCTTTTATGCATTTTTAGAGTGGTCAGGCTTGTTTAAAGTCAACATGGCATTATTTTTCTCAAAGATGTTTACTCCCTCTAAAATCATGGGAGATCCTTTTCTCCCTGGTCAGTTCTTGAAGCCATCAGTAATTTCTTTCAACTGGCTGAATTAGTGACAAAATATTTGAGAGTAAAATTTTGTGAACCATATTAAGTTTCTCAGTTTTTCAGAAGAGCAGGCAGGGAAAGCTACGATACCAGCTTGCTGCAGGGAGAAGCGGCTCAAATAATCTAATATAAATCAATACAGGATTGAAGCGCTTCATTGATTTATTAATGGGACATAATTAACCAGCAATCAGTGAAGTGTACATTCAAGACCAGTATCAGCAATGCACTGGATGAGCTACAGTATAAGATGCTTAGTATAAAACACCTTTCTATAACTAATCTCAAAAAGTTTCTAATCATCCTCCTACCACAAAAAAAAAAAAGCCTTCCACCCTCCCCAAAGTAGTATTCCCCCCATCCCCAGTTGTGCAGGGTCCCCCCCTGCCATGGGAGACACGGGTGCTGTGCCTGAGGGCATCCATCTGCCCCATGAGATCTGCCTCCCTGGGGCGAGATCCATGCTGCTGCTTTCTTCCCACTGCTCTCTCCCCTCTGCTATAAGAGAAAAAAAAATAAAATCACGCTTTTTATACTTTTCAAGCCGACTTCTTTGTTTCAAAAGTCTGTGTGTAGTTCCCTGGTCGCTCTTTAATCTGGCTGATGGGTCATGGTCATCCTCTTTAGCGTGGACCGGTTTTGGGCAGGCACCATCTGGGGCAGGTTTGGGATACCCGCTACCGTACAGAGCTCTGATAAACGACATCCAGGAGTGTTTCTTGGAAGTGCTTTTCCTGGAGGTGGTATTGAAATCCCAGACGTGGGATTACCTTGGGGTAACAGAATGAGTCTTACTCATGGTTTAATGTACCAAGCAGCATGACGCAGCTGTGGCCATGCATCTCCCCGCTTACCTCCATTCACTCTGCAGCTGCATCTATTTCTGCTATTTGCTAAGTGGTCTTTCCATCTGAAAAAGGATACAGGAATAGATGAGGAAACACTTGCAGTTTTTGCTTTCTTATACCTTGCCTTAAGAGGAAATACCATTTTCGTGTTAACAAAGAAGTGATATTAATTCATGTCCATAGCTGGTTTCCTCTGGGTAAACAGGCAGTTTGACTGCAGTAATTTCGGAGCGATAGATCATGCAGATAAATCTGTGGTATTTTGTTCGGTTCAGTTGGCATAATCTGACAGGCCACATCTTGGGTCTGTCATTCAGTTTCAAGCCTAGATATTATTCTGGATATTAGTTTATATTTCTAGCATATTAAACAAACAGATTTTTTTTCTTTGCAGGTTATGGATCTATAGCCAATTTACCTTTTTTTTCCCTTTTATCCTCCACGTTCAAGACGCAGCACCCCTCTGTGTTCAGGGTCATTGCTGATGGGAAGCACGGGACCTAAATTCTCAGAGTACGTTGCCATCACTGCACATTGTGTGTGGACAAGACTGTATGTAACATGAGCTCATTAGAAATGAAGAGAGAGAAAAAGTTATTAAAAAAAGCATTTGGTGTAGGGTGGCCTGGAGTTTCCCAGCAAGAAAAGCGTGTGCGTGGTTTGTCTGGAGCATGAGCAGCAAACCAGGTACTTGAGATAAATACTTTATTTCTCTGTGTGTGCTGGCCACACGGGTGTCCTTCAGGTGTTAAAGCATTCAGTTCAGGTCAAGGAATGTATCACTCAATGTCTGAGAGCGATGGGATTAGGTTGTCTAATGAAGACTTCAGTAGGACCCATGTGGCAGTTAATCATACTGTTGGCATGATTCCTTTAGCTCCTAATATACTTGAAACCTCATATTATTCTTAGTGTTCATGCTAACCATCTTTCATATCTTTTTCTTTACATTTTGCAATAAATTCCAGAGGCTAATCTGTATTCATTTTTATTATTTTTTTATCATTTTATATTTTGCTTTTTTTTGATTTCTGTGATCTGTTGTAACAAACCTGGGTTTCTTTCCAGCTATTTCCTTAAGCACTTTGCAGTGATCATTTACACCTCTTGTAAAAATTTTCTTCTATTTGATTTGGGCTCAAAACTGTTTCAAGAGTATAGACATCACCCTTTTAAGAACAGAGTAAATACGTTTTGAATTGGTAGGTAGTTCAGTCCTTTTAATTAGAATTTTGCAATTAAGTGAGGGCTACTTATAAAGCATAGGCAACTACTGTGTTGTAGTTTTCTTTCATTCTTTCTGGTGCAAGTAACAGTAGCTGACGTTCTCCCAGTAAATAATCAACCCCAAAATCTATGGAAGAGATATCTGAAATATTGACTCCAATTACTGAGTTTTTAAAGAAGTATTTTACAGACAATTAAGTATGACTACCAGTAATTTTTTGAAGTGTTATGTTGTTTTGACTGCATACCTAATGGTGTTTTAAAAGATGTCAACTCTTGCGGCAATAGAAGAGTTAGAGATGAGGGTGGATTTTTCAACAGCACAAAGGATAATTGGGTGTCTGACTCATATCAAATCAATGCAAGTTGAGTGCCAAGCCCTTTTTGTGCCTTCGCTTATCTTCCTTCAGAAAACTAACTAGTTAGTGCTCCCACTACAAGACCCAGTTGCAGCTCATGTACATTTAATATTAATTTCTATTTTTTTTTGGTTTTTTTTTTTTAGCATTTTCTCAAGGTTAAATGTACATGAGTTGGCTGAAGTGAGTGACACTTTTGTGTGTGTGGAGTAAGATGTGTCTCTCGGGGGCGTTGGCTGGGGGTGATGGGTACAATAAGCACTGCCTAGGTACTTTTAAAATCATTATTGAGAATGTCAACTTGAAGAGATACTGCTGGTAGGCTCCTCCTAGCTAACTACAGTCTTTTCATAGAAGGCATAACATTTTGATAACCAGGTGTGTCAAAACTGAACAGCTGCAAAATTAGTATTTGCGTGTGGTTTTTTGAAGAGTGTTATCTAAACTTTTTAAAATAGTGTTGTTATAATTATTTAGCCAAAGGAACCCTCTGCTGACAGTAAAAGGGAAAAACCAAACATCAAGCCTTAGACATAAAACTATTATAGATGACATAGCTTGTAATGATATAGGCTATTTTTGGACTTTACAATTTTCTTCCTGATGCCTGTCGGTGTTTACTTTGTTATGCTTTGTTCTTCTTCAGTAATCAAGATCGGCATCCAAGCTGGAATCTCATTTGACCAAGCAGTTAAATAATATTTCCTCTCTTAAGCTGTATAGCCATTCTTTTTGTGGAAATGCGGGCTCTGATCCAACGTTTGAGTCAGCAGGAATTTCCACTGACTTTGTGTGAGGTCTGCGGAAAAAAAATGATGAACACCACAAATCCAGACACAACTTCTAACGGATGATGTCCCCATGGACAGGTTGATTGCTGGAAAACATTAATCAGATAAATGCTTCTTAGTAGTTTCTTCTTTGATGTAAGGCCAGAAGATGAAGTGTGTGAGAATAAATGTATGTTTCTTGCTGACCTTCTTCAAACCTTGATTTCCCCTTTCTTCAAATAAGACCATGAAAGCAGCTGCAGTGAGCAGCCCCACAGTGCCACTGAGGCTGTCCTTGTCCCCAACACTGGCTGTGCTGGGTGCCTGGGGAGATTGTGTAAGAAAAGGGCAAATATAGAGACTTTCCTGCATCCCCTTCTACTTCCGACAGCCTGAAGCTTTAGGAAGCCCTGGGCTGGAAATGGTGCCTGTATCTTAGGGATAATGAACTTAGTAGCCCTGATGGACGTTTCTCTAAGCATCTGCCTAAATTACTTTTTGAAACAATTTGTGCTTCTGGCATCCAAGCATCCTAGAGCAACAAGGTCCAAAATTTAATTCTTCATAAACCTGCTACGGTGTATGCTGAAAGTGTGTTTGTTTTTGCTAACTGTATCCTTTGGTCTAGTAAATTTTATTCCTTTTCCTTATGGTTCTTGCTTTCTAATGGAATTATGCCATGTATTTTTGTGAAGTTTTAAGACTACTGCGTATCAGCTAGTGGTAGGATATTGTAGTGGTGAATATTCTTTTCCTTTTTTCCTTTCCTCTTCCTGATATTCGCGTTGCATACACGTTAATTGTGTTTTAATTTTTTCCAGTTTGATGAGTCAGTCTATGTAATCCTACTTTTGAAAGAAAGACTTAATAATCCTTGTTACCCCTCTCTGGACTTTCCCTCATTTTACTATGCTTTTCTGAAACGGGGAATAGGGCTACGTGCAGTCTTCCAAATGGGAGTGCTCTATCCCATGTACTCAGGGATGCTTCAGGCTCCAGTATTCCCTGATGTTCTGGTGTCTCTTTCATTGGAACCAATTGTTCTGTGTTTTCTCACCTACTCTCCAAATGACTCCAAGATCTTTCTTCTGAAATGTTACTAGTTGTGGAGCTCATTACTAGTTATGTGTAGTTGAGGTTGTGTTTTCCTTGGTTAAAGGAATTAGACTGCTGCTGGGTGCAAACCTGCGCCAGGGAATTTGGTAGTGTCTTGCTTCATGTAGCCAATAGCTACATTTTTATCTATTCCTCCAAAGACTATTTTTGAAGTGTGGCTTTTTTTTATAAAACCTGTGTTGACTCTTCCCCATTACAGTTATGTGTATCTACTTATTCCATTGATTTTTTTTTTTTTTTTTTTTGTAGCTTCTACAAGTTCAAATATTTGATTAAGCTATGGCTTTGCAATGGGCTAAGAAGGAGGTAGAAGGTTGTACATCAGTTAGGTAACGGATTTCCTCAAACCTTAGTTCCTCAGAACCAGAGACAAGGAGAGAGGAAGAAAAGGGAGAGGAGCAGGCAGGCAAGTGTGTGTCTGTCTGCTTTTGGATGGCACGAGTCTGTTACTCTCTTTATTCCAATACAGTGCAGCCTGACAAACCTACAGGGAGCTGACATTGTATGTCCATTCACTTCTGCCATGCCCACTTCTATTAAATATCTGTTTTTCTGATCTTGAAAGAAAAGAACATTGTCTGCAAAGAGTTCTGCTTACTGTTTAATAAAAATAACTAAGGTTTTTCCTGTACTGTTGTTAATATCTGTTGGTGTTAACCTTGTTTTGCTATTTCTGTAGGCAGTAGTTGAAATGTTTCTTCCTGAAAACCTGAAGCATTCAGTGGCCCAGAGATTTTTTTTTTTTTTCCTCTTTTTTCTCCCTTTCATTTAGCTGGGGTTGCAATCAAAAGCAGTAAAACCAGCTCTAAAACCTGGTTTAGTAAGTCTTGAAGGGAATTGCTCCAAATGTCCTGCCATTTTCAGAGCCAGGCAAGCAGCTCTGGTGTGGTAGAAGCTCCACAGCAAGACTTGGAGCTGGGAAATGAAAAGGGGAATCGTCTCCCCAGGGAACCAGTGAGCGCTGGGAGAGCTGCACACAGCAGAGGGTGAGGGGATGATAAATAGATTCCTTAATGGCTTGGGCACAGGCCAGGGGACCTGATATGTCTCTTTAATTTCTGACATCTGCGGGGATGTCTTCTCTTGATTATAATTAGAATTTTAGGGAGTTTACTGTGATAAAATAGAAGCAAAAAGAAACTGCTAGAAAAACAGACAACAGCAACGTCAACGTGGCTTTTGTGTTCCTTGAAGTGCTGTAAGCTGTGCAAAGCTTTGAAGACCTTGATAGTAGCATAGATGGGCAGCGGTGTAGTCCAGGTCGGTTATACCTGTCTCTGTTTCTGTAGCAGTGGTAAGGAGAGTTAAAGAGCAGCTGAGGCTGTAAAAACCTAAGCCAAAATGGTGACATGAAATTTAAGACATGTTTGGGTACTGCAATCTAAAGCTGGAGTCCTCCCGGACTCTTTAGGTAGGTTGAAGGCACAGTTATGCTCTTCCCTAATATTAATCGAAACTACTTGGAACTTGCAAGATTGCAATTTTTATTTCACCATTCTCTTCTTTTCCTCCTACCCCTCTCTCTCTGGTTCTGTCTCATAGATACGTACTTGGCTACTTACTGCCAAATTACGTGTTTAAGAGGTGAAAAGAAAACTCTTAATATCAACTCTGTCACGGACCTTTTCCCAGCCTTGCTGTGTAATGCCCATCTGTTGACCAGACTGATGGAATGAATGATGAGAGATACTCTGTGAGATGTGTAAAGCTATTGAAAAATTATGGTTTTTTTCTGTTTTCCTTTATTGTAATCATAAAAAATAGATCATTAAAACTGTTTCATAAACGTGAATGAGCTAGAAAATATTATGACAATGAAAGTAACTGAAGATACAGAAATGAAATTTTTAGATGAGATTTATCTTCTTACTTTAATTTGTACTCCTGCTGTACTGTAAATGTAATAACCATCAAAATGAAAAATGCAACAGATTGATAATACCATTGAGTTTTAATTAAACCACTGAATTGAAAAGGGCCCAGATGGATAACTGGAAAATGTAGTTATAAGCCTGGTATGAAAAATGCTGGATTGCTAGTGATATGTCTGATAAATAAATGCTATGCCAAAAATAACCTCATTTTTAGAACATCTTCCTGAAATTAATCATTTAAGTTTCTAAAACAGATGGTTTCTAGATTTTATTTAATTTGGCTGCCAAGCACTTATTACCCTTGATCAGGAATTGTGCTTTTAACAAATCCCTGTCCGATAGTCTCGTCCAGTTCTGCAGTGTCCCGGGAAACAGCGGTAGTGCCAAGGCATGTGAAAGCTCAAATGTGTAAAGTCGCGGCTCAGCCTATTTAATGTGGAAATTGCATTGATTTGGTACAAAATGTTTTGTACACAACATGAGGTAATGTTAAACACTACCAAAGTAAAATCTTTTACTGTGTTTTCTTTTCAAATTTTACTTTAAGTGGAGACTCTTAATCAAAAGGTAGCTACACACTGAGACCTTTCTTGCTTCCTTTCGTGACAGATTATTCTAGGCAATATTTTTGTCACTAAGCAAGCTGATGTGTTTATTCATGCCTAAGTGTGTGTGTATAAGTGAGTGCAAAAACCCACAAGTTTTCCCAATTACATTTTCTGATGAAGTCTCCTGAAGTTATTGTCAAAGGGAATCTTCATCTTTAAGTTATTCTGTAGGTATCTAAAAGTAAAAAGCACTAGTCAAATTAAATTAGCTGTGATCAAATCCTAAAATTAGCATAGAAAGTTGCACAAATCAATATCTTGTTACCTTCAAAGCTTGTTATGTGTACCTTCTCACAAATTAATTCTAGAAACGTTATGCTAAATGATGTAAAAATTGATCTAAAGCTTGAAAAAAAAAAATGGTGATCAATAATTTTCTTCTAGACGGAGAGAAATTCATTAAATTCTATAGGTATTACATTGCCAGATATTCTTACTGAGCTCTGTTCTAATCACTACATTGTTCTTGACTGAGAACACATTAGCTGTAAAAATTCATGAAATGAGAAACAGAACATCATAAAGATTTTTCTCTGGGTATTGTCAGTAATGAGTTGTGCAGAAAAGTGGAACACACTCTCATTACTGGTGAATATGTGTTTTATTGTTTTACACGTAAGCGTGGAAAACTGTGGGACTTTTTTATCATTATGTAAAGAAATTATTTCCTGATAAATTTGGAGAAACTTAATTTTTTTTTTTTTTTCTCCCTGAAAGATTTAGCTTCCTTTTTCTGTGCCTAAATATATTTCTTATAACGAAAAATTTTGGGCAAGAATGATGAGGTTCAGTGTATCATTCAGAGAAGTGGTTGAAAAAGTCACTCTTACTTCCTTGGCTTTTACTATGGTTATCACCGACGTAGTTTTAGCAGGGTGTTTTGCTGATTGAAAGGATTCCTCTTTGGGCTGAGTCATCTGTTTTAGCTACTGCACGCCCAATTCTTTGGCACGCTGCTTTTTAAACTATTTAGTTTTGTTTTCTGGTCCTGTGGCTGCAGCAGTCTGTCCTTCTGTATAGTTGTTTAGAGCTGGGATATCGTTCCTGTGCTGATCGGCAGAAGTGTGCTGTGGTCCAAATTAAATTGTCTTTAGGAAACCCTGTGGCTGCCTACAGAACCGGTGAGCGCATATCCGTGTGTGTGTGCACCAGGGAAAATCACCCCTTGTATTAGTTACCGTTTTCTCGCCCTGTTTTGCTGACTCAGGTGCTTCTCCTATCACAATCTGCCCTCTTGCCTTTCTTTCCTTGTCCTTTTTGGTGTTATTTTTCACCTCTTTGGGCATACCTTGCCCTCCCTGTGGATGTCACCCAGAGTGAAAAATAGGAGTCGTCGATATTCATGTAAGTCACTTCCCTACTACTTCAGCTTATTTTGATGATTCAGGAGAGCCTACACATTATGTAAATTGAATAGCAAATATGACTTCCTATTGACAAGACAGGAAAAATACGATCTCGGAAAAAAGTGAAAAGCATCTGTTTTACGCTGAATAATAAATAATTGAAGCTGACTGACTGAATTGTCAGAAAATACTAGTTAATAAATTTTGACTGATGTGTAGTGTTATTGTAATAAAGAAAATGTCTTTTCTGTGTACTGTATGTCATAGAATACACACAAAAATGTAAGGTTACCATTTAAAGCACATATATTAAAAAACCCAATGTACTATGCTCCCACATGTGTATGCTGGTTAACTATACATGTTATGTCCTTAGAGCAGTTAATAGAGCCTTCATGGAGAATAATATACAGTGGTGTAATACAAACTGTCTCTTTTCCTCAGTCTCATATTTTTATTTAAAAGAGAGCAGCAATGTGAGTTAAGTATCGCTAATTCTTTGAACAAGTCTGATTGAGGTTAGATGAAGTCCAGATAACACTTGTTATGTCTATCTCGAATTTTCAGCAGTCACGCTTAAATCGTTACAAGAAGTGTCCTTTTTTATATCGGGGTTTCTATATGGATTTGCATCAGTAGAAATGAAGAGGCAAAATTTACATTGTTTATTAGTGGAATCAATCTTATAAAGTAAAACATTGCCATCTGTTAGCAGTTTTATACTCAAAGCTTCCTTGGGTCAGGCAGGGCGAGATGCCCGGCGTGTGCGAAAACTGTTGTCTTGGGGAAGCCTTCACTAGCGTTTTCCAAAAATGCCTTTTATGACTCAAAGCATTTCACTACTTATGAATTGAAAGCTGTGCAGTTACGTATTTCAGAATATTTGTGCTACCTTTATTCCATAAAACAAACAAAATTCATGTTTAAGGGGCAGTGACTTTAAGAATCTTTTATTAAAATCCTGGTTTCCTCACAGCCCAGCCTCTCAACTATATTCTTAGAAGAGGCTCACCAGTTGTTTCATGCAGCTACCTGAGTAGAAGGCAGGTTGCAAAACCCAGTCTATAAGCATCTTACGCCAACAGACCTTGATAGCCCTGTCTGCAAATGAAATGGTTTCTGAGGGTAGATCTGAGGAGCCAGCCATAGTCTGCCTCGTATCATTCCTTTTCAAACTTCAAATTAATTGGGTTTTCAGTTTCCCAATGGTTGAAGTGCTAAAGAAGTGCTAAAAATTTATATATATAACTGCAAATCAATTATTGGCTGAAACTTTACAGGCTCCTCCTCTTTCAAAACTGAAGTCTACGGTGAATAGCTGTATGTTAACCTGAGCCAAAAGTTTGACAAGATGTATTAAAACCTACCTACAATCCTAATTACCCTGTAATTCACACAGTGTTATGGAAAGTATTTCAAATTTAGGCTCTCTTACCATGTTTACTTATCCCAGTGCAGGTTCATTGATCCATCATCGTACCCTTGCCCTTGTTAATTTGTGCAAACATGGCTTTGAAGTACATTTTTAGGGGATGAATGTTGTTAGAGCTTGGCAATCTAAATAATGTTTAGTGATTTACTGCCGTTAGTGTCATATGTTCATCTATTACGCTGAGAAAATAGTAATTTTCTCATGCATATTTTGTGGGCCTTTCTTCTTAGCGTGGGAGGAAATCAGCCCTCCAGCCTTGCGTGGGTGGGTGCCAGGATGTCTGGGGGTCTGCTCGTCCCCGCAGTGGTGTTGTGTGCTTTGGGAGGTTGTTGTTATTCCCAGCCTCTGAGAGTTGATTTTTTCAGTTGGGAGGAATGAGGGAGAGAGGACCTTCGTGTATCTACTCAACTCTGACACCATCACACCTCTGTGTTCTCAGGGGCTTGAGGTAGAGTGGTTGAGTGGAGATGTCCATCTCTCATGTGCTGCTGTTGGAGAGGAGTCTGTTCCTTTCAGGCTTGAGAGAGTTGGGGTTGTTCAGCCTGGAGAAGAGAAGGCTCTGGGGAGACCTCATAGCAGCCTTCCAGTACCTAAAAGGGGCTACAGGAGAGATGGGGAGGGACTCTTTGTCAGGGAGTGGAGCGATAGAACAAGGGGTAACAGTTTTAAACTGAAAGAGGGGAAATTTAGGTTAGATACTAGGAAGAAATTCTTTCCTGTGAGGGTGGTGAGACACTGGAACAGGTTGCCCAGAGAAGTTGTGGGTGCCCCATCCCTGGAGGTGTTCAAGACCAGGCTGGATGGGGCTTTGAGCAACCTGGTCTAGTGGAGGTGTCCCTGCCCATGGCAGGGGGGTTAAGGTCCTGTCCAATTCTAACCATTCTACGATTCCATGATTCCTGAAGGAACTCAACAAAATCACTCTGTTGCTCTGTATTGTCATACTTGCCCCGCAAAGCAGACTGTGAAACTTGACTGATACCTCCCGAGTATATGGAAATGTTTCTCACCTTTTTCACATATTTAATACTTCTACTGAACCTCTCAGTAAATCTGAATTTACTCATGCTACGCTCTTTCAGCTGGCGGAATAATTCAGAGTTAACGGCTAGTAAAATTTGGCCTGGAGTTTTTGACTTTGAGGAGAGTGCTGTGTGCTTCTGTGTAGTAGTGAGGTGTTTTAATAGAAATGTTATTGTGTTACAAGCTCTTGTGAAATCAGTTTATCGTGAGTGTGAGAAAGTGATGGAAATGGCTACAGCGGGCTGCTGCCTGCTGGGGTGCGGTTTCTTTTGATATAACCTGCAGTTCAGAAATTTTGCAAGAAATTTGTAATGAAAGCACACGCTCTCGTTTCTCTCTCTGTTCCCGTGACATTTAAACTCAGGAAATAAAGGGAGGCATTTAGTCCTCCATACTTCAGAGGTTGTATGAACAGTCTGTTGAAGCACTCGCTGCCTGAAGAGTGTGAGTTGCCTTTAGGAGGCGTAAAATAACTGTGGACCTCTCAGTCTCGTATTTTACTGTTTTACCTATGATCTTACAAAGCTATTGCTATTAGTTAATTCATTTATAAAGCAGGTGCCCTATCTGAAGTTTTCTTGACAACCTATCTAGTCAAAGATAAAATCAAATACAAAACTGTACGGTGAAGTATAGAAAACTTTTATATATAGTAAAATTTACTGATAAAAGTGGTGGTAGGCTTAATAAAAAGCACTATGAAAAGCAGCGTGTAGTCTGTGATATATATGAGGGAAGTTGATAAAAAAAAATAATAGCTTGTAAAATAGTCTAAAGAAGGCTTTTTCTGCATTGTGAGGAACAACTGGGCTTTGCACGCTTCAGGGCTCCTAATCACCTTACTCAGAGCTTTAGATCAAGGGAACAGTGTTCGGAGAGATCCAGCTCCATAACATAGATGGCCTAAGGCCAGTCCCCCGTTCTGGGATATGCTTATGTCAAAATAAAGACCTTATTCCAGCCGTGGGGCTGATGGTGCACCCTTCACAGACATCATCAGGTCTCCATGCCACTGCCGTGGAGTGAGGAGCTGCCTGTGGAATACTGGTTGTGGGACCAGGGCAGTCCTGCAACAGCAGGAGATGAGTATTATTTGTGACAGAGCAGCTGGTTTAAGCTACCGCAAACTCTTACTTTATGGGAGGGCTTCTGCTCATACACGTATGGTGGCAGAAGGTGATCTTAGATATATGGACACAGTGGGCAGAGTATGGAAAGATCCTGGAGGTCCTTCCCTTCACGGAAAGGGAAGCCTTCAACAGAAGTGTGTATTTTAATATATGCAGGGCATTTCTTTAGGGAATTAAAGTTCTCTGACATTGCAAAATAATTGCAAAAATGTCTTTTTTAAGAATGGAGCAATATAGCAAGAGAAAATTATTTTTATTTTATGCAAAGGTTTTGATCAGTGTGATGTGGCAAAGTATTTGTACTAATTTTCCATCTGTAGGAAACTTTTATAAACAGGGACCCATCTGTTTCAAATTGCTGCTTTGCTTGCGCATTTATAAATTCAGTGTTTTGCATAATGCAGTTTGTTAAAGAAATGCACCTGACTTTTTTTTTCTTCCCTCCTCTGTGCTGTAATGTTTCGTGGAGTGTGTTAATAAATGGCACTTGGTTACTTTTTGCTGAACATTCAGTTTTTGGGAAAGAAAGCAACCATGTCTAATAAAAGAAACTGATTGTGCTTCAGCTTTAAGTCAATGACAGAAGTGCCAAAGTGCTTAAAGGGAAACAACATTGGGCCATGGTGTTATGTTAAAAAGCAATGATTATGTTTGTTGAATCTGAAGTCTGAAGTTGTTAGTTCAAAATCCACTTTTTTTCACGTAATTTACTAAAACCATATGGAGAATTCTCTGTCCATCTTCTTTTTGGTTCTCTCCCATCACCATCATCGCAGTTTTGCTCCATTTAGTTCCTGAGTTTTTCTGGTCTCTCTCTCTCTTCCCCGTATCTACAGTTTAAACATATAAAAGTTCTTTAGTACTGTTTTTATGGGCCCTATTTTTGCACTGTAGCAGTTTGGTTTTCAAAATATTTGAGAAGTCGTATGCACACCAGAGAATTTTTACTCATTTTCATTTTGTCTCCCAGTCACTACAATAATGAGAGCTTTAGAAAATGCCTCACCAGCAAGATAAGCCATCAACTCCAAAGATGTAAACAGATTACAGTTTTACCCACTGCCAGCTTTGCCCACTCTCACAACATGCTATTTTACACCTGACTTTGGAAATCATTTAGTTGATTGATATAGCAATAAAAGGACATTTAATAGCAACCAAGATAAAAAGCTTTGCCTAACACTCCTCGTCGTGTAATAATGATCCTCACAACATTCAAGACCTTCTTAAATGGTGAAAGTATAATACATAAAAGTGCTGTCTGACAAAACTCTCTGCACTTTGAAAATTGCTCCTAGGATGAGAGGACCAGTTAAATAAAGAAAAGTTCCTATTTCCTGTTGTGACACCTGTCATTGCAAGAGAATTTGGAATCAAGTGACATCGGAGGAAAATGAACTTAAAAAAAGAGTATCAATCCTCTTTGGGGATGGAGTTATTTCTTGCTGTGTACTGTTTTATTACTTTTTTGGTTGAAAGGGGCTTTGGTCATTACGAGCAGTAATCAAAATAAGATAGTCACTAAATATTGTCTGATCTCTTGATTTATTATAACTGTAAATTTGGTTGAGCAACACAACTATGACTTTGCCATAAATATTTTCAAGGAATTTCTGTCTCATGTTAGATGACTGGCGTATGTTGTGAATTCACTCTGAGGTTATTCTTTCAGGAATTACCTCCCCATAGCCAAGAGCAAATTTTTGTCCCTTAGGAACTTTTTCCCTTGGTAGGGAAAGTAGAACCCCTTATACCCTGGTTCTTCACAGGAGTGGGAGAGAGGGCCTTGCCTCATGCTAACTTCCACCAAAGCCAGTGAGAAACTTGACACGGTGTTATTGGGTTTATAGCAATCGTTTACTTGGAGGAAACCAGGAGTACACACAGTGTTGTCAGTGGGCAAGGGGAAACATATTGAGGCTGGAAAGCATGTTATGTACTTTTTTTTCAGCTAATGGAAGTGGGTATAAAAAAATGAAAGATGTGGATAGCTGAGGTTTATGCAGAGGCAGGCAGGGAGGTTTCAGGCAGTCAGCTGCAGCCACGGCCATGCGGCACCCTTTTCCCTGGCTCTTTGGTTAAAATGAGATATTTGTTACTCTGTACTGAAGCGTACTTAATGGCAAAGAGCGGGGAATGAGTTAGGAGTTGCTTTCTATGTCTTATGAACGCATTATAGGGTGTGCAAAAATATTGAATGTAGGGTTTAAGAGATTATACGTATGAAGGAGAAAAGAATCAATTTAAGCTGGTGAGTCAAGGATTTTGCTATTCTGGTGCGCCCAGTTGATTTCTCTTGCTCTAATATTTCTTACAAGATTGGGACAGTAATATTTAGAAGCACTTGAAATTTAGTGTACTTTTTTTGAGGCTCAAAGAGAGACTGAGAATAGCCCTGCTAGGGCAGGATTATGAGTGAAACCTGTGCTGTATAATGAGGAGCTTAATATTTGGTGTGGATAGATAGGGGAGAGATTGCAGAGGTGAAAATTACATTTGAAACCCAGTTTCAAGGTGATCTGATAGTTGGGTTTCTGCTGAGAAAAATATTCACAGTGGAAGACATGTGCATTCTTTTTGTTTTCCTTCTTAACCTGATTTACCATCCTGTACTGAATTAAATCTTTTCCCTTCTATCCCCATGAACCTTCCCAGTTTTCAGCATTTTGTGGCTCAATAGACCATTTCAGCATCTACTTCTTAGGGGTAACTATAGGCTCAAAAACATTTAGGGTAATTAATGGGATATGTCTCGTTAAAAGCAAGGATTTTTTTATGCTTAATGCCTAAAAAATATTTTTTTAAATTATGTCCTAAATTAGGAGTGACTTAAGGGTACAGATTCCCACTGACACAGCTGGAAAATCTGAAGGATAAGCTTTAACCTGACCTCTGTCCGTATCAGTGAAAGAGGAGCTTCTCCGGGGAGGTGGTCCATGTGTGGGCATGACCTGGGTGCTCCCAGTTTGCTACTGGAGAAACGTATTGCTCTTCCTTATTGGGAAAGGGCTCTCTCCTTTAGGGCCCTTCATGGCCAGTCAGTGCATGTGGGTACCCACCCCATCCTCTCAGCAGCAGTGTTTTGCCCTTCGAGAAATGTCACACATGTGTATTATAGACTTGTCTTTAGCTCCTGACACCTGGACAATAAAAATCAGTTACATATGATTCCTTCTCCTTATGTATCTGCACTCTCACATAAGCCAGTTCACAGAAAATATGTAAACTAAGTACTGAGAAATGGCAGGGTAATAGTAGGATGCAAATTCCTGAATATCTCTGTAGGACATTTAAACGTACTATTTTGCCTTTTGAAAACACTACTTCATTTTGGCTGCTACACTGGCCACTAATAGAAGGTGATCAAGTGATTTCCATTTCATAGGGAACACGTTATGTGCCCAAATGCGGGCTTGAAAAAACTCTTCCCTTTGAACTTACATTTGTGGAACTGAGTATTAAACCAGAAGGAAAATGCCTGAGGTGTTAATGTTTAATTGGCATTGAGTCATACTGCTGGCATAGAATTTGCTTTGCTTTTTTTATCGTTAAAATACAGAACAAATATATCTAAGCATTCCAGTGATTTTTCACAGCCATTGATTCTGGCTGTATAGTATTTCATTTTGGGATGAAATAGTATTCTGGTTTGGAACTGGCACTGCTCATTTAAATTAAAAAAAAAAAAAAAAAAAAAGGTTGGGGAAAAAAAAAAAAGTACCTTACCTGCCATTAAAATGTCTGCCGTACAGAATTACCTGATGCATGAAGTCTGAAGTGTGTATCCTGTTCCTAGATTTCTTCATATACGTATGTTGCTAATTTATTAGTGCTGAAATTTTTTAATCATTAAATAGTAATATACTTTGTTGCAGTTCATAATTGGCAAGTGTTGTAATTAACAACACAACAGTGGTTGTTCCAGATGCCATTGCAAATGTACGGGCTTGTTGGGGTTACTAGATGTTGTGATTAAATTGAAAGGCAATGCTGATTTATTAGTGGAAGTCTTTGCTTAGTGTTATTATTTTTTTCCCCAGACAAACAGAAGTATTTGAAATGAATAGCTGTTCTGTATGTTACAAACTGCAGTAAACTGCTGTTCTTTAAAACTAGAGTGCCCAGTCTTGGTGTCCAGTGGGGCTGGCGAGGTTAATCATGCCTGTCTTGATCTAAGTTAACTCTAACGTTCTTTTCAAAGAAGAGAAATAAAAATGAGCAAACTTATAATTTAAAAAGAAGTGCTTTCCCATCCTACTCTACCTGTGGTGCTACCCCTCGAGGAGCCATCGGGCTGAACAGTTCAAACTCCTGCTCCAGGAGGATACTGAGCGCGGCTGAAAGGGTAGAGCAGTGGGGAAAAAAAAATCTTGGCAATTTGTGAATTAGCACTGGAAATAGGAAATTGTTGCCATTTCAGTTCTTAAGTTGTCACTGGAAAACAGGATTAGAGGAGGAAGGATTTCTCTAAGCCCCGGGAGAAAAGCTATCGCAGTGGAATATTGACATAAGAAGAAACGCATATATTCTGTGCTATTAAGCGCACTTAGGAAAATAGCTCACTGCCAGTCACGGATTACTGTTATGATATTTCTCTTATGTAATTCATAGGAACAATCAGAGGAAGCTGATTTATGTTGAAGCCAACCTTTTCCCACTCTGCTTCTCTGGTGACTCTCCTCCTGGGTCCCCACTTGGCAGCCGACGGCAGGGAAGCCATCCTGGCTCCCAGTGCCCGCTGCCCCTACCTGCTGGTGGAAAGTCTTCCCTGGTGGGTGTAAATATCCCAGCAGAAGTCTGCTGCTTTCTGCTCTTGATGTAGATGTCCAGAGAAGGAGGCTATTTGCTTTGGATAATGCCGGCTGGTGTTTTCCTGATCTGCCTTTTCTTCCTCTACGGATGATTTTCTTAGGTCTGTGTGTGTTAAGGAAATATAAGATATCTTCTTTAGAACTATTTTTTTTTTTTTAAGTTAGTTTCTCTCCAGGTTTTGTCTAGCATATCAGATACTGGGTCTTCTTCAATGGAACTAGAAAATGCTTAAATAGATGACACAATGGTGTGAGCACCAGTGGAACTTTGTCTACGTTGTTTGGAAACAGCTGTGTAAACAGCCATCCAATGTAGATTGACTTGCTAAAGATTTATTTCTCAAAATTCAACATTTTCAGAGCACTGTAATATTATCTTGTTTAAAAGCAAGATGTTAAATCAAAAGGCACTCTTAAGAGGGAGCGAATGGGACTAAAACAGTGGCAGTGATGAGATGTTCTTGCAGTGATTACTCAGGTTCTCAGGGGAAACTGTGGGGAAACTGTGAAATGGGAAATAAATCACATTCTGGCACCCATCAGCGTGCTATGTGTTACTTTTCTTAAGCAAGTCTTGGGGTAAAGAGCATACTAAAACCTGAAAGGCTCTTGTCTGGGCAGAGAAAGAAAACGGACACCTTTAGGATGACAATAGAGAGAGAATGACAGAATGGGAAAGAGGATAATTTGTTTTACCACCTCTGAGGTGGAGGTATTCTAAAAATGTATAAAGGAGCAGGATAAGATGTATGTACATAGAATTCATTCATAGAGACTTCTTATTGTTTTTACCCTCCAGTCTTCGTGTTAATACCTTTGGGTGAAAGAACAAATAATTATTTGTGTTGTAAAGAAATGGTTTTTAGACTCATTTTAATAGGAAGTGTCACAGTGTTTTGAAAGAGAAAGAATTAGAGGTGTTGTGTTAACAGGGTTGGGAAGCAGAGGCAATAGCCCAGAGAGCTATTTTGAGAGTGGGTGATTTCATCCAGGAGGAGAGAAAGGCTGCCTAATCCCTTCCCCAAAGAGGTGGATGCTGGAGGAGGTAGAAGGAGCCTGAAGATCTGCTCATTCTGCAACTTCTAACACCTACTGATTGTTTTAACTCAGGTATTCACGAAAATGTATTGAAAAATTCATGCAGTTTGTTTTCATTTTACATTTTGGAATAATTGTGGTAGATGAGTAGGCTCCCTTTTGGTTATTAACTCTCATCATTTTCACCAATAAAAATTACTTCATATTGTTCCCTTGGGATTTTAATTGCATTAAGAAATGATTGGCCCTAATAAACTTCTACAGTCTGTGATAATTATAATCAAATAAGATATCCATATAAAAGCATAAAATTATGCTGAAGCAAATGCATTCTTGATCATTAATTAGTGAACTATCAAAGGCGTTGCAGATGGTAGTGGTTTTATGCTTTTTAGAATGAAGCCTGACCATCGCAGCCTCGACTATGTGTGGTAAATTTATTTTTCAGTTATTCTTGCATCAGTAAATACAGCTGAACCTGTAGTTATATACATATCCTATCTGCTACGTATGTATTCTATGGTTGCTTTTTACGTGTGGAAATACCATAGAATCATAGAATCATAGAATGGCTAGAGTTGGAAAGGACCTTAAAGATCATCTAGTTCCAACCCCCCTGCCATGGGCAGGGACACCTCTCACTAGAGCAGGTTGCTCAAAGCCCCATCCAGCCTGGCCTTGAACACTTCCAGGGATGGGGCATCCACAACTTCCCTGGGCAACCTGTTCCAGTGCCTCACCACCCTCACTGTAAAGAATTTCTTCCTTATATCTAATCTAAATCTCTTCTCTTCCAATTTAAAACCATTGCCCCTTGTCCTGTCACCACTCTTCCTGACAAAGAGTCCCTCTTCAGCTCTTCTGTAGGCTCCCTTCAGGTATTGATAGGCTGTTATAAGGTCTCCCCGGAGCCTTCTCTTCTCCAGGCTGAACAACCCCAGCTCTCTCAGTCTGTCTTCATAGGAGAGGTGCTCCATCCCTCTGATCATCCTCGTGGCCCTCTGCTGGACCTGTTCCAACAGGTCCATGTCCTTTCTGTGTTGAGGACTCCAAAGCTGGACACAGTACTCCAGGAGGGGTCTCACGAGCGCAGAGTAGAGGGGCAGAATCACCTCGCGAGACCTGCTGGCCACACTTCTCTTGATGCAGCCCAGAACACGGTTGGCTCTCTGGGCTGCCAGTGCACACTGCCTGCTCATGTTGAGCTTCTCATCCATAAGCACTCCCAAGTCCTTCTCCTCGGGGCTGCTCTCCAGCCATTCTCCACCCAACTTGTATTTGTGCCTGGGGTTGCCACGTCCCAGGTGCAGGACCCTGCACTTGGCTTGGTTGAACTTCATGCAATTTGCACGAGCCCACCTCTCCAGCCTGTCTAGGTCCCTCTGGATGGCATCCCTTCCCTCCAGCGTGTCAACTGCGCCACCGAGCTTGGTGTCATCAGCAAACTTGCTGAGGGTGCACTCTATCCCACTGTCCATGTCACCGACAAAGATGTTAAATAGTACTGGTCAGTACTATACCAGCAAAAATATTGGATTGCTTTAATATGACTGTACCGGGAGTCTGTGTTTGGCAGGCAGTAGTGAAATCAAAACGACTCTCCAACTCAGTGTTGGGCCACTGTTCTTTGATAGCTTGGGTTGCCTCCTCGGGGGACAACAAGGTGGAAGAATTGGTGCTTTGCAGCTGTGGACACCTTGGTACCAACCCAAGTTCTGCCAACTTTTGGTTTTTGAAATGAAGTGCAAGTTTAAAGGCACAATATGCTTCCTATTTCTGGAATCCTTGGAGAAACAGTGGACCTATAAAAAGCAAATCCAAAGTGTTAACAAGGTCAGGTGGGCCCACCTGTCAAACTCTTGTCAGATGCTGCCATCAAAACTGTTGCAAGCACAGCTTTATTTACAAAGAATGCCAGCCAGAACTAAAGATCAGGAGCATCATTACCACCAAATTATCTTGATCTAATGATAGATGACTCTCTTGTCTGTGGTATCAAGATAGAATGTGACATTTTTGTCTTAGGGTAAGTTCCCCTCTAGTTAAATGGGCATCACAGCTGTCTTTGAGTTGCAGGAAGACTTTGATTCCTAAATCCTATAAAGTGGATTTAGGTCCCAGTTTCCCTTTTATTGATTAAAAAGTTAAATTTAATTGCTTACGCAGTGTCTCTTTCTATTTTACTTATTTTATCAGTGAAATACAGGCCCACATCTTTGACTTCAAACAGTTACATTTACATAATCAGCACATTTACCATTCTCCCTCACAGTTTACTTACTGGTTGAGTTTGCCTGCCTGCCATGGGATCTGACCACAACGGCAGGCCACTCCTTAGTGATAATTTACATTATTATTGTAATATGGATTAGGCATCAGTTGGAAGCAAGTCTGAGTCAATACCAGCTTCTTTCCTGTGACACCGTAAAAGAAATTATTTAACAGTCTGATACCTGTTTGGAAATTCAAAGACATTGCTTAAAATGTTTCTTGGCAAACTGGGGTTCATCAATGAAGTTTAGCAAGTGGCTGGACATCCAAAATGTAGGACAGAGATAAACGAGGAACAGAGTAGGAATGTGGGCTCACTCTGCTCACCTTGAATTGATGCTGGTATAACAGAGACCAGACTTTGCCCCCTGTCTTCTCCTTTGGAAGATGATGCTTGGGTGTTTCTGTCAAGTGACTGCAGGTCCTGACACTCATAGTCCCCCGAGTGGAGAATGTAGACGTAGTAGGAGAAGGTCTTCTTCTAAAAACTTTTTTTTCCTTCAGCTAGCAAACACATACATAAAAGTAGACTGGAAGAAATTAATGAATTCTCCTGCCTGCCCAACCGATTCATTCGTCTGGGGCTTGAATTCCCTAAAGAGAGGAAATATGAAGGATTTTGCAGGAAATAGCAGCTGTTCTCCTTCCTCCCTGGGGCAAAGGATGTGCATCGTGATCAGTAAACCCCCTGTCTTTTATCAGTGTGATTGGCACCCAGTGGCTTGTTCTACCAGCCCAGCTGTTGAATGCTGTAATCCTTGTGGGTCAGATGACATATGCTGTTGTTACTGCTGTGCGCTGTTATGTATGTACTTGATGCTGAATTAATATTTTAATGTAGCTTGTATAAGCATTTTCCTTATAATTGCATGATTTAGGAGCTTAAGGTGGCCATAAAAAGGTCTTTTTGAGCCTCACTGAAGTTTGGATGGGGAAAATCTGTTTGCCCATAAATCATAAAGGTAAAAAAACCTACAGACTTGCTGTTATGGGTGGGTTTATTCACATATGAAACTGGAGAAGGGCTTTAGTACAGCCGTAATCTAAGGAAGATTTTATAAAATGCTCTGATTAGTTGGTATTTAAAAAAATTAAGCATCTGTTATCATGTGTCTTTGTCACGCGTAGGGTTTTTCAGTTATTACATGTGAAATGAAATTAATTATTTGAAAAGATTAAGCTCTGTTGCAATACCCGAGATTCTGAACTTTGCAGTCGGAGAGCCATAGTGACCTTGTTTTTCTAAGGCATTGCAACATTTAATAAATGGGAAGAATCTTTCTAAGAGGGCTGCTGGAAAACATTTTTATTTCTACTCACACAAATATCTGAAGCTGATGTATCCCGGAGACTAAGTTATTTGAATACGTTGCGTTACTGCAAGCGTTTGTGTTTTTACCGGCGTTCTGGCAGAGTGCTCTGCTCAGTGTGGTTTGGGAGAACGTGATTCTCCATCTTGTTTCGTTGCGGTAATGATAGGGCTTGGGAACTACAGTTGCAGGAAGGAAAATCCACAGATCTGTATGGACTGAGAAAAGACAGTCCATCTCTCATAGAAGTCAAAGTGTATCTGTCTTAGAGTAAATTTTTCTTTCCTTGTTCTTGGGCAAGGAAAAACAAAGAAGAGTAATGCAGTTAAAGTTGTATATACACAATTCCTGCCTTCTGCATCTTTTCTAGTGTTATGCTCGCCCTCCTGCTCTGTGTCCTGAGGCTGGTGGTTTCATCCTGGTGGTGGTGGGTTCTCGGCATCTGGAGTCTCTTCCCAGGAGAAATACAAAGTTCATGTTGATGGTTTGTTCTTTCTCACTGTAGGATCCACGTGGGGTCACATTAATTTCCTACTACCCAAACCAATGTTGTCCAGCTCCAGGTGTACAGTTCTCTAACTGACCACTGGTGAGTCAGCAGTAGCTGTGGGGTCTCCAGTGCCAGCCTGCACCCCATCGTGTGTCATTCCCTTCCTCTGCTTCTCTACACTGCATCCTTTGTATGCAGGTGCTGGACAGGCCAACTAAAGTGGTGATCTACTAGATGGGATATTCACAGGTACATAGGAACTGATCAGGAATGTGGTAATCAGTGGCCTGGGCCGCAGTGACAATGAGATGGTGGAGTTTAAGATCCTGAGGGAAGAGAGGAAGGCAAGTAGTGGATTAAAGGTCCTCCCTTGATCTCTGGAGCATGGACTTCTAGCTTGTTTAGGGAAGTAGGATCCTGTGGGATGATACCCTGAAGGGCAACGATAATAAAGGTAAGTATGATCCAGAAAAAAGTCCCCAAAGCCGTGCTGTTGCAGAAACTTAGCTTAGGAGTACACACACCATAGTGTGTCTCCCTTTGTTGCAGAGTTTGATGCAAGGCCGCCTGGACGCATGGTGGGAAGCTTCTGCTTTCTGAGTCTGGTGGAAACTGCATGTGGAACTAAATAAGGGTATCGCGTGGATCTGGTGTGTGATCACACACACATCATTATCAGGGGAGAATTCTTTGGGCAGCAGCTATTGTAACGAGACAAATTTAGATAAATGGAAACGTTGGCTGAGTAATCATTAATAATATGCATTTGCATGTGTAAAAATGAATGTAGGAAAGTATTTAGTTGCTGAATTTGCCTGTCAAGATTGTTTTATCGGTTTAACTTGGAATACTTGGGAGAATGGGGAGATGGTGCAGTGAAATAGTTTGGGAAGAGTGATGGGACAATAAACCTAACTGGTCTAATTGCTGGAGCTTTTTGAGACCTTTAAGTAGAAGAATCCATGACAAACCTGCCAATGTTACCTTCTTAGGGACTGAGCTCAGAGGTCTAGGAGATATTTTCCTTTCCTTTATTCTTCAGAGAGTAAAGTAGCAACAGTTTAAATTTAGTATACTGGTTTTAGTGTAAGAAAGAATTTAATGTCAATTTTTAAAAAACGTCCTGAGAACAGAAAATGTTCTTTAAAGAAATCTGAATTTGTTTTGTTTGTTTTATGAACACCTGAAGATTATTAGCACATTATTAGTCATATACATGCATTCTGTTTATACTTTTTGGAACCAAATTTCTGTATTGGTAGTAATATCAAGATTTGATGTAAACTAAAAATCTTTCTTCATCATCTAAAAAAGAACTCAAGTCATTTAAGGTCAATTTTCAAAGACGAGGAATATCTTGAATTTCTAAACTTCAAATAGGACTGACAGTAAATGTTTTTAACATTTAATTAATATGGATTACATTTTCTTAGCTCCCTTTTCTTCATTGATTTTTGCCATTCAACCAGTCATTTCTATTTGTATATGTAAAAAATATGGCTTACCGTTAAAATGGTCTCAAATCAAATTGGCTTTATTTACCTCAGAATATTCTGAATAATGTTTATTAGGGGAATCATAAGAAAGGAATAGACATTTCTAATAGAAGACTATTTCCAAGTGGCTTGATTAAATTAAAGAATGCCCACTGGAATGAAAACTCAATTAAGAGCAGTTATTTTAGTATCCCTAGTGGAAGAACCGATTTTTCTTATTTCGCAGAACTACCAGTCTGATTTATCTGCAGCTGAATGTTGTCCATCAGCTGAGGGTGTAGACAGATATATATTAGTACTGCAGTTCTTGGATGGATACGCCAATTTTGCTGTGAACTTCGTAATTCTTTAAACCTGCCTGGGGAGAAGAATAAGAGCTGGGTTTCCTTCTGGAAGAGGCCGGGTAGCCCACTCCGTTTCTCAAGAAAGCTCTTTCTGTGGCAGTTTATTGTTTCCTTATGGTGATATTGAATCTCCATGCACTGGTTAATGAACCGGCTGGGACATGCTAATGAGCTGGTTCATATGGAAACAGCTTACTCGTATAAAAGCAGCAAAACTGAAAGCCCTTTGAAATCTGTGGTTCGGGAGTATTAGCAAGTGTTTTTGTTCCCTTCTCCCCCAAAATTACTCCTTGTTCTGCCTATTCGAATTACTGTCCAGGGAGTTGGAGTAATTAGATGAGCAGATCATGACTCCCATCATGACCTCCACTGAAAGTGTCTCCTCAGAGAAGGACCAAGAGCTGGCTCCAGTGTTTCAGAAACCATGACATTTTACATATGCTTCTGTTGCATCGGATAGAGGCTTAGTGAAAAAACACTGATTGATTCAAAAATGAGACCGAAATGGGATCATTTAGAATGAAATATCTCCTAGCATGCATATAAAAGTATGTATATATATCTGACAGCAAAGTTATGCATATATATTTTTTTTTCCCTTTTATTAAATAATTTATGATCTTTCTTAATTGGATGTGCCTTAAAATATGAAGCAAAAAGGAGTACTTGTCTTGGCTTATCTTTTCTCCTGTGCAGGCATTCCTGAGCTTGAACACACAGGTGTTAAAAGGTTACTTTGATAGCATCTTCTTTTAGTAATGCCCCGCCAGGACTTGGGACTCGTCTGCTCCTTTGCTTAAACACTCAGGGCAGCAGCATCTTCTGTCAATATTTAGTAGGTTGTGGGATTTCAGGTGCTATCATGATGAACCTAAATGTAACCTAAATTGAACTGAAAGCAGCTTGAGGCAGGAATGGCTTTTTATCTTCTTGAATCGTGTTTGAAGTAGTGATTGTTCTTTGAAGCATATTTAAATTAATAACCACTGCATTTTCTTGACAATACTGGTAGAGATAATGTGGGATTTCCATTATTCTGGCCTGGTTTTCGATCATTTCTTGGATACAGTGAGGTTGATGAATGAACATCGCCAAGAAATGATATTTTAAAACATTAGTTTTGCCATGTTGGTGACACAGTGGAGCAATGATGATTACCAGTGCTGACGTTTAATTTAAAACTGTCTAAAAATTTTTTACTTGACCCTTTTATATCAAGGTGAACTTGAGGCATGCTTAGTTTGTGCAGGATTCACAGGCAGTCGTGATGATGGCGGTGTGTTAGATTTATTTTGCAGGCTAAATGATCATTTTATATGTTCACTAGAACCACTCAGGGCTACAAAAGAGAACTCCTTCCAGTTGAATTTTCATGCAAATATCTTTATTTGTAGTGTAAAACATTAGAACCGCTAGGTACTCTTGTGTAAATTAGTAGCACTGTTTATAAATATCTCTGCAATTGAAAACAGAAGTACCAGATGTGTAATTACATTAGCACAGATATTCTACAAAAAGCTGCTTCTGTGAAACAGAAACAAGCTTAATGTGAAAATCTTTGCTTTTGAGAGCGTGCATGCTATGCACATCATTAACCTGTTAATTGAATCTATTAAGGGCTACATTTTTTTGAGGCCTTGTTAAATGATTACTTATGTAGAAGAACGTTTGTTTCTAAAAATCTTCAGCTGCAAATTGTGGGCTAACACTGTAAAAGCAGATGCTTAAGTTTGGGTGTAAAAAATGCATACAGCATATCTGCATCTGTAACTGATATTCTTCCATGTTACCATTCTTTTACTTCAAAAAAAATCATAGAGTGATATCTTTTATGGCAACAGTGACCAGATTTCCAAGTTCAAACTCGTTCATCTCTGCTCAGCAGACAGCCCCAGCAGAATACCTGAGTGCTCCCTGCACCGTGCCACATCTCTTAGTGGTTTTCGAAAGAATCATAGCTCTGTGCTGGCAAAGTCATCCTCAGGATATATATTCTCAGCTGTTTAAACATCTCAAAGGACAAGGCTTTATCCCTTGTGCTGAAACTTGTGAAAATGTATGTAAAGGTGCAGGTCTGTTAGGATTTCAGTGATAGCTGAAGACTATTTAGAAATATGTAACCACTATAAATTCAGAAAAATGTGAGGAAAACATCTGCCAAAAAGGTAGTGAAGATCTACCAGTATTGTGAGGTTGACCTCTAAATAATTTTAGGGCACAATTTGATGTTTGAATACTTCCATCTTTAAGTTATTTGATGTTCTATTTTCAGTTCTCTTTACTTCAGCAGTGTAGATATTGTAAAGAAAATAACCCCAAACCCTGCCCCTTCCCCTAAACATGCTCCTTCCCACCCTGGGACTGCGGGTTAGCCCTCTGCCTGCTGCAGGACTTGCAACGCTTGGGCTTGTGTTAATGGACTGACACAGATTTATGGCCAAGACAACAGTACTCTCTTCTCTGTTTATCCTTAGAGCGTTACTGGCTTTTGCCCTGGGAAATCGAACTTGACTGGAAAAAGCAAAAACAAAATTAAAAAATAAAACAAGTAGAAAATTGCTTTTTATGTTGTAATGCTTTATTGCCCTGGCTCTGGGCTTTGTTGCTCTCGTTTGGGAGGTAGGTCTGCAGAGACGCACTGCAGCAGGGGGGCTGTTTCCCTGGACAGGGTGTAGTTTAATGCCATGTCCCGCTCTCCAGCAACTAAATATGTCTAATGTGCTAGTTTAAAAAAAAAAAAAAAACCAAACAAAAAACAAACACACACACCCCCCCCCCCCCCAAATTCAAAAGCATTGAATTTTGAATGAGATAATACAACCTCATTATAAGATCCCTGGATCTCAGTCTGGCCTGATGCACAGATTTTAATCTGACAATATTTTGCTTTCACTCACCTGCATGCGTAGTTGTTTGGAACAATGCCTGGCAAAATCTGCCACCAGATGGGATGGAAATTTTTCTTTCTTACTTATATATTGTACTGTATTCTTGCTTACTTATATTTTGTAATTCTTGTCACAAGATTCCCAAGATTTTTCTAATTTTAACACCTGCAAATCTGAACGAGGTCATGCGATCATGTTCTCTGAGTGCAAACTCAAGTATTTTAGTTATTCTGATATTCTGTTCTGGATCTTGCAATCAAGAAGTTGAATTTATGATGTGTTGCGAGATTATTTCAATTTGGAAATTAACGTCTTTGTCGTTGCCTTCCTTTTATATGAATTTCCCCTCCCCTGGTTGAATTATTGTGAATTGGATCTAGTTACTTAGGCTTTGGTGGGTTTTTTTTCGTGGTTGTGTCTTTTTTTTTATTTTTTATTTTTATTGTATTTGCTATATGCCTGTCACCTCCTCCCTGAAGTGAAAAAACACTTGTATCTTAAAGCTCTTCATCCCGATTTACGCTGTCTGGAAACTTAAGCTCTTTGGCCCTCTTAGATTGATTAGAGGCTGCTCACTGCTCAGCCGTTCCTCCTGTCAGCAGCCTGCGCTCACAGCGGCTGCGAGATGAGCAGATTGATTTACTGCTGGAGAACACTTATCATTCTAAAACTTCGGCATAGCTGCTCAAATTGTTTACTCCTGCACAGCTATTTCCAGGTATTGCAGAGAATTGTGCTTTCTCCAAAAATAATTTTCCTCTAGAATTTGGAGCGTTTAAGAAGAGTGTCTAGAGTAAACTGAAATTTAATTACAAATAATTAAAAGGGGATAATTAAGTATGGACTGTAAATACAAAAAAGGAGAGAAAATACCCAGTAAAGCCATTTGTATAGTTCTACAATAACCTCTGCCCAGTTTTTATAAAATTGATTGTGCACATATTTAAAAATAGTACTTTTCACATGAATTAATTATGCTATCTGTTGCCAGGGAATTGTTATCACCGGTATTCTCCATCTCTGCAGAGATACTAATTAGTAGCAGTTTGGGTACCATGGGAAATCCTGCCCATTGTATAGCTCTTCCATAATGCTTATTAAGAGCAGTCGCCTGTGTGGTTGGGAAGGTATTTCTGTATCAGTATATTCCAAGAGCTTTGAGCAGCCCCACTTCTGCTCTGGAGCAAGGGGAGCACCCACGGGGGGAGACCCAAAGGGGCTGCCCCAGCTGGGCCTCCTTGGAGGTCCCACCTGGAGAACATCCCCCATCACACATATGGACATCATACCACCTCTGCAGGGGGCTGAGGGAGTTAATCCAGTTCCAGCGTATAACTCCAGCCAGACTTGGTAGCACCTCAGTTTGCAGTTCTGGATTTTAATTCCTTTACCATGGCGTATTGATGGCTGTAGTATCTGGAAAAGTAGGCTGGCTTCTGTGCTGTAGTGGGTTATAAAATATGTAAGCTGGGAATAGTGTGAAGCTGAGCAGAAAAAAAATGTAGTTCTCCCTTAAAATGAGGCCTAGAGGATGCACACATTTCTGTGATTACGTGCATGTGAAGTAAATCCTGATACTTCAGAAAGGTTTTGCAGGTGTGCAGATTGCTGTGTTATTTCACAGCTTTTTCTGTGAAACATTTTTTTTTGTGGAAAAAAAATTACTTAAATTTTTAAAGTTTTGAAAAGCAGAACTTTGCTATTATTTCAACAAACAAACATAATTTAGGCTTTATGAAAGAGCAAGAAAATTTGAAACCGCAGGTGTGACAACTTGGAAGAAGGGGTGGCAGCGTCTTTGGTGTTGGCCGGGTAACGAATTATTGCAGAACTAATATAAGAATTCATTTCGTGTCTCTGAGCTCGAATACCAAGCAGGTGTTGAGCCGCTGCCAGTGCTTCCCCCCGAGCTGTCCCACTGAGGCCCCATCTCAGAGCAGTGAACCTTTGACACTGAGTTTCCCGGTGTGGTTCCTTTAGGAACCCATTAGTGTTGATCTTGAGGTTGTTTGGTAAGGTTTGTTGTGGAGATGTGGATGAGGTAATCTCTTCCAGAGATGAGCGTATCGCCCCTGCAGGGAATCTACCCATTGCTGGGCTATGAGCAGGAAGGTGGACCTGGAGTGAAACCTGGGCTTTGCATGCTGGAAAAAAGACTCAGAGCGACTGTCTATGCGAGGGGAAGCCAACGTATGGAAAAGCAGAAAAAGCCTTGTGCAAAGCTTGCTGGTGTGTAAAACTGGAGTGGGCCTTCTGAATCGCCCAGTTCCTACAGCCAAATATGAAGTAATCCCATTCATAAATATATAAAATCATAGAATGGTTCGGGTTGGAAGGGACCTTAAAGATCATCCAGTTCCAGCCCCCCTGCTCTGGTTAGGGACACCTCCCACTAGACCAGGTTGCTCAAAGCCCCATCCAGCCTGGCCTTGAACACCTCCAGGGATGGGGCATCCACAGATTCTCTGGGCAACCTGTTCCAGTGTCTCATCGCCCTCACAGTAAAAAATTTCTCCCTGATATCTAATCTAAATCTCCCCTCTTTCAGTTTAAAATGGTTACACCTTATCCTGTCACTCAACTCCCTGACAAAGAGTCCCTCCCCATTTCTCCTGTAGCCCCTTTAGGTACTGGAAGGGGCTATAAGGTCTCCCTGGAGCCTTCTCTTCTCCAGGCTGCACAACCCCAACTCTCATCCTGTCTTCATAGGAGAAGTGCTTCAGCCCTCTGGTCGTCAGGCTCCCTTCTGCTTCCCTGCCAATATCAAACAGACCTCCTCAGCCTCTTGCTTGTGCTTGAAGGGATCTGAGCTTTCCTGTGGTTGGAGAGAAGATATAAACATAACTGGAGAGGACACGGGATGAGAAGAAGATATCTTGGAGAATGGGTGTCCAGCAACACCCGTGTATTTACTCTGGCTCCCTGCTGGTGAGCTGGGCAGTCTGTGTTGCAGGAGATGGTGTGTAACTGGTGTTGTATCGAATCTGGGTGTTTTTCACATGGAAATAATGGTTCCTCTTGGGGAATATAAGCCCCAAAGTCAAGGTGGAGTGACTAAAGAAACATTTTTCAGCTGCATTTTCTATTAAGGTTACATTTACAACCACCTTATAAAGGCTGTTATGTTTTAAAACAAATTGGTTTTCATAGATGTTTAGAATTTTAAAAAGGTCAGAGTTTGATTATAACTATCTTTAATCCAGTATGGAGATGTTTTAAATCTCACATGCAGTGCCCTACTCATAGTTGTAATCTGCTGATAACATCTGTGTATACTTTCTGTTTTTATAGTGTACATAAAAGTATATACATCGTGGCCTCATCTCTTAATGTCAGTTGCTATCAAGGCAAAAAGTCTGTTCTCACAGACCCTCAAAATGTGTCAGATGAGGATTACAGGAATATTTTGGGATGTGTGGGTATTTATTTATTTATTTATTTATTTTACCGCTAAGAGTTGAAAGAAAAGAATATTTTTCCCTGGGCTGTCTCCGGGGTGTGGGCACATGATTGAGTAGCTCAGCTAATGCAGTTTACATTAGTGCTTAATATGGAGAAGTCCTGCCTTGGAGTGCCAAGGGGTTAGTAAATCACTGAATTTTCATAAACAGCAGTGTTCGTTACATTTTGCTGCAGAAGGTCTTTCTTGCTGGAGTGTGTCTTGAGCGTTACCGCGTCTGGATAATAAGGCAAAAAACCTGAAATGTAGAATTGGAACAAACTGCTGCATGGCTATAAGACACTAAACTTCCCATTTATTCAGATCTGAAATAAGATGAATAACTAAGTTGCTGAATTACTCATTTGTGTAGGTCATGAAAGTTTAAAAAAATGCTGCAGGTATTTAAAATTAATTCCAGGAATCGGAGGAATTTTATATGCCCTGTGTGACACATTGCAAATAGTACAATAGACTTTTATTTTGTACAGTAGCTTTCATACAAACTATAGTATAAAGTGTTTTACTGAATTGCTGTTAAATAGCAAAATAATTGATTGATGAGTTCTGAGGAATTTATTTTTTACCACCATTACTAATAGTTACAATTAATTAGTTGTTAATGCTGTTAGGGATAAATCAGTTGCTATCTCTTCTCAGAAGTCATGGAATAAGTTGGAGCTTTCCATGTCATATAAACATGCTCTGGTGGAAGGATGCTAGAATGACATCCAAAGTGGTTATATGACATATCAAGCAGAATTATTCAATTAAAGTGGACACTGCAGTGATTTTCTGGAGTTATGATCACATCTGGTGGAGTTATTCCTCAGCCAGGCGTTAATGAAGATGTACATCTCTGTTATGATATTTGGGGATCTCTGTCTAAGAATTAATACATTCTGTTTAAAAACAAATTATTAAGGTCTAGAAAAGTTGCTCCTAAATTTGATACTTAAACTGAAAGAAAAAGTGGAGGACTATTGCAGTAATTGTCCATTAATATTTTAGTGTTCTTCCACTATCTCATATATCTGATTTGCTTGCAAAATATCTATTACCTGTTTGAAATAAATTACTAACACAGTACTCTGTTTAACTGATTGCTAATCTTGTCCTAAGTTTGCAAATTTGTACGTAGCTACAGGGACAGAATAATTGTGAAAGATGCTTATTGTTGAATGAATTCTCAGATGGTGAAATGGTTGCAATTAAGCTAAATGTCACATTAAACAGAGCATAATTATTGTAGCAATCCTTATTAAGCAATAACATACTTATTAAGCAGCTCTTATTGGGATTCCTGTTTTAGGTTTGATGTTTAGTGGTGTTTCATTTTGTCTGTAATATGTAATTATTGTCTGAATAGCCTGCTTCCCTTATGCTTGTGCGACCTGTGTGTCAAAGAGCAGATGTCACTGTATCCTTTCAGACATAATTATTGCATAATTGTAGGCAGGTCTCGCAGGCAGGAAAAGCAAATCCGTGCACACTACATCAAATAAACTACAATTGCAGTGTTATTGCATGCTTTTAATGGGATTAGAGAAGCTGTATGGGATGTTAATACCGTACAATTTCTGTCTGATAAAAGATGGCAAACAGAACATTGTGTAGTTTTTCTTTATTAATTTGACTTGATTTATTAATGCCTTTCATGTCATTATTACCCGCAGTGTTACAGATGTCTTGTAAGCAACAGTAGGATGTCTTTGTTTACAGTTTTCCATAAACAAAGATATCCCACTGTCTCTTACAATTTTTGTACAAGTCAAGCAAGTTTTGCTTAACCACTTCTTTTTGGAAATAGTGATTAATTTTCTCTTTGCTTTGGTTGACTAGTGGATTTATTTGTGTTATTGCAGGTTCCTTTGTACTTTGTGGATCTCAGTGGTATTTTTTAGTGAAAACCTTTTTTCGGCATGGTAGTGGACAAAGTCCTAGTGGACAAAGCCTTCCTTTCAATTAGATGCTCCTTCACAGACTAATCCAGGGCAGAAAGGACCATGGGAGGTCATCTGGTTGAACCTCCTGCTCAGAGCAGAGTCAACTTTGAATTCACAGCAGGTAGCCCAGGGCTTTGTTCCATCAGATCTTGAAAACCTCCAAGGTTGAGATTCTGCTGTCCCTTGGGACAGCCTGTTCCAAGGGTTATCCTCATAGTGATGAGGTTTTTCCTTATATCCAGCTGGGAACTCCCCTGTTTCAGCATACATCCAGCATCTCATTCTCCCACCCACGTCTTGCTGTGATGAGATCAAACACCCATCCAGTATCTGATTAGGTTACAGTGGTTAGGATGTGGATGATACCTATCCTTTATCTTCGTATTTTTGTACTTTCTATAGACCAATAACAGTGAAATATATTTCATTTTGTTTAGTCTTCTGCTTTAGTTACCATTGGCCTCCCATTCCAAACTGGGAGTTGTGAAGCATCTTTCTGAAGTTTGGGCTTTTGATGCCTAAATTTCAGTGGGTTTTTAATAAAATGTAGTTAATATTATTATTCACATTGTGCTGAGATGTTCCTTTTAATTGACTCGGATTTATTTCAAGGAAAGTGAAAATTTAACATGACTCTTCTAAAAATAATTAAATTCTAATTACAAAGCAGACTATTGACTAGGAAGTATTTACATCCTTCTCTTCATTTAAGCTACTGAACAGGGTATTTAACTAAGCAATGAAACATTGTGGATAAGTTTACTGCCGCGTCCTGAAGAGATCATCAGGAAGTGAAAAAAATCTATAGTAATGATATTTGCATCTGATTTTTAACCTTATTTTTCATCCTTCTTTTTTTGTTATGCCAAGAGCAGGCTACGTTTTTAGCATATTTGCCAGGGAATAATTGCAAATTGTGATGTGTCTAATGATAATGTAATTACTTATGAGTCCTTGCTTACTTTTTTTTTTTGGTAATTTTTCATTCTAAATTCACATCTGACGTTGAATAACAGCCACTTCTTGCTTGTGACTTCTGCTGCGTCTGTCTCAGGCCTGTTAATGAAGGGATTGGTAAATCTGCAGCTGTTACATAGAGTAGTTCATGAGCAACACCCAGAAATGTATAAAAAGTACTAATGAGACGAGTTCTGGGCAGTCGTGAAAGAGTGGTGGTAGGTTTGGTGAGTGTAATTTGGGCAGTCCTCTGCTACAGCTGCTTTATATTACTCCAGGAGTTCTTTAAATGCTATTTTTAATGCTATTTGCTATCCTAAGAAATAAGTAGTTAGTCCTTAATTGGTGTAGTGTGTTTCAAGGTCCTACTGAGTACTCAATTTACTGATGAGTAAATTACTGTTATGCTCAAGGCTGAAGTGAAACAGTATTACTCTTGAATTTTTGCTTTAAGAACAAACTGGTGAAAACCCAAACTTTTCCTGTACTGAAACTTCCACATGTCAAAAAATTAAACTTCCTTTGCTGAGCTGCTTCAGAGAAATAAATGCTGAAATAAGCTCATGGTATTATTATGTTGCAATACGTAGTCTTTGTGGTAGTTACTTTCCTCTGTTAATAAAAAGCCACCTAGTACTTGAGGTTTGAATTTTGACTATTCTTTTTAGTGAGATGACAGTATATACATAATCCGATGCCTGGATTAGAATCTTGTTGGCATTTGTGTAAGAATATTCTTTTAGATCAAGGTGAAGTATCAAGGGTGAACATTTAAACTGTCAATGGACCTCTTCATGTAACTGAACTTCAAAAGCATATTTAAAGATTCATTTTTTTGAATATTCAGTTTTCAAGCAATTGAGATTCTGTCGAAAGCCGGTTGTTAGTGTCATACAGCTTGTAGAGCACGGTATAGTTTGATGCTGCCTTTTCCCATTCAAGGTACGTGTCACGGCTGAGTCCTTGCCTGGCACTGATGTCTTTTGGTGTGAAATAGAGGCATAAGAGGGATGAGGATTTTTCACACAGCCTGAAGGATTCAACAAAAGCCGGAGCTGTCTAAACCCTGACGACTCTGAAAACCCCTCTTGCCCCTGCCTGTTGGCCTCGGGAGAAGGTGCTGGACCGAGGGCAGAGTTCCAGCCCTGTCCAGGAGGGGAAGGGAGGAGGAGCGCCCACAAGAAGGGACATGGCAAGGGCACGGGATGGGTTGAGAAGAAGCTCGGCTGTATCCAATTCCTGTTTCCTTTTCCTCCTTCATTAACAATGAAAAAACCCCAGGAATTTTCATTTATTTATTTTTATGTTTTATTGCACAATGTCAAGCCCCTGGCCCCGGGGGATTAGCTCCTCTGTTCACGAAGAAAGAACAACGGCATTACCAACAAAACTGCCATCAGCTGGATGAAATACCTGGTATTATAATTGCAGCCATTATGGGGCTGTTTTGGGGTTTTGTGTGTGTGTGTTTGGTTTTATAATGCAAGCATGTAACTGATTCCGGTAGTTTTAAAATCAATTTTAAAAAACTTGACGGGAGTAGCATTTCTTAATATAAATTGACCTATTTATTGTAAGTACATTTTCTGCCTTGAAAAAATACAAAAGATTGGGTAGTTACAGGGTATTTGCAAGCGAGAATTACACATGCAATGTTCTTACCAAGTGAAATGGCTCTGTTGTGAGGCATTGGAAAGTTTTTAAAGTTTGAAATGAGATGAGGCCCTTTTGAGACACGATCATCAAAATCCCTTTAATATGTTAAGATTCGGTCCGAGTGCTTTTTCTCTAACTTTTCTCTTCAGTTTGCAAGCAATTTTGTACTTTATAGCTCTCAGATTATTTTTTTGTCTGGGTGGATTTTTTTTGAATAATATTGTCAGAGAAAGATTTTTGTATTTAACCTTGTCTGATTACATCCACTTACAAATCCTCAAATAAGGTTAATATGTTTACATATATATGTTCATGTACTAAAAATGGCATTGCTGGGTTTCATTTTGGTTTGGTTTCTCTTCCCGAACACCTAGCTTTACCATCTCTTATAGTGCCACGTGCTGCAAATGGAAGGGGGCTTGCTCGATGTACATCCCAGGGTAATTCGGAAGCTGATGCACGGGAGGTGCCTTCTCATTCTGCGCTCAGAGCATCACCCTGCAGGACCCGTCCTGTGGTACATGCTCTATCCTATCGAGTCAGTTCTTCCATTTCTTCACTGTGAGGGTGGTGAGACACTGGAACAGGTTGCCCAGGGAAGTTGTGGATGCCCCATCCCTGGAGGTGTTCAAGACCACGCTGGATGGGGCTTTGAGCAACCTGGTCTAGTGGGAGGTGTCCCTGCCCATGGTAGGGGGGCTGGAACTCGATGATCTTTAAGGTCCCTTCCAACCCAAACCATTCTATGATTCTATGATTTCAAACTCATATTAAGAGTACGCTCTTATTTTCATAGTATTTATCCTCACTGCTTTATCACTGCAGATGCTGATTCAGCTGCTTCCCAGTGCAGTTTATTCCATTGACTAATTGCTCTATTAAGACTGTTTTCCTCTTATCTAACTTGACTTTCTTTTCCTATTAGATTATTGTTCCTTTATGATCATTTTTATATTCATTTGTACAAGTGAAATTAAATATTCATATTTCCTCAGGCTTTGGGATGCATTTTACTGCTACGGAAATGTGCCTGGTCTGCCTTTAATTTGAGATGTTGTGGGGCATTTTTTCCACCTCCTCGCAAGTTTCTCCAAGTGGTCTAGTGATGAGAAGGGAAGAGAAACCCAACTGCAGCCTTTAGGAAGCTTTTAACCCATTTTACGGACCAGCTGGTAGTTAGTTATTTACTTTTTAAACCACGGGTGTGGTTTGGATGCTGCTGGGTGTCAGGACAGATCTGTGGCAGTTTTGGATGGCATTTCTCAACACAGTTCTCTTTTGCAGGTCACTGGGGCCGGTGTGTAGGTGACTGTGGCTCGGGGGGCGTTCGGAGCCGGGCTGTCTGGTGCACCCACGTGGAGGGCTGGACAACGTACCACGCCAACTGCCACCAGGAGGACAAACCCGAGAGCCAGAGGAGGTGCTTTAAAGTCTGCGACTGGCACCTGGAGCTGTTCGAGTGGGAGGTTTCAGGATGGGAGAGGTGCGGGCTCATCCCCGTTGCCGGCGGTGAGGTGGGAGCCGGGGCTTGTGTCACGGCACAGCACGGGCTGCAGCGCCGGAGCGTCCGCTGCCTCCAGAAGCTGAACAGAACCGTTGTTGCCGACGAAATATGTGAGTATTTCACTCTGCAGCCACCCACCGAGCAAGCCTGCCTGGTGCCCTGCCCGCGGGACTGCGTGGTGTCCCAGTTCTCCGGCTGGTCCCAGTGCGGCACGGGCTGCGCCAAGAGCTTGCAGCATCGGACGCGGGTGGTCATCTCTCCTCCCCTCTACGGGGGTGCCCCGTGCCCCAATCTGACCGAATCCAGAGCCTGCGGCATTCCCGCCTGTCCTCTCGGTGAGGAGGAGCACACGTACAGCCTCCAAGTGGGGTCTTGGGGCAAATGCCGGATGCCCCATCCTAAAGACGTCGACCTGGTGGGGAGGACTATGCCGGATTTAGATTCGTACTCTGGAGAGCAAAGCACATCTGGACTTCAAGGCTCTAAACCCCACCATCGTGCCGGGGAGGTGGAGATCGGTTACCAAACCAGGCAGCTCAGGTGTGTAAGGAGCGATGGAAAAAACGCAGCCCTGAGGTAAGGGTGCTTCGTCTTTTCTTTCATCCCCCGTGGATTTGTTTGAGGGAGTGCTTGCCCTGTGTGGCAGCACCACAGCAAACGCGCTCCCTGTTCTTGAGTTTTAAATGCAAATTTTTATGTGTTTTCTTTATGGTCTTTTTTTTTGTTGTTGTTGATTTAATTCCCTTCTTGTAAAGCTAGCATATGCTGAATATTTTGCATACTTCTACGATTTGTGACTGTTTAATTCATTTCATGTTTTTAATAATTCTCTTCTAGATGTTTTTTTTTTTTTTGTTGTTGTTGTTGTTGTTCTTTTGAGGAAACATCGAGGAAGTGGAATAATATATCAGTTTGCACCGATGCTGGGCCCCGGCTGTGGGAGAGGGAGGTTTCATTCTCAGTCATGTACTGCATATATTTGGCAGAAGAGGCTAAAATTGCACGAGCTTAAACTCCTTCACTCTTACAAATCGACACTGGCTAAAATAAGTCTGAAAAGTTTGACCTTGCAAATTTACTAGAAGGTATTTCTTGGAAACATAGACCAGTGAGCAAACCTGTGATTGTCCTCCTGCTTCCTGAGGAGCCTTCCCGTCTCAGTGTAGCTCTTGGATGCTGATACTAGATCCCTGACTCGCTTTTCTTTCTTGTCCTCATGTGTATTATCTAACAATGGCTCTTAGTCTATGTAGGTTGCTTTGCTGCAATTCAAATGTGAAGGTTACAGTAATGTGCAGCAAATAATGGGAAGATTTACTCTCTCCATTTCTTGCATTTAAATTTAAGCTATCTAAGCTCTGCCATTTGACTGCAGGTTGGATTTGGGCAGGTGCCAGGAGCTATCTTAAGCGAGTTCTGAGAAAGTCAAGATTTCTAGAGAACTTCTTGTGTTCTGTTTTGCAAGGTTATTAGAAGTTCTTGCAAAAATTCTGCTTCTGAATTTTGCAGAGATCAATCTGTTTCTCAGTTATCTATAGCTCTTGGCACCAGCGCAAACTCAAATTGCAGAGGGCAGGGGTTATTTTATGTCCAATTCTCTACCCCTGTTAATGTCTGCAGTGGTTTTGCACACATACTGAGGTGAAAATATACATTCTAGCCTTTTTCTTACCCCCTCCTAATACACCTGTAGCAAAGCGTGGATTTCTTTTATTGGTTGGAAAAAAGTCAAGCTTTGTGAACTGTTCCAGCAGTTTCTAACATCTTGACTTTATTACTTGTCTCTAAATATATGCTGATTCTAAATATACAGATTTTATGCTCATGTAGCTGCTTGACTTTAATGGAGTCACTTGTGATTTATGCCACCGTGCGACCAGCAGCAGGTTTATGTCTGCTAACACTTGTTAGCTGTTCTTCTGCCTCTTCTATCTCATTCCTTATCGGAGGCTCTGGGAAGGGGATCCTGACTTTGTTAAAATTTCACTTGCTCTGCCCTCACACGCTCACTGCTATATTCGCTGTCAAAATGGGGAATGGAAGATAGTTCTTATAAATGTTTTCTCTTCGTTGTGCTACTGTGTGAGTTATGCACTGAATTTTTGGAGAGGGTCCCGGGAGCTTTAGTTTTAGTGACTCTGCCCCTGATCGAACTGTTTTCTTCCTTGCTCCTTTCTGGATTTTTTGCTGATCCTAGCCCCCTTTTTGGGAGCATACAACTCCATTAGCTGCCTCCTGGCAGACTTTTCTGCTGAGGCTGTGTCTCAGATTTATTATGGAGAGCTGAGCCTGACCCATCCCTTACTCTTACTCCAAATACAAGAAGAAAGCCCATTGATTGAATAGAGGACAAAAGGTAAGGTCATGTCCAGATAGTCGCACACTTCTCCTTTTGGACCTAAAATCCAAACATAGAAATCCAACCTAAAATCCAATCCATGCTTAATTCCAGGGCTGGAGTGTCACTGACATCAAATACCCTTGACAACAACTCCCTTTAAGCATCCCCTGGCAGCAGCGTTCTCTTTGTTCTGTTGTGCAGCATGTTTGCTGCCATTCTTCTGAAGAATGGACCCGATCTTCCAGATGTTGCTTTGTGAGGGCGATGATATTTTGGCTACTGATAAAGAGGAGTAAATGCATTTACGTAACCCTGTGGTGGGGTTTGGCAGGCATCCAAGCCTCTGCTGTGAAACGGGAAAGAAGCGCTTTATTTGTGCTTTTTTCATTTCCCTGGCCGAGGTTTCCTATTTCGACCAACGCTGCTGAGTAAGTACCAGTGAGAGATACAAATTAAATTTCTGGAAAACTGAGGCAAGAGGGAGGACTATCCCAAGATATGCTTCCACGGTGGGCTTCGAGCTGCTGCTCTGCCAGGGCTTTGCCACCACCCTGCCTCCTGCCGCTGCCTGGTTCTTGCAGGAAAATAGCGGATAATGGGAGGCATCAAAGGCCACATGAGGAGAGGAACCGTATGCTCATCTCACTTCCTAATTTATAATGCGATGGCAAAGATGCCTAATTTGTTATCAAAGTTGTTTAACGTACTGATGTGTAATCTCAAGGCTGTGGATCAGCCGTTGTGCGCACTGATGGCTACTTGGCGTGAAAGAACAGTCTTTGGCCAAATATTGGATTTTGGTGGCCTTGGCTGCAAGCTGGTTTTAAAGACTGAAAGATTGAATGCATTCACTTCTTACAGATGCTGGAGTACTGGCGGGCCGTTCATTTTGGCCTCTTCACTAAGAAGTGTGCCGTTGATGGGAATGGCAGATGGGGTGTCTTTTCTCGTGTGAAATAGGTGGCAGCGGTGGGAAATGTGCCTGATACTTGTTTTCAGTTTTTCACTGATGCTTAAGTTATGCCGTTGGATCCTGCAAAAAGGATCCTTTGGTTTTGCAATGGACCCTCAGGTGGGAGCTGAAGAATCCTTTGCATTGTAAAGAATATATTTTTTTTCATTTAAATGTTTGGTCCTATGAAGATCTGTGTGTCCATACCAGCCTTAAAGGTGCAAGCAAAAATCACAGCAATTTTTAAAGGCAAAGCCTGTAAACAGGAATTACTTGGAGAGGAGCACAAGCGCGTGGAAGATTGGAAGTGCTGTATCAGGGAAAGAGAGCTGGGAACGTTTTTGATGAAATACTTTTCAGTTTGGAGGTTCTTCATTTGTCAAAATCAAAGGAAAAGGGAGAAAGAAAAAGGGAGGGACAGACCTTTTGGAAAACACTTGAAGACATTTGAACAGTAGAACATCAATAGACCTTGAGACAGGTTAATTTCTGCTCAGAAACAGTTTTTGTGTAGAAACTTTATATTTGTGAAAATAAAAGGAATGACGTCAAAACAGAGTGGTTTAATGGATCTGATTTCAAGCTTTTAAAGACTCAAAAAGCCAGAATTTTTTTTTCATATTATTTCAGGTAGAATTCAGATTTCATTCTATTTCAGAAAAAGTTTTCGTTTTGCGTTAAATCTCATACCCAGTAACAAATTCAAACATAAGCACTTCCATGCATTAAAAAGAAAAGAAAATCTCAGAAAAAGTTGCAAGAAGTGTATGTGCTAGAACTTCTGCTGGTTTGGGTTTTCTGTCTTGTCACAGTTGTAAAAAAAATCTACTGAACAGTGAGACAAAAAAGTTATTTAGAAAAAAAAGGTTATTTAGAATTAGAATTATATAGCTTTGAAAAGACCTTTAAGATCATCGAATCCAACCGTTTAGGTAGCACTGCCAAGTCCACCACTAAACCGTGTCCCTCAGCACCACATCTACCTGTCTTTTAAATACCTCCAGGGATGGTGACGCAACCACTTCCCTGGGCAGCCCGTTCCAATGCTTCACAACCCTTTTGGTGAAGAAATTTTCCCTAATATCTGGTGTAAACCACCCCTGGCACAACTTGTGGCCATTCCCTCTCATTCTATCACTTCTTACTTGGGAAAAGAAACCGACACTAAACGTTAGATGCTAAATTGTCATTTAGTGAAATGAGTGTGCATAGCTAGACGTTGAAATCCTAAATAAATTTAACCTGATTTTCTAACCTGGTATGTGTGCTCACTAAGCATACTGAGAAGTTGAAGTCAGGAGCAAACATTTTTAGGGTTTTTTTGTTATTATATTTTGGATTAGGTGTCTTTTTAGGTACATATTTCTTAAACTCTTCACTCTACGTTTAATATAACAACAATGATATTATAGAGTTGGATTTGGGTTTCTGTTTACTTTGCCTTTGTAAGTGAAAATTCAGGTCAAACTCAGTCAAGGGATAACTCATCTGTCAAGGCTGAGGCAGAGCAGCATTCAGCTCTTTTGTTTGCCTCTGTAATTTGAATTTCCATTATCCATTTCCTAGTGGATTGTGCTTAACCACTCTGCTGTTGTACGTTTTTAGGGAAAAAAGTGTTTGCAGTTTCTAGTGTTGACATTCTTCTATTCTCTGGGTGAATACAAAATTTTGCAGTCTGGAGCTGGAGAGGCTGTGCTGTAATATGCTATTTGATGGTTATGATTCTGATCTGGGAGAGGAGATGCGTGTTCACATTCCTCCCAGCAGATGTAGGAGTGGAGCCTCAGTGCTCAGGCTTGAAAACAAATCCCAAATCCCGGAGCTATTGGATAAGAAGGAGATTTTATTTTCTAGTGTTCTTTTAGAAAGTTTTGTCTCTCATTTCCTTTGTTTTTACTAAAAGCACATGAAACAAAGGAACAGTGACTGCTTTTTTCACTTCAATGAGTAACATTTTGGAAACAGTGTCCAATAATAATTGGTCTTTTTTCTTCTGTTTTCAAATTGTGCTGAAAGCCAGCTGCTTCTGCAGCCCTAAGATTTCAGTGTCTGCCTAGGTAGTGCAAATGTAAGGCAGCATTTATTTTTAATTGAAACAGAGGATCTGGTGCGTTAAGTTTTGGAGACACCAAAACATCTTAGACACCAAAGCCCTGTGTTTGTTTGGATGCTAGGTCTCCCAGCTCCCTTTCCCTTTGATCAGTTGTATGGCAGGCAAATATTCCCCCTCTTCCTTACCACCCTGGGGCAGAAGGGGCTGGTGGTTCTCCTGCCAGAGAAGCCTCTGCTGCACGGATTGAGTATATGGTATCACCAGTATCCAAAATAGCTCTGGCAGCCCTTGGGGACCCTAAAATACATGCTGAATCCTTGACAGTATGCCTATTAATGTTAATTGCCAGTTTCCTAAGGGGAAAAAAAAGCGTTTGAATGCTGTTAGAAACAGGGCAAGACTGTGTCCGTTATTAGACCCTAGTATAATTAGCCAAGTGCAAAGAGCAAGTAGTGTTTATTCCAGCAGCCTGTAAGGTTGGGTCACAGAATCACAGAATCACAGAATCACAGAATCTTAGTGGTTGGAAGGGACCTTTGAGATCATCGAGTCCAACCACATTAAAAAAAAAAAAAAAAAAAAAAAAAAAAAAAAAAAAGCAAGCAGCATCCATCAACTAAACCCCACACACAACACCCCACCACAAAACCAACAATCCCGGGCACTAGATCATGCCCTGAAGAGCCACGTCTACACGTTTCTTAAATACCTCCAGGGATGGTGACTCCACCACCTCCCTGGGCAGGCTGTTCCAGTGCTTGACCACTCTCTCAGTAAAGTAATTCTTCCTAATATCTAATCTAAACCTCCCCTGCCGCAACTTCAGACCATTTCCTCTGGTCCTGTCGTTATTCCCTTGGGAGAAGAGGCCAACCCCCGCCTCTCTACAGTTTCCTTTCAGGTAGTTGTAGAGGGCAATGAGGTCTCCCCTCAGCCTCCTCTTCTCCAAACTAAACATGCCCAGTTCCCTCAGCCTCTCCTCATAGGACTTGTTCTCCAGACCCCTCACCAGCTTGGTGGCTCTCCTCTGGACACGCTCCAGCACTTCAATGTCTTTCCTGTAGTGAGGGGCCCAAAACTGAACACAGTACTCGAGGTGAGGCCTCACCAGTGCCGAGTACAGAGGCACGATGACTTCCCTGCTCCTGCTGGCCACGCTATTCCTGATACAGGCCAGGATGCCGTTGGCTTTCTTGGCCACCTGGGCACACTGCTGGCTCATGTTAAGCCGGCTGTCCACTAACACTCCCAGGTCCTTTTCTGCCAGGCAGCTTTCCAGCCACTCTTCCCCAAGCCTGTAGCGTTGCTTGGGGTTGTTGTGGCCGAAATGCAGAACCCGGCACTTGGCCTTATTAAACCTCATCCCATTGGCCTTGGCCCATTGGTCCAACCTGTCCAGGTCCCTCTGTAGAGCCTGCCGACCCTCAAGCAGATCAACGCTCCCACCTAGTTTGGTGTCATCCGCAAACTTACTGAGGGTGCACTCAATCCCCTTATCTAGATCATCAATGAAGATATTGAACAAGACTGGCCCCAAAACTGAGCCCTGAGGGACACCACTGATGACCGGCCGCCAACCAGATTTTGCTCCATTAATCACAACTCGCTGAGCACGGCCATCCAGCCAGTTTTTTATCCAGCGGAGGGTACACTTGTCTATGCCATGATTCTCCAGTTTCTCCAGGAGAATGCCGTGAGGGACGGTGTCAAAGGCCTTACCAAAGTCCAGGTAGACAACGTCCACAGCCTTCCCCTCATCGAGAAAGCGGGTCACATGGTCATAGAAAGAGATCAAGTTGGTCAGGCAGGACCTCCCTCTCATAAACCCATGCTGGCTGGCCCTGATCCCTTGGCTGCCCTGCACATGCCTTGAGAGCTCACTCAGGATGATCCTCTCCATGATCTTTCCCGGTACCGAGGTCAGGCTGACAGGCCTGTAGTTTCCAGGATCCTCCTTCCGGCCCTTCTTGTAGATGGGCGTCACATTGGCCACCCTCCAGTCATCTGGCACCTCTCCTGTTGACCAGGATTGTTGATAAATAATGGAGAGAGGCTTGGTAAGCTCTCTTGCCAGCTCCCTGCCAGCAGGGTCATTGATTACAGAATAGGAGATGACTTTAGAACATGGGAAAAAATGGAAATGCATTGTTATCAGTGTAGCTTAACTTAATTCAGGATTTTCTTGCTCTGCAGTGCATGGATTTGAGCATGTGTTCCCCGGTCAGATTTGGCACTTCTCGGGAACCTTCCTGAGCTGCCAGGGAAGAGCCTGGCTGCTGGATATGTATCCTGCCCCCCTGGTGCTGCCTTCCGTACCAGCACCATGGGCATGGTGATAGCTTCGTAATGTGTCAAATTATTTTCGAGGTGATCCTTTCAGTATAAAAGATTCAACAGCCACCACCTGTCTCATCCTCTCCTGTAAGGAAATGCGTTCACCTTTCATCCTGAATGCGTTGGTATGGCTGGGAAAGGAAACCAGGGATGATTTCTATGCTGTGCCCAACCTTATTTCATGATGCACTCTCCTGGACGGCCTCGCTACTTTTTCCTACTGATAGACGTGTTTCCACTCATTTCCTTGCGGTGGATGTGATGACTGTGTGACTGCAAGGCGTGCAGCGCAGATGCACTGAGCTGTTGGAAAATTTACTATTTTTTGGTGAGTTACTTTTTGTTCCGAACAGAAAGGTGATATGGTCCAGCCTGGGGCTGCACAACTACTGAATCCCGTGGGGAAGCACCGTGCTGCTCTGTTGGCAGCAGCCTGCAGTTACACGGTCACGGGGCTGCTTTTCCTCCTCTTGCTTTTCTGCTTGTAGCTCCGGGACTATGTGAGTGTAAAAGAGGCACAAATAGGTTTCCTTTTGTCAAGTGCTTTTTTTTTTTTTTTTTTTTTCATATGTGGTTTATTCTCCTTCAGTACACAAGAGAGTACGAGGGCTCTCTGCCAGTTGAGTGAGCTGGGCTTCTGCTAACTCACCAATCCATCTGACACCGCAGGCAACGTAACGTAGGTTGGGAAACGATTCCTGTAGTTTTACAGTATCAATCCAAGCGTGTAACGTAGAAAAAAGCATCAATCACATCAGTACCTTACTATATCACAGTTACTGGATTGACTCCCAAGAGGAGATCTAGCCTGATACGTTAATACCTGGAAAGTTGGTTTAAAAACAAGGCTTGTGTAGTATTTCCCATCCCCAAGACCTTCTTCCTCTCCCTGCTGCTTCAGATTCAGCCACAGCAGCGCAAATACACGTCTGGTTTGCAGCCTCAGAGAAGCCAGTGTCTCACACGTCTGGGCTTTATCTGTATTAGATTGTCCTAAATACATCTGCGACATGAAAGACTGTGTCTGAATTTCATGCAAAAGTGTGTTTTTACATTTTTCTTTGTGTTGCTCGGTGTCACAGTTAATTTGACTTTCAGGCTCTGAATGAGTAGGTGCAAGTTAATTAGATTTGCTTTCTGCAACTGTTAGGCAGTTGCATGCAATTCTCCCTCAAAAACATCTACTCCAGCAGAAGGATGGAAATTGCCAGCTCCGTGGCTTGTTCACCTTAAGGTCAGCAAAGTTATCTCTTTAGCCTTTTATAGTAGGAGCGGTGGAGGGATTGTCAGGGAAAAAAAACCCTGAGCTATTCAGTCTTTGCATAGTTGAAAGGCTTTTGCAAATAGGAAGGATGATTGCTGGGCAGAGATGTCTTTCGCCGGCGGAGTGTCGGCATAGGTTTGAGTCCATTAGGGGGAGGTATTGTGGGCATTGTCTTGCTAAGAATTGGGGCTAGCAATGTTCATTTTGAAGAAGACCCCAAAGCAGATTTTTAAAGGCTTCATTTTTTTGGTATTTCAGTAAAGATCAGGCCACACTTAAATCTCCTTTGCAGAGATGCAACCCCCAATGGATTTGGGTTTTGTTACTGGTATCTGAATGCGAAGTTTTGATCACTTTTTAACATGTGAGATTGGTTTCCTCCCATGTTGTGTTCTTAGTTTAACTGTAGTTTTCTAGTACAATCAGTTAGGACAGTGATTTGCATTTGCCACTAGTTTATCTATTCCAAACCAGGAAATGTTTTTTCTTGTTAATGTTGTGCCATGGGTGGCTCATCTGATATCTGTGTTGAGAAACTATTAAAATAAAGTTACCGTTCATGTGACACCACCTAAGCTCATATTCCAAATAAGACTCAAAATGCCTGGGGTAGTGAGTACAGATATAATGATTATTACTTTTCAGTCCTTAGTTCAATAGGATTGATGCTTTGTGCCAGAGACAGCTTTGCAATCAGTTGCATTTGACATGTAATAGAGGAATGAGACATCTTTTTGAGTTAAAAGCAAGAATAATTTTATTTTGAGGGGGCTGTATCACAGACACTTTCTTCTTCATAAAGTTGTTAAAATAAACCTCAGTAAATTCATCCTCACAGTACCGGTGAGATTAATGAGTTTTATTCTGGGTGAAGAATATCTCTGGGTGAGACAAAAAATTGTTACATGTGTTTGTTTTTAAAATTTTTTTTATTTTAGTTTGAAGTATAAACGTAGGCCACTAAATGCTGTATTTTGCTGGTGGTTGAGGGTCTAGTCAAACTTGGTCAGGTATCAGTGGGAATATTCCCTTTGACCTTTGTGAAAACAGGACCAATTTCTAGACTGGAGGAGAAGCGGGTGAATGTCCTTTATCTTCTCTGCTCCCCTTATGAGACTGCCCTGCAATCCTGAAATGATTGCCCCAGTCTGTTTTCTTTAGAGAAAGGTTAGTCAAACTGTTCTGTAAGTAATACTAAGTGAGGTAATGGTTGGTTCCCTGGCAGCAGCTCTGGATCTCACACCTTTTAAGTGTACCCGTATTTGCTCCTTACAGTTGGCAAAAGCCTGAGCATGAGTGGCTGGAGAAGACAAATTTAGAGAGAGTTCACACAGTTCATGTATGGTCTTAATTGCGAAGGCCAATTTGCATCATCCCTATAACACTAGGCAGAAGTCAGAAAATATTGGTTCCTTTTCTCCTGGTGACTCCTTTTTTTTTTTTTTTTTTGGGGTTTCATCCTTTTTTGTCCCCTACCATCCTTTGTGGTGCTTCAGTGATGTCTCTGCTCATACGTACCTCAGTCCTCTCTTGGTATATCCTTTCCCTCTCTGTTTCCTCAGCTGTCTAAGGTTTTTGAGAGACGGGAAAGGTTTTTCCCCTGTTCTGGGAGATGAGTGGTGACTTTGTGGCTGATCTGCGGCTGGGGTGAGGTGGAGCAGCAGCAGCAGCCGTGTTCTGCTCGCTGGGCAGGAGAGCCATCAGCTGGCTGAGACAAGCAGAGGAGCAAGGAAGGACGGTGGCCTTGGTCTGGGGGTTTGTCTTCTCTTGGAAGTATTTGCTACATTTGACATACTTTTACAATAGCTTTTCACAATATAGAAGTTCGGAACTCTATATTTTATTCTGGGAGTTCATATCTTGATACCAAACCTCAACAATTGGCAGCTGTTAAAATTTGGTTTTCCATTGCATTGGGCCTTGTCTGGTATCTTGATGTGTTACAGAATGGATGAGGATCATGTCCTAATATCAGCAGGAGTAACTGAGTCCCAAAATACAGCCACAGTTGCAGCATTCCTGGCTCTTTGGTGATTTGTCAGGTTTGGAAGCCCTCTGACCTTGTTTGATGGCATTTGTTTGATAACAGCACCACAGAATCAACACCTTTCTTATTAGTGTGTGACTAATTATCTTTAAAAGAGCAGAGTTGCTCATTAGGATGTGTTGACACCTGGATGGATGGATGGTGAACAGCTAGTCCTGTGTGCGAGGTGATAGGAATGCTTACTAGTTGGAGTATTTTTCTTGAGCTTGGCTTTTATTTTCCATCCTGGATAAACTGTGAAACTCTAACTGCACAGGAGCAATTATAGTGTCTATCGCACATGTTTTAACTTGAAATAAATGAGGTATATTATTTGCAAACTACTCGACATGCAAGATTGCGCCCAGAACTCCCTGGAAATGCATTATGTGTGATGCACTACAGTTCCTCTTGCTTTCATTGTATCAGTGTTGATGCAGGTCTTCTAATTTACCACAAATAACCATGGATGATTTCTTCGGGGGTTTGACTTGAAATATAATAAAAATTTATTGAGCAAGACCTCCTCAGTTGTTTTACTGTGTTCTTATTGCAGCCACTGTGTGCAAGATCCCGTCCCTTTGACCTTCAAGTCCTGTGTCATCGCTAGAGACTGCGAAATGTCGGAGTGGTCCTCGTGGAGTGCCTGCTCGCGGACCTGTGGCTGGGGAGATCTCGCCCCGGGCTTTCGGAGCCGGCGCCGTGGCGTGCGGAGTGTGGCAGTGGGTGCTGGGAAGCGATGCCCGGAGCTGGAAGAGAGGGAAGCGTGCGGCACGGGAGGGAAAGAGCTGCTGCAGCCTTGCCCCAGGTATGGAGAGGGCTTTCAGCCCAGTTTTTTGGAAGTAAAGAAGCCCCTGTTTGATAACTGGCTTGTGCAAAGTAAATCTTCCTTGCTCGGTGTCTGTGCGTGGAGAGGGTTGCATGTCATGCTTTCTCTCTGCGTCTAAAAGATCATTGGTTTGATCATTGTTAACTATGATTAGTGGTATTATTTATTGTTAGTAATATTCTTGTAATTGTTGCTATTGTCATTGTTGCTATTACAATAGTTACACACATATATAGAAATAAATCTAAATTACACCCACTACAGTTTATATTTCCATATTTTAAAAATTGAGAGCAGATACTCTTGCTCTCTGAAGGGGCTTTCATACTGACTGCTGTTTTGGAGAATTTCCTCTGCTGCACAGAAACTGGGCAGGTCTCCATGGCTGTGCTTTTATTGGCTTTGAAATTGTAATTTTTGCATAAGATTTAATGATTCCCCTTCATCTACCCATAAAAAAATCCCAGGCCTCCTTGAGGAAAATGGGAACTGATCAGAAGTAATAGCTTGGACTTTACTCGGCTTCCCTCTGGGTACTTCTTGAAATGGGAAACCTTTCAGTCCCTGAGTGCTTGCTTGGTTTATGGCAATCTCTGTGCTGGCAGAAAGTGAGGATCTCACCTTTTCTGGTCTGCAAATCCATGCCGTTATGCATGGCCAGGCTAGCAAAAGGGGTTGGTAGTCTGCTTTGCAAAGGAAATAAAATACCGCTTAATTTTTCATGTGACATGTTCTGAGATTGACTGTAAAATGCTTCAAGATTGATAAAATTTTATATGCATGCAGACAAATCTCCCTGTCTGTGAATGAATGTGTTTAACAGGAGGTCTATTCAGTGATCAAGTCATGAGTTTCTGGGGCTTTGCCAGATACTGCCAAAACCTTTGATAGAGCCCTTGCAAGATACATTTCTTAGGAAGGCGTAACCCGTAAGTGTGTCTCTGTATCGTTGGGTTCATTCAAAATCAAATGCTGATCATTTTTATGCACCCTGCTAGCAGAAGAGAGGAAGTATAAAAAAAAAAAATATTCTGTTGCTTGATTACAACCTACGAAAGGCTCTTACAGAGTGATTTTTGCTCCTGCCCAAATGCACATCAATTTCAAAGACAATAGATTAACACATTGTCTTGCTGATTTTGTATAGGAGTGTGGGTGCAGGTGACACCTGATTGGGGTAGACGGGCTGGTAGTTAATCAGGGAGTGAACAGACATATGTCTGTCCCTAGTTTCTCACTTCTACTTTTTGACATTGCACTGTATTAAAGTGCAAACGATTGTAGGGGCTTGGTGTAGAGCCAGGAGAGCCCGAAGGGTGAGAACCTGCATAGCACTGATAATTTTGTGGAGGTGCCACTGTTGCTATAGAAGGAAACCTGTGGTTCTTAATGGTATATCACTGCTATGCCCAGGTTTTCATCTGCCTATGAACTATTAAACCTTCCCCATCCTGCCATACCTGCACACCTTAGAATCATAGAATGGTTTGGGTTGGAAGGGACCTTAAAGATCATCAAGTTCCAGCCCCCCTGCCATGGGCAGGGACACCTCCCACTAGAGCAGGTTGCTCAAAGCCCCGTCCAACCTGGCCTTGAACACCTCCAGGGATGGGGCATCCACAGCTTCTCTGGGCAACCTGTTCCAGTGTCTCACCACCCTCATAATGTAGAATTTCTTCCTAATATCTAATCTAAATCTACCCTTTTCCAGTTTGAAGCCATTATGCCTCATCCTACCACTACAAGCCCTTGTAAAATGTCCCTCTCCAGCTTTCTTGTAGGCAGGAGGAATGAGCAGGAATCAGAAGCCGTAATGTTGCAGTATGTGCTGTGGGTCTGCTGGATGTAAGGCTGTGGGGCCCAGAATTTTGTATTAATGAACAGAAATCTAACATTTTAAAGTATGTTATTTAATTGTCAGCAGCTGGTAAAGGATGTTATGGGTCCGTGTTATAGTTTACAGCCTGATGATTTGGTGGTGGTGCTTGGGAATTGGTGACAGAGATACTGGAAGTACTTCAGACTGGAAAGCAGTAGCTTTCAGCCATAGAGGGATGTAGTGTTAATCCCTGTCAAATATTATAAGAAGTCTTTGATGCTCCTGTTCTCCTTATTTGAGCAAATTCTCTTTGCAGTGTAATACCTATAAAGATTATGCTTTTTTCCCCCTTAAATATATGCCACCTCATCTGTGGCTTTGCTGGGGCTTACCAAACAGTTATCTTTTCTTTCTTACGCTTACATGAAGATGATGAATTTTAGGAGATTGAATAGCAGAAATAAAAAGGCGCTCTCCTTCATTTGTCTGATCTCAACACAAACCGTTCATTCTTTCTTTCTGGCTTGTGTTTGCCTAATCAGATTAGTTTTAAAATCTTGAGAGAGCTGGGTGAGGTGAGAGAGCGGTTTACTTTCCCAGTTCCTGGAAATCAGTTCTTTGCTGTTTTTTGGTTGATTTTAAGACAAGTAGCCTTTCCTTTAGATTTATTCTTTTTCCTTTAGCTTTATTCTTTGTGCAAGAATTTTCCAAAGCATGTTCCAGGCATGGAAAAGATAATGGGTGAGGACATAGACTAGAAAGAGAGCAAGTCTCAGAGCAGAAGGAAGGATTTTTAGGAAGGCTGTTTTTTAATGCAGGACCGAGAACACCCCACGATGGAATGAAGGTACATATTGCAGACTACATCCACCAACATAGAAAAGCAGCAGCTCAAAGAGGTAGCACTGGCAGAGTTGTACTCAGCAGGAGGAGGTGGGTAAAGTGATATTCCAGCCTCCTAAAAGGATCCAGAAGGGAAAAAAATCCCCTTCAGCTTCAAAACGGCTCTGTTAAGGTAACAGTACTTAACAGTATTACCTGTGAGTCCACGGCAAGGCTGCAAGTTAAAGGTCTCATCACAGGTACATGGCAATTAGTGTAATTTTGCTGTGAAATGGCAAGGCCTTTTAATTTTATGGCTGAAATTTACAATAACATCTTTAATCAATAGTTTAAATGCAAGAAAATAAAACACTTCAACTGCAGGTAGGACTCCAGAGTTTTGTGCCATGTTTTACTTTTGGTTATTTGTTCTGGAGGGGTTAGATTAAGCGCTTAAAAAGCTTAAACCCATAGGAGGTGATTCTACTTTATTTTATTATGATATAAATTTGGGATAGTTCAATTAAAGTGAATGGGTATATACAGGTATAAAACTTGTGTAAGCACTAAGATCATAAGTCCTATAGACTAAAGGGACCAAGAGGTTACTATAAATCAGAAAGATTTTGAGCACTTGTTGCATAGCTGTTACTGAGTTGTCAGTTTTAAAACAATGTATTGTATCATTTTTATCCTTGATGTGTAGCTTTCATGTTCACTGGGAATAGATAGATTTTCCAGAATTATGATTATGTCTTTAAATCTTTCATTTTGGTTGTGGTTGCTATGTTACAAGACAGGGATTTAGAAAAAAAAACAACCCTCTCTGCATTGTTGGAAATTCAAAGCTTTTCAGAAGTTAAAAGATGGAAAACGGGAAAGTTTTAAGACCAAATTTTTTCAAAAGGCTTGAGGTTACTGCTGAGATATGGGTGTGATGGTATCACTTTGTAAATGAGGCCCATTATGTCCCCTGATTAAAGATAAGGTGTTAGTGTGAAGTAGGAAAGACTTGAAAGGAAATGCAGTGAACCGCGCTGGTGGGCTGATGGAGTTACGCTTTGGGAGTGGTAGCAACACTGCTCTTCATCCCTTTGACCTTCATGGATCTTGGGCACACAGCAATGACCTCCATTCAGCTGGGCGGCTTCGTTGCCTCCCCACGGATCAGGAACCATCCGTAGTGAAGCTTTGGTTCTTCAGTTCTGCATTGGACGATTCTCCTGTGGCTGTGCTTGGGTGTCACAGTGCGAGAGCACGTTTTGCCTTGATCATAACAGAAACTTGTGGCATCAGCTCTTCTGCTTCCTCACCTTTTTATCAAGGAAATTCAGAGCACTGCTTATCATGTGTAAAGCTATTCAGCTTTATCAGCCAACTTCCCTCTTAAGTACCCCAAATGTGCACTTTATTGCTTCTGAACTAGCAGGTTTTCCCTGCCCCTTTTCTTAAGGAGACTGATCCAACTCTCTGTGGATTCTGAAGGTCTGCATTTGGGACATTATCTAGCTGGTCCTCTAACCATCGGCAGTGGGGTCTGTCAATCTTTGAAGTAACTAGACCTGGTATAACTCAAACAGTCTTGTCAAAAACTGGAGCAGGCCTATTGGGAAGCCAAAGCGAAAGGCTGAGATTTTTTTTTTAGCTCTAGTAAGAGGTGTGTAGATAAACATGGGTCACAGCTAGGACTGCAACTATACTGAGTTTGTGTCAATTTAACTAGATACTGGTAGGAGTTAAAATGAGACGTTAAATCTACTGACATTTGAAATTGTCATCACCAACAGGTTTTGACCTAGGGATTACAAAGGTACACTGGAGCTGACCAACTGATGATCCAAATGTATAGTGTCCCTTCCACTTCCTGAGTTATTGTACTCCTCACCTTCGAGGGAAGGTGGACAAGATAGTTGGATGGTATTGCCCTCTTAGCTTAATGCTGGTACAGCTTATCTCTGGTACTGTCTGCTCTAACAACACAGTGTCCATTGTGGCATTGGTGGCTTTGGTCATCTTCATTCAATTGGAGAAATTACAGTTGTGTGACTGTGGATATTGATAATAATTTGCAAGTACTGGCTTGAGGTTGCCAAAGTTACAACAACCCCCCAGGTATTTTCCAGCCATTAGTCTCTGCTCTTTACTAATGGCTATCAACATGCTTCTGATTAAATTTAAATAGAGATTATGTTAATGTTAATTCTTGTTGTCTTTAGTGTAGTCCATAGATGAGCAAACTAACGCCAAGTGTCGGCCATCCTGCTTAAAACCCTGCAAAGAGTCTGCCACAAAGCTGTCCGAGGTCACAGCTCCCATCTGGAAAGGTCTTGTCTTAGGTTTCCCACTCAGGGGGATAGCAATCCCTGGGATATGTTTCTGATGTAGTGGGCTTGTTAATGGCTGTGAAAATGTGTATCTTTTAAACAAATAATGCTCGGGGTCACGATTTGTTACTGGGGAAACTCTGGACAGCTGAGGGCATGTCCAGCTGGGAAGAAGCAAGATGGGCTGATGGGGGCTTGAAGCTGCTGACAGCAAAGCAGGAGCTGGCGGGGACACCTGATAGCTGTTCATTAAAGACTGCTCTGCAGTGTAGCACAGTATCTATGAAAATATCTAAAGGGACTTTTTTTAGATTCAGGAGCTGATGAAGTTTAATTATCTCTGAGCTAAGAGTTAGTTATTTTGCATAATTTTAATCACTGATGGCCTAATTTTCATAGGTGTTAGCTCCCACAGCTCACACTCGATGGGAGAAGCAAGTGCTCACACCTCTGGAAATGATGAGTCTTTAGGATCCAGAGTTCACAACTGACTACCTAAGCCAGATATTGATAGTAAATTTTTCTTTGGTCAATTATTGTTTTAAGAAATACTTCCCTAAAACAACTATTTCCATGGCTGCGGAAAGATGTGTTTGTTCCATATTTAAGCTTCTAGTTTTGAAGGTGTAGACCTGAAGAGCACGATGTCCTGAAGTGGTGTGGAAGAGGAATCCTCTTCACCTGGTGCTTGATGAAGAGCACTTTTCATTGCCTTTATTATAAGAGAAAGGCTGCATTTAACACTGCAGGGCCAAGAAATGCGATTAGGAATTCCCAGAAGGAACTACTAGAAGAAAAAAGAATTCATAGCTATACTTTATATGTTGTGGGAGTTCAAGTATTTCATGCTGTCGTGTGAAAAGTGTATTCTTTATTGTTTTCTCTGTTGGTAATAAACCCAAATTTGCACACGCTACTGTATATTATTTAAGAGACCATGGCAGCTCATCTGAAAAGCACCTGTAGATTAAAAGTAATTGGCAATATTCACAAATGTTTTCCATGAGTACCTTACCAAATTCATAAGTGGCTGGAAATCATTCTTATGCCCATATTTACAACATAAGAAGTTAAGAGCAAATTGATGTGTGCTCAGGCAAACTAAAGTTTTATTTTTCATATAATTTTGAGATGCATGTTTCTTTGCCATAGCTGTAGTCAGGGAACAGATACTCGCTATGGAGAATACACAGAATTACAACGTGGAAGGCTTTTTTCTGCAGAGGTGCCCCATTGCGCTTCAGCTTACAGTGATCAGTCAGCAGGTTAACAAACACACGTGGTTTTAACAACCATGGACCTGCTGTAAGAGGAGAGAGCATTCATCTTGAGGATAAAAGAAGGAAATTATTTTACATAGTGTACACAAACCCAACAAAGCTTGTATGGAAAAAGTAAACTATGAAATTTAGAGGAGCAAAGGAATAAAGCAGCAGAAGTGTGAACAGATTGGTTATAAAAACAATATTGCCTAAGATTTGTGTTTGGGAAGCAGAAGAAAGACTTCAGGCTCTTATTTGCTCCACTGATGCTGTGACCTGTGAATCAAAATGAATTATGCCTGTGAAAAATGTTCTATTAGAAATATGCCCTGCATTTTCAGACATGATGGGAAAATAATTTTTGCTTTCAGGTGATACACAATACTGTTTTCCTTGTAGTTTTAAGAAGTTCTTCCTGGCATTTAAGCTGGTACATACCAATGATGATTGTCTGTACAGCATTCACATATCTGGGCCCAAGAACGTTACCCTTCCTTGAAAACCATTCTGTTTACCATTCTGAAAACCACCTCTTTAGGTGTGAACAGAACATAGAATGAAAATATTTGTAGCTAGAGTTGCTGTGTATCACAGCTTCTGGAAACCGAAATGAGAGAACAGTTATTTTAGCCAATCCCTTGAAGAAATTGGTAGTGCCTTAGGCATTTATAAAGCTGTCACCTGTAGAAAAGCCGCCCGGTGCTTGGAGCCCCATTGACGTATGTAGGGTTTTGGCTATTAAGTGCATTTCAGAGTGATGCGTTCAGCTCTTGGCGGAGAGAGGTGCTTTAGTGGTTTCAGCCACATGTTTGAAAACTAGTTTTCGCACTTAATCGAACCTCTTAATCTTCGTTCCCACTTTGCACCCTGCTCAAAGGGTTTGTCAGGATGATTTAGCATTTCAGAACGCTTTGGAGGTTAGTGCTATGTGAAGAATTTTACACAAGTACTTCAGGCAAATAACAAATACTTAACCTTTGTAAAATTAACATTCAAAATGTTTCAAAACATTCCCTGTTTTAAACTGGGAAGTGCTACTATAAAGATTAAACCCATTGTATTTTGTCATCTAATAAAGTACCACTTCCTCACCCACAGTATTTTCAAAAACATGTTTTACCTGATCTCTTTTATTTCCAAAGGTTTGCCTGGAGGACTTCTGAATGGAAAGCTTGCCAAGTGTCTCTTCTCCTCGACCAGCAGGACCCTCACCATCACAAGCACGTAGGCCTTTGTGGAGGTGGGATACAAACACGGGAGGTCTACTGTGTCCAAATCTCCGTAGAAATCGGGAGGCACCGACTGAAGGAAGGTATGTGCGTAGGCTCATTTGGAATTTTCTGGCCCGAGGAGATCTGAATAAGAGAAACAGGGGAGGAAAAAAAAAAAGATAACATGCAGTCGTTAGTAAACTTTGGTTAGTTGATGCCCTCATTGTATCCATGCTTACACAGGGAGCATGAGGGCATGTTCCTCAGGCTCCTGAGGAACTGCCAGGAGCCACAACCTTCCGCAGTGAACTGGTGCCGGTTCTGTAGGTGTACTTGTATGGGAGGGTTTCAAGGATGAAGGAGCTAAATTTTGCTCGGAGTTGAGTTTTTTTCCTCTCCCATAAATCAGGTAGCCCATCCCCTTGGTAGCTGAATCCATTTATCTGTGGTTGTAGTCTTGGTTTAGAGTATAAAAAAAGATGTCATACTCCATTCCGGATATGGCTTTGGCCTCTGCTTCAGATTGATACACAATCTTTCTTGTGATTTGAAGGGGAAAGCAAAAATAATATTGTCACAACTTCTGAGCAGACAGACGGTTTTTGGACTCTAGAAGTGAGTTATTTTCTTTTAGAAGAATAATGAGTAGATACAGATGCATGATGAATAATTCATCTTAGGCTGTTTTATTTACTCTGTGTAGTGCTCTGTGTAGTGCTCTTGCAGAATATGTTTTTCAGCAGAGACATAAGATAATAAGAATACAATATCATATCTTAGATTTATTTACTTAAAAAGGCAAAGAAAATGTTTCCTGGACACCCAGTGTGTCCTGGCATCCCGCACAGACTCTGAGGTTGTAGAAAACCAGACCTGTTTTAATCTCTGCTCAGTCCATTTGTAGTTGCTGCTTCACCTCTCCCAAACATCTGGGACTACCTTCCTCTCCCAAGACAACCCTCCCTCTGTTGTTCTGCACAAGTATGTGGTGTGCATGACTTTCAAAGTAAGAGAAGTGCTGTTGATGAGAGGTGTGTCATGTTTGTGGCTCTCTTTACCCTTCTGACCACCTCTGTGGTCCATGCAGCCACTGTATGGCAAGTTGGTGAGCAGCAAGCTTTAACTGACTTTATTCTTTTTCAGTATTGTGAATTACTCAAGAGGATTAGAGGAGGGCATCTGAAACCCTTACACCGATGTAATTCTTAACAGTTTTGGTGCTATGTACTCAGTGTGTGATCACCTGCAGGTTTTTCCCTTGTTAAAAGTTCAGGTCAACTAGAAAATTGCAAGCTTTCCCCTCGACAAAAAGAAAACACTGGGGTACCTCTTCCTTGTTTTTTTAGAGTTCTAACGCTTTAGTTTTTAAAAATTTTCATATAGGCAACTGAAGAAACCAAACGTGCAGAGCAGTCATACAAGGTATAAATTATTTCTGCCCTTCCAAGACATTGGTGCAGATTTGCAGTAGTCCTTAGAAAGTGAGAACCCCATCTACTGTCAACATAGTCACATGCAAATAGAAAGAGGGAAAGCCTTCCCCATAAACTCTCCCTATCTAGTAATATTTAGTTTGTCTCATTTACTAGCTGATCAATTTTTGTTCATTGAATAAATAAGGGATGACATCTTTTCTGACCTCTCTTCTGGCGATCTGAACTGAGAGAATACTTTTATTCATCACTAGGGCATCTCACATTTTATTGTACCATTTTTTCAGTGATGGGGAGAAGATGAGGATCCTTCTATTTATAAGCAAATATAGAGTCTAATTGCTACCATCAAAAGCACGGTAATTTTTCTTTCTTCACCTCTTGAGTGTCCTTAAAGGGATCATTCAGAAATCAAACAAGCGAGTCTAATAGGATATTACCATCCATCACAGTTGTTATTCTTCTGGTTACTTCCAATGAGAATTTGGACTTAGGCCCAGTGACGTGTGAAAGAAGATTTGTCCCGTGGTCTCTCCAGCAGCATTCTTGGATAAAATATGTTGAATCCTAGTTGGAGACAGGTACCATCTGTGATGTATTTATACATATTGCTCAAAGCTCTTTTATCCCCCAAGGATATCTTTCCCATTTTTCATTTGCTTAGTCTTCCCATTTATTTCTTCTTTTATTAAAATGTGTATATTTAGAAAGGGAGCCCCTGTTTTCTTGAGTCCCTGTATATCAGTTATTCAGAAGGTTAAGTCTGTTGAAATCTTTCTATATTTTGATTATAAAATTCCAACTTGAAGATACTGGAAATGGAAATCTTTCACTCAGGTATTACTTTCAGAAATACATTGATAAGATTTCATATCTTTTTCCCCAAGAGGTGACCTAACTAAGAAATCTCTGTCTTGATCCAGGTGAAGTTATATTTATTTTTAGGCCTTAAGGAGGAAGTCCATACTTTTAACATGGGTGATGAGTATTTGGAGGCAGAAGGTCTTCCAATCTTTGAAGTCCTTTGTAATATTCTTGCATTCTGAGACTCTTAAATGTAGATGAAGCTGGCAGAGAACACTTGGTAAATGTGTAAAGTGTTGTGTCGTTCAGATACCTGTATTTCTGTGTATATAGGTAAGACAATGCATAGTTAAGAGACTGCTATTTTTGATGTTAGCTCTTCTGTCCAAGGAACGCACATCTCTACTCAGTTGTTAGGCTTTTGTTAATTTAGACTGAACTTTAACATAATTAGCTTTAAACAGATCCGTCTGTCTTTTCTTTAAGTATCTCACTGAATTTTAACACATTTAAATTTATAATGCTTAATTTGCACAGAGAGGTGGTCACCTAATACTTCAAGTTTATTATTATTCTTTTGATATCCAGAGATACAAAAATCTACATGTTTGAAATGATGATGCTTTTAAGTAGGAGACAAATTTTGCACAAAAAATAGCGTACAATATGCAAGTGAACTACCTATGGTACTGCTCTCATCTCTGGATACTCCCTGATCCCTGTGCCTGCATGTCCCATGTCTGGAACAAACTGTAGACACAGTGGTGGTTACCTTTCTTCATACCTCTTTTTTAATGTAAATCTGTTCACTTCTATTGAAACTCTTTTAAACAAAGTAGAAATGCAGATCCTCAACTTATTTTCAAAGCCAGACACTGCTAGCATGGGACATGTATATTTTCTTCTCTTTTGTAAGTTGGCTTTTCTGGATTGAGATCAGATTTTGTGATTCTTGATTTTATAAAATGTTTTCTGAAATGTGTTTTCCCTCAATAAATTTTAATTAGTCTGGGTGAACATCACTAACTAACAATCCTGTGTAGCAACAAAAAAGACATTTGGTAAAAGTATGGAAGAATATTATGCAATGATCAGTTTATGAAATCCCTCTCCTTATTTGGCAATGCAACTCTCCTCTCAATCACAATGAAGAAGTCCAATAATATGGGAATTAAAATTAATATAATTAAAATTAAAATTCCTCTTAGAGTCTGGGAATGGTGTCTGGGTTCAAATGCTTAGTTAAACATATAAGGTTACTACATTTAATTTTCTTCCTCAGGAATTTTTTAACTTCTCTCCTTAAGGCCAGGAAGTATCCTTTTGTTTTCTAATTAAATTTTGCTTTTTGGATTTATCTAGAGACTATAACTCTTAATCAGTAGTCTGGGGGATGGCATCCTTTATAAAATTCTCCAGAAGCGTCTCCTCTCTTACCTGAGCTAGTTACCTACTCTCCCCAGTGACTGGAATTCCTCTTCTCTCCATGTTTTCTGTAGCTTTCTAACTAGGGATCTGCCGGCCCTGTCATTCTTCCATAAAATTTGTGCCTTAGATATCTTGACGTTTTTTCTTTTTTACTTGTTTGAATGAGCTCTCTCACTTTCAAAATTTTCTTATAATGTTTTTTGGTACCTGTCTGCTTAAGTTTTAATTACAGGACTGAAAAGACCTTTGTGAAATGCTGTTCTTCCTTGAATCTTCTTTATTGTTTACCCAGCATAGTAAACTTGGCTAATAAAATGTATCTCTTATTACTATCTCACCAGCAAATCATTCAAGTTTCTTATCTTCTTAATCTTTGTTATTTTCCATCTGAAAATCCATATTAAATTCTCATACCTGTACAAGATTCTAAAGTTTTGGTTGCATTCTTTTTTTTTTTTCTTCATGAGTGTCTCCATTATATTTGCCTCCATATATTTATTTTTCTTTTAATCTTGGATTTCAATAGCAGGTATGTGAGGTAGTTGTGCCTTCGTTGTTCTTAGATACCTTTTAGTGTTACCCTGCAAAACTACTTCTTACAGAAGTCTTTATTACTTTTATATCTCTCTTTCCTTTGAGAGCTATTCAACCCTCACCTGTTAGTATACTGACATAATTTCTTGACTGACTTAGTTCACCAGCCTATACCCATTTTTGCTTTATTTTCAGGATGCAGTTCCACCTGGTTCACCTTACATCATATTTTTTTTTATAACTTGCGTGTCATCAGCCGTAGCAGCAAAAACTCCTTTAGTCTGTTCACAATTCAGGACTTAGTAAATACTCAAGTACCTTTTCAGGACTAATGGTTACTTTCTGATCCATCCCTGTGTGTATTCCCTTACGTATTTTTGTCTTAGAAGCCACTTTACTGACAGAATCCCCAAATGGTCTGAAAGTGAAAGTATTCCCCTGCCCTTTCACCTAAGTCCTGCTTATACGAATCTCAAAATGATAATTTTAAGGCTTCTATTCTCGTTTTCCACAAAACATTGAGCTTTCTCCCTACTTCTGATAGACAGAAACATCTAATCATTTCTTATCTGATGAGTAAACTTTTCATACTATTCTGAATTCCCATACAGGAGATGCTTTGGCACTGTATTTTATTTTCCAGCCTCTTTGGACTTGCACAGAGATGAATTTGAGGACTCCTTTCATTTGTATCTTGTATTATTCCATATTTATTCTCATCCTTTTCTTTCTGCCCTTTTGTCTTTTTTAGCTCTAAAATATGCATTTCTGCCTTCCTTGCTCTGTATGCTCTGTTTCCTAATGAGGGTGCCACATTTTTTTCCCTGCAAGTTCTTTGTTCTGCTCTGAATCATGATCGGAAGATGCGTGTCTTCTGGGGGATTAGTGTTTCAAATTGGTACGCGTGGCATCTGTCCAATAAACTCTGGAAGTACTTTCGGGAGGGTAGAAATACCAAGGAAGAGTCCTATTTGAAAGTGCCACCACCCCTTTGGGTGCTAGCTGTCTTGTGAGCCACCAGGTCCGACTCTTTAGAGACAGTAAGTTGGTTGTGCAGGTTGTTGTCATTTATGGCTGTCACCATCCTGCGTATTTATTGGGAAAAGACTGTGTTGATGGAGATAAGCTGCCCGTAGGAGTTGGCGCGGGATATGCACTGTTGGAATGAATATGAACCCTGTGTGGAGTCCGAGACCTATATTAAATGCATGCTGGTGGCTTTTTTTTTTTTTTTTTTCAAATTTGTGCTGGTGAAGCTGCAAGAATGAGAAGATTGATTTACTCTACGGAAATTAGAATTTAGGGGCTTTGATGTTTAAATCCTGTTGTCCTTGTGTGGTTTATGAAATAGAAAAGGAATAGGTTAGAATATATTAGTAACGAGAAAGCTTGACTAGGACCATAGGGGGGAGAGAACTGATGGTCAGCGGTAGTGTGAGAAAAGCTTTGTTCGACTGGATCGTGGTACAGCAACAGGAGCATCCAGCCCACGGCTTAGTTGACCTGAATCACAGAAACCATGTTCTCAGGTGGAATAATCGCCCCCCCCCCCCCCCCCCCCCCAAGGATCCCCCTCATCCCAAACAAGTTATTTATCATTGGGATGACGGAACTGGCCTGAAAAGATGAGAAATACACCTCTGAAGTGTAAAATATATTCAGGCAAGTCTGCATCAGATTTATATTGCTGGGATGCAGAGTTATTGATCGGTAAGCTCACCAAATGCTGAGCAGAATTTACGAGATACGACTCACATAATGGGAAAATAAATATGTAACAGCTGGCTTCTTCGGGGGAAACCCTTTAGAAGCAAGAGAGGAAATGATTTTATTCCGATTGTTGCAGTGCTTGACAGCAGTGTTTAAATGTGTATTTCAAAAATTTTAGTTTGAATCCATTAGGCAAAAAAACATTTTCCCTAATGTCTTTTAGAGGTGTAATATTTTCAGTTCTTTTATGTCTAGAAACTAATTAAACTAAAATGAAGAGAATAATGTATAAAAAGACTTTGACAGTGAAAGAAACATGCCTTCTTAAAAGATGCCTTATGAAGAATGTGCTTATTTGGTATGACCATGAAATATTTGTCTCTTTATAAAATACTTTTATTTATACAGCTGTCTTTGATATGCAGCAAATAATATGCTGCCCAGTCAGTTGCCATGAGATACTATGTTTTAGTTCAGAGTTTTATCTTTGAAAGCTAAGATTTTAATTGCGTTGGTATTTTTGTCATTGTTTCCTGCTACTGGAACTGGATTAGTTTTATTCAAAACAGTGACAGTTTGTTCTGGGTAATTCTGTCCCGTTGTTGTTATGAGGATGGGGAGCTGCATTGTGTTCAAACAATAATGTTGAGTCAAATATAAAAATAAGAGGATTGGTACATACAAGGCTATACCACAAACTGGGACACTGGGGAGAGATAATGAAGCCCGTGGTGACTGGTCTGGTCCTGGAACAGGAGGTGTTTGAGATGAATCGAGCTTGTGAACTTGGGCCAGCTGTGCCTGGAGCAGCCCTGCTGCTTTCAAGATCCAAGCTGGCATGGCCATGCCACGGGTGGAATAGCTTACCGTGTCACTAGCTTAGCTCTGGGCCACCTGTACCATGTCCCAGTATCATAGACACATCCACAGTGGTGCTTTTCTTGTGGCACCAGGATGGCTGCAGTGATGTGGCGTTCACAGACCAGATTTCTTCTCCTTGGTGCTTCTTCTGTTGAATGAACGCTAAACTTTGCGATGGGCAAAGTTCACGCTTTTATGAGGCTCTCATGAAGTATATCCTCGCTTTTCAGTTTTCTTCCCAGTTTTCCTTGTGGCTTCTCTCGCCCTCTCTGGTGGTCTGTCCCAGTGATTTCCAGCATCTGGTGGCCTTTTCCAGGTAACAGCCAACAAGGCTCAGATGTCCTGGAGAATCCCTTTTTCTTTCCCATCATTGCCTTCACTGGTATCCCAGCATCCCTGTTGCCTCCACTGCTTTTCCTGGACACTCCTAATGACTTGTCACCTCTGGTCTGCTCAGTCCTGTGGCTGCTGGCAGGAAGCCCCATGTTCACTCAGAATTTTTGCCGGATTTGCAGTTTCTGTTGATAATCTCTATGAATCCTGCTGTAGTGAAACAACACAATGTCCCAGTTGGGATCAGGATCCCATTGTACAGCAGAGGATATGGACACAGGGAAACTTTTTGTTCCATGGAGCGCTAATAGTCTGTGTCACTTTAATAAAATTGCGAGGATCTTTATTGTTCTGAAATACATTAAACCGTTGTTGCTCTTGGCAATCCGCTATTAACCCTCTTTCATGCTGTGATTAGCCTCCTATTCATACTTTGTTTCTTGTCTATTAAATAGATTTTAATTGAAAATAGGACTTCAACTTTGTGCCTTGTGGCTTCAAAACTAATTGATTCTGCTTAAAAGCATAAAGGCACCCTTTCCATCAGGCGTGGGGTGCATTAGGCTTTTTAATGGAGGGATGCACTGGAGTCGGGTTGGCGCCATTTCCAGGCTACTTAAATTACATTCCCCACTTCTCCTTTGTCTAATCTTTTGTTTTTGCTATAAAAACAAGTCTTTCAGGTTAGCGAAATTACTTACAAATGTTGTCCTGGGTTTATCCCTATTATGTTTTACACATGTAGGTGTTTTTATAACACAGCTCATTCCTTTGTGATTTTCTCAAGTAATTTCCCTTTGTATTGATCCAAGTGTCTTTAGTTTGTAAGTCCTGGCAAAGGCAGTAAGAACTTTCACAAAGATATGCCATCCCTTTCTTGTACCCTGGCAATTGTTAATTTGGCTTATTTTTGCCAGAAGTTATGGTAAACATCTGGTTTTTTTTGCCTTGAGAATTGAATATTAGCTAAAATATGGCTGCACCAGTATATGAGACATTCCTGATATCTTTGTGTGTATTCCAGATATGTTATTGATATTTAGAAATGTCTCATTTAGGTGTTAATATCAGAAATACTTGTTATTTCACTGTAAAAGGGAAATGAAGTTAAGAACCAGGGAAAAAAAAAAAGAGAGAGAAAAAGTGTTATTTACCTCCTGAGGGGTTAAAAAACTAAATTTGAAAGGAATCACTGCAACCTATACATTTCTCCCTCTGTCTGGTCATCATTACTTTTTAGCGTAGTGTTGATATGTATGCCTGCGAGTATGTGTCCATATGACTATATTCACAGATAATTTATTTATTGGCTTAAAATTACATTATGGAAATAATCATATCAGAGCTGATTTCCTCTTCCACTCTTCCTCCAAATCACTACCTCAGTAAAAATATATAGGGAAACAAGATACTTTAGAACCCAATTTATTATCTCCTGCTGGTAGCAATAACCTGAAAATAACGGCAAATAGTAAAATTCAAACTTGAGGCAGACACTGGTGCTGGGAACAGCTGTAGTCACATTTATAAAGGATAGATTCAATATAACAGCTATAGAAATGTGCAATGTTTCAGAGGCTCCCAGATTAGTACTTGATTGCTTTTTCAAGTTTCTTCTATAGATTGGGAAGAACACAGGATTTTAAAAGGTATGAACAAGTGTAATAAATAAGCTGCTACTTGAATCAAAGATATTGCCTCCCCCTCTCGCTTTTCCGTGGCTTTTGCCTTCCTCTTCCCCTCAAAAAGGGGCTGATATTCTTCCAAGGGAAATAATTGCATAAAGAGAACTTTTTCTGTGTGAATGTAGGAAAATGTTATTACAAAGCCAATTATTGAACAAAATCAGGAGGCTGTCCAGTATGTAAAGACAGTCCTAGCAGCTGTGTTCATTTATCATAGGCATCACGTGAGGTTTTTGTCCTGAACAGGGCATCCCCAGCCAGGCTATCTGCACCCTTTTGGAGGCTGGTGGGGGTGAGAATTTTGGCATTTAAAAGGTTCACAGAAAAAAACACCTCAAAGTTAATTTAAAATAAAAAGGAAAAAAAAAAAAAGGTATTTATTAGAGTACAAAAAATAGCAATAGAAATTCACATCAAGCTTTTAAATAAAGCTGATAGAAATCAACTGTTGGAAGTCAGAGTTGTCAGTCAAATGGCTGAAGAAGGGATGAAACTCTTTTATAGAGGACCATGCTGGTCCATCCGGTCACTCTGGCTATCCTGCTGGAAATTGTGGCTCTTTATACCCTCCTGGTTTTGGAAAAGGATGCAATTGTATGTGCGTTTATTAATGCGTCTTGTTTCTTTTTGTTCTTGTCTTATTCCTGAAGAGTTTCACTGGAGGATTGTAGTCAGTGTACAGTGAGTATAAGCTGGCACAGACCTAGAATATATTTGGATATTTGATTAGAATAGCCTGTGTATTTTCTGATTTACATTTTACAGAATATATAGAATTACATAAGGAAGTGGGTAAACAAGCAGGCTTCTTCCAGTGACAAGTAGGATATTGGTCCTGGGAAAAGAGCTCCCAGTGCCAGAATTAAGTAGGATGTCAGCCCGAGGGAGGAAGAGGAACAGGAAGAGGAAGGCAGGGATTTCCTCCAGAGTAGGAAGGAGTCTTCCATGAGTCTGGGATGGCTGGTAGACTCAGCCTACAAACAAAAACCTGCCCCTTTAACTTTTTGTAATAATTTTTTCTTGTTTTTCTTTTATCCAAAATTAATTTAAAATATCCTTAGCACCACTGGTTGTAGCTGGTTAGTTTTCAAGGCAGGAAACGTGCTTTATGTAGTGGCTTCCACTTTTAAATCATTAAATTGCAATATAGAAACAATCTCAAAATGAGTGAGGAGGAAAGAGCGGTTGCTAACGACGATGCCTTGAGTTAGAGCAGAGGAGGACTGGACTTTATTCCTTGGGTCTACCATCTACACTCAATTTTATTTCCTTCCATTTCTTCAAGCGAACCCTCAAAAAATGATAGTTTTGGAAAGCTTGATGCTGAAAGGCAGGTTAAGCCATGCGTGAGACTTCTTGGTAAAATAAATACCCTTATCCTTAAAACTCTAATATTTATCTCATTCTGTCTGTCACTTCACTCGCAAGATCTCTAGAAAAGGTCTGTTTATGTTAGCATTCGGGTGAATTGGATTTATGCCACCTTGTTGTAATCTCTAAATGAACATGTCAAAGACCTTACAGTGTCTCAGCAATCATTCAGAAAATGGTCTTTTTTTACTAACGTATTATCTTTCAGGTTAAAATTAAATCACAGCTGTTGTTGAATCCTCTTATTCTGATGAGCTGGAATCATAAGCACTGATATTGGTCTTAAGTCTCAGCTTCAGGATGTGCAAATGAAAATTTACTGGGATTTTGAGCACTGAAGTCTTGTGTTAAAAAAAAAAAAAGTTTTGCTTTTCTTTAAATGATTCATTTTAAAGAAAATGGTAAAATATCAGCAAAATAAAAGATTACTTATATATTGGGCATATTTTTATAAATTCTTTTCAAGTCAATTCCATGCAGGAAGCAAAGGAAAATACACATTAAAAATAAAAATGAGGATAAAGCAAACTCAGTAGCTATAAAAATTAATGAAGTCTTGGTAATACCATGGCAGAGTAAACTCAAACAAGCCTTTGCCTTTTGAAAGACTGCTTTGATATTGATTTATCTAAAGGGACAGCCAAATTCAGCCCATAACGTAATTAAAATGCAATATCATATAATGACACAGAAGAAAGATTTAAGAGTCTTTCCCCTTCTTTTCCTTCCTCCCTCTGCCCCGAGTAAAAAGGCGAGAGAAGTTAATTGAAACTAGAAATCTCTTATGATAAATGAAAATACAAAGGGAATCACCTTTCCAAATTTATTGTCAGAATCAACTAAACTGGTCCTTCGGCAGAGTTTGGGGTTGGCCTCATCTCATAGATGAAGAGGTTTGGAGATCCATGCCTGCCTTGGGTGCGGGCAACTCAAGTAAAAGTCTCACCTCCCAGGCTGGAGAAGTGCTTTCTGTATATGTCTGTGTAGAAGAAACCAAGAGCTCTGCTCAGTTTTATTGAAAGTAGATGAAGAAAATTCAAAGGTCTGGACCCTGCAATCTGTAACCTAGAGGTGGCAGAGCCCCTGAAAGGGGACGGGTATGGGGACATTTCCCCATGCTCAGGTTTTTGTCACCTCCCTCTGCCTGGCTCCCGACTGCAGCGTGAGCTTTTTGGATTATCTTTGCAGGCGTCTTTCTCTTCAGTACAGTGTAAAGAGGTCTCTTTGGCCATAGACGTGGGGGTTTAGATGCCAGGTTGTTGCTCCAGCGTTGCAGAAAATCAGCATTAAACTTACTATTAAGTCATCCATTTACCATGGTCTTAATTGGCCTGCTAAATATGGATGATTTAGATAAAACTTCCTGTGCCTTGCTGAACAGAGGATTAACGTTTTGCTCTGGGAGATAAGACCCTAAAAAAACACTGGATTTTGGTGAGTTCTGAAAAACTAAGGCCAGCAGTAATCTCCGGAGATCTGTGCATTGGTCAGGGCAGAGTCACAGCCCTACTTTTGTTTTTTCCTTTTTTTCTTTTAGTTACTAGACCAGTTGATGGGAAGCTTTGCCTGGGTCCTGCTCCCTCCTCCTCCCAGCTGTGTAACCTGCCGTGCCCATCCGAGTGTGTGGTGTCTGCCTGGTCGCTGTGGGGCCCCTGCCTCCATGAGAACTGCCAGGACCACCATGGGAGAAGAGGTAATGGATGCTCTTGTGCATTGCATTTGCAGCATTGGGGGATCTAAAACGGGTAATGGAATATTATGATAAGATGGCAAAAGCAGTGGTGTCAAATTCTACATGGGGAGCTTAATGTATTTTGTTTTAAATTAATCTAACATAGGATGAAGCTCTTAGATGTGCGTACAGGAGTGGAATATGACCTTTAAAAGCTTTTTGTAGTTATTCTTGGGAAAAAAAAAAAAAAAAAGATAAGATTTTCAAACTGATTCAGATCCTTTTGTCCTGCACTGAACTTGTAGAAAAGGAGGATTTCTTGGGATAGCAGCTGCAGACCTCTGTAGTGCCAGGCTGTCCTGCTCTGATCCCCCTTGGAAGTCCTGCTGCACTCCTGGGTTCCAGGGCGATGCTTGAGTGAGGTTAGAGGGAATCAGGGCTGAGGTGTATCCTGGAATTAGGCTGACCCCAGAGATTGCTCTCATTGTTCTGGGTTTGGTTTAAATCCCTGGAAGAAGAGTATGCAAATGTAATTTAATGCCCCTGGATCTTAATTGATTACCATACACGTTTGTTGCTGCAACACTTTGAGATTCATTGCAGAGCCTTTCCTAAGGCTCTAAGATGAAAAAACAACTGTTGGAGTTCGTGTCAGTTCATGTCAATGCAATATTATTTTTTGGAAATTACACTTTTCTGAAAATGGCATACGTTTTTGAAAAATGGCATAAGGTTTTGAAGCGACTGGAGTTGGTCAGAATTTTTCAAATTAAAAAAGAAGTAATAAAAAATACATGGTTAAATATAAAGATTTGCAAAACCATTTAATTTTTAAGTTGTTTAGAGTTATTTCTTCTTGCTGGTTTGAGAACAGTAGGAGTTTGGTCCGTTATATTCTCTGAATGTTTTATTTTCATTTTCTTTTCTGTTTCACAGCTGAGGTGTTTCCATGTGGCTTCCACTAATGCTGTATATTTGCTCCTTGCCCGAGACTACTGTAGGAAAGACCACCATCTATTTTTTGTCTGCCTTTCTTAGCATTCTGTGTCATTTACATAACAAAACATGCTGCAAGATACTTGCGTATTAGTTCGGCATTTTATATAGCAACATGACTTTTGGTTTTATTCAGAAGGAGGTAGATTATGTAATCAATTCTTTCATTATTTCTGTAACCTTTTTCTTCCACTTTACATCTGAATCTTCCAATTTAATAGGATGTCGTTTCAAAGACGTCTGACATGCATTATGTATCAGAAATCCTTACACCTTCATAAAGCAGAATACTAATTTCTTAGTAAACTGCTCTTCTGTATCTCAAAACAAGTCTTTTCATTAGTGGATTCCCAGGCAGAATATAGATGTTCTTTATATCTTCAATTCCTTGACTATTTCTCTCTTTTTATCTTAATGTTGTTACCACATTAATATATGCATCAGTGGAAAATTCCTGTATTTGGACATGTGTTTTTCTATCTAACATTGATGAAAAGGAGAAAGAAATGTGAAAAATGTGGGTTGTTGAAATTCTTTACGCACTATTGGGTTTTGCGTGCCTGGACTGTGGGTACATACATACAGCCAAGTGCCATCCCAATCAATTCAGTTGGAAGGGTTGTGCTCTTGTTTGTCTTTATAGACCCCAGTTCCCGTTGCCCTTTATAGTCCTCTTGCTACTGGATTGTTGGTGTAACTATTTTTTTGCTGTTTTCCGGTTAATTCAGTTTCTCTTTTTCCAGGCTTTAGAATGAGACAAAGGGAAGTGATCGTGGACCCAGTAGGCACCCTGACAGGTTGTCCGCATTTAATTGAATCTATTCCTTGTGAAGATCCAGTGTGTTACGAGTGGATCGTTTCGGAAGGAATATGTGTGACTGAACGTGGAAAATGTGGACCTGGAAACCGCATGCTGAAGGCTGTGTGCAAGAACAAGAAAGGTACGTAATGGTATCATCTTAAAAGCGCCATGGGTTTTTTGTGCCGCCTTCTGAAACGGCATTCTGCTGCAGAGCAATTGCGATTATTTACAATAGCTCCTTACTGAGTTTTTATGAAACTTTCAGATTTTTGAGTTGACTGTGTTCTCACAAAATCCCAGTGCTGATACTACCCGGGATTTTGCTTGGAGCCTTCTATTCTATTTTATCCTAGAGGAGATGGCTCACCAGTACTGGTCATGTCTTGTCACCACTGGCCTTATCACAACAAAAGTAGGAAACCAATGGCCTGGTTCTCCCTAAAATCCTGTTTTTTTTTTTTTTTTTTCACGCATCTTGTACTAAAGTAGGGCCATGACTGAGGCCAGCAGCTCTGCAGGCATTCACAAAATTAATCTTACTAAATTAACCTTAATTTTAATCAAAATTAAGCTTAGCATTTCTTTTACCCTCAGTTTTTAGTGTGCGGTGTGAATGTTTATCTCATTATGATAACCCTCTTACAGTCATGAGAAGGGTTGCTTGGTTGTGCTGCCAAAATTAATACAAGAATTAGATGTAAATGAAATGATTGTACTGAGTAATACTTTACTTGGCAGCAGTTTGAGACCTGCAGTGTGTTCAGTTTACAGGTTGTTAATAATGAATAAGTACATTTTTATATGACGTTTACAAACAACCAGCAAGAGCTTAGTTCTTGTGCATGATTTGAATCTCAGCCAAAAGTTTCATTTCTTGATAAGGTCAGTGTTGTCAGATCTTTAGATTCAATTACATGGAGCACAATTTTGCAGTCCTTAGTCATAGTGAGACTGTGCTATAATCTCAAAAATGGCAAAATTATGGAACTTTAGAACCTGATGTTACATCTGCAATGGAGACATCTTTTACACGGTGCTCATACCAATCACAGGAAACAATTTCAAGTCAATAACAAGGGGGGTTAATTGGCAAGTGGTTATAAATAGCGTGTCATTTACGAGGCATTAGGATGTGACAGAATGAAATGATGGCTGCTTCCTCTGAAGAGCACAGGTTCTCCTGAAATACATTTCAAATATAGGTGGTTTTCTTGTAAGTTTGTGAAAATGAGGCAAAAAAAAAAAAAAAAAAAAGTCTTCAACTGTTACAGAATGACATAGCTGGAATATACTGGAGAGCAGAGAGCTCTCTCGGAATTTGGTCTGAGTGGTCTCTTCCGATGTGTGATCGTGGCGGTGGGTCCGGTCCTGCAGTGATGTGTGCAGATGAAGTCTTGTATTGCTAATGAGTTGCGTGTACTTCACGCCGTTCAAACTGTGCCAACATCCATTTTTATGCACCAACTTGTGACTTGGAAGGAAAACATATAACATGGCAGATGCTCATTGATCTCTGATCAAACTGTTCTCTGTGACTATGATCCTTAAGAAACCATGCCTTTGAAGTGTCTCTTCTTCACTTAATTGTTCAATAAGATACTGGAAGTCTCACAGTACCCTTTTCATTTCAATTACTCTGTGTATGTTCTAGTTACCAAGAAAAAAAAGTTGGAACGTTCTTCCCACCCCGTCACCCCGAGGCAAACATCGTCACTAGACATGATCATTGTCTGGTTCTAATTGAGAAGGTTTCACAAGGAAATATCCAGATCACTGGGCAGATGAGATGCACTGGCTAATACTACTTTTAAGCTTTTCTGAGTTTTTGATCTGGAAGGATAGGACTGGCAGGGTCATTAAAGTCAAAGTTGAAAAAAAAAAAGTCAATTTGTTTCCTCTTCTGTCAATGCAGTAATACTAGTTGCTTTGTTTACTATAACCTTTTTTCCTTCTGTAATGTTCTCTTAAGTAGATTCCCATTGCAGTAAGTGGTCTATTATCTTGGCTAAAAGCTGGAGTTAAAAAAGTAAAAAAAAAAAAAAAAAAAAAAGAGTAAAAGTAGTGTTGCATAAAGTGTTTTGCCTGGAATAATTGGTTTGTTGGTAGTGGGAAACCAGCAGGGAGTCGTGTGAAACTTTGAGACTTATCAATTACAGGTAAAATAGCATAAGGCCTATACTAATGCATACCATTACGCAGTTCAAAATTCTGTGCAAGTAACTGCCACGCTGAAAGCATTTAGGGTAGCTGCATGATGTGCTGGTATTTTGATTTACTTAAGCATCTTTTGTGGAATTCAGCTCCATATCCTAAAATCCAGTCTTTTATCCAGTCATTCTCTATCTGTCATCCGTGCCTGGCATTGTTGCTCAGTATTTCCACTGAATGCCTAACGGGATTTAAAAAATACATTTTTTGGACCCTGTTAAATGACAGAATCCAATATATCATCATCTTAACAGCAGCTCATTTGTGCCTGGAGTATGTTGATTAGGGTACTTTGGGTCTTCTGTGTATCCCTGCCTGCAAGATGTCTTCGTTTTCATACAAGTGCCAGACTTATTGGCATGATGCTGTCTTCTTGTTGCAGTGTGATAGTTCACTTCTCTTTAGAAGTTAGAAGTAGCTGAGTCTCCTCTTCCTGCTCCATTCACAGTTTGGCTGAACATGCCGTATCCCTCGCTGGCCCATGCACTGCTCTACTGCTGGGTTTTGCGTGCTGTTCTCCATGGCTTAGAGACCTGAGGCCTTTTTCATGAGGAGACTGATTTTTCCCTTGCCAAAACTGAGCTTTAATTACATTGACTGTAGCGGGAGGGAACTGGCCATGTTTTTCAGTCCTGTCTCTGGTGACAAGAGGACTTTGCTGCTACCAGCAGACCCTGTGGGATCCTGTTGGCCTAAACTTCTCTCCGGCATCATGGAGCTTGGAGGTGTGTCTTTGATATATGTTGATAGACGATGGGTGAAGTTAACAAGGTGTTAGCCCTTCTCTGTCCCACTTCTGGTCTCCCCAATGTCTTTCTCCCATGCCACGTGTCTTGCACGCTCCTGGTGCCAGCCTTTGCCATGGTAGAGGTTTAGGAGGAATATGTTTGGGAGGGCAGCAAGGAGCAGTGGCTAACTAACCTCTTTCTCCAACTCAAACCCAACCTTGGAAGACCCTTGTAGTGACTTTTTTTCTTCTTCTTTGTTCCCCTCTCCCCAGCCCCCCTTCATTTCTGGTGAGAAGATTTTGTGGTGCTGACCCAGGTAACAAACTGCTGCTGGCCTGAGCTGGAGCTTGAACAACTTAGGACCAAGTCAGACATGGGTCCAACTCTGGTTTGCAAGGTTTCTCTGAGGACTTCCATGTCAAAGCAATATCTCTTTGTAATGAGTTTGATCTCTTTGTATGAATTTCAGTGATGCAGCACTCTTACTTCCGCTTGGTCTAGAGGTACAGAAATGACTTTTTATTCCTTAAATAGGTTAATGTAGGGGGTCCGTAATAAAGAGGCCTCCACAGGGCACATACTACGTACAGCATTTTTTCATGGAGTAGCTGGAGTCTGTAATTTGTAATTTGGAGTAGTTAGCATAGATGAGGATGAATGAGAAGACCGTAATCACCTCATTACTTTGTCATTGTTAGGTTTCTGTCTGCTCCAACCTACTAGTGTCTCTAATCTTTGTTAATAAGCTATCGAACATGCATACAATGCTTGCAAGAAACTCTTTGTGTCTGGTCCATATCCCTTGAGTGCGCCTCTTCTGGGGCATCAGAAGACAGTAGTGTAATAAATCAAATGAAATTAAATAATGTGTGAAGTCATGCATAGAATGGGAAAAGGCCTATATTGCCTGCTTCTTCCAAACAAAATTTTTCAGCAAAGTGTTTTTTATTTAGCTAGTGAAGGACAACGGATGCTTCTGGAGAAGTCTGTGAAGCCAAAAGAATGGTACAGGAGAACGGATGATGGTACTGAAAATTGGATTATGTAACTGTGTCATTGGGTACATGGATCTATAATTCAGATAAGGAATTTATTTGAAAATTCTTTTTTTATATTCACAGGCAACCCAGAAATTATTTGTGATTTTTCTCAGAGTTATTGTTTTAGTTGTTCCACAAGGAATTGAATGATCTCCTGTTTGTAATGTATTCTTGATCAGGTAGTTGTAAGTATTTGACATGTGAATTTGGGCAGTCTTGATTAGAACCGACAAACATTAGATTAGCGTTGACTGGATGAAAATAACTCTCTGAAAACTTTCCAGTTTGCTTACTCTCCTTAAATGTTGCTGCTCGTTAGATACAAAACCATGAACGCGATCAAAACTTTCGCATTTTAAAACGCAGTTGGACAGTAGCCAAAAATGTACTGCGTTTTGTTTTTTTTTTGAAGACAATGACCAAAATAATCTTTTGTGTGCTCTGCTTCTTAAAGAAGAAGAGTAGTAGGTGGAGGCACTGTGAGTGGTGGTGAGATGAAGGGAATTCAGTGCTGTAGCGGCGCGCAGAAAACTGCAGATGACGTTAGGCGGCAGGACTTGGCTCAGGGTCAGCAGGTGACGCTTCAGCCCAAAGCAGAGTTGGTTGTGCTTTCATAGGTAGTTTCCCAGTCTTTTGATGTAGATGCTAGGAAATATAACTGGATTTAACATATAAATGTTTTTTTTTGTCTAGTCTGATGAAATCAGAGGGCTGGAGCACCTCTCCTATGAGGACAGGGTGAGAGAGTTGGGGTTGTTCAACCTGGAGAAGAGAAGGCTCCAGGGAGACCTTATAGCAGCATTTCAGTACCTGAAGGGGGCCTACAGGAGAGATGGTGAGGGACTCTTGATCAGGGAGTGGAGTGATACGATGAGGGGTAACGGTTTTAAACTGAGAGGGGAGATTTAGATTAGATATTAGAAAGAAATTCTTTCCTGTGAGGGTGGTGAGGCACTGGAACAGGTTTCCTCTCTAGCAGAGAGGTTTCACCTCTGCTACGAGGACAGGCTGAGGGAGCTGAGGTTGTTCAGCCTGGAGAAGAGGAGGCTTGGGGAGACCTAGCAGCAGCCTTCCAGTATCTGAAGAGGGCCTACAGGGAGGCTGGGGAGAGTCTGTTTACAAAGGCCTGCAGTGACAGGACGAGGGGCAATGGCTTTAAGCTGGAGAAGAGCAGATTTAGATTGGATATTAGAAACAAGTTCTTTACTATGAGGGTGGTGGAACACTGGAACAGGTTGCCCAAGGAGGTGGTTGAGGCCCCTTCCCTGGAGATATTCAAGATGAGGCTCAACGAGGCCCTGGGCAACCTGGTCTAGTTGGGGGTGTCCCTGCTGACTGCGGGGAGGTCAGACTAGATGACCTTTGGGGGTCCCTTCCAGCCCGGACCATTCTATGATTCCCAGAGAAGCTGTGGATGCCCCATCCCTGGAGGTGTTCAAGGCCAGGCTGGATGGGACTTTGAGCAACCTGCTCTAGTGGGAAGTGTGGGTGGGTTGGAATTCGGTGACCTTTAAGGTCCCTTCCAACTCTAACTGTTCTATGACTCTATGAATTTGGGAAGCCTTCTTATTGTTATTTTCCATATCTATTTTAAGCTGTATTAATAACAGAAAAATAGATTGAAACAAGACAAAGGTTGAGCCAAACTGTGGTTTTTAGAAATGCACATTATAGTCATGTAGCCTGTGAACACAGCACTGATTATGGTGAAGAGTACAACCTGAGAACAGATGTGAAAGGAAGTACAGCAATAAATTAATGAAATAACAAGTATGACTCAAAAACGTAACAATTAATTCTTCAAGCATTTTATAAAAAATTCTGGCAACACTAAATCTCACCTATTAGCAATGCTTTTGAATAGATTGTAAAATGTTATTATTCAGAATCATACCCGCAAGTCGTCAGTCCATTTTGTTGTAATTCCCATGTCATCATTTATTAATTAGCTTCTGCTTGTTCCGATTCCCGCCAGAAGAACTATTAGTAGCAAAGACGATTTCTCTGTGATAGTGAACAGCATAGTGTCTAAATAATAAAAAACATGAAATAATTTATACCCAAAGGCTCCATTGTTTTAATCAGAAATTATCAGATCGGCAAGGCTTAATGCAAAGGTAATGTGATTTGGCTGGATTTGGGCGGTTTTACTCTACTCCTAGTTAACAAATCTAATCAAAGCTCAAAAGCTGCTGAGTATTTGCCTTTCTGTACTGTCAGCTTGGGTATCAGAGTTTCCTTTTTTTTTTTTGTGGGAATTAAAATTGTGGGGTTGCCTTCCTTTTTGAGGACAGTGTTTGTAACAGTGCCAAATAGTCTATCGGCTCCTTATTCACGCGCTGGCTGGGCGGCTGACAGGGAGATGCCGGAGCAGAGTCCTGGTGCTGGGGGTTGCCCAGAAGAACAGCCCTGTCACTCTTCTGTAACACCCAAATGACTGTTCCTGGGACCTGTCACAAAACCACCTTCTTCAGCAGCTTCTGCCTCACCTCTGTGCTCCCAGGCACTTTGGAGGTTTCTGTGCATCCTTCTCAGCCATATCTGATAACTGTAATAATATTTCACTGAATTTTTAGAGTTGGAAGGGACCATAAAGATCATCTAGTCCAACTCCCCTGCCGAAGCAGGATTGCCCAGAGCATGTCAGAGCACGTTACTCAGGGCTGCATCCAGGCGGGTCTTGAAAATCTCCAAAGAAGGGGACTCCACACCCTCCCTGGGCAGCCTGTTCCAGGGCTCTGTCACCCTCACCGTGAAGAAGTTTTTTCTCATATTCGAGTGGAACCTCCTATGTTCCAACTTGTGCCCGTTGCCCCTCGTCCTCTCACTGGCAACCACTGAAAAGAGTCCGGCTCCCTCCTCCTTCAACCCACCCTTCAGATACTTGTAAGCATTGATAAGGTCTCCCCTCAGCCTTCTCTTCTCCAGGCTAAAGAGTCCCAGCTCTCTCAGCCTTTCTTCATAAGGGAGATGCTCCAATCCTTGAATCATCCTTGAATATCTAGCAGGTCCTGGGACTCCCAGCTGTAAGGGGGGAACCACCCTGCTACAGACCATCTCCCAAGATGGTATCTTAGAAATAACATGCTGCAATCCCATTGCCATAGCTGTCATGGTGGGAAGGTGTTTCATTTAAGTATTCTCAGTGGGATAAGCTGCTGGCTTCAAGCTGCATGAGCTGCCTGAGCTGAGGGTGCAGCACCCATCGCCCGAGCCTGGGCTCGTTGAACCTTGGCGCTGCTGGACCTTGGCTTGGCTGCACGAACATAAATCGCTGTGGAGGAAGAAAATCAATCGTCCTCATTTCAGCAGCGTTATGGCAGATGATTAAACCTAATGTTTTTCTTTTTCTTTTTTTTCCTGGTACTAACTTGAATTCCCACCCTGCCAAAAAACCCCCAAAACCCAATCAGCAAAACCCCAGGGCATATTTATTTGAAGGGGGATGGTGAATAGAAGAAACCCACAAAAGAAAGGGTGTTCACCAAACTTTTAGACCTGTTGCTTCTTTTGCTTTTGAGCAGAACTCTTTATACTACTACTGCTGCTGTTCTGGCAGTTCTGGTAAGCACAGCAGTTTTGTTCTATTTTTCTGTGCAATCTCTTTGGTTTTAGGCAGTTGGTACCTAGAACATAGCACTTGCTGAGTAGACAAGAGGGGGTTTGGTTTGTAGTGTTAATAAGTCCACTGAAAAAGTAACATGTGTGGGTTGAATTGTACCTATTCCCAAATTTCTATTCCATCTGACAGTTTTATTGGTAAAATGAAAGAAAATATATTTCAGAGTGTCAGAATGTTTTCTTTCAGCTTTTTTTAGATTAAAAGATTAATATTTGCTTTTTTTTAGATAAACAATGCCAAACCTTTAACAAAATTAAAAAATCCAAATATTTTTAAAAGAGGTTGTTAATATAAAAGCAAAATATTCCTCTCAGCTTAAACAAACATTTTGCCTTATCTTGAAATGACTTTTTTCCTAAGTCCTCCCCCAGTCTCTCTTCAGTCTACTTAAAACAGTGTTACAGAGTTTTTTCTTCCTTTTCCTTTCTTTCTTTTTTTTTTTTTTTGGTTCAGTGCCCAAACAGAAATCCATTATTCACACGGGTCTATTGACAGAGCAGACACTGAAATCCTGTTGGAATTCAAGTGAAGAGTAAAGGAAAGTAAAGTAATCAAAGCAGTGTTATTTTAAGATCCAATATTATGTTCTGCCAGAGCTTGACAATGAAGCTCCGCACTTACGGAAGCTGAAGCCTTCTTGGGGGTAGAATATTAATATCGGTGTGCTCAGTTACTTGTCTGTGCTTGCGGTTTGATCACAGCCTGTCCTGTGGTCCCTGAGAAGGGTTGTCCGCGGAGGCATCTGTGTGCTCCACTCCCTGCACAGCATCGGGAGGGGCAGGAGCATCCCCAGCCGCTCTGCTTGAAGCCGCCAGAAGGAAGGGGCTGCTGGGAGAGACGACGGTCTGGTTTTATTCCTGGTTAAGGGCATGAGTCTGGCAGCATTCTGGGAAGTTTTTTTTTAACATAAGTCTCAGCACAGCCAAGTTCTTAGCTGGGGAAGAATTCTTGATTTTTCATCTTGTAATGGAATAATGATGTTGAATGAATTTGCAGAGTTTGTTTTATTTCTCAGAGAAAAGATTTAATGTGTTCAATGTATTGAAAGTAAGTTTTAAATAAGTTCTGACATATCAGAATAAGATCTTAAATCTCCATTGATGAATTGTGTCCAGTGACACAATACCACCTCTAAAGGTACATCTAGATTTTCTTTCTCCTGTACAAGTAGATCGTGATCATTCTCTATTTTAGAAACTGAAACTTTTGGAAGCTAAAAGAAGTTTTGTTTGTAAAATTAAAAGACTTGTTTTCAAGTTCATGTGGGAATGCACCTGTCTTTAATCTGACCTTAATACATGGGGTAACGAAGATCAATTTTTCTTCAGCGATGCTATTTCCCAGATCTGCCTGTACGTGGAGCGAACCCGTGAGGGCTCTGACTCACTGCGATGGGCTGCGTGGAGAGTGCGCTTCTGGTGATACGCAGAGAATGATGTATAAAAGTTAAATAGCTTGGTTGATGGATTAGGAACTGTTTTGTCTCGGCTTCTTAAATCACTGAGGTTCAAAAAGACAGACTTATATACTGCTTTGGTCAAATTTGTGTGCCGTCAGCATTAGCAGGACAGAACACACAGCGGGAGTTTTGCCTGAGGAGGGTGTGATTAATATGTGTACGTTATGGACTATTCATGTAAATGCAAACTGGCGGTGAGACAACTTTACAGCTGTAAGATTTGGAATTATTTTGTAGGGAACAATAAAATTAGGCAGTTACTCGACACATGTGCACATGCAATCAATAAAATTAAACAGGTACCAGCTCTTCTAAGCCTGCGGGTTCAATTACTGTCATGGGGCTCAGCCTCCTGCACCACATGGCTCATTCCTCCTCTTAGTTTGTGACTGTACCCCACCATACCCCATCATTGGAGCTCTTGATCCCAAACTGGTGTGTTTTCCTGACTGTCAGAAATGCAAATCCTTAAAGGCAACGTGCAGAGCCTTCTAGCAATTAGACAGGATCCATACGTCTCATTCTGTAGCTGTGGTGGAAGGAGCATATTGCAGTAGTAGCGTAGTAGTAGTAGCAAGGCTGATGAGCATTATAAGTGCTTCAGGAATCCTTAAGAACAGTGTGTGTTTTGCTCAATAGATTTGAGACCCTCCTTTTTTTTGTAGTCATGAAGATTGATGTGCTCTTTGAGCAGGCTGGCTGTTTACGAGCCAGGTGGAATGGATGTAGTTACCTTCGTCAAGCCTTACCTCGCAGCAGCTGGTACCAGGCCAAATATTTGATGTCTCCTACTGGAAACATTTAAAAAGACAAAATGCAGAGTGTGACCTGCTCTAGGAGTGGGGCACTGACAATCTGAGGGCAGACACCATCATGAATTCAATTGAATTTACTCTCTTTGCATCCTCTACTGAAACGGATGTCTGCAAAAGAAACAGAAGAGCAGCTTTAGGTTAATTTTCGGGTAAGTTGCTGGAAAGTAAGAGCTTTCTTTCCTTAGTCACCCTTTAACAGTTTTACTTCGTTCACGTTCATAACAAACATACGGCCCGCAAGCCAGGGAAGAGGGAAACTCAGAGGTCTATAAGCAATTCTTGTAGTAGAAGTTTTGTGAGTCAGGCGTATCGTGCTAAAATACAGGCTGAAATATGGAATGCTGGGAAGCTGGAAGGTTGTGGGTTTGAATCTAGGGGACAAACTCAAACGTACTTTGATTAATTTTCTTTACCTTTGAATGCAAATATGTTGCGTGATTTCCAGCTGAACTGTGGCTGTGCTTTTTCAAATGCTGGTGGTGTGATTTGTGTCAGTCATCCAGAAGGCAGCTATAATCGGCATCCAGTGGTGATGGTAGCTCTGTGTAGTTGGCAGACAGATACCAGTGGAGTTGATTAGGGATATAGTCAGCTTTCATCCCCCCTGTGCTTGTCAATATAAGGTATTACAGCTACCTGTGAAACCGTTTTTCTGTGCCAGGTGAGCTGAGCGTGAGCTTGTGGTCCATGGAGAATGCCCTCAAATGGAATTTCTATGCAAACCTATGATTCTTTTCAGTATCTAGTGCTCATTTTTGGTACTTAATGTCTCCAAAAGATGTTTTTCAAGACTTCAGAGCAGTGTAAAATGGTGAAGGCAAAGGCCATTTCTTCCTTATGGCTGTTTCAGCAGAGAGGAGATGGATTTTCAAAGATCCATCTCCCACTTGCATTAACGAGAGGGAGCAGCAGGTGCCGATTTTTTAAAAAGACAAACCTGAGCTTCAAACATCTGTAGAGCTGGAATGAAGGTTCAAGGTAGCCCTTTCAGAAATGGGAATTAAAACATTAAGAAAAATATAAACATCCCTTATTATGGCAAGATCTGTATTGTCCTTTGTGTTTTAAATGTTATGGAATAAGTTTGACATAAGTTGATCTGAGTTTGTGATAAAGGTTACCTAAAGAGCATGGCGTGTGTGTGACCTGTAGATCTGTTACATTGGTGCAAGAGGTTTGAAGAAATTGTATAGAAGGATTAATATTTGTATACAAGGCTAGTGCAAGTGTATACTTTTGAACTATTTATAAAGTGTTTTTTAATGTCTAGGGAATCTTTATTGGGTTTGATGCTTTTTTGTCTATCAATTATGAGACTGAAATAAGGTTCTCGTATTATATTTTATAACTGCGAAAGTATTTATAGGTAATTTTTTAGGTCTGGAAAAGAAATCTTAAAGTAGATTTATTTGGTTTTGCCTCTCACAATATATTGTAGACAAAAATCCCAGATTGTTTCAGTAAAAAATGAGAAAAAATTCCTATAAGTGCCAATAGCAGTTCCTGTTTTCTCAGTGAAATGGAGCATGCAGCCTAAAATACCTGCTGGGCTGTTTTCTTTAAACTAAACATAACTTCACATATGTGTTGAGTTCGTGTTCTCTTTAGAGAGTTGTTGTATTTCTTAGGGAACGCTGATTCAACAAAGGGAGATGTGAGCAAAATAGGATCCTTCTTGAACTGTGTGTGAAAGGTAGGTAGTAGGTAAACGACAAGTTAACAAATTAACTTATGTGGATAGAAGAGGAGAAGGAGGCTAGAAGGATCGATTTGAAAAGTGTTATTGAGGTCAGGATCCTGCATCTGTGACCCAAAGGTATCTAAGATTACCAGAAGACCAGGAGGAGCAGATGGAAGGTGTGACAGTGAGGGTGAATCTCATCTATAAGGGTTGTGGTTTTGGGAATTAAACGGGTTCCAAAAGTGATTAAGGATTTCACTGCTTTTCTACTGGTGAAGGAATTGTTTAACATACCCATCCTCCCTCCTTGTATATGGTTTGATAATGTTTGTGGTAAGTCTCTCAAACACATAACACGGGGCACGCAAACTTGAGGAATATGAGAAGTGGGGGTGCTTTATGACATCTTTTTATCCTCCTCATCTCAAGCAGGGTCCCTAAGGCATTAACCTTTAGTCCCACCCTTGTTGGTTTTGAGACATATAAAGGTGCTCTGTGAAAAGAACCACTGGCTATTCATAGCGTTCACAAAAAAAACCCCAAACAAACAAAAAACCCAACAAAAAAAAGAAGAATAGGAAATCTTCATGTTCTACATACTTGTAGTGTTTGTCCTCTTCTGGGCACTGGTGTTTGACCAGCCCGTGTCCAGCCAGCAACCATGGCAGAAGGGTAACTTTCCCTCAGTAGTGGTGATGGTTTGTGACTTTCTCCAAGGTTCAGCTGCTGCTTCAAGTAGAAATTTGAATCTTTAAGGGACCACCAACCCCTCTGTCAAATTTTGTTTACATTAATAAAAACTCTCAACATTTTCTGATGCTCAGCAGATGGATAAACAACACAAGAGCATATCCTGATTTCCTTAGGGCGCCAGGCTAAAACAAGCCAGAAAAGAGTTTTTAATGCATTTGATATTTTTCTAATTCTTAACAGACAGAAAATTGCCCAATTCTCCATTCAAAATTACTTTAGCCAAGACTTTTTTTTTCCAAGTACCGAAAACAGTATAAAGGCTTTAAATTAAACAGAAGATCATTAGGGTAAAGAAACGTCTGGCTGTATTTTATTACATTCTGTATGTGAGGTTTAGTGGGCTGGCATCCAACTGATACGATATAACTCATGAAAGGAAAAACTGCTTCAAAATTCAAGTTCTGTAAGAGGTAGTATCTAGGAATTTATTGTCATCAGATACTATTAAAAGAAATAAACTGGGGGCTTCCCTCGGTCTCCCACTGTGGGAGGGTTTGGGCTGTGGGGAGAGGAGAGATGTGGAAAAGTCCAGGTAGAAGAAACGCTGGGAGCAGCCTGGAGCCATGAGGTCTTCTGTTCTTGCTGTTCCTCAGATGAGGTGAAGGAGCTGCACCCGGGGTCTGGCTGTGTGCCGTGCTGTGGGGTCAGCACTCGCTTTCTCCTGAGGTTTCTGTAAGGGAATAATTCGAGTCTAACTTCAATAGACAGCGTCTCACATTGATCTCTACCATAGCCCTTGTAGTGGAGGAAAAAGGAAGGGCTTTTTTTGTGTAATTTAATCCTTTCCTGCTGGGTGGCCCTACAGAAGGCTTTTCCTGTAGCTGAAATTCCTTCAGTGCTGCACATTGGGTGCTGGGAAGGAACGATTGTGAAAGCCCCCTTTAAACAGTAGTTTCGAAGGCTGTTGAGTGGAAATTAAAGATAAGTGTTGCACTTTCTTTGAGTTTCTTTTTATCAAGCCGTTTATGAAGTAGAGCTGATTAAAAACAAATTTAGTCACTTGTTTTGAGGTTAATAGATGCTGGAGGGGAAGGCTCCCCCCTTAAAATAAGAAGTTTTGACAAACTTTTAATTAAGAATTCAGGACATGGAAACTTTGGACTAGTTCTGCGCTACTGAGATTGGCTCCAGAGCATATTAGTCTGTCAGGTTTTTAAAGTAAATCTTCCTCTTAATTCTAATTAAGTATTGTAATGCTAGTACTCTTCATTAGGCAGCAATTTGTGATTAGTCAGGTGGCCATAATGGAAAGAGAACATGTGATGAAATGGCAGAGAAATTGCAGAGCAGGGAAAATGACCCTGGGATGTGGCTCCTGAATGCTCTTTAACATCCTTCTCTTGGCAGGTTTCCCACTGAATTCAGGGCTCTCTGTGAGATGGGATTTGATCCTCACACAGATCCTGGCTTGTCTGGAAACGAGCTCAGTGGCCCTCGATTACAGGACTTGAGCTCTGAAGTTGTGACAAGAAATAGTGCTGAGAAGAACCATAAAAAGGGAAAGCTCCTAATTCCCCCAAAACTTTGAAGCCAAGCTATTATTTTAAGTGTAGGTTACATTGTCGCATTTGTTTATCTGTGAATTGAATCTCATATTTAATAAATGGTGGCTTTTGTGAAGCGCTGGAGTGAATGCGAATTAGTGAATCGAGAAAGATTAGCTCTTCGAGGCGATTGAGAACAATTTAAAATTCCATTGTTTGGTGTTTTTCTTTCTGTCTGGATGAAGCACGTCTGTAATTGTCTCAAATTAGGTATTGCCTTTGTTTAGAAGAGTTAAACAAGTAACAGGATAAAATATTTCATAGTTCCTTTTAAAATAAACAGCCTGTTCAGTTTTTATCTTTAGGCAGTTTGCAAATGTCAGAGCAAAGCTTTTGAAGAGAACGTATATATGAGATGGAGTTTCTTTAGAAACTGAATCATCCTGTATTGTTGGGATGCATTTTCCAATTTTGAAACCTTGTCTCCCCATACTGTATGATTTTAGTGTATCCTTTTACCACGGTTCTTAAAACAGATGCATTATTTAGAAATTCCTGTGGAGATGTGGGAATTGGTCTGTAAGCATGAATTTGTTCAGTTCCTTTCTGGCGGCTGTGGTCTATATTTTGCCATCACTTGCCTGATGATGTTGCTACCAATGAACCCTCACACTGACCCAGTAATTCCCAAGCCCAGAAAGAGGGGAAAAAAAGAGAAGCAGGATGGATGAGTCAATGCATCCATGTGGACTGGCTCAGCAGCTATGCAAGCAGAAGGCAGTGCTTTTTCCTTTCATATCACCAAGGAGGGAAAAACAATCACACAAAGTTAGTTCCCGTCTTGGTCCTGTGGTTGGTGGTGTCTGTGGGGATTCAGGCGCTACAGAGGGAGATGGATGTAGTTTGAAAAGTGACTTTTCCGGAAGAAGTGAGAATATTTATCTGCCCCTAGCAAGTGAGCAGGGAGTTTGCTGGGACTGGGTGAACCCAGGGTGCTTTGCTGGAGGGACAAAGTCCACCTGTGCTCCCTTGCCACATCTCCTGTGGCACTGCACCCAAGTCTGTCCCTGATTTGGGGGTTGTTTCCATGCATTACTGTAAATTGTGCATTATTTATACTTTTTTTTTTTTTGGTCTTTTTTGTAGTGAAAATGCGATGACCCAGCAGGACTGGTAAGTCCTCATGATCTTAACGATAGACTTGGGCAGCTCTGTAGAAATGGCTCAATCCCTGCTTGAAGCAGGTGGGAGATGGGGTCTTGGCTGCCCGTAGTACATTGTAAAAACCAACACGATCCTATAAATTCAAATTCTATTTCTTACCAGATGCAAAATTCCCATTAAATTTAACGTAGCAAGACTTTCTCCCCCAGTTTCACCAGATTTCCCAAGTTTCATACAAAGTCAGCACTGTTTTGTTGTACGCTTAGAGCTGTGTCAAAGGAGACTAGAGCCAAGGGGGTGTTTTGTTCTTTTTCGTGGTGTTTACAAATAAAGCTGACTGATTTGGTAACTCTCTTGGAAACTCTCTGAGACTGTAAATTTAGCAGAGTGCTCCCTGGGCATGCATAGATCTAAAGATAGCAGTTTCCTGCCTATCAATAAGTATCTTAAGGCCTTTACTTTTAATGCTATATATGACTTAAATCCCAGGAAAATAATTCCACTGCATTAATTCAGACTAGGCTAGGTTTTCTAATACGTTATTTATTTAGGTCTTCAAAATGTCTGTAGCACTGCGTGTGGTTGACAGAGCATATTCTTGTTTATTAATATTATATGGCAACCTGTTTTCCCAAGATGCTTAAATAAATGAATGCCTTCAAGTAAAGCTGTGATTTTAAAAGCCTTTTTTTTTTTTTTTTTTTTTGCTGTTGTAACTGTAGCATCCCATAATCTTAGCTCTGATTTCTCTTCTCTACAACCACCTATTTCAAATACTTCTGGAAGGATTTTTTTTTTTTCTTTCTGTTTTTGCGTGAGATAAACACGTATTTAGGTCTTGAATCTCAATATTTAGCCCAGCTTCTTCCCCTACCTGGGTGACAGAAGCTTAGAAACAACTTTAAATTCAGTAACAAACTCCCTTATGTGAAGGGTGAAGCACTGAGCTCATATTTTCTGACAGTCCACAAAGCTTACAAATCAAAATACATGAGAGCGCTGCATAAGCGAGGGTGAAACAAATGGTGTACAATACTTGGAAATGAATGAGTCGTGTGAATGAACATTGGCGTGTAAGTTCCCAGCCCCATATTAAGATTAAAGTGAGTTGTCTGCTTCACAATTGCATAATTGCTTCTGTGACTGATTTGGTGCTGCTCTGTAATAAGTTGTGAATACTGTACGCTGACCTGGTTAATGGGATGTTTACTAAATGAATATATTTGTATAGTTTAATAGGAGGATGTTTGAAAAAAATTAGCAGGATGAGAAAGAATGGCTCAAGAGAGTCATTTTTCAGCCAGTGCTAGGGTTGTGAAGAGGAAGGCAGGCTGCCTTGCTGTTGGTGTTTGAGGGCTTTGGAGGGGTGAGGTTGCATGAGGCCGGGCCCCTTTCCCTCCGCACTGCAGGGACATCCTTGCCCTGGGCATGTCCGTCGTCACGGAGCATCCCCGTCCTGCCGCCCAGGTGAGCAGGACACGTGGGTGGCTGCTCCGGGCTTGGGGTACCAGACTCCGCACCCCACTGGAGATGCTGCCGGCGTGGGGATATGTGCCAGGGAGGAGCAGCCTCCATCCTGCAGCCGTGCCAGCTTCATTTTTTAAAACTATCTTTCCTGAATGTAGCTGTTTTTAAGTACTATAGACTAAGATAATTATTTCATGAAGTAATATTATCTGCAAATTAACCTTGGATCTTTGCGTAGGTTCAGAGAGAGAGAGATAAGGAATTTTATCGCAAATTGCAGACTTGCTGGGTTTAACGTAAAGGCCGTGGCAAGTAATACATTTAAACTGCATTTAAGTAGTAAAGACCAGAATATCAAAGTCTAAAAGCAATAAACATTAATTTATTCAGAAAGTTTTTATATTTTCTTTCTAGTTTATATGTTCCTTTCACACACTGTCATTTAATGAGGTTCTATTCTGATTAAAGTAGAAAAATAAAAAAGTAGAATGTTTTATTTCAGTAGATAAAAATGTAGCTTTAAAAGTATATCAGCTTGCCCTGCGTAGTCTGAGCGAGCTGCACAATTTTCCCTTCGTTCAGCGTGGCTGCTAGACTAACAGATTTTGGGGGAAAAACTCCCCCTTATATAGAGTTTCAATTGAAATCCATATTTTCATTTTCAGTGACAGCTAATACATTTCCTGTAATCCCTTTCAAATATTCACTGGCAGTATTCCCAGACATATATTTTGAAGGTTAAATGTTTTAGGATTTATGTACTATACTATGGGGGTCGGTCTGAATAAGCTAATAAGTCTGTATGGCCCCTTCATTGCCCGAGACCGGTTTGTGTGTCAGAAACACAATAGCTATGGTAGCACAGAGTTTTGGCTGGTTAATGAACTGTGGTTCTAACGAGCCCAGGGTGAGGTGCTGGGCTGGAAAACTGCTTTTGCTGGTCGCAGAGCTCACTTGGGTGTCATTACGTGGGGCTGTTTCACGTAGTGTAGATGCACCTTCCTGGCAGCTGAAGGTTTTGGCTCTCTGTCCAGAAACATATCTTTCTTTTTTTTTTTTTTTTTTTTTTTAAATAGGCTGCAATTAGCATGAGTAAAGAGCAATAATTAAAATAATATTCCACGAGGTTTGCATTTTACTATGGCCGTTTGATTAAAATTGGATCTGCCTTTTCCTCTCCCTTGAGGACCATTGCTCTCTTCGTGGCTAATGAAGTGGAACGAGTGCTGTGATCAATATTTATGGTGTCACTCTGGGCACCTGCAGTTCTTTCAACCCTTCTTGTACTGTGGAGCTGGAATGGAGGTTTTTCACTCCAAGCTAATTAATGGCTAACTGTGCAACTTGATACAAAGTCTGGAAACACTGTTCTTAGTACTGCTTTTTCTGAGGGTCATGTCTGACTTGCACAGATTTGCTAGTTCTTGTAGTTAACCACACAAAAGTAGAAACTTGATTTTCCTCAATGATGTACTTTTGGATCCCTCAGCCATCCTTTGGTGTTAGTTTGGGCTTTCTCTGCGTTGGGAACGACCACTCTTGGGGTACCCAACTCTTGCCATTGAACACACAAGAAAAGGCGGCACGTATGGATTCTTTCAGCTGAATTTATAGACTTCTGCACTACAGCTTTTCTTCTTTTTATACTCCAGTCTCTACTACAGGTTCCAGTAACTGCTGGAGTCAGCACGTATTTAAGCCCAACATGAGTGCCGTGGAGTTAGTGCTAGTCTGCACTTTTGCATCTTACCAGTTTGGAGCTGCTCCCAGCTGTGCCAGAGTATTTTTATACAGCTGCTCGTGAAATCCACAGACTATAGCAGTATTTTCTGTCCAAATCAGCCTGGCAGTATTTTGTTCTACAATCCTCTGTCTCTTGACTCCTTCAAGGCTTTCCCAAAATAATAATATCATCTTTGAACTTGGTGGGTTGGTTCCTTGCAAACTTTGTCCGTTCCCTGCCAGTGACAGCGGCTGGAGGCAGTCCAATGTAATTAGTAAGTATTTTGGAGGCTCTGCTTTGGCAGCCCTGTTAAATATGTGCACTGAAAGCAAGATTAGTGTGGGGGCTCATCCTTTTTTCTCATTAGGGCATCTCTACAATCTGTAAGCTTATTTAATTGGAAATTAGCCATTCTTATTAACACAGGAGATACCCTCTGGCCCAAATACTGACATAGGATAAATGTATATAGTTCCCGCTAAGGAGAAAGAAAAAGCATCCACATACTCCAGGGTAGATATTTGCCCTTTTGTGTCCATTGCAGTCCTCCTGGAGGAGAATTTCATTTTCTAGTAAAGGCAATAAATTTTCGCTGCTCAGATAAGTGACTACAGAGGTTCATCATCAGGATTTGAAGAAATAAGCCTCCTAAGAAGATGGATGGTGACAAGGGGAGTAAGAGTTGTTATCCAATCATTTGTCATGGTCCAGAACATTAAGATATATGGGTAAGACCCCAAAGGTGTGTAAAAGTTCCTTTTTCCAGCAGTCGGTTGGTACGGAATAACTTATCCTGTGCAGTCAGCCAGTCTTACACGCTCCCTGAAAACTCATTTTGTTTGCATCTCTTTGTATACACAGCGCATAAGCGGTAACATCATATATTGCTGGGAAGTGTTCTACACATCGTTGAAATGTAGCCCCACGATTACCGAATCTAGAGACAGACTTCCCCGGTGCTCACATTAACTCCTTTCTCTCCCTCCTCCATCCTCGTCCAGATGTTAACATTATCTGCCTTGCCTCTTTTGCTGATAGTGCTCTGCTCCGGCTTTTCTCCGGAGACTCTTCCCTCTGACTGCTTTTCTGTGGTTCTCTGCTTTACAGCGGTTTCCCTCTAGTTCTTCCCTTGTCTCAAGGCTTCAAAACCAGGTAGCAGCCATGGGGTACGGTGTCAGCTAGTGAAAAACTACATTAAACATTCATGGTTGTAGGAGAGCTTGTTAGCATATATGTATTAATTCAACACTTCCTGCTGGTTTTCAATATGTCGGGAGGTTACATTGCCAGTGAGGTGACTTTAAAGTCCGTAGTGGAATACATTTCAACTAACTGCTTGAGAGCAGGTAAAAATCTTACTCTGTTTACCTAGTTTCAAAGAAAAACCTTTCCCCTTACTTTTTAACGAGTATTCCTCTGTAAACCAAACGTGGTTGAGACCAGATTTGTGAGGGATTTGGTTGAATTCTGGCTCTGCAGCTGGGATAGCTGATCTTGAAAGTTCACCTTTAGTGTAGGAGACCACATCATAGCTGGCTACAGTAAACTGCTCCCTGCTGTGCTGCTCGTTGCTGGGAACTCAAGCGAAGATGAGGTTTGCCTTGTCCTGTCGGGGTTTGCCATGGCACAGAATAGCTCAGTAGCCTAAATTTGATCAACTGAGCCTGTGAAAGCTTTGTATCATGTGCTGAGTCCTACTTAAACTCCGGGAAATCCTCCAGCGTGGCAACTTAATTTGGTCAGTGTGCTGGAGTTAACATACAGTCCCCATGTGCTTCCCCAGCCTAGTCTGGTATTTTGTGGTCAAAAAGCTTAATTGGCTCAATGTATTTCTTCCCTTCCATTTCTCTTGCAGCTGGCTCAGGAGGATGTGTCTGACCATTGCTGACTCGCAGGGAGAGGATTTTTACTGTAGTTCATTTGATGTGAAAGTCTCAGGCTTTGTCCTCAGCGGTGGCCTATATGTCCCTGCGTAAGGGATGTAGATGTGGTGGGAACCTTCTAGATGCTCTGGAACGATTGTGATGTTGGTGCACCTCAGAGGTTTGTGATTAGAGAAGCCCAAGTCAGGGGTTGACAGCAGTCCTGGCTATTGAGTTTTCAAAACTCCCCTGGTGTGATTGTATCAATGCCTGTGGAAGTCAAGCTGGATTAGTCTGCCTTCAGGAGGATGGGGGTGATGGACCCTGCGGTGGGTTTGGGAGACCTGTTTAGAGCATTTCTGGCAGTGTGTCTTCAAGTGTTCAGGTGTTTGGTCCTGCGGGTGTTCTGCAAACTGGCTGTGATGGGGAGATCTGTTCCTACGGCTTGAGGAGGCATGAAACATCACGTGGCCATGTTTCCAGGGAAGAAAAATGCAATTCTTCTGAGTCCCAGCCATGGAATTGCAGCAGTAAAAATAGCTATCATTTTTGATGCCTCAGTGCCAAATGTAAAGGTTGTTGTTTCTGTTACATTTTCAGAGTAGTCTGTTCTGCTGCTTTTTCCCTTTTTGTGCCTTATCTGCGTTTGAAAAATTACCAGAAATGTGATGAGGACATTGTACGCACAAAGTCATCCCCTTGCCTTTTTTCCCAATGACTCCGAGGTGCGTGTGAGGGGCCGTTATCTCAGCTGCTAATCAATGAAGCCGGAGCTAATGTGCGAGGTGACCTTTGTGAAAGAGAAAGGAGGTTGTGCCGATATTATGCTTGCAGTTTGAGTCAACTTTTGCACTTTGTCATGTATTTGATTGCGTGAGCTACTCCCTTACTGACTTGGATTGCCGTATCCTCTAGTAGTGTATCAACCGCGATCAGATATGCCCAAAATTTGTCTTGAATGTCAGCCGTGATGTTTTCATCGACCAGGTATCATTAATGTTATGTGGTGACCCCTGATCTTCGTGGTCTAAATTCCTTCTGTTCTCTCACCTGTTTGTGCTTCATTCAGTTTGAAGCTATTCCTCCATCACTCTACACTTCCCACTTTGGTGAAATCAATGGGGATTTTACGGCTGGAATTAGACCCAGTTAACAGCAGCCTGTGGATAGGCAAAGGTTATTCTCCAGTGCTTCCCTTCCCTACAATTTTACAATGCTTAGGAGGCTGGTGGATGGAGCACTCAATTATTTAGCATCTATCGAGCTTTGCTTACAACACCTAAACAAACCTCTAGTATTACTTACTTTTTTCCGAATATATAAAATATAATTCTGCTACATTAATCCACAAACTTAAAATAAGCACATGCTGTTGCTTAACCAGCCCTTTTAATGAAATGGGTTTTGAATTGAAATTTTAAGTATGCATGAAGACAGTAAGATACCCTTTGCAGTGTTAGGATTTCAATAATGTATGGAATTAGCCAAGCTTTATTATTTTTTTGTGCCTGCATGCCCTCCGTAGAGTAAAAGTTGTAATAAATATAAGTTCAAAGGTAAAATTTTATTGCTGCGCATGAGAGGAGAAAAAATAAATTAGAGTAATGTAATCATGCTCATATATGTTATGAATTTTGAACAGTGTCTATTAGGAAGTTTGTCAAAATGTGCTTAGCTTTGAAAATACAGATTAACGCTGAAGGTTTTAATATTGTTCTTCCTTATGTGCATATTCCTTGAGAATATAAGTGTAAAATATCTCCTGCCGAAAGCAATTGTCATAAAATGACACTTTCCCATTTTAATAGCTGAATAATCAGAACAGAAATATTTTCTAAGTTGCGGAGAGGTTATTGCTTTTTTCACACAAAGAAATTTAGTGGTAGAAAACCAAATTTTATCCAGATATTCTCCAGTTTTTCTGTTTCTGTTCTTATATTTGAAAAGTGCATTCAAATGCCTCCTGACAGCCTTGACACTTTGGGGTGTTTAAAAAGGGGGCATCCATTTTATTTCATTTACTGATTCCCTGTTTTCCTTTAATCTAGTAGCAAAGTTAAAATAGTGGTTCTCCGACAGGAGCTGGAAAACCTGTTAGGGAATGACTGGTTGGTATCTATCCGGGCCCTTTACGGTTCATACGTCTTTTTTTTTTTTTTTTTTTTTTTTTCTGCTTTGGAGCAAATAAGGAGCCGGTCAGCGTGGGAGGGCAGCTGCTGGCGCGGGTGCCTCTGAACTCGGAAAACAGCATTTGTCTGAACTGCCAGCTCAGCACATGGTCCCGGCTTCAGCATCTCCAAGAAAGCCCCAGCTTGATGAAATTTTGATATCAAAGATGATTCCTTCTCCTGTGTTTTCTCCACTTAACCATCCCTTTACTTCGTCCTCTGTCATCTTCCTCTCTTGTCTTTCTGGTGTACCCTGAGGGCACTACCAAAGCATGAGTAATGGCCTTCCTTAGTATTTCTAATAGAGTCTTCAGGTTTTAGCTTCCCCACTCAATTTGGAAAAAACTTGGAAGCTGTAGGTGCATATGCACCTTATTTTGCTTTGAAGGAAGGGGGTCAGAGTCTTGTTTAGTAACAGCGGTCCGGCTCAGGCTGTGCCGGAGTCTGAACTCAGCTGCTATGGCCAAACCCATCCGTATGTTTGAACTTTGAAAGGATGTGGTGGTGGAAGGTCAACGTACCCCACCAAGCAGAGACCTCTTAGGTACACCGTGTTCTTCTTCTGGTGGATGCTGCTCTGCTGGCAACACCCCATTTCCCAGGTCAGGATGATAAAGCTAGCCAACGCTTCGAGGATACTTCACTTTGGTGTGCAAACATTGAAGCAAGAGTGTTCATCTCCATCTGAACCCTAGAGAAAGAGGGAATGTTTGATGGGAAATAGTTTCAACAGCTGCGAAAAAAGGAAGGGGAGCGTGCTGGCTTGGCCGGACCAGGAGCATCAAGAGCAAACTCCAGGCAAAGTTGTGTCTCAAGGCTTCTGAGGAGTAATACGCATCAGATTTTTTTCCTCATTCACCTGCAAATCTGTTATTTGTCACCTCTTAATTACAGTACCCCAAACCAACGTCATGTGCTGCTTATGGGGAGACTTTTCCTCTTGGAAACCCTCACTGGAAACAATATTTTTTGGTTTTTATCCCTGTAAAAAGTGTAGTCACAGATGCTAGCTTTTAGATATTTTTTTTAAAATCGTTTTGAGACAATCTGGACTCTGATTAATAAGGGAAAACAGTGATGGATTTTTATTTATTTTTTTTTCCCCTCAAAGAACAACTGTGAACTTTAAGTCTATGTACACTTTCTGAAGACCAAAACCAACAGAAAACTTTTCTAAATAAGCCTTCCACGTTTTAAGTCATCATGAGTGATTCCTGCTTTTAAGTTCTTCTGTCGATGCTGTCGTAGCCAAGCTGTAAGCAGGATGAGGCTGTTGTTACAATATAATCAGTGAACCAGTTCCAGAGGGTGGAGCAGTTTAGAGACCAAATGCAGTTTAAATGGCACTAGAGGAATGATGCACTGCCGACTGAAAATGTAGGCATCATTATTAATGATGGAATTAAAGTTCCACCTCATGGGCAAAGTGGAAGCACACAGAAAATATTATTAATATTGTGTTTCCTACATTTGATTTATCCCCACTTTAAGTACTAAATGATCTATGCAAAATAAGGTGGAAATTAAACACACCTTCTCAAATTCACAACTTTATTATGTAAAAAAGGTTCAAGCATAGGTCAGGGCACATTAGCCAGAAGTAACTTAACCCATCTGAAAAATGTTTTATGCAATTTAGATGCAGAGTTGATGCTTGGCAAAACCAGCGTGTACACTAAGAGGTTTCACTCAGTAACCAAAGATCATGGTTTGCAGTGCTTTTGTCAAGAACAGATTCCAGTCATTCGTTTATACCCTTGGCTGATGATCATCTATGGCACTGGGAGAATTTTCTTCTTAATTGCAATCTTTAAAACACAATTGAATAAGACATCTTAATACCACTCGGTTCTGAGTTTTGTGGAACAATTAGAGACAAAATTGGAAAAGAAACTATTACTGTTATTAGTAATAGTAAAAATAGCCTAGTATTAGGTCTTGAAATTCCCATGTTTCCTGACTGTGGAAGCTTTCACAGTTGCTTGATGGGATGAGGCCAGACTCTGCATCTGAACTAGAGCACATTTTTGTGTTAACTGCTTCTAAATGAGCACTTAGTTTTAAGTAGTTGGCATAAATCTAATTTTAATTTACTGTTTTCATTTTCTTTTGCATTGATCCTCTTTTTGTAGACATGCAATTGCAGACTTGGAGAAAGATGTTTTTCAAAGAGTCCAGATGGTATTTGCAATTATTTATTATCATTAGCATTCACTGTATCTGAAAACAAGACTTTTGCCAACTTAGATAAACCTCATCTGCTGCACTGTTGTTTACAATTTTTCAGTGTCTTATGTTAATACAAACTCACTCATGGGGCGATTTCTGGGGCTAGAAGACAAAGAGTCTTTTATTCATAGAATCATAGAATGGTTAGAGTTGGAAGGGACCTTAAAGATCATCGAGTTCCAACCCCCCTGCCATGGGCAGGGACACCTCCACTAGAGCAGGTTGTGCTCAAAGCCCCATCCAGCCTGGCCTTAAACACCTCCAGGGATGGGGCATCCACAACTTCCCTGGGCAACCTGTTCCAGTGCTTCACCACCCTCACAGTAAAGAATTTCCTCCTAATATCTAATCTAAATCTCCCCTCTTCCAATTTAAAACCATTACCCCTTGTCCTGTCACTACATCTCCTGACAAAGAGTCCCCTCTCCGGCTCTCCTGTAGGCTCCCTTCAGATATTGGAAGGCTGCTATGAGGTCTCCCCGGAGCCTTCTCTTCTCCAGGCTGAACAACCCCAGCTCTCTCAGCCTGTCTTCATAGGGGAGGTGCTCCATCCCTCTGATCATCTTTGTGGCCCTCTGCTGGACCCGTTCCAACAGGTCCATGTCCTTCCTGTGTTGAGGACTCCAAAGCTGGACACAGTATTCCAGGCGGGGTCTCACGAGCGCAGAGCAGAGGGGTAGAATCACCTCCCGCGACCTGCTGGCCACGCTTCTCTTGATGCAGCCCAGGATGCGGTTGGCTTTCTGGGCTGCCAGTGCGCACTGTGGGCTCATGTTGAGCTTCTCATCCATCAACACCCCCAAGTCCTTCTCCTCAGGGCTGTTCTCTAGCAATTCTCCGCCCAACCTGTATTTGTGCCTGGGATTGCCATGTCCCAGGTGCAGGACCCTGCACTTGGCCTGGTTGAACTTCATGCGATTTGCACGAGCCCATCTCTCAAGCCTGTCCAGGTCCCTCTGGATGGCATCCCTTCCCTCCAGAGTGTCGACCGCGCCACTGAGCTTGGTGTCGTCGGCAAACTTGCTGAGGGTGCACTCTATCCCACTGTCCATGTCTCCGACAAAGATGTTGAACAGCATTGGTCCCAGTACCGACCCCTAAGGAAGTCCACTCGTTACTGGCCGCCAATTGGACATTGAACCATTGACCATAACCCTCTGAGTGCGGCCATCCAACCAGTTCCTTATCCACCGAGTGGTCCATCCATCAAACCCATGACTTTCCAATTTTGAGACCCGGATGTCATGCGGGACAGTGTCAAATGCTTTGCATAAGTTTGGGTAGATGACGTCTGTTGCTCTGCCCTTGTCCACCAAGCCTGTGGCAGTATTGTAAAAGGCCGCCAATAATGGCCACCAGGCCATTATTCCCAATGTATGGCACATTGCTGACTTATTTTGGGAATATTGCTTGGATAACAGTCAGTCGTAGCCATTTGATGGCTATGAGCACGCAGCAAGAAGGTACGTCATTCTGAAGAGTAGCATAATCAGATTAAAAATCATAATAATCAAACCAGTAGGTATAAGAGCATTGCAACTTTCCCTGTGCGCGCACACAAGTTTTCCTTTTGGAGTCACTGTGTGAAAGCACCATTAATGTAGTTTGCCTATTGTACTATTGAAATTATAAAGTTTTTAAATTATAATTTTTTTCAGAGTTTTGAGAGTAAAGATGGCACCATAAGTCTACAAAAATGGAATGTTTAGAAATGTACGGCTGTGATGCAGTGGGAATAAAATGCCGCCTTCTTTAGTCTAAATTAATATGCTTGAATTCCTCCACTAAAATTGTTCCACCCCACTGCACAGATATATAAGTTAAAGTGGACTCTATACACTATCGGAATAAACAAATCTACTCATAATTGGTTTTTTTCTTAAAGTTTGGGAAAGATATGTATATTTTATAATATTTTAATACATTTGACTTATTTGTGTAATTGGTTTCTACAGTATTTTGTGTTGATTAGCATTTGGAACAAAGCAGTACAGAGAAGAAAATGGAGGGACACCTGTTTCAATTACACCACAGCACCAATTTGAACAATAAATCTTAATTGCAATCAGTCTTGATCAACCCACCTGTGTAGATTCCCTCATTTATAATGAGGAGGGATAATGGAGAAAAAAGAAAAAATTGTAAAGAGAGAGAGAGGAAAAAAACCCCAGAACACTAATATGGATTATGTTTAGTTCTTTTACTTTATGTTTTCAGACTGCTGCGCTGTGTTAATTATTAGGAACAGCAGCCTGAATTTCTCTGCTCTTCTCTGGGAGTACAGCGAACCCATGTTTACTTTCAGCTGCCACGTGAGCCATTTCTCTTAATTCAGGAGGGGTTGTGCAAACAGCCGCAAGGTAGAATTAATTCTGCTTTTACGCCCAAGCCCAGCAGGTGAATGTGTTGCAAATTCCTTTAAATGACTACTTGTCTTTCTGTGTGGGATAGGAAATACATGGGAGCCAGTCGCTTATGTAGGTAACCTCATGCAGCTGTATTATATTTTTTTAGCCTTGAGACTGGTAGCTGCTGTATAATTCTCCACAGAGGGATACTGGGAGGTTCTCTGCAGGCCTGGCAACTGCTCACTGATGTGCATCCCCCTGTGCTCACTTTCTTGGAGCTTCTTTAGAGTCATAAATCAATTTTCTTATGTGCGTTTACATAAACAAAGAGTTGTGGTTAAACAGTCCAAATTGGGGTAGAGGGTGTATAGGAAAGAAAAACAAATACCACTTTGTTTCCATATTCTTCATCATTTTTTCCTCATAACATCTGTAATGATTGCTTGGATGTAGGTAAGGATTGTCCAGCGATACAGGGATTTGAGCAAGACTTCTGATTTTATGGTGATTTTGTAGCACGTTTCCAGACATAGTTTCTTTTTTACATTTATTCTGATTTCCTCTGTCAGTTTTTCATACTTTTTAATCTTACTTTCCTTTTTCCTTATTCTCCTGAGTTGTTATTCTCTTTTTCTTCATTGTGAGTTATGTGGTTAGAAGTGGTTTTTTTCCATAATCAAATGCATTAGTTTTCGTAGTTGCATTTTAGTTAAGTCTTTTGACTCAAATCCTCGATGATTGTCTCATCTATTCTTTTTTTTTTTTTTTTTTTTCCCCCTGAGAATGATCCTGGTTGTATTTGTGTTCATTTCCTCTTTTCCATTGTGAATGGCTTGTTCTTCTTCGCTGCTTCATCTTTTTTCATGATGGATCTTCACCTCCATTTGTCTTCATTGCTATTGCGTTCCTCTGCTTGGCTATGGGGCTCTGATAATAGTGATGGACCACTGCAATTAAATTTATTCCATACACCACTGCTTTCCCTGACAAACTGACACCGCTCTTCTCCGATGTTCTTACCTGTTGACTGGCATTAAGAAAAGTCAACCAGGAGCTGGGGTTTTCAGTGAAGTGTGACATTAGTCTCCCGGTGATGACTGAGCATGGCAAGCCCTGGATGCTTTAAGGTATCTCTAAAGCTGGTCGTGCAACCCGGAAAAGAAGATCTGTGATGTTGTGATGAGATGAAGACATTCAAAATGGTTATAAGAAATTTCTCCTATTGTTGTAGTTTGATTGTTATTGCTTTTAAATGTAATGTTGTCGTTAGCTGATGAGGTGCCTAGACCAAGATATTGTCAGCAGCCAGCTTTCTCTGAATGCAGTTGCCGTTAGCAAACTGGCATACAGTCAATAGGAATTCTTCTGAATTTACTGCTGCCTGTTGACATCTTATTCTGTTACAAGCAAGTATTTAATCAAAGTTTATTGTCATTCTTTTCTGAGATTTAAGTGGGACATAAAATTTTACGATACACATAGTATTTTAGATGACAGCTTCATTATTTCCACTGAATAATTTGAAATGCTACAAGGAGAAATATTGATGTCAAACTGGTAATTGTCATTAAATATGCAGCATTTTTGCAGCAGTCATTTGTGCAAAAAATAAATTTCCTGAACTTGTAGGTAGCAATGCAGAACAGTCTGAAATGCAATTCCTTCATCTTGAGCCTTTCCCCGCCATGGAGGTCACTCAAGGCTAAACACTTGTGTGCAAACCTGAAATCTTCAAAGTAGTTTTTCAAATTTTCCCCTTAAAAAATGAAGGTGTTGTAGTGGTGAAGGTCAAAAGGGAGGATGCTGGGTTTGTTAATTGAGTTGATTTTTCCATTCCTGCTGCCTGATGGGATTTGTATTTTTGCTGCTTTAGTCATAACCTGTCCAGTGGAGATTCCCTTTTTCCTGAGTCGGGAGGGACGTCTGTGGCAGGAGTAATTAAACTGTAACATAGGAGATGGGGACACAGGTCACTGGGAAGAATGAGACTAATGCGCCAGAGCTCCAAGGCATTATGTAAAATAGAGAGATGCAGTTTAATACCAAACTGATTCAGAATGAAAAGTTCCTGTTGATTCAGTGTCTTGCCATGGAGTGGATTATTCAGGACTGTGAGGACTGGCTTCTCCTTCTAGGATGGAAGAGACAATAAGAAAAAAACCTGAATAGCTGAAAAAACAAGCTCTTTAGTTCAAGCAGGGTTCTATGTCATCCCTTGTTTTGTTTCCCTTGTTGGGAAGACTTTAATTTGATTTTAAAGTGAATGAAAAATTCCACTCAGAATTTTACTTTTCCATGTCAGTTCTTTGTTACCTTGTTAAAGAATTCAAAATTAGGGACCAGTACATTAGGTAATGGTCAACTTTATTAGCAAATATATTTACAAAAATGCCATGCTCATCTTCTCTTTTGTAATTATTGCACCCTGACTTTGAAAGAAAATGGATTCAATCTTTCCTATACTGAAAATATTATCTGTAGAATATATCTTGTGTGTTTAGCTTTAATCACTATACTATTCAACTAAGAGGCAATCAGCTGAAAAAAAAGTCATTAGGACAGGATGTTAGCAATAAAACATTTTGAATAGAAAACTAACATTTAGATTAGATATAAGGAAGCAATTTTTCACTATGAGGGTGGTGAGACACTGGCACAGGCTTCCCAGAGAAGTTGTCGATGCCCTGTCCCTGGAAGTGTTCAAGACAAGGCTGGATGGGGCTTTGAACAACCTGGTCTAGTGGGAGGTGTCCTTGCCCATGGCAGGGGGGTTGGAACTCGGTGATCTTTAAGGTCCCTTCCAACCTGAACCATTCTATGAGTCTATGATTTTTCTTAAATGAACCTTTTTTTTAGGAAAGCACACATTCAGTAAGGTTGAGAACAAAAACTCTGCTTAAAACCTGAAATAAAGAGCATGTGAGAGGGGGCACTGTGGCTGCTGGGATGCTGGAGATGCTGGTTCATTTCTTATGCCTGATGAAGATCAGAGGTTGGATTGTGTGTGTTGTGCCTCTTGGGTGATGGCTAAATGCCACACACATGTAATTATGCTCTTGGTCTTTCTTCCATCCCACTCCACCACCCCATCCCCTGCAGCTTTTTATAATATGTCTTTTGAAAGATCTGGATTTTTTTCTAATATGGAGTATAAATGTTTAAAAGCTTTGAAAACTTTAAACATTTCCTAATATGGAAAAATAATTTGCCCCTGACTCACAGCCCTGTTATATTTCTTTGTATCAAATAAGTTAAAAAGAGGAGTGTTTTCAAGGTGCTGTGCTGATCATGACTAGCACGAATCACTTAATAACTGTAACTCTTTGTAAAATGTAGGTACAAGTTCTGTTTTACAGTTAGTGCTTTCCATGTGCAGTTGTATTAGCAGTAGTTGTTTGTGGTTACCCAAAGGAGAGAAGGCACTTTGCAAGGTTCACCCTAATCTGAGCCCCACTTAGTTTTCACCATATGTCCTCAACACTAGGATGAAACTGTTCAGTTGCTCAGTCACCATCCTCACCAGGTCTCCAGTTGTGTCTCAGTAACAGGTGGATTTGTACCGTTTAGTGTTACAGCAGAAAAAACACTCTTCAGAGTAGACGTAATTCCTTGAGACTAATTCTGAGCACTTGCACAGTATCAAGGCGGGGGCGGGGGGGAACATGAAATGGGCAAGTAATATCTGAAGAAAGCCAACAAAGACAGCGGTGGTAACCTCTGGGGTAGGTTGGATTGGATGGGCTGGATCCGGTCCAAGCTAACTAGAGGACACCACAAAACCTAAGACCTTTTTGTACTTTTTGTTTTCTTTCTTTGAAAATATCTTCTGTCCTGTTACATTGGATGGCTCAGTTTGCTGATGAACAGATGAACGATGCTCTCAGTTTATTCCAACATCACAGCAAGTTGCAGAGAGGAGCCGTTTTCCCGTCAAGAGGGAGCTGCTCCAGGCTCTGACCAGGAGAGACTGGGTCTCTGAATTGCCATCTGGGTTTAATTCCTGTTTACCACAAGATGATCTTCAGAGCAGTGTCATCTGTTCTCATCTAAAAAATTGTATCAGGGAGCAAAGTTGTAGCTGTCAGGGCCAGTGCTGTCCTTTTCCATGTTTTTCCTGAAGGAAAGATGGCTTTCATCAAGACTGGCATCCTTCTGCTGTAATCCCCTACCCTGCTGCTCTCCAGGGCTTGTTTGCTGTGTCTTGAGATCTAAACACATACTTGGAGAGGAATTCATATTGCATTAAGATGCATAATTTAGGTGCTTAAAGGCATTAGTCTTATTTAGAGAGGGAGAAAGCCTCCTCTAGAAAGATTATTCAGAATATCTGAGGTAAGAATTACACCTTCAAGGTACTGGGTGGACAATTTGGAAGCTCAGGAGAACTTAATATTCCCTGTAAAGCTGTGACAATGCATAAAGCACACTTCAGATGTATCCTATGCTAGCATTTTTCATGGAAAATGAAAGATTATTACCTTCCTTTGTAGTATATGGTAGTTTTCTGAGAATTCTCTGCCAGGCGGCTGGTACAGAAGAACGTTTCCCTTCTGCAGTAATACAAGCCAGTAATTAAACCTGAACACAGCGAATAGAGCTATAAAGTAAATCAAAGTGAGTGTTGAATTGTACCCTCATGCACCGGGTGGTAAACTCTATAAAAAAACTCAAAGCTTCTTTTCTTTGCTGAGGAACTATGAATTGCAGCCTCTATTTGCAGCGTTACTGTTGCTGTCACCTGCTGTAAATCCAGCGTGAAAAGAAATCACGGAGGGAAGAAGTGGGAAGTGCATTTTGCTCCTTTGCTTCCCTTCCCCACAGGGTGGTCGCTTGAAAATCTGTGGCATCTGTGCTCATGGGTGGAGGAAGACCACACCAAAGGAGACCTAAGTATTTTGATCCATCTTCTAAGTGGAGTCACTTGGACTTTGTAAAGTCAGATTAAATCAATGGAAAGGCTCCCATGGCTTTCAGCAAGTTGGGTTTTCCCCAACACTTACATCTCTGGAACTGTCTGATTGGTGGAAAAATTGGGCTAAATCCAGAATTTGGTGAACTTCATGGTGCTCCCTTGCCATAAAGTCCATATATAATGAAGATAACTTCTTGCAGGGATGGAGGGGCTGGGGGCACACTTGCAGAGCCAGTGTTCCATCTCATCCCTTCTCGTTCAGAAGCCTCTTGCTGACTGTTCCCCTGCTTCCCTGTAAGTGTTAGCGATTGGAGAGAAGGACAGATGTTTTGCCCTACTGCCCCAAAGCATATAATCTCTTGATGCTACTGTACCATTGACTCCTAAAATCAAGTCTCTGCAGGATGCCCTCATGTTATCTGCTGGTGTACAGACAAGCTGTCAAAACTGTAGCAGGGATTTTGATGCTAAAATGACTCAAGGAGACAGCTGTAAAAAGGCTTACAGGTTTATTTAGGGTTTTTACGTTGTTTTTCTCTAAAGATAGTTCTCAGCATTATGTGAGCATCCAAAGCAGCAGTGGTGATAATGGGCTAGTCAAGGCAAATGATGGATTAAGCTTGGTTTGCAGGGGTGCCACAATCAGTACCAAAGGATGGGGGCTGTCTGTAGGGAGGGTGTTCGTCTCCTCCGTCTTGTTGAGTAGACTTAAAATAGTGGTGCAAAGACTGGGCATGTCGATGAACACAGACGAGTGCAAGGGAAAGGGAGTATACAAATAAAGTATTTTTAAACATATCTTGCAGTCTGATTGCCTGCTAGATTCTCCATTACTTCTCATAATATGCTTGAAAAGTTTTATTTCTGCCTCGAGGGCGATGAGCCTGTCTTCATCTAGGGATGCAACTGCAGATAATACCACCGTGCTGTTGACAGCTTTATGCACTCTTGCTAGCAGCCTGCCTCTCTTATTTACTCACGTGAGCATGTGATGCCTTGCAAAAGCAGTACAGTTTTCTACCCTCCTAGTTATAACTGTATCCTGGACTACCTTGTTATGGAGCCTGCTCCTGTAGCATGAGGTGAAAGAGCCTGTTGTTACCATTATTAATTTTATTTTTTTTTTTTTCCTACGTGTAATTGAGCCTGGATAGTCATTATGTTTTTTCCTAGGTTCATAATTAAAGAAACCTTGAAGGAGTGCTTTGTAACTATTACAAGGGCAAAAGAGGAGGTAACATTCAGTCTGAGCTTGTTGTTTATAAACAGGTATATCTGAGCTTCCAGAAATGTCAGATTTGTAGCTAAAGATTAGTGAAGGTCTGGAAACACTGAACGAGAATCGTGTAACAGAGTCAGTCATGTCTGCTCATCACTTGAATTAGATTTGTAAGACATTATGTGTAATTCAGTACCAAAAAGTTATATTTTACACATTTTTAAGAATTATGATGTCCTGATAAATTCTGTGCAATTAATAACATTACTGGACATTTCATTTGTTATTTTAAAAATAAATTTGTATGCTGTTTTGCTTTTTAAAAGCAATAGTTGCATGTGTTGTACTCCACGTGACATCCCTTGTGTGCCTTGTTTTGCTGCTCGTTCTGCCAGCTGTTCTTTTAGTTGGTAAGTTTTTCCCCACCACCCCCACCGTCCCACCTTCTTGTTGAAAGGGGTTTTGGGAAAGATGCTTCTCATCAGGAGGTACGCTTTGGTCCAGGTCCTTTGGTAGTTCTCCTTGAATGGTGGTGGTCCAACAGATCCATTAGTTTGGATCTCCTAGTTTTTGGGTGAGAAGGAGAGTCAGAAGTTGTACAATCTCTGGCTGAGATAGCAGGAGAATGACCAAAAGACCCACTGGACATTTCTCTGTCCTACAGGCAGAAGAATATTGTCTTCTGTTGGGACCTGGGCAATTTGTATTGTGGAAAATAGGTTCTGTAGGTGGAGATTGCTGGAAAATACGGGGCAGTTATCATCAATTCTGTTGATAATTGATATTACAGCTTTTTATTGATTGAATTATGTCATTCCTTGTGCTTGTCTGCTTTATAAAGTGAACTGCAGCCAAGATCTTAGAATCATAGAATTGTTTTGGTTGGAAGAGACCTTTAAGATCATCGAGTCCAACTGTTTAGGTAGCACTGTCAAGTTACCACTAAACCGTGTCCCTAAGTGCCACATCTACACATCTTTTAAATACCTCCAGGGATGGTGATTCAACCACTTCCCTGGGCAGTCTGTTCCAATGCTTGACCTTTCACCCTTTCAGTGAAGAAACTTTTCCTAATACCCAATCTAAATCTCCCCTGATGCAACTTGAGGCCATTTCCTCTTGTCCTATCACCTGTTACTTGGGAGAAGGGACCGAACCCCACCTCCCTACAACCTCCTTTCAGGTAGTTGTAGAGAGCGATAAGGTCTCCCCTCAGCCTCCTTTTCTCCAGGCTGAGCAACCCCAGTTCCCTCAGCTGCTCCTCATAAGACTTGTTCTCCAGACCCTTCACCTGCTTCATTCTCTTCTCTGTACACAGTCCAGAACCTCAATGTCATTACACACAATACTTGAAACACATTTTTGTCTTCTTTGCTTTTCTGAAGAAATACTTAAGTTGTTCAAGTATTACATTTCAAGCCTGAAGCTAAACCACGTGCTGTTTTGTAGTATATTCCTCCACGGACAAGCAGACATTTGACATAAAGCTAGCCTGTTTGATGCAGACCGTGGATATTGAACCAAGCTGAGCCTTCCTCCATGTCTGTCTTCTTTTGTTTGCTCCAGGTGAAGAAGTACCACATCACCTCTGCTCAAACCTTCCCCGTCCTGAAGTTGTGGCTTGTGACATCCCTTGTGCAACAGACTGTGTCATCAGCGAGTGGTCCCTGTGGTCCCCGTGTTCCCACTCATGCTCCAGTAAAAATGCTGAGGGCAGTCAAAGCAGGAGCAGGTCCATCTTGGCCCTTCCAGCTGAGGGTGAGTGGTAAAGGTTTTGGATTAATCTCTGCTTCTTTTAATGAGTTGACTTGCGTTCCTCAGCCAAGCTGTGTTTAGATCAGAGCAAATCCCAACACTGTAGCAAGGAGGAATAATACTACATGTCTGTACTTCGTGCCTAGTGACTAGAAGATCTTTATGGGCTTGAGTTAATGTGTGTGTCACTTGGAGAAATTCTTAGTTAAAAATTATTTACTTCAGCCTATGAATTGTTGTCTGTTGAGGGCCACTCTAGGTGTGAGTTTACTTCAGGAGAGCTACATCCTAGACTAATGAAATTACTGCATGACACCAATTCATCGTGTGAGTGTCTTTATATAGGAACATATCAGTAGCAATTTAGAAAAGAACAGTGAGCTGTGAAAAATGAGTTAATAGAAAAGGACCTGTTTATGTTATTAATGCAGACCTAGAATGTATTGACCTTGTTTTTCAATGGGAGTAAGTAAATAGCTCTTGATGACTATATATAATTTCTCCTGGCTCCTCATGGACACATGATGTATCTGGATTTTACGTGTCAACATCAATGGTACAATTATTTACACAAACTGGCTTGTATCAGAAGTGTAGCCTTCTAACTACAGTTACTCATCTGGTAATTCATTTATGTGTTGGTTTATCACACAGGATTTGAAAAGTATCACATCTGGTGCATAAAAATTCATAAAACGTGAACAGGTCTAACAGACTAAAGCCTTGTTGACACGACGAAAATACCTACTATTGTCAGCACCGTGTGCAGCTAATGCAGCAGCTAAACACTTGCAGATGCAAATCCAGTCTAGGACAAGCTCTGTTAAGTGCTGTCTTGTAAATTATCATTAAAGCCACCCACTGTTTCTGGGGCAATGTAAGGACTTGATCTTGCAAACCCTTACTCATGTGAATGGTCTGTATTCACACAAACATCCTTATGGGCCCTTGCAAAGAAAATTGGGACCCTTCAGGATGAAAACTGCTACATAATTGTTGATTGAATGATAATAACTACTACTAAAAAAGTCTATAAGCTAGAGAATAATTAAAATGAAAAATAAAGTTGGCTTCATATTTTCCGTGGAGGGAATAAAATGCAAATAACAGATAAACATGGAATTATGGAAGTAAAGTGTTGAAGAAGTGAACTTGGGAAGTACATAAGCTTAGTCATCTCAACCTGAAACAGGCTAAACTAAAAATGGCGTGCTTTGAACTGAATACTTTAAGTTTCTCAGGAAGGAAAAGATTAACTATTAAAATCAAACACCCCAACTTTTTCTCTACATCTTTAGCAATGAGTGTAATGGTTTGCTATGCAGAGACACACATCTGCATGCAGATAAATAGCAATTGGTTTGACTTTGTGGAGAGTGGAAGTGGATTTAATACTGTTATCACTGCAATATTATGTTACCTGCTTTCTCTGGAACTTTCATACTCAGCTCGGAGCTGAGCCACCAACTTCTACAGAGCTCTACTTGCAAGCTCTATAGAGCTTCTACTTGCTACCTTTGCAAGTGACATTTGAGAGATGGGGAGGGACTCTTTATCAGGGAGTGTAGTGGTGGGACGAGAGGTAATGGTTTTAATATGAAAGAGGGGAGATTTAGATTAGATATTAGGAAGAAATTCTTTACTGTGAGGGTGATGAGACACTGGAACAGGCTGCCCAGAGAAGCTGTGGAGGCCCCATCCCTGGAGGTGTTCAAGACCGGGTTGGATGAGCCTTTGAGCAACCTGCTCTAGTGGGAGGTGTCCCTGCCCATGGCAGGAGGTTGGAACTTGATGATCTTTAAGGACCCTTCCAACCCGAACCATTCTATGATTCTATGATTTCATTTGTCCTCTGTCAGCTGAAGCAATGTTAGCCATGGCTCTCCTGTCTGAGGACTTGTGGATGCCATCCCACAGGCCGACCGGTTCAAACTCTTGGGTACTCTTCTCCAAGCTGTTCACCAGATCCTAGAATACAAAAACCGGGAGGCTGTTGATGAGACTTAGAGGGGCTTGGTTTAAATCAGGTTTTAAAAGATATTTCTTTACACAGCAAACTTGTGAAACTTGGTGCATGAGGAGATTGTGGAGGGAGGCAGTCTCAGCAGGTTTAAAATGGATTAGAGGAACTGATGACCATCAGGTCCATAAAAAGTCTGTAAATGGCTACTAGAATGGCTAGTTAGTGATGCGCTGTCCTGCTTTCCTTGTAGAGAAGTTGTCAATGAGCTGCAGAAAGTGGCCAGGCACTTGTGCTTTTCATAAACCAGCATTTCCTGGTTGTGGTTTTGCAGGCAGACTGTTAGGTTGGGTGGACCGTGTGCTATTTCTTATTATCTTCAGTTAAAACTGCCTCATTATTACTCTCCCTTGCTTGGGAGAGCTTCCTTACTGTGGGTATTCTTGAAAAAAAACCCCACCTTAATTTTTTCCCTGGGAAGCCGAAAATTGGAGTTAAATCTTTTTTTCTTTATTTTTATTTTTTCCTAATGGACCAGGCATTTTGTTGTTTCCTTGCTACATTTTTTTTTTTTTCACATGTGCTCAAACACGCGAGAGCAATAACTGGTCTGCACGTTTCCTGCCAAGTCAAAATCTTCAGGGAAAATAAGTTACCTGGGGAATTTTCTACTCCATCATTGTACTGATGATTTTGAGATTTCTGAGACTGAGCACTATGTGGAACAGTCCATTTTCATGAAAAGATGAACTGTAATGTGACATGATTATCCAAATCAGCGTGCTAAGAAATTTCTATCCCTCTCTTTCTTTTCTCAGTGCTATTCATTGTGGCCATTTGCGGTCATACCTTATTTGAGAAGGCTCAGTCCTGCAAAGGCGATGGGCATCCCTCTGAGGAGCAATACACCTGCATCTCCTGTTGATTTTAGTAGGGCATAAAGGTGCTCTGAACCTCATGGTATCTGACCCTAACACGTCAGTTCTTCCAAAACCTTTCAAAACCTGCAGCACTTTGGCCATGAGTTACCAGATTCTTCCTCCTGGAAGAGAATGGTTTTGATTTTAGTCATTTTTACTTCTTTCTTCCTAAAACGACAACGCTTACTGTTACAATTTCACTGCATTTCTCCTTAGCTTTTGAGCTTCGAACATCTGCTGCTTTTATGGGATAAATCCAGGCTGCTGGCTGGAGTGTTAAAGCTTCTGGGGAGGCTGTTTGAACTCCCGTACTTCGTGGATTTATTACAAGTTGCTGACAAAGTGCAATAGCTTAGCAAAATCTTTGGCCACCAATTTGAAGGGTGCTGCTCCAGAAAAGTAAATTCTTCGTACTCAAAACCTATCTTTCAGGTTTTCCCCCCTTGATTTTCAGGTGTGGGTATTGTTTGATACATTCCTTCATCAGTATGGTTCAGCACCCTCTACAGCTCGGCTCTTTGAGGCAATGCGTGAATAGAGTCCAAATATTAAAAAGACATGTTCCTCCTTGGGAAATTAGCAAGGAGAATGAACATAAAAATAATGCTTAATTTGTCTTTAAACCTAATTGCATGTTTGCTGAGTGATACTGGCATTTAAATGGAATCAACGTAGCTGTGTGTAGGAGTATCAATAAGGTAACTCAGAAATATACTTTGCCTGTTTCTGTTTCCATTATGCGTTGGAATACAATTTTATGCAAGGCTAGTTTAATGGGGAAACAATATTTTAGAAGGTTGTTATTGCAGCCGTAAAGGTCAACAGCTTTATTTTAGCTTTATTTATTTATTTATTTTTAAATGGGGAAAAAAAGGATATTAAGCAAACCTAACATTTTTATTTATTTTTCCATTTTTCCACACGTATCAAGATAAAATATGGTGTTCTCTTGGCTCTTTTCAGGTGGAAAAGCCTGTCCTCCTGACCGAGCCCTGCAGGAGCACCGTGCCTGTAATGATCACCCGTGCGTGCATTTCTTCTGGGAAACTTCTCCCTGGAGCTCCTGCTCTGAAGACGTGCTGGTGACTGCGCTCAATGCCACCATTAACTGGAGCGGAGAAGCCACTTGTGGAGTGGGAATACAGACAAGGAAAGTTTTCTGCATGAAGAGCAGTTCTGGCCAGGTCACACCTAAAAGGTATCTAAAGAAAGGTTAATGGTGATTATTTATAGTTACCGTACATGGCACATAAAATGCATTTTCAGCTGATGTATGGAATCTGCAGCTTTGAAAATAATTTCCTTTCAGGCCTAATTCTCCAGCTACTACTCCAACACTATTATGGAAGGGATACTAATATGTAACAGAAATAAATAGCTAGCCCATTTTTAATTTTCTGTGTAAATCCAAGCAAAATGCATGTTTTTTGTGCTGTAGATTTTTTGCTGTAGCTCCTCTGTTATTCTAATTTACAGTTTTCTGCAAATATGTTTCCTGAAGGACAGGTGTGAGGAAAATATAAAGTACCTCTGAATATAACATTCATCAGTACATTATTAACAACGCTCTAATAAAATAGAATAAGTAAATAGGGCTTGTATTATATTTACACCACAATAAGGCAGAACCGTATGTGTGATCTATATTGCTCAGTTGATTGATACAGCTTCTGTAATGTGAGACCAACACAACAAAATTACGTATTCTGCAGTACAAATATTCTGAATTTTGCTTTGCTTAACTAAATGGGGAAAATAAATAGCACAGGTGTTCTCCCTAATATAAAAAAATCAAGGCATTGCTAATTATTTTTTGCGCTGTTAATGAGTCTAGAGACTTACAACCGAGTTTCATTTCTTATTGTAGCTCTCAAAACAATCCTGTTCGCATAAGCAGACTGTGTTGCTTTCAGTACAGTTAATTAAAATTCTTGAGGTTAATGAGATTAATTAAATAAAAGGAAAGAAATCTAGTATTCATTTATACCTGGAATCCATTTATATGCTGCAACTTTACCTAATTAAACATATTGTTTATAGAGCTATAAAATGTCTAAAATAGTTGTTTACCCCCTCTGCTTTTGAGATGGTCTAAGGGGAAATGGAACCAGAGCGGGTAAGTAAATACTTAAGTGAAGTACATGAAGGAAAAACAGAGTTTCAGTGGTGGAAAAATCCTGCCAAAAGAAGAAATTTGTGTACTGGGGACTTCAGAAAGGGGGCTTTGGTGTGGTAGCTTCAGTGCTGCAGCGTTTAGAACTGCTGTGGTGAAGGTCTGCTGTTAATATGGTTTCAGAACTGGGCCAAGCTGTGTAAATAAATAACCTTTGTGTGTTGACATACTGTAATTTTTTGTATTCTGCACTTTTCCTGATTTCATGAAGAAAATTATACCATACCCAAAGAAGGTGCAAGGCAGAGAAGGCCAACTAACATTAAATGTTTTGCAGAAAAATATTTAAACGTCTTCTCTCAGATAACAGAGATCTGCCCTCTAGGATAATCGCACTTAATGAGAAGACATGTCTCTTTATATCTATTTTCTTTTAAATTATACCTCTAAGTATCTTATTACTATCTCAGTAACAGAATCATGGCTCTAAGATTTACTTTTTTTTCCTAGTAGGGTTTAGTGGCATATTCCTCTTTCAGATGGGGTCATTTTGGATTGCATGCATTACTCAGTATTTTTGAGCGATCTTTCTAAATAATAAAAATTAAAAAAGAGTAATTCCCTTTCTGCTCGTCCATTTGAAATGCAAGATCTGCCTAATCTCAGAAAATTATCCCTTTTCCACCTTTTGAGTTTTTAAATATTAACTGTCTGTGTCTAAAACTTTTATTAGAATATGCATGACCTATTTTTCATTTAGGAGTTAAAAATGATTAAAAAAAATTCGCAAAATGAGGCTTGCTGTGACCAGAAGTGATATCTTTGGTATGGCAGTATGCTCACAGCCCTGTGAGAGTCTTAGAAGTAAAACATTTCCTTGTAGTTTTAATTTTTTTACTTTATTTTATTTTATCTTTGCGTCTGGATCAATAGATGCCCAGAGTCCGTCAGACCCGAGGCCGTGCGGCCATGTCTCCTCCTCTGCAAGAAAGACTGCCTTGTCACGCCTTTCAGTGAGTGGACTCGCTGCCCAACAGCGTGTCAGCCCGGTAAGCCTTTAAGAGGAGGTTAAAATTTGTGGAAAAATTAGAGAATTGGCCTAAAAATGTGCAGTAGTTGTAGTTCATGTCAGTCTAATAACTTTTAGGGCACTCATCTGAATGAGTTTTGGACATTGGGGTTTGTTGACACTGATGTCGTTAAGGGAGGTGGGATTCTTGTGAGCAGATTTGGAGATTTAAGTTCCCTTTACCTGGAACAAATTCCTTCTGGGCTTCTGCCTTCAAAGTCAGAAGTCCAAGGCCCCAGCATTGTATGGGTATATGTTGAATTGCTACAAATAAATGAAATTTATTGCTCTTCACCAACCTAGATGTACATACGGTGTTGTGCAAATAACTCCCGAGCTTCGTGGTTTTTCAAGGACCATACATTTATTTGATCTAGTTGGTTAGCTTTTGTACACTAGCAAAGTTTCTTTATAATGATCTAGTGTTGGTTTTTGTGACAAATTTGTGTGTTTCATTAATTGTTCAGATGAAAGCCTTCTTACTTAACAGAATATTTCATTTTTGTTGGTAGCTTCCTTGCCCTTCAAAGATTCTCAGTGGATGCTCTAGCGTAGTCCTTGTTAGATTTTACAGGAAAATGAGTTGCTTTCTAAAACAGTGAATCCTGTTTTAATTAGCAATTTATTTTTAGACTTTAAATGAGCTGCCTATGAAGAAGTAGAATAAATTACCTGGTAAATTACTTTGTTTATTAAATAATAGTCTACAATTAAAATGAGAAGAAATTAATTATTTAACCTCCTTGGCAGTGTTATCATTTTAATATAATTCTAAATTAAAACTTTCTTGTTGGGGGAGTTTGATTTTTGCCAGATCTATGATTGATACGGCTGCATTGCAAGATTTTTTTTTTTTTTTTCATTTGCATTGTGCAATTAAAACCTCAGCATGTTAATGAAATTTGAAAACCAGTATACATATGTGAGTTGTTAGGGGTTTTGTTTTGTTTTTTTTTTTATAGAAAAGTTGCATTTAATGAAAACAATATACAGATGGTGAATTACTAAGCAGATCAAGCAGGAATAGGTATTGCCTGGCAGATTTAAAATTAAATGTGTAGCGGCATAAGATCAGAGCTTAGACAAACATGCAATCACTAAATCAGGTTTACACAGAACTTTACCAGTTAAGCTGTTTGTAGTTTATCTGAGAAAATGTGTCCAACTTTACTATCTAACAATAAAAAAGCTGGCATTTTCCCTACATTTAAATGTCATCGGGCAACAGGCTGTCTTCCGGCGAAGGATTATCTCATACCTCAGAAGCGTAGACAGCGGTGAACTCAGGGCAATAACAGATGGACGGACGACATAACTCACAAAAGAAGTGCAATTGAATCCGAACACCTGTTGGTGAGGCAGGAACAAGGAGGTTGTTGCAAGTTATTGATTCTCTGCCATTTCAGATACTTAAAGGTGACAACTGTCTACCGCAGCCTCCTATAATATATCTGTTTTAATGGGTCTTTGAGGATGAATCGAAATGAGAATCAAAGAATCGATATGGAGGTTTCAGAATATGAAACGGTTTGAATGAGCAGCAGCATGTACGTTTTCCTCTGTCACCTCTGTAACGGGTGGTGGAGGTGTCCTGGGGAGGTAACGGCTTTCAGTATGGGTGATGTGCTCTCTGGTCTGTCAGCATAGATTTAAAATGGGGAGATTAGAAAAAAACCCCACAAACACCTGACAATAAATAACATTTTTCATCTCCCTCCTGAAAATAGATGGTACCTATAAGTACCTCTCCTCTTCTGGGCATTGGTTGTCTGGGGGGAAGGTTAGAAGTTTCACTGTTGCTTAATTCTCTAAACAAGTTTACATGAAATGTTAGGTAGTATCTGTCCTATTTAGTTCCCCATGCCTTAAATCAGGTTTGAAACAAGGTGGAGTAAAAGCGGATAAAATGCATGATGTGCCATGATAAGAAATTCCAGTGACCTCTACTTTATGTCAGTTTCTGTCAAGGATCTGCCTCTTCCAGTTCTCATAAAAAACCACCCCGCCAGAGCCGGTCAAAGTTAAAGACTTAACCCTTAAAAAGCTCTTATCTGCACAAAAGTATTGAAGACAGCTCTGGTTTTGGTGACAAATATCTTGGAGAGGTGGTCCTTATTATTTGTGTGCTCAGAGTCTTGTGTTGAGCGGACTCTGCCTTTCCCTCTGGCCACGAGCAAAGTCTATGAAGCTGAATGTTTCCTGTAAAAGCTTGACCAGATATAGCAGAATTGATTTGGATTTTGAACAAGGATTTTGTGTCTCATCTGAGAATGGCAATGCACCTTCCCAAGCCCTGGGCAGGGTCCTGAGGAAGCCCTGGGGCTCAAACACAGAGGAAGGAAAAAGATGCCAAGAGCAAGGGAGGAATGAGAGGAGTGGATCTATAGGAGGAGTTGTCTGGCAGTGTGTATAAGGAGAGGGAGACTGGTGGGACAGGGAGTGGGAGTGGAAGCAGAGGTAAGGGACCCCCGAAATTCTCAAACAGCATTATCTGAGTTGCAGAGTCAAGGCTGCAGAAGTTAAGATTCTCTAGAGATCCTGAGGCTTGATTTTTTTTCAGGAGGGCAAGCAGTCATACCCATACTTGAAGTCAGCTGAAGTTCTTCAAAAGGACAGTCCTACATAATGCTAATACTCTGGAAAATCAGGCTATAGCAATTTTAAATGAGATATAAAAATTACGTTCATTAACATTTGTAAGGAATGCTGTAGAAAAGCCAATGAGGAAATTCAATTTTGAAAATGGGGTTCGAGTAATGTGCAATAAATGTTGAGGATAATTTAGTTTCTTGAGGTGGAGAAGATTACTGTGGGAAGCTCATTTAGATTTGGTACTGATTAATAGGAAGGAAATGGCTAAGATTCTAGTGGTGGTAGATAATTTGAATGAAAATCATCACAAAGTGATAGAGTTCACGATTCTTAGGAGAAGGGAAGGATGGCAATATCAGCAAGACATATGAAAAAAAAAAGACAGACTTTAACAAACTGAGAGAATTGGTAGCTGCACCGCTTGGGAACATGTTCTACACAGTCAGGAGTGTAGAAGACCTGGAAGCTACCAAAAAAGACTTGCTATGAAGGACTGGAGCCCAGCTGAACTTTACTTTCTATCCTGAAACTATTATAACAGAAAGCCAGTAGCACAGGGGAACGAGGTGTGTGTAGGTCTTTATGAGACTTGCGTATTTGAGCTTCAAACCATGAAGAGAAAACATCAAACAGAGCTAGCATAGCCCTATTTCTAGCTTTTCTCATCATCAGAGTTATTCAGTATCTTGTTTTCTTTTTGATTGTAAAATTGTTTCACAAAAATTAAAAACAAGCGTGTAACTGAAGGTGAATTTAAAGATATAGTAGAGAAATCAAGAATGCAAATTAAGCTATAGAAGTATATTAGGCAACGAGAATTACATAAATGGATTAGAAGTAAGGGGAAGCTGAATGAAATATTTGTCCACTGCTTGCTGAGAAACGAGGGAAACGCAACATGGGGAATGTGCAGTAGCTGCTGCTGTTTCCTGTCTGCAGCCAGGAGAGGAATGGACTAAAGAATAAGTATTCCTGTAAATTAGACGTTCCTGTGTCAGTAGGGCTGTGTGAATAGAGAAGGAAGTAATAAAGTTACACTAGCGCATCTAGCGACTGTCTTCTGGGTAAGAAATTGCTAAGTCCTAAGGAGCTGACTAAAACCCACTAATACCAAGACAAACCAAACCCACCTGCCAACAACTTCTCCCCTGCCTCCCCCACCCCCAGCAAAAATAAAAAAGAAAAGGAAGTTGTAGATTACTCATCCTAACTTTGTCACGTAGAAAAACACAAGAACAAGTAGTAACTCGAGATAATACACATTTCAACAATCGGATTCTGATAAACTGGCCAGCATGGATTTATTGAGAACAAATTGTGCCCAATAAATTTAATCTCCTCTTTTGACAGCGTAGCTCCTCTAATTAAGGGAAGTGGTAGATTTTTGACACATTGAACTTTTATCATGAAGCTGAGGAACAGTGACCTGAATTAAATCACTGTTAAATGGGTACTCAGCTGCTTGAAAAATCTCACAGTGGATATCACTGTGAAAAGTGTCTGGCTCTGTCTCCTTTGCTGCTGCCATCAGGTGTTGATTCACATTGATAAGACCCTGTGAGCCTTCTCTTCTCCAGGCTGAAGAGTCCCAGCTTTCCTGGTCTGTTCTTGTGTGTCAGGTGCTCCAGTTCCTAAATAGTCTTTGTGGCTGTTCACTGGACTCACTCCAGCATGGCCCTGTTCTCCTTCTCCTGGGGAGGCTCAGAACTGGACACAGCACCCAGATGTCTCAGCAGTGCTGATGAGAGGGAAAGGATCATCTCCCTTGACCTGCTAGTGATGCTCTTCCTAATGCAGCCCAGGATGCTGTGGCCTCCCTTTGCTGCAAGGGCACATTGCAGCCTGATGGTCAACTTGTCCATCAGGACTCCCACCTCCTTCTCTGCAAAGCTGCTTCAAATCAGTTGGCTGATAGATGTCCACTATTCACGATCAATCTAGAACATAAGCCAAGGTGAGTCCTACAGAAAACACTGTCCCACATGATATCCTTGTCTCTAAATTGGAGAGACATGGATTTGATGGATGGGCCACTTGATGGATAAGGATGGCTGCACTCAAGGAGTTGTGGTCAACGGGTCAATGTCCAAGTGGAGACCAGCGATGAGTGGGGTTCCTCAGGGGTCAGTGTTGTGACTGGTGCTGTTTAATGCCTTTGTCGGTGATGCGGACAGTGGGATTGAGTGCACCCTCAGCAAGTTTGCTGACGGCACCAAGCTTGATTGCATAAAGACAGAATGAGAAGTAAAGACATCAGTACTATCTCAGGCACCTCTGGAGATACAATGGGCTACAAAAGGAATAAAAGTCAACAATCTGAAATGCAGTAACTAATATTGGGCTTGTCAAACTCAAGGGCATGTTTTCTGTAAAACACCAAAGGTATTACTGTGCTGTGCACTATTGAGGCTGCTGGTGGGATTCCTTGGGCACTGTGTTACAAGGAAGTGAGTAATAAGAGATGATTAAGTAGCACCTATGAAGAACTGGGCTTGCTTAATTTAGAGAGGGGAAGACTTAGAGTGGATGCAAGCCCTTAAAATTTCATAAAGGCTATGTATCATACTGTAGGGATAAAATGGACAGAGATAAATAAGGTTTAGCTTAAATTACAGGAGTGATGATTTGGGTTAGCTTTTACGAAAAGGCTCTCTGCAAGGCTTTAGAAGTGCTGAATTGGGCATCTGAGAGGAGACCGTAGGAAGCTGTAGAGCTGCTTCAGGTAGTGGCTGTTAAAGAAGTGGAAGGGGAATTGCCCTGAGTGCACTGATCCTGCCTCAAAGTAGCATTTGTGAGCAACCTCCTGCCAGGTCCAAAATCCCTTTGCAGTGATCTCACAGTGATAGCACGTGTGCGAGTGAAGGCTTTTATAACTTGGTATTTTTAGAGTCAGTAATTTTTATTGGATCTGTACTTGTGCTTTGTCTTCATGGTGTGGCTTTTCCTCATTTTTCCTTCTACTCTAATGCACTGTAGTCTTGCTACTGCAGCTTTGACCCTATGTTGGGCTGGAAAAATCATACCTGTAAGTTTGCTAATTAACACACTGCTTTCCTCTCTTGGACAAATCCGATGAAGTCCAAAGATGTTCGACTGGTCTGGAATCCATTATGGTCCCTTTTCAGTTGTTCAGCACCTGGTTTTGAAGGTGAATACGTTACCCGAAGAAGTAATGATACCAAACACAGTGGTTAAACCACCTCAGTTTGTACCTACCACTTAAGCAGCCAAGGATTGTGTTTGTTTTAGCTATACAGGTATATAGATAAATCTTATCCTTGTCTTCCATGCTGCATTGTGTACTGAAGATTTTGTGAAATGTGTTTCTGGGTGTATTTTGCTCTGGCATTGACTCAGGTTAAGTAGAGAGTTAGCTTCTCTTGGTTGCAATGGTTTTCTTATCAGGAAATTATAGTCTGTAATTTCTAGACCCATAAAATGGGTTACTGGTAGCAGCCTGAGACCACCAGAATGTGTTTTCAGAAACAAAATCTTCCAGTGTGACAGCTTGGTTTTTTGGTTTTTATTATTTTCTCATGATCAGGTGTTTAAGTATTTGCTCATACTTATTTTCTTGTCTGATTTGTTGTGCTGCTGTATACAGATTTTTTGATGCATCTCTTAGGCTGTCGATTTATCAACCTTCCAGGTGCTGTTCTGCTGAACCACTGGTAATTTTCAAGCAAGTAATGGGAGCTTTTGATCCAACATACCATTCCCTCCCTTCTCTGGGTAGTGCCAGAGTGCTCATGATTTCAAAATATAAATGAAATGCAAAGCATGTTTTTAACCAAGACAGCTAAATCACTAACTGAGGGTGCCAACTGTGTCTGGAAAGCGACTTTTTATTCTCTTTTTCTTTATTTCACAGGCAATACCACTGCAGTTAAGCAGTCCAGGTATAGGATTATCATTCAGGATGCTGCCAATGGGGGACAGGCATGCCCGGACACCCTGTATGAAGAAAGAGAATGTGAAGATATTCCTGTCTGTCCAGTGTACAGGTAAAAAGTGTGTTACCTTTGAATCAGTCTCTTGCTAGTGGGTTTCCACTTCTCTAGAAATGACTCGATTGTCCTGCCCAATTTTCACCAGAAAATGACATAAAACTGGAAATGCAGAGTTATAAGCAAGTAACAACATATGAATGATAAACCTTGCAAAATGTGTAGAAATAGAGTTCAGATCGGAGATTTCAGTACATCTGGCATCATCGGAACAAGCACCAATAGACACAGCTCCTAGAAATAGTGACCTCAGGGTTCAATGTGGTTAAGGAAGCTATTACTGGGAACTACCCCCTCAGTGTATCTAAAAATCAATGTAAGCTATTTTGGGACCACAAGCACTCAACTGCCTTAATCATAATTGTATGCTTATTGCAGAAACTCTTATCTTTTCCCCTGATGCTCTCACTCCAGTGAATAATAGGCACTTTAAAAAATTCTGATTAGACAAATAGTACAATAGGGCAATTACTCACCGCTCTTCATTAAAATTCCGTGACCCATCTGTTATACAATATTAGTAAATAGAAAAGCATTATATCTTTGCACATAAATCTCCAGCCCGCACATCCTGCAGCACACAGACTCCGAACAGAGCAGGGAGCCGAAGGTGGTGTCCCAGCAGGAGTCCCACCATTCAGCTCTGCCTGGCTCCGCACCGCATCCCTGCTTTCTCCTGTTCTTGACTGGCACCTATCCGAGCACAGAAAGCAGACTGGGTTCTCATCAGTTGTACGAGAATGGGCTTGCAGGAGGAGAGCCTGGTTTTAAAGCCCACTGAAGAAGCTTCAGTCACATAAAATACACAGGAAACATGCCCTACAAAAACGAGAAAGGGAAACGTGGTTGGAGGATGATGCGGCTTTCTAGAAGGTAGACCTTGCATCTGAATTTCAGTTCACAATGCTTATTTAAGGAGTAATTACAGCTCTTTGACTCTACTCTTTCTTAAGTCTCCACAGCATATCATCATTTGTAACTGAAGTTTTTGCTTGGACCTGTTAACTGTTTTCTAGTCTTACCCAACTTAATTGTTAACCCTTTCTTCTGGCAGGTGGAAGACCCACCGCTGGAGTCACTGCGTGCTGGTGCCGGATTCGGTGAGACAGGCTGTGCCGGGACACAGTGAGGCATGTGGACACGGTTTGCAGTCAAGGGGTAAGCTTTCTCCGTGCAGCCTCCAAATATTGAAGCTTCTGGAGTGTGGCATTTAAGTAGGGCCTTTACTCTTTTACAGTAGCTAATTTGGAAACTGACTGACTGAAGCACTTAAAATAACTGTTTTTGGAAGTGGACCCATTGTACAGTTTTGCTGCTGTGCTGGACGTTAAAGTACCAGTAACATGTTAATATGCTTGGAGCATAGGAGGGGATTTATGTTTGGAATTCAAGTATCTTTGCAGTAACTTACTCTTCTGCCTAAAGATGAAGGACGTGTGCTTTGAAATAAGTACTTATCTGTAGGCCTCTATGAAGTAATCCGTTCTTGGTGCTAAAAATGGAAAGGATAATTTCCTCGTGATTTTAAATTTTAGTAATAATTTGCCTGAGGCCTGATTTTCATTAAGACTATTAGAGAAGTTCAGCACGGGTAAAGGCTTTGGGCTCCTGCCCTTGGCGTGATTAAGCACTTGGAAAATACAGTGATCCCCTTGTCTGAACAAAAGAATTTCACTGTTCAGTGGGTGATCAGAGTCTGTAGTGGTTCCTGCAGATGGCTGGAGATTTGGCTGTTATCAGTCTCCTGGGAAATCTAATGAAACCTTTTGTTAAAGGTTATTATTATTGAAAAAAAAATTACTATACAGGTATGCTAACTGAAGAAACTTGACATAATAATTTACTGCTTCACAAGGGAAAGAATAGTAGAAACTATTCTTTAAAGATGAAGTGAATTTCTTATATAATCTGGAAACAAAGGGAAAGAAAGAAAAGCCCTGACAGTATGTGGGCTGTATCTGAAAGAAGAAATGTGATTTAAACTAAAGCTCAAAGGAGTAAATATCTTTAATTAGGTTTTGACCACAAGCCTTTCCATGAGGTTTTCAAAGAGACCTCTGCAAATTGAGATGTCCTAAAATGTATTCCTCAATCTCCATGTGAAGGGAAGGTAATCTTTATGCTCCAGTAGGTGCATGAACTTTGTACTAATCTTACTCTGACAGAATTTGAAGTATAATAGAAGAGTATCACGCTTATTTTTACTCTGTGGAGAGTCCTCCAACAATTACATAGGCTATGTGCTATGTGTAGGGTAATCATGGAAAAGGAATCTCATAACCTGGTGGGTTTAAACAAAATTTGTTTCAGTGCCACGTTCACTTTTTATAATTAACTTTGGTTTTTGCTAACAGCTTTGTTTTTTACAATTATATGTTGTGATAGAACCAATCTGGTAGGTATTCCTGAGGGTGAGTGGGGTTTCAGGAAAATGAGTTCTCAGATGAAACCCATGGAAGAAGATTTTCAAGATGTTTCCTACAAACAAGGGGACTGATTTCCATGGAGAAGGCAGCTGAGACCAAGCTGCTAACTGACCATATTGCTTCCGAAAAACAAGCTGCTAGATTTTCAGCGATTCTGTGTCGTATCTATAAAAGTGTTTAGTAAGGGAAACTTTCATAAACCTGCTGTTAATACCTCACCTTGCTGCTACTTGAACTCTTCAAGAGCAGCTGGCCCATGTGAAGAGTTGCTGTGTCACTGTATTGTCAGGGAGTAGCTATTCAGCCAAGGATGACGTTTGCTTGCGTGCCTTGCCGGGTCTCTTCAGCTTGTAGAGGGGACTTTGGTGATAATTTTGAAATAACACATGAGGCGAGGCTGGGGATTTGGGTTTGTTCAGTCTGGAGAACTGTCTGATGGGAGTGGGGTTCACAGAGAAGATGGAGCCACGCTCTTCCCAGAGGTGCACAGTGAAATAACAGATGATAAGGGTCATAGGCTGTAGTGAGGAAAATTCCCAGATTGCCAAGAGAGACTGTAGATTCCTTGGAGACACTGAAAACTCAACTGAATAAGGTCTTGAGCAGCCTTTTCTAACTTTGAGGTCAGTCCCGCTTAGAGCAGTCGTTAGATCTTCAGAGGTGCCTTCTGTTCTAAATTGTATTGTACGATTCTGTGAGTCTGTGGGTCTTTTCAGGGGAATCTGTGCCATCAGTGTAGGAATGCCAGGTGTTATAGATAGATGCTTTCCTGCAATATTCAGGCATCCCACAAATGAGTTTGCATTCAAGGTGTCGCCACCACTCCACACGGTAATTGGCTTGCATAATGTGTCAGCATCTTTAGCCACTAAGTGCTTATTCTCCAAAGAGCATTTATATGAATTTGCCCAATTTCTTTTTTACTGTGTAACAGCAATTACCCTTTTACCACTGAATATAATCAGTCTTGCTGTTCCTTAGAGCATCTATTTTTAGATTTTTTTTTTCTTTTGCTGTCCGTATCCTGACTGTCACATAAATAAGACGATTTCAGTTTTCAGTGACTGTTGTATCTAGCCAATTATATAAGGACATTGAATTCATATAAATTATTTCTAAGGAAAGAAAGCATGTGTTTATGTGTACCTATTTAGAACGATGACTGTGCTGAGGGAAAATTAAGTCTGAAATGACTTTCAAGGTCCATTCTTTCTCTAGGCTACATTCTGAGATACTTACAGATCTTGTTCCATGAATGTTTTCACTGAAATTGCATGTAAACGCACTAGATAACATGCAGAAGATACCAGGGTTTGTCTGTGAATAATAAGCAGAATAGCCAAAGAGATGACAGCTGTCTGAAGCTGCAGTTTTCATGGCTTTATCTTGGAATGATATTACACTAATTACAACAGCCTTTCATTTTGTGTATCAGCTTCAGTGGACTAACATACTCAGAAAAAAATCATGCAGGTAAGAGAAAAGTAGCATTCAGAACTAAGAAATGTAGTTGTTAATGAAATTTCATTAAGACATGATTTGCAAAAAGCCCCTGAGATGGGGCACTCAGTAAAACAGGGTGGAGATGTTACTGTTGCTTGACAGTGGCATAGACAACATTTTTAACAGTAAATGAAGAGCTTTACAAGCTTTCCTATTGCTGTATAGCTGTCATTTTCCTCAACAAGTGACTAATTTACTAGAAGGTGTCAAGACTGTGAGAAAATTGCTTCTGCTTTGGATGCCCTTCAGTGACTTTACTGTTCTCTGATGTTTGTGATGGAGGATCCTTCAGAAGTGACCTCTCCCTGCAGTGCTGACATGAGCAGCCACCTTAGACATTTACATTTTTGGGGAAAAAAATGTGTTGCTCATTACAAGGGATTGTTAAGGTTTAATTAGTGGATGGAAAGCCTATTTTAAGCAAGTGTCTTTGAAGGCTGCTTCAAAAGCCATTGATAAAGTAAATAGACACGTGTTAAAGACCAGACCGATGTAATGAGACTCTGCTTTAAAAACTAGTCTTGGAAATACACTGACAACACACCTATGAAAAAAATAGTTACTTTCCAAAAGCAAGGAGAAGCTGCAGCAATGGAACATGTCATGTCTTATTTCTTCTGCTCCTGCCGCCTCTTAACTGTGATTCATTTGGGGGATTTGACCATATCTTCCCCCATTAATGAGACATCTCAGAAAAAGTCCATCTCAGAGCTGTAGCTCCTCATCGCAAGAATAGAGAAATGCTGTGACACAGAGCAGCAAATATTCTTAGAGAATAATTTATCGATTTATGTACAGGAAAACAACAACAATGCAGTAATGAGAAACTACCCTTCTGCTTTGGAGAAGTGCGGTCTCCCTGGCTCACCTGAGGTCATGGGGTGGATCGATACTGCAGAGCCTCATTGGGCATCTCAGTAGAATATCTCTTTTGGTATGCTCTGCTATCAGACCACGTATGAAATACTTCTTTCCTCCTTTAACTGGGTTGTAAATTCACACCACGTGGACTTTGCTAAGGTGGTTGGTGTTAAATATAATCCGTTTCAGTTGAAAAGTTGATATATGAATTGACAGTGAAAAGTAGATGGCAGGCAGCACCGGACTCAAGCAATTTAAGATTCCTGTCTCCTTCATTGCAGGTTTCTGGCTCTTGCTCTGGAGAGTCTGTAGGAGTATTGCAGACAAGACCCGGTTGAGACTGAGATGCAGATCAAAAACTTATCATTATGAGAACAAAAATTGTAACAATCTACTGTCTAAGTTTTCTTAATGTGTCTAAAGGCAGTGATAGTTCCAGTAAAATCTCATCTAAAATATAGGCATAACTGTGATTACAAACAATTTGCAATAAATTAATTGACTAAGTTAACGAGTTATATATGAAGTAAGATGAAAGGATGAATTTTGGTATTGCCTGTTTACGTTGCATCTACAAAAGTATTTCAAAGAGGCATCCTTTAGCTGTATTATCTAGTGTATATGGCCATTACTGCGTTACAGATTGATAATCCATTACTGTTGTTTCTGCTGAAATTATATTGTTAACCTATTTATAATGAGATTTGCCATCAAAAAAGCATCAGCATTACCATTTTTTTTTGCTGATAAGATAGTCACCCAACAGTTCTTATTCCCTGTTTTGTAGGTAATTAATATATCTGCTGATTAGCTAAATTAACAGATGCATTCATTGTAATTTGAGTTGCAGAATGCTTTTGCACAGAATTACCAATTTCAGGAGGTACATCTAAGAATCCTGTTATAATTTACAGGCTAGAGGCAACGTGATAGCCTAAAGTTTACAATGAATACGTTTATGATAGTAAACGTGGCGAAGACACGGACTGCCTCAGTGAGATGGTGATATTTATGAGCAGCGCTTCGCGGTGCAGTCCTGCGTATAAATCTGTCCCGCTGATAGCAGCTTACCTGTCATCAGGAGCTCCCTCCAGTATTAACTTCTCCTGGTAGGACACCTTGAGCCTTATCCTGAGTGATGCTGAACTTTCGTTAGGTTTGTCAGTGTTGTTTTCAGATGATACCAGGCTAGGGACCCACTGCTAATGGATGGTTGTGGAGATACAAGTGGGAGTATGGATTTGGGAGCTTAACTTGCGTGGTCCAGCCAGTGTCACTGTCTGGAAGACACCTGCCTGGCAGCTGGTGGCTTTGGTAGCAAATAGCTGAGGGAAAAATAATTACCAGGGTAAGGACAGGAGCTGAGTCTTGTTTGTGGTATGTTTGAAAGGAAAGTTTGTGAAGCGAAGTCTGTCTAGGTTGGGGACTCAGGTTTTGTGGGTGGCCTTCCTGGGATGGAGAGCCTCCATCTGATATCAGTCCTGTCTGCCCAGGGCTTTGCCCACACTTTACCGATGTAGCCACACTACATCATACTGCAAATTCATAAAGTACATGTTATCATTATTGTTATTTTCTTGTCACTGATAATGCAATTTTTAGCTTATAAACGCATGGAGAGTAATAAGGTGATAAGAAACAACCAAACCAAAATTGATTTACTATTTTTTGTTCTTGATAATCTGATTTCTTTCCTTGACAAGGCAGTGGGCTGGAGGTTAGGCAATAAGGTAAGTGGAGAGCAGGACAGATAATATTTTCCTGACTTTAGGAAGACATTGGATCCCATCCAAGGTGACAGTCTCCCATGTGCAATAAGAAAGTATGACCTGGAGAAATGCAGGATGAGGTGGTTGTGCAGCTTGTTGAAAAAAATGCAGCCAAAGCTCTGTTATCAGTGGTTTGCTGTCAAACAGGAAGGCCGTTTCAGATGGCTTCCCATGGGGTGCACATACTCTTGGCTGTCTTCAGTATTTTCACTAACAGTGTGTATAATGAAATGGAGAGGACATCTATAACACATCTGGGTATTTGCAAATTGTCAGTACTTCAAAGAGCAGGCCGAAAATACAAGTTGGATAGATTTGAGAGTGCTCTGAAATCAGAAAAGTGAAATTTTCATTAAAGAAAAAAAACGTGCAGCACTCGCACTATGTAGAAAGATGGGCAGTGGTACTGCAGAGGTAAGTCTGGAATTAAGAGTTATGGACTACACGTGAGTAGCATTATACCGTTCTAAAAAAATGTACTTCATAAAGTCATGTATTTCTTACATTTACCTTCTGATCTCCAAGGTCTTGAAATTTATTCTTCTGTTTTCTAAAATAGAATATTTTAAAGAGGTAGTCCTCCCTTTTATTTTTGTCCCATAACATTTTCTGTCACTGTAAAGAATGACAAACAATTAAGGTTAAATAAAAACTTCACAACTTTTTCCCGAGTAGTTCCAATAGATTAGGATTCTTTTTGCAAAATACCCAAATTTCTTTAACAGAAAGACATTAGGTATTTAGGAGTCTAAGCTCTGGTGAATATCAGTGAATGAATTAAAATCTCTTTGACTTAATGAGAGTTTGCCCTTTATTTTACATTTAAAACTTACCTTCAGTCTTGGTGAACTGTGTATATTTGTGCCCAGGGTTTTGTAATTTTAGAGATTTATCACTGCAGTATGGATGGTTTTTTTACATGAATCTGGATTGTTTGTATCTAATTTCTATCAGTTTACCTATTGGCTTTGATCTTTAAATTATTTTCCAAAGCCTGGGTTTAATTGTGGATTTGATAGTAGCTTAGCTTCGTGCAAAAATGTGTGGCAATGTTTCACAAAGGGGAAAACAGGGAAAAATTAAGGAGGAGGAGAAAAAAATTACAGTACTAATGTCATGTATGCATGTATGCATTCTTAGCCTTTCCTGCACCAGTGGAATGAGGAAGGTATCCTCTCCCAGACAGATTTTCCATGGGATTTATTTCAGTTTTGGAACATTAGAATTGACCGGGAGCAGGAGGAGAGAGGGGAAGGGACAGATGAGTCCATGTGAGATGTGATGGATCAATCTCTCTGAGCATTTCATGGCTGGCTTTGAGGTTCCTGCAGTTTAATTTATGAGAAATAAAATCACCTGCTTGTATAGAAATCATCCTGGGCCAATTTCTTAAGACCTGGTGGTGTAGTGGAGGTGTCTATGTAAATACGTGCACGGCTGTACTGGAGTCTGCAGCTGGGTGCTGGTTTGGGGAATGGAAATTCATCCTTATATTGTATTACATCCCACTGATCTCCAGGTAATGTGTTCCTGTAGACCAATTTTTCTTTCCTTAGGTCTTAGTTGATAGGACAAGGGGAAGAGAGATTGATACTGATTTTCTGGTGACAGGTGGTTCACAGAAGACTGATGGTGGACTGCCCTCCTTTTTTCATGGGAGATGTCAGCAGGCATCACGAGATGCTTAAAGCAGTGCTACTATATTTCAGTCTGGGTCTGGCCCGACTCCCACCTCAGGTAGAGCTGCTATAAGAGTATTTCTTAGGCCGTAGGAGAATTGTCATGACATTACTTTTTAGATGCTAACTAATAGCGAGAAAGACTCCAACTCATTCCTGTCACTGTAGCCTTATGCCAGAAATATAAAAATTGAGGAGACTCTCAGAGAATTTGTCCTGACAGCAATCTACAGTGGAACGTTTTATCCAAAGGCAACTCAGTAATTTGTACACTCTCCTTAAAATAGATGAAAACTGCATCAGATAAATTACATATATTTGATTTCCTTCAAAACCAGGACAATATATTCCACTCTGTACAAGGAAATAGGCAGGTTTTCTGGCTTAACTATATACTGTTCCTATCTGATAAACAAAACAAATATCAGCGTCTTAGTACTACACACAGCATTTGTTTTTTTGGGGAAAAAAGGTCTTGATCAAGTAGAAAAGTCTTTTGAAGCCAGAAGGCATAAACACTGAAAATGTATACTACAAGCATGTACCAATAGAGGGATTGTTAAAAGATCAAAATAATGAGAAGTAAAGCAGAGGAACATCAAAGCTTTCCAGGCTATGTATTTCTGCCTTGATTAGGAGGAAGGAAGCAAGAAGGGGGGAAAGAAGGTTTTAGATCAATAGGAAATGGCCCGATCACCTCAAAGTCAAAGGCAGCACCATCCAAATGTGTACAATTTACAGGAATCACTAGAGCATCTCAATCATAAAAGTCCCAAATGATCTGACAGTACTCACACCGTATTTAACAGGTACAGAGAGGGAGTTGAGATCATATTATCTGAAGGAAACTCCTTTTTAAATGTAAGGGTAGATAGATTTTCATTTTGTCTTTCATCCCTCTGATTAAGTTCAGCTCTCTTTGGTCCTCCTAAGATTTCTTTCATCTAGTGTGTAGTCTGTATGATCTAAGCAACTATCGTTGGTGAAAGTCATTTTTGGGGTCCTTTTTAAAATGATGGATTGTCATTAAACAGAGTACAGTAGATGAAAGAGGTCCAAGGAGAACCAAACTGTGCTGAGACTTACTCAGGAGGATGAAAGACGTAATGAGAGACATAATGAAGAGCAATCTCTCCCTCAAACTGGAGACAGGCCCTTCCAATTACAACTTGTTTTTAGCACCAGCTTCCAGTGATTTAAAATCCTAGTTATGAAGAGTTGATTTAGACTTTTCATAGAAATCTGAGGAAATTTACTATACGAACAGTAGGCCTGGGTGGTCATGCTTCATGGCTTGTGGAGAGGATGCTAAAAACTATAACAGAAATCTTTTCCATGGCCACGGAGGGCTTGTAAGTAAATTTGATCATGCAGCCTCGTGCTAAGAAATACAGGAGCCGTTTCATCCTAAAACTGTGTTTCGTTGACTTAGGACCTGAAGCATGAGGGTTTATAATCCTTAATATTTTATATGAGCTCATGTAACTGTCACTGTAACTAGCTATGAAAATACCTGGGTTTTTTCATGTTCTTCCTGATCTCTTGGCCCCTGCCTGTGTCTGGCATACCTCGGTTCCATGGGTTAGCCCTGCAGTGAGTAAACTCATTTACTTTCTTGGTGATTTTCAATTTAATTGAATCATCCTTTCTTCTTGAGGCATTTGAGTCTCATTTGGTCTCCTTTCTTGTTTCCTATTTTATATAACACTTTCACGTCCCTCTTGTTCACCTCTCCATGTTGCAGGCTGTTCATTCAGTACTGATTTAGATCTACTTTTGCTTTTATAAAATTTTAATTTCCTCCTTGTCATGGTTGTGCTGTTTACAAATCCAAAGATAATTCATGCCAAAGCTGCTGTGGTTCATAGGGAAGCTGTTAAAAATTCATCTGAGCTGAGCAGGGTAAGATACAGGTTCTCTGGAAAATGGCCTTAAGGAGAACTTTTCTTCAAACAGACACTTTAAACAGGAAACCTTGAAGCATGACCGAAAATAAGCAAGTTTATTAAAAAGCTTTTATACTGTTGTTGGGAAAACACTAGAGATGTTATTCTGCCAGTTTTTACCAGAATAACCTCTTCCTTGTCCATAATGGTCTCAGTCAAGTGGAATACCAAATTGTGAGAAATTCCAGAGATGTTAACTAGAAGGATGAAGAGTGGTCGTTTATTATCACAGTATGATAGTACCAAAGGGGCTTAGTTTGATGTTTATTTTACCTAGCTGAAGAAATGGATGGTTCTGGGTTGAAATGCTTATCCTGCATAAATCAATAGAATATTAAAGGACTTCATTAGTTGTTTGGACATTCCACCCCCACCCCGAAAAAAACCAAACCCAAACCAACAACCACACAAAACCAACTGTTGGTGAAAGGAAAAAAGGAGATGTTGAAAGGAAAGGGGAATTTGATTTATAGCAGATATTGTTCATTGTCAGACATCTAAGGTTTGGGCTGCCTGGGGAATTTCCTTCAGAGGGGCTCAGTAAAAGTTGCAGTTTGCATTTTCCCTTATTCTGCAGTAGTTATAAAGCACTTCTTTTTGAAAATTATTGAGTCAGATTTCTTTGAATAATTAAGCACTAATAATCAACATGAATATTAGCATCCTAAGTGGCAGAACTCATCAGTGTTGCTTACTATAAATCTTCAGGCACAAGAGTTGTTAAACGTGACATGCCACAAAGGTGCAGAAGGAATCCTGATGTTATGTTCCCTGAATCTGAATTTGTATATTTATGTTACTCCAATAGCTTTATGTCTGTGGTAGCGGTTTTAGACATGAGTTTTCAATTTCAGAATAAATGAATAACCTTGGCTGAAACCATCTTTCAAAATTCCCAGCATTTTACTCTCAAACGGGTGCACTGGAGTGACAGCAGAGTAACTGGAAGTGACGGGGATACTTATGAAGTGCTTGCACTTCTGAGAGTACATCAGGTAACTGTGAACTGGCCAGCAGTACATTTGCTTTCTGCAGCCGGTGGTGCTCTTTTCTGTTGGCACCCTTTCTAAATATCTTCAGAAATATTAAAAATACTGAGCAGTGTGTTTAGTGCTTTCTAAACCAGCCTGATTGCAGCGTTAATACTGCCAAGCATTTTCCCTGTTGGAAACACCCCTTCTTCCCTTTCATTAGCAGTATTGCCATTGATCTACTTCTCAAAAGACTCAGGAGAAGATTCCATCTTCTTTATATTATAATAAATCAAGAGAAACTTCATCCAAAAAATTGGAATTCCCCTGGAATAAAATTACTACACAAGAAAAAGCCATCTCTATACTTTGATGGCAATAGATAGTAATGAAAAAACTGTCACCTTCTAACAAAGATTTTTCTAAAGTCAATTTTTTTCCTGGCAGCCGCTGGTTTTGCCTAGTACGTGCATCATTTATTAAAGGATTGCTGATATTGGCTTTGTGAAATAAGGAAAGTTTAGAATAATATATTCTGATATTTGACACAGTTTTCCCGAAGTAGAGTATTTTGTAAAGTCAAATTTGGATCTTGGCTGTGAAGCCTTGTAGCAAATGTGACTTTTTACCACTTTTCTGGCCAACTTGAACTATTGTTCCTTCCTTGACAATTCACTGAAGTTTCAGTCCTGCAATCATATATTTTTTTGCTTTGATATGTGGCCCAAGGCGATTGAAATTTCTTTATTATCTCTTTTCTACTGTCTTTTGGATATTAACTTTCTGTATCTTTGTTTTTATCCTGGTCTTTGTGTTGGCAAAGGAAATGACTGAATTAGAGGGATGCAGTACAAGGGAATCTAACCAGCCTATTAAAATGTAATAGGCTTGTTGAAGGCCATCTTCTTCAGCATTTGTTTAATTCAGGGTGAAGTAGATCAGGACTTCCTCAAGGGATGTATGACGTGAGAGGGCAGCACTCCCAACCATGGCCGTGTGATAGGAATATATGGGCTTCCACAGCTTCTGGCCTTGCTGACCACGAGCCTTTGCCGCAGGCTTATTTTATTCATTATGCTTTGGGAGGGCATCTTAGTAATAGGTACTTATTAATGATGTTTGAGAAAATCAAGCGGAAATTGGTCTGCAGAACCGAGCAGCTATGTGCAGACATGAACTCTTGAGAGAGTTGGAGGGATATAGATCTTTTTTTGCATTTTAGCCCCCTGGAGCATGTGATGTGGTCGTGGGAGATGTCGTTTGGGGCACATTGGGGAATTTGTGGGGCAAATCAGACGCACCATGTTTGTGAGAAGTTGCTTTGAGCAGCAGGTACTTTTTCAGGACTGCTTTGAAGCGCTCAGTTAGTGGAGCACATAAAAATCACTGCCTGCAAGACGGATGGGTTTTGTGCAGGCTACGTTGCTGGCAAAGTTGCATGTGAGCAAACCTCCAAACAAACAGGGAATACATTTGTGCTTTAAAATAAATAGATAACTTCAGCGCCTGGTTTCATGGAGTATAAATTTTCATGTAATCTAAGCACATCTGCTCATAATAATTAACTTCTGTGGTGTATGAAAGGAAAAGCTGCATCAGCTCTATGGTATGATAAGATGGATTGCTTTCTATCTGTTCATCATAATGATTAATCGTAGCATTTATAGGAAAATGGCTGCTTTTTATTCATTTTTGTTTTTAGATCATGTATCTTGCCTTTTTTAAAGCTTATTTAAATGTAAATACTCTGCAAATCCGGTATGAAAGCATAAACTTTCCAATTTTAAGTGCTTTGATGAGAAACAGGGCAAAATATGTCTCTACTTAAATTGTCTTATCTGAAGACTTTGAAAGATGGCTGTCTTTCCTAGGGAGATGAATTTCACAGGTAAGTGTAAATATTGAAAGTAACCATGAAAGAAATTTAGAGGGATTATGGAATTTCATTTGACCCTGAGAGCTGGTGCTTCCGAGGGGCAAACTTAAAAATAATGAAACAGATTAGCAATTTGCAGTTGGTCCTGTGGTTTTGCAAGTATTAAATGTTTACTATGAGTGAAATAATCATCTGATGTGTTTCCAGAAGTTAAACAGACTTAAATCTTGGGCTTTAGTTCAGTAAAATTTGAGTATGTGCTTTGTGGGATGTAAGATTTCAGGTTTGCAGTAGAAGTGATGGGTAGAAGAGTACCGCTATCAATTAACACTAACCCATCAAGTAGGTTGATCAGGGGAGCCCAAAGATCCTGTTATATTCTATCGCGGTACAGTTGCCATCTTCTTCCAGTCATCATCATCTTCCGTTACTTGAAAACGGGTTAATATGTATTGCATAGGTGGAGGTCAGCCACATGTTTTTGTTGGTGTTGATTTTGCACAGTGATAATGGTGGAAGCAAAAGAAATGATGTGCGGAGAGTGTTTATGGAGCAAAAGTCTGGAACTCTGGTAAAGTTGTGGCAGGTGTGTACAGAATTGAGCCTACTATTTAAAAAATCTTTCTGGGTTGCTCAAATCATATTGATTAAATGATAAACAAAGTACTTTCTTGAAATCTCATGGTGACTGGCATAAACTCCCTGATTGAATTATACTGCAAACAGAACACTGTAAGGGAAAATGTCTTTAGCAGTTAGTTGTATCTTTCTTTTTTCAAGGGTTTCTTATTAAAAATTCCATACCAGGATTTTCTCAGATCAACTAGACTCAACAAAGAAGTTAATGCAAAAACAAGCTATTGCAATGGCATCAATGAACAGATACAATAAGCAAATAAGCAATTTGCAGGTAGAGAGTCAACATCCCATGAAATGTTTATAAAGATAATATTTAAGATCTCATAAAATCAAATTGTATTCAGATACAATAACAAAAGTCAGTAATAAAGCAGTGGTGAATCAGGTCCAGAGAGAATCATAAAGCAAAAGTCTCTATTCTATTTTGGATTTTTTTCTTTAATGCTAAGCATACTCTATGTTTTTATGGCAACTCCACCCAGTATTTGCTTATCCTTATTTGCTTAACTCATGGTTAGAGTGCACACATACAGATTAAACAGCTAAAGGCATGTGCTTTTTGATGCAATATAATTTAATTATTAAGAAAGTCATTTGGATGTCATTTAGGATTCATGGTGCTGAGCATTTTTAGGGTTTTTGTCCTCAAGAAAATGAGCTATTCTAAAGTAAGGCTACTGTTCTTTGTTTTCTTTCCCAGACTCCATCAATCTATTACAGAAAGAAAGTTGATGTATTTAACTTTTTTGTTTTGTTTTGGTATTGGTAGTAGCTGTTATCTGCTGTGGATAATTATTTGTTCCAGTATTTTTCTGCAAATCAAAAATAAGCTTATGGGCCTGTATTTCCATAACCCTCATCCTAAATAAAAAATAAAAACAAATAGAGTTGCTGTAAGGATAGGCAGAGTGTTTGCTGATAAGCTGCACTTTCTCCTTGAGATCTCAAAGATGCTCGTTCCTGACACATCAAGATCTGTTTCTATCAGTTTGCGAGAGCCAGGACTCATTAGGACACACAATTTCAAAATAGCCAGCTTATCCTTGGCAGCTCTTTCCCTGAAAGAGGATCGTGAGGCCTGGGATCTTCCTTTTTTTAACTGCTAATTGTAACACTCCTGGGATTGCAGCTGATCTGCTCAGTGACCAGGTGATGCAAATTTGGGCCAGTTTCTGGGGATGTGGGGTGGGAGAGTGGAGTGCGTCTGGTTTTTACCACATTTGCAGAAGGATCCTTTGTTACCTTTCATGCCTGTTGCCAATTCTGATTTTTGCATGCTTTTCTGCTGCTGTCCTCTGCTAATCCTCAGGAACTTGACCTAATTTTCACTGTTGGTTTTTTTTTTTTTTTTTTTTTTGTTCAAGGGCGGTGCATAGCTTTTGAGTGAGTTTCTCATACTCCAGCTTATCCATACCATGATTGTGCCTGTTCCCTAATAGGAGAGCTTTTACTTTGTCTTTTTTCTGAACTACAACTTTCTTTAATTTTCTTTTCCTTACCAGCCCAGTTTTCCAGGACACCTTACCTAGCTTGAATGAAAATGCATTTATGTGAATGTATCAGTCCACCTGCCCATCGCAGCTGTGTAATTTAACGGTCATTCTCTTTCAGGCTGCCCTCCGCCCTGATGTTCTTCATTGGTTCCTCCTCATGGCTTATGGTCTAGCTGAGTAGAGTTTAATCTGTTCCCACCCCAACAGTCTAAATTTTACCAAATTCACCAAAACAGCTTATGAATTGGTTGAAGAGCGGAGCTGTTCTGCATTCCTGTAGCACCAGATAGAGTAGCGTGGATGGCATCCTCCTACTTGCTCATGAGCTCACCTTGTTTGAGGTCCTTTTCCCAGCATAGTACACATGGTTTTTTCCCTGTTAATCATCAGCCAGGCATTCAGTAGGTCAGTTGTTCTCTATAGACTAGCCCAGAGACTGAAAAGGTGTATAATTTGTAGATAAAATAAAACATGTCACCATCATTTGCTTGTCCTTCCAGAAGAGCTGTACCCCCTTATGTTACTGTTCCAGACACATGAATTCACCTATTAAATATTGGCTACAACAGGGTTTCACTTAAAAATATATGTTCATATGATAACTGTGTAAACAGTTCAGTCTGTTTTTTAAGGCTTTGTTGAGTAAGTGTAGCTTTATTTTGAAACCTTAGATATCTTAGCTGAATCATAATGTAAAGATGATGGACCAGCCATCATGGCTCAGGAGAGGGGTGTGGGTGCATCAATGGGCACCACCTCTGGCAGTGCTGGGACAAGGTCCATTAGGCAGCATTTTGTGGAGAAGAAACATCAGGTCTCATTTCTTTATTTCCTTATGTAAGTTACTCTGAAAAGAATAGTTTGATACTGGAAGAAGGTGCCTCTTGTTTGCTATTTATTCAGTGTTTTTGTTGATAAAGGATAATTTGATTTTGGAAGGTGGTTATGTACAACGTGTTTGTTTGAAGAGTCCCACTGTAATTGTAATGGAAGTTATACTAAATTTAATGTTAAACTTAATTTTAAACATATATGATAGAAAGGTAGATAAGCATTTGGAACATAAAAAAGTTAAACATTTCCTCACTTCTTCACAATCTTTGTTCATTGTTTTGCTGGGAGAGGATTGTCAATCTTGTGTCTTTTAACTTAACTGTAACCTGTGTTCCTACCTCCAGCGTACACTCATTTTTTCTAGAATAATTTTATATAGCAGTGTGAAATGGGCTTTTGCTATCTTGGACAACATGGAATACAAGAACCTGTGCAAAGCATCATATGAATCTCAGCTTTTTTTTGCATGTTTACTGTACTGGAAAACCTTGTAGTTCTCATTTGTTGATAGCAGACATAGTATTGGCAGCTCATTATTTTTTCTTTTTATTAGAAAAAAATTGATGCATTTATTAAGTTGAATAGAGGTAAAAAAAAAAATATTATTTATGGGTACACAATTTTCATCACATCCTGGAGATAGTCTTGTGGTTTGGGGTGGGTTTTTTAAGCATCACTGTATTTTTACAGTTGTATGAGTACTTAGGACAGTGGGTTAATAGTTAAAATAACCATTTTGTGCATTCCTTTATTATTTTCAACAACTAGAGGAGTACTTTTTTTTTGTATCTTGGTATAATCAGTAACTTTACCAGTAGTACTTTTCAATCCTTTTTTCTTCACCTTTGGACAAATTTGAATTTTGTTTATGTTGTTAATCATAGACATTTGATATGTGGTATTTAATTTAGTATCAATCTGTTACTTTTCATGCCTACATGGAAGACTGTGGGGATGTCTTTGGTTCACATGCCTAATGCTTTATGAGATAAACAAATAAGTAATTCAAGCTTTGTCGCCGGTGTGCTACATAATGACCTGGTCATAATTTTTGAATCGACTGTCAACACATATTAAATCAGCGCATCTGTTTGAAACAGTAGTATTTCATAAGCTGCATTTGACAGTTCATTATCTTATCTGTGAGAACTCCTTTCTTCCTTCATATTGCCTCAAAAACAATATCCCTGCAATTGAACTTTTGGTAAAAGTCAAGGTCACTGCTTTGGAATAAAGTTATATATGGGAATTGCCTGTCTTCTTGTTGAAAATGTGAGTAAATCAAAAGTACTGATATGGTAATCTAAATCTGCAGTATGTTCTCTTGCATTTTATTGGAGCTAAAGGATAAGAAGTTTTATTGACTTTTTAAAACTGTTCTTAGTGAAACTTTCTTGAGAAAGTTTCTTAATAAATCTATACAGATTTAACCCTGCACTTAAAAAAATAATAGATTGGGAATGGCAGCTAAGTATAATATATATATATACATGCATAAACCTATGGGGAATGGATTTTATGTATGTATTTAGGTAGAAGTGTGATGTCTATATAAATTAACCCAAGTAAATTATCTCCAGGTTTTCTGAAAGACAGCACAATTTCCTCGTGTTTTCTGTGGGGTCCGTTCCTTAGAGAGAGGGCTGGGGAAGAAGTGAGTAGTTTAGGCAGAAATCCACCTCTTTTTTTTTTTTCCCCCTAGATTTTTAATTTTCTCATAAATCAAATGCCAGGAAAGGGACTATCTTCATGTGGAAGACTGATGCCATTCGGTTTCATTCGATTAAAGGAGGCTGGAAAACACCTTTGCTTTTGATTGTACAAACTGTAGCTAATGTACAATGTAATGAGAGAAATTTTCCAGAAATCCATTTCAATTTGTGAACTAATTTTGGTTTGCTATTCCTGTATGTCGTATTACTAATATATAAAAAAAAAATAATCTTTAGACTATCTGAATTTTTAATTGTTTTATTAAGTGTTGCCAAAAAAAAAGTTACAGTTTTTTTAACCTCTTAATGTTTTCCAGTAACTCAGGTTCTGCTTCTAATTTGACATTATGCAGTTGAAGAATACAGTTAATTTTTTCATACCTTTGGACAAAAGTCTTTATTTGACTTTTGACCTGCTGCAAGAAATCATTCAGTGCTTCCTAAAGTTTATATTCCAAACTTTGAAGGTTATTTCTAATGCAGTTTATTAAGACTTTCTTAGTACTTCTGTGTTGCCAATGGAATCACAGACCATTTTCTCCTGGAGGAGATTTGGTTTTAAGAAAATTTGTGTATGGATATTAAAAGTGGGGTTTTTTGTGTGTGTGCATTTTGTTTTTTAATGGGACATCTACCTGTGAAAATGAGCATTGATTTTTAACATTTTGATGAACACTTGTGTGACATGCAGAGTGTGCAGAGAATAGCTGGCGTGGTGATACACCTTGTCAGCTCAAACCAATTGAACTTCAGCCTTCAACTACTGCCCAAAAACCCCCCCAAAACCTAACAAACACATGCTTCTCATGCCTAGCAATAAATATACATTCTGTCCTATTCCTTAGTGGTATAAAAAAGGGTGAGTAGCAGGATTATTATCATGGTTTTTGGACCATTGTTTGAAGAAGAGCTGGCGCTGGGGAAGCCCTTTTCCATGAGCTGTGTGTGACCGGGCTTCAGCAGCAGCTCGTAAGGCTATGGGGCTGTGTAGTAAAGCTAGAGGAGAAGCCCTAAATGGGGCTGGCATCACCTTCAGGGGAATTTTCTTAAGTTTACGTCCTTCTTTACATCCTTTGGTATTGTGTGCAGATCTTGGGGTGAGAGGGATGGGAGCAGGCTGCTGACTTGCCACTGCTGGAGGGACCTCTGGCTGCCTTCATGGGGTTGTGGGAATGGTCAGCTGCCCACCACATGGTCTGCAGGACACTGCCTTAGTTCCTGAGATGGCTTAAACTTCTGCTCACTTGTTATCTGATAAGATTGGTACATTCAGCAACCAAAATCCTTTGTGGAGTATTTCAACTACCTGACGTTACTTTTTATTGACCTGTGTAAGAGGGGTGACTGGTGTTGCACTTGGCTGCTATGTATAGATTTTTCTCCCTCTGTTACTAAAAACCACTGCTATTTTTCAAAGATAAAATACAAAATAAAATTCATACTTGACCTTCATTCCTTTAGTGCGATTCCTTCCAAGGACTGCTTTTCCCAAGGAGTTTTCCTGGTCTATTGTGCAGAGCTGAGCTCTCTGAGCTGTCCCAACATGAACTTCCCAGCTTCTTTCCCATTTCTGCCCCTGCCTGGTGAAGCACCCATGGGAGATGGCCTGTGCTTTGCGTCCAGTCGTGGGTTCTTCTCAGTTTGACTGTACTGATCTCGACACCAGATTGCACAGCTTTTCCAAAATGAGAGGAGTCAGGAGCCCGAGGGCCTGATCCTCATTGGGGAGAAGAGGCGTGCTTGGAGTTGGGCAAGGGGCTGCTGGGCTCTCCCAGCCCTCACAGCATCCTCTCAGGCTCTGATTCCCATTCAAATTCTTTATTCTTTTTCTGCGTTTTATTCTTTTCATTGCTGGGTCTTTCATTGTCTGTCATTTTGAACCGTGGGCAAAATTATTTCAAACACTGGTTCTTGTTCAATTCTCTTGCCTGATTTTTTTTTTTTCAGTACACATCTATGAGATCTGCTGCTGTTGGGTGAAGAACCAGTAAAATAAAAACCAAAGTTGCTTCTGAGGATCCTCCTCTTCCTCCTTTGTTGATTCAAATTTTCCAACTTAATTGGTTTCTCCTTTATTCCTCTTTGGCAGTGACCTTATAGACCCTGAATGAAACTGACAGTTTTCATTGCTTCTAGTATTTTGTTGCTAAATTGTTTATTAATTTACAGTGAAGGAATGCTCTATTGCACGTCCCCGCCATATTTCCCTATTAACGTTGCCTTGATCTACTGGAGAGCTGTGTTACCATCAAGGAGCTTTTTCGTGGGGGGGCCGACCCCTTAAATTTCAATTTTTTTTTTTTTGGCTGATATGAATTTTGCATTATTCTGAGATAGTGAAAACGGTGGATGAAATCTTAGTATTTAATAATGTAATGACAGAACCTCATGGTATAAAGTTTAGTGGCTAGACCAATATTTAAACTGTTCAGCAATGTTATTGCTCTACTAAACCTCGTCACTTCATACATCTCTCTACCAGACCTATTTTTGCCGCAGGCTGTAAATGGAAGATGAGTTTTTATTATAAGTCTCCTGGATTAGGTACACGGGAACCACACTGGTTGACATTGGCTTTGATATATGTGAGCAGAAGTTTATATAGTCATTTTTGCTATGTTTCCATTCTAAAAGTTAATTAACTGATAAGATATAACCCTGGAGCGTGGGTCTTCAAATAGGACAAGACAAAGGTTTAAAGAGAAATTGAGACAAAGGTCTGACGCGATGAATGATCTAGAAAAGGCAAAATACCAGTGCAGTATTTTAGAGAGTCTCTCAGTTCTGCTTTGCCATACAATCTTAATTTATTTGGCTGTGCCATGTCAAATTTGCTCATAGAAACAAATTACTATGAGTTTGTAGTGTGCTGTATTTATACTTTCATTATAGCGACAGCAAGAGTTAGTTTCCCAAGTACAGCATGTTTGTATGGAAAGTTCCCTTTCCTTTGGGCTTCTGATGAATAAAAAAGCTGCTATTTACTGTTTCTTTGAAATACACACTTAAAATTCCAAATATCAGTTCTCTCTTCTAAAAAGGCAATGTGATGTGAATCTTGATGGATTTTCAAAGTACTGAGTTGGTTTTGCATTGAATTTTGTTTCCTAAATAACTTACTCTAAAATGGAAGAATTAATTACCACTTTGGGAAATTTTGGAAGTCCCTCTTACTACATTTCATTGGGTTTAAGGGAAATGGTAGTGCTGGTGTCCTGGTTCTTCGAGGCCAGGCCAAACCACAACAGCTGGGTATATTAGCCATAGTCTTTGTTCCCTCTCCAGGGAAGAAAGGGTCAGATGTCCCTCTGGGCTTTGTGTCACTGAGGGAGCCTCAGGTCTGAGTCACTGATGTGGTCCTTACTGATGCCCTCCGTGGCTGGCATGGACCTGCCTCTCCAGATCCTGAGCATAGGTCTTGATGCTGTGCTTGGGCAGCAAGGACTTCTCAGAGGTGCGGGTGATAATTATGCTCTTACAGGATGAAGAAGCTGAAAATACCTACTTGTGACTCAACCACTTTCAAATAAGCCAGGAGAGGCAGGCTAAGGATTTATTATTTTTTTTTGCTAAAGAATTTTTTTTTTAAGAAGTCAGAAAAAAGAAATGTAAACACTTCTGTAAAATTTTACCCCAAGTTGCTTTCCAAAGATGATCTTCTCCTGCTTTAAGTGCTCCTCACTTTCAGCATGATGTGGTCTGATCTTGTAATGACAATTGGGAGAAGCTTTCTGCATCAGGAAAGATTCCCACACAGAGCAATTTCATGGGAAAAACTGCTCTGAGCTCCAGCAAAGACAAACAAAACTTCACAGGTGAAAAGAGGGAATAAGGTGAGGATCAAACTGGTGATTTATTATAGCCAAGATTAACATGCTTTGTACTGGAAAGACTGTAATATAAGAAAGTGCTGCACTGTCCCAGACAGTTCTACTCCAGGGTTGGCTAGAAAGAAGCATATGAAGAACAGCTAAAAATACTAATAATCTTCCAGCAGGGTGGAAAGTATTGCTAGTTCTAATGCAATTTATTTTCTGTTGTATTAGTTTGTTTTTTATTGCATTTGATTGTTTTTTCAGTTAAACAAAGCATAAATTATATGATCTGAACCAATGGTAAAGAAATCACAATAGAGAATTTTTGGTGTCCAAATATTGTATCTGTTATACACGAACAATCCTATAGTAATCAATCGGTGTTTGGATTGTGTAATTGCTTTAGAAAGAAATGCTTGCAAACAAATGCTTCATTCATAAATATTAAAAAGAAAGTGTAATAGGATCTGTTCTTTTCCTGTTGAAATAAATGTGAGTTTTCCCATGGTTTCATCAGGAATACAATCTGCTTTATAATTGCTGCTCAATTATAACAATTTAGTGCAAATTTGAGAAGAGTAGCAGCAACTAAATGTGAAATGTTGTTTCTTTTTTTCTGCCTGAAAGAAAGGAAGAGAAGATCATCATAAGAAAAACATAACGTACTGTAAGATATCTCCCTTTGCATCTTCTCTGATCTTCTGCCTTGTTTTTTAAGAGTACAGAGGGGGAAAACAAATAGTCCCTTTAGATCTGTTAGCTTCAAAAGAGGGGTAAAAAGGAATGTACTAGCAGTGAGAATGGTCTGAACAACAAACATAAGGAAAGATGAGTGTTACTATTTTTATTATTCTTAAGAGGCATTTTGCTTACACAAAAAAGTTCATTTAACATGACCCAAGGGAAATACCAATTCTTATACTTATGGGAATCAGGGTCTTTTGTACACACTCTATAGAAATATATCTTGGACTGTTAGTCTCTTCTGGGAAATTTGGGTTTTTTGGTTTTGTTTGTCCTTATTTTTTTTCCTGCAAAAGAAAGGATGCCCTGAGGTAGGGTTTCTGTAAAACAGTTTTTCCCCTCACACTAGGAATGTTTAGGAGGAAGTGTAAAAAGCCTTTCTGTATGTATTATTTATACTTTATGTACACATGCATGAAACTCCCACACATCGGAGTGTGACTTTGCTCTTATTGGGATTCAAGTTTATGTACTTAAGTTTCCCAATGGGCAAATCTCCTGAAAGGCTCCAAACATTTGATTTCTCAAGGTTGCCCGTGGGAAATTTTTCACAATCTCTTTCTCCTGCTCTTACCTGCAATCTAAGTACAGTGTCTTTACTGCACATAGACTGTGCTGACCCTTCAGTCTCAATCTCTCTTTATTTCGCCTCACGAGGTAGACAATATTGTATGGTGGCTGAAAGATACTTAATTTAGATAACATGAATTATTTGAGTATGCATTTTTATTAGCTTTGGTCAAAGTAGATTTAGATTTTTTTATCAATTTTAGTCCAGAGATGAGTAGCTAAACTTCAGGCCTCAAAGTATTTAATATTCTTATCTGTTGTTTACTGTAGAAAAGTGATTGTTGAAGTAGAAAGTTTTATGCATATCTACAAAATTCATTGGTGCTTTAGAAAAATTTAACAGCAGTTTCTATGAGTGGAATGTTCAAAGTGATGAGGGGGTTTCCAGATTTCCATGTTACTACTTTCTGAATTGCAGTTTTGGACTTTGATAAAGGTGACAAGTCTGTATGCTGTAAAATGCCATAGTGGTCTGAATTCTGGAAAAGCACGGTTAATTAAACATACAGATAAATAGAAGAGACCACATTCTGGTCTTACTTTACGCCAGTCCAAATCTGTATATCTTCTCTTAGGTGCAATGATACAATACGCAGGCAGTACTTTCAGGGAGGAACTGATAATTTCAGACAGACTTGTTTATTCTCCTTTAAATGTTAGCTGTGCGGCCAGGCGGTGAGCAAATAACGAATTTTGGAGAAAATGTGATGAATCCACCCCAATGGACAGCGTTGCTTTTTGTAATGAGGAGATCTATGCAAGAGCAGGTTAATTTGAGCTGCCTTACTTCGGACTTGGAGCAGGCCTGGTTGGATAGGGTTTGGGCATTAACAACAGAATTAACTGGGGGAGGAGGAGAAGGAGCAGGCGAGAGCAGGAGGCATCAAGATGAGTTGAAAACTTGTTGAAGGGCCCATACATGTCCACAGCGGCTTGGTTGCTGGTCCCTGACCCACCAAGAGCAACGAGGAGTTTTGAATGCCAAAATGAGAAGAGCCAGAGGTGGGGAGTGGGGACCTGAGGAGAAAGGGTAGATTGAAATCTTTAGGTGTTACCTTGGACTGTAATGTTTTAAATATAATGTTAGGGGAGCGGCAAATATGTCTGTGTCTTCATGTTATGTTCTGGATTGAGTATCTGCACTTTACTGTAAAGAGATAGATGGAGTGAATGGCAGAGTGCCTGCCTTCCAGAGCAAGATTTTCAAATGTTTTTTTCCTAAACCAATGTAATGCAATGTTTTTGAATTATACAATGGCTTGAGTTGGAAGGGACCTTAAAAATCATTGAGTTCCAACCCCCCTGCCATGCGCAGGGACACCTCCCACTAGATCAGGTTGTTCAAAGCCCCATCCAGCCTGGTCTTGAACACCTCCAGGGATGGGACAGCCACAGCTTCCCTGGGCAACCTGTTCCAGTGTCTCACCACCCTCACAGTGAAAAATTTCTTCCTAATATGTAATTTAAATCTACCCTCTTCTAGTTTGAAGCCATTACCCTTCATCCTATCCCAGTTATCTGAAAGATGACATAGGTGGATAATTTTGTCAAACCCAATACCCAAAAAATTCAGACTGACATGAACGTTTGGCTGGACAAGTTCACAGACTTGTCTTCTGAGACCTTCCTAAGGCTGGGTTTGCCATGTGGGCTGGCTGTGGTGTTGAGTGCTCTACTGCTGTCGTGAAAGGTAACCATGGGGTGCTACCAAGAACTAGACCTGGCTGGAGTAAAAAGGCTACATGAGATTGTAAATTCATCCAGTTATCACTAAAAACACTGGCCAGTGAATGTATAACTGAAGCAGAGCTTTCAAAAGACAGACAGTGCTTTCTTAGTCAGCAAAGTGATTTTCCAACTTGAGTTACTGGAAATACTGTAAATGTTGTGTTTGTTTTCCATTTTCTCTCTCTTGTGTTATTTGGCATGTTTGATTCTCTTTATTTACTGTGGTCTCAATGTGTGTATATATAACAGGATGTCTTAGTTTTATTTTCAAGTTGCGCAATAAATAATTAATCTTAAATATAACTTGATGATTGGTGCTACAAATAAATTGAACTCGAGTAATTTTAGTAATTGTGGGCCACAGAAAGAGGCAAAAAAGGAAGCATATTTCTGTATTTTGTTATGTTCTCTGAAAGGAGCAGAAGCATAATTTCTATCATTAATCATCTAATGCACTTCCATTGATTTTCTTTTTAATAGAAAATGAAAGTAAAAGCAATTCAAAACCTATAATAACGTTAGAAAAAAAGGGAAAAATTGTGAAAGATTCCTTAGACTGATTGCATAATGTGGAAGCACTCAGATTGCAGTTATTCTCTGGCCAAAGTAAATTTGAAACATTAAAAAATCATATTATTTTGTCTTTCTAGCCAGGCAGAGTGTGAACCACTTACAATAAGAAAACACTTGTATTAAAATGAAAATGGTGCTAGACATTAATGTATCAATCCCGTGTTCTGCATTCAGGAGGGATGGGCTGTATAGCAATGTATTTCTCTCTTCCTTAAACAGTGGGCAGTCTTGGTTCACAGCTGAGGAGGAATTAAAACATCAGGTCACATAGCTTGGCAAAATTGATATGTACAGCTCAGTTCTTTCAGTGATTCAAATCATATATTCCCAACCAAATAATCGATAGCCTCATCTGTAAGTATCAAAGAAAAATTGTACTCTGAGAAGCAAAATGGAAGAGAGGTGGGTCCAGTTTAAGGCTTTAAATGGCTGAAGTCAGTCTGCGCTGCTTTTACTGGTTTTAGTATGCAGCCCTGGACATATTTAATCCCTTTCAGACAAACTGCTCCGTTCTCGTGCTCTGCTCGCACTGTGGTGTTGGCTGAGAGGCTCCGAGCCATGAAGAGTCAACGGTGTGGGAGGGAGATGGCGCCTCTGGTATTCAGACCTTGTGTACAGACCTCTTCATCCCTTTCCGTCTGGTGAATGCTGATGAGACATAGCCACAGAGGAGCTCCACAGCTGGGCCAGACACATGCACACAGGGATGGACACCCCGGCGGGGGCTGCTCTGGAGGTCACCTCACACCATGCTGGTCCCCAGAAAGCTGCAGCTGGGATGACTCTTCTTCTGAGGCTCCTGTACCTAAATTAACCTGTCTTTTTCTCCACATACATGTCTTATTGTGGGAATGCTGGAGAGAGAAACCAACCCAAAGAGCAGCTAAAACATGTAATTTTGCCTTGAGAAGGATCTTCAGTTTTGCGTGCTTTTTTAAATTCCTTTCTAATTCTGTCCCTTTCCCCTGCTACAATCTCTTCTCCATGCTAATGCCCAGCTTTTGTACCCAATTCTTCTCTGGCCCCTTTTCATGCAAATCATTTCAGTTGCTTTCCTTTATCTTTTCGGTTGATATTTACCATCTTTATTGCTTCCCAACCTCATCTTGGGCTCCTCTGTTTTGTTTATGGTTAGTTGGGGTCTGTGTTTATTCAGTGCTCTGTTTGCTCGGTGGCGTTTGTTAGCCCTTTAGCACTACTGTCAATATCATTAATAATTACAAAATGGCAAACTGGTGATCTCAGAGCCAGTTTCCCTGCTGCATAACTAGTTGTTCCAGCTCTTCCTCAGTCATTTTTACTAGATTTGTGTCTCTGATGTCCTTCCTGGCATCGTTTGTTCTTTTCCTCAGACTTACTTTTAATGGTTATCTTACGGTTTGCTTCTGTAAGTCCAGACTTTGGACACACTTCACTCCAGGGAGTGCTGCTGCATCCAAGGGGACTGTCACAGTGATGATGTGAAGTGTATATCTATGTCCTTACAGAATCAGGACCTTAGACTTAAACTCGAGTCTCAGAAGAGCCTTATCTTTTGTCTTCTATTATGTCTGCTTCTGGTCTCCTTCTATAATTAGGGGTTGCGTTAACATACCAAGAATAACATAAATATTCCACCTGGGATGTTGGAGAAACTCATTCTAAGTATAATGGAACATCAATATAGAAAATAAATGAGGTCATCAGGAGTTATGAGACTGTGCTTATAGTCAGCAAGTCTGGATCCTTAAACTTATTTTCTTCTTTTTTTCTAATGTATTATCCCTGAACTGCTTTTTCACTTATCTGTAGTGATACATAAAAGAAACGATATGTTATTGTGTTACATTGAAGGGTAATGAGAATAATTATGCAATGCAAAATGAGAATTTTTCTGAAAAATGACAAGGTGAACAGCTACATTAAAATAATTCCCTTGACTTTGCGTGCTGGGGTTCGTGTTTCACACGTTTTTAGAATTTGAAGCCAGAGACCACTATTACATTGTTGTGTCACCTCTTGGACCTAGACTTCTTGTCTAACCTCATAGGTCATCCTGTTGTTCCTGTACTAAGTCTAGTCATTTAATTTACACTAATGCATAGCTTTAGGTTTAGTGTTCGGCCTGAGTGTACTTTCCTGGAATTATCAGTCATTGTTTTCAGATGTTCTAATGACATTTAATTCCAGAGTCTTGAAACCACTAATTTAGGTTTCCCAAATTGAAGTGCCATGGTACAATATAATTTTTCTGGCTGGTAGTTGATATTCTCACTCTTCAGCTTTTTACCCTGTGGAAGCTGTTGAAATGCATTTTTAAAGGAGAATTGATTATAACTTTGGTAAATGAATATGATTACCAAGACTGTCTGTAATTGGATTTTTACTTAAGAGGAACTATATTTATGTTATCTTTCCCTATTGGATGCAATGCTATGCCTATAGTATTTCTTTCTCAATACACTCCTTTTGTTAGGAACGTCGGTAGGGCTCTTAAGTCAGGCACGTGCCTATGGAGAGCACTTGAGTTCCCCAGTTTGACGCTGACGTGCTTCTTTGGGGGGGATGTAATGTCATCTAAGGATGCATTCAGCGCGCCTGCAATTTGACAGCATACAAACATTTGATTTCACCGTGTAAAAGTTTATGGAAGTGCCTGCTATTTAGTTTTAATTTAAGATAAATGTAGTTAAAGAATATAGCTTCCATATGTTTCTGCGTGCCATATGCTAAGATGATGGCATACAAATATACTCTTGTGAGTGTAAATATAAAACAAGAAGGCAGAGACAGTCGTACTGAGTATCCCGCTGGCAGTCCTTGCTCAGTATCCCGACAGGACCCCGTACTGGCAGAAAGGGAAATTTCCTCCCCAAACCGTACATTTAACATTTGACTTATGGCTTTGAAGCTAAGCGGTTGCATCTGCAGCTATTTCATTGCTCATATTAATTGCTAACTTTTGTTGTACCTTACCGGGTGTATTCATGCTGGCTGTTAAACAACTCCAGCCCTGCCCTGAAAAAAAAGATATTTTAGCATTTTAAACCTGGTTACCTTTCAGTTTAATTCATGATCTTGTTTTTATCATTACGGGAGAGGATATATTTATTTTTTTTGTGCCAGCCATTGTTTTATATCAACAGAACTGCATTAAATTGTCACCCCGGAGCTTGGCCCCAAGTGTTTAATTCCAATTTGGTGGTGTTGACTGGTGGTAATACGAAAGAATAGTGGGAGTTCAAAAGGAAATCCTGCATTTCCCCTCTTAGTGGGAATCAATGTTATAATTCAAACCCCTTTATCTGGCAGTGTCCTGTTATTAGCTGTTTCTATTCATATGTTTGTGTCCATTTTAAATGCTGCAAAGATGGTAGAAATCACACGTTATGTCTAGGAGGGATTTATTGTCACTATGTGATTTTTACTTTTTTTTTTCTCTCAGTGCACGGGGCTGCAAATGGACTGCATTTGCCCTCCGGTGGTATCCCACTTAAAAAAAAAACAAACAACCAAGAGATGTTGACATAGCAGAAATGGCTTTGCGGTATGAGTTTATTTAAAACTATTGTGACAGAATGGAGGATTACGGGGAAATATTTTTTATGCAATGTAAACCACACATGAGCCAAACCAATCAGTAGTTTGAAACCACTGAGGATAAATAATTTTACTAACTTTCCTGAAGCTCTACTGAAAGCAAATTTGTCTCATTCTGTTTCCAGAAGTGCCTATATTTGAAAATATTTTTCTCTTACAAGTGAAAGTGAACTTAACTGGGAAATAAGTTTGCAGCAGACAGACATGAGGTGACTAGCTCCTGACCAAACCACAGGAGCAGATCTGGCAGCTCTGCTGCTTCCTGTCTGGTCCTTCTCCATCCATTAAAATGCCCTAATGGAGATTTAATTTATTTCAGCAGTTCATGCTGCTCGCCTCAAACATAGTGTAAGCAGGTAGCAGAAAGCTGCCATTTCTCTTGACTGACATGCTGTAAAGATCAGGCCCATGAAGCTCAGGCTTGTGAAGATAACTCAGCTCAAACTGAAGAAGTCATGCATTGACATTGTCTTGGAAAATGCTTGCGGGCTCTCAAGCGGACATGAATTGCCTCCTAACCTGGCTGAAATGCATCGTGCTGGTTAGGCCGTTCAGAGGAGGTGTGGGTTGTTGGTGTGGAAGGGTTCCAGGTGTTCATGGCTGGCATTTTATTTTGTGCATGTAAAAGAAGTGCCCACTCTCCCGGAAAAGTGACGCAGCTGCCACCAAAGAGGTTCTTGTCTGGGCCCACCAGCTTGGAAATAACACCATTGGCATTGATAAGTGTGAAAGTTTGGGAGAGTGGGAGGCAAGAGGAATGTTTGCGCTTTAGGTAGCATCTTAGGCATCAGAAAAAGCTTTTTGGATTCCTTGCTCGTTGGCTGATGCCTTCTCTCCTTGCTGACACTGAGGCTTTGTCATTCTGTCAGGAATGACCTGATTGAGTTACTGTGATCTGCACTTATAAAAATTCCTGTAGTAGAGAAGAGATGCAATTCTGTATTTTCAACCACCTGCCTGTCCCAAATCACCTCACAGGAGATCCTCCTCTTTTCCTCCATTAGGTCTTGTGTCTTTTACTAGACTATACATTGTATTTTCTTGTTTTCAACTCCTTCTTGTCCCTATGCTTATACATGTATAGCATATATCACAACTATATTATTTGTTGTTTTAATAAAACTTTCCTCTACCTATGTTTATTATTGCCACTAATTTCTTTAAGCTCCATGATCTCTGTTTAATATTTTCCCTGATCTCCCATGTCCTTATATATCTGTCGCTTTTAGCACATAAATAGCCTCAGCGAACTCAGTGAATTATTTGTATGCTTAAAATTAAGGACATTTGTGCAGAAGATGGGGCCATTAGACAACAACTCATTGCAGCATGGAGCGTCTGCTTTAGAAGTTCCATCGCTTGTGCTGCCATTAATAAATGTCAGGAATGAATTGTGGTCTTCTGTCAGATCGTAGTAAACGTTGAAACATGATGGTTTATTATGCAATTGCAAATATTGCTTCGGTAATGTTCACGTCCCTGCAGACGCTAGCGGATGTAGCGACGCTGAGAAGACGGTTTGCAAACACTTGGCCATGTTTGTGTTGCCGAGTCTTTGGTGCCCTTGCTGAAGGTAATGAGGCTACACAGACCTTGGGCATCAGAGTCCGTTACTTGTTTAACCTTCCTGGAGAGGGCAATTACCCTACTTTCCTGTACCGAGTGGTGACCTCTGTCCTCGCACTCTCGTAATTGAGAAGGGGAATGTCTCTGAGTATCTGACTGCCGGAGTTGAGAGGTAGGAAGGGTCACAAGGACTGAAAGTGAAAGGCGAGGATCAGCAATTTAGAGGTAGTTATTAATATGCTGATTTACTGTCACTTGAGTCTAAAGAGACTTTTAACAATTGCTTGCCTTTTGCACGCTCTTCAAAATGCTGATTTTTTTTCCTTAGAAATCTAATTACATTTTAATAAGATACTTTTTTATTTCCAGGTGGTTGGCAAGCCATCCCTTGCTCCCATACAGTACTGTAGGTAAAAAACAAAAATCGTGTGTATTCATTGCAGAGTTACACCCCAGTAAATCCTTTAACTGAAAGAAAACAGAGAGTTATTTTTCCCTTTTTCTTCATGCACTCCTAGTTACATTAAGTGCTAGCAGCAAGGAAAAATATATGCAGCCTCAAAAGCCTGAATTATTTAAGAATCTCCATAAAATAATATTACAGGTTGTTAAAGTTAAATAATAAAATCTGGATTAAATAATTTCATCTTCTGTAGCTTTGTGATACAATGTGTGGAATTGCGTGAATCAGAGAGCCTGACATGACTAAACTCTTGGGGCCAAAGTCAATTCCTAACTCTGTCCCTGACTTTATTACTTTAATCAAGCCATGACCTATCTTTGCTTGGTTAACCTACAATGTAGGATACAAATAACCTATAATCTTGGAGATTTTGTGAGAATTAATTGTTATTAATGAAATGAAAGACTCCATGATGTGCAGGCTATTTTTATTTATTATAATTACTTATTTTTATATCATTGAAACTTTAGCAAGTTTTATTATAGGCTTCCTGTGACTCGAATTTATACATTAATACCTTTTTCCTCCATCATGGCTATACAGTGCCATTATCGACCTTGAAAAATTAAATCACAGTCCAAAATAAGGACAGAGGTGTTGAAGGAAGAGGGCATTGACCTAAAACAAAACTGGGGGGAAATCAGTACATCTAAGTCCTGGGCTGTGCTGTTGCAAACCCTGTTTGACTCTCACCTGGCCCCAAAGGCATCTCTGTCCAAATTCAGAGACCTCGGCCCCAGTCTGGCCCTGTGCCTGCTGTTTCCTAATTGCCGTGGCCCAGTCTTAGAGACAGCTGTGGGCAGGGGACCAGAGGAAGACATGGAATTTGAATGTGGGCTGCGGCCTCAATAGAGCTGTGTGTGATGGTAACACTTGGTACGTGCGCAGGGGCTCTGCCGCTGCCCACGCGCGAAGGCACTTCAGGTCGGATGGAGCTGGGCAGAGTGACACTGTCCTCAGCTGAGACCCACAGAACATTTTTATTTTTATTTTTTTTATTTTTCTGTTAATGGATTCATTCAGTAGTGCTCTTATAGCAAGTTATCGTGCACCGTAAAAGCAGGCTTCTAGCAAAGCACAGCGGCTGCAGCCCCTTTCTATCATGGCTGTGGGCTGAACACTCATGCCTTTCCCCCTAAACATCTCCATTTATGCAAGAAACTCGAAGGTTTCTATGGCCAGAGAGAGGGAGAGCATGAGGGGCAGCACAATATTTAGGGAACTCAGTTTGGAGGGGGCAGACCTGGTGTTTACACCTTGCTGCAAGAAGCATTTAGCTGCAGCATCAGCTGCTCAGGCAGAGCAGAGGTCACCTCCCTATGGGAAAGCTGTTCAAACAGTTGTTCCCTTCATCTGGAATATAGAAAAGATGGCAGTTTGGGAGGAGGAAGCTTTTTCATATATATATTTTTTTTTAGTTTGTTTGTTTTTTGTTTTTTTTTTTTTTCTGTTTTGCAGCAGTTTCAGTTCAGTGTGGGTAGTGTGTGAATCACAGCTTGGGAATCCTGCCCTTGAACAAATACACTTTATGGCACATAGTTGCAGTGTTATGTATTTTCTTATTTGATCATACAGTGTATCATTGGTTAAACTGTTGCCCCAACCCTTAAAAGGACAGCCTCCTCGAGAATACTGAATTTGTGCCATTGTTTAGATAACACACTGCTCAAACAAGAATGTGTCTTTATGGTTTTGTGAAGCTTTTAGCACATCTTTGAGTGACTCATGAATAATGACCTAAAACTGTATCCTGTTAACCCAGGAGAGTGAATCATGCACAGAACACAAGTACCGACTGCATTGAGTATAATACTGTGTATATAACAATATAAAGATTTCTGTACCTTTACTTTCCAGATGTTACATGCTTGTCGGAGTACGACGACTCTGCTGACGTCAGTGACTGCTTGCGGTGGGCAGGAGCTATGCCGTCTCTTGTACAGGAGTGTCACGTTCCCTGCAAAGATGACTGCACATTTACCCCCTGGTCCAAATTTACGGCATGCTCCTTTGACTGTGAATCAACTAGAAGTAGGAGACGGTCACTCACAGGTATAATCTCGGATGTTGGTGGACTGTTGTTGGGGTTTTAGGAAAATATAGACAGAATGAGGATCATCCTTAAATGATTTTTCATGTGGTACTGATCATCGCCTGCTTTATGCATACACATTTTGGTATGAGAATAATGCAGAAAAACTCGGTGGAAAGCCATTTTTAGACATAAACCAAGTAAAACAGTAGCTGTTGTAGAATCATAGAGTTGGAAGGGACCTTAAAGATCTTCGAGTTCCAACCCCTCTGCCATGGGCAGGGACACCTCCCACTAGAGCAGGTTGCTCAAAGCCCCATCCAGCCTGCCCTTGAATGCCTCCAGGGATGGGGCATCCACAGCTTCTCTGGGCAACCTGTTCCAGTGTCTCACTGCCCTCACACTAAAGAATTTCTTCCTATTATCTAATCTATTTCTCCCCTCTTTCAGTTTAAAATCATTGCCCCTTAGTCCTATCACTACATTCCCTGATAAAAGAGTCCCCCCGATCTCTCCTGTAGGACCCCTTGAAGTACTGAGAGGCCACAATAAGGTCTTTTCAGAGCCTTCTCTTCTCCAGGCTGAACAACCCCAACCCTCTCAGCCTGTCCTTGTAGGAGAGGTGCTCCAGCCCTCTGATCATCTTTGTGGTCCTCCTCTGGATCCGTTCTAACAGGTCCATGTCCTTCTTATGTTGGGGGCCCCAGAGCTGGACACAGTAGTAGAGGGGTGGAATGACCTCCCTTGATCTGCTGGCCATGCTTCTTTTGACTCAGGTAAGGATATGGTTGGTTTTTTGGGCTACAAGCACATATTGTCGGCTCGTGTTGAGCTTCTCATCAACCAACACCCCCAAGTCCTTCTCCTCAGGGCTGCTCTCAAGCCATTCTCCGCCCAGCCTGTATTTGTGCTTGGGATTGCTGGAACCTGGTCTTCTACAGTGGGCGGTACCTCATTCTCTCAGTCCCTGCCTTTGCCTTCAGTGACTTGGGTGGTGGGACTAGAGCACGTGCCAGTGAAGATTGAGGCAAAAAAGTCTTTGAGTACCTCAGCCTTCTCCTGGTGACCAGTTCTACCATTTCCTTCTGGAGACGGCCCACATTTTTCCTAGTCTTCCTTTTATCACCTTTTATAGAATGTCTTGTTGCTCTTGATGTCCCTGGCCAGATTTAATTCTATCGGGGTTCTAGCTTTCCTAAGCTGATCCGTGGCAACTCAGGTAGTTTCTCTGTATTCCTCCCAAGCTACCTGTCCTTGCTTCCACCCTCTCCAGGCTATGCATTCTGCAATTTTATCTGACATATTACTCTGGGAAGCACGCAACAAATATGTATACAAGAATGAAAATCAGTGTGATTTTCTGTTTAAGACTATTGAAATCTGAATGAAGTTAAAAACTGGGAGTTTTGTGCTCAGCAGTATCCAGTAATTCAACAGGGCAAATTAATACCATGAAGAAAGAAAAAACAGTATCATTAAAACAGTTTTCTTTGGTCTTTTATATGTATTTGTTAAACACTCCAGTTCAAACCATTTCATAGAGCAGTCTCCCATACTCACTGTCGTGGTTTATTATTATGTTATTTGAATGCTGACCTAACTGAAAAGCTTTAAAACTCTGTAACATTGTTTGGAACTGCTTGTTTTGTTGGGAGTTGTCTTCCCACACACACATAGCTAAATCAAATCAAAATGAATTATACTGTTTTCAGAAGGCTTACAAGAAATTTACTGTTATTGTTATCCTGAACACTCACATCTTTTCATATTTCCGTGTTGTGTTTGAGAGCTATGGTGTAGCTGCCTTGAGTTTGCTCCATTAATAGAGGTGAAACTTCAAAGACTTCTGCTATGGAGTAAAATACTAACATTGCTGTAAAAATATCTGCTGTGATAATGCCTGGGAGCTGAATGGTAGCAAAGTATGGTGGCTACCACTGCTTCTTTCTTCTAGGCTCACTTGCACCTGGCTGCCTGGCTATCTTGTTATTCAGTTTGTTACTCTTGGAATGATCCAAGTTTTTAGTAACTAACAATTACAGTATACAGATGTAATGGCGTCAAGCTGCTGTTCATCAGTATGGCTCATTAAAGGATAAAGATTTCTCTTTTACATAAAAATCATTATTATACAATGCTCTATTGTTTCTGCCGAAGAGCTTATTCTAAAATGTTCTCTATATCAATGCCTGTATGTTTATAGTAGTAGAAATCCTCTATCCCTATCAGAATAACAGGTGCCTGATCTTATATAAAATATGTAGGAATTAAGTGAATACTTACTTCCAGGTAGTTTTAAATCTGAATTTTCTTTATGGGCATCTGTGATAGTTACAAAACAGTACGGTCCTACCTCTCCCCTTCCTTCCACCATTCTACATCAGACATAGCTCCATTCAAGTAAGTGGACCAAGAATGGTTTCTGATATTCAGGTTTTGATGGCTTGTCTCATCACCCCCACTGCATTTGTGACCAACCACCAGCAGTCTCTCCCATATGACCTTGCTGGGTTTCCTTCCTCCCACCAGGAAGGAGCTCGTGGTCTCAGCCTGCTCCCTGCAAAGGTGTCCTAAAAATCAAGTGGTGAACATGCTGTGGTTGTCCCAGGTGGTGCTGGGGTGGGAACACCCCAGAGATCAGCGAGGGAAGACCAAATCAGACACTGGTTTTGGTTTGACCGCAGTTCAAAAGGAGAAGTCAATGAGATTAGTGTTTAACCTGCCTTTGCATAAAACTTCATGAAAATTGGAGCTGGCTAGAAGCCTTGAAAAAAATTTCATCCACATGAAGTGAACTCTGTCCAAGGATTTATGTAAGGTGCTGTTTGGGAAGTCCTTCATGCTGTTAAGACTCCTTTGTCCGTTTGTATTTCGCCTTTCTGTAAGCACGCATGAGTTGTACCTCCTTATTCATCGCTCTGTGTGTCTATGCTCAAGTGAATGCTTTGGCTTCATTATAAAAGTTCATTAACAATGTCATTTAGTGGGAATCTGCTAATTGTTTGCTAAGTATTTGCTTGCCTCCCACTCAGTTTTTAATAGCATTATTCATTTCACTTTGTAAGTAATCATAGACTCTACATATAAAATTAGTCATTACTTAAGAAGCGAAGGACTTATTACAGAACATATCAAAATTCAAAGTCATTATAATGAAAACACAGTTTTTAGGTAAGTCTTCAGTTAATTAATACAGTCAGTTAATTCTCAGTACTATGGATATAGTGAATTTTTCTGTAAGAAGGTGTATTTTTAATGTTTCATATGCCGTATGAAACTATCTGCATGAAACTTTTTAATATGCAGTGTGTACTATCTGCTAATATTTAATATATGTAATATTTGTTAATGGTCAGCATATTAATTTAAAAAAGAAAGTGCTTTTTAATTGAAGCATTTATGTCCTTGAAAATTTTGACAGTGGTTTTTTTAATAGTAATTTCTAAAGCAGTCTGTGAAGATGATAAAAATATCACCATCACTAATTCTAAAACTACTTCTTTATGAAGAGTATGGGATGAATGTCACTTTTGCCCTCAAACTAGGGCTTTCATAGCAACTTCACTCGAGGGAAGATGCCTACAAAACAGATGGCAGGGCAAGTTGGAAAAAAAGTGTTGTATGAGTGTGAGATTATTAGCATCCTTACCTGTGCCTGATGTGCTTCATGTAATAATGGCAAAACATGGGCAAGTCCCAAATTCCCGTGTTTCCCGTTACAATGCAGGACGTACAGCTGTAGGTATACACTGAGTTTGTGGCTTCTGTCAGCTCCTCAAACATAAAATGCTGGAAATGCCACTAGAGAGCTCCCAATCTATTTAAAGCCTTTTAAAAGACTTTCCTTTAAGTATGTGGAGTTGTACCTGTTATACATTACTTGAATTTCCTCATAAATATATATATAAAAATATATAAAGATGTTGGCACTATTTGATTTCTTTGTGTTTATTATCCTTTTGTGCTGGCAAACTTTGCATTCCCCAGAACTCTGGAAATGCAATTTCGAAAGAGCTGGGGCTTGAAGGACAGTGATATTAAGGGTCTGCAATCGGTGCCCTTCTCTTTGGAGGTACATGTTTGTATGCAAACAGGTATTGATGACAGCCACCTTGTGCTCCTGCCGACACGTGGTGAAATGACTCTGGGTTCCAGGCTAGAAGGAAGGTTGTTGGTTTATAAAACTTACACTTTGTTTTTAGTCCCTTATTTGTGTGCAATACCAAAGAGAAAACATTTATTTTGGGATCAACGCTTTAAAAACTTTTTGCAGAAGTATTTTTAGCATGGCCAAGTTCCCCAAGGAACATTTTGAGGATGAGATACAGATGCGGTTTGTTAGTGAAGATGAATTCTCCCCTTCTGTGCAGGTGCCAAATGCAAAGATGATCCTGAGCTCAGCCGGCATAAAGATTGCTCCACGTCACGTTGGCTAACCCATGCCAAGAAAAGCATTGATTTTATCTTTAGAGGCTGTGTACAGGCCTTTGTTCCCTGGAGCAGCTGTAGGGATGCAGGGAGCGTGAATTCTCTTCTTCACATTCTCTCTCCTTGTAGCGGGGACCTCTTCTCATGCCTAGAAGTCCTCCAGGAGCAGGGCATGAGGAGTGCAGTTGCAGAGAGCTGTACCACAGGTTTATTTGAATGCTGCTGCTTCCCAAAGCTGCTGAAAGATCTGTAAGGAGCCTTCTTTTAAAACCTGTTGAAGAAGTAGAGCAAAAGGAAACATTAAACCAAATATAACCATTGAAATGCTTTCCAGCCCTAATAATTTGCTGAGGATTATCTTTTCTGTTTTCTTCAAAGCGCAGTTTGTGTGCAGAGTGCATCTTTAACTAATTTGTAAAGTAGCCTCAAAGAAGAAGTTGTGGCTGATGTAGTCTCCTCTGGAAGTTGTCCTGGCAACCATTGATTGCGAGCAAGTAGAGACAAAGCAATCAATTTATTTTCATCAGATAATTAGAGAAAGATGATATTATATAAAATTACAAAGCATTTTCTGGGCAGACCGTTACTAGAGTAAGACTTTGCATTTTGCTCCTTGCCCTACCCATCCAAACAGTATTTCCAAGTTCTTCGGTTGCCCCTGGAGATAAATACCTTGTCCTTGCACTCCAGAGCACTGGCAGCAGCTAATAGATGCTTCAGAAACATTCCTGGATATTAACATTCAGATTGTCTTGGTTCTAATGTGTTGAATTCATGCAAGTATAAATAATATGACGTGTTGTTATCAAAAGTAGCAGATGTTAAGCTAACGAACAGATTTCTGTGGTTGGAACAGGGCGAAGCAGAAAGCGAGACAAATGCCAGAATACAGAAGTTTATCCTCAAGTTGAAACCGAGCCGTGCCCCTGTGAGGTGTTTACCTCCCAGCCCCACGGAAACTGGTCCGACTGCATTATCGGAGGAGGTGCATCCGAGCCGCAGCTGGGAGCACGACCCCACGGAGATGCCAAGGAGTGTGGCGAGGGTGTGCGGCTCCGAGCTATCGCCTGTTACGATAAGACCGGCAGACTCGTGGAACCATCTCGCTGTAGCAGTTCGGGTAAGGAGATTTAAAAAGGCGCGCAACATGTGTAAATAGCCCTGATGCCGAGCACAGTTATCCGCTCAACGGTTCATTTTGGAGCCTATCGTACGTGTATACCTGTCTACTTGCTGGAACAGTTTTCACAAGGTTGCCATGAGTGTTGAACATTGTTCTTCTAATATCTTCTTATCGCTTTTAATACTAAGGTTTTGCTTAGTATAAGGGTCTACTGGCATTTCTGCAGTGGAAATGAGGTAGAAGACGGCTACAGTTGGCTTCGCTGTCAGAATACCAGAGGCATTTCTCTTAAAATCCCATAAAAGTATGAGCTTATGAGAAGGAGAAGCTATATTTCAATAGGCATGATGTTTGAAGATATTTCCTACTTTAGCTTTTACTTGTTTATAAATTTTTATTACTTTTCACTTAATTTGGAGGTGTTCGTGTGATTGTTTTCAATGAAAGAATTCAGGAATTCAAAAATTGTCTTGAGACAATCGTATTTAATTACAAAAACCCCGTGATGTCACCTACTGTTGCTCCTGCCAAGTACACATGACTTCAGCAGCCAGTGGTCTCATCCTTGTAATTCTGTGCCAGTCTCAAGCTCAAATTGATTCCCAGCATATATTCCAATGTCACTGCTTGCTGGGGCTCTGGGCTGTGGTTCTGCCCACTTATATTTCACATATAATCAAGTAGACTCTATCAAACAGAAACAGGGCAGAATTAGAAGTAGAGCAAGCAAGAAATGTCATTCCACCTGGATATTTTCTCCCAGTTTATATGATTTGCAGTTCATCGCAGTCATTGTGCTACAGGACTTTACAGACAAAAGCCCTTATTTTAGGAGCAAATTCTGTACCCACATTACCCCCAAACCACTAATGCTCTCTGACTTCCAGTCAAAATGCTTAGGGCACCACACAACGTGATGTAGTGGGTTGGAAGACTGCTGGTAAGCTATATGATGGGAGAGGGGGAAATGATGTCTCAGGAGGAGATTAAGGAATACAATGGGAACCGTTTGTATTCCTGAATATAAAAGGGAGCAGAGAAAGAAGTGGGGCTGCTCTGTGGAGGGTCTTCAGGATGAGGATCAGCACCACGAGCTGCATGTAATAAAAGGAAAAAAAAAAACCCACCCTAATGAAGTGATTCAGTCCTGGAGTGAATTCCTCTCGCGGCTGTTGATGGCTGTTCCAGCTGGCTGCACGGCTTCATAAAGCAGCTTTCTGTGGTTTTTGTTTCGACAATGTGCTGTTGTACCAATTGATTATGCCTCTGTGGCCCATGAAGGAGGAATGCTCTACCTTTCCCCCACAACATTACCTTTTCTTCTGCAAAAAGAAAGCTGTTGGGTTTTGAAAGGTGGGTTTGCCTGTGCCGTGACTTGGTCTTTTGAAAAACTCATGTTTTTTATCACTGTTAAAAAGAGCAGTTTGTCTATGCGTGGGGCTTTTCTGAATAACCTTGAAGCCTGTTTTCTGTCAGTGATATTTATGCGGCATTTTTAATGGTCTGGTTTCTCTTAGGGAGGTAGCAGGGAGTTGTAGCTCAAGGGGATTATTGTTGGCTTTCTTGTCTTCGGCTTTTTATCTGAGCAGAAATGATTGCAACACGGCCCTGGCTCAGGACCCGTGTCAGAGGCTGGAGGGGTGGTCAGTGCTGTGCAGCAGAGCCCTGTCGATGCCCTTCCTCCTGCACGCTATTAACAGAGTGTTCTGAAGAGCTTTAGGTTTGGAACCGGGACGTGAAGGAGGGGTGAGATGTTTCCACCTTCTGAGTGCCCCCCATAAGAGTTCCCCTAAGGGTGAACTATGAATCTCCAGCCCGACCCCTGTTTTAATATTCATTGCTACTCAGTGTTGAAGATCTTCTTTTCCCTGCAAGGTCAGTGGGAAAGCAACATTGCCTCGGTCTCCAGAGGACATGGATATTTTGATGACTTTGGGTGTAGAGTGCTCAAAAATGGGCAGAAAGCTCCACTCCCCTCACTTGGGACCTGCCTTCCAACCAGAGCAATTAAACGAAGATAAACCCGATATTTATGGGCTCTAGAGCTGGGAACTTTCAAAATGCACTTCTGAACACAATATTGAATTAGTGATAGAAACAAATCATTATCCAATTAATAATTAGCAGAATGTTATTCAACCATAATAGAGAAGAGCAAATTGCAGAAGCATGCAGAATTGCTAAGCCCTGAGAAATTATTCATGACAGGTTTTTTTTTTTTAAGCACCTCAGTTTGTCTTGTTCACAATTAATATCAGGTGACCTTTTGACATTTGCTAGCTGACCATATTTATGGTTAATTAAGCCATTGCCTTATATATTGAATGCCAATCACTGTGATATGTAGGCATTGTTCTTGCTTTATGAGCTATGGGGGTAAGCGTGTTCCTCTTCTCTTTCTTTCAGGTCTTCTGGCTTCTCTTTGTTTCCTGCTCTTTTCCTTTTGCAGGACAGTGCAAAAGGAAAAGTTCCTTTCCCTTAAACCAGGACAGAAGTGAGAAGTTGTAAGACTTAGACCTCAGTTCTTTGCTAGGTCCTTTTGAAGAACTTTTACAAAGTGTAGAAAGACAGATGTAAGGCTGCAAACTTTGCCTTAGAAGTAGATTTAAGTTTGTCCCAGACTTGATAATGCCATGAGTGCAAGGTATGGGACAATAAAAATGGTATAGAATAGAATAGGTCTGTCTGTAGCTTTTCTCGAGAGCAAGCTCTGGGCTCTTGCCTTCTCGCAGCAATGATTTTCACTTTCCCTGACTGAAACCTGGCTGTTGAACTTACCACTTCAGTAGGGTTTAGTTCACTCGTGTCAATGTGACTTATCATGTGAATGTATCATAGTTATCAAGTGAATGTACTGTGAGTTTGAGTCTAATGTAGAAATTAATCACTGCTCGGAGAGGTTCAGGGACTGAGGCCCTGATCTTACACTGAGTTTTTTGAGCAATTCTGCATTGGCCACTTGGGAACACCCCACCCCACCCCCCCCCCCCCCCCCAAAATATTAAAGTCTGTTCATCTGTGTTTTTCAGCAGTCTAGACTCCAACTCTCCTAAGCCCATTATCTGCAAATATATTAAATCTTTAAGCATACCTTTTCAACAGGACTGAATCTGTTGAATCCATTCAAAATGGATTTTCTCCCCATTGGTGTATTTACCGCATACAGAGTATCCCAAGGTCCAAACCCAGTGAAGATAAAAGCATTCCAGCTGTGCCTTAGTGGAAATGCTCTACTAGCTTGCCTGGTGGTCTACGGTTTCTTCTGTCAGGACCCGAGTCCTGGGCTGAAGGAAGCTCTGCCTTGACCCAGCACAGACTGTGTAAACACTTTGAGTCAACTGCAGTGGCTATGTAGGTCACACCTTGGCTAATTTATCTACCCTCACTGCAATTTAATCTTGGATTAGCTCATGATCATTAGATATCACAAGCTTAAAAATACAAATCCCAGACTTTTCTGAATTTTATTCCTTTCTACACCAAACCTTTTCTTTAATCCAGAAAAAAACACACCATAGCGTTTTTTTTCATGACTGGCTTTTGTGATTAGTGTACTGCTTTATTTTAGTGATCTTGACATTTTCCTTCATGGGCCATTCAATAAGCACAAGAAATGAGTGACCTGCAGTTTCCGGATTGAACTAATTCTTTTCTCCCAGAGTTGGTTCACTCTTCTTTTCCTCCCTTTAATTTGCAAGTGCAATTATGAAATTACAGATAGAGGTGACTATTTCTAACTATATTACAAAAAATGTAATTGATAATTTGCCTCAATTTGTCTTCCCATCAGAAGACTGGCTTATATTGCATTCAGGTCACTGCTAGTCCAGAGTGTCTCCATTCTCTGGCTGGTGTTTGGAGCACCCTCTTTGGACAGTAAATTGTCCTCTTAATTGCTGCTTCTCAGTCTGTCATCTGAGTTCCTTGTGCTATTTTTGAATTTCCACCTCCTTTGTTTTGAATTATTTCATGTAGTTCCTTTGCCTCTCTTTCTGTGTTCTGTGCCAACAGGGTTTTTTTTTTTTAATCTTAGAGGAACATAGGGTGCCTCATCTGTTCCAAATCAAAGGCTGGAGATTTCTGTGCTCTTGCACAGAGGTTCTGCTTTTGATCCAACGGGCAATTTATGGAAAGCAGGAATTTATGTAGAGCGCTTACACTATTCAAATTCTGCTGTGCTCACAACAACAGAGACCTGAAAAAAAGACACAACAGACAAATAGATCCTGGCTTTAAATCACAGAGCATTTAACTTCAACCTACAGTCCTCTCAAAAAGCTTTAATTATCTCTAAATTTATGAAGGGCATGGCAGGGATGCTCATATACCTCCTTATTCTCAACAGTGCAGTGTTTTTAGTACAGGGTTTAGTTGCGGGTGGGCAAATCAAAGAGGACTGGGGTTACTCAGAGGGTCCCCTGGCACCTCCTGATGCAGGGGTGTCACTTGGTTCCTCCCAGTCATGTGGATGCTAACGCCACTACTGGGAATTCTGCTGGCAAGGTCACTCCTTGAAAATGTCAGCTTTAATCCCAAACAGCGCAGTTTAGCAAACAGATGCACCAGGAGGAGTTAAAAATTTTGGTGATGTGAAAACTCATAGTTTTTGTGGGTTTTGGAGGGATGGATGTTCCTTGGTCCAAGGCGCATCAGGGCAGCGTGTGCCAGCAGCAACAGTGAGGCTTCTGTCCTGGTCAGCTGTGTCCCCAGCATTGAGAGATTGAGGACAGTATGCAAAGGTCATGGATCAGGAATTTCAACTCCTCCTGCTCAAAACTGGGTAGTATCAAGTCTCATGAAATGTGGTTTTCTGAAAGGTCAGCCCAGAGTTGTGCTGTGTTTCTACCCGGGGCATTCCTCTGGGGTTTAAGCTCCTTTATGTGAAAGTCCTGGCCACCAGCTTGACAGACGTTGCATGACCTACCTGTGAGTTAACACAGGGACCTGCTCTGAAACCCTGCCATGTGTGAATCCCCACACTGTCATTTTAGGAGAAAATGAGTTATTTTCAGGTAGCTTTTGATCACTAGATTTTAATAGTCTTTCTGCAAAATTATATTTGTGTATGTCAAAAAACCATAAGAGGAGCTTAATAGGTTAAAGAAATATGACCCAAGTTTATGGTGGACTGACAGCAAACTTACCTTTCCTACAAGGTAACAATTTTGGAAAAAAAAAGTTGAAAAAGCTGCATTGAATAGATGCCTTTTTATTTTTGAAAGTGTCTCTGTTCTGGCAATTACTGTGGTATATGTTTTTCCATATCTGGTAAATTTTATTTTGAAGAATGAAATTGTTGCAGAAATCCCTGGGTTTTTTAAAAAATCTTCAGAAATAGAAACTTTTCTGAACAGAAGTTTCACCTATGTTTTTTGAAAATATTCCAAAGTATTTAATTTCATTCTTTGTGTAAATGAAATTTTATATTGAAATTCCTTTTCTTTAGCACAAACCATTAATTCCAGAATCCAATGCGCCTTAGTTTTAAATGGTTTCTGTACTTCCATAAACAGCATCCTACAAACATCTTATGATGAGGCCTCATTTCTGGAGGCCTTATTCTTGACAGCCTTGTTTCTTTTCCAAGGAGAATGGGCAACCCTGTCTAGACTGTCCTCTTCCCGGCTCCAGACTTCACACGTGACAGCCCTTGGGATGCCTCCTCCTCCCTAAAAGTGTGGGAGTATTCTTGGCACCATTGGTTAATGATAAAATGTAGAGCCCATGTTCAGACTACCCTAGCCTTCTTTTTGGCATCTGGGTTTAATTAAATATTACAATACTCCTGTTTCTCACTGTGGTTTCCCCTCTGTGCCTCTGTAGTATTTTTCTCTGTGGCCTTTTTATTACAGAAAAATGACTGTACTGCTTACCAGGACAAAGCTTTTCAAAGACTTTTGAGGAAAAAGTTTCAGCTAAAAACTCACCTTATTTTCTGTCCATCCCATCCCCTCCCATCCCATCCCATCCCCTGGCATGGGAATTAAGACTGGGTTTGGATCACAGGTGGCTGAAAAGTGTTGCCATCTGCAGACAGGGCTGTCCTATCCTCACGTTCCCACTTCAGGACTGTTCAAAGCCACTGTCACCTTTGACTGTTTTTCTGCTATCTCAAAGCTAAATAGCTTCTAAATTTAGCCCCGAAATCCCGGCTGGGTTCTCCTCTGTTCCTCTCTCCAATATTTCTACACATCTCCTTGGGTGTGCAGTGACAGCCTTAATTACAGCTGTGGCTGCCAGGGGAGCTGTAAGCACAGAAACAGAGCCCGTAAAGGACCTGCCCTCCATTTCTTGTTTGACTACATGCTTTTTTACATATTGCCCTCATAACAGTGCTCAAAGAACATTGATTTATTCCCTATCTTTTCCCTTCCGTTTTTTTCCAAAATCTGTTCGCCATAAGAAAGTCTGGCCACAGTTCTTCCTTCCTGGATGTTAAAAGACTTATCAAATGAAATGGCATCACAAGACAACTGTTCAGACGCTGCTATTCTTCTGTGTTTTTCTGGCAACAGAATCAAAGGTAAACAGCCATCAAAAAAGTTATTTCTGAATGGGTCAAACTGGCTATCACAGAAGCTTGTTTAAAGTGAGGCAAGACTTCCCCTGAGGCATTAGTACGTAGAAATGCACATTCTTCTAGATCTTTATCTTCATGCAGAAAGCAAGCATGCATCTTATGAGGAAACGTTTAGAGGTTTAGCTATTTGAGCAACATCCTCTGTAGAATCATAGAATCATTCAGGTTGGAAAAGACCCTTGGGATCATCGAGTCCAACCATTTGAGCAACATCCTCTGTAGGTGCTGCCTTTAGTCATAGCGATGTCTGTTGTTACTCCTTGGCTCTAAATATAAATCTTTATAGCCTGTCTTTTTGCCCAAATTTCTTTTATGCCTTTTGCTGCAATCTGTAAAATGACCCTTTTGAAGAGGTGGCAATACCAGACCATAAGAATGATTTTATTTTTTTTTACTGACCTCAAGCAGGCTTTCTTGTGTTCAACGATCACCATCAGCCTCCACTTGCCAGACCACCTCTGCCCACCCTTGCTCGCGTCCGTGCCTTTTGTTTCTATTATTAGGCTCGGTCAGTTTTTCTCTGCTTTTGACAGGTTGATTAAAGCTCTTCTATGGGAAGAAGTTTTTAGGGTAGAAATAGTCTATCGGAGGTTTAGGAGAACTCTGATAGCAAGTTAATGCACTGGGTGATCTGCTGCCCTGCTTTCTGCAGTAGCTGCAGTCAGAGTATCTCTTTGAAACGTGGCCCGTCTCTTCTCTTCGGCTTTAATAATGCATTTGTCACAAATACAGCCTGTTATGAAGCAAGGCTCTAATAAAATGGTACCATACAAAGACAGATTTAGAATTAACATTTTTCTCTCCCTATGTGCCATTCCATTTAGTATGTTATGTTGGAATTATGGAGAAATACTGGTTTAGCCTAAGCCTTTTCATGAATCACGTGCTCTAGTGTTAAGACCTCTGCCCTTTTCCTTCTCATGGAGAACTTCATGATCCCTTTGAGATGTGTAGCTGTACCGGGAAGTGACATGTGCTGGTGGTAGTTCACAGGACTCCTCTCGTGTCTTACATGGGTTTCTTTCAATGTTTTCTAACCTGTTGGCCTTTTATACCGCTCTGATGAGTGGAAAGTCACAATCTCGTATCTTTACCACTGGTGGCATGCCCTGTGCCAGCTGGACACAGTAGGTGTTTTAGTGGGTTCCAGTGAGAGTTAGAGGGTTTGACGTCTGACTTATTCTGGAGATCTTCAGAAGCAGCATCACATGAGTCTGCCTGTATGGAAGAAGAGTCCAACAAAAGTAAGAATTCCACTTTTTGCACGTCGGCCAGTCTCTGAATAAAACGAGCTGACTGCCAGAGCAGAAAAGAGTTTGCTGGAGCAATGCCTGCAGTGATAAAGTTAGCATGAAAGGGGGAGATGGGCACGTAGTGGATTTCTTTTAAGGTGCCTGATGTAGTCTGCTTGATCAAAGAGTTTGGGAGAACAACTCGGAAACATAGCAACAGCTGAATTTAGAAGATTTGAGGAAATGAGCCTGAATTAGGAAACGTGGATAAAATTAAACTTCAGCTCAGTCTTCTCTGAGGATTATCATAACAATGTTGATGAGTAACTGAGAATTTATCCAACCTTAGTCTATTCCTGGGTCTGAGATATTCTTTGAAATCTCTCTGTCCTCCAAGGTTTGCAAATGAGGATGGTGTAAATTAAATCACTGAGAGCCTGGTTTGCAAAACTTCTAATATCCCTCACTACAGACAGAGATTCCCTCTGTGAAATCTTGGATCTCATTTGTATTTGGTAACATGGAGGAGTGACCATTAAAAATCGCATTATTCAACAAGATTGCATCGCTTTCTGCTTCTGTCAGAATTCATTGAAGTCCCCCAGCAAAGGAGATTGAACTACACAACCAGCGTGCTCAAAGTCATGCTGCAAAATTGAAACAAAAGTCTATCAGGAATTCAGTACATCAGTACTCTGTGCTGGGGCCTGCTAACATCACAAAAATGTCCTATTTCCATCTCAAGGTTTTCCATCATCTAAATGAGTCGTTCTGCTCTCCCCGTGACTAAGCTGTGGAAAAGCAGGGGCTGTTCCCTTTCTTAAAACCCTGTTTCCATCAGATATTTATTTACATTTTTTTTTTTTAGTACAGCATTATTTAAGAAGGCCAGATGCCTTTGTATCCCTGCCTCTGGAGCAAGGTGACCTCTGATAGCAGGAGTGAAACTCCTCATCCCAGCAGGCTGGACCTCGCGGCAGCTACCTGGATCTTCCGCATGTCGGTAAATGGTTAGTGGCAGCTTTAAAACAGTGCCAGTATAATTAAAGCCTGTAGTTAGGTTTCTCGTTTAGCATCGATGAGACAAGAAGGAGTTGGGGCGGTGTATTGATTTAAATGCATTGATTGGAGGGGTGACTGTGTCACTCGCCTCCCGTGGTGGCACAGAGGGAGCCTGCAGAGGTCGCAGGCAGCTCGGATGCTTCTCTCTGCCTTTTCAGTGCCTGTGTGACCTGGCCCTTACACTTGGTAGTACCTCTCAAGTTTGGAGATTAAAGTACTAGGAATGTACATTTAAAGGAGAAAAAAAAAAAAAAAAGTTTTTTTTTCATGTTGTTATGAGCCTTCTTGATAATATTAATTGCCCCTGGATCTAATTGCTTTGTGTTCCTTTCTTCTGCAGAGTCATCTGGTGGTTTATTTTGTCTGAAATAAGAGCAGTATTATAATGTGCAATGCGTGCTAATTATCAGGGTACAAGGAAAGGCATCAGCCTTTCCCATTCTGTGAAATGGAAGCGGTCGCGTTGCTGTCCGAGGGAAGTTGTCTAAATGAGGCTTGTCTGTGTCTCGGGGTCGAGGCTTGGCAGCTGAAATGAGGTGGCATATTGTGTTGACAGTGCCTAACGTCACATCTTTAGGAACTGGCAGAAAGATGCTCTCCGCAGAGGGCCCCAAACTCCGAAATTGAGTTTCTTAGTGTGCTCCAACAGAGCCTGAAACCATTGACCTTCAGGCCATGTGTGATTTACTGATGGGGGCAGATATTTTTGGTGACATTTGGCGGCAGCTTTCTCCCATATGATGGACCCTTGGCTCTGGAAGATGCTTCCCGCCTGGTCCAAATTGCCCAAGTCTATATTGATCTTCAGAGTGCTCTGCGATGCACATCTATTTTCAGAGCTACTGTGCAATTGGACCTCTGAGAGAAGTCAGATCTAGGAGAAAGACGGGAATTTGACGGTCTGTGGACAATTTAATTTTTTCTTCATGATCTACTGTGGAAGTGTATTCAGACTTCAAAAAAACCCTGATTTTATTATAAAACTCTCATAATAATAATGAAAAATAAACCAAATCTTAGGTTTGTTTTAAAAATCTGCTTTTACTATGAGTTGAGTAGCCTGAAGAACATATATGCTAAACAATTCATAATAAAGTACACTGGGATGAGTTTCTTTCCTGCTATACAGGGAGTGAGGACACTGATAAAGAAAAAATAAAAGCTACTTGGTTTTGTTTGGACAAAGCAGATGAATTTCCCGGTGGCAGCGTGATGAGCAAAGTATATAGAAAAACAGAGCTGAGCTACTCCCCTGGCTGCTATTGATCCCAGTGGATGATTTTTTTTTTTGTTTGAGTAAGGTCTTTCTTAAGATGTCAGGGCTCCCAAGCATCCGGCCCAGCCCTTCACGGTGTGGGAGCAGCCCCAGGAGGAGAGGGAATCATTTCCACAGCTGGTTTTGGCGCCCAGATGGATTTATGCAGTGGATTTCTGCATCGAAAGTTCCCCGTGAGATGAATGTGCGCTGTGAAGTCCTATTTATTTGCACTATTTATTTGCTTTCAGAAGGCAGCAGACGAGCCTCTCCTCTCCGGAAGAGTTCTCAGCTTGTTCTGCAATCTGTTACAAGGAATGTGCTAATTAATGGAGGTTTCCTTATTTAGTTAAAAGATTAAATATATCAACTCTTACGGCTTGTATGCAACTCAGAGTGTAAGCTTGCAAGTTCTTTAAGGAAGAAAACTATAATGCAAAATCAAAAGAAATTAGGAATCATAATGCAAAGTCAGCATCAACCCAACTGCCTCGTCAGAATTTATAGAGACTGTGAAATTGAGCAATAAAACCAACCCTTGGATGAATTTCAATAACAATAATGTTGAGTTAAACTTACCAGCATTTTTTACAAGTCCTCTCTGGTCTATTTAGAATCTATAATCAGTCTGCTATGGGATAACGAGAGCATGTGCCTCTTTGTTGAGAAGAGCAAGTGGGAATAAATTAGCTAAGGGTACATTATTTGAGCTTTGCAAAATATTTGATGTAAAAGTTATTTTTGCTGGGTTTTTTACTTGTGCATTTGCTGAATGTATTCATTAGATTATCTCTTAAATTTCCCAGCTAGCAAACTAATAATGCATAAAATCTCCCAAATCCTTGCATATTAAAAGAAAATAGTTTAAATGTTTGTTCCATGGCAATATTACACCCTTTTCAGATGCAATTGAAGTTGTTAGCAACTTTAAGACTCCCAGACTTACTCTGCTTAATTTCCTTCAGTTAATAATATCCTACCTTGAAGGAGGATTTAAATGTTTGGACCTGGATTGCTTAAGACGAGGTGCTCCCCTTGTATCTCACAAGCTTCTGGAGCCTTTGGTCATGCCATGTGGCCCATGGTCTATAGCTGCCTTTTCTGTGGCACACTGGGAAAGCCCCAACCATAGAGCTATGATCAGCTGGTGGAGTTAGTCTATTAACCATAGTCTATGCTCGATGCTAAGTTTTAACCTGAGTTAAAACCTGAGGTTTGCTTTGTAGGAGATCCCAAAGCTTCAGCTGAGCAGAATCTGGCCCACCGAGTGACATGGTCCACCAGGTCTCCCTTATAAAGTCTTTAGCTATTAGACTTTTAGCACCGCAAGGATTTACGGGTGTTATTCTACATATTTCACAGTCAGTAACCAAATGAATGTAAATATTAATTGCAAAATGAATCAGTTTTTTTTTTTTCCACTCTACCTTTGGTCTGTATAATTAGAAACATTTCTTCTGTATCACTGTCCACTCTGTTGCTGCCTTGTTTGTTAAAGAGTGATGTCTTTCATCCTGGAGACTCCAAGGGAAATTACTGGTGCTATTACCAGTGGCAGTTGTGGTGACGCACAGAATTGTCCCTTTCATAGTAATGACCTTGGGTTTTATGAAGCACCTCAAGGTTTACTAACAAGAGTAGAACTGCTAGAAGTTTGTTAATTGAAATGATGAAATATGTTAGAGAGGATACAAATGAGTCTAAAGCCAATTCAATTAGAAGTGCATCTGTTTCCAGAGCTGCTGGAGAAATGTTTATTTTCCAATCACTTCTAAGTCAGCCTCTTGGAATCCTGTTGGCACTGTTGTTTAACGCTGTGTGCAGACCTTACACCCGCAGCAAATTTATCATTTGGAAGGGTAGCAATCGGGTGGATGCCAGTGTCTTACGTGAGCTTGTCAACCTACTAATCACCTGCTTCTCCCATCATGATTCCTTTGCGAATGTAGAGGGGGACACGGAAGGACACTGCAGCCTCTCGCTGGCTGTGCCTAGGGTGATATCTACGACGTCCTGGGTAGGTGGGAAAGAAATAGTGCTACTGCAAAACTGCCCCCAGCGCTGCAGTGCAATCCACAACCTCTTTGTGCTTCTGCGCCGCTGACACCCACCAGCCCATCATCCAGCTGCCTCCTACTGCCCTGGCTCTTTTGGGTTGCGCAGCAAAAATAAGGCAATAACAGTTTTCACACCATGTATTTGAGCCTTAACCTCCGACATCCACCAGACCGTCACCCTCACTTTATTAATCTACCTGCTATTGCTTTGTCTCTTGGGCTGCACAGAAGAAATGAGACGAGTAATGGTTGCTACATCATGCGTCTGAGCCTTCCCAGTGCCTCCTGTGTAATCTGTGGGTGCCTTGTGTATTATAGACACTTTAGGGAAGCGACTCCATTTGTGGCTTGTAGAGCAACAAGCACATTGTTCTTAATGAATAAATAATAGTAAAATGAGCTGTGCCGCCCAGGTAAATGCATTTGTTCATCCCATTAGGTTGGCAGCGTCTCCGTAGTAAAACAATAGCACTTAAACATAGAAAAGGCTTATTTGATCATCCAGCTCAATTTTTGTTGCCAATTCAGGACTATTCCCAGTAGCATGTTTCAAAGTGCCTGCTTAAATATCCCACGCACGGGTGTTTCTCTTGCTACCTCTTGTAACATCTGCATGTGCAGCTCCAGCTCTTTGGCCTTCAGGACCCTACTGTTGGTTCAGATAGGGCAGAAGCTCTCATCTGTTTCTAAATTAGATGAGCTTTATTTTAATGGTACTTGAGATTTTGAGGAATAAAAAATAAAAAAGAGGTTAAAGGAAGCTTCAAGAAATAATATAAGAACATGGGGAAGCAGGCTGAGCAGGGCCAGGAAGAAGAGGACATCTTTTTCTATAGAATGTCTTGGAAACTCAACTTGGAATTTTTGGTACCAGGTTCTGCAGAGGAGAGGAGAACAGGGGAATGTGATGGATGAGTTGAGATGTTTAAGGATGACACTGACAAAACCAGCTGTGTAAACTCCACCTTGAGTTAGTCTCCCCAGGCTGAGCGACAGTAACTCAGAAATGTGTTTATGCTGTTTCCTTTATTCATATTTTGCTATGCTAAGAAGTGTTTCTCTGGATAATACCCTGAATGTAGAATTCTTTATTAATAGGTTGTTTTAGTAGCAGATCTCCCTTGCTGTTTTTTTTTGTGTTGTTTTGTATTGTGCATCATGCCAATGCTACAAATACTCGGATTACTGTGAGTATCCAAACTGAAGTCTTTTCAGCCCCTTGACAACCGCAAGCCATTGCTTGGTTCCTACAGAGAAAAACAAACGTCCCGTTCTCATAGGCAATGGATGAGCTGAGCACAACATTCTTTACTAGTTTCTCACAAAAAGATAGCCGTAAAGGCGCTGTCTGAGCAGAGGGGATACATCACAAAGATTTTTGGAGGAAAATTTTTGTTGAATGAAATCTTTCATCCATGGGTATCTTGGTATAGGTTTAACTCAAGTAATTGATAGAAAAAATAATGGCAGCCTATGAGAAGAGCTTGAAAGAAAGTTATGATTTTGATTCTGTAGCATTGTTTAATATGGAGAATTGGGTTCCTCTGGGCAGTATGGTAATTTAATGCTCTATTAGCTGGCCATTATTTGTTTATACTTAGTGTAATTTAGAAATATGGGTGAGAAAACTCAAAAAGTAATGAGCTGGCCTCTTAGCAACAGGACGTCTTTAGAAATTCTGTGGTTTGCTGAGGGATCCCCACAGCGCTTCCTGGGGATGGAATGCAATAAGTTTCTTCAATTTTATTGATTATAACTTTTCCTTCCTCTTCCTTATATTTCTTTTTTTGTATTATATTTCCCTTTTTTTTTGTCTTATATTTCTTTTTGCTATAGAGGTAGGTCTTGAACTGCCAAAAGGCTTAGCCCATTTTGCCTTGACTGCTAAGTTGATAACCCCTCTGTCTAATCCTACTTTGAAACAAGGCACTTTCTTTGTTTCTGTTGAGAGTTAATTACCTAGGCTGTCACACAGCCCAAGGAAAAATGATCTTTCATACGGTGGTGGAACAGAACTCTTTGGAGAACTGCCTAAGAAATGCTTCTCATAAATCTATCATGAGAAAATTTCTTTTACTTATCATAATGTATTATGAATTGCTTTGAGTGGCAACCTAAGCAGGTGGAATAGAATATTAGTGGGATATTTGAGAGTCTCATTTGGGGAAAAAAAAAATCAAATCTATTTTGGAAATATTTGTATGTAAGTGTGCATGGGTGTAATCTCACCTAGATGAGAACACAAAGCATGCAAAGTTGAAATATCTCAAACATGCGAACACCACTGTAATGGATTGGGTCAAAAATAATTAAGATACCCAGTTCCTGTGGCTTTGGAGCTGCAAGTGGAAAGGCAGCGCAAGACGTGGAGATAAGAGGTAGCAAGTGGAAAGCAGGGCACACCGTATGGGGACATGTCTGCAGCTTTAGGGAAGAGTTACAGCATGAGTTCCTGGGGAAGTGATTGCGGCTGCCAGGCTGCAGGGTGGCCGCAATAAAGGAAGAGGGAACAGTACCATCATGAAGGACAAAGGGTGAAGAAATAGAGCATCGTTGAGCTGAAGGAGGGAACTACTGTTGTTTGTAGCATTTTTTAAGGCAGTGTTTACAAAACCAACATCAGTATTTCTTATACTTGTAGGAGGAGGGTATTTTCTGGTGGGGGATGCTTAAATAAATCTGAAACCTTCTTGATACTGACTTCAGCATGAAGACCAGCGTATTGCTGCTGTGGGTCGATGCTCGGGATGTAACACAGTCCTGGTTTGGAGTCAGTAGCAGAGCCAGTAAATCCAGCTCTGTGCCAGAATAATCTCCGTGCCTCAGCCTCAGTGTTTCCTGGTTGTCTGGGGCTGTTTTCTGCAGGTTTTGGAGGATAGTTGCTTCTGGGTTGGGTTTTTCTGGGTTTTGTTGCTTGGGTTTTTTTTTTTCCTCCCTGCTGCAGTGACTGTCACCTTGATAGAGTGGGGAAACCCTTCATAAAAGTGTAGTTGAACAAGCTAATTTGGTATTCTGTGGGTAAGGAATATAGAGGGAGTGTTAGTGCAATGAAAACCAAACAAAGAAAAAGGCATAAAAATGAGAAACATCAGAAACACAGTAGGGATGAAATTCAGTTATTTCCATGACCATCATTGCCAGAGCTGTCAGAGGGTTGAAGCCACCTGTAATAAAGGCTGATCTTAACAGCCACTGACTTTCATGGTCTAACATGAAATCTCTTTTTGGCTTAAATTAAAATAGTGCATATGGACATGACAAGGAGATAATAGAAACTCGAGGAGAATGAATGCAGCATGGTAAGCAGGAAAGTGCAGGAGCTATTCCATGCTGCCAACCTGAGACTGGTGCTAGTAATTCCCTGGACACCCCAAGGGTTTGGCCACCCTCCATGGCCTTTCTGCACACCAGGAGCTCCACGGCCAGTTCTGGGCTCTGCAAAATCTCTCTTCCCGTGTGCCAGCTCCTAAACCAGCTGTGGGGATGTGCCTGTATGGAGAAACCTTGTTTTTTCCCTGAGAAGCCCTGTTGGGTTTTAATTCAGCAAGGTGTTGGTCCTGCAGATGTCTGGTATTCTGATTTTAAGAGGTAATGATCTTGGGAGGACCTCTGTGTCAAGCCAGGTTAAGGTGGAAGCAAAGCATTAAAATGCCATTTATGAAACCCAGAATACACAAAACAGCTGAGAAGATGGCTAGAGAGAACTACCAGAAAGATGACGGAGTGGGTTTTATCTGCTTCTCCCAAGAACAAATCCCACACCACTCCAGGTGGCTGGCCACAGCCAGGTCCCTAAAGCATCTTGTGTGCTGCCAGGAGGACAGCACTGGTGCCTCCACCATCCTCTGGTCCTGTATGCTGGGAAGAGAGCCTCTGGCTCCCTGCCTGTGCCAGCTCTGGAGATGGCTGGAATAATACTAAAAAAGTAGGAAATTGGGGTGTATGCTTACTTCTCAAGAATTTATTATGGCCACAGTCTTGTAGGGAAGATAATCACCACTTGCTGGTGACCACCAGCTTCACAACAGACAGTTTGCCAGTGCGTGTCCTTTACATCACTTAGTTTATCACAGCTTTCCTGATGATCACTGAACTAAACCAAGTAGAAGTTGGTTTTAGTCAGTGCTGTTCTTTACAAATAATATCACAATCTCACGTTGGGAGAGCGTTGTCAGTCTGCCAAATGTCTTCTCTTTAAGAAGTTCTCATGTCGTGTTGATTACACAGATTGCAGTGAGACGTCGGAGGAGCGGAGTTCATTAGTTGCGGTGATTAAAACCTTTCTTAAATTTCTGGTTTAGGTTACATTGAAGAATCTTGCACGGTCCCTTGCCCGTTTGATTGCAAATTAAGCGATTGGTCCAGTTGGTCCCCTTGCAGCTCTTCTTGTGGACCGGGGGTGAAAGTCCGATCCAAGTGGCTTAAGGAGAAGCCTTACAATGGAGGTCGTCCCTGCCCAAAGCTGGATCTCAAGAATCAGGTGAGCCGTGTTAAACAGCCAACAGAAATGTCTCTGTGCTTTCTGTATTTTTAATGGTGATCAAAATGTACTGTGCTGGTGAAGAAGTTAGAAATAGGAGTTATCTCTGGGACCACACCTTGTGTCAGATTTTGTAGGCAATCCTCAAACTTCTTGAGGATTGAGGGGAAATGCTCATGTAACAGTAGAATTTGACCTGAAACATCGTATTTCTTCTATAAAGAAATTTTTATCTCCCAGAGCACAGGAAGCCCTGGACAAATAATCCCACCTGGACAGTGTATGAGCATCAGAGAGCTCAGATGTCATGGGTATTTTAAAAGTTTAATTCTCTCTGAGACTATGGTTGCTGCCAAACATTCATTAAATATATATTGCTATTTTTAGCAATATTTCCCTTCAACACAACACAAGTTCCCTTGAACATTAATCCCTGTATATTCAATATTGAAGTATCCCATCAGGGGAAAGTAATCTCTAAATTGCTACTCTTTAAAAAAGATCAGCATCTGTTTAAATGCTATTTAATGCTCTATGCATTTCTGCAAAACTAGTAGTGATTCCCTACATTTGCTGATTAATTCTCAACACTAATTAACACTGATGAAGTACTATTAAGATTTGCCTGTCCTTTATATCAGATTCAACGATGAAAATTAATAGGAGAGAGACAGTCACGCTGAAGGGCTTCATAGATATGTTATGAAAATATATATATATATATATATATAAAAAAATGCTGCATAGTACGTGTGGAAAGTCTTTAATAGTATCCATGGGAAGATTTATTTGTGTAGTGGCTTGAAGTTGCTACAGCTGGTGGATCCAGTTGTTTTTCTGCGCAGCAGTTGCTGCAGCAGTCGTGTCCCGGTATGCGGCATCACTTCTAACACCTGATTCTGACCTTGCCTCATTTTGTTCACAGTTTATTTTTTTTTCCTGTAAGAACCTTGGAAAATACCTTTTTTTTTTTTTTTTTTTTTTTTTTTTTTTTCCTTTTTCCTTATTACTATTTGAAATTCATAGGCAATAGCCTAACAGAAGCAGCAGGGAATATGAAAATGTAAAACTGCAATAAAGTGTATGTTGTCCATACCTCAGTGCTTTTCTTAATAGATCAGACAGATCACCAAAGAGGCAAAATGAAATCCCACAGTAAGTCGTATGGCAACAATAAACTCCTTTGTAATGAAAAGATACTGGGGTTTGTTACCCATAGACACAGCAGACTACTTCCATTAAAAGTAAACTTATTGCTATAAAGTGTTGCCTATTCCCACAGACATTAGATTTGCTAATTTCAAAAGCCTTTCAGAAGATATTAAAGGGAAGAGATTGTTTAAACTTGGAAATTATGTCTTTGTAAGGTTTATCAGTGCACGGTGCTTGCAAAGTGCCATGGCTGATATTAATATAAATGTGATTGGTGCTTTTTGCCTCTTTACCAGGAATACCCATCTTGATCTAAAACCCATTGAATTCATTATAGGGCTTCCTATTGCAGCTTGCTAGTGACACCTTAGAATTGCTTTAAGGTCTGTTTCTTTAGGTTTGTGAATTTTTGGCATGTTTTTTTGTTTGGTTTTGTTTCTTTGCTTATGGGTTGATTTGATTTTGGTTTGTTCTTTTTTTTTTCTCTTTTTTTTTTTAGGATAAAAACAAGCTATTTCTAGCTGTTTTATCGCACAAATGGATTACCTTTTTCCAATTTAGATTTATAGGATTGGATGAGATCCTATATATTTTTGAGCTTTTATGGTAAAAAGAAATTGTGCTAAGGAAAAGGAAAGTGTACATATATATATGTATATATATGTACATTTAGATATGGGTGGACTGTTCGGTGGATGAGGGACTGGTTGGATGGTCACATCCAGAGGGTAGTTGTCAACAGCTTAATGTCCAGATGGAGGTCGGTGACAAGTGGTGTCCCTCAGGGGTTCATTTTGGGACCAGTACTGTTCAGTATCTTCATCAATGACATAGACAGTGGGATTGACTGAACCCTCAGCAACTTTGCAGATGACACCAAGCTGAGCGGTGCAGTTGACACACCTGAGGGATGGGATTCCATCCACACGGACCTGGACAGGCTCAAGAACTGGGCTCATGTGAACCTCGTGAGGTTCAACAAGGCCAAGTGCAGGGTCCTGCACCTGGGTCAGGGCAGCCCCTGGTATCAATACAAGCTGGGGGATAAAGGGACTGAGGGTAGCCCTGAGGAGATTACCTGACAAGGGGTAATGGTTTTAAACTAAAAGAGGGTAGATTTAGGAAGGATATAAGGAAGACATTTTTTACCATGAGGGTGGTGAGACACTGGCCCAGGTTGCCCAGAGAGGTGGTAGATGCCCCGTCCCTGGAAACGTTCAAGATCGGGTTGAACGGGTCTCTGAGCAACCTGATCTAGTTGAAGATGCCCCTGCTTATTGCAGGGGAGATTGGACTAGATGACCTTTAAAGATCCCTCCCAACCCAAACTATTCTGCGATATGCACACATATTCACATATTGTGTGCATGATTATATTAATTGCCTCCCCAAACGCTTCTCAGTCCTTTGCACAGTTCAGAAGGAGTTCTACTCTGCACCCACTGGACTTTGACTTCCAGCGCAGATGAAGACACACCAAGGTCCTTAGGCACACTGCAGCATGCACAAGTTGCCTACCCAGATGGTAAACTAAATTAGCTGATTGCGCTGCTGTTTAGCTAAGCTGGACACATATTAATCTACTGCAAGGCAGATTGTCTTCTCTTTCCTCTGGTCTGGGCAGTGTTTAAATCCTAGAGCAAAGCTGTGTAGATTCTTTATATATAAATATGTGACATCCTAATTATTTTTATATAATCTGGGTTAAATACCTACAGTAAAATACTTGCTTCTGTTTGATATCAGACACGAGAAAACTAAATCACCTTGGTGCTGAGATTTGCTCTATCTTTCACTGGCCATGTTCTATTGTGTTTTATGCGGTTGATAAAGACATTAGATAACTTAGAAATAAACTCCTCCAGGTGCCAGTAGATTTCCCTTATTATTTATTTATTATTTCCTCCAGTATTCTTAGGTGGTTTTTTTTAATTATTGCTTCTGAACTTGGGTCTTGTTATTGCTTAGCTAATTACTTTGGAGAACCCTCCATTTTCCAGTTCTTATAATTGCAGCCCTCAGTCAGTTTGTGTCTTTTTCTCATGAAGCCAAATAATCTTTTCACCTTCTTCCCGTGAAGGGTGTTTTCTAGGCTTCTTGGCAGACCCCTGTATGTCTTTTTTTTTCAGTGCTTTTCAGGTATTTGACATAAATTTAACTATGGAGAGCATTACTTGAAATACCATTCCAGCAATTCTCTCTTACCATTTCCCACCATGTCGAGGGCTCTGCCAATACAGATACTTTAGCAAAGCTACTGCTTTGGAGAGAGGAGAAATTTGTGTCATCAAAACAATTTATTTGATGAATATAAGTAATTATCTGAGTCACTTAAACTGTTTTATAAAGGATTGTCCTCCTAGAATTGGTTGAGTCAGTGTAGTGCATCTTGCTTGTGTGTTTAGGACAGAACTTTTTAGCAGAAGTTTGATTTTATACAGAGGTAATGACACATCCTGTTACTGGATATTCCGTGGCTTTTATGCTCTTAATTCCACAGGGATTTTGGCTCTTTTGGCATATCTTGAACCCACTCTTTTGGATGTCTTCATCCCCCACTTCCCAACGAGCCTCTCCAGTATCTCACTCCTTTTGCAGTAGATGCTAGAAGTAAACTCAGTGTTAGGAGAATTAATTCAGCTTTTACATATTTCTTCTTCTCATTATAGTCAATGGACTAGGGTGAGCCTTTCCAAATTTCCAATCCAGGTTTTGTTATTTTCTAATAGAAGTGACAGTTTGTTGACATAGTCATGTCAGCCTTAAGCTTCCTCTCTCTTACTGCCCTGTGAAATTAAAAGATGAATTACAATATTTGGGGGAAAAGATGACAGTATTTTAATGCAGACCCATGTAATATGTTGAATTACTTTCGTCTCGTACCTCTAAGTGTTTGAAAATTGTCGGAGACTTGGCTGACTACATTTTGCTCCATCTTTGAAGGAAAATGGGCATTGCATGTAGGAGCTGTGCAGCTCTTATCTAAGGATATGATTGCTTCTGAACAGCCGATTGGATTATGGGGTCAGCTGGCAGATGTTCTTGGCTGTGCAATGCATGTTTAAAGAGGTGTAGCATTTACATTTTTCTATTTCTGCTCTTATTTGAATGCACTTACACAGCATGCAGTTGCTAAGCTATTTAATATGTAGTTCTACATGATGAAAGGTTAAATATGAGTTATGGGGGGTTTATTGCTTGAATATTCTTTTATAGGTTTTGAGGATTACTACAAGAAAATGCATCTTATTTTAAAGACTCATGAATTCCAAGGATTATCTTTTTATTGATTGCTCTAATATATATTCTTGTCAAGATTTTCCCTCCTTTCCCTTCCTCCCCCTCTCCTTCTTACTTGGTCCTGCTAAAGGACAAATATAGCAAGTAGTTTATTCCCTTTATATATAGTGTATATATTTAAGTAAACATTTTTAAAGGATTGAGAGCATTTGTAAAGGCAGGCATAGCAGGAAAAAATGTAATGTATTTGAAATTTAAAATTACTGCTTTCTTTAAAATGAGTATTTTATTCTTAATGACATTTTCTGGTGTTCACTCTGGAATATGAGAAATACAGACACCTTGCACATTATGCTTGCAAGTGCGTTTCCTGAAATTGCATACAGAAGTTTAAAAAATGGGAAAAGGAGGACAGTGGTACATCTACAGATCAGATTTCTCGGAAGTAGGTGTGAAGAAGTATGAATTTCTTGTAACCTTTTCATAGAAAATGACTGGTTTAGCGCTCCTTGTGCTTCAGAGAAAACAACCTTTTTTGATTAGCAAAAAATGTCTTAAATGTGAAAAATCCTACAAAATTATAGGCTGTGAAAACTCACCATTGGTATGTATAAGACTGGATGGGCTCTAAGACTGCTGTTAACTGTAGAAGCCCCTATCTCTTGTGAGGCAAAGCTGGGCTTGGGCTGGAGGTGGAGAAAAGGGGGTGGGGGTGTGTGTGTTTATGATCTTTCCCGTTTTCCAATCTGTAATATTAGGAAAGGTCTGCTCAGGAAAGGCCTTTCGTTAAGACATTTCCAGGGCTTTTCATGCTGTAATTCCTCAAAAAACCCACAAAGAAAACCAACACAGTGGTATGTAGGCTAAAGCTTGACTTGCTCACATTCAGTAGCTGTTTCTCTAGGCAATTTTTGGCTCACATTTGGCAAGATAAGTTTCTGTGATCCAAAAATGCCCTTAGACTGTGTCAGAGGAGCTCTGCCTGAGGAAGAGCAACGTAGCGGGACACTGTAAAGAAACAAAGTCCATTTTTATTTAGGTAGGTAACTGCTCTCCGGGCCATAATTTTATATACAATAATGTTTCTGAATAAGCAATGTATAACTACTGTATTTCCGTTTTCTTCCTTTGAGTTTTTTCTTGTCCTTACTTGCTGACACGAAGTATTTACAACCTCTTTCATTTATCTGAAATTGCCCCTTATCTGACTGTCAATTATAACAATAGTATTTATTCTCTTAATCTTGAGTGTGTCTGACTGTAGAGTTTATTTTCATGACTTGTTTTGCTGTGTTATTGGTTGAACTCTTCCTTTGCATAAACATATCTTTTGTACATACGCATGTATGTACGTGTGCTTTGTATGAAGTGCTTCCACAACTGTTAGGTTCCTGTGTTAGAGACAGGTCTGAACCCAGCGTCTTTCATTGCTATCACTGAATGAGCTCACATTTAATCCCTGGATGGTGAGTTGCATGTATAACCCTCACCTTTCAGTACCAGAAATTAGTCTTCAAGAATTCATTAATAATGTATTAGCTATAAATAGCTCCTGCTTAAATCACTTCTTTTATAATACAGATTTTTAATTGTCAGAAAACCCGCTGAACTTTTCCGAGGCATTCATAAAATCTCTTTCTCTTATGGATTTCAGCTGCCAGGAGTTTATTTCTGAGCCCAGTCCTGTGCTGCTGTATCAGTAGCATCGGCTGCATGAGATCCCTTTCTGTGGCATGCAAGGACACGGCTGACCTTTATTTTCCTCTGGCTCTGTCTATCAACGCTCATTTGCTTTGTGTGCAACTTAACTTCTGGAAACAAAAACCCTATCCTTAATCTTGGTTTTACCTTCAGAAGGCCTGATTTCCTCCCACTCAGCCTTAAAGGAAGAAATTGCGGCATAGAAAACATTTGTCCTCTAATTCTAGTGAGTTTTTACGGTAACATAGAAATGACAAGTTTTTTTGCCTGCTACACTAATTAGTGAGAATTTTCAGTGTCAGAAAAATAGCGAGAACCTCCTGGTTTTCTAACAGTTTTCTGGCTGTGACTAAAAGTTTCGATACTAAACAGTGATTTAGTTCATTAAATGAGCAAAAAATAGCGAGCGAGATCTGTGTAGCCTGAGAGCTCATCTTCCAGAAGTGAGTGTCTGGAGAGTCCACCGTATGAGCGGGTACTGCTTTGCTTCCAAAGGAAAATACAGCCTGTTCCCACGTTGTCCTTCAGGATCACAACCCTGTAGAGTGTAATGTAATTCCCAGCATATATTAATTTTTCTATTCAGCCTCAATAGCTTCCCACACTTGATTTTCATTTCTCCTGCAGGTTCTCTGTTGAATAAAGAGTCACATAAACATATTTTCACAATTGCCTCTCATGAAAAGCTTTAGCCTTGTGAAAAGTGAGCAGTTTAACAACTTCCTAGAAAGTATTTGTCACTTTGCTTTTTTTTCCTATATAACTCCTTTAAACTTCTCTTTAACAATAATGCATAATTAATATTTCTGTAATTGTGAAAATACATTTGCACTTTGTGAAATAAGATATCATACAATGCCAGCCTAAATCCTAGAATTATTCTGGATCCACAAAAGTTAGCAGCCGTGTTCTAATGGATTAAACTGCATTTTTCTGCCTACTGCAGCCCCAAGTTCTTCCTGAAATACGTATCAAAGCAGGACTTTTTTCTGTAAAAGAGAGTGATGTGTTTGCATTTCTGGAACTGAAAATTTACCCGTAATTATTTCTTTTTCAGATATAGAGATCCTATGTTTGTTGTTGAAGAAAAAAATTATTTTTTATGCGATAGCATAATGGAAAACAGTGAAAGACAGGAGTTATACCAAAAGTGCTTTGTTCTGTGTATTTCTCTGCAGAGGAAATGGAATTAAATGGAAAATCAGCTGTAGACAGTTGGGTAGCCCAGTGGAGAAAGTATTGGCATTTCACCTAAGGAACTGAAGTTAAATTGGTTTGGGCAGTATTTTTTAAGGAAAGAAGTTTGGTTTGTGCTGAATCTCTTGTGGACAATATGTCATGTTGGAGGACCAGCATACGCTGGGTGTCATAAATCAGCGTGACAGCGTCTAACACTGAGACTGAACTTACTCTTGCTTGTCTTTGTCTTAGGAGCAGGAGAACACAAAGGATTGATGCCTTGGTTATTCCTTGGCAGCAGATTTAATCTTGTTATTTTTTCCCCCTCCTTCCTCCTTTTAGAAAGTATTCTATTTATTTTCTGCAAAGTTTTGGAGGGTAATTTGTTCTCAGTTTTAGGCTCACAATTGTTAAGGAAGGGGAAATACTGCATAACAGTTAAAATAAGGACCTAGCTTCTGTTCTAATTGGAACAAACCCAAGATTATTCAGAATAAAAAAATGTTGGTACGTCATCACCTTTTCATATGGTAGATGTGAAAAACAGCTATTTGGCATCATGCGTTTTAGCACATATGTCTTCAGAAACAGTGAATTACAGAGAAGTATCCCTTCTCTTGCTTTTAGAAGTTAAATGAAGGTTTTGACACATTTTCCTTCCCTTTACTATCTTTTATAATTTTTTTTCTGTACAAAATTAGTTTCCAAAATACTGTCTTGTTGATTATAAAACGTTTGCGATAATAGAAGACACGAATGTGGAAATTTCTTTCTAAATGAATTCTAAGTCAAGTAATGAAATGAATTACAATAGTTTATAGTTCTGTAGAACCTGCCACATAATGACTTCAAAACCTTTTGAAATGTGAATGCAACAAGATATTGGCAAAATCTTGGATGGGAGTGCATTAAGCAGAAGGCAGCCCAGCTCTGTCCAGGCTAGGGAGCTTGTGTCTGTGATCTGAATCACGGTGCAGAGCATCCGACCTGAACGAAGGTTGGGTTGGGTTGAGTTGGTAAATTAGGTCCTGGCATTGGCCCAATTTAGCATCTACTGCCTTCAGAAACCATTGTGAGGCTATTCTAGGAAGCAGCTGTAAGAAAGGACGTCACGGCAGTCCGCCCCCAGCTCTGATGTTGGGAAAATTGCAGTAAAGAAACGAGTTTCCTCTATGGGGCAGAGTATCTCTCATGTCCTTTGGTCAGCCAAATTTGTTTCTCATCCAGACCTCTATATTGGGGTCTTCTGTGTCGGCTCTGCTTGGTATGCAGCTCTAGCGTGGTTATCAATTAAGATTTTGGTTACTTTTTCATTTTTTCCAGTGGACAGCACTGTCCTTTAGAAGGACTGAATTTTCTTATAAATATATAACAGATTTTGTGTGTCCTCAGTTTAAAGTTGACCACGTTCAGGTGGTTGGCTTTATTTTAAGAGGAGTAGAGTTTGTTAAAGATGGTCTGACTCACCTGCTGTGAACATATCCTGAGCATTCAGAGCAGAAAATTTGTACTTTCTGACTTTCCTTTATGAATGAGAGAGAATAATTGGAAATGAAGTTCCTGTTCAGTCAGAGAGAATGGACATGAAGATGTATGCTATGTTGCTTCATCTCTCAGAGCCACCAAGAAGCCCAGGAATGCTCAGGCACCTCTTGCATTATGGTCCTTAAAATAACCCTCGTCTTGCCTGTTTTTTTAAGTATTTAATATTGCCGTGTTGTTCCATCTACAGCAGTTATCATTGATTAATACTTAACAAGTGTTAATATTTTTCCTGGTGCAGACATTTCTTGTGGTCGTTTTGCAGGAATTATACCCATCTCAATTGTTCGGTTTGCTTTGTTTTATGCACTGTAGCTGATTGATAGATTCAGGAATGGATTTTATTTTATTTTTATGTTGTTTAATTGGTTTCCTCCTCCAAGACAGCAGAATAAAAGTGCAAGTGACCTTCTGTATTCCTCTTGATCTCTCCTCACATGACTGGAAGGATTGTGCCAGGCTTGCCATCAGCTAAATGTGTGCGTTTGAACTGCATTTTGAATACATGAATTTTGCATCTTTCTTAGGTGACAGCATCCGGATCATCAGCATTACCAGATTGCTAGCTGCGATATAAACCACTTTGAGATTTTGGATTTCAAGGCCCAATTACAGCTTTCTGAGCGGTTGTCAAATACAGCCCCTGTGTCAAGGGAGGTCTGTTGTTCGCAAGGGCTGTTTTCTGAAAGTTGAAATTCATTCTAGTCACATTCAGGTGGTTTTGGGGAAAGAGAGGAGAAATTAAAGTTCTCTCCACTGTACAGCTGTCTGGGGCCCTCCCTGCCTCCTGAAGTCCCTGTTTTGGCAGGAACATTAAGAAAAGAGTTGCAAATATGAGTTTGCACTAATTTAGCTAATCCTTCCTCGTTACCAATAGATCATGGCCCGTCTTTGTGTTATAAATTAAGTGTGTTACAGGCTATAGCCACCAGTAGAAAAACTAAAGACGAGTGGATTTTTAAGTATGAATGAAACACCAAAGGGTAGATTCTTCTTCTCCAATAAGATGTATATTCTGTTCTGTCTGATTTTATTTACTGCTTCTCACTTGAGGAGTGCATAAATCAGCAGTCCTGTGTAGTCTGTTGTGATTTATTGCTTAATTAAAAGTTATAAGGGCTTTTAATCCGTCTATAATTTATATTATTTTTGAGTCAGCTGTTTCCCATATTGTAACTTAACCAGGAAACTTGCATCATTCTATGAAGGGAGCATTTTGTGAATCCTCATATTCACTGACAGATGTGGCACACAATGGTGTCTTGGATGTTCCAGATCGACTTTGGTGTTCAAATCCAGAACCAAAGATAATTAAATCTTAGTGCACTTAATAAAATTTACCCAGCGTCGATTATAGTTTGATGGCAAATGTTGTCTATGTGTTTGTAAGAACTACAGATTGATTTTAAAAGGGGTGAAACTCATTTGTGGTTTCACTGTAAACAGATGTTAGGTGAACTTTAGTAATTTAAAAAGCTGTCTTAAAATGGTTATTTACATTTTAATGAAGAATTAATTTAGTTCTAGGTTTTAACTACATGCTGTTGTCAAAACAATAGAATAGTCTGTTTTGTTTCAGTTTGGTCATCGGATGATTATTTTTTTTCAGTTGGTAGGTTACTGTTGTGTTTTTTCCTTAATTAAGGTTTATAATCAGCATGCATTATAAAAAAAACCTGGATTTTTCTTTGAATGAGTTACTATTGAAGAATAAATATAGTTTGCAAACTTCAGTTTTGGTAGTGGTAGCAGAGACGGCTAGCTTGAGAACTTCTGCAAAATTTGAAAAATTTTAACTCAACAGTTTTGAGTTGCACAGTTCAGAGCACCGTGATTTGTCTGATTTGGACTTTGATAGGTTTATCTCTTTCTTTCTCAAATAATACCTTTATTATTTGAAAACGTGTGCTAATTCTACTAACAAAGCTTTGAAATTTCTGAGGACATTTTCGTGTCCAATCCTGGCATTGTAGATTTCAGGTAAAAAGATTTTATATGCTTGGATTTCGTTGATGGCAAGGGGTCTTTGCCATGGGTTTCAGTAGGAATAAGAATTCCATATAGCTGAGAGTCAGCTGTCCTCTGTTGGTTAGTTCAGCTTTGCTGTGATTTCATTTGTGGTTTTTGTGACTTCTGGTGGGATGGATGGGAAGAGTCTTCCTGGAGTCCCACCTGAGGGTCGTGTGTTTGAAATCAGTGGGATCCTTCCAGTAATTCACCTCTTCTCCTTGTGTGGTGTCGCTTCAGTGAAGTGCTCTCCTTCTCTTAACCTTATTTTTAAGTTTTGGATTTCCTAAATAACTTCATATGTAATTATGGTGTTGTTAGTCAACAGTTTTAATTGTTTCTGAAACAAGAATTTGTTCCCGGATTTTAAAAAACTTTTTTTGAAAATAAAATTTTAAAACCATTAATAGAAAAAATGAGATTTCTTTTTAATTGATGGAAATGGTAATGTTTTTCTATAAAATCATGCATAAAAATGTCCCATGCCTTCTTTTGGATAAAAACTGTAGATGTCTTTCAAATAGTCAGAAAGATTTTATCCAGGCTGTTCTGCAGGAGTTTGAGAATTGGATAATTATTATTAATTAATATGAACTTTGGCAATTAGAAATGCTAAAGCAAAGAATATCTGTCAGCTCTGCTGGTTGGTCTATGTTCAACAATATATTCCAACATCTGTTAAGTGCAGGTGTCCTTTATGCTCTTGTAAGTTAGTTTTAAATTATGACTTTCAATTACTTTTAAATTATTATTTTACTAAATAAAGATGAGATTTTTTGCTTTTTTTTTTTTGAGTAAGTGACAGTATGTGGTTCATGAACTTTGTAATTAACTACCAGGCATAAAGATATTTTCAAGCTTGTTCTGAAGAGTCTGAGTAAAAAGAGTAATGTTGAAAAATAGCAAAGTTTATCAGTCTCTTCTAAGCAAGACTTTGAAAAGTAATGAAGACCTTGCCATATGCTACATTTATAATGCTTTATTAAGTATGTTTTTACCTGGTGAAAATAATATACCTTTGTTAGTGCTGTTATACAATGTTCTGTTTGATACATGGAGTTTAGGTTTCTCATTCAGTCCTCCGCGTATAAGAAGCTGTGTGCTCCTTGGTCCATGCTTTCAGGTAACACAGCTGCAGTGGCCAGACTTCCCTGGGGCACCACAGTTGGGTTTGGTTTTGGTGGGGAATGGTTGGTGGTCACCGAGTCCCACACACAGCCCTTTGTGATTGTGCAGATATTCAAAATTTCTTAAAAGAAATCCAATCTGTTGCTTTAATTTAAATTCAGTGTACTCTCAAGTGGCCATCTGGAACATACAATTGTATATGTAAATCATTCTTCTGACAGCTCAGTGATATGATCTTTGCTGCTATTAATCCAGTTATTAAGGAATTACTCTTTTGTAACTAGGGATCCGGACCTGGATCAAAACATGCATGCCAAATTTATATCTGTCTTGTACGTGTTCTCCTCATTGAGAAGTTAAATCCTAGCTTTAAATCCCTATTTAAAATCCAAGTTTTGATGTAAATCTATATATACCCTGTCAGGCCAAGGGATAATTAATTATTGTTGATGTAATGCGTATTTTCTACGATACTACAGTACAGCAAACCAGTGCTTTAAATTCTGTTTCAGTTCAGCACGCAGTTTAGTTGGCGTTTGATTTACAGAACGTAACGATGTTGCTTTTTAATAAGGCTCAGATCTTCTTAATGCCTGCTCCAGGATGGGGGATTTTGCTCCTCTGGGCAGTCACAGGGAGACGGCGCTCCCACCAGGCTGCCACTTCGGAGCCTGACGTTTCCAAATGCATGGGCATTGATGTTTTTCTTTCATGTTGTCTTTTCCCCAGCTGGTAGCTGGTGGTGAAGTTGGATAGTAAATAAACAGATTCGTATTTGTTGGAACACAAACATCAGCGAGTACTTTAGCAACTGGAGTAGCAATAGATATTAATTAGAAAATCCATCGGAGAAATCAATTATACTTTGAGTTTGTCTCGTTGAGAGAATGGAAGTACTCGGTCCGTGTAAACCAGATATTACTCGAGTGATCAGCAGGTGGGCAGACGAAATAGGCTTTGTGGATAGTCTCACAGGTCAGTAAAATAATAAGAAAAGATTAATTTTCTATTCTGCGTGTTCCCAGAGCAACCATTGACAAAACAACTGGGTTTTTTTTGAGAATGAGATAGGGAAGATTGTATCTTACAGTGCACAGTACGTACACAACTCATCAGTCCTGAGAAAGAAAAGTGATGATTAAACTCGATCGGATTAAACATTTGCATATAAAAGAGGTTTTTCTTAATATTCATTTCAGGTCAGTATTTGATAAATGACTCACAGATTTTCATCAGCATTCTCATGTCTTCATTTTTGCATAATAAGTATCCTCTCAGGAGGTGTATGCAAACAGCAGCATTTTTAGCATAGTTACTTATCACATAGGAAATTCTAAGTGCGAGTTGTATTTGGGTCATATCTGCATGCTAGCCCCAGAAATTAATCCCAGCTACAGGAAGAATAAATATTTTTTAGCTTCACTGCCTTGTTTTCGCCCCCTCGTAATAATGTAGTATGCCATGGTACCCGAGAGCTTGGCAAGGGAAGGCAAACACAGGGGATTTCTTAAGTCCTTACTCTTTACTTGTTTTAGAGTAAAATGTTAATTTTATACAGGTTTCTTTTATTCTGTATCCTAACGGTTTTTAAAAAGATAATATTAATAATCCTTTCTAACAGGTCCCTCTGCCTGTTAGACTGGGCAGAGTCCTTGCAGCGCTGATTCTATACACCTGATCTTGTTCACCGGAATGAAAATTCGTTTGTCATCAAATCAAAAGAACAATCAGTGCCTGACGGGTATTGATTTTGTGATGGTTCTATGTTTAAAATCGAGGATGGGACTCTCTTCTTTCAGTTCCTAATGCCATTACGTGAGTGGCTTCATCTTCGTGTCCGCCTGTGCCGAACAGCAGCGGACAGTAATTCTTCTCGCAGCATCCCGTGTCAAACAGCTGTGCTTCAAACTCAATTTTGAGAAGTTTGGGTACGGATCCAGGCTCTACATGGTTTATTTCATCTTTTATCCCCGTAATTCAAAGTAAATCCTCTGCGCCCGAGGCAGTGATGGGTACTTTGTGAGTGCTGGGGGGTGCACTCCAGCTGCTCTGTGCCGCCCGGCCGGGTGGAGTTGATGGCAGCTCTTCCCTTCGGGAGCGTGCCCAAAAATCTGGGGCATATTGTGGGATAGCAGATGCAAACACCAGTTTTATGGCCTGTCTTCCAGCTAGTGTTTTTCTAACTACTGTGTTATTCTGACCAAACGTTATCCCTATAGTCTCTGGCCTAAGTCTCATAATTTAATTAAATAAAGGCAAATTCCAATTAACTTTTAGGACACTCGGAATTGGCTCTGCTTTTTTAGAAAGCAGTATTAATTTACACAGTATTTCCCGTTTTCTCTCTATTCAGTGAAGGTGAGACATTTGATCCAAGTCATATGTAAGGCCCTACAAAGTGGCTTCCCTATAGAATAGTCAATCGTTTCATATACCAGAAGTTTACATATTTTTGTTGAATTGTGATCTAATTTGCAGACCGGCTAACAGATGAAGTTTGACTCTAAAAATGAAAAAACAATTTTTTGGCTCTAGCCAATGTTTATCAATGGAGTTAATAATGAAAGGAACAGTCAGTCTCCACATGCTCCCCTGAAATGTGTCCAGTAGCATTTGCAACACTATTGGAGCATCTTCTAAATGGCCAAATAAGGAACATTTGTTTCTTAAAAAAGGTTTTGTCTGTTGCAAATGGAAAAAATACAAAACTTTGGAGCATGTCTCAAAGTCACATGAATGTAAAATGCTCTCTGAATTGTCTTGCAAGCATCTAAGGAGTATGCTTCTCAGGAATGAGTTATAGCAGAACCAGGTGAGGCCAGAATAAACTGAGATAATGTAATTCTATTTAAATTAAAGTAAAAGTATTGTCAGAGGTCCATGCTTTATTTCCTTAGTTATAAATTGTAGCTTCAATTACAGTACTGTCCCTCCATTAAGTTTTGTGGAGAAAAAAAAATATTTTTAGTTCATTTTAATTGTTGTATACCTTGCAGTGTCTAAATACTTAGACTTTGCTTAGGGAAGACCTCCCCTTTTCAGTTTTTCACCACGAAAAACTGTTGCTGGCTTTTGTTGTTATATTTGATGTGTATAAGGGTAAGTAAATCATGAAAAGTAACTTTTCTTTCCTAATTGGGCAGGAGGTAAATTCTATTAAATAATGGGCTTTTTCCTATTTCCATTAAATTCTATTGATTAAAACTCCTAATGGCCTAAACCAAAATGGACCACTTCTGTGGTGCTTCCACCAGCTTCCCACGCCAGCCTTGCTTGGATCCTAACTGAGTCTGTCGCCTCTCAGTGTTGCAAACAGCACTGACTGGAAAAAAAGAAGCATTTTTCATCTGGAGGCAGGTACTAAGAACAAGTTTGTTGGTTTGGTTTGTTTTGGTTTTAAATTATATTTTGTAACAAGCTGTAAAAAACCAAGAGTTTGCCTTAATGGCTATACATTAGTCATTGCTTAAGTCAATTTATCTTTTCTTTGATAGTCCAGAACTACATAAACCCGGACAACTGCTAAAGACAAAACCCAATTCATTACCTACTTCTAGGCAAAGATCACTTTTTCAGTGGTCTTGAATTTAATTTGCCTTTAATTCGAGGTTTCATTAAGATAATTGTCTGGTTGGTTCACTCTAATTGAAGGTTTGCAAGAAAATGAATGTGTGATGACCCGCGGGAGAGGGGAGGCATCACACCGCTTAATTTCAGGTTCACGTCTGAAACGCTTATGCTATTTTCACAGGACACAGGACTTCTTTCTGTGTTATAGTCACAGAAATTGCAGGCAACTGAATTTGCCAGTTAAAAACATTATTAAACCCTGCCTTGGCATTAAGCAGATGATCTGTATTATTCTGGTGTAAAGGCTGGTCCGTCCTCTCCTGTTTAAAAGCCTTGTGGTTCCCAGGCTGAGTGGATGGGTACGTTTTTTCTGTCTCGTCTTTGCTGAAGTTTCCATTAGTACTAAAAGCTGTGCTCTCTGGTATTTTCTTGCCCTGCAGACTTTTATAGGGAGAAAACATCTCTATTCTCTAATGATAAGACAGCCATCCCTCGCAGCTTTCCGTTTCCAGACATAGCAAACCCTTTTTAGCCTCTCCTCGCAAGACGGGAGCTTCATTCTCGCAATCACCCTGATGTTTCTCTTCTGCGTTTGTTCATGTTTGCATTTGAAACTAAGTGCCCAGATTTGTACACACTGCACCTGCGAGGATCTTAGCAGGGCTTTGTAAAACACCAGTAATTGCATCCTATCTTGTAGGGAAATTCTAACATTATACCTTACTGGATTGCATTTTCTTCTGTTTCACTTCGCAGCCACATCACATAGTGTTTCATTTTGTGATGCCCTGTAGTTTCCCAAGGCTGAGTTTGTTTGGTTGTGGTTTTTTTTTCCAGTCTCCAAATACGTGATCGGTACTTTGTACTACTGAAATGCAACCTCTCTCTGGTGCTCCGGTCCAGGTGCCAGGCGCTTCTTGCTCCTCACCGTCCCACTTCTCTCTATAAAGATGGCATTTAGCTTCTTGTCTTCAGTAAAAATTTAACAGGACCATAGCTATTTGTGTTCCAGTGTAATTGGTGAAATATTAACCAAGACTGGCTCTAAGACCAGTCCCTCAGCAGTGATGCTAATAACTTCCCTCCCTGATGTTCCCCATTTAATGTTGCTGCTACTGTCCTACCTCTAGCAGTTTCAGGCCAATTTAAAATTTTTTCACTAATCCCCCATCCTCTTCAATTTAACTAATTACTTCCCAGGTGATACAATGTGAGAACTTGACCAAAATCAGACAGCTGAGATCGATTTAATTTCCTTTCTCAGGAAAGTAAGTTTTTTCTCTAAGAAGGATGTCAGATTAGTGTGCCTTTCCTGTATTAAACCCATGTGGTATTTTCCCCAAAATTCTCTTAGCTTCACTGGCTTTGATTATTCTTTCCTTAAAAATTGTTCTCAAGCTGTGCTGCTGCTGAGCTTAGAAGAAAGGGCTTTTAGTTGCTCTGATTTTTTTTTTTTTGTCTCTTTAAATATAGATATGACATTTATTATTTCTGATTGCGTGATATCGTTCGTGTCTTCCTTGATTTATTTAAACTTGCTACCCCGCATGAAATTTCATATGCCAGTTCTTTCACTATTCTGGATGAAAATTACTTAGTTCCTCATTTTTGGACATTTGATTTCTTGAGGATACGTATTCCTCCCAACCGTGATAGTTTCTATGTGGTTATCATCATTGTCTTCAATGGTAATTGAAGCACGTATTAATGTAATTTGGAGTTACGTAGTGTCTTTAATCTGTACTCCAGCCCTACTGTGTAGTAGCTCCGCTTCTTGGGAGGTTGTCTTTTCATGTAGCCAACAAATCTTTTGTCGCTTGTTTTAATACCTTCTGAAGCAGCTCCCTTGGCTGAGCTTTGGAGCTGCCCCTTGCTGCCTCCTCCGCTCTCCTCCTCGCCCGTTCCCAAGCTCTAAGGTGGAGCTTCTCTTTGGTGCTTTCTTCAGCTCCACGTGAACTCCGTTATCCCGGCAGGACTTGTTCTGTCTATTGGTCTCCTTGACAAGTGAGGACCGGGCACGCTGCCTTCACCTTTTTTTCTTCTTGAGATATGGATCCCTGTAAGTATTGGCATCTCTGACTGAAAAACGCCGGGCTCCTTCCTCAGGCAGATCGTTCAGCCTCGTGATTAGTGACTTCCCGGCTGGTTCCCTCGCTGTGCAGAAGTTGCCTTGTTGAAGCCAAAAGCTGTGACTGAAAATGCCAGCCTGCCTTTTCTAAGGGTTCTGTGAACGTCAACGAATACTTTCATTTAGAATTGGCATATAATTGCATGCTCCAAATTTATTTTTATAACCAGTTCTTTTATTCCTTTTATGTATCAAAAAGAAATCTAGCATAGCATCACCTTCTTGTTTCAATGGCTGAATCAGTGACTGCTTTTGGGAATATTTGGTTCTAATATTATTATTAGGAGCATTTGTTCACTAATAAATAAGAAGTCTTGTTAAAAAATAGCTCTCTAATAACACTGCATTTATATTAAAATCTGACTCTGGAGGTCTGTGGTGTGTTGCCCTCCAGCATCATCACAATGGAACCATCACAGTCTGATCCCCAGGTAATTTCAGCCTGGTTTTGATAAACTTGTTCAATAATTTAGTTCACCAGGTCTTGTTTACCTCTCACTGGTGAATCTCCATGACTTGAGGTAAGTCCCTCCTGATTTTTATGTCTGTAAGAAGAAACTTAAGCTAGCTAAGTGTCATCTTTACTTAAAGCCTTGCAGAGCTGTGCTGTGCTGTTTTTGAGCAGGAAATGCAAATATTTGCATTTATTTCCTGATGCATGAATTGTGATTTGCTGGGGAGAGTTTAGACTTTTCAGTAATACAACTAAAGCAGTATTTTAATAAAATTTTTGACTTAAGACGTGTGTGGGTATTAGGATATTAGGATATTCTGTGGATATATGCAAAAAAAAATCAGAGAAAAAAAAAAGTGAGCTGTGTTGAAAGTGAATGGTGTACTTACTTATTTTGATTGTCCCAACTTTTCTCATCAAAAAAATAAATATAAATTCAGAAAGAATTTCCAGTAGTCAGTTGAAAGGAAACCTACATAAAAGATACTGAGATGACTTAAATTCTGTTGAAATGTGCAAGAACCAGTAGAGTTAGTTCAGTTTGGTTTCAACGAATGGGCAGCTTTGTAGAAGCTGAAGGTGTCTTCCTCCTCTGGCTGTTTAGTATTGCCCTTTGGCCAAGGATTTGGTCACGCATTCACTTATACACTCTCTTTAGCCTTAAATTAAACATAAGTTTAAGAATTCAGCTGCAAGTATCATCATGGGAAATGCAGAGATGTTAGCAATTGGTGCTTAATGAGTCATGTTTTTCACCTTGTAATTAAATAAAACCTGTGAATGTTTGTTCACATGAAAAATAAATAAGAATGCCTGATGCTGGCCAGGAGGTTATTGAAAAAATGAATTAGGAAAAAAAAATTCTTAGAGGTACTATGGAAAAATGAACTTTACAAATTAATGGCCTGGGTGCTATTGCTGAATACAGTTTATAGCAAGCAAATATAAATATATGCAGATTCATAACAGATAGCATAGAAAAGTTTAAGAACTTTCATCCATTGGTTTGTTGTGTTTGTTCTCTGAAAATGTTCACCTTTGAGGATGCTAGCTGTGAGTTCAAAGATAATTAAGACAAAGACCCACACAAACAGTTTTCAAAAAGGTCTTCATTTATAAATAGTGCAAATCTAGGAAAAACCCCCTCTTTTTTCCTCTTGTAAAATACTACTGTCATTTTTTTTCCCACTTAGCCCCCAAGCAGCTGAACGTTGAAAGGTCAGGCTTGACAGTCTCGTATGGGAATATGTGGCCACAGAGTAGTATAAAATGGACAATGTCAGTGGAAATGTTTCTGTTCTGTTTCACCTCTCTGTCTGTCTCAAATACACTTAAATGGCAAATTATCTGCCGCTGGAATGGTGGTCCTGTCTGCAAATTCATCTCCCCTCTGGTCTTTTATCTCAGATTCTCATTAGACCGCCCAGTCATTTGGTATGATGGTGGGTTTCTATAAGGACACTCACACGCTAAATTTTAGCTATACATAGACAGGGCTTCACTGCTAAATAGCAGTGACATTCCTGAAGTGAGTGCTCCAGATTGGATAACAACTTTGAAATGGGAGAGACCATGGTTATGAAGGTGCATTCAAAACTATGTGCTAAGAGTTGCGCTTCTTTTATTCCTCACCTTAAAGGCATTTCGTAGGACTTTTCTCCTTTAAGGAGAAGGTAAAAGCCAATTTCAGAGGCATATGTGCATTTTCACAAGAGAGAACCTATGTATTGTAGTGCTGCTTCTACTGAGAATTAGACATTAAACAATTTTGCAAAGCTAGCAGATATATCCTGATAAAATGCATTCAGATCTTCACCTAAACAACAGATGAGAAATTCTGATCAGATCAGACTGGTTTAGATAAAAAACCAATGAGCGTGAAGACTAAGTAATGGCTGCCAGATTGGGTTCATTGTCTGTACGGTGATTTGGGCTGAAAAGTGGCCGTTTATATGATATGTGATGATGACAGCTTTATTAAAAGAAGCATTATTTTGGTCCCAGTACAAATATCACAAGTATTCAAATCCCCTGTATAATTACATTCTCTTTTTCTTTTTGATTTGCAATTCCTTTTATTCTTCGTGACTCTCCTAAATTAGTGAAGCATTCTTCTGTTTGTCACATAAAATACACTTCCCCCCCCCCCTCCGTGCATCAACTCTTACCAATAGCTCAGACACATCAGTGTAACACAGAAGGGGATAATAGGCTAAATTATCCTTAAGCAATTGCAGTTGTAACTATCTCATGTCTTATTGTGGTATGTAAATGTGATTCTTTGCTGGGTCCCATGGACATATCTTCATTTTGACTACTGGAAGGACTACTGTAGGATAAATGGATTAAAGTAGAGGAACTAGCTTGTAGCATTATTTCTTATCAGTTTTATGGTAATGCCTTCACTGATGTAGTTGCTGTATATACACATCAGACAGGTTTCTTCAAAAGTGGTTGCCTATCAGTATAGAACCAAATGGAAAAAAAAGCAACCAAACAAAACCACAAAACAATGTGAAAGGATCAAAGAGCGATGAAAAGGGTGGTAGTGCTGAGATTGTTTGGTCATGCAGGTTAACAGCAGACATAATGGGATGGTGATGCTATTTTTGCAGTGTTATTTTTTGAAAGAACAGGTACAATTTATAGCAGCCAGTATTACTGAGAGCCATGCAACCCAAATGTAATGTCTGGTTCATTTTAGAAAGGAGAGGTGAGGCTTACAGCAGGAGCAGATCTTGAGGAAATACTGAAAGCTGGGAAAGGCAATGATCTTTTGCATTAATTCCAGTTAAATAGTCCAGGGGGGCTGCATAAAGAGAGGTATAACAGAAGTTCAGACATAAGTGCTCCTCCTCGCTGGTGTCATTGACAGAGCGAGATGGGGACAACTGAAGTGAGAGTGAGATGGGCTAAAATAATGTGCTGGCTGGAGAGGAACACTTCAGATATGACAGTGTAAGTGCTAGTTGAAAATGGAAGTTGAAGCCATGGGGGAGATAAAATTAGCCATGGACAAGATAGAAAGAAAGAAAAGCAGGCGAGGTGAGGGATAGCTCTCCTGTGCCCCATAAAAAGGAGATAAGTGGAGGGAGAAAACTTATGAAAGGCATAGCAAAGAGACAGCCAACTCCTGTTCTCTATATAGTTATTCCTCCGTGCAATATATATATATAAAAAGTATTATGTAACATCTTTGGATGCCAGACCAGCTTTTTTGTTCCTAGTTTGAACCTCAGGCTTTTGACACTACAAACACAAATCACCAGTGATGCACTCTGGCAGGAGCACTGCATCTCTCTGGGAGATGCTACACGTGCTCTTGCCTGTTTGGGCCAGTCTGGGACAGCAATTTCGGATGGCAGCGTGTGTCTGCTGCTGATGTTCCCACGCTGGGATGTACGCTGGCAGGCAGGGATGCACAGCTTCTGCCTTTGCAGATGGAAGTACCTCTGCAGGGAACATTTCCAGCTAGGAGGAGGAGGAGGGAGGGAAGGAGTGCAGCAGCAGGTGGGAAAATTTGCTGCTGGCGCTTAGCTCATAACTTCAGAAAGTTTGACCCAACCTAGCAGAGACCTGTGTCACGACCATATGCTCTCCATGAAGCTTTTCTTATTAGAATGATTAGATTGCTAATTTTTTATTAAGTGCGTTCTTGCCAGGTTATTCATTGGTATGAAGTATGATGAGATGCGAAATCATGGGCAAGCTGCAGACATAGGTGAGGGGTCCGTTCCTGATGGTGGCGTCTGCAGGAGATTCCCCTGTGGTGGAGGGAGTGGGGACTAGTCACTTGGGCACAGGGGACTGAGGTGGTGTTGCATTGAGTGTCAGGCAGCAGAGACTCTGCAAGGAGCCAGGACTGGAATTTCCTGGGCTGGGAGAGGTGCACGGAGGAATGGATACTCCCTCCAGCTGCCCCAGATCAGTGGCCTCTAAAATACAGTCATCGTCCTCCTCCCACCGTTGCCCCCTGAAACTCTTGCTGGCTGCCGTCAGTCCTCTGTGCCCTCTCTTGGTTCCAGCTCTGCTGCTGCCACCAAATTCAATTTTGCAGCCTGTAGAGTTAGGACAAAATAACTCATTCAATTTTGCCTACATTACTGGGCAGCCTTGGGCTGGCTTGGAAGGCAGATGGGTATTTAATTTGACATTTGTGCCTCTGTAAGCTGGAGGAGAGGTTCTAGCAGTGTTGTGGGGGCCAGCTAATGCAGGTGAGCAATTGCCAATGGTGGACTAATCTCTTGAAGAAGACTAATATGTCAGGTTATACTCCAGACTTTTCTCTGTGGGATGATACTGCTCAAGGAAATTAAGCCTAAGAGATAATTTGGCAACAGTCTTATTTTAAGTACTGATTAATGACTATTGCTTTAGTACAACTCCTGCTCTACTCATGTGATGTTTTAATATGGCAAAGGAATTATGATTAGTGCTTTTAGGTTTTTAATGTTCAGATAGTTAAAATGCCCCATAATAATAGCTGCCTTTAATATTCAGCATAACTATTACAGAGATATAATTGCTCTTTGGTGTTGAGAAGAAGAAACCGGGATCCCAACGTGAACATGAATGCCTTTTTCTGGTAGCTTAAATCAAATCCTTAAATTTCAAAGTCCTTGGCAGCAAGTTTTAACAACTTTAATTAAAAAAGAAGTCTACCATAAATAAATCAAAGCTGAAAGACTAAAAATTGTTAGAGTTACTGCAATAATTGCATTAAAATCTATAGTGCAAAATGTACCAGAAAGCACAAGTAAAAGCATCACAATCAGAAAACAAACTCAGATTCAGGAAACTTGTAATCCAAGATGTACCTGTGCAGCATGCAAAGTACCTCCAAGATTTGTAATCGTTATCCTCATGACATTAACATATTTTACATCTGATTCTGCAGTATCTCACACTATTGGAAGTCAGGAGTGATTTTCTAATAGAATTACAAAAAAACCCAATAAAAATGAGAACAGGCTCCAGCTCTGCAAATTTGGCTGATCTTTGGCAGAAGCAAGAAATGTTTGCATATATTTCCCTTCTCCTGCCTCAGAGGTGGTATCTTGCATGCAGTAGTTAGTTTTCATCTCGCCCAGCTTGTAATTCTGTTGCTTTCTGTTCTCTATATCAGGGAAAAGAAGTACTCCATTGTGGATTTGTAAATTGTGTTAAGAGTCAAAGGAGTGTGAACTCAAACCTTCCCTTGAAAAGAAGAATCCCCCCGGTGCCTGTCCAGGACCGCCGTAAGGCGCAGAAAAGCATCTCTGTGTTTGCAGTGGCAGAACGCGCTGCGAGGGGGTTGGCAATTCGTCTAAGAGAATTTTTTATGATCGCCCCTTACAAGAATTACAGCTCTCCCACGCAGCCCCACAAGCCCTGCCTTTCCTTGGCTACCTCAGCCCATTGAACTTGTCCTTCTACCCATAGCAGGGGGGTTGGAACTAGATGAGCTTCAAGGTCTCTTCCAACTTTAACCATTCTATGGTTGTCTCTGCCTCCTTCCAGTGGGAACCTACGTTGCTGCTCTGGAAGTGCTATGGGGTTGTGCTACCTCCATGACAGCCACAGCCACCCACTTCCTCCCTGCTTCCCCACACACCTTGGGCTATGTCCCACACTGCCTACATTCATGGACAATTCTTCCCACTCTAGTGCCTTAAAGCATTACCGTACCTCTCTCAAATACCATTTTAATATGATACCCCTGCTGACATTAGTCTGACAATTCACAATACTCCTGGTTTTGGTAAGCTCTTTTCATTACGTTCTCTTCCGTATGTTCCCTCCTTGCCTCTGCCTGTGTCCTGCTTGACAAAGGCTGTTGTGATCTTGCCATTCTTCCAGTTCTGCAAAAGTGTTATTTCAGTGTCATTTTTACTGATGATTTAGCTGATTTTGTCCATATGTTTATGTACCACAAGTAATATGGGTTCTTTCCCCCGATGTATAGGTTCTTCTTTAGCTATCAGTCCCTCTTTCTACTCCCCTCCCTCCTTAATTTACCATAAAGCTAAATACAGATGATTGATGACCCTCATCAACTTCCTGGCATGGCATTTCCCACTTTTTCGGGATGAACCCAGGGATGTCACATCTAGTTAAACAAAAACTAAGCAGGTAATTTACCACTGGCATAGGACTGGCTGCTAATTCCTGTAGGAAGACAGCAAGGAGAGGATAGAAAGGGCAGGCAGCAATATTGTTTGCAAAAGTGGGTAATTAGCTGCAGTGAGGCTGTGTAGCAACTCCTGACTTTCCCTGATGTGTTGCTTGGGTAAGAATGAGATGGAGAAAAGGGAGACAGTGGAGTATTTCATTTTTTATGCAATTTTCTATGTGCATCTTCCAATGTTGATAGAAGAAATAACCTCACTGAACTCATTGTTGACAGCAGTAACTAATGTATAGGAATAGCTAAAGTACAGGGCTAGAAATGGGAATGGATTAGCTTCTAGGGTAGGATAAGTTGGGGGCTAAAGGAAAATTGGAAAAAAAAGAAGACACCGGAGACAGTCCTATTAATCTTTAAAACTGGGAGGCTGACTTCCTTCTATAGTCAATGGAAGGAGGTGAATGCCTTATCTAGAAGCCTAAATTAGAGGGTTTTAATACCACCTGTTTTATTGTTATGATCCATGATCTTATTAATGCATTTTTAAAAAGAAAGAAAGTGTCAGACATGAAGAAGGATAAAGAGTAGGTGGAGAACCTGAACATCTGGTAAATGATCTTTTTTTTTTTTTTTTCATTTTAATCATAATTTTGGGTGGTTTTTCACTTTCCGATTCATTATTTTTAGGTAAATGAAATTGCAGCTTAGCATTAAACTGATTTTGGAAAGAAGTTTGACTGCATGCTCCTTCTGTTGCAGAGGTGGCTTGATCTCTGTAATGCAATTTCTTGCATTAATGCATGAACCTTTTTGTCTGTGCTTATTACTTATTTGTAATATTATTACATATATTATTACATATTATATATATTATATATATATTACATATATTATTACATATACTTATTACATATTTGCAAATAATAAACTTATTGTTTGCAGTGCAGCGAGCTCTTCCGTAAAGATGTGTCCTCAAGTGTGGATTACTAGATTAAAATGGTTTGACCATTTTTGTGGACAAAACCATTTTTTTCTGAGATGTTTAACTATATTTTTTTGAAAAAGTACAGTGCTGTCTTTACTGGCCAAATATCTTAACTTTAATAAGAGCAGCTGCATTTTCTTGTATTACTGAACCTCTTGCATTTTTGACAGGGAGATACGCATGGCAGAAGGATTTGCGCACCCAAACACAGTTCTCAGTTATTGGCAACTTACAAAACTTTGCAAATGTAATAAGTGACTATGTCTGAGTTCATTTTTCATAGAAAGTCTGTAGGAAACAGAAAAATTCTTATAGAGGCATCCAAATATAGTTCGAGCATTTTGTTCTGTGTTAAAATATGTCAGAGTGATGTCTGGGAAATCAGTGCCTTCCATTAGCGTAGTACTAAACCTCAGACAGGTTCCTGGCTGGTGGCTGACCCCAATGTAATTGTACTGGATCCGCAGCAATCGGTTGTCCTCTTGCGTGTCTCTCCCACCCCATCATCACTTCCCTTTTACGGTAAAATCCTGTCAAACTCATAAATGCCTTTCCCATTTTTTTTTTTTGTCTCTGAGGGCTAAACTTCTAGCTGACATTCTGATAGATTTTATAAGAAAATGCCGACCGAGCACATTTTTGACAGCAGTTCTTGCGCCTGAGCAATTAGCAGAGCTTACGGTAGGTGTCTCTTGCAGGGCTGCGCTGACTGAAGTCCACTCAAGAAGATAACTTAGCAGTTACAAAACAAATGATGTCTCACGCGAGTTGGTAATTACTGACTCGTCCATAACTCTTGTGTTCCAACAGTGGAAGTTGAGATGAAAGCGCTTTTTAGCCCGCGTGCCAGTATTGGAATCGCTCCCTTTTCTTCTGCCTCTGAAGTTATAGCACTCAGAGCATATTAGATGTGCAGTACTTGACTATCTAGAGAGGGTTTATGGACTCACCACCCTTCAGTTGCTAGCTTTGTTCTCCTGGGGGATCCATCACTGACCAGTGTGCAAATTGATGGTTGTAGTGCAAAATAAGGAAGGGTTTTCATAAAGCACCTGCAGCACCATGACTAGGAGAGGACTCTTGTCTCTGAGAAAGTGGCATCCGTTAGCTTGGGCCATGGTCACTTCTTAAACTGGTCAAATAGGAGTTCAACTAATCCTGAGTAGCCACCCAAATTCAAAGCTGCATTTCTTGAAACTTGGGGCTAAAAAAATTTGTCCTCAAAGAGTGTCTTACAACTCATTATTAATGAATGCTGAGGTGTAAATTGGAGTGATTCTTTCAACCTCTGTAATTCTTGTACTTTCTGGAAATTGTACTGACACTTAAAGCATCAGATTAACCAAGAGGTTTTTCACCTCTGACTTCAGAGGTGGTTTAGGCTGAGTATTAAGGAGAAAAGAGCTACGCACACTGAAATAATAGGTAACCCGATGAAAGCCCTATAAATAACTGTTTGAAAATAAGACTTTATTATACTGAAACCAATACTGTATTGAACTAGTTGGAAAGTTATATCGATGTTTTTCAAGAATGTTTTATCTCTAGTATTTATGATTCTAGGCTATGCATTTATTAGGAGTTGCTATTGGGAAAATGGACACCTATATTTTCCTCTAAGAGAGGTCAGTCAGCTTATGGCTGAGCAAAAAAAAAAAAAGAAGAGATAAAATGAAGTTTCACTGGGAAAGTAGGGCAAAAGATATAAAAAAGGAAATATTATATGTTATGGGGGGTGACTGAGTGGGGTCAGATAATCAAAGGACCAAAGATCACCTGTTGAACCACATAAATAATTCAGGAAGACCCTTTTGGTCTCCAGGGATCTTGGACTGAATTGGCAACGGAGCCAGTCCTTGCCTGCTGATGTGAATTGATACCTGACAGCTCTGCTGCCTCTATGCCAGAGGCTGGGATCCCCCCAGGCTGATCCTGGCAGTCTTCATCTCTCCATCATTGGCTTGCGTTGTCCTGAGACAGCCATAATTTCCCTGCCTGGCATTAATGTGTCTGCTCTCAGACATTACCTCCCGCTGAACTGAAGGCCATCTTACTGACCTACTTCTGCAGGAACTTCCATGCCCTACATAGAGAAGGCTGTACGCTTTGAATAAAAATTTAACACGAATAAAATAGCCATCAACCAGCTGACCATCCTGGTGCACAGGAATGTGGGAGCCCAGGCGGGATGATGCTGTTTCGGGCACAAAGGTGTCTGCAGGGTGAAGTCCCATTAACACTTAGATTCCCACTGCTCGGTCATGTCTGAAAGTATGATTAAAATTTCTGAGGTTCCTCGGGGCACTTGCATTTTAGCCTCACATTGTCATTAATGTACATATTAATTAATCATAATCTCTACAGAGAAATGTACTGCAGCCTGAGGAGAGCTAGGTCAGGCAGTAGAGGCTAGTCCTTGGATTTCTTCTGACTTCCAAGAAACCTTGGACGTTTCCTTTCCTCTAGGTTTCTGAAATCCAGTGCCGCGATGAGTCTCGATGGTTGGCAGACCAAGTGATTCTGGAAAATCAGCCCATATATATCAAACACCGATTGCAATAGATGCTTTCAGATTGTTGTCCTAAATGGTATATTGAAGAAGGAAATGGTGAAGGAAAGAATGAGAAAATGAGTGTGTTTGTAGAAAGGGCAAAACACAGAGGGAGAACCTGGCTATTTTTCAGGCTCTATCGTATCATCAGAAACATTCAGAACTGGGAAGTGTTGGAGGGAGATAAGGGACATGTACAGGGGGGCAGTGACGTTGCAGGTGATAATCTGCAGGAACCTGAGAGAAGCCAACCGGTCTAATCTTCTTAGATTTATCTCAGTGAAGAGTAAAAACAGTTATGCAGTGTTGAGATACACAATTCCAGTTTGTGGGAGAACTCAGATAAAAGCAATGTGGAGCATCCTAGGAGCCAGTGCAGCCCAATTAAGAGAAAATACTGAACTTAATCTTGTGGGACTCAGCTCAATGGTTCTTTGCTAAGGCAGCAGAGTTCAACATAAACAAGTTAAATATGCTGATATAAAACTGAATTGTGTAATAAACATAGATAGAAAGCTTGCCTTCCCCTTTAATGCATGGGAAGAGAGCAGTAAATGGGCCAATAGGCCAGGGGAGGGCAAGTAATGTGATGGAAAGTGGGAACATACCATTTGAACATCAAAGTTGGGATAAACTAGTGCATCCTTATGTTAGAGACTTGAAGGGCTTGCACGGGCTGGGGCCGTAAAGCCCCTCTGTGCTGCCAGGGCTGTTTCTGAATGGGAATTTGTGCTGTAATTAACACCAGCCATATCATCGGCTGCTATCCTCCTGCTAGGGGAGCGGGAAGAGCCAAGTACCGGTGTGAAAAGGCATCTGGGGCTGAGCGGTGTCTGCGGGGGTTCATAACAGTTCCTAAATGCATAAAGGGCATAAATATCAAAGAAAGACGGTAGTTATACAGGATAGGGCTCAGGGGTGTAGCTAGGGGTAATGGGGTGGAATTAAGAGTGGAGATACAGGCTGACTGTAAGGAAGAATCTTCCTGGCTAATCAACCTATACAACAATGCCCTTTTCAGACGGAAAGAGCTATTGAAATGGGAGCAAACTAACTCTTCGTTCAATGGATTCTCAAGTTCATTAGGTGCTACCAGAGGCCCGGGTGTGGATTACTGCTGTGCGTAATTCTGCCGATGGAGTGGAGCTATGGAGAAATTGAAGAACAACCGCGTGCACCCTGTGAAGCGCGTGTGGGAATGGCCCCGTTATTTCTGCCGTGTCGGTCGAGCGCTCGCCTTTCCGCTGCTGTGCCAGCCTGATGGAGAAGGCGACCTCACTGGGGACGTGCTTCCTCCCCAAGTCTGCTATCGCTACGTCTGCACTTTGCGGCGTGGCGTCCTGCAGGGATGGCTGAGCACGTTGGCATGTGTGCGGTGCCATCTGTAGAGAGGGAACGGGGTCGCATCGCTGAAGTCCTCTGCTTCTCGATGGTGGCCGTTAGGTGTCTCGCCGTGCCACGTGGGTACAGCTACACCGCATCCGCTTCCTGAGCTGTGTACAGTCTAACTGCCTGTAACTTACCCCGAGATATGTTTCTTCCTGCTGCACCCGGAGCAGATTTAAATGGAATTTCACAAAGAAAACAATCCTAAAGAGGCAACGCAGCAGAGAAAGGTTTGAATGCTTAGTATCGCGTTGCTTTGGGAAAACCAAGAAAGTTAGACTTCTGTAAGCATTCAGTCCAAGGGGGCTGATTCCCAACAAAAGCATGCATTCTTATAATTCAAATAATTTCAAATGTCATTGGTTATAAGTAGATACGGTATAAAGAAGCCTGACTGCGTGTATTACTGTGCCCAGCAAAGATAAGCTTATCTTATTGTATCCTGGTTTGTTCTCTGTATTTCAGAGCTACCACTACACGCACCTATACTGGAGACCACTGGGATCTTCCTTCTGTACCTAACCTAATTTTCTTTAAGCCTCCCTTAATTCTTCCCCAAGGAAAGGTGTATTTTACCCGCTGTGGCATCTAACTTCATCCTTAGGAGGTCTTAAAAGCACAGCCATTAAGATAGCGTCAGTTACTGGCATTTTCTGTGCCCCATTGTCAGTTACCAACATTTTCTCTGTGCTGGTCCTCCCCACTGGTGATGTGTCTTGTTGATGCTAGGAGTACAAAAGTCTTCAAGACTGTAATTTTTGGAAATAATCAAAGCATCTTTTCCAGTGGGCTTTTCCAGTGGGAGCATTGAGGCCCCTTTCCCTCAGGTTGACCATGAGGATGCTGTAGTTCCTCGTGCTCTTTTGTACATCCCAACAACTTTGAGTTGCTGCTGCTTTTTCACCTGGTTCAAGGATCTGTAGTGACAGTAATGGGCAGCTCCAATGGCTTTCCAGACCAGAGAGACAGCATTTCCAAGCACATGTTCCCTTTTTGGATGGAAATCTCAGGTGCCAGCAGTGGGGACATCTCTGATGTCTTCTTCATGTTGTGTAAAACTGTGCTGCTTCTGCCCAGTGTGCGATCAGGCTGTTTGCTTAGTTGCTTTGTTTACACTCTGCGGTGTTCAGGTGCAGCCATACTCTTTTTCTCTGGATAAGAAAGGAAGAGAAATCCCCTCTCCTTTTGTGCGGGAAACCTCAGCTCGGAGATGCTCATGGAGGGCTGGCCGGCTGCCTGCTCACGTTCCTCATATTTGCCAAGAGCACATCCTGCTCCAGAGCCCTCATCCAACACACAGGAAGGCCAAGCAGAAACCAGAGTCACAAATTTCGTGGCTTGGGTTGTTTATTTTGAATATCCTGAGTTTTGCTGACCATCACGGTGATAAAACTGGTTTGGTTTCATTGGTGTTCAGCATTTGCTTGAGTTAGAAAGTCAGGCATTCTCCTTGAGAAGCATCATTCACATTTTTTAAAAGGGAAAACACATTACCTCAGGCTTATGTTTTCCTCCAAATTGCAATGGTTTTTGGTTTTATTAAGAAAAATGATTCCATGTCTCAACATACACAAGCACAAACACCAGTCTTACTCGGTTGACTGGTTTTTCTTTCATCTCCATGGTGCACAAGAGGGAATTTGTTTGGCATTTTTGTTCTCTGATAATTTTTGTTGATATAATAGAAGGTAACAGAAGGCAGCTGGATTATTCCATTATACCATCTGAAAAAAAAGCAAAACAAACAAGCAAGCCAAACTATTATTTATACCAAATGCAGGGGATTTTCCAGTGATCTCTACCCAGGGTATATTTCTCTATACCCATCGGAAACGATTTGTTATATGTTGGTCCTTCCCAGTCTAGCCCTGTCAACATTTGGCGATTAAAAATGTTATTTGCAAACTGTCTGATGTGTGTACAGTAAACACTGAGAGGAATTTAATGCTGCGCTTAAGTATTTTTAAATGCAACTTTGAGTGAGCAATTATTTCCTTGCTGTCTGGTGTTCATCTCTAAGTTATTTATCAGTCTAAATGAAAAGGCAATTAAATGCGGATTGTTTCCCAGTTCAGCATACGTGGATGTGTGTGTGTACGGACTGTTGGCTCAGCAGGACAAACGCAACCGTAGAAACGTATGTGCCTGGGACCTTATGTGCGGGAGTGCAGCTGTGCCGTGGGAGAGCTTTGATGGAGCTTGACTCTTAACGCCTGCATCCCTCGCTGAAAGCAAAGCTTTCCAAAAGTGGCTTTGTAAAATAAGCTGAAAATAACGGTGGGAGCACTGCCTGTTGTTCATATGTAGAGCAAAAGATAGCGCTAATGTAAATATTAAACTGTCAGTTGATAGGTATAAAAGCGTTAGCCTTTTAAACACTGATTATTTTCCAAGTATTCTGATCTATTGGAGGTGTCTCCTGTAATCAGAAGCTGTTACAGGACTCGCCAAACCACAAAGAAACAACCGAAGCAGAGCCCAGCAGGGCTCCACGTACTTCCTATTGCAAAGTAACTTTGGCATTACCTCTCGGCGCGCCTCTGTCCTGCCTCAGCCGTATTTTACTTTGTCAAGTGTTTGTCAAACACAGTGAGCCTCTTCCTCTAGTATTTTCCATTGTCTTTTCCTTGCCTCCACCCCTTTCTGTATCACTGCTAGTGTTCCTTGTTACCACATTCCCCCTCTTCTTCTTTTCGCTGAAAGGCATTTCTTTATAGTGAATATTTGCCCTTCTTTGCTCACATGCAGTTACTGTTGTTCTCCCTGTTTTCTTTCCTTTCACTTTCCTGTCAATCAACTCATATTTATTCTTAGTGATGTCCATGCATAGGTGCATATACTTGTCCACGTGCCAGGTACCACACGCTGACCTGCAGGAGGGATGGGAGCAGCATCGCTAAGCAAGGGGTGTTAGTAATAAAACCCAGCAGGGGCAGCTGGCTGAGAGTCAAACCAAAGACCTGGAAGTCTCTATCCAGAGGCAGGAGAGTCCAATTTGCATTTCCAAGTATGCCGTCTCTTTTACCCACACCAGAGTGAAGAAATGGCAGAAGTCATTGATGAACAGAGGCAGCCAAGAGAGTGTTTGCGTTATTTTAATAATTGCATTTCTGTTTTCCTCATCTGTCCTGCATGCTACTGGCAACATCATGACCTGGCTAAAATGTTTATCCTCTTTTCTCAGTTCCAGCTCCTCTCTTGGTTATAATTTAGTAGCTAGAGCTAATGTGGTAAAGAAAATACTGTCATCTTTGCAGGATCAGTACTTATGGGATGACACGTGAACTGGCTGAACTCCAATGCGCTTCTGATCTATAATGCAGAAATATTTTTCTTGATGACCTCTCAAAATGCATGTAAAATCCATGCAGGTGTACTACCTCCCTTCAGCTTTAACATACAATTTATATTTTAAGTATGCAGTATGGGTTAATGAATGTGGTGTTCATTTAATGATTATTATATGATTTAGAAGTCTTCTGCAGAGTTCCTCATTCAGAGCTCCAGGCCACACATATACCACGGTGCTGCTGCTGCTGCTAGTCTGTTTTGACCTCTTTTGTAGCATAAGCTACTTGACTTTGCAGTCAAATCCCCACCTACCTGTGGAGTTGGAGCAGGTTTGTAGAATGGCACTCCACCTTGGCGCATATTTCAGCTGAAGGAGGACTTACCCTGGATAAGCTGATCCAGTAATTAATTTCCTTCATGCTTAAAAAGTTGCCCTTTTTTCAGAACTTGAATATGAATTTGTCTAACTACAGCTCTCAGTCTTGAGAATGTATATATCTTTACCTGCTGTGTTAAAGAAAGATCTTCTAAGAGAAATCCTCTCTGCATATTCCCCAAAATGATTGAGTCTCCTCTTCCCCACCTCTCACCTGAACCGAAGAGATAGGTTTCTGGGTTTTGTTACTATAAGGCAAGATTTTCAGACCTTGAATTTTTTTTCCTGTGTTTCCTTTAACTGCTCCTTCATTATCAATGTTACTTTTACAATGAGGAACGTGGACTGTAGGCAGTGTTATAACAGTGCTGTTAATATTTAATATAATGGTAATTCCACTGCCCTACTTCTGTATGAGGTGGAAGAGAGTCCCTGGTTTCCAAAATGCAGTCTGTGATTTATTCAAGGCAACAGAGCTTAGTGATGCTACAGATAGATAGTTTCAAGCTGCTGGAAGATCTCTTTAAAGCTCTCTCAGGTGTCTTTCTGCTACTCTGCATCTGTTATGATACAGCAGAGTTATTTCTTTTTATGACTCAGTATTGCTATTTTATCTGACAATGATACCATGCTTCATTGACAGACCTGCCATCGTATAGGTTGTCACTAATTATACTGGTGTTTTAAATGTTTACCTGTAAAGCGACGGTGGAAATGCCGCAGCTCGCCTTGGCAATTTGATCCTGGTCTTATTAATCTTACTGTCAGCCGTTGGTTCTCAGTTCAATTCTTCAAATTTCTCATAAAGTTGAGTGTGTGCATCTGGACATGCTTCCCAAGCTGAATCCGTGCCGTAGCTGAAGTGGTACTTCAGTGTTTTACAAACGCTACATTTGTCTTGTCTTTTTACAGCGTTATTGAATCACATTCTCTTTATGGTTTTCTACAATGTCAGGATCCAGGGCAGTGGTACCACTAAGGGGCTGGTTGTCTCTCATCCTGTCTTCGTGGTGTTGACTGGTCGGTCTCTCATCACTGTCGTTCTGTACCTCTCTCTCAACCCGTTTTTTTCAGTCCGTTTCTCCCATTCATAAAGCCCATTTTGAATTCTCTTCCTCTCCTCTGATTGCCTCACTGTCCCTCTCACCGTGGCAGCACCCGCAGAGTCGGTAAGAATTGTCTTCAATCCATCACCCCCAAGTTAATGAAAACAAGGAATATGAGTGGATACAGAACATAAAGCTCTGCAGAGCCATGAGTGAAGTTTCTTGCCTGTTTTACACTGTTAACTATTCAGAGTATGATTTTCCAACATTGTACTCACCAAGTATTAGATTCATCCAGACCATATTTCCTTAGCCTGAGAGGTAGGTGTGAAAGGCTTACTAAAGTCAACATAATACCTGCCATTTCATCCCTATCCACAGAATCTGTTATCATGTTAGCGAAGAACATCAGAATGATTTCACACAGTTTGTTCTTGACAAACTCATGCTGCCTGCTACTCCTCTCCGTGTTATTTTCTGCTGCCTATAGATAACGTCCGTAGGAAAATATCTTTCCGAGAATAAAAGTTTATCTTACTGCTATACAGTTCACTATATTTTTTCCCCTTTCCTCCTCTAGTTCTCTCGCATTGCATCTTCTGAAGGATGCTGGGCAATCTTGTCTCCATCATTCCTAAATAACCCCATTGGCCCAGAAGTTATTTCCCTCCTTGTTGGCCAAACTTTCTGAGCTAGTGCCCATCAGAAAAAGTTTGTCTCCCATTTCTTTCCCTTCACCCCATTGCTGATCTTTCATTTCCTACCGTTCCCTCCATTGTAAATTAACTATTTTTAGTGTTGGACTTTCTCTGTGTGGTTCCTGTGTTGGGTAACAACATTTCCCTTTTCTGTATTTCTTTGACTCTTAAGTTCCTTTCAGATCTGCCATTCAACTTCAGTTTCTTGTCTCTACCTTTTAATTGTCCTCTCTTTCTAATCGGCTGTGGGCTGTCTGAAAACTTTCTTTTGGACTGTTTGCATGGTCTTTAAATTACTGTGTCCTCTAATTTATACCACATGCTATTTGCTCTGTTGCATTATTTAATTCTCTAAAAGGTTTCAGGTAGAGTGGTTTGTGTGTATGATACACGGCAAAGCACAGCTGTGTTGCTTAGTCTCCATATGCATTTACTTTCTGCTTTCTCCTTTTACTTACTGTTTTGGGAAACAGCCTTTTTCACTCCATTATTTCCAGAATCATGGATGCGTGAAGGTGGTGCTCCAGGGAATGGCAGAGGTGTGAGAACTGCTGAATCATTTGTGCCCTGACATACCCTTCCTGAGCGCTGCAGTGGTACAGAGCAGGACTTGGTGCTCTGCTGGTGGTTATTATGGGGTACATTACCCACTAGTACAGGAACGAATAAGGAGTTCTGTTTTCTTGTAGATTTTCAATCGTCAGACACTCATAAACTCCTTAAAAACAAGGCACAAAGGAAAGAGAAATATGTGCTAAATGCTAGTTTGTTGAACATGAGCATATGTGTATGTAGAATTATGTGATCATTCCTGGTCAGATTCATTCTAAAAACATCTATTTGTTTATTATATAGCTTCTCGTTAACCAGCAATATATATGATGCAGGTTTTACATAAATAGGTACTGCTGAAAAAATTCATATCAGTCTACACTTTTTCCCACCCTAAATTTTAGTGATGTACCTGTAAATGTTCAGATGTTCCTTCCTTGCTACAGCATGACCCAAAGAGTGGAAGTAGAAGACCTTCTGTTGGTTCATGTGGATTTGTACAGCTCCATGGAAAGCATTTAACCTCAAAATACAGGCCAATGGTAGAAAGGTGGGAATCTGAAACTATATATTTCCCCTGCTCTGAAAGAAAGGAATGGAAATGCAGAAGAAAGATACCCAGAAATCCAGAGACACCGCAAGGTAGTGGCTCACAAGCACTTGCCTCTTATCTTTCGGCTCGGGGGATGGTATCTGTGCACTCTGATGTTTGAAGTAGGTTGGGTAGAATTTAACTTTTGGCTCAAGGGAGCCTTTAGTTTATTAAATATGGATGTTCTTGCTGGGGAGCAGTCTCAGGTAGAAGCATGGTTTTTCTCCGCAACACATCACTTTTCTTGAACGTATGCATCTGGGAAAGAAAACTCAGCTGTTCTGTGCCTAACTCTTTTCTGTCTGGATCCGCCTGTAAGAAATATCAATAAAAACTGTCAGGTGGTAACAATTGCAGGATTTCTAAGTGTGTGGCGGTGTGATTGTAGCTGCCTTTAAATCTGTGAATTCAGCTGCCTTGTCATGAGGCTGGCCTCTCAGCAGCACTGCTAGGAGGTCTGCGTTACCTGTAATTATACAGAGAAAATTGCTCAAGTTAATGCCGCGTCTAACCGCAGTACTAACATCTGCCTGTCTTGGCAGTAAGACAGCTACCACAAATATGCGATGCAACAGGCTGTCAAAAAATTCTGGCTTCTGCAGTAACTTGCTCTTCTAAGAAAAATTTTACAGCTCCAGTTACTAATCAGGCCGTGGGTGATCTTTCCGCGCTCTGAAGCTCTGGGATCTATCACTCATCCATCAGCATCTGTCCGGCTCTTCCTACGAGCATCCGTTTCTGCCCGGATGCTGCTGAGGAGGAATCAGACCTGCTGCTGAGCGGACTGGGTGGAGAGTGACAGTCTCGTCCTAACGAAACAATCAGGTTATGAGCTGGTTTGCATTCCTATTCCTGCTTTTGCAGGAGCCTAAAACCGGACTGTTCCTTGCTGTGACTGCGGGAAGCCCCAGGAGCAGTTTGCAGTTCTCTCTGCTTCCAGCCTTTGGTGTAGTCTCATGGAAGTGTGTTTCAGAAAACATAACTTTCAACTGCCTGACACAGCCCAATCTCTTCCATTTCTTGTCTACGGTGCTATCAATCAAATTGTTCTTGTTGGCTAACTGGTTTTATATCTCCTGTGGAAAAACTGTCAGTCCAAGATCTTGCCATGTAAGGACAAACGTGTGACTGCTCTGCCATGCTAATTCATTCTTGCTTAAGACGTGAAAATAAACCAGTAGAATATCAATTTGAAGTTTTTAGACCTTGAAATGATTTAAAATCTCTTAAAAGAAAGACTGGGGCTAAAACTTTGTCTCTGAGGCATCATTTTTAACTTAGCAGCAAGCTCTGATGGTCTTTTCTTTAAATTGCCTACTGTACAGATGCCTACAAAAAAAGTGCTTCTTTGGGACTGTTTGTGTTTAGTAGCGGCATTTATTTCATTTCATGTGACAGATGACTTGGCTTCTGGATCTAGTCATCACTTGCTCGTATCCCACAGGGGCAGGTTTTTGACCGACTGAAGTGCTGTGATTTGGTTTGGGAGCTCAGGCTGGCTGGGCAGAGGACTGTGGCAGTCACTGGCTCGCTCAGGATTCCAGTGTCCCCCAAGCCTCATGGCTCCTGCTCGCATTGGCGTCGGGTTCATTTGGCGTTGGGTTCATTTGGCGTTTTAATCAGAGGAGTGGGAACAGCAGGCTTCCTAGGCTCTGTTAGGAAGAGCCGATGTTTATGTTGTCCATGCTGTTTCAATGATGCTGCCTGCAAGAGGATTTGGTACGGGCTTAAATAGTGCAGCACCTGCCTGGCTGATGGAAACCTGGAGATCTCGGTGTCAACCGCCCCTACCCTCCTTGTCTGTAGGATGTGCAATGCCTGTATGTCCACCTTATTGAATTTTTATCATTTAGTTATTTTTTCCGTAACGAAATCTACTTTTGAGTTATTGATGGTTTTCATGGAGATGGAGTCCCACCTGATAACGGCCAGCTGGCTGGGTGCCGCTTGGCATGTCTTCTGCAGGCTGCACTGAAGACAGTGCCACCCAATTAAGATTTAAATGTCTGAAAGCCTTTCATATCTGTTGTGATTGATATTCCGTAATTGTGGGGTTTCTTACCAGATTTCAGGTTAAGCTTCATAGATTTTTTTTTTTATTATCCTAAGGCTTTGATCGTGAGACACACTGATGAAATCCAGAGGATTGCTGGATGAAGCTGAATGAACTCTGCCTTATTCTTCAGCATAGTCATGCTTTTTATTCACTCACAAATAAATGCTTGATTTCTGCTTGAGGGAATATTTTTTTTTTTCTGAAAGATGGGGAAATCGAAGAACTGAATGCAACCTGACATTGTGGCAATTTTATTTTAAGCAGATTTTCTGCTATTTTTTTTTTCTTCGCAATATTATCATACAGCAGCTAAACTAATGAATATATAATTTTCTTTCCTTTCTGCTAACATGGACATCTACAAAGGCTCAGGTTGGTGTTGCAATCTGTCTTCATCTTATCATATTGTTCTCGTTTAGTAAAAAGGGGCTTCGATGTTGTTCTTCATCAGTCAGCTTTTTTCCCCCTTCCTCTCTCTAAAACTGGGTCCAACTTTATTACTGCACAACAGATCCATCCAGAGAGGCGCCACATTTGTTTGTTACCCCTGAAACTATCCTTCAGCGGCAGGAAAACGTGCTGTTTCAAAAACACAGGACATTGATTTACTTATATCTACTTAAATTTCCTACGCTTGCCTAGCTTTGTGACAGGGAGACAGCAGAAGCTACGGCACCTACAGCTTCTGGAATCAGCAAAAATGCACCGAAGCTCTCACTAATGAGTTTCTGCCTTGCTTTAGACCCCCATATTTGACAACACAGTAAAATGGCATTTGTTAATATCTTGTTTAGATTCAGTATTTCCTTGATAGTGAAGAAAAGTAATTAAAACATAAAATAAAAAGCAGAGTCATAGGAACTGGCCATTTGTGATTGTATATCCCAGCATCTCCATTTTTTTGCATAACTCTGAGACTAAATTGTCTTGCCTCAGTACTTCAGGTAGAAATAAATACCCAATAACTGCATGATATCTGCAAGGTGATAATCTGGGCTGTATTCTGCTCCTCAAAGGCTGTAGTGACAGTACAACCTTGAGTAAAACCGTGGAGGCAGGTTCGGGGACAGGAGCTGCACATTCTCCCTTATTTTCTCACGTTGAATGATGCCAACTTCTTATTTTAATCTGCAGGAAGGAGCGCTCATGCTTCACCATATTACAGCTTGGTGTTTTTAATGCCTGCACCAATCCTACAGAAAATAAAACCACTTACCACTAGAAAATATGAATTAATAAACCTTGTTGAGCAATGTGTTAGTTCTATAAGTGTGAGCTGTAATGACTGGGCTTCAGCAGAGTTTACTTCAATTAACTTTTTAAACAAGGCATTTTCCATTTGTTGCACTTAAGATTTTGAAATACAGTGGTGTCTGTCTTTGCATATTTAATCATCCATTGGAAGGAAATAAGGGATTTACTAGGAGCATTTTTTTAAAGTCCAGCACAAGACTAGATACAGTAAAAGCCTCTAAAGGCCATCGTGAGGGAATGTGGATCATCCAGATGTCTCTGTAGCAGAATACTCTGCTGCTTTCCTAATTTCTTCTCTTTTCCTTTTTCTCATTTTACAGCCAGAATTTTACAGTGCTGCTTTTTTTGATGGCTTCATCCTGAAATGTCTTTATCTGAACTTTTCACTATCTGATTTTAAGATGAGATGTCATCCAGTTAGTGCAAGAAAATGGGCATTTCCAGATTCAGCCCCCTGCTCCCTGAGGGCTCCCTCACCAGCCTCTAATAAATCACTTAATTCTTCATCCTATGATTCTATGATACTGCCCACAGGGCAGAGACTGGGAATTGATACATCTTTCTGTCTGTGCTATAGTAATTATTGCCCTGACTCTTAATTCATATTTTGTACTTAGAATAAAATTGATCCCATCCTTTTGCCAGCTACAAAGTTTTAGGCGGGTCTAAGTTTTCTAGAAACTTGGTTCATCGCCAGTGAAGGCTTTTCATAACCTTAGCGAAACTCTAATTGATTCTCTTTTTTCCTTACCACAAAGGAGGTAGAAAACACTAATTCCTTTGATTTGAGTGTATGCAAAAACTAAAAGTGCTGCATCTTCGTCAGATATCTGCTAGAGGCATAAAAAATTCAGGAATTCCAATAATTGCAGAAGTCTGACCACATGCTGATCTATTCAAACTTTTGTATTTTAAGTCATTCTTGAGCAATTTATTTTTTTTTTTTTTGTGGCTATTTGCAGCATCCAAATACCTAAAGGCAAGTATTCCTCAGTGAAACAGCTGCTTTGCAAAATCCAAATTGCTTGAAAATTAATTGTTCAATCAGTTTTAATACTGGTGAGCGGTTAGCGTATTTCTGGTGATTGTGATCAATATATAAACTAGCATGAAATAAAATCAATTTTATTTTAAAGAGAACTATTTAATGTTGAAATTTTAATGAGGTTATTTCTGTGATGTAGTGTTTGTTAATGTGCAAGTACTTGTCCTTCAAATATACAGTTAATTCAGTAAAGCTTTTAAATGCGTGCTCAGATCTGCCAAATCAAACATGCACTTCAGTAATTAACAAAGTAAGTGCTCCATTTTGAATTAAGTTTTAAAGAACTAAATAAAAGAAACTCATTATTAGAAATTATTTGGTTTGGATTAAATGGAACGCGAAGGCAGTATTAGAACATTACAAAAATTATTCAGTCGGTGTATGGGCACCTTACAACCAAAAAAGAGGTTTGAATGAACTAGATGGAGTCAACGTGGAAGACAAATTTGCAGGTAATTGCAATGAATGGATGTCTTTTCAGCGCTATTTCCCACCGTGCTCTGGACCCATTTGTGTCAGGCTGGCTGAAAGAGAGGCCCTGGCTGTGGTCCAGGTATGATGAAGCCGTGGCCATAAGCTGTAAGAGGAGGAGAGGGACGCTTTTGCACGGTGAAGTTCCACCGCTGCCTCCTCTTGCAGCCTGGATGTGCAGGGAACATAAAAATGGGTATGCAAAAAGTATTAAAAGTGAGCAAATTGCAGGCCAGTCTCAGTAGGAGTGGTTTTAATATCTAGACTTGAATTTCCTTGGCAGAAAGTGTCTTTGCAAACCAGAGTAAATCAGCTCTCTCTCCTATAAGAGATGTTTTCTAGCTATAGTGTTATTCATGGTGGTCTCCATAGTTTAAAAGTAGATTGTTATTTCTTTGGTTCTGGTTGTTTCAATGTATTAGGTCTAATGTAACCTTGGTATAAGGGCAGCGAAGTGAAATGAACTTATGTTAGCAATGAATTTAGCCCATTTTTATTAGAAATGAATAGCACAGAGGTTGTCCTCAGGGTCTCAGGCAACTGCTACAGTGATCAGTTTGGTTGTTCTAATATAATAAGCAGATATTGACTTTAGTTGAGGTGAACACCAAGATTTACTGTCTTGAAAGCTAAAATATCGACTGAGGGAAAACCAGAGTCAATATTTACCTTGAGGGACAATAAATCTTGATGTTCACTAAAATATGAAGTCACTATGATTTTCAGAAGCGTTGAACCTGTTCTAGTTTACTCTGCAGGTGCTCATCAGAAATGCTGCCTGAAATATAGGTATGAATTTCTTTTAATGAATCACATCAGTTGAGCAAGTGTGCTCGTTTCTATATGTCCTTTGCAAGGTCAGTATTATTCCTGACCTACATTTAAATAAATAAATTACAGAACATTATAAATCACACCAAAGCTCTCTGGTGGTTAAATATTTGGAGTTTTCATTAAGGTGCAAGTATCAGCTTTTAAAAGACAAAATAAATAGATTAACATTTGTATATCTTGATGAAGTAACTGTCGACTTCAAGATACTTTACCAAAGACCCAGGGTTTGCACTGGAGTGAATTGGGAGCTGGCTTATTTTCTTAGGGCAAAATTATAGCAGTTAGTCTCTTAAAAAGTAGGTTTTGTCCCTCTTCCCTTTAATTTATTTGGAACTGTGCCCATCAACTTGATTTCAGGATTCAGATGTTAATATATTCCAGACTAATTCTGGCTACAAAAAGTGATACAGTGGTCCTATGAATGTCAGTGGCAAAACTCCCATCAACTTCATTCTGGCATCACTGGTTCATTGAGCCCAAACCCCCGCATATGGATATGAATTAAAATTGAGGAAAGCTGTTAACTTCCTAAAATGCTAAAAGTATTTTAGTTGTCTTTATTTCTTGAAAGGGTTAAAGGCGAGGCGCTAAGGGATGGAGCCAGGCTGGTCCCCTGGGCGCTGAGCTCTGCATAGGTCAGGTGTCTGCAGCTCCCAGCATCTTCCTGCCCCCTGAGCAGTGCAGAACAACGGGCCTCTCTGCCCATCGCACGGTCTTCATTTAGTTTCTGTCCTTCAGGAGATGGATTGTGGTAGTACAGCTCCAAACGTGTGTTGGGTTTTTGTAAATGCACTGTCATAGTGGGTTTGCATAAATTTGGGGAAGGGTGAGCATTAATCAGATTATTTTCAAACGAACTGTTGTCTTTGTGCTTGGGAAGAGAAGTGGTGTAGCTGGACAAGAGGCTTCTGTATCTGCAGCAGATGTAGCAGATGGCAGATGTGATGTGGGCCAGGATACTGAGACTTTGTTGAATTTGAAGCTTGGATGCACTTTATATTGCAGCCAGGGATTCGTGGGAGCATATCCCAACCCCCTCTGGACCAGGCGCTTTGGATCCCTGGGTTGGGTGAAGAAAGAGGACACCAGATCCCGACCCAGCCCCCTCCAGACACAGGCGCTATGGGTCCCTGGGTTGGGTGAGGAGTGAGGACACCACATCCCATCCCAGCCTCTGTTCAGGGTGAGGAGAGGGTGCTCCCGTAGAGGCAGGAGGTGAGAAGTGATCCCAGATTCCCCTAGTTGGTGGGACCCAAAGAACAGCAAGGCTTAGAAAAAATGCTCTGAAAATGCAAAATCAAGAACATCATCTGTTTGACCTCCTTAAATACCACAGCTGTTAGCAAAAGAGAGGAATGAAAGGCTTTAAGGTTTGGCTTGTTTGGTTGGTTTTTTTAATACAAAAAAAAGAGAGAAGAATTGGAAGGGATTGAAAACAATTGGTGGAAAACCATGAGAGAGAAATGGGAGGAAAACGTTATCCTGTGGAGGAAAGGAACACATGCCATATCACCGTGGTTTTTAAATGCAAAGATAGAGCCACAAATTATATTCACAGCTTCCAAAATGCATACCCGCAGAGCTTCACCTGTGGAAATCTTCCATCTCTTTTGAGACTCCCGTTTAAAAGGTGTAACGGAGTCTAGCGATACACGTTGTAACTTGCTCTGAAGAAATCTGTCCCTCCCAAAGACACATGGTGGTTATTTACACCTTCACGCTGTCTCAGAGCTGCTACCAGAGATGGCATTGCTCGCAGGACAGAGGAGAGAGGTCGTTCACAGCCGGGACACGCAGTGCTGTCAGCACAATAGCTTAGGAAAATGGGTTATTTGTAACAATTATATTTTGGATTTTTGGTGGTGAGTGTAATCTGGGAATCTAGACTGAATTGGAAGTACCGAAGAGGTGAGCAGCAGAGCACCCGGGTGTTGAGGTGCCACAGGGATGGTGCTGTGTGCCCTCCCGCAGAGCGGGATGTCTGTCGGAGGGGGAAAGCTGATGGAGCTTCACGTGTAATCCCACCAGCTCGACACCACTCGGCAGCGGAATACAAACACTCTATCAATGGCTTTATTATTGTGGTCCTGCCTGCTCTGGAAGGAGCATGTTTGAAGTATCACTTCACATCACGTGTGTTTGTGGCACTGCATGTGGGGATCTCTGTTTTGTCCTCACGCGGGATAGATTTTAGTTCCCGTGGCATCCCATCCCTACCCGGTTTTCTGTGAAAATCTCCCCGGTTTTCTGTGGTTTTCTTACACAGGAATCGCATCAGGCAAATGCCGCGGGAGGTTTTGACCACCAAAACGCAGTTTTGCTAAATTTTGCTAAATTCCTGGTGTTAGGTCTCTACTGCTATCGGCAGGTGGGCTTTGCTGGTTGGGAGAGGTCTGAGGTTTAACAGATTTTAATGCAGAGCGATGAGAGGTCAGCGAGACACGGAGCCGGGATTTCCAAGCTCTCGGTCAGGCCCAAGCGAGGAGCAGAGGCTGCTCATGCAGGGCGAGTGTGAGAAGGCTGGCAACGCTCGTGCTGTGACCTGTGGGATTCACAATGATGTCCTCTAACCCCGAGGACGAGGTATTCGTTAGAGCAAGGAAAAAAAAAATGTTAAATCCCTACATCCACAGTTTGTGCTGTGCTGGCCCCGAGCTGCCCTGTACCATCACCTTCTCTCCGCTCCCAACCTTGTCTTTCTCTCCAAAACTCTAAAGAGCCGAAACAGGCACCCACCCAGCTCTTAGTAAACTTATTGATAAGTAAGTTTTACCTCCCTTAACGCTGCCCAGTGAGACGTCTCCTCCCCGGGCTGCGGGTTCCCTGCCCGCCGGCAGCCACAGAATCACAGAACAGCCAGCTCTTGCCAAGTTTGCTGCTTCGCTTCCTCGGGGTTTTGCCTCCCCTCAGTGATGAGGGAAATTCTGATCATGCCTAAAGCACACGTTTCCATCTTCAACAACTTGTCTCCTGCGGTCTGCTTTGTCAGACAACATAGGCAGAGCGTAGTTTTTCTTTCCCCCGCCATGGAGCAGGGAAACTAATAAATACTCTCTGCCTCTACATCCATCTCCTGGCTGTCTTTGGGGAACGGGAAGGCTTCGCCGTGCCTAAGGAAGGGTGGTTATTCTCCGTGGTGTGGGCAGGGAGATGGCTGTGGGGTCGGTAACTCACTGGAGGTGACAGACTGGCTGGGGCAGGACGGTGTCTTCACGGAGGGCTCAGCTCCTTGCTTGGGGGCTGAGCGCAGGTCCTGCTCAGCAGGTTCTTCCTCTCTTTGCTTTGTGTACACCAGTTAATGAACATGGCTGCACGGCTAATTAGGGGCGCTTCTGGTGCCTTGGAAACTGGCACTGGTGCCTGGCCCTTTCAGCCTAGGAAACTTAGCCTCTATATACACTTTATACAATGCATAGATACCTATAGATCATATAGTTAAGCCGAACACCACTGCCTCGGTGTGCAGAAATCATTAGCCCCTATGGAGTGACTGAGGTGCCCCAAGATCTTCCAAAGACCTTCGTGCATTCCCAGCAAAAGCTGGAGATGCCGCACACCTCCTGTGCTCCCCAGAAAGGCTGCAGTGACCCCCCTCCCTTGTGCAAGGAGTTTGCTGTGCCCAACGGTATCGCTGTGCGTGTTCCAGCTGTAGTCCTAATAAATCTTGCACGTTCTCACATGTTGTTTGTGCACAGACTGTGAAAAAGGACTTGTGTTTTTGAAGGAAAATCAGACTAATGGTACTGCTGCTTTTGCCACCTTCGCTCCCCTCCCTTCCTCATCCCTGCATGAAACGTGATGCTCTTACCAGTTCATGCTGTGCTTGGCCCCACCGGTTCCGATTTCTGTTTCCCTCTTTCCTTTCTTTTCTCCTTCACATATTTTGCACTTTTCAGCTTCTCTTACTCTTCCCTCTCTGCTAAACCTATGCATGACATACAGACAGACCCGCAGCTAAAGTTAGTTTCTGACATTTGCTGTTCCCAAGGGGTTTTCTTTTATCTTTTAGCAAGTTATCTTCTTTTCGTTGGATGCAAAGGTAATTTTCTGATGGGGCACCAGTTTTGTGTTCTGACTGGCATCACAATCTCCCTGCCCTCCACCTCCAAAATGTTGCAAATAAGGTTTCTTTATTGTTGAGGCCACAACATGCATAGTCATAATCTGCTATTTTAAAATGAAGCTATAAATTATTAAAGTTGTGGCTGAACTTTTTTTTTTCGGGGGGGGGGGGGGGGGGAGGAAGGTGGTTGATTTAGTTATTTTAAGCTGTTCAGTGAGAACTGAACGGCTCCACAGCAGCAAGACCAAGGAGATTTTGGTGTGTGGGAGAAGAAATTTTAGGTACACTGTATTTTTTCAGGGCGCCACATTGTGCGTCATACAAAGGAAGAGAGAACACTGTATCTTCGAATCAGCTTCTGCAGACAAACTGGATTCAAAATAAATAACTTTAATTCATTATTGTAATAGAACTGGTGATGCATTCATTTGTTTAAACCTGAAAATCTGCTCAGGTACTATATCTCAGTGTGCTGCTTCTAAGAACCTGAATACCCAGCACCTTTAAAAAATGTTTATCAAGTTTTTAGCTGTATTTTTCTCTCTACATAGATAGCCTAGTTCAGGTGAATATATGGTCATGTTTGATTAGGAGATGGGTTAGAGGTAAGTCACTTGCAGGGAAAAAAACATTTATGTTTTTTGTGTATAAAAATGAAATTTATAGGACACATACAATTTCATTCTTTTATGGTAAATTACTTAGAAGGGTATGTTAAAAGCGAAGGTAAATGAGTGCTGATTTTAAGTTTGTACCTTCTGAAACGCAAAAGGATGCAGTACATACGGTCCCGGTGAATAACGCGTGATAGATTATAGCGAGAGCAGCATGAGCACATGAAATTGTAATGGAGTTCCTCTTCTGGCTGCAGGAAATAGCTGTTATTTATCCTGTTTCCTAAGATGCTGCGTGCGTGCTGCTGTTTATTATATACTTAAAAATCCCTTGGCAAGTCAATAATGAATAAATGAACTCAAAGCTATTACAAGACCCTTAGCATAAGGAGCGTAGGCCAGGGCATTTTTCAGCGTACCCTTTCCTGGGTTTGGTGGAGGCGTTTCTGCAGAGCTGCTAACCTGGATGGTTCAGATGAACAGTTTTGATTCTTTCTCCTGGCAGGTGCACGAGGCAGTCCCATGCTACACCGAGTGCAATCAGTATTCTTGGGTAGTAGAGCCGTGGTCTCCGTGCAAAATCAACAGCGAGCAAAATTCCCTCCACTGCGGAGAAGGAATACAAACGAGGAAAGTCAGGTGCGTGAAGACAAAAGCACAGGTACTCCAGATTAAGAAGAGCTGATACATACTTGCATAAAGCTGAAATATCTGGCCATCTGACAGTGAGTACATTGCTGAGGCCAGTGTATTTCAAATGAAAAGAGACGTGCATTTGTGTGCAATGGTTTACAGGAAGAGCATCTCAGAGGTACAGCCTTGTGTTATGATCAAGACGTCTTTCAGGAAGAAGACATGGTGTTTAAATTAGAATCCTTCAACCTAAATGCCATATATACATAAAGCCCCCTAAGGTGCAAAGCCTCCATATTCTGATTTGTTAACATTTTCCCCAAGTAATGGTACTGCATGCATCAGAGTGGCGTTCATTATTAGTGAGTATTCATTCCCCAGGCACGGGGAAATGCTCAGTAATTTCCAAATGTTTGGATTTCACTAGCAGGAGCACAAAAGGTTTGTTCTTGCTGGTTGTCATTTTCTGTTCGTTCATCTGTCAGCCGATCAAAGCTAAAATCCCTCTGTATGAGGTTTGAAATGTTTATTTAAAGTCGTTACTGAAATCTGTGAGTAACAAAAGCTTGTTGCGCGTGTAGTTGGTTTTGATTTGCATTAACATGATTAATTCTATATTTTGACCTGCCGTGCTGCATGTAGCTCTTGTGTTACATACAGCGTCCTGTTGATATCTATCACTTCTGTAGTATGCTACAGAATGACATCTCTAATGAAAATCTCTGTTTTCTGTGTAGGTGTGTGAGTGCTGCTGAGGACCACGGAGGGGAGACTGTGCCCAACGCACTGTGTAATCAGGCTGAAATGCCAGATATAACGCAAAAGTGTAGCTTGTACTGTCCCAGTGAGTGTGCAGTGTCTGACTGGGGACAGTGGAGCAAGTGTCCGCAGGTAGGCTCTCCTGCTTGTCTCTGTGGCAGTGTTCCTCACACGTCGATCTTCTCTGTCCTTCAACCATTTCGTGAGATAGTCGTTGTCTAACAAAGTAAGTTATTTTCTGAGGAAGGTCGGGATCCTGCTGGCATGGTTGAATCTGGAGATTTTTATATTTCTACAGAGCCTGAGCTATAGAAAATTAGTTAGTAAAACACTAGTCAGTAATTACTGTGACAGTCGATTTCACTCATCCTTCTGCTTGATCTATGAGAGAGGACCCACACAAGTACAGTGGGTGAAGGGACCGGTATTCTAGCTGCGGTAGGAGCTGCCTGTGTTAGGAAATATTTGCAGGGGAGAGCTGTGTGAGTGATGCATGGCTGCCATAACAACCTGCTGGTAAGCCGTGGTGCTGGCACTCCTCTGGACAGGTCTTAGGCCTGAGGGAATGACAGCTGTCCCTGCTCAACAGACACTATTTCTGTCCAGCGTCTCCTCCTCCTCCTCAAAACCTGGAGGGAAGATCCGAGGCAACAGCAAGAGAAGGGCATGGCAGCACGACGCCTGAACAATTTGTCATGTCACAAAATACTCAAAACTTTGTGAATTATGCAGGGATTCAAGCCACCGCCAAGTGCTATGTGTTTTCCTAAGTGCTCAAGATGGAAAGAAGCTGAAAATTCTGTCTTGTGAAAACTCTCTGGCCCCAAAGCGTGTAATTTCCAACCCATTGTTTCTCTCTGATCGGTGTTGAAATAGGTGCCAGGTTTAATCTCAGGGGTTTTGTAATAGACTTGCTTGATGTATTTAAGTGACAAACATATATTCATTGCCCCTGTGTTAACAGGGCCATTATCAAAAGTCTGAGTGGTTATTGGACAGGTATTTATACTACTGCTGACACAGATAATTTCCTTCCATAATATTTTGTGTAGCGTATCAATATACTCGGCAAGAACATGTCAAATAAAATCTTGTGTTTCATTTCCTGCATTCACCTCCTCCTGAGCAGCATAGCTTTGATGAAGTATAACACTCTTGCAACTGATACAGATGCTTGGATACCTTTCAAAGTCCCACTGTGGTTGGGCTGTTTCTTTGCCATTGGCTTTTTTTTTTTTTTTAAGAGATAGATTTTCTTCATTTTAGCATGCAGTACACTAATGCAGAAATCCTCAAGGCCACTGGCTATTTTTCAGGTGCTTTGGTGGCAGTCAGTTGATCATGAAGGACTGGTTGAAGCTTTAAGCACCCTAGTATCCTTTATGCACCCTGATTTTTTGCCTGAAGACTCCCTTTTGGCAGTGGCGAAGCGTCTGTAGCCCACAGGAGCAGGAAAGGGATGCCCAGAGCTCGTGGGCTGCACTCCATCAGGCAGCACAGCTCTTGGCAGTCGCAGGGCTGAGTGCCGCAGTCCCTGTGTCTCCTTGTACATCCTTTTGCCACGATAGATGTTAATTCATAAATGTGAGGGCATCTGCATGCCAATGCAATTAACGGAACAATATGTTTTCGCAAGCTGTTCTGCAAGGCTTTGTTGTGAAACTGAGATGACTGTGTGCGGATGGAGCATGTGTTTAAATAGTTCTGTCCAGATACAAGGCAATAAACAGCTTGAAGTTTTATGGACAGATAAAACCCTCCCTTTGACGAGTTTACAGTAGTGTTGTCTCCCTTTTACAGCTACTCAGGCTGTTTGTATTTGATTTTGAGAGAGGACCACACAACACAGTCCCTCCCAGGCTGCACGTGCTTAACATCTCCAAGGCAAGCTCTGGGCTTGCTGTGTGTGCGAAATGGCTGGACCACAACGGTGGTGTATCTTCAGTGTGTGTGGGTATGGGTGTGATAGGGCAGGCATGAGGCATTGCCAGCACCAGGGAAACTAACCCAACGCTCCCTCTCCCGGGTCACCACTAGGAAAGGCGGTCACTGAGAATGGCCACAAGCTGGTGGACATGGTCAATGAGGTTACAAAGGCAATGAAGCCTATAGAGGATCTCGTTTCATCTTTAAGGGATGAGCTATGTGTGGTCAGTTGAGTAGCTCCACTGTGTGAAAGTGAGAGCTTAGGTCTGCACCTTCCATGGAGACCCTGCATGTAGACACCCAAATATAGGAGTCTGCATCTGCAGCTGAATCTATTTAATTGTGTTTGAGGGAATTTTGCTCAATAGCTGGTATACTCGTGTATTTGTGCCAAACAGGAAGCAAATGCCTGTCTTCGGAGGATGTATAAAATGGTTTTTTGAATGTTCACCGAAAATCCATTTTCTAAGTATGGCTCCTTTCTCTTCCCCAAGTAATCTGAAGAATTTGAATCATCACATCATCTTGAAATAGAAAAAGCAAAACCATACATCCTGGCTGCTCTTTTTCAAGCACATTTAAATTTCATATCAAAATAGTTGGCACTCTATTAGTCGTAGCACTCTTGTGAGGCAGCTGCCAAAGAGCATTTTGGGAAATCTTCCTGTGTCTCTGGTCATGTTTGGTTGCTGGAGATAAAGAGGATTTATGAAACTTGACAAATTCTAGTTTGTAATAAATGAGCAACCACAATTTCAGCCGCATCTTTGCCTGAGTAGCTCTTTGATTTGAGATATTTACCTAAGATTTTGGTCAGGTGAGAATTCTTTTCCAGTCACTTTGGTGTTCTGCTCATATTTTATAGTGTTGATAATAAATTCATCCTGATAGCAGAATAACTAACTCTTATCAGCTGAATATAAAAAGGTCTTTTAGATTATCCAGTTTACCTTTTGTCAATATGTCATTGTACTCGGTATACTTCCTAGGGTATTACTTGGTTTTATCTTGTAGCAATGCTCTTCCCATGTGAATTTTCCACTTTCAGGATAGTAAATGATCTTGAATCATGTTGAAATCAATGAGTCATAAAGGTGGCGACTGCTTTGTCAATAGGAAGTACTTTCTTCAATACTTCTTTCTGCTAAAAGATTGTATTTGTTTTACCTTTCTTGCCTACATTTCCCTTTTGCCTTTAAATTTTTGTGTTTCTAGGGTGGTCTTTTGTAATTTCAGGTGCTCCCACAATTCTTTTATATGTATTTTCCAACTGAATTGCGATTTTTGCATCTTGATTACAGCGCTAGTTGACCCTGCTACACATAGCTAAATTTTAATATTTCCTCTAATGGCACTTTGCCGTGACCCAGAAATGCAGCCGTCTGATATGTAATACTTGGAGGTTACTTTTGAGGTTTTGTCTCTTTACTGGATTCAAGAAACTCATAATCACTGATTTAGAGTTTCCCTGTTATTCTCACGTTCTCTATTGTGAGAAGTAAATTCAAAATGGCTTTCCCTCTGATTGAAGGCTATTTTTTGGCTCATAAAGTTTTCTTCTTTGTCGCTAAGTAACATCCACGTAACTTAAATATCAGGGCTTTAAAGCCGTTTAAAAGAACAGTTTGAAGCTTGCTAGTTAGAAAAAAAAATATCGTGAGCAAATTAGATTGACTTGCATTTTGCTTTAGAGATTTCATATTCGTTCCAGCTACAATAGCGTGTTCAGTCAGACATCATCACTTGATTGCTCAAAGACCCGGCTAAACAATCTGGAAACTGAAATCCTATCATCTCTGTTACATATTCAGTGATCGAATAACACGCACTACCTGCGGTGTCTCGACTTTGTATTCATCTGACTTGGAAATGTAATTAATTGACTTCAATTGAATTCATCAAAGCATTCTTAAAAAGAGTTAATATGCGAGTTGTGCTACAAGTCCCTGAAATAATTACCTCAAATTTATTTTGTTAGCTCTCTGCTGCCGCGTGGATAGCTGTCACAGCCCCCGTAGCCCATCGGAGTGGCCTCCTTGTTTGCCTCAGCTGTTGGCATTTCTAACAGCTAATTCTAAGAGGTCTGAAATTAGTTAATTATAGGAGGTTACATGTCTGGTGAGTGAGAACAGCTGTCTGTGTTTCAGCGAGCATTTTCCTCATGGATCAATAGCGATGTACAACGCTTAGGACTTGTGACAACTGAGTTATTATTCTCTTCAGTCTGCTTGGGGGGGAGGTGCGGGGGTGTAATATTGCAATAACTGATCATATTAAAAGTGACATCAGGCAATAAAGCCGACTCTCAGGTTTTGCAGTGACTTTCATCGTAGATGCGAGTTGGAGTTGTTACAGTTTGGAAATGCTTTTCCTCCCAAGCCAACTGGAAGAGAAACTGTAGACTTGTGTAGATGTTGGGACTTGCTGAAGTCTTCATCGTGACTAGAATCATGGAATAGTTTGGGTTGGAAGGAACCTTTAAAGGCCATCTAGTCCAAGCCCCCTGCAATGAGCAGGGACATCCTCAACTAGATCAGGCTGCTCAGAGCCCCATCTGACCCGACCTGGAATGTTTCCAGGTATGGAGCATCTACCACCTCTCTGGGCAAGCTGTGCTAGTGTCTCACCACCCTCAATGTAAAAAATGTCTTCCTTATATCAAATCTAAATCTTCCCTCTATTAGTTTAAAGCCATTACCCATTGTCCTATCACAACAGGCCCTGCTAAAAAGTTTGTCTCCATCTTTCCTGTAGCCCCCTTTAAGTACTGAAAGGCCACTATAAGGTCTCTACTGAGCCCTGGCTTCTCCAGGCTGAACAACCCCAGCTCTCTCAGCGTGTCCTCATAGGAGAGGTGCTCCATCCCCCTGATCATCTTTGTGTCCCTCCGCTGGACCCTCTCCAACAGGTCCATGTCTTTCGTGTGCTGAGGACTCCAAAGCTGGACACAGTACTCCAGGGGGGGTCTCAAATAGTACCTTTATATGTGGGTTTGGCAGAGGATCTGCAGTATGGAGGCTGGATTGAAGAATGAAGCTTGCACAGAGTTGTATTTCTAGCCCAAGAGATAATTTATTCAGGTCAAGCATGAGAATTATGCTGGTCCAAGGCTTTTCTGGAAGAACGTACGCTGCTCCTTATGCATCGCTGGGGCTTGATTTTTTTTGTGTATGGCTTTATCAAAAGGTTGGTAACTGCTGTATTTTTTTTAGATTCCTTGTTTTATTTTTACTCATCTTTTTAAAGAGTAATGGTTGTATATGGAGGCAGATAAGGTTTCAGAACCTAGATGCATCTCAAAAAGAAAATGTATGCAAATGCATTTTCATTTCAAAAGACTGCTCATGTTATTGTAAATGGCTTGTTAAATTGTTACAAAACATCCACATGGGCATGAACAATATAATGGTTCATTGCACTGTTAAAAATAGTCAAATCCTGTTGCTGCCAACGCATTTACCTTAGTTTGAGGTTGTATGTTTCCTTATGAACAGCCAGTTAAATACAATGTGGTGAGCTATTTATAGTGCAGTATGCATTATACAAGCTCTTTGATAAATTAAACAGCTTAAAGGGCTCTCTAATGGGTTACGACCTTTGTGCTGTACAGTTATGATGCATATGAAAGCCCAGATCAATAGACAGCTTTTAAAATCCATCACAAAGAGAGTCTGATAGTATATATTAATGTGTGATATGTTAACAGCTCTCACTCTGGAACTTAGCATTCATAACCTCGCAGTTTTATTTTACTTAATATGCTTCCCTTTCAGAACAAACTTTCTGTGCTTTGTCTGTTCTTTTATTGTCTGGAGCAAAGGCTGGGTGCATCCTTTGTATATGTTTGTGTCCCTCACTCTTTATGTTAGCTTAAAATAGTGACAGGTAGTTATGGTGGAAAAATGTGATTGGCTAAAAGAAATATTAAAAAATGCAGTAGTTAATAGTGCCAAAAATTCCTCCATAGGATCAGGATGATAGCTTTTACTATTTCTAAGTGGTCCTTTGGGAAAAAATCCACTTCATTCCTACCTTAACATTTTATGTACCTCTCATTGCTTCAGAAAAATTTGTTTCTGTACTGTTTCATATAATCTGGCCTATAGATCCCTGGCTCTAGCTCAACTTTTTCACACTTCACAGAAAAGGGTAATGGAAATGGTGAGATTTAATACAATAAAGTATGCTGATACAGTAGAGTTGTACACATAAAGAAACTTACTGAGTCTGTGTATGAGGTCCTGTTGCTGTAGGCTATTAATGTGTGGCCTGAGTTAGGTCCCTGTTATTATTTCCCTCCAGAAATTAATTCCATTCCTATCACTGATACCAAAGGAAGCACATGCCTGAATTACACACCCCGTTGCTTACAGTCGTCAAGAAGGAACCTGGACTAAATCCAACAAACAACATAGTCTGTAAAAGTTAACTACCAAACTGAGTTGGCACCTGACCTTGAAGGTACTTTGAGTTCTCCAGGCCTCTGACCTTCTACCTCCGTGCATCACAGCTACCTCCATTTCTTAGGACTTGTTTCCTCTCTTATATTTATGGCAAATCAGCACCCATATTCATCCTTCTTCTTTGATCCATAGATCTTTAATGTATTTCTAGCCTGGGTGGTGTTGGGAGTGGGTTTCAGTTGTCCAGAATAGCAGCAGAAATTAGACAAAAGGTTTTCCACTTGCTAAGTGGGTACTGAACTCTGATGGTCCCCAGGCTGCAGCAAGAATTACTTGTCCTTCCTGGTAGCGCCATCCATCTGGCAGTGGCAGAGCAGAGCCTTAGTTTCCTGGAAAGATCAGGTGAAGGTGCTGAGCCTCCAGACTTGCTCTCATTGCAGTTCACTGGAGACATCCCTGGAGCCGAGACCCAAACAAGAGGCTGAATTTCACCCCACCTTGTTTTTCACTTTCTTCTACATGAGGTCTGTGCAAGAGTTGCTTGATCTGGATCCCAGCACGGATCAGCAAGCTCTGTGTGTGTGGAGAGCTTCAGCACCTGCACGGGGTTCTGCATCATGCTCAGTTCAACCATCACCTGGCTTTGACACTGCTTAAATCTGTCTTTATTAATAAATCAGTGCAATCTAAGTCTATAACCTTGGCTTTCAATTTCTGCGTAAGGACATTTGCTGTTATGCCCAATTCTACCCCATTGTTACACACCAGATTCCCCAATTGTGGAAACTAGTTACCGGATTTATAACCACGGGCATAAAAATAAGTAGCATGACCATAAAGAGATGATCTCAAAAATACAAGTCAAAGTTAAACTCCCACTACTGAACGCTTCCGTTGTATGTACCTACCTTTCTCTTAACAGTGTTGTTGGCTGCACCTTTTCCTCTTTCCTTGTGCTTCCACTGTAGAAGTGTTGGCTAATTCTGATCACAAACCAGTTATGATTACCTTACAGGAGGTAGTGGCTGACTTAATGTAAAAATAATTTAAAAAACCCTTAGTCTATGATCAGTGAAAGTAGTCGTTATTAATAGAACAGTAGGAATTAAAATAATGTCTTTGAAAGTGTAGCGTCCACATAGTGGGAAGAGAGGAGTTGAAAATGAAGATACTCAGTAAAGGATTGCTGAATCACAGTGGGTTTTATTTATTTAAAACCCCTGAAATTGTAGATTCATATATGTTTGTGATAAGAAACTTGGATTCCTATTGGGGTAGATCAGATCCAGTCTTGATCCATGTATCCAAATGCCACCTCCCCTTTTTTGTATGGAAGAGTATGTGAACAGTCAAGTTGTTTTTGTTATTTTCTTCATTTGTGAGAATATTCAGAATCAACCCTTCTGTAATCTTGCCCAAATCTTAATTAATGATGTGATTATTTCTTACTTTACTCAAGTAATATTTCTTTCTTTTGCTGCCTTTTCTATAATATTACTGACTGCTGTTTCTGTCCTACCTCCTAAAAAGGTCATTTTCCATTGACGGTGATTGTTTTTTCTCTCAGTATTTTTTAAGATCCATATTCAGGACTAGATGCATACCTTTGGTAGTGATGGCAGTGTTGACAATGGTGACAGATCTTCCTCCTGCTGTGCAGCTTTCAGGCTTCTCTCTGTTATTGCTTGTTAATACCCTCAGCGTCTCCCCACCGGAAACAATCCCTCTTCTTTAACTGTCACCATTCACCTCTCCTAATGACTTTGAGTCTGCCAAGACGTTGCTCAAACCTTTGCCACGTTGTAAATATTTAATTTTTCCAGCCTGGGATTTTGGAGGGGTCTTGCAGGAGCTGTGCACCCAAGCCCATTGAGATTCCAGGGCAGCTGGATACTCAGCTCAGTCTTGCTCCTTTGAAAATCCCAGCTTTCATCTTTTTCTTTGCAAGTCATTCCCTCCTGCCGCTTATTCAGTTCCATATGTATTTGGCTCAATTTTTTACATAGTTAACTTGAAAGAGTAAGGCCAGAAAATCAATTATAAAACTAAATTGACTTCTCAATTGACGTAAAGAGAAATTCAACAAATAATATTACAGGATATTAGTTACAGTTTGCCGACTTTGAATTTTTGCATGTTTCCCATGTACTCGGCTTGATTAAATGAACACTTTTCCTACAGAGATCCTTTATTATTCAAAACTAGTAAAAGTGTGGAGCTTATCGCATCAGCTCTGGCTTCTGCACAACATGGCTCATCAGCGCAGTGAGTGAGAACGCCAGCCTCAGAGCTGCAGTCAAACTGGTGGTTTATTCGGATCCTGGCAAACACGAGATAGACTTTGACCCGTGTGAGTCACGGCTGTCAAACTGGTTTGCTCCCCACCAGGAGAACATCTGAGATGGAGAACGGTCCCCACTCGCCAGGGCAATCTGGGTGGCTGCATGAGAGAATGGGCAGCCCCGCGCTGCCTCAGCACCCTGCAGTCGAGCACGACGGGGTGCATGCTGGATGGTGGGGAAAATGCTATTTTATCAAAAGAAATTACTTAACCTACAAATAATGCATATTTTCCGTCTGCGGGTTCTTATTTTGAAGGGAGAAAAAGCAGGTATTTCCGAGATGGCACAGACTTAACTTCTTTCACAGCATCCATTGATTTTTTGTTTTCCCTTTAGTAACATAATGCAGAGAAACATTAATTAGGAGCGGCTACTGAGATACCTTCTTTGATTTTTTTAACTTGTTTTGTTTTATTGGCAAATCATTTAAGTTATTAGTGTTAGTGGTGAGGATGAACAATCAGATTAGTTGTGAAAACGGCAGCAAACTATTGGTAAACATTTAACATAGGTTTAATTTTCAGATAATTAGGAACAATTGGGTATTTTAGATGATCATGGATATTCAAATTAGATTACCATTTAAAATGATTTGACAAGGTATGTGTCAGCAATAAGAACATAATAGAATTTCCTTCACATAGTGTAAGCATAAGGAAAATAGGCCCTGACAACGCATTTTGTGACCAGACCAGACTTTTTTCCTGTTTGTCCTGATATTCTGTTTAGTTATGCTGTCATCTGTGCAACTAATCCGGTTTACAACAGTCTGAGATCTAGATTTATTCTGCAATGCCATTACATTTCTCTTTAATATTCACAATACAGGAATTATCCATACTTTCACCCGTACAGGGTTCAGCCTTTGCAGGCAGTTCATTGCATGATAATAAGCCTGTGGTTTTAAACTGTTAGGTTTTTTTTTTTTTTGTAATTAAAGTGCTCTATAGGAAAATCGTGTTTTAAATTCCCAACCATTTATGAAAATGTGTTTCTACATGCATTGGTTTTTTGGTTTTCTTTGCTGTTCCTGAGCAATCTTTGGTCCTAATGAGAGACTGTCAGTAATTAAGTAGGTCATCTTGTTCAGTAAATGGCGGTGAATACCTTTAATAGGGATTTATTTCCATTAGGTTTGCTGGGGCCACTTCCACACACCCATTCCCGTTGTACTGGATTGCAGGAAAACTCTGCTGAATTTCAGCGGGTCAGAGCCCCTACCCTTGGGGCTGCTTTTTCGCCCCAGCCTTGCGGCCAAAGTGACTATTACATGTTCCCATAATCACCCTGGCTTCAGAATAAGCTTATTTAGACTTTTTTTGTGATTTCATTTAACGAGACAAAGCAGCGATCCTTAGTGCTCTTCACCACCAATTAGGCTTGCCCAGCGTCATAGGCATTTAATCTTTGGCGCCATGACTCCTTCCTTCTGAAATAGTACCCCTTGGCATGAGACATGGATGGGACAGCCGGGGTGGGGACACTGGCAGTGGCGCTGCATTCCCCATGGCCCAATCAGTGCTTACACTATAGCCCCAAATTAAGTAAACCAAGGGGAAAAACTGGCAGAAAACATTTATTCACTATTGCTAAGTCTGCAGCTGAAATGGAAAGCAAAAAAGCCCCGTGCCACAGCGCTAAGAGAGTGAGGATAGGGGGCTGCTAAAAAGCAAACAGTTTTCCTCCCTGTGATGTACAAACAGAAATGAAAACCAGCCTCAGTTGGTTCATATTCACATGAAAATGTAAACAAGCAAATCCTGGTTTATAGGCAGTCAGACATCATTATTTGCATCAGATACTTTGAAAAGTCACCCTGTCTTCTTGTCAGCATCATAACTCATATGCAATTACAAATGTCCTTCCTAGAAATGAAAGCTTTGCTTTCACAATAACATTAATAATTACTTAAAAACACATTAATTGTGCCGGAAATTCTGTCCTGTTATTCAGTACTACAGTATTTAACTAGAAGTCTTGGGAAGAGGTGGAGAGCAGAGCACAGCAAAATGGCACAATATTTATGCCTTTGCCCCCAAGGATCCTTACAAAAAGTTATGGTAATGAGTAGTATAGGAGTGTCTAAAATAGCCAAATCAGAGTGGATAAAAGGTGTCTTTTAGTTATACTGCCACTGGGTGGTTGGTGTCTGATTTACTGGGGTCTCTTGTGCTCTCCATCACTTTTGTATATAGGTGTGTGATTCCAATGTTATGCAAACCCGGACTCGACAAGTGCTAAGGTCTTCTGTCAGTACCAAGCCCTGCCCTGAAGTTTCACAAGTGAAGCCATGTATTCTTAACCAAAACTGCTTCCAATATCAGTACAATCTAACAGGTAGGTATAACTTTCCAATATACTCTTAGCAGGAAGGGACACCAATTATTACAACATATATTAAATGGATGTTCTGCTTTTCCAAGTATCTTTGCATAAAAGATTCAGCTCCTTAAAGGCTTTCTCCAGTTGTGTTTTCAGTTTATGTTTGGTTGTGGTGCTGGTTAAAGCTTTGACATTAAAAGAGTTATGTGTAGGCGTCACTGATTTCACTAAAGTTAATTACATGCCTACGTTATTTTTTTTTGTCCACAGGTTTGTGAGCAAATGCACAATTTTTAATTTAAGTTGTCATTGCAGGCGCACTGGAAATAAAACAGGTTAAATGGGATCTCTTCTATTTGGTGGGTTACCAACAGAATTAATTGCAAAATTCCAGTGCTATCTGTGTGATCCTGGTGAAATCAATAACACCACCAAAAGTCTGTTTTGAAGGCAAATACGGGTTATATGGGTGAGCATAGAATATTCAGAGCAAAATGCATTATTTAGGACCTTAAAAGCAATCACATCTCTTGCAAGCAAACTAACAAAAATAAAAAAAGAAGGAAAAATTCCTTTTGTTTTGACCAGCTTGGATAAATGAGAAAGACAGAGAGAGGACAAGAGATCTAAGAGGAATTTGGGGGCTGGTGGGAAGGGAGAACAAAGCAGGAGAAAATGTATCGGAATATAAACTCAGCCTGTTTGAAATAAAAGCCCCAGAAGCAAACAGGCAGCAGGACGATGCCTTTTTTATCATCACATTTCAGAAATGCAGAACATTTATGTGTTCATGTTTATCAGAGATGGAAGACACAAAGTAATAGGTTTTCTTCTCGTATGCTTCCTATTTATTGGTGGTGTATGGAATATTTTGTTGTTTGTGTTATGCTTTTTTGTTTATTTTAAATCGTGTTTTAAGACTTATTTTAGTTTACTTGTCTTCTGACCATATTAACTTCAGACAAGTAATAAGATATGAATTTTCATCTACTAGAAATACTGGTTTTATAGAGCTTAGTTTTAAATAATGGAAAGCTTTGCCTTGAGACAAGAAATAGGTTAAACCAGAGTTACCCTTCAGAAACTTCCCCAGCTACTTTATCAAAATGAAGTTTTACTTCAGACAATACAGTCTTGTAAATGTGCCAACTGGGTAGAACTGATACCCTTTATCAGCATTTAACAGTTTTCCATGCACTCTGAGGTACCGGTTTCATTAAGGGGATATCTGAGTGCAAGGGAAGGAGTTTCTCCCCCAAGACTTGCGCGGTTTTAAGAGCAACTTCCTTTTGTGGGGGTTGTTCTTGGGTTTGGGATGCCCTGACGTGGGGCAGCGCCGCATTAGGGGAAGGTAACCCACGTGCTGAGCGAAAAGATGGGAAAACAGAGTGGTGGCCGTGACCTGCAGCAGCGTGTCCTTTGCTTTGTGTCTGCAGGCTGGAGCGGGTGCCAGCTGGGTGCCAATGCCACCTGTGGCCATGGAGAGCGGCGACGTCTCCTCAGCTGCCGGCGCAGCGACGGGGCCATCGTCAGCACGAAGCTCTGCCAGCGGGTGAGGATGGCACACGTGGGGCAGGGAAACGACCGGGCGTTCTTTTTGTTCCTAGAAAGCCTTCTCATCCACCCCGAGACACCATTCATAGGTGGTGGAGAAGTTGTGTTCGGTGCTGGGAGCGCAACAGTTGGGTGCTTTGGGGAAGAAAAGCATCCCTCAGGGTGTTAGTGGGTGCTATTTCCCTCCTTGACTCAAACAAGAGGTTTTGGGGTTGGAGTAGCACGCATGGGGCACAGCTATAGACCCTGCACCGTGGCTCCAACAAAGCTGGCCACCAGGGAGATTGTGCCCTACCAGAAGTTTGGGATTGGCCTTTCAGAGTAAGACCCGAACACTGAAGGACTTGTGGACATGAAATGCTTCAACACTGAAACCGTTTTCACCAGTTCCACCCTCGGGAAAACTCCCTGTAAGCAGCAACGTTGGCATCCCTTGGGAATCACCGCCCATTTTCAGTTTCCCAACTGGGTGCCCAGCGGTAGCAGGAGGTGGCCGGGGGCCCTGGGGGGGCTGATGCCTTTCTTTCCTTCTCATCTTGCAGCTTCACCTGGAGAAGCCCGTACAGACGAGCAGTCGGTGCGTGGTGGGGTGTGCGGTGGACTGCCGGCTCTCGGCATGGTCAGCCTGGTCCCAGTGCTCCCACACGTGTGGTGCTGGCGGTGAGTCCCCTCCTGTCCCCTTTCTCCCCCCTCCATCTCAGTAATGCAGCCCAGGCAGGACCCCCAGTCCTCGAGCAGGGGCACAGAGCACAGGGATCACCCTGAGACACCGAACCCTTCCCAGGTGATGTTTGGACACTTTCGAGGTCCTGAGGTGTTGGGTTCTTTGAACAAGGCAGGCTATTTTCAAAGTACTCAAAAGCGAAAAATGCAATTTAGGCAACCAAGTGGCCAGGTGCCTGGAGGATTATTTTATTAATTGATTCAAACTCTCAGAATTCGGTCACAGGAAACATTAACCCCAGAGACAGGAGGAGTACATAGAGCTAGTGAAGAGCTGGGGAGAGTTACAGGATTCTTAAGAAATGGATAAATAACTAAATACAGATCCTCTGGTGAAGTTACTTTTAGTAACATATTTACATCCCATTGAAGAATGAACACTAAGGCTATTTTACATCATATACTATATGCCTCTGTCTCCGTCTTGCATCTGCAGGTCCCTTAATACTTGTGTCACTCCAGTAACTCCAGCGAGGTTTTCTCTTGCCAGTAGTGCTCACCAGCATACAAAAAGTGAAAGGATTAGGACCTTTTTTTAAACTTTATATGATTTTAAAAAACCCTTTTAGTATTGACATAAGGAAATACATTGAAGCTTTTATTCAAAATAAGCTCACGACATTATTTTCCAAGGCTTCTGATGTGCATTAGATGTACAGCTAATGGTCTTTAACATTCGAGAGCCATAATGTATATTTGAATCAAATTCACTTAAGGTCAAAAAGAAAAAAGCTCTTAACTTCTATAAAGTGATTCCTTCAGATGGATTTCAGAGATCAAAGCATGTTACAGAAAAAGCTTAATATTTGGATTAGTGGTGTTCTTTCTTTGCTGAGCTTTTAGCCCTTTTGTAAAGTAGTGCTTTCTTAACAGAAATGAATAATTCATAGGCAGTGTTTTAACAACAACACACTAGGAATACTATTAATTCCAAATTTTATTTTTCCTTCAAAATCCATTTTAGAGTGTTAATGCTCATGGTGCTGAATGGACTTAAATTATTTTTTTTAGTGTTCAATCACTTACTAAAATAAACAGAGCTATGTGTGCAGAGCAAGTTGTAACTTCTGCGTGGCTGTTAGCATGCTAAAGGAGCAGCTCATCCTATATAATGCCTGAAGGCTTTTTCCTCCTGAGCTCTTACATTGCACAGTCTGCAAAGGGACCTACTGGAGTAAAGGTACGTCTTGTATTCTGCTCCTGATCCTGAAATGCTAACATAATAACGATGTAAATCCTAATGACTGGTTAAAGAGCTGATGGTTCCCAGTGCATGGAAGGAGAAACCAGTTACTTTATATCCTAAAGAAGAGCTAGGCTTCTGCAGAGGAAAACTGGAGACATCCGTGCCCTGCCGAAGCAGACCTCAGCTCTTCCTGGAACTGTCCTGGCTGTAGGTGCCAAACCTCCTTAGGGCTACTGGAACCACACAGTCAAGCCCAAGCTTAGCTCAGTCTATGGGTCATCTTGTGGTCCTCAAGGGTCATGACTCCATTATACTGCTAGCTAGAGAGCTGGTTTGTACAGTTCAGGACATAGACCTGTATGATTTAAAAGCTAGAGATACAGTTTAGTGAACCTACGGCAGGTGAGCAGCTGGGAAAGTCTTAAAAATTATATCACAAAGAAGTCAAGTTTTGCTTAGTCCTTCTCTGTCATTTGAATAGCTTTGCAGGGACTCAAGAGTCTTCTGAATCTCATCCCAAAGCAGGAGCATCAAAGAAACAAAAGTACTTTCCATCCAAGTTATTCCCAGCACATGGTTTATTTTACTGCAGCCCCAGTCCTGATCTGGGTTCTGCTGTAGCAGCCGTCAAGTGTGGAGCTACACAGATATCAAACATCTGTGATGAAGGGACCGAGGCACCAGTCCTGCAGCCGTGGCCTTCGTGTGGTTCCAACAGCAGAAACACCATCATTTCTGCTTCTTCACTGAGTTCCAGTTGGTTATAAATAGTACTTGATGATGGTGTTAACAGAGAAGACATTAATTATGTACTCATCTACAGGTGGTACTTCACAGATGAATACAGCGAGGGTTTCCTACCTGAAGGCTGAGACTGCAATACCTTTGAAATACTCAGCAGTTTCTCACAGGCATTTGTGAGAATAGGATAGAGCCTCAAATTAGGCAGGGAAAACCTAAGGATGACAATAAACGAGCTGTGGGAATGGCTGTAGTAAACACTGATTCGGCTTCCCTTTGCCAAATAAGTAATTGCCCACTATTTGATAAAGCTAAAATGCAGGACTTAGATGCACGGTTCTCAGAAATAATTCACAGCAAATCAATTGTACGCACCGTTACGGGCTCCACTCACAATAATATTCTGCTTTTCTGGCTTTTCTTGGAGAGCATCTGAAGGGCCTGCTGAAGTACCATAAATGACTTCAGAGAGAAACACAATTTAAATATAATTCAGATCAAAATTTAGTGTTCCTGGATTTACGTTTTCATGTGTTTCTTAACTCAAGCGTTGTTCCTAACATTTTTATTCTGTCCATCTCTTCCAGTAATGGTTTGCTGTGATATATTTTAATGGATGGTACCCTTCTCTTGCTCAGGTTTTATTTTATGGAACAATGCATTTAAACATGAAGTGGTGCTGCTGTGTATGTGGCACTGACAGCTAATATGGTCCTGGTACACAGCAGCCAAAGGCGAATATATTGATTTTTATAAATGATGATGAGTAAAGTAGATCTCTCTTTCCTGCCTGCGCTGAGCCTACGGAGATGTGTAACTGATATTTGCCTCTTGCAGCTGTAGTTCTGGGCAGCATCTGTTGAGGATGCTGGCTGGGGCTTTAGGCTGACGTTGGGTTATATATTAGGGCTCCTCACATCAGTCGCTGTGCTGCTATGAAAAGATGTATCGTACTGCGTTAATGGATGATGCTCCCACGGCCTGAATCAAAGCTACTGGAAAGATGTTTGGTACGGATAATCCCCAGCAAACTGTATTTCCTTTGTTAAGGCAAATGAATACACGAGGATGCTGAATTTTTCTACGTAAACGTTTTCCAATCCTATGTGATTTCTCCCACGTTGTCTAACAGGAGTGCTAAATAGTATAAGAACACTTAAACCCATGCTTTGCCACTCATAAAGCTGACTTCATCAGATAAATTATGGGACTTACCTGAGTTACCCAGGGTTGAGCAATTTGCCGTGCCTTGCTCAGTCCTCAGAGCCCAGAATAGACCGTAGCGGGTTGCAGAGACGTGCACCCCAACACCAGACTGACCCGTGGGGTAGAAATGAGGGGGACGAGGATGTGCATGACTGAAAAATTTGGTTGTCACGTTTTTCACTGATTCCTCACCAATTTGGGAAAACGCTTCTGGTGTTGCCTTCTGAAGAAGAAACTTTGGTGATTTTTTTCTTGCTTGCTACTCAAACTCATTAAGCTCTGCTTTGGTGGTGCTGAGAGGCGTTGCTGGAAGAGGGGCCACCAAAACCTCTCCCGGAGCTGGGGATGCCCCAGTGCCTGCTGGTGGGACTGGCATTAGGAAGTAGATTAAAAGTTCCATTTATCACCAGTCCCCTTGTGACTTGACCTAACCTGACCTCCAAGGCTGTATTAAGTAACTTGATCGTTGCTCTAGTCTTGCAGTTGCTTGTGTTTTATATGCTCTGCTCAAGCTCATCAAACAGATAACGACGTGTCAGTAATTTTGACTGGGATGAACTCTAGCAGGAATTTTAATCATCTTGGTTTCAGCTGTGATGCACCACTTTGTGGGGATAAAATGCAAGGAATGGCAAGATTTTGGGGGATAAAAAAAATCTTATTCGTCTGATTAGAAAATATGATCCTGTGTTTCTAAGATGAAATTTTAGCCACTGATGGTTAAAGAATTTTAAGTGACCGGCATTAACAAGACTAGGCTCTTTTTTCCTCCTTTCAAAGCTAATGACAAATTTGAGGATATGAAGAAATACTTATTTTCAACTTTCAGCTCACTTTCTATCTTAATTTTCGTATCATTTAACACTGCAGAGCAGAGGAAACAGAGATGTGGCAAATTAATGGGGGAAATGAAAGAAAAATTCATTGGGAAATTAAAGAAATGACTATGATTGCTTTGACTCTTCCAGAGTTTGTATTGGAAGAAAAATAATTTCAGAAGTAGTGAGATTCTGTTCTCCACAGGCAGCAAAAGATGAGGTATTTAAAAAAGTAAAGACAGGGAGGTTTTCTGCTACTTGAGTGGTAACCGGGCATCTGGGTGATGTTTGTGGAGTGAGGAAAAAAAAAAGTAACTCACTAGAGTGATTGTGCAAAGAAAGATTTCAATGGAATTTCTTTTTTTGATGATTTATTCACAGTAGAAGAAGAGAGTGATGAACTAAATGAGTCAAGCACCAGCTGACCATTGTGAATGAGTTTAAATGGATAACCAACTGTAGGAAAATAAAATGTAAATAAATACAGAACGGTTGTTAATTCCTCTTAAAAGGAAAACTGTGTTTTCTATTCAATGATCTCCACATTTACATTTTCCTAGAAAGATGTTAAACAGAGTGTACGAAAGGAAATTATTTCTTTAATTAAAATAGCTTGATAAATGCTTTAGGCTTTCAAGTCCCTCCTAATGATATCAGATCTTTTAAGCTTAGATCTCCTTTTCTGGAGCTGCTCTTTTGGGATTCGTGCCTGGCAGAGCTCCCTGCCCCAGGTGAGCAGCCGGCCCCAGAGCATCCCAAAAACCCCACAGCCATGGGCTTCCCACCGTTGTCCAAAGAGCCTTTTCCATTGCTTGCCAGTCTTCAGCATTCAGAATTAAGAAGAATCCAGCAAATTTTGTCTGTTGCTGGCAAGGAAGAAACAGCTAATTTTGGCCTGCTGGCAGGGGAGGGCTGCCCTGGGGTTTGCCAGCAGCGGGATGTGGGGTTTCTCTTCCCTTGCTCTAATTCCCGGTGAACCACAGGAGTTTCTTACCTTTCCTTTCCTCTCAGCTGGTAGGACTTTTTTCCACCTCCTAATGTACCTGATTCTGTGGTGGCTGAATGCACAGTCATGTGGATAAGAGCTTTTATCATCACTTCTCTTACAAACTCCCCGGGTCCAGGGGATTAGAATTGGAAAAGGAAAAAACTTTAAAATTGGTTTAAATGGGTTTAAAAATGGAATGCAATGAGTCAGAGAAAGGGAATAGCATTGTAAAGGTAAGAGAGCTTACTAAGGTACCTTTCAGTAGCTTTCAGGTGTGTCTGCTTTTAATTTTTATTTGCTAAAATGTTTTTGGAACCCCTACTCCATAGACAGGAGCAATGGCAGTTATTAGAAATGTACCTTAAACCCAGCTGCAGGTACTGTTAATTAAAAAGCATGTGCATAAATAGCTGGGAGAAGGATCTGGCTCAAAATGTCAGCCTCCCCACTTCGTGGGGGTGTTTTCTCCCCCCCCAGCCCCGGCCTCCCCTCTGCTCGCGATTGCAGCTGAAATACTGCGATACAAATGGGCGAGCTCCACCACAACACGTTATCTCTTTCCTTTTCAGTGAGTTTGCAATTACCACCTGCATCTGTCTTGTTGCATGTTTGTGCCCTTATTACCCAGACCTTTTATTTTTTCTTAACCGTCTCTCAAATCCACGCCTTGTGAAAGTCAAGGCAGAAATTTTATCTCCCGCGCAATCTTCTGCATCCTGTTGCAGAAAGGGCTTTTCCCCCCCACCACCACTTTTCTTTTTAATTGGAGCCGGGATTCTAATTGAAACATTCTGAGTGAAAACATTCCTGGATGTAAATGGACAGCAAAGGAGACAGAAATGGAATTGCTGTAACTTTAATGAATATATTCAGTTTTATTATTTCAAAAGTAGTAACATAATTGCTTTTTCCATTCACCGGCTGAAGAAGTTTTCACCAATAATAAATAGGATTTTAATGGAAATGGCAGAAGTGGTTATGGACAGTAATAGCCACTGGAGTGTTTGCAGTTTTCAAATTAGATGCACATTATTGGTCATAAAAAGAAAATTTCATTTGTTAAAAATGTCTGGAAACATATTGAAAGTGTAACATTAGAAATGATGCTGCCACAGGAATTATTTTCTTGACATATTTAATAATCAGGATTTAGTCAAGTATTTTAATGTGTTGCATAAGCAAGTAATATATTTGGAAAACACACAAAACTGTGTTTAAAAACTGTGTTTGAAAATATCAGTGACTGCATCACTTAGACTTAGCGATTGCATCTGTATTATCCAAATAGTCTTCCCATTTAATTGCATTTTTAAAATGATTTTAGTGGTGGAAAATGAACTAGGAATAGTGATAAATCACAATATCTGCCTGCCTTTCTTTCTTTCTTTCTTTTTCTTTCTTTCTTTCTTTCTTTTCTTTTCTTTTCTTTTCTTTCTTTTCTTTCTTTCTTTCTTTCTTTGTCTGGGTCTCCTTCACCATGTCCTGTCTTCTCCCCTCGCCTAGGCCAGATGGTGCGTGGGCGCTCGGTGGTCCTGCAGGCAGTGGGCGAAGGCAGACCCTGCCCGGAGCAGCTCACCCAGCACAGGAGCTGCCCGGTGAAGCCCTGCTACAGCTGGCTCCTGGGACCGTGGTCTCCCTGCAGAGTCCAGGTATGGATTCCTCCTCCGCTCCCCGAGGGCTCCACGGGTTCCCTGTGGCCGGGGTCAACGGCAAAACCCATCATTATATGGCAGAATTGATGGAGGCCGCCATTCATGGGTCAGAGGTGTCTCTGTGGCCATTGAAGGTGCTGGTGAGATCCGTAGGGAAGCAGGGGAAGTTCAGGAGCAGTAAACCTCTGCACCTCATCTTCCAGCCATCAGCAGTGATTTATAGCAGTATGGGTTCAAGTACTGTGAGCTTATAGAGGTATTAAAGAAGATTTACAGAGTAAGTGTGCTTGAGTGGGCATAGTCATTGTGACCTATAATTTAATTATATAAAATAACTCTAACAAGAAAATAGATACACTAGATTTCAAGAGAGCTTAGCCTTTTAAATCTTTTTTCTTTCCTTTTTTTCCCCTGGTTTTGTTTGTTTTTTTTTTAAAGTACTGTGTAGGTCTTTCCCCACAAGGTCTCCAGTACAATAGTGTGAGTTATTGTATGAAGTGCTGGTTTCTGCTTTCTCCTTGGCCTGGTTATCTTTATAATGATCTAAAAATGGCCAGAATCAGTTGCGATGTGCTGCACCTCTGTTAGGCACCAGAGATGTCATTTTTTCACTGCCAGTGACTTGCATCAGGCTTGAATTTTTTTTCCCCTCTATGCTTTTTCTTCTCTTCTTATCCCTGAGATCGCATTTCCAATATTAAAACGTTTTAGTCAGTAACCCAGTTTAAGCAGAAGCAAATCTTTCCTGGTGAGGTTTCTCAGGTAGAGTGGAGTCCACTCTGGCTGCTTAAAGCTGGCTGTGCTGAGATGGTGGTGGGAGAAGTGTGGTTGGGGTGGAAGAGAGCCCCCTCTGGTCCCAGGGGACAGGACCTGTGCGTGGATCTGTGGCTACTTCTCCACATTATACCATGTAGGAGATTGAAGCCAATAACGCGCGTAAAGACACATCCCTTGTGTTTTCTGCTCAGCCCTCTACCACGCTGCAAATGCCTTGAATACCTGCGTGGTTTCTAGATGCAGTTAGATGGATGCGTGGTGAATACTGCGGTCGGCAGAATAGATACCCTGGATTTTCCTAGGTTTTCACAAATGAAATCTGGAGCGTGACAGTCTTTGGACAGTCCAAGATCAGAGAAGCAGAAATATATTTATGTTTTATATGATGAACAACATCTCATTGTAACTAGGGATGTGAGTATGGTCCTTGTATTTACTGCACTCAGTATTTATTTATGTATAACGTAAATATAACAAAGTGTTAACATCAGCTGATATTTTGTCCAGCTAGCGTAAGCAAATTCTGTTAAACATTAGGGGAGAGACCTTCAACCGTAGGAGCTAACAGAGCTGATAAAAGAATTAGTAGGGAAGCTGAATTAACGCCCTGGCATACTCCAGATAAATAATACATTGTGCAGATTAAAAGTGTGCGCATCCAGAACCCAGCTAAATTTCAGCTCGGAGCAAGTAATCACATCCTTCCCTAACCCAGATATCATCCTGTGCTTTCAGTGAGATAGAGCCTGCTCCTCTCCTTAAATTACTGTGATGTAGTTTCTCTACCCTTTGCTTTGTTTTGGAGAGGAGCCATTTTATTCGTGTTCAGTTCTCTTTAATGAGGTGCTTAGGAATTAAATGTAGTTCATAAATACAGGGTGATTTATTCCTGTGCTTTACTGGAAAAGCAGCTTAAGCTTACTTTTTTAAGAAAGCTTTCAGAAGTCCTGTTTTCAAGCACGATTTGTTAAATAAGGTAAATGCATCCTATGGTAAGACCAAAATGCATATTGCGAAAGTGTCTTCCTGTAATAATATAAACAGGACAATTAATTATAAGTCTGAAATATTTCTTCCTTGTATTATGAGATAAATGAGACTGCGTTTCTTAATTGTAGAAGGACTATTTTATGCTAAATTGATTTCATGTGAATAATTAGAGGTGTCTGCACGTTTAGGAGGAGTAGAGCCCGCTAAGTGTTCTGTATTGTGGTTTTCTTAGTATGGAAATCAGTGCATTGCTCTCCAGGTAGTTGCACGTGTGACAGGCACACCTCTGGCAGGCGTGGGGCATTTCTGCTGCGTTCAGAGTGATGCAGAACTTGGGAAATTGTCAGTACACCTAATCTGAAAGGGTTACATTACATTAATAATTTTCCTACTGGAGCTGAAGTGCTTTACCCTGATTAATAAAAAAAAATAATAATAAAAAATTAGCAGTGGCTGACACTGTTCATAATTTTTCCATTAAAGGAATATAAGTGAAGTAGCTAGACATTATCAAGCACTAGCTGCCTAACACTCATAAGAAGACTAAGAACCTTTCCTTGCTAAAGTGTTTTAAAAGCAGACCCTTAAATGTGATCACACAACGCTTCCTCGTTAAAGAAAACATACGTGATTAAATGCTCATCAACCTGTGAAAGGATTGCCCAATCAACTCTTTACCTAAAATAATTGTGAACACACATGAACCCCAGTAAAAGCTGAAAAGGGAAAACTTTTCTTAAAGGCACGTCTGGGCAAAGCATCTCATTAGGACTGTTATCTCTTGGCTTATTAGTGTGTTGTGTGTGGAAAGCATCGGCGGGTGATACGAGAGGTTTGTGCAGATGCTGCCTTGTGTTAGCCTGTTGGTCAATTCAAAAGATACCTGGCTGTCAAAACACAGTCCTGGTGTAAACCTTCTCCTCATTTTATGGGTATTTTACAGTTGGGGCGAGGGGAGTGGTATGCGGAGGCTCTGTGCAGGCCCTCCTGGAGGGGCTCATACCCCTGGCTGTATTTAGGGACCCAGGGTGGGTTCTGCATCTTCCATAGGGTCGGAGTAGAAATTTTTGCAGGCAAATGGAGGGAATCCCTTCTGGAAGTCAAATCCCTGGGTATTTCCTGGCAGGAGCTTGTGACTCAAGAGGAAAATCCTGGTTCAAGGGAAGCCTCAGGTGATCACATCTTCCAAGGAAGAGCATTTACAATACAGATTTGATCCCCTGAGTTTTGAATATGTGATCATCTCCTTGGCACGTCTCCTCTGATTAGCAGCATCCTAAGTGCTCCATTACTGCAGCAAACTTCCACTGATTCCACACCTATTAATTAGACCTTCAAATGTATAATTTTGGGGACATGAATAATTTTGAAGATGATAATGAAGTTAATGTGGGGCTTCTGCATTGCTTATATTCCTACCAAATAAATCAAAATACCATCTATCTCCATAAATGATAAGATGATATTTTATCTTTTAAGTGTGTTCAATTGATTGTAAAAACACATTGCTGGTCTTGAAAGAAAGCAAGCAAATGGAAGCCACTGTTGAAAAGCAAACATTTATCTATAGGATTGCTTGAGAGTCCATGGATACTATTTATTTTTTATTCTAAACATTGGAAAATATGAATGTATTTCCAATATTGCATGGTAGAATAATCAAGAATGTTGCATGTGGACTTTTATAGTGGAGACTGCTGTACCAAAAAATGTATTGTTTTCACCTTTTATTTATACTTATGTCTTGATATTCATATAACTATTTATATATTGATAAGTATATAAATACCTATATATTGTTTGTACAAGGATAACTATCTTTTTTAAAACTTTTTTTGTCCTTTCTAGTAAACTTTAGTCACTCCTTGAGCCACTTGGAGCTGGAAATACACTGCAGTTTGATTAGTGCCCACTTCCCCCGAGAATTTTCTCCACATTGTCTTGTGTTTCCACCAGCCATTTCTAAGAGCTCTAACCCATCTGACAGCTGCATGAGTTATTCACACACCATTAATCTCAGACCGCAATGGAGGTTTCAGTGGTGAAACAGTAATTTAGAACAGTAAGTTACGTACTGACTAAAGTGAAACACCATGTTAAAAACTTGAAATCTGGCTGCATATAGTAAATCTACACTAAGACTTCTCTCGGACACTTTTGATTAGCAACTGCTCTAAATCCCGCTAGTTATGCTCTCATTTCCATTTCGTTGGAAATGGATGGAGAGAATGAAAAAGCTACCTGGTGTGTGCAGCAGAGCCATCCTTGGGATTCCTGCTAGCAAACACACTGCTGGATGAATGCACTTGGTAGGAGCCATTCTGTTCTGCAGATGAAGTCCATTATTTTAAAAGAATTCACTGCCAAGCGATCCAAAGGAGCACTTCCCTAGGTTATATAAAAGCAATGTTTCATCCTTCTTCTTGAGTTTTATTTACTGAATTTTGTAAAGTGCCATTTCTGCAAGGCTTCGGGCGCACATTCATAAAGCATCACGCAGGTTTAAGGTGTTGTTGCGTGAAGAGGCAAAATAGTTTTGGCAGAAAATAACCCCCCTTGCGTTCTAACGCTCCTCACCGAGGTGGGAGGCTAGGGGCGGCTGGGTTTAAATTCTGAGTGATGCCCGATTCACCACTATCAGTCCAACCGCGTTTAATATATTAAACTATCACGATTCTGGATACACTAATAGTGGACTGCACCTTCAGTCTAGTCGTGCTCACGAACTAGCACGGCCGCACTTTAGTGTCTGGTCGCGTTCAGTGAGAAACCGAAACGGCTAGCTACTTAAGCAGTGCAGTTTATTTAAGCAACAGATATAAAGGTTCTTATGGTTTGCCGGTGATAAGTACAGTCTGCAAAGCACGTGCAAGTAAAAGAAAAAATGGTAATGGTACAAAGCGCGCGACAAGGTTACAAACAATACAGCCTGGCTATAAATGTAACAGGTAACCCTCTAGAGAGATTTCTAAGTTCCCCGAGGAAGCACTCGGTATAGTCTAAGTCTTACCCACAGGCGTCCCTATGGGGGGGAAGAAAGGCTCAGCCCCTCGACTGGTCCCGGGAGTCAGAGGCAGTCCGTGATGGGGTCCTCCCCGACTTGTTTACGATGGTGTCTTCCCTAGCATCACCTTTTTCTTGGGTTATTTTTATATTATTTTTTACCTTCAAGGTGGAGTTTGAGTGACTTTAGTCATAAATACCTTTGTTATGATTGGTGTAAAATTCTCTCGCCTCGCATTTAAAGGTATAGTTTACGAAAAATTCAGGGCGCAGACTCAAGGAGGAGTGGTCGCACCTTGGAGGAGGGTAGCCTTCGGGCTGGAGGTGTGTTTTGGTATTATAATGACATTATAATGAGCAAAGTTCGCACAAAGGACAGCATTTCATCAAAATTTGACAGACTGTTGGCTCAGGGTAGCAAGCATGCCGCTTATCACTTCCATAGGATCACCTTGTTCCCACTCTGCTGTGTAATCACAGAGCTTGGCCGTGGAATCTTCACTCCACTCCATCCTCCGCGTTGCTTTTGCAAGCAATATTGTTCAGGGAGTCATAGATGTAGCGGATTCCTTGCATACCAGCTGCCACTGTGTTCCACCCTGGAAACGTTTCCATTTTATACCTTTCCTTAATGTGTGAACAATGATATATATTTTTAATAAAAATTCTATTTTAGGAATTATTCCACAGGTGTGCACCTCAAACATCATAGAATCATAGAATCATAGAATCATCCAGGTTGGAAGAGACCCTTGGGATCATCGAGTCCAACCATCTACCCTACACTACAAAGTTCTCCCCTATATCATATCCCCCAACACCACATCTAAATGTCTCTTAAACACATCCAGGGATGGTGACTCAACCACCTCCCTGGGCAGCCTATTCCAATGCCCGACCACTCTTTCTGTGAAAAATTCTTTCCTAATGTTCAGTCTAAACCTACCCTGTTGGAGCTTGAAGCCATTCCCTCTTGTTCTGTCATTAATTACCTGTGAAAAGAGACCAGCACCAACCTCTCTACAGTGTCCTTTCAAGTAGTTGTAGAGAGTGATGAGGTCTCCCCTCAGCCTCCTCTTCCTCATACTAAACAGTCCCAGCTCCTTCAACCGCTCTTCATAAGATTTATTCTCCAGGCCCTTCCCCAGCTTCGTTGCCCTCCTCTGCACTCGCTTCAGCACCTCGTCATCTCTCTTGCATTGAGGTGCCCAAAACTGGACACAATACTCGAGGTGTGGCCTCACCAGTGCCGAGTACAGGGGCACAATCACCTCCCTACTTCTGCTGGTCACGCTATTTCTAATACAAGCCAGGATGCCGTTGGCTTTCTTGGCCACCTGGGCACACTGCCGGCTCATATTCAGCCGCTTGTCAATTAGAACCCCATCATCGCAGCTCTGTTTTTCACCTGAGAATGAAACAATTCCAGCCTCTAGAAGTAGCCTCGGTGCTTCAGTTCTTAGAGCATCCTCAGCCCTTGATGACCACTTTAGCCAAGCAATACTGATTTTCCTATAAAAGAAGTCTTCTTCAGCAATTAGTTTGGTGTACAGCTAAGTATTTCAGAGCTGGGCTGATGAGCGTGGAGCCTCCTCTTGCTTGTTCAAATGGGGTTCAGTCCTAACAGGCTGTGCCTGACTTCGGATGATGTTTTGGTAGAGTATGTGACACGAGTTGGTGATCTCTGTCTACTCCAGAACCAATAGCTCCCTTTAAGAAATTGCACAAATGGACTAGTGCACAATAAACCCTGCAGTCAAATTAAGTGTGCTGGAGGATTTTTGCTGTTGCAGGGTTTTAACCACGTAAGTGCTCTGACTGGGCAATATGGCCAAAGGATATGTGTGGAAATGTCCATTTCTTATGGGCAGGCTCTGCTCTTGGCCTCTTTAGAGAAGCCAAAAATGTCTGTGTTCATGTAACTGGGAACCTCTTAAGAATCAGTAAATTCACCAGCTCTAGTTAAAGGCATGAAGAGCTGACCCCGAAGACGGTATTCATCTTTTATGGTACCCATCTACTTTGCTGCAGACACATTTTTGTGTGTGACTCTGCCCCTGCCTCTGAGCTTCTGTAGAGATGTGTACAGAGGAGATCTCCATCTGTCTTCCCATAACTGGAGATACTATTGCAGTCCAAAGACCAAATTTGTATCTTTGAAGTCTTTTTAGGTGAAATCAACTGTATTTCTTCTGTCATCCGTTGATGTCAGTGAAGTGTGTCTCTGTTCCCTTCTGTCATTTTGTAGGGTGGACAGTGTGGAGATGGATTGCAAGTCCGCAACCTCACGTGTGTAGTGCACGATGCATCTGTTTCTGCTACATCCAAACCAGTCGAAAACGCATTATGTGGTGAGCTGCCATCGAAAGAGAGTGTGCTGCAGTTACCCTGCTCTGTGCCTTGCCCAGGTAAAGTCTTTGGAAAGTCCTGGTACATTTCTGCCTATGGTAGCTGTCTGAGATGGAGATGCTTCTGTAGCTCTGAGTACTGTCAGACGTTGCAGTAAGAATTTGTAGTTCAGCAGATCAGGAAAATGCTCAGTTTTCTGTTTCTAGATCACTTGAAAAAGACTTCTTTTGTTTTTTGACAAAATGAGATTCCCCATGAAGAAGAAATTCTGAATGTTGCATACCGCTGGGCGACAAACTGGGGGTATTTCACTATTGACACTGTTGTCCTTTAAGGCTAATTCCTTTTGAAAACCTGAGATTTATTCTTTCAACGTGCAGGTGACTGCCACCTGACAGAGTGGTCAGAGTGGAGCTCCTGCGAGCTCACCTGCATCAACGGCAGGAGCTTCGAGACCACGGGTCGCCAGTCTCGCTCCAGGGCGTTTATCGTTCAGTCACCGGAGAACCAGGAGAGCTGCTCCGGACAAGAGATGGAAACGCGACCTTGCTCAGGTAGCGTGGTCACAGCGCTGCTTCCTCCCCTTCGAGAGTTTATTCTGGGTTTGTTGCAAGGTGGAGACTAACTGGTTTTGGTATTGCAGGAGGAAAGTGTTACGACTACGTGTGGAAAACCAGCCTTTGGCGAGACAATGAACGTACAGTGTGGTGTCAGCGCTCAGATGGAATAAATGTCACAGGTATATCCAAAAATGGCCGTGCACACCTATGGATGAAAAGCATCTGCGTTTTCCTTCTGCATCAGTTGCTCAGAGGGCAGTTGGACAGCCTTCCTAACTCCTCCAGAATTTCAGCTCAGATTTGTGTGTAGGAAAGGCAGATGGGAGCTCATCAGCCTGGCTGTCAGGTTGGCATCACACATGTCGTTATATGAGAGTATTTGAGCGAATTAAACCTACTTTTGGGTCAGTCATGGGAAGAAATGAGTGTACGTGTACTGAGAGGGCCTGCTGGGCTGGTTTCCACAGCCGTTAATGCAACCTTCCTGGAACTGTGGAGAACATCACACGCGTGACAGAGAGCCCAGCTTCTGTACCTCTTCTTCTATTCAACACACAGGAATCTCAAATCAATCACACTGTGAGATTCCTGCTGTTGCTGTGACCTACAAATTCTGCCTGCGCAGGGTGAAAAGGGAAATTCATGGTCAGCACTTTGAAGCTCGGTGAGAGATTGGCAAAGGCAGTGGGGCTTGCACATCCGTAGGATCTCTCTCAATATGCACAGGGTGAATGAGGAGAGAGTAGAAATGAAAATGCAGATGTTCTTATCCTGTTCTATTTATAATGAGTAGTTAAGATAATAACAAAAGTTTTATGTGCAAAGGTTGCCGAGTAGTTAAGAACTCATTAACATGTTTTTATTCCTATAGAAGCACAAACTTCCCCAAGTGAGAATGGGCAAAGGCGTTATGTGGATTATGTCTTCTTATGTAGTTAAGACATTAATGAGGACACAGAATATCTGCATCTAGTTCCCGATTCTGTCCCCAACTTCCTATGTGGCCTGTGGCAAATTGCTTAAATCTGTATATCTCTGTTCTCCATTAACAAGATGGGTATGATAATAATTCCCTGCCTTGTTAAGGCAAATTAATTAATGCAGTGCCTACAGATATTATGCTAATGTGCTCAGTAGACTAGTATTTAACTATATAAAATAAGCAAGCAAGCATTTCTTACTCTATAGTGTTCCAAGTCAAAAGCATTTTGAAACATGTCCTTGAAGGCACTCAGTATTTTTTTTGCAGGAGGGTGTGCTCTTCGGACAAAACCTGCGGAAGTTCGGCACTGCAGCCCGGCGTGCAGAAAGCCCTTCTCCTACTGTACACAGGTAATTGCTTGCTGCACAATATTGCTGAGAAATTAACACCGCAAAAATCTGTTCAATTAGCTTCTGCGTCTTAAATGCATTCCAGGCACCGACAAAATACTTTAGTGTGCCCATGGTACCACCTCGAGGAGGTTGTGGGAATTTCAGTCTGAAAAGAAACCATAAACCTGCACAAATGAGTGATGGAGTAGTTATGTGATGTTACAATTTTGGTTTTGTTCCATGGAGGGATTTTTGAACCTTTTGGTTTAATTTTCAATGATTGTTATTCCAGTAGAAATTACACTAGTAAGTGTAGTAAAAAGTAGAAAGCTTTCCAGTAGAAAGCACACTAGTGAGTCCAGTAGAAAATGGACTGTAAATTTCTGTAAGAGAGGAGATATAAGAGTGTGTCCTCTCCTGCTCCTCCATGGACACGGAAAACCCCTGGGAGTGTAGGGAAGCTGTAGAAGCGTGATCCCACCACCCCATACTGCATTCTACAGCAAAACCTGGAAGTGACCATTTTGCTACAACGTTGAACATCTGCAACACTTGCTAAATCTTTGAGCTACTTCTTTGCCTCTGAGCAAACATGAGCCCAGAGGTCACAAATGTCCTTTCCCAGTACCAAACTCCAGAAGAAGAGCTTCCCAAAATGCCTTCCTTCTTTCGGTCAGTGCTGTGATGGAGTATAAAACCCAGAACCCTCGAAGTGGCCAGGGGTAGATATTTTTATTTTGAAAATTGCCTCTGCAGTGCTCAGGTTCAGCTGAGTAGCTGGTGGGAAGAGTTACCACTGGAAACTAGCTCATGGGTGACTGAATGTGGGCGAGAGAGTGGTCTTGAGAGTGTTCAGAGCCTACAGGGACATAAAAATGATGGTTAAACAAGAATTTATTAGCTATAAAAACTCTTGAGACTTCACCATTTGTCCAAAAAAGCTCAAGATCATGTCTGTTAACAAGTGTGGGGGTGTCGTGGCCGCAAAACTGATGTCAAGGGTTAAATTCTAATCATAGAGAATAAATCAATCGCCTGTTTGGATGGTAACCAAGGTAATCAGGCCCTCAGACAGACATTGTAATTATAAGATAATTAGCAAAGAAAAGCAAACTTAAAAAAGCTGTTTTAAAGTAGATATCAAGAAAATGGAGTATCTATTTAGTGAATCACAGACTTCTAAGAAACCCCTTGAAAAAAATCGCTTAGACCGATCCAGGGCAAAGGATATTTGGCCGTAAGAGTGAAAGCTTCATTTCAGATAACCCTGTGAAATACTGGAGTGGAAATACATGGGGAGTGTTTGGGTCTGAAGTAAGATTGTTTCTGCTTCATCTCTTCTAATGCCCAGCAGGGTCAGTGGGAAAATTGCTATTGATAAGAGGAGTTTGGATTAAGCCACAAATGCCTGCTATTAAGCCTGTTAGGATGGAAATGTTGCCATGTTGGGCTTCTCTGTAATTACTGACTCTTTCAGCCAATTCCCCAAACATATTTTGGCTTTTTGAACTGAAATGGGCTTGCGGGCACTGGTTCCTGACTGGTTTGGTTTGGTGGTGGTGAAGTTGCATGTGAAGGCTATATCTTGCAGTTTCTTCATAGTTTGCCTACAATTTGCGCTGTTCTGTGAGAGGATACTATTTGGTTTAATACTGAATTCCCTTTTATCACCTAGAGAGGAGTCTGCGGTTGTGAGCGAGGATATACAGAAATAATGAGATCAAATGGTTTCCTGGATTACTGCATGAAGGTACCAGGTTTAGAAGATAAGAAAGCTGATGTTAAGACCATTGCTGGAAAAAATAAACCCGTCAACTCAAAAATGCATGACATTTTCAAAGGATGGTCTATTCAACCTTTTAATCCAGGTGAAAAACTTAAATATGAATGGAATAAATTGTCTTTACAACGTTTCTGTAGAAGAAAGGTACAAGCTTTGTAGATCACAACATCAGAGGTTTTGTCCGGGAGCTGCAGAGCAGCCTCCCAGTTTCTAACTCTCATGCCATCTTTCATTCCTTTGTGCCTACACAGAGTAATCACAATCTCTTATGTTGAGAGATAGCAAAGACAGAACGAAGCAATAATATTTTGCAAAAGTATACTCATATGTGATTTGGGGGGCTGCTTAGAACTATTATCTGATGATGTTTCTAGAAGTAATATGTTTTGACCAGGAAAGATATTGATCACTAGCGCTTCAGAAGATTCAGAGCAGAAAGTACTTAAGATTTCATTAAAGAAAACATTGGTTGTTTCTTGCAATATTTCAAAAGTATGTGAAAAAAAATCAGGGTAGAAAGTATAGACTTTAAAGTGTTGAAGTTAAGACATTAAAAAAAATCCAACACAAAAAGCAGGCAAGCTGCTGTGCCCAAGCAGTGCATCCCAAATGGATCTCTGACTTCCACACCATAAAATGCTTCCCAGTTAGAACTGCTCACTGGATGTGCCCAGGCTCGTCCACAGGACTGGTGCTGTAGCCGCAACAGCTGATTACCATGTTGACTTGTTATTTTGCAAGATCGATTTAGTCAAAATAAATTTCTAAAACGCAAATAGGACTTTAAAGTGGGAGATGAAGGTGTCAGACTTGTCAAGGCTTGGTGAAACGCATTAGTTCTCCCCATATTCCAAAACACTGGCGGTGCAGCCTTCCCCCTCTTCTGTTACCTGACATTGCGTTTGTTTCCTATTATTTTATAATGAACACGAGACTTTAGAAAACACGTAGCGAAAGCTTCTGTTACGGGATTCAGGGACCCATAATTCTGTCTGATATATGTGATCACACTTTGAATGTTACATTTACATATTTGATTTGCATACAGTAGTTAACCTTTGCGTTGACAGTCTCCGAGCTAATAGAGCTCGGTCCAAAGCCTTTTCAAGTTGGCTGGGTTTCGATCAAACCCATCATCCAGAAGCCCACGCAGTTCACCACCAGTTTGAGTAACAGGTTTGGGGTTAATTGCCTTTTTTTCAGCATCCATGGCTCTCTGTGGGCTGTCTTACTTAGGTGTCATCTCTTCAGCTGGTACCTTTACAGGGTTAGAAAAAGGGAGAGAGGTGTAGGTGGATGCTGCAATCCCCTCGTTTGAAATCGGCATTCAAGGCTGCAGCCCTGAAAGCTTCTGGTGGGCTTGACCTCAGTGCAGCATCTGTGAGCCAGTTCTCCCCCAGGGACTACAAGACAGAAACAGGGACTAAGGAGCTTTTACAGAACATGGTGTTATTTAATTTTAGGGCAGAAATGTTATAGAAACAATATATGGGAAAGGAATAAGCGTGCTCTGTGTGTGCTAAGTGTATCACCAACCCCATGGCATCCTGCAGGTAACCCTTCAGTCTGTATGTGCCCTTCAGACCCCAGCTCAAGGCTGGTCCTCTTCAAATCACTACCCTTTGTCTAACTTCTTGACAAAATATGTGATTACTCCCCTTAAACAGGCTCTCAGGCTTACTAGTCTGGGGGTTTGCAGTAATTACTGCTATCTGAGCCTGAAAACTGCTGTTACCTACCAGATATGCTCTCGACAGCAGGTCTATGGCCAATGCTCCCTGTATGGATGGCATTTACCACCCTTCGCTACCATAGTCCTTGTCGTTTGTCTATGTCTAAGGACTTATAGCTGTCAGTAAAAGTATATGTGCCTTTCTCCAGTTAATTTGTCATTTCCCTTCCCGTTTACAATTTAGAACTCAAATTTTACAACAATTTAATGAGGCTGATGTTTTTGTTCTTTTAAATGCTCTGCAGGAGTGCACAGAACTGATTTCAAATCAGGCTGTGTTTTTCCTTTCTTTAACACACTCTGGGAGGCCAGAGTTCAGTTACAGAAACTTTTTTCAAGTTGAGAGGCAATTTAAATAGCATTGTTTAAATTGTAGGATGACATGGTCTAATGCCTTTACGTTGGGGATGGAGAGCACAGCTGCCTTCATAGCAGACATGGTGGGATGCCTTTTTCTTGCTGTGACAGTCCCTTTGCACAACTGCTAAATGTTTCTGGGCCATCTCCAATTGGGAGGGTGACAAATTTCATACCCAGACTTTAGTAAAAAAACCAAAACAATCCCAAATCTGATGAAAGCAGCTTTTCTCATGTGGGAGATAGGCTGTAAGTGTTTCAAGGAGAAGAGAAAATCTGAGAGAGGTACTCAGCCTTTCCACAAAGCTTTGAAGAAAAAAAATCAGAAAGAATGGGATCTGATTAAATAGCTTTCCCTTTGAAAAAAATTCATCATTCAAACATAAAATGTAAAATGGGCTCAGAGATTGTCCCATGAAGTGACTCCCCACTCGCATGACTGAGTTTGAAATGGCCTCTGTCAAACTGTGTCTGTGGGCAGGACGCAGGTTCGTATTCCTGCCTCCAGTATGTATTAACAGCCCTTTGGATGTGAATCAGCTCAGGCTATCGCTGCACGGCAAAAATACCATCACTTCTCCCCGCAAGCGAGCCAGAACAGAGCAAGAAACAGAAATATTATCTCTAAAAATTATTTTTATTGTCACGTGTAGCTTGTAATTAGGGACCTGTCCAAGTAACATGTTTTTAGACTTTCTATCAGAAGGAAGTGTTTCGACACACTCAAGCTCACGTGTGCAGAGGGCGCAGAGTGGCTCCCCTGGCATTGCAGCCCAAACAGCCCTATCAAGAGCCTTACCTTGTCTCAAAGCCAGTTCTCTCTCCTGCTCCTGTGGCCCAACTGGAGAGCTCTTGCACGACTTCATCCTTCTTACTCTTACAAAGCCTATTCTTGTTTTTATTCTAAGCTGAATTTATTCCCATTTGTTGCCCAAGCGTTTTTCAGCTCTAAGTAGCTTGTTCACTTGCGCTCGCTGGTGTTTACCCCAATTGACCTCCCCAGGCATTTACAGAGAACAATCCCATCCTTTCTCAGCCCTCTTTTCTTTAGGCTAAACACATGGGGTGTTACCTGCCTTTCTGTCTGGGTCAGCTCGACATTGGAGTGCCTTTGCAGCCACTGGGGCTCCTGGGCGAATGTACTGCAATTATCTCGTGTCCCTGCTCCGTTCCACGGGACAGGAGCCTGGCCGGGTTGTAATTCTTGTGCGACGCCCTAAGCCCAGGCTGCCCAAAATGAACTGCCAGAGCTCAGCCGGAGGGGAGATTAGGAAATAATGCTGCTTTGGAAAACTGAGTTGAAGAGTTCATTTTTGGTTTTCATTGAGGAAAACTTACACTCCTTACCAAAGTTAAGATTTTGTATTTAAAGCGATTGATTTTTAGAGGAGTCTTTTTTTCTATCAAAAATGTGGGGTTTATGGGTTGTCCCCAGCCAGTCCTTCCTGTGTTTCCTGTTTGCTTGTGTGCTTTCTCTTTGCTTCATCTCTTAAGAATTTGCATATTTTAGAATAATTTTTTTTATTCCCTCCTTTTCTCCCCTGTCCTTTCTCCTCGTCTTCCAACAGATGGTAAGCTGAAGATGTGGGTATATGGAGTATCAGCTGGCGGGTTCCTCATCATAGTTTTCCTGATTTTCACATCCTACCTGATGTGGTGAGTAGCATGTATTTGTCCTTAAATAACAGCAAGTTGACTTTAATTTAAACGACCCAAAATATATCACAATGCTCCATGTTGCAGAGATTTAATCCTCAAGATTTTAGGAAAGGATGGAGCTTGGGTTACTTAACCGCTACCTCAGAGTAATTTAAAACTCTCCAAATTTTAAATGGTATACGGTGTAATCATGAAGAAGTATGGTGGCCATGCAGGGAAAGAATTATTTTTGGTTATCAATAGGCCCTTATATTTATTCAGACTTCTGCTGGGATTAGAAAAGGCTTTTTATTGTATTCTTTAAAAAAAAAAGATAAAGTAAAACTGAAAAAAGGCAAGGAGGCTGATTGGATCGAGGAGCTGGCTTCCGCTCAAGGAAGGACTAAATAGAATGGGGGCATTCAGTTGGAAAATGATGTTTGACGTGGGAATACAATAGAGATCTATGAAATCATGAATGGAGTAGAAAAGGGCGCTAGGGAATTTTTATTTCCCACAATGTAAGAAGTAGGAGGCATCTGATGAAATGATCGTTTAAAATAAACAAAAGATTTTATTTTTCACACAGTGCGTTATTACCTTGCGAGCTTACTGCTGCTGGGGACTGTGCATGCCAGGAAGATAAATGGATTCAAAGATGGCATAACAGTTCACGGGAGATTGGGTCTCTTGGTGTTAATTGTGGTTTTCTGGATGTACGCTCCAGCTCAGGAAATCCCTAAATAGGTTTTTGCAGTGAATACATCAGGTGGAAACACATCCTGTCTCTAAAGCTGCTGTTACCAGCCACTGTTAGAAGTAGGGTACCGGGTGTATTGAAGCCCTGGTCTGCACCGGTGCAACGCTGGTGGTGGACTTTACTGGTGGGGGAGATGTCCGCCCTCCTCCAAAGCAGCAGTCACCTCGGGCAGGGAGCTGGTTTGACAGCTCTCTGGTGTTGCGCTCTCTGGTTTGAGTATTTGGGAAGGGCTCTGCCATTGATGCGTCTTGGAGGATACGGAGGGAGCAGTGGCCAGTGTCCGTGTGTCCTGCAACACCCACAGCCCTCCCTGAGGACCATGCAGATGGCCAGGGCTTTACGAACGTTAACGGTGCAGCTGCCCCAAGCCCCGTCAGATCAGGGTGGGCAACCGGAGAGTCACAACCGTGACCTGACAGTGTCATCTCCCGCTTTCATCCAAAGTCACTTTATTCTCTCAATGTCTTAATCTTCCTCTCAGTCTCTGTCTCCAATTAAAAGCTTAAATCACAGTGTTTGGATGCTGCTTAGGAGTTGCAGCTTCCTTATTTTCCAGGCCATGTAGCTACCATTTCTCTGTGGCCTCACAGTGGGCCATACAGAGGATTTTTTAAATAACATCACATAGTTCTCCATCACTTGAAGGCTGGTGAGGAAGTGTATTTTTCAATAATAATTATTGTTGCTTCAATACCGCGTCAAAGAAAAAATGAGAATATCCCACTCCTAGACAGTTCATGTTTCCATTTTTCTGCGAGGTGTTCCTTGTTTTGTCAGCTGTGAGAAGACACGGGAGACAAATGTGCTTGATTTCCTCTCCAGATGAAGAGCACAGTTGGCTGCCCGTTTTCGGCAGGCTGTGTGTCCGCACCGCACATGTTATAGCACTCAAGCAGATCCATGTGGTTTTTCTTGGAAGTCGTCACTTGTACTGCAGTGTCACTTAATTGCAAAATGAAATAGCCAGTGTGGAAAGTTGATTTTTGTTGTGGTTGAAGTTTGGTTTTTGATGACGTTTCTGAGCTTATTACAGCTTATATTTTTGTCTCCTGAAATAGAAAAATTTTTTTTCTTTGTCTTGCAGCAAAAAAACAAAGCAGCATCAAAGCACTCCTCCGCAGCAGAAGCCTCTAACCTTAGCCTATGATGGAGACATTGATATGTAATATAAAAAAGAATCCAAATGTAGACATCGACTGCCTTAACTGCTTTCTTTTTTGGAACTCTCCGACTTCTCAGTTTTTTGAGGAATCTCCATATGTGTAATATAGCGGGCAGAAGTATTGCAAGCTTAAAATTTTGCCACCTCTTTATTAAAAAAAAAATGGAGTCAAAGACTTAGATCTTGTGAAACTTCTCTGAAGAGACCAGAAAATACATCTCTTCCTGTTGTGCAATGGGAATGGAAAAAATAAGAGAATCTACAGACATCAAAAGGAATTAGTAAAAAAAAAAAAAAAAGGCATGACAATCCTGAGGAAAATGTGACATTTACTGTAAATGACAAGTTTGACACAGCATCATTATGCACTATATTAGTGCAGCGTTCTTTATTCTTCACATATTTCAACAATGAGTTTTCTAGTGTTTACATTTCGTTCAAAGACTTTAAAATTGGATCATGTATTTTGAGAAACGCAGTGAAGAATGAGTTGAAGTGTCTGAAGTTATCAGGTTTTTTAAAGTTTCTTCCTTCTTATCCTGTTTTCTAGTCTGGAATATGATTTTGCTTCATTTCCACCTACAGGACAGAATAAGGATTGTTATGAAAAAGCATAGGTGGTTTCTTAACCAAGAATATTTTTTAAAGAGTTGAGTAGATAGGTGTTTTGATGAATGGCTAGAGGATTTGATTGTTTAAAAAGTATTTTAAATTAAATTAAACCATGTAGATACATTATGGCCAGTTTAAATTGTTATTCTGTTTAATTAATACAAACTCTGCTTTTGTATTTAAATTTTCTTATCTGAAATATTTATAAATTCTTTTTTTGAATTTAATTACCTGACCTCATTTAATATACATCAAACACAAACGCAGTTTGTAGAAGGTCTTGCTTTTTTAAATGTTTCGAAACCACTGAGAAGTTACATGTCGTAAACATCTGGCAACATTTGAAGAGGGTAAGTGTTTATGATAGTGTGTGTTGCAAGTAAGAAAGTGCCATCTTGTGGTATTGACTTGTATTTATAAGCAAATAAAATGCTAAAGAGAGTGAGAAAATTGCTTCTGGTATGTTGAATTAAATGTGTGTAAACAGCATTCGTTATTAGTCTTTTACTCTGTCTGAGATGGGACTGGGTTTTCAAACAATTCTGGCATATTTTGTGCTGTAGTGATTAGTGAAAGAAATATTGTAAACAAGTACAAGTCGAGGGAATAATTGCAGATCTGGAGAATGCTTGGTCTTTTTTTTTTAGCTCAATGCTGCTGCTTATTCCAATAATTAAAAAGAAGAGAAAAATAGAATTGCTGCCAGCCCAGCACCTCTGCCATCCTTCTCAATCCACAGTTACTTCAGAGCGGCTCATCACAAGAGGAGGGTATAACTGGGGCAGAAGGCAATGTTTGTCTTGTTATGTTGCTATTCACAGCTTTACAAAGTGATGCGAATATTATGGTTTCATTATAAAAATGATGGCGTTGTAGCTAGGCTTCCTTCCCCAGGTCGGGATCTCTCCTATTCGGCGTTTCTCCCTCAGCATCAAATGAGATGACATTGTGTCACCAAAACAAGGTCAGGAATGCGCTTTCCTCTTCCCACATTAAAAAAAAAAAAAAAAAAAAGGTGATGGAATTGTGAGGGGAAACCGTCTCACTTATTTCTGGCCCTGGATATGTTCTGCTGGCCCTACTTTCTACCTGAGACCTCTAACTGTTTATGGTATAAACAGCAGGATCTGGTGTTCGCCGGTAACATTGGGGGCCTAATTATTTTTTTAATGGTGCCCTGTACTGAACCTTTGAGTAAAATGTACAGAGTTAAAGTTACAGGGGAAATAATGATCTAGTGCTATGAGGAAGAATACTGCCAGATCTTAGTATATTTTGTCTGCGGTATAGCATGTGAGGAGAATGGTACTCTCTGAATAACAAAGGAATAAACTCAGTTAAGCATGCTGCTCAAAAGGCGTTGGAGTGGGAAAGTTGGTGTAATAATAACAAAAAATGACTGTTGCAACATGTGGTCATCGCCCTCAACATCAGAGTAAATTACTGTCCAGACCATGGTGTCCAGTGCAGGAGATGGGGGCTGGATGGTGAGCTGCCCGGGGGAGGCGAGGAGCTCCAGGTAGGGCACTGCGAAGCGTGTGTTTGTAGTGAGGAGGTGGATGTGGGGTTGTGCTTGACTTTGGTGGCCTTCAGGCAGTCTGTGTCCCCGCTCGTGCTGTAGCACCTTCTGGCCAAGGTCTCCAAAGGGACTGGCCATGGTTGATGCTGGGGCTGTGCGGGGCCAAGGGACCGTATCTGCTGCAGGGCTGCTGCAGTTCAGTTTAGGGAATGAGTGCACCTGTTTGATTTTGTAAAATAAAATAAAAAACAAAACGGAGGTGGAGGCTGCTGTTAGGCAGTCACTGCCGGCCGTGTGCTGTGGCTGCCGGTGTGCACATGAACCCCGTGTCCATTCGTCGTCCAGCTTGTACAGCGCGGTGATTCAAATGTCACGATGTAATTGCATGCATTTGATAATTTGGGATTGAATTAAGCTGTGAAATTGAACCGAGGAGCTGGTGGCCCTGCAGGGTCCATGAGGCTGAGAATGCAGCGTAATGCAAAAAAAAAAAAAAGAATGGGTTGTTTAGAGAGATACTAAGATTATTGCTGTTTGTGAGAGCCTGGATATCCTGCTGGGAGGGATGCCCAGCCTCCCGTGGGAGCACTGGAGTCAATTCCTACCTTTCAGAGTCCAAAGTGAGTTATGACGTGGAAGACGGATTAATCCCAATTCTTGTCAGTTGTGGGGGGCTTCTAAACTTCATGCTGAAGTAGCTGGTGCTGACCCCTGCTGAAGACAGGAGAGAGGTCCTGGTCCCATTCAGGAAGGTAATTCCTATACCCCCAGCTAGGGTGTCCCATTAAGGCATGTGTGTGACTGTGAGTAAAAGCATCTGTGAGTGAAGAGTTTGCCGAATGCCCTGGGAATCTGTCTTGGTAGTCAATAACTAGATTTTGAAAGAGTCTGCATTTTGTCATCTTTTGTTTCAACGCTATTGATTTCAATGTCCACTGCCAGGTGTTTCCTGCTTCAGTATTACAGCTGTAAAATGTTTTTGGTTTTTTTTAAGACGCCTTCTGTGGCATTTTCTCTCTTCCATCCAAAGACTCTTTAACACACAACAGTAAAAGAAAATAGCAGTAACTCAAGTAAGACACCACAGAAGACAAATTACCAAGAAGTACCGAAGTGTTGCATACCTACATCATTCCTAGAGTTGTTTTGGTCATGCTCAGAAATGGGATATTTTCATGCACAGGTCCCATGTCTCTGCACATCATCGTGTCTAAACACTGTGAACATCTGGGCTTTTGTATGAGGTATGTAAAACCAAATGTCATTTTTCCTGCAGAAATATCTTGGAAGTCTTGGGGAGCTTCCACGTTAGCAGGGCTGGATCCCAGCTGAAGTCCTCTGCCCTCCAGCGACCACACCAGAAGTGTCACTGAGCACTTGAACTTCGGGCGCTGCAGTCAAGAACAAAGACTGTAATTTTCTTTGCTCTGGAAGCAGAGTAGTGTAAAAATTCCTACAAGACAACATAGCTAGAGACTTGTAAATTAGCTTTTGCTTGTATTCATACGTGTCAAAGAAGAGCCTAATTGCTTGGTTTTCTTTGCCTAAGTGCACTTACATTCATGGCCAGTTTCATCAGGCAATGAAGAAAATATTATCTTGGGGAAAAAAGATTGGTTGAACGCTTCCAGTTTGGATTAGTGCTGGTAAATCTGAAGTTATCACTAGAGATCAGGTCATTTGCTGCTAACATGGCATAGCTGGTTTTTTGAAAGACTTATTTTTTCTAAATAGGTAACTTCATTTGCAGTTATGAATGGAGGGAGAAAATGTAGTTTAAATATAATGCTGGGGCTTGTTTTCAATTGAGAGGTAGTAATGTGGAAAAAAATGATCTAACTCAGGACCTTTTGAAAGATGGATCAGGATAGCTGATGTATTAACGTGCCTCGGGACAGATTACGGTTCTGTCTGGTTTAAAATGTAATTTAAATGAATTAACTTCCACATCTTACAGCTGTGACATGCGCCTGTCCTGGACAGGAGGTTGATTTATATTATCTTTATGAAGATGTATCTGTGCGCATACTATTACACGCCATCAATATGCATGTGCTACTTGATTCCCGGCGCCGCGACCTGCCGGGTGACTCTGTTACTGTCATTTAACTGCTGACACGACTTGTGCCACTGGCCATTGCTGTTAAGTCGTTGTGATGTGACACGACCTGACTTGTAGCGCTGATGACAGGTCGTGCCTCCTGCTTCTGTCAGACGTGGAAGATAAAGAAAGTCGCGGGTAATTCCTCCTGGTCTTGCTGCACCTGCGGGGATGGGCATCTCCCCAGGTCGTGGCAGCTCCCCCCCCCCACCCGGCGTAGCTCCACGGGTGGGGATGGGATGGGTTTAGGGGTGTGTTACCAGTCGAGAAGGTTGCCTTGAAGAAGTCTGCCTGACCCCTTGGGATACCTAGGACTGCAAATATGGGTCCTGGAGGTATTTAAGAAATGTGTAGATGTGCACTTCAGGGCATGCTCTAGTGGCTGAGATTGTAGGGGTTTTTTATGTGTGTATGGTTGGACGCAGTGATCTCAGAGGTCCTTTCCAACCATGACGATTCTGTGATTCTGTAAAAACCAAGGAATTCACCTGAACTACCATTCAGTACATGGAGTCGTGCGCAGTTGTTTCTTGTTCCAACCTGGCAGAGAGAGATGAGAGTCCGGCTGTGAAGCCTGATGGCACGAGACCCCACTGTCCCTTGAAATGGGTTATTATTTGGCCATGCTTTGTGATTTGGTTACGTTTTCATTTGGGGAGAAAAGGCTAGGTTTGAATGAAGAGTTACAATGGTAATCATGGCTGCAGGATACTTTCTGCATGAATTTTTAATGTATATCCTTTTATCTTCCAGTCTAATACAGTTTATTCTTATTTTTCAATGTAAAGATATGGTAAAACGGTCACATATGACGTCTGCGAAAAAGAATCCAGAAACCCCATATTTGCGCTTGTTGGTAATTATGCTCATTTACTTTGATTACATGCTTTGTTACAATAGCGCAGAGAATGGACTCTAGGCGGATACATGGGTTAAAGCAATTTATGGGATTTATCCTGTCTGTGAAGAGATGTTTTGATGGAATGAAAAATCAGATTCAATTTCCTCTGATAAGGAAGAATGTTAATTTTCTCCTCGGCTTTATGAAAGTTCACCTGCATGTTATGAATATTGTGGTTGTTACATGCCAATATGACATTTGGAAAAAAACTCTTCAGACATAATAACAGTGAAGAATCTTTCAGCAGTACGTGGATGAAGTGGAGCACCAAGCATTAATTTTGCAGATGAGAAAGATGGCAGTTGTAATTTTATTCTTTTTTTTTTTTGGCTGCAGTCTGGCTCCTACCCCATGTGAGCAGGCTTCGAGTAGCTTTTCTGCAGAAGTGTCTGGGCAGATGGACGCAGCCCAGAAATGGTGCTCCAGGCACAATGCTGTGCAACAGCAGGATTAGGCCAAGGAACGATGTGATGTTTCCTCTCTCCATTGCAACTAGACTTTGGTAATTGCCTTCTGAAACTGGGGTGTAGCAGGATTTAACGTGCAGGTGGTGCCACTCCACTGACAATTTGCAGCATCAGGCAAAACCGTGCTTGGAGGAATGTACCTGATCCAAAGTCAGTAAATGATGCCTATTGACTTCACTTAGAGATGATCCGATCATTTGTAGGTTGTTGTCGGTTGCTTTCTTAGAGTTTTGCATCTTCATTGCCCTTTGCGAATATGAATTCATCGATCCTGAAACACCTCATGTGGCAAATTAAGTGTTTTAATTAGACAATCTGGTTTTGCCTTCTACACTGCTAGTCAATTTAATTCACTGATGGAATTACAGAAGAACATCCTGTCAATTAATGACTCAGACCAGTGAAAAATCCCAGTGTACCATGAGAAATGTGGTCTGCAGCAGCTCTTCCACAGCAGAAGGATTAAGCTTCTTGGCTTGCCTGTGTTGGGTAGACCAAATATATCCAAATTTATTTAGGTGGAGTAGTTGGGGTCTGCCTGAGTATGGAAATCCAGGATTGTTTCAATGATAAGATGCAACAGAGATTTAAATCTAGTCTATTGTTTTCCATGCTTTGAGAAAAAATATGAGAAGTCCCCAGTGACAGTCGACATCAGAGTTTTTCCTATGTGGAGTGGATGTTTTAAATCTCTCCTCTGGTGAAACAAAAGCCTTGTCCTCAGATAAGCAATCCAAAGCAGAACTGGAGAAGAGATTTCTCTGTGAGAGTGGGTTTTTGGTCTTCCAACATACACTACACAGAACTTGTGGAGGTTGTAGCCCAGCTGGAGCATCAGTGACTGCTTTTTTTTTTCAGCCACTGTAGGTGAACCGTTTGTTTTCAGTGGTGGAAGAAGCACATTCACTAAAACCTAGACAGTGTGTCTGAGCCATCTCTCCCAGTGACAGGAAGCTGAGGGACTGCTAGGAAAAGTCACAGCGGGGACAGGTCACACCAGAGCAACTTACAGCGATCTGTTGTTTTCCCTAATGGCTCCACAACACTTTTTTAACTGGGTAAAACACTTCGTCTTCTGGTGTCTGCCAGTCCTGAAGTGGAGAAAATGGGGGTTTATATTTCAGTCCCAGTCCCAGCTCTGGTTTGTATTGCAATGGCATCTGTGTGATGGGCTCAGCAGAGGAGCGTCATAAGCATACATCTATTCAAGCTCTAGCCTGTGACCGACCACTGCACTCTGTGGTGGCAGCAATGGCATTCAGGCAGCTTTCTTATTGCTGGCAAGCATCATCAGATTACTACTTCTCCAGTAGAGACTGGCGGAAAATATTGCTTCATATATTTAATTCAATCAGCTGATGGAGCCTGTTAAAGACGGAATTGAGATGAAGAGCTGTTATGCAGATGTGTCACATCACGGTTGTGTTGTCACTCTATTCCTTCGTATGATATGGCAGATCCAGAGCAATTATTTTTAAATGCAGTCTCTATTACTGCAAACCAGTAACTTGAAATATTCACTATTTTATTTGCTTCATGCCAAGTGAGATTTCACTCAATTTGTCATTAAAACCACTGTCCTCTTCTGAGGAAAGAGAGTATATTTATATAAACAGCTCTCTAGTAATTCTGTGTTTTCTAGAGGAGCAGGGGCTTGCATAATTGCCCAGTTTCATCAAGCTTTGTCCTCAAAAATCTGTGCTGATGAGCCCATGGGACCGAAGGCAGATGTAAGGGAAGGGAGTACAAATCTGTTCATCGCACTCAGCAGGCTGTAGAAAGGCCAAAGGGATCAAACTCCCGTTCCTTTGTCACTCCTGTACACGCCACGTGGATCATCTTTGACCAAAAAAACCCCTTTCTTCATTTTTTCAAAGTTGTGCAGGGTTTTTGATGTACTGGCAGAACAGGATTTAGAAATGAAGAGCCGCCGTCTGAGATGAGTCTGCTGGCTCCCCTCTGGAGTTCCCACCGCATGCAGTTACAATTTCCCTTTTACAGAAATCATATGACTGGCTGAATTGGAACCCCCGCTCACAAATCATGCGGGGTGAGTCTCCAAATAATGAAAAATTTGAGTATCTTTCCATATAACGCTATTGCTTTTACTCTTCATCATCATCTTTCCATCACCATGACAGCCCAGAAGGTACAACTCTAAGAACCAGAAAGCTGCCTGTCTCACCTAATTGCACAAACCTGGGAAGTGGATGTTTGGGGGAAAAAAAACCCCAAACCAAATGATGTGAAATTTGAAATGAATCATAGAATCATAGAATGGTTCAGATTGGAAGGGACCTTAAAGATCATTGAGTTCCAACCTCCTGCCATGGGCAGGGACCTCCCACCAGACCAGGTTGCTCAAAGCCCCATCCAGCCTGGCCTTGAACACCTCCAGGGAGATGGGGAGCATCACAGCCCCGAGCACGGGGGATGCGGCTCTGGCTGTAGGACCAGCTCCATCCTGGGTATCGGGTGCGGGATACAGGACTTGCTTGAAACTTGCTTGTCCTGTCATTGTCTTACAGAGAAAAACGTGTTCATTGATCAAGGCTGTAGAAATGCAAAATACGCACATGTGCACATGCAGGCGTTAAGACCTCCCCCATTTAGTCCTAGTCCTCTTCTCCCTTAGAATTCTGCTGTTTAAGGCACAAGTCTCTTTGTAACCTGGGAAATAGCCTGGCTTTGTTTCACGAGTGCGCGGGGTCTGTGGATGCGACTGTTCAGGGACTGCCGCCAGGACTGTGTTAAAACCTAATTTAAACAGAAAGGAAATGTCTGTTATATGTTTAGAGATAAGCCCTGTTGCTGATGCAGGGGCCAGTGGCTGCCGGCCACGGACCAGGGCCAGCAGCGGCACTGGATGGGCCAGTGCTGGGAGCTTCGGAAAAGAAGTCTCCCTATTAAGATGCTGTCGGTGCCCGGAGCTGCTGCGTGGTGCAGTCAAGCATGTTCTGCCTTTCACATTTTGTTTAATATTAGACACTTTGTCTGGCCTCTTCTGCTGCTTGCTTTGTTTCTATTAATTACCTTTGATTTTCTTTTGCTTCCTTATCGGCTTAATTTACTTTTTTTTTTTTTTAAACTTCAGATCAGCTTTCAAAAGCAAAAAAAAAAAAAAATTAAAATGGAGCTTTTTTCTCCCTTGCTGACACTGAAACAATGAATATGGATCAGAATTTTCATTTCCTTTTTTTTTACCACATCCATTTGCTTGATAGAACAAGCTTGCCAGCCTAGTTTTACTTTGATAAACCTAATAAGGAAAAAGCACTTTCCAGCTCCATATTATTTTATGCCTTGTTTGTGACTTCAGCATCCCTTACACAGGTTTAAAGACAATTTATTCTTTATTGCCCTTGAGTCATTTCGGGAGAGTACTTGTGTTTTCCCTGACATAAAAATGTCCCCCTATAACATGATGAATATTAAAGAGATGCTTGAATGAAAATGAAACGGCGTGCTCTGACCTGACAGCTCCATTTATTGCGGCGCAGCCGGGAGAGAACCGAAATGTCAGCCTTGTCCAGCCGTGGGTGCGGGGCCCCGCTCCCAAATTACTTCATCAAATGACCAATTTCCGTGAATGGACTGAGACGCTGGTATGAAATCTCTTCTGCGGAGAGAGTATGTCCTGCTTTCTGAAGGAGTTCTTTTGCTTCCCAGCTGAAGGCAGACCTTGGTTGTGAAAATACGGAGCTGGTTTCTGCTCTTGCGCTGCTGTGTTGGTGGTGCTGGCTTGTGGTGGCTCTTCCAACAGTTGTAAGGTGAAAGATCTGGGTTAATTTGTGAGGGTGATGTGTTGCTTTTAGTGAGACTGATGGTTTTGCTGCTTTGACTGCACCAGGGAGCAGGGCTCAGAGCCTCGCTGTGCCTGCAGCTCCCCAAATCCCTCATCTTCTCTACATGAGCAGGACAAGGGCTGGGCATCAGCAGAGAGAACAACTCAGGAGCACGAAGTACCCTGGGGAGATCCAAAGGCTGATGCATGGTGATGCCGGTGCCCACTGGGGAAGGGAGGAATCTGCTGATGAGAGGGGGAGGAATCGGTGGGTTCCCCACAGAGCTGTGCTGGCCCTTTCTCATTCCTGTATGCAGAGGACAGTCCTGGAAGTGTTCCCTTCCCTAACCCATAATGCATCCAATCACTTTTCTCAGCCACAGCCCTCACCAAGATATGGACTTTCCCATTCCTCATGGATTGTTCAGCTGCTCACCATGTGAGGGATGAAGGACAGAAACCCACCTTGCACCCAGGGCAGCACTTCATATTAGTGCTGGCTGGAGTGCTGCTGTGCACATTTGCAAGGTCTCCCAGCAGCTTAGATTTCCCCCCCCCCCCCTCCTAAATATGTGACATTTTTAACATATAAAAGAAGAGTTTTGCCTTCAAGGTTAAAATGGAGCAAAATAAATTCATCTGGAGGCTCAGCAGCATGGCATGGACTGAAAAGAAGGCGCTAATCCATAACTATGGTGCATAATGGCTGGCACCGGTACGGCCCGGGTATCGGCGTTACTTATTGACGCCTGGTCCATGGCTGGCCGTGTCTCCTCAGCCTCACGGGGCCTGCTGTGCACAGGCTGAGATCGTATACACATCTTCACTGGCAGGCTTGTTCATTCCTTTTTTCCTCCAACACTTTGCTAGTCAATAATCCCAGTGTGGATATTTTACATATATAGCGGTGAGCATATCTTTAAGTGCTTGCAGTATCAGAAGGGAAATGCAACTTGTTTTTTAGCTGCTTGGTCCCTCCTTTAGCTCGTGGATGGATTTTGCTGCTCGCCTCCCAGAAGTGCTAACTCTTCCTTCCCTGGGTTATGCTTTTTCCAAAGACAGATGCCGGTCCAGTCGAAGTGAGGATACGAGTCATTAAACGACTAAAGATGATGGTGCCATTTCAAGGGAGCGGCAGATGCCTGTAGTGGCCTTTCTGTGCTGCAGACGGTCATGAGGGCGATGGGGTGGTTTGAATAGTGTGGTGCAGACTGGATTTATTATTCTTTTCTCTCTAGGTATTTTTCCGACCAGTGTAGCGCGTGAATTCATATTGCGCTTTCTTCTGTTCCTTTTTGGAACTGATGGAAAGATGGCTGTGCTGATAGGTTGCAATACAAGTGCCCTTACTGAGTCAAACATGCTCACATTATGATAACTACTTTTCCAGATGGGAAGTATTTACTTTTACAGAATAGAAAAATTACTATATTTGCATTACCTATAAATACCAGGGTGACAACCACATTAATTATCGCTTGCTTTAGCAAAAATGGCTGTGTAATGGCACAGAACAAATATCATCAATCTACCTGAGATTATTTTAACTAACACATCCTCTCAATTGAAATAAAAAACTATCCCGCGCCTGTATGGGGTTGGGAAGGTCCCCAGCCACCCACAGTAGCAAATGAGACTGCCCCAACCACCTCGTCTTGGTCTGCTCTGAGACAACCTTTGTGCTCTTCACTGTCCTGCATTTCATTTCATGGGAATGAAAAATTGGCACTATTCTTAACGTTCTGCATTAGCAAAGAATTAAACTCTGTAAAAGTATTAAGCAAGAATAAATTAGATTAAGCTAATGTGAGTATTAAGATCTCTATGAACAGTAGTGTATATTTAGTAGTATAGACAAAGTAGTATATTTAGTAGTTAGCCAAAGTAGTGTATATTTAGCATCAAAAAAATATACTACAATAAACCCAGTGTGAATGGAGCAAAGCAAATGAAGATTCATGGTGATTCCCTGCTCTGGTCAGGACTGAAAAAAAAAAAAAAAAACATTCAGGAAATATCCACACTCAATAGAGACACATCCTGTTCCAATTTGTCAAGTCTGTTGAAGGTGATGTTGCAGTGAGGAGCAGCTTTGCTTTGCCTCAAGGCCAGGCTGGACTTCACGCAGTGCCTGTGCGCCTGAGCTTGTTTGCACGCCTTGATGAATGGCATGGTTTTTAAAAAAAAAAAAAAAAAAAAAGAAAATTGGCTTCCCACATCTTCTGGACACCCTCGAAGAAGTTGAGCTCTGGCACCACGGCATGTCTCATCGCATGGCCACGGGACATCACTTCTCGGGGTGAAAGTTGCTGCTGGGAGGGGTGGGTGAGAGCTGCTCCTGGGGCTTGCACAGGCATATGGGGTTGGGGGTTGGACTAGATGATCTTCAGAGGTCCCTTCTAATGTCATATCGTTCTGTGGATGGCAGAGCGGGCAGTGGAGACAGGGACCGGTGCAGGGTCACACTGGGAAGCTGTGGAGAATCCTCTGTCCCTTGAGGAGGTGTATTTAGAGCTGCAAAAAAAGGTATCCTCAGGACCGTGCAGCAAAGTCAGCCCTTGGTATGATAAGTGTCACTAGAAAGATGGCAGAGCTCAGCGTCTGTATTGCTTTTGGTGCTGTTGGTTGTCAACACTTTTTTCAAGCTGCTATTGCTTTCTAAAGGGGATCTGCCCTCTCAACTTGAGATGCGTTTTCCCTCTAGACTAGTATATGCACTTTGGGCCGCATATGAAGGCATGGTAAAGCCCAAAAGTCATCACTAATTGCATTCAAGACTGTATAGCTTATTAAAAAGCTAAAGGACAGTAGAAAACTAGCTCCCTCCTCTTATTTTTCCACCCGTAAGTGCTTGTAGAGGTGTTTTGCAACCTTGCCGTGGTGGCAATAAGCCTTTATCTGAACAAATTGATCCTGAGATACTGGAGTTCGTACCTTGTTTGCTGCTGCCTTGCCTGCTGTTTCTATCCTGGCTGTGAGCAGGTACAAATAATGAATTAACTGCTGGATAAGCCCCGTGCTCCCCTGAGCAATTATTCTGGCTTCTGCCATAGCAGACCCAAATTGTCCGGCAATAAGTACAATTTTCTGAGAAGTTAGTTCGGGTTCAGGCACTGATCATCTACATCTGTGCAGCGTGGGTATTTTTTTGGAGGGGGGGGAGCCAGTTGTGAGCCAAGCTGTCACTGGCGCGTGAAAAAGCACGTCTTTGGAGTGCCGTGGTCCTTTTGGGGATGCAAATACGCTCCCAGCTGTGTGTGGCATTAAGTCAATTAGCGGAGAGAGGGCTGGTATAAAATATGCAACGATCTTTTGGGTAGCACGTTAGCAACCCTTGCTTCCCCCATCTCTGGAAGATCAGCACTAATGGTTTAACAGGAATTTAAATCTCAAACATGTAAAACTTGTTTGCAAAAGGTGCTGCAGGCCAGAAATGGAGGTGCTGGTTAGAAAGGTTATTTCGTACGTTCGCTAATTAGTTCTAGGCAAGAAGTGTCATTAGATAGCAAGAAAGAAAATTATGCCACATGGTGTATTTGAACACCAGCTGGCACACAGCGGGCTGGCAGGCACCTGTAAGCCTTACACACAACTATCCATCAGCTGAAAAATCAAATTATGGCAGTGACTGGGAGACACCGGTCTAGAGATGCTGACCTGCTCAGGGCTTTTCTCCTTGTGTTTTATCTTCCAGGTGCTCAAACACAGTGTAAAACAGCAGGGCAAGGCACCAGTTCCTTATTTTGCTGTTCATTGGTATCAAGACCAGGATTATGTACATTAACGAGGGAGGTTTGGCCATTTTCCTGTTGCAAAGAAAAGAGTGGGCTGAAATTTCCAAGTCCTAATAATTGGAAGCGGCCCAGGAGCACAGTGAGGATGTGGTAGCAAGGGAGAGACCCAGGGGTCTGCAGAGCAACTGGGAAGGACTTTGGGGCTTGGAAGGTCTTCCAAATAATTCCAAGACAGAAAGTAATGAGTAACTAAAGGACTTTAAGATCACCTTTAAAGAAAATGGTAACCCTACCGCAGTGTCCTGGTGAGCTACTGCTGGTTGCTTTTGCTACTAGAAATACCTGGCATGCTTAGTGTGCCTCTTCTGCTCGTGTTTGGTTGGCCACCTCGTCACGTTGATTAGCTCAATCTGGACATTTCCCCTCCCGGGGAGTGGGGGCAGCCCCTTCCTCTCCCAAGGCCAACTGCAGGGACCTCTCCCTACATACAACACCAGCAGCTCTCCCCCAAACCTTTCTCAACTTTTCCAGCCCAGCTTTGTTCCCAGCACCTCTCATCCCAAAGCCTCCATCCACTCACTCCTGGCTGGTGACACTGTGGGCAGTTTGGGAAGCTCTTCTGCGAGACTTTTTTCCTCAGTGTGTTGTTAGCATGAGCAGTATCAAAGGGAAGGGCATGAAAACCTCAATCTAGCTGGTCTTCAGATCATTTGACTCACACAACATTGGTGGGACCTCTGTGCGTAACCTGGGGATGCCTGTGGTCCTCCTGGACACGTACATCACCTGGGGCTGTGAGCCTGGCTGGGGTGAAGGGCAGCCAGGGATGGGTGCTAAGTGACATTTGGCCATTGGTCTAGGGTACAGCTGCCCCAAGCGTCCAGAAACATCACCTGCGCATCAGAGACAAAGTGTGACCAGACTGGTAATAGCCTTCTAGAGGAAGAGAGGAGATAAGAGCTCTTTCATATCTGCCCTCAGAGATGCAGGGTTATTGAGTGCACAGCAGTGGGAAGAGCTCCTCACGGACTCCTCTAGTGATGGGAATCAGCAGCAGGTATAATAATCCCACCCTGCAGGTAGAATAATTCAACCCTTTTCTCGCCCTGGACTTGGCAAGAAACTTGGCAAATTGCCTTTTTTGCTGTGTCTAGTGAGGTCTGTGAGAGTTTCTGCACCAGCTTCCTCACTGTAACCAAGGTTTCCTTCTTTGCATAAGGTTTTGCTGAGTCAAAATTGCCTAGTGCGTTAAAACAAACGACCTCTGTAAACAACGGTAACTAGCTGCATAATAGGTGTTAATCACCTGTGAAACCTCTGCCTCATCTACAGAATACTACCAGTGTCTTAGGTACCCCTACGCTGTATATAAATAACTTTCCCAGCCTCACGCCCTTGTCTGAAATGCAAAGTCCGCTGCTGAGAGGCGTTGGCAGTGAGATTTTATGGTCTTGCACCCAATCTTTAAGCAGATGCAGAATCACAGACAGTGTTATATCCTGTTTATTCACTTTGAATATATTATTAAGTGTTTATTGGTACCAAAAAGAGCATAATTAAATAGCATGCCAACTGCAGATGAACACTGTATTGATGATGGCTGATGGCACAGGAGATGAGTGAATTTTATTAACATTGTCATTTCCAATCCCAAGCATCATAAAGGACTTGGACGTTTTCTATTACACTTGCAGATCTACCTTAACATCACTAAAGTAATCATAGTGTGGGAAATTAGGTATAAACTGAAAAATAATTAAAGGCCTGGTGACAACTTGATAATACTGAATAATTAAAGTGTTGGTAACAAATCCTGAATTTTAATTTTCTCGCTATAGCTGATACCAGTAATTGAGATCAAAACCATCTTCGCTGATTTTGGAAAGCTCCCTCACGTATGTATTATTTAAGGAGGGGAAGGGAAAAAAGATGAAAACGGTAGCTCTGAGTTAGGTCTGCTAACGGCTTGGGAATCATGTTAAATCCTGCAGATGGGAATGTGCCAGCGCCGACTGAGCCGCTTCCCTCCAGCGCTCTTTGAAGAACATTAAACTGCAGGAGGTACCGTCAGCAGCCTCAGCAATGTTATTTATATTTAGGATACACTCCTTAGGCAATACGTGAGTGGAAGTGATCAGGGACATTAATTTTAAAGCACGTGGCCACTACGCAGGGGCAAACATGAGATCTGCAGAGGAGATGTGGGCTGTTCAAAGATGAGCCCAATGGCACAAGCCATGGAGTAAGAAGAGGTGGCCAAGTTACCCTGGAGCTGCTTCATTTGCTTTTCTTCCCTGGGGTTTTTGAAGCAGTTATGGTCTTGCCGCGTTGAGTTTGCTGAGGTGTTTGATGCTGGTCCTTTTGTGACTCCTCACGCCTGCCTGGAGCTGTGGGTCACCTCCTGGCTCAGCGATCGGACCCTTTCTGGGGTAAGTAGTTAAAATCTGTCTGGGGGAAAGGAAATGAGGTTTTGTGGCCACATGGGAGAGCAAGGACAGAGGGAGGGAGCTGGTGCCATCAAGGCCTGCTGTCACCTCAGTGGCCGTGAAGGAGTTATGTACAATCATAACTATAGTTGCTGCAAGGATGACTTAAATAGCATCGTTGTCTGAAAAAATATTCAGTACCTCAGCATTGCCCAGATTTCATGCTGCAGGTTTTCACCCATGCAGGTAGCCGGGTCTGCCCTGAAAGGGTTGCTGGGGCTCATCCTGCACCCCTCTATGCCAGGGTCACCCCATGAAGGTGGCATGGGGTTTTCAGGGGTGGCTCCACTCTGCACTGATCCAACCGGGGTGTGGGACTTGGTGAGGAGCCCAGCAGATATTGTCCATAACTGGAGGCTATGGCAGGGGTGCAAAGTACTCCTAGAAGATCATTTTATTTTTGTGTATATTCGGGTAAAAATAAATAAACTGTTGAGCTGTTACGATGGCACACAGCTTACAAACTGGAAAACTTCCAGCGTTTTGCAAGGTGATAGAAGGATGCCTGTGCTTGATGGTTGTAGCAAAATAATCCCCTTTTTTTCTTGAATGTCCTGTATATCTATCCACCTGGACATCTAAAATTTTAAAGTTAATATTTTCTCCCTATGCTGAAACTAGTCATTACTGTACATTTTTTACCTAATAAAGCCATAGTTAATAATATTTTTACATAATTCCATGCTTCAATAACACTGTTGGCGGCTGTAAGCTGTATCATGACTCCAAAGAGCTGAAAAGCCGAGCATCTCCCTCGCTGCCCTCTTCCCGTTGGTGGGGCGTGATTCCAAGGCAGCACAAAGAGACTTGTGCGAGCGATGCCTTTCCGTGGCAGCGCTTCTTCCCCTGCGTGCGTATCGTGTCATTGCATTCATCTGTGCGTGTTTATCGATCGGCTTTATTGAACTGGATTTGACAGTGAGCACAGCGTTACTATCTCATACGAGAGCGGGCACAGCTTAATGCGCGGTGAAGAGCATTTTGGCTCTGGTTGCACGTTTAGGACTAGAAGCGAGTGCCTTAGCTCCCCCGTTATCTCATCCGCTTCTGATCCCTTGTCAATTATCTTAATATCCTTCGTATCCCACCTGAACCCTCATTTGGAAACTCTTTGAATCAGGTATTGGCTTGGCTATTCTGTCTTCTTTTGGGATTCCAGCAAAAACCAAACTGTAAATAATAAACAGAAACAGGAGGTGGTTTGTAGGTCTGGGACACTAGAGGATGCCTGGGGAGAGTCTACACCTGACACCCAGCTGCCTTCCCAAAGACTAGGAGATCTTGGGATGAAATAAAGAACAAATACCTCGCAAAGCATGGACTCCGTTATGAGGGTTTGATAATCTCACTGAGCAAAAGGACGAACTGTTGGGAGGCAGAGAGAAGAAGACTTTGCTGAGGTCTTGCAGTAGACCAGCAGCTCCTCTACTCTTCTTCTCCAGCAAACCTATGCCCACATTTAATGAGTTAGTTAAATATTCCTGTGATTTAAGCAGTCTCTCCCAAGAGTTGCTGCTAGAGCAGATGGGACAGGGGATGTACAGCTGCAGCCAGGGTGCAGGAGGCACCAGAGGCCATTACAAATTCGGGGCAAGGATGTGCCAACCCTGAGCATATCACAGCCAGTGCCACCCCAAGGAAGGGCAGGACAGGACCCTGCAGGCACTGCCTGCTGCATTTCAGGGATACCTGCAGATGCTGGGGGCAGCTTGGCCCCAGGAGGAGCAGCAGCATCCTGCACATCATCCACTTTGGGCGTGCAGCGCTTGCCACGGTGCAAAGCCAAGGGCAGGATGAAGGTGTATTTTCCAGGCAAGAGTTTTCACTGGGTTTATCTCTGCTGCCTCTGTAAGAGCTGAGCAGCACAATGGTAGATTGTAAAGGGACTCAGGGCCCTGTAACTCTATCAGTTTTGATCAATTTTTCAGTCGAGTTAGTAATACACCAGAGAGCGTGTCAACGTGCTTTATGGAGGTCTGCAAGTGCCTACCATGGCTAATCCATAAAGCTCAAATGGTTTCCTGGAAAACAGACATTTTGCTGTCACCATGAGGAGACTACTAAGCAGTGGGGAAAAAAAAAAAAATAGAAGAAAAATAGACGGAGGCTGCAGTACCTGCTCAAGCTGCTGTGAACACCTCGGCAGCACCTAAAGGATGGGCTCAAGGCATCTGCCTGCAGTGTCCGACAGCCAGAGAGCACAGGGAAAGGGCCACTGCTGCCACCCCAGCGCCCCTTCAGACCTCACCCCTGTGACCCTTCCATCCTCTCACCCAGCAAAAGCAATTGCACTTCTGTTTATTTTTAATGAAACCTAACAAGCAATTCTTAGCACTTCATGGAGATGAAATTAAAAACACAAACTCACCCCCCCCCCCAATCCTTAAAACATGGATTGATATAAACTGGTGGCATTAGCTCCATGTAATGGAGTGTATTGAGTAAGAAAGACATGCCATCACTTAAAAACTTGAATGGTTCTCCAGTTGTTTGAATTTGTCATTATGATGTAAAATTATTTTGCTTTCAGGGTATTTACCAAAACATTTTTTTTTCCTCAGACTCCCCATCTGAGCTGGTTATTCTGCCTGAGACACCCTGACTCCCTGTCCCTTCCAACCACTGAAAGCTTTCATGAAATTGCTTTTAAATGAACCCTTTTTTGGACTTCTTTCACAACATCGTCTGTGTTTTGAACCCTGGAGTGCATTTTGGATACCCTCACCATATTGCAGAAGCTGGAATTTTGCTGTTGAAAATGTCCTAGGAGAGTTTTTTCACATTCACCTGACTCCAGAAGCTGGGAATTAATAAAAGCACCAAATATCCTGACACCAGATAAAATAGTAAGAGTGGGTGCTCACTGCAGAAGGCCAAGGTGAATGAAGGTCAGAACTGAAAATTAATGTATCGTAGGAGCCCTCCTTATTCCTTAACCCCCGTAGCATTACTTATGCATGGATTCACACAGCCCATATGTGCTTATGGTATACATCGATGGAGTGCTTCTGCCCTAAAGAGCAGGGATGATCCTGCCTACACCTCTGCCAAACCAATCTTTCTGACTTTATCTCTCATAGGAGAATTATCGATTTCAAAGGAAAAAAAAAAATTAAAAATTGTCCAGAGATTTGACTCTTGAGCCTGAGGAAAATCTCCTGGCTTTTTTTCCACAGTAACGATTCCAAAGTATGGCCATTTTCAGAGATTACCGGTTTGCTGAATACTGGTTTTTTTCCCCCACTGTGTTCAATATAAAATGCTTTTCCTTTCCACAGCCTATAAAAGAAGACTAATCCGCAGACTGAAAGCCAAGCCCTTCACCCTTCTCTCTGCCGAGCCTTGATGCAGAGAATAACATTCAGCAAACAGTCACCACATCCTAACTGTTGCCTAAGGCCTGATTTGTACAGGATGAAAAGTCAGCAAGCGATAAGTTTCCAAATGACCTTTGTCAGCTCCTAAAAAGAAAAAGCAACAACAACAAGAGCCCACGGTTGCGGGAAAGGCCAGCTCACTCGCAACTGAAAGCAGAGCCCAGAGTAAGAGAAAGAGCAGAAACGTGTCCTTGCATCCCCATCTAGTGGCTTTCGGTAAAACAAAACTCTAGTCCCTTCCGTTTGACATTTTCTCCTATACCTGTTGCATTGCAATCTGCTAAATAATAGACAAGCACGTTGCTAAACTTGCATCAGAAATGCTGGGCTGAGCCAAAGCTGCTCAATTTTATGTATTTCTTGGGATTCCATATTTTTATAACTACTCCTAATAAGTCTTCAGGCTTTCAAAGTGGTTTTCTTCATCTCTGCGCACTTAGTGCTGGAGCTACCGTGCTCCAAAGGGACCATCTGCCACAGTCCAGGGGACCCACGGGCATGTTTTGTTGTGTGGTATAAATACCAGGGTTTGAGAGATGGCAGAACTAACCATGAATGGAGAGGAAATGTTAGGCCAACTTTCAAAGAGATGTTGCTTTAGTTAAGGATAATCTTTTTAAAGGGAGGACAAACCAGAAAGATTCCCAGATCAGCCAAAGCTTCTCTGCAAGGTGACCATCCCCCCATTGGACTTGTACCCACTCTCCCACCATTTTTTCTCTCTGTTTACCCAAAAAAGGGTGACTCGTCATCTTATTTCCATCGATGGCGTGAACAGAATGCGTGAAAGTCAGTTTTGTAACAGATTTTTGCCCGGCAGAGTGACTTTTCTTGGGGTACTTTGGGTGCTTGGAGTATTCAGGCCTCTTCCCGTCGGAGGTGGTGCAGTGCCACACACGCTGTGACGACTGGGCTCAGCCTCGCTTTAAAAGGAGGTAAGGAAACAGAATTTCAATTCTGATCCTTCATTTCAGGTGCAATTGTAATATAATCAGTAACATTAATAATTGAATGTTACTTTTGTGTTGTCTGCTCTCTCAGCTCTTGCTGGCCCTTGTGGGAGCTCAGCACCTGTGGGTCTCTGGATCTTCCAGCAGTTTGCATCCCCCTGCAACGTGCTGTGAATAATCCAAGCAGCCCGGCTGTAACTCCTCCACCTGCTTGCTCCCAGTCACAGGCTGGTCAGAGTCCCACTGAAGCACAGGAACATCAGTTTGGCACCCCAGCACCTCTGAGATATCTTAACGTAAATCAAAGTTCTCCTAGATGTATCCCCTCCTCACAGCCGGCTGAGCCCTGTGAGGCTCCCTTATCACAGCCTTGTTTCTCACCAAAAACTCCTGTCCCCCTTAGTTTTTTCTCTTGAACCAGAAAAACTTCTCAGGGACCAGTCTCCACAGCCTTACTATTTGCACTGCTGACTTTGAGCTAGGGACAAAAGCTCTTTTGCTGGCTACTCTCCACATTTCTGTACAGCGGAGTTCGCAAGTGCCCTGGTTTTGGAGCACTCTACCTGTGGGATGTGTTTGATCCTGCTGGCGCTGTGCTTCCAGCAAGCGCTATGGGCAGCAGCACGGGTACAGCCAAGGAAATTTAAATTTTGAGCGTATTTTCCTAGCTGAAGACCTGTGAGCTCTTGAGGGGCAAAAGGAACACTTTACTGTATCTATCTTTGCTAGCAGAGAGATTTTTTTTTTTTTTTGGAATGCTTTACGGTTTGTAGAGCAAAAGCTGGTTTTCACCTTGAATCAAAGAGGCTTTTCTGAGGGCGGTCACGTTGGCCTCTCCCTCTGCCCTCGCCTTAGCTCTATAATTACAACTACATGAGATATGACCTCTAGTCAAATAGTTTGAAAAGGGTGGTTTGAAAAGGTCTGGAAGAACTGCACCAGCAGCCAGGCTTTAATAAAACGGCAGGAAGGGCTGTGTTAAAAAAAAAAATAATTGATCTCCAGACCTAGATGCTTTGGTTTTTTGGGAGATTGAATCAAAATGTAGCTGGAGCAGCTGGGCCCAGTAGTAGCGAGTGCTGCTGCCCCTGGGGAGGGATGGATTCTGCTTCTTCTGTTATCTTTTTCAGTACTTATCAGAAGTCATATTCTTTTTCCTGTAGGAAAAAAAGCTTTATACATATATAAAAACAAATACCATTGCGCGAACTCCAAGATCTACTGCTGCCCAGGAGCTGTTAAATATTTAAAAGGATTAATGGAAAAAATTTCTTCCTTTAATGAGAAATCTTGACTTTAAGTACCAGGAAAATGGGTGCTACAAAATTTCTTGTTGTCTTCTTCTCTACCAGAACTTGCCTAACGCAGAATAATGTTTGTACCAAATGTTTCACTATGGAGAAAAGCGAAAATAGCTAACTTACTGATGAAAAGACTTTCATTAAAAAAAGAAACACTGCTGAAAAAGAAAAGAGCACAGCTTATGAGAAAATCAAAGTTGCATTACATGGGCCTTGATCAGTTGTTCTAGGTGGAGCTGGGAGGTCTCAAAAAATAAACTAGTAATGTGAGTGAGAAATTCTGAAAAAATGTCAAGGACGTTCCTGACATTCATCACCCTAAAAGCTGAGCGCTATTTACACCATAAATTAATTGAAAATCAATTTCCAAATACTCAATCTTTCCTGCCTGGAGGCTCAGGTCTGAGGCTTGTCGGGGTGGGCTGATGGAGCACCGAGGGGGCTCGGTGCCATGGGCAATACCAGCCTTGGGCAGACTCACCCCTGGGAAAAGTGAATGACCTGTTTCTGCAGGATCAGCCCAAACCTGACCTCCCCAGCCACAGCGTGTGGGGAAAAACACTGTTGCTTTGTTTTTCTCGTGCTGCAGCCCGGCTCTAGCTTTAGCCATCATCTCACTGATTAAAAAAAAAAAAAAAAAAAAAAACCAACCAAAAAAAGCGCCAGCTTTTTCGATTTGCATGAAAAACACAGTTTAGAAGGGATTTAGTCACGAGCTTGCCAGAACAACAGCGAGCACAGCGTGTGGAGGGAACATCCTCCAAAGCCACCCTGCCGCCAATTCCTGCCGGCGCAGAGAGCTGCCCACAATGTCCTGTTGTTCCCAGCACAGGGGGGAACAAAGGCCGTTGTTGTAGGCTAATGCCAGCTCAGTTGTGGCATGTGCCTACGTGGAGCCGGGGGGTGGGGGACACAGGGTGGGTCGGGAGGGTTATCAGCCCCCAGTGGATGTACAAGGAGGTTTCCAAGGGCTGTGCAGCTCCTGGATGCTGGAGGTTTCCCTACAGCTCCTGTTGCTCCAGGGAGGTAGGGCTTTCTGCTGGGACCTGTGGAGTGTCCATCCCGGTGGCATAGGGGGGTGGGGGGGTGCCTGGGCCAGGGCGGGTGGTGTGGTTTAGCTGGGATGAGTTGGAGGTGGCTGGGAGACAGGAGGGAGTTGTGGCTGCAGTGTGTGGGGCTCGGCTGAGAAGCACAATCTGCCATTCACCGGTGGACTCCTGGGGCTGCCGTCTCTGCTGGGATGGGTAGGCTGATCTCTTGTAGGGATGAAAATGGCTGATGCAAAACCACTGCATCAGGTTGACCTGGCTGGTCAACCAGCAGCAGGAGCCAAATCTGCATTTTAGAGCTAGCAAAGGGGTTTTGGTCTTTCCTCCCTTCAACATATATTTGAATATATTGGTTAAGAGCAGTGATGTGGCCATTTCTAGCTCAACGTGCTGCTGCAGACCTGTTTGGGGGTGGAGATAATGTAAACCCATTTGGAAGCGAAATCTAGTATAAACCAAGACAGCTCACTTGATGGTGAACCATCCCCACCTGAGAACATGGTACCTGGCCTCGGTCAGCCCTTTGAGGCAGTTGACGTTTGGGGGAGCAATCTTAGCAAGGGAGGAGGTTTTATTTGTTGTCTGCTAAATCTGTTTTGCCCGTTGCCTTCAGGGAAAGGGAGTGGACAGGAGACCAATGCTGCACATTCCACCTCCAGACCTCACTTGGAAACAAATCCTTTCTTTTCTACATTTGTATTCTTAGACTTTAGTTATAAGGAGCATCAGTATTGCGGATGCTGTGGGAGAAAAGGACATGTCAGTGTGCAGGGAGCACCCAGGATTCTCTGTATTTGTAACAGTGACCACTGCAACTCTCATCCTGGCTGCCATCCCATCCTGGGTGACATCCAGCCACCTCCAGCTCAGACAGCTCTCCCCCCAAAATGTTTCCTTGCTTTCTAATCATTGCAGTTTAGCAAGCAGGGAGGGAGCAGGCTGGGCTGGCTGCCCTCTACCCTGTCTGCCTGTCCCCCTCACAGGGCAGGGACAAGCTGCCTGTGGGGCTGTAGTGCCTGCTGGATGGTACTACTGTCATGCCTCATTTCCCCTTGAATTAGAGATGGAAAACCCACTTGCTCAGGTCTCTGGGCAGCCAGTGAGCCCCTCCTCTCTGAAGAAAGTAGGGATGTCCCAGTGCATCCCCAACATCGTCAGGGATCTCCCAGCACATCCATCAGGCAGCAGCACAGAAGGATGCAGGAAAGCATCTCCTCTTGCCCAGGGCAACAAGCATGAGAGAGACCAGGGTTCAAAGCAAATTAAAAAGCAGATGGAAATGACCCCTGAGTCTGCCTGGTGCCGTCTGACACCCCTCTGCCGCTTCCACTCAGGTTTTAAAGGTTTGGAAATCTCAATCTGTCTTTTTACTATTATTTTTTTTCCCTTTGGAAGCAGCGCAGCTCCCGTGCCATGAGTCCAGCCCCGTGGACGTCAGGCCTTGTGCATCGCCCGCTCCAGCCCCTTGCTCCTTCCCCGCGGGGCTCGGGTTTCCCCTTCTCGCTCCAGTGACGCTGCCTGTCCTGAAAGGGGCCGGCCACACGCCGGGGCCACCGCCGGCACCGCGGCTGGTGGACATGCTAACATAGGGTCAGGCAACCAGCCCCGTGCCCAGCTGCCGTCCCCCGGCACGGCACCCATCCCGACCATGGATCCGGCCACGGAGATGAAGAGGTAGGTGGATTTTGGAAGGGAGCAAGGGTGTGGGCTTCCACACCATCCGGCTGGGTGGCAGAGCCAGCCCCTGCTGTCCCTGTGTCACAGGTGGATGTGTGTAAGGTGGGAGTAAAGGCTGATGTGTCCGTGTCCTGGCAGGGTTTGGGGGCTAAACTAGCCTTTGTGAGGAGACCTTGAGCCCCTTAGCAGCCTAAGTTGAGGTGTAATGGAATGATGAGTTATGAAGATGTTCTCGCAATTTGTTTTGCTAGAAACATCTTGAATTTAATAACTCTTTCAACTTTAAGGTGCTGCAGCACTTGAAGTGACACTGGGAATTCCCTCTGTGCCCTGCACCTGCAGTCCCTAATGCAACCTGCTCAGTTCAGGGAGGGGAAGATGTTTAACCTTGCTAACAGTGAGCTCCGACTTAGCCAGGAGCTGCAGAAGAACCCATGAGATGCCTACAAGCATCCCACTCCCTGGCAGTCACTACTTTGGTCCTGCTGTCAGGTACCAGGGTCTTGGGATGGGCAGAACCAGCCCAAAGCATCGCAGTCAATTTTCATACCAAGGCTAGATTTTAAGCGAGATTTTAGAGGAAGCCCATTTGTTCCCAGTGATGAGTAAGCGTGTTTCACCTTCCCGGCAGCAAGCGTTAATCTGTCTTGAGCCCTGCCTGGGGAGAAATAGCAAAAGTCTCAGTGGAACAGTTATCTTGGCATCATCCATCCCAGCGCATGCTTGTGGTGCAGTCTGTCCAGGTCACCTGACAGGTCTCCTGGGATGGCTGGAAATGTTTGACCGGTCAGAAATGGAGTTTGTGTCCCTGGACCCCGTGAGCAGTTCCTCTGCACAGAGGAAGCCACGCTACCCCTCAGCATTTTACTGGGAGATTTATTCTGAAAACCACCTTGCTCAGTTCAGCCAACTGAGAGGACAAAATAGTCCTCTCTTTTGACAAGCAGAAATTGAAGAGGTCAGAGGGTTGAGTGGGAATTGGAAGGACTGGCCTCCAGCCAAGCTGGAGCTTATGGAGGTGGGCTGAGTTCAGGCTTGTTTCCTGAATTTCTGTGAGATTTTTTTTTTCTGGGGAGAGGTGAGGTCAGGGTGGTGGAACAGAGACCTTTGATGTACGTCATGGGAGCCAGGTACGTGACTTTGGCAGTGAACTCAGATGAGATCAACTGGTCTTGCAGGACTCTGGCAGCGCCCCAGCGTCTCTGAGGCTTCTGGTTCACCTTAGTATTTTCTTGCCTTCATCAATGAAAACAGCGCGCTGTTTGCACAGGTGGCCACTTCCTCACTATCTGCTAGCACAGTCATTACATATTGTATCTCAAAGCCCTACTGCAAGACTCCCTTTCTTCTTGTCCACCTCCTGGCTTGTTTCTTATTCGTGCAGGGGTTTTCTCCCTGGTAGAAGGGACTTGGGGGCTGCTTACTGCTATTGCAGACTGCTTCTCATGAAACGTTTTCTAATGGCAAATCTTTGGAAGCAGCAACATGTCTAAACTCGGGTTACACAGGAATATCACCCCGAAGGCTTGCTGTGCATCTCGATAATGAAATGTGGTTAGCCAGAAGATGACTATTCCCCTTGCACGGATAGCCTCACCCCAACACTTTCCTTGCAGGAGTGAGGTCCTTGCTCCAATTTAATTTCATCCCTTCCTTTTGCTAGTGACACCTCATGCCTATTTTATAGATGAGGAAGGATGTCAAAGGAAAATGAAGATGTGACTTCATTGCTGGGAAACTTCACAAAACCCCCTAAACTAAGAAAGAAAAAAATATGACTAAATGAAAACATTTATGGTCAAATGACCTCTCTGACTTTTGCCTTTTGAGTCCTGCACCTTCTACAAGTTACCCAATGTAATATTTGCAGCCAGGAAAAACTAAAGTTAAAAAAGAATAAATAAAGCAAAGCAAAAAGGTCCCGGAAACATTTGGCCAAACAGGCCTTTCAACACCTCAGATGCTGAAGCTTACTACAGGCTTTTCCTAATTTCACTGCTATTTCTTCTCATCCATTCATGATTAAAGGTTTCACAGAATGTATAATATCACTTAGTCTAATGCCTTCTTCCACTGTATTGACTGGTTAACGATTCCTCAGAGGAAGGAAAAATCCTCCACAACGCACCTCAGACAAGCCCTGGTGGCCAGTCTGTTGCTGATACTTATGGGTGATCAGCTAACCAAAAACTTTTGACTTTCTTTATTTCAGTAAAAGAAAACAAACAGTATTGCTTACGAGGCGAGGAAAATTTGTCCTGGAGCATCTTCCTTTTGTTCTGCATTTTCAATGCAGCTTCAAAAACAGCATACAGGTTCTTCAAATAACCGAAGTGCTATACTTTCCTTACAGGAATAGGTTCCCCAGCATGAACTTTGAAGCAGAGATTCTGACAGCTCCACACGATAATTCAGGTATTTGGGATCAAAAAAAAACAACAAAAAAAAAGAGATTAAAGTAAAATGCCCACTCAGCTTGCTATCACTACAAACATGTTTTAATTCTTTTGGAGTCAGAGATTGTTTAAAAAAAAAAAAAGGAAAAAGAAACAGGATGCTAAACTGACTGCAATTCAGGTGATTTCAGGTTTATGCTAGGGTATAGTTCAAAATGCTGAGGATAGCTGTTTATTTCTTTACCTCCAATAGGTCTGGACACAGGGTTTCCATACATACCTACCCAAAACTAGCTGCCAGTAACGTGTGGTTTTGGAAACAGCACAGGGATTCAATTTAAGATTGCACAGTCCTAGATGAGACATACAAAGTTTTCTTACTAGCGGCAACTGAAAGCAGATGATAAATAAGCAGCTCCTCAAAAGGTAAAAATGAGGATGAAGATGTTCTGCTGAGTGCTAGCCTTCACACTCATTTCTTTTAGGAGGAAAGACTGATTTTTTCTCTATAGAATACTACCTTTCCAATGCTGATCTCGCACGCTGAGGCTGGCACCGTGACTGCCTCCCTGCTGCAGCCCTCTGTCTGAGACAGATCCCAGAGCCAGTGCTCAGCTGAAAGGCATCTTCTCGTGTCTTAGCCTTGTTGTTGTTCCTCAGACCCGAGCAGTTGGCCACAGCTTGTGCCCCAGCAGCAGCGCTGTCATTAGGAGGAGACAGCAGGAAAGCGAGTTTTTGCGATAATTGCTTGCAACCCCTTAGGTAGCCCTGGGCGTTGGTTCAGAGCTAGAACTCTTGGTCTCAGCCACCCCCATTTGAGCATGAGCCCGTTCAGATTAAATGCTTTAGCTATCGATTGCCCTCCTGGCCACGAGCTGCAGTTGCCAGCGGGGAATCCACCTCCCCGGCAGTGCATTGCAGTCCCACGCCAGCAAGAGTCAGAAATGAGGTGCACAGTGTTGACTATTTTTGCGTCAGGAGCCCGTGGCAGTTTTTGTGTTGCATCACCCCTAACAGCACGTCTGCCAACAGCTGGTGGTTTCAGTTATGCCAGCACATGAGAGAGCGATGCCTCCCTCAGGTTTGGACCCGCTGTGTGATTCCCTTCACCTTCTTGCCTTGAGTCTTACAGAAAAACATTCCAGTTACCTCCCTTTCAGCAAACCGAGTACCACATATCTGGCTAAGCAATTTTGGGATAGTTTCCTCAGGCTGACCTGTAGTAATGAGGAACTTAACAAATTTGCTGATGTCAAAAGGCACCTAAGAATAGTATTCCAACCCTGAGTGTGAACAGGTTGGAAAGTGTTCGCATGAGCCCATCTGCATGGACGGCCCCTGGGCCATGTGTCCTCTGTACCATCTTCCCAAGTCTCTGGCTTTGGTTGGGTTGGGTTTCTTCCATGAGGTAAGTGCTTTGATCCCTCATTTGCCTTGAAGTTGCTAACACACAATTTACATTTGTTTCTCAAGAGCTATATGTGGTCCCTTCCATGAGAAGTCTTACAGCTGAGGAGTATGTAGAAGCCTTCAAGACATTTTTGGATCATTCAACAGAGCACCAGTGCATGGATGAGTTCAACAAGGAAGAAATGCCCAACATTATGGCTGGGTAAGGAGCGCTTCCACTAAAGTGGGAAGCCATCTGTTATCTTGGGAGGGCAACCTGTGCACATGGGTCAGCAAACATCTTTAAGGATTTTTCCGGGGCATGAATGGACTGCTAATGCTTTTCAATTTTAAGTCCCCTAATAGCGGTCTTCAGGATATTCTTTTTAACAACTCCAAAATGCATGCTATTTCAATTAATACACTGTGCTGCCTCTCAGCTTATGCTAAGGAAAGAATCAAGACTGCATTTTCACATCCATCTCTTTTCATTAGCTGATTTTCCAAGGATTAAAGGGTTTTTTTTGTTGTTTGTTTTCCTTAAAAGAAAGCTCTCTCTTGTGCTCTCTCCCTGCTTTGGGGACTTCATCACACATCAGTCCAAACAGAAACACATCTCTAATTCTCTTCTAGTGACTAATTCTTGGTTTTCTCAATCCCCTAAGACCTCCTTATTTCTATCCTAAGTCGATTTGCATTGCTTAAGTACCAAATGATAATCAGTTTTGTGAAGTATTGATGTAATGTATTAAGCCTGGATGACTGCAGATAAGTTTTAGAGCAGCCTAGATCCAAACCACAAGAAAGATCTTTCAAGTTTGGGTAATTTTGGGATGTTATGGAAACTGTATTCTCCACTGAGAAAACAATTTAGGCAGGTGAGTCCAGATCAGATATAGATTAAAAAAAAAAAAAAAAAAGCAGTGGAAATAATAACTAAAACATAAGTTGTATCGGGAAATTTGAAATTAAAAAAATTACTTCTGTGCAATTTAAACGATGCAAAACATTGCAGCTTCCTACGTCATTGTAGGTCTGTCAAGGGGTCTTGACCCTCATTAGGACTAAGGCTCCTTGACTAGTTCACACCCCACAGGATTTACTACTTGCTCCCCTCTTGTTGAATCATTGCTGCAGCATCTCCTGAGATTGCGTATGGGAAACTCAATCCCTCCGTGCGGTCCATGCCCGAGAGCAGAATAAGACCATAAAGCATGTCACAGCAATGAGGTGCCTCGAGCCCAGGCTCCTCATCCTTGTGCCAGGCTGTTATTAAATATTCTTTTAGGAGTTACAAGGTTGGATGTGGTTTTTTGATCTTTTCAGCAGTAATTTTTTGTAAGGTAAAAATTATTGAAGATTTTGACCTTCCTCCCAATTTCAAACGAAGATGAATATTGAAAAGAGAGGGTTTCCAGTCATCTGAATAGCCTGTTTTCTTTTATTTTTTTTTCTGGGCATTTATAGCCAATATTGGGAAACCAGACTTTGTCTTCTGAGGGTGCAGAGGTTTCATCCCAGCTCACCTTGTCCCTGCAGACAGGCACGGCAGGAGCGATGCCCATCGCAGCCCAGGCACAACCCTGCTATCCCCAAAAGGAACCCTTCAAATGCCTTCACCAAGGCCTTTTTGCATGGTGCCAGCCATAGCTTGGAGAAAACTCCCTGGGAAAGAAGGAGAAACACTATATCCTGACGTCTATTGTGCTTTGAAATATGAGCCTGCTAATATGGGGCTGGTTATAGCTGGGCTCCAAAGGGATGCTCAGATTTCTATCCCAATGTCCCCGCGTCCGAGATATTAGAATTAAAACATGAAGTTGTGTGACTTAGTGTGGTTAAGTAATGTGCACTTATCGTTTCAGTCTCGGCAATGGAAAATCGACTATAAATGTCCTGGGAGTTGGAAGCGGCACAGGTAAGGAGCTTGGCAGCACCACTGATGCCGGGGGATGGGGGTGTCCCTATGGGTAGCAGGAAGTCATTCCAAAGTTTTGAAGCAAGGGGGAGAACTACTCAGGCATAATAACAGTGTTTCTCATTGAAGCAGAGAATGGCAAAACAGGGTGTGGAGCTGGGATGAGAGCCATGCTCCCTCCTTTCCTTCCCCGTCTCTCGTCTGAAACACTGCTGCTGCTTAAATTTTCCGATGAGTGTGATGATTTTAGCTTGGTCTCTGCCTCTTGATGACTCTCACCTGATTTTATGTGTCTCAAAGCAAGGTGTCCTGCTCCAGGTTAGGTATGAGCGCACCTTCAACCCACATCAGGGAGAATTAGAAACATCCAAGAGGTTGGTTCCACCCAAGGTCCTGTCTTAGAATATCCCACCTGAAGGGATCTCTTGTTTTGCTTTGCTTTTAGGGATCCCAGAGGCCAAATCTGGGTGATGGTCTGCTCCAGGTGGTGCAAAACCAGCTGGCCATAACTATTAGCATGGCACCTCGGCGGCTTTTTCAAGTTGTGTTTCTTTGTTACTACTGTGCTTTTATCCAGTGATAAGTAAGATTTAACTGCAAACGGTATTTTCCCCCAGAGAGAAACAATATTTTGGAAAAATGGCTTTAAAGCTGTTCTAAATAAATTTGTGTTTAAAAAAAAAAAAAAAAAAAAAAAGAAGTGGTAAAACATCCAACTTTGCTCCTAGGAAAAGTGGAAGAAAATAAAACCTAGAGAATACAAGTGGCAGTATGATTTGTCAGAGTTTTCTTTTGCTTTAAAACCTATTTTCAGCTGAATTTCAGTGTTAATGCTTTCAAATGAAAGTATTTTTCTCACTTTTTTTTTTGCTTGTTTTCCTGAGTAAGAGAGAAATAACATTGAATTGTTTCCCCCAATTGGGAATATGTTGGAGTATATGAGAAAGCAAGGAGGAAGAAATCATTCAGTTCTCAATTACACTCCATTTTCATTAAGTAATATAAAACCAAAATTCTGACTCCAAGAAAGCACAAGGGAAAAATGAACTTTTTGTACCGTCCTCATTTTTCCTTATTGCCTCCTCAGAAGATGTCTTAATGGAACAATAAAAAAAATCTAAAATTTCCTGGGTTTCCTGGGTAACTGCCCCTCGGAGGTGCCAGGGCAGGGGTACAGACTCCCACCCCCTCCGCTTGCCCACGGCTGCAGGAGCTGAACTTCTGAGGCCGGGCAGGGAGTGAGCTAGGATGGCATTGAGCAAAAGGTTATATCTGATCCCTGACCTTTCCAGGCTTGGACTCTGATTTCATGGAGCTCCCAGAATTAGTTTAGTTGACGAAAACATTAATGGGGATTAGTGACCCACTCCACATCCTAAAGGACTGTTGTCTGCTTCAGACCAGATTTTCTCATTCACCCCATGTTGTCCTCCGGCTGGTATAACTATGTCGGCTGTAGCCTCCCAGTTAGTGCCAGGGTGGCTGCTGCTTGCAAAGGGGTTTTACTGCTGTTTCTGGAATACCTTGCTGTGGTTACTGCTGAAGGGTTGTTGCTGGTGGGCAAGGTGGAGCAGAGTTCCTCTATTTCACTGTGTTTTTGCAGACACCCAGGTTGAGGATGTTATTACCTGCTCTTGCATAGACTGGATAGGGCATTTTACAGGGTTAAAACAAAACAAACAAACAAACAAAAATTCCCTAAACAACTTTTAAAATACCCATTTGCTGTTGATATACCTGTTTGCCACCATCAGTGGCTCCAGGGCACAGGGCAGCCATGCTCTGCCTCCTGTCTGCCCTGAGCCCGTGGGAAGCCCATGTCAGCACTTCTGATTGCTGGTGTTTCCTACCCCAGGCACATACTAACTGGCATTTAGGGCTGTCTAAAGTGACTCAGCTGCTCGCTATAGAGATCTTCCTTGAAATACCAGTGTCAACAATATTGGTCCATGCACCCACCTTCAACAGATGGAGCCACAGCCTCTTTTTCTGCCTTTGGCCAGCTCTCCGCCGCTGCCACTGCATTCCTCAGGAGTCTTGAGTATTTTTCTCCAATTTCAAAAGTTCCGTCCTTCCTTGGATGTCCCTGTAGTGTTGGTATGGCTGATATTTCCCTCCTTTAATTCTATTTACTGCAACACCTGCCAAAGATGACGACTTTGCTCATAGCTGGTACATCAGCTGAAAGGCTAGGGAAGATGCAGTATCTCGTATCAAGCCCTCTGTGTGTGACATTTGCAGGGGCAGGACTATTTTTAGGCCCCACCGTCTGCTACATACAGGATTCTCACAAAGGTCCACTCAAAGTGGCCATCTCTGCTGTTTATTTCCATAGTCCCAGAAGAACCAGATGGACTTTGTACGCTTGGCGCATCGCAGACTTTCTGAGAGAAAGCAAGTGACCTGCATCACCTCAAAAGAGGCTGGGAATTTCCTAGGACAGAAGGACAGATTGCTACTTGCTCCTCCAGAACTCGGACAGAAACAGAGGAGCACCAATAGCTAAATTTGCAGGGCACCTACACACAAATATATGAGTCTCTATTTGCAATGCCAAGATAACAAGTAGTTAGTAGAAGCCCAGAGCTGAGACCATGAGGCTGCTCCCAAGGAGCGAAGGCCCAGGGTACTGCATGTTGATGGGTCTTTCCTCTTGCCATGCAGTTCCCCAGGTCCCTGAGCTGTGTCACACCAGCAGCAGAGCAGCCACCACCTCCCCGGGGCAGTGCCAAAGATGTAAATCACCCTGTGCCACACTGAAGTTGCAGAGCTGTGCTGACTCCCTCCTTGCCATCATTCAAACTTTGCCTTTTGGTTGAAAACTAATGCTTCCTGCTTGTTTTTTTAAACATTGCTCTTCGATTTTTTTGACCTGTCTGTCCCATGACCCAGAGTATTGCCATTAGCAGGTTTCTGTGCTGCTTATCTCTTCCTTGTTCTTAGGCTTATCTGTAAATAGATGTTACCTTGAGCAGTAAGACATCATGGTAAGACTATCACAGGGTTAGATGCTATGGTAGACAGTGCCTCACTTCTACTTGGGGATTCCCTGGAAGTATTTAAAAGATGGGTAGACGTAGTGCTTAGCCATATGGTTTAGTGATGGTTTTTGCCAGTGTTGGGTCGATGGTTGGACTCGGTGATCTTAAAGGTCCCTTCCAACCTGGGAAATTCTATGATTCTATGATTTCTCAGCAGCAGAGGCAGCAGGTGCACCGGTGTCCTTTCATCTCATTTACGTACTTTTTAAAGTAATGAATTTGTGTTTATTGAACAGGTGAACAGGATTTGAAAATGATCAGGGTACTGCAGGCTGCACACCCGGGAGTCTTTATTGACAATGAAATCATAGAGCCCAACCCACAGCATGTGGCAGCTTACAAAGGTAAGGCTATACCTGCCTGGGGTATAGTGAGGACCATTGATTTGAACAGTGAGTTTTTCTGCTGCTTTGGGAAATTCATGTTTTCCTTCTACTTTTGAAAACAGAGTTGGTGAATCAAGCTCCAGACCTGCAGAATGTCTCCTTTATTTGGCACCAACTCACTTCCTCGGAGTATGAACAAGAGGTGAAAGAGAGAGGCACACATAAGAAATTCGACTTCATCCATATGATCCAGGTAATGGAGTATTGCTTTAATATAGGCCTATTAGCTTTAACTATCCCCTTCCAGCTCCGCTGTATGCATGAAGTTAGGGGGACCAGAGCTGAGCACAGTTCTCCCATGAGCAATAACTCCTGCAGCAGCTCTACAAACATGAAACTTCATTTGCTGTCCATCCTGGATTTGGTCTCTGGTACTGGTTTAACTGTGTATGGTGGGTAATAAACCAGGATGAGTCTCAGGCCATCACACATCACATGAAGACCAACAATTATGCTTTGCTGCTGCAAAAAAAACCCTTGACTTTTTTTGCCTTATCAGAGTAGTTTGGATGGCACTGAAGGGAAGGGTTAATGAACAAACACCTGTGTCAGGTTTTGGGTCAGAAATTATGCTGCTGTGTCTCTGCTACTGATGACAGTGATGTTGTATGTGCCAATTACATTTTGTAAAAAAATCTGTTAATCTCTCGCTTTAGCAGGTTTTATATCATTTTGCTTTTATTTCATTTTGCTTTCGTTGCATAAGAGCTGATTTTGCAACTGGAAAGTGTTTCACGGGTTTGATGGCTGGGTCAAGGACTAATTTATAAGTCCCAAGGGCAGCCTTTGAGACAAGCCCTGCTTTGTCCTAGTGCAAACTCCTCAGTGTCTGGAAGATATCTAGCCTGCCCACTGCCCAGACATGTCCCAGAAATGCCCCTGGTGATAAAGACCAGCCACAGAAACCAGGGAATTCCCCTCTGCACATATTTTCCAACCATAAAACTGTGCTGGGCTTGAAGGACAGTGACAGGCAGCTCAGCATCCAGCTGGTGGTTGAGGCTGAGCAAAGGGTTCCTGGGTCTGAACCCAGGCTGTTGGTGCCAGGGAAGATCTGGTGATGCTCAGTCCCATGGCGCATCCCTAAACTTGTGTTCTGAGTCAGGACAGGCTGGGAAGTAACTGGGAAATAGTTTGAACCCACTCTATAGAGAAAGGGTTTAAGCCTTTGAAGGTCCATTGCGCTGTGGAAGAGGAGTAATGGCTGTGTGTCACTCTGTCACGTCTAGATGCTGTACCGAGTGGAAGATATTCACAATACTATCAAGTTTTTCCACAGCTGCCTCGACCATCATGGTAAACTCCTGATCATAATTTTATCAGGTAAGAGGAACCTTTTGTTTTTTGTTTCATTGCTGGTGTTTTAAAGAGCTTTGAAGTATGCAAGCCACAAATATTTGTCTCACATTTTCAGTAGTGTTTATTCTATAGGAATTAAATTAAGCAAACACTGTATTTCATAGGGAGCACGCAATCTTGGTCTTAGCCTCTTGGACCCCAGTGTCTGACGGGACTTAGGCATAGTCTTCGTGCTCTTGCTTCCCTGCTTATGAAGTAGATGAATTGCTCCATACTTCACAGAGACCTCCTGCTGTGAAATTACCGGCTGGAGAGAAGTGTGGCTATTCATGAATGGGGGTCAGCCCTCCATCATGGTGAAATCAACACTGTACAACCTGAGTTCTGGGAGGGCCCATCTTTGGAACTCTTCCCTCTGCACAGCAATGACCAGGAATTCCCAGCAGGAAAACGGACACTGCCAAGAGCTGCAGGCTTTATGGAAGGACAGGAAAAAGAAGCATTTTACAACCTACAACAGCATTTGTTTAAGAAAAAATAGTGTTTTTTCCAGCATGCCATTCACGAATCCCTGTCTTGTGATGCAGTGGATAAAGCACACTTCCCTATGTTTGTCGTTAAAACTCCCTTTGGCACTGCTGGTAGGCTGTTTCCCTTGCTAACTGGGACTGGCTTTTCATGTATGTATTCTTTGATGTGCACTTAAAATTAAGATTCAATGTATAAGAACATCTGGACATCTGTCAAAGGAGCAGTTAATAGGTAGCATGCATGTGCAGGCTCAGTGCACTGACATATCTGTGTGTACTCCTCCTTCTGGGCAAATCCAGCGCTGGAGACAGTCACCTTGGTGCTTCCTTTAAACAAGAGAGTGTTGGAAGGAGGGCCAGGGACATCACAGTTTTACCTAAAGGTGGCCTACAGGAGAGATGGAGAGGGACTCTATCAGGGCGTGTAGCAATAGAACAAGGGGTAATGTTTTTAAACTGAAAGAGGGGAGATTTAGATTAGATATTAGGAAGAAATTCTTTACTGTGAGGGTGGAGAGACACTTGAATGGGTTGCCCAGAGAAGTTGTGGATGCCCCATCCCTGGAGGTGTTCAAGGCCAGGCTGGATGGGGCTTTGAGCAACCTGCTCTAGTGGAGGTGTCCCTGCCCATGGCAGGCGGGTTGGAACTAAATGATTTTTAAGGTCCCTTCCAACCCAAACCATTCTATAATTCTATGATTCTATGACACCCCTCTCCAGGCACGGACAGTTATAAGCGGACTCAAGTAAAGGGAAAGCTCTTCTACTGCTCCTGGCAAAGTCTAGACCAGCAGTGGACCAGGAGCATTTCAAAATCTTTTAGTATTTGCATTAGCTGGTGTTTGACTGCCTTGGCTTTGCAAAAGTGACCTTCCCTCCTGCTCTGGCAGACAGTAGCGGATGGGCCAGCTTATGGAAGAATTACAGACACTGCTTGCCTTCCACCGACAGCGGCCACTACGTGACCTCCAACGGCATCACGGATGTTTTGAAGAGACTGGGGGTTGAATACCGTGTTTATGAGTTCCCGTCGGGCTGGGATATCACTGAGTGCTTTATCGAGGGGGACCCGGTTGGAGGCCACATGATGGACTTCCTGACGGGGACAAAAGACTTCCTGGGCACGGCCCCTCCAGGGCTGCGGCGGCAGCTGCAGGAGGCTCTCTGCCAGCCCGAGTGCAGCAGCAAAAAGGATGGGAGGATCATCTTCAGCAACAACTTGAGTATGATTGTGGTTGAATCCTAGAGTGTGGACCAACTGCAGAAGACAAGTCAGGGTGGGTATAGGGACAATGTGTTGGCAGAAGGACATAGTGTAGGAAGAAGGGCACTTGCAGGCAAGAAGGTAAGAAAGTGGGGCTCAGCCGCAGCCTCCCATTCCCAGCCAGGGGCAATGGGCACTGTGACGCCGGGGATGAGCTCTTTGTCCCGCTGAGGTCACTGGGGCCGAGATTTCACCCTGGCTATTTAGTCCAGCCCTAGGAGAATGTTTTCCCAGAGCTCCATCTCACTAAAAGCCTACATGGATTTTTTTTTTTTTTTTAACAGTGTACATCCTGTCTGTGCTTTTGACACTGGGATTTCCACTTTTCTATATAGCCAGCGTGTTTACATACCTAAAGACATGTCTATATATGACCAGATGCTGCTTTGTAGCCAGGAGGAGGTTGCAGCCCCCGTGCTGGCTGCGTACAGACCCAATGCTTCCAGCTGCGCCATGACAAACCCAGCAAGGTGTCCCTGCTGCTTTGCACCCAAGTAATGTGCCTCACTGCACCCAGACCTGAGCTGTAAGACACTCTGCACCAGACTATTTTACATGGTTTTATCAGCCTAGGTATTTACTGCCACAAACATCTCAGCATCTCGCAGTATAGACATGTCTCAAGAATTTATCAACCTTTTTGTTCAGAGAATTTTTTGGATCCCAGAATGATACTTGCCCTGTGCTCCTTCAGGCAAGTATTAATTTTGTTACTTTCTTACTACTGTTTTTCTCCATATAAAATAAAAGCATTTTTAAACCAAAAAAGGTCCCATCTTGTTGTTTATGTGTGGGCTTACAGAAAACGAAGAGTGAAGAGGTTAGTTAGTTAAAACCAATAAAAAAGCAAAATAATGTTTTATGGATGCATTAAGGGTTTCATGGAAGTAAGAAAGATGTCCACGGCTGTGGAAGACCTGGGAGTGAGCTGCAGCTTCTCCTTGTGCCACAGCCATGGGAGGCGGCTTGGCTCAGTCAAAGCAGCATCACCACAGCACAGCACCTACATTGCTTAACTATAATGTATGTAGTTAAGATGTTAATATAGGTAAGTTAAGACTATTTCCACATGGTCCTGAGATGTTCAGAGGGCTGAAGAAGGTGCTGCCAGGGTAGCTGCCTGGAAAGGGAGATCCTGCATGGGGGACCAGTGGGATTTGGTGCTGCATTTAGGGCCATGATGCTGTGCAAACCTTGGGCTGGGCACCTGGGTGGAAAAGTCCCACCAGCCTCATTGTAAATAGCTCTCAGGGTAGGAAGCACCAGCTGAGATGGAAAATAACTAGAGGTACAGAACCCACATCTACTAAACTAATTTTTCCATGCTGAAGCTAATTTATGGGACTAATTTATGAGTCCCAAGGGCAGCCTTTGAGACAAGCCCTGCTTTGTCCTAGTGAAGCTGGAAAGCACACGCCCACATCCACCTGAAGGGGCTACAGGTACCACTGCCTTATTGATGCCTGGTATCGATCAAAAGGCTTGTTCCAGCATCACGAACACAGGGGTTGGCACAGTGGCTTGCCAAATATTAGATGTCATTGTCACCCAGCGTCCTGCTGATCCTGCTAAACCCCATCTCTCTGCCCAGATGCTGCCAGAGGTAACAGCACTCCCGTCTGAAAAAGTAATGTCAGCTCATACAGTCATTGTGGCTCCACTTTGTGCTTTGGGTTTTTTGGTGGTTTTTGTTGTTGTTATTTGGTTTTTTGTTGTGGTTTGTTTGTTTGGTTGGTTTTTTCTGTATCTTTCTTTAAAAATACAGCCATTTCTCCTGCAGATGTTTCCTCTGAAACTACTGTAAGGAAAAGAAGAGGAAAGCAATAGGAAAACGATAGCATAACACCATCCCTCTGGCAGGACTCCGGCCCTCTGGTCTGTAAGTACTATTGCTGTCAGTCTAAGAAACATCAATCAAAACTGGACAACCTCCTCCAGAGTGCCCCATACCTATGCACGAGCTTTTAGTTTTGATCCATTTTATTTTTTATTCTATAGGTGTTTCCTTTGATTGTGTTTGCTGACAGCACTGGGCAGGGAATGTGTGGTTAGGCTGTTGGATGGGCTCTCAGCACTGCTCCCATCCATGTGCCTCCTTGGTTTATTTCCATGTGTTAGAGATGCCTCTGTCTCTACCTGGTCGGTTAAAAGGAAAACCAAAATATACCAAAAAACAGGCTTGCTTTTCAAGCTCCAAAGAATCATTTCCCTGTTAGTCTTTGCAGACATTTGGAACAGCCCAAGTTCCCTCAGATGTCTCCCAGCCCAAGAGATTTTCACCCCTCCTTGCAGTTTCCTGAGCAGGTAGACACATTTCCAGTAAGCAGATACTCAGCAAAACACGTGAGCACAAAAATTACCCACACCATTTTAAATCAATGTGCAAATGCTCAAAAGGAAAGGAGCACTTCAAAGCAGACTGTTTAGTGACAGCCTGGGGAGATGAAACAGGGCACCCCATTAAAAACACGGCTGCTTAAAGCTTTATCTGTAATTTTTCTTTTGATTCCTGAAAAGCAAGTCATTTAAGAACGACTGCTTGTACACCTGGAACAAATACTATCCTAAGTGTCTGCTCCATTTATTTATATATTTGTTCTTGGATGAACATGTTATTTAATAACCGTTTGTTGTGCTTTTTTAAAAATATGCTGTCCTCCCACACAGAATTTGGGCCTGTGCTTTCCCAGCAGCTGGCATGCCGGAGCACGGTTGGGTCTGCGTGGCCACGAGAGGGCTGCAGCAGCCAGCAGATCAAAGCTGCCTCCCACAACGCTTGAGATGCTGAGCTGAAGAAACAGAGTCAAGCAGCCGGGCAGGCGAACAGTGCACAGGCTCACCTCCGAATTCTTTGCTGGGTCACCGCATGCTGATATCAGCTGTTGGGGACCACAGTTTTTTCGACCGCAGAGTCGTATTTTTGGTACTTATAAGAACGTTATGATCACACAGCATTGGTGCCAGAAAATTTGCTCTTGGGTTGCTTTTCTTTCCCTACTCAATGGCTGAAGTGCTGCACCTTAGTTATCATTCAAGCACAAGTCTACACACAGCTAACGAGGTGCTGTGGCTGACCAGGGGAGGAAAACATAAAGAAAGGGATGTTAGGAGGATGTCGGGAGGATGCGGTTGTTCCTGCTTCAGCTTTGAGCTGAATTAACCTTGCTGACCTCAGTCCAGGACGAACCCGCCTCAGCAATGAGTTTCATGGCAGTTCCCAGCACTGCAGTTAGCAAGGAGCAGGTCCGTGGCTCCCTGAGGGACCTGTCCTGCTCTGACAGCACGACAGTTTGTTCCAGTCCAGAGCGAATGCTTTTGTGGATAACCAAGCGGCTGTGTGTACTCTGGAGTAGAAGTAATGCCTACAAACCCCAAGCTGCATTATTTTTAAATGTAACAGTTGCAGGTTCATAGAATCATAGAATGGTTTGGGTTGGAAAGGACCTTAAAGATATCTAGTTCCAACCTTGGGGCTTGGTTTGCCTTCATAATAAATGTTAAGGCTTCTCTACCCATGAACTTTATCAGGGGAATGAAGATAGCATAGGAACTAGAAAATCTAATACCTTATTTCTGAATAGTCCCATTAAAAGATAAGCTCATTAAAATACAGGTACGTATATTGAAAAGGTTAAACCTAACCTCAATCAGGGAGCACAACACAAAAATAAAGATGCTGAACTTCCCCCCCCCCCCCCCCGGCCCCCGCCCCCTTCAGTATTTGCCCACAGAAATCTGTTGAGGTTTATACCAGGGGTGCAGAAAATCTTTGGGTACCCTGTGCATTTTTCATAAATAAATACACCAAATAGATGCATGGCTGTAAGGTGAGATCTCCAATTGTCACGAGCTGTACGCTATCTTAATAGTGTGCATTAAGACACCAGGCTTTGCCCTGCAGTCTTCAGATTTGGGGCGCTTGTTCCAGAGTTCCCTTGGGTGAAGACACTTGAGGCAGGATCTAGATGCGGCAGAGCAGTTCCCACAAGGTTATGCTTAGGAAAACCCAGGAAAACTCAGGGCATGCGTATGCCCAGAAAATAGACCTCCAGCTGCCCGGAAACCATGCATGGTTCAGAATTGCTTCCTTGCAAATATTTTCAGAGTCCTTGCTCTGCACAGAATTTGGATTTCTTGAGGAAATGACCTTTCTAAAGGCCTTTATGATGGGGAGGACAGGAGTAACTGTGAGTTTGACATGCAGGGACTTTTAATGGAGTTAGTCCTGATGACCCAAAACATGAACCATGTCCATATGCTCTGTATCCACCAAAGAAGGCAGCAAAGGCCAGACAAATTTCCCTGAAGCTGCTGGTTGGACCTCCATGTACTAGTGGTAGGATCATAGTAACTTTCCTGAAGCTTAAAAAGACCTTCATAAGATTATTAGCCTATAACTTATAACTCTAAGAAGGTGGTTTTCACCCTATCTTTTAAAGTACAATATTTTTTGAAGCTCAGATCCTCCAGACTGAGAACAAATATCTAAAATACCTTTTTTATTAACCATTGCTCCTTGGAATCACTCAATTACAGTATTTAAGTACCAACAGAAAATTAGATCTTGCTAGATGGTAAGAGTCCCGGTTAGGTCTCCAAAGGCATCTATGGATCAGTGCATGGTCACTCTGCTGTGTGCCAAGCTGCCGTGACACCAGATAGCAAAACCCCAGAAATCTCCTTATTTTGGTATGGACACAGTGGGGTGGTACTAGTAAACATGCAGGCAGGGCCATGAATGCACTTTTCCTGTCCCAGCAGAGTAGCTCCAGGCTGGCTGGGGAGAGACAACGATCTCGGGGCAGCTCCTTCTGGCTCTTTCTACCCAGGGGCAGTCATTCAAACTCCTGGCTGGGGGTGAACACCTTGGGGTCTGGACAGACACCCCTAATAACACCGGCTGCCCCTGCTTCTGCTTCATTTGTCAGCCAAACCAGTTCTACTGGGAAATGTTGAAATTTAGATAGAGACCCATTCACAAATCCCAAAGCAAACAATGATCTCCTTCTGCCACCGGTACTAAGTCCCTTCCTGTCTCTAAGAGCACCCTTATCAATGCAAGTGTTCCATGCAGTTAGTTCTGAAACAGGAAAAGAAATAAACTGACAGCTTATCCCTCTAATACAAACAAATTCACGTGCACAACCTGGCATGGGAGCTGGGGCTGCAGCGTGGACACATGGAGGAGTTCACGGACCAGCCCTCTAGCACCGTGTTATTTAATGTCGCTGGTTTTAGCTAAAGCAGCAGCTGGAAATGCAGGAAATGTGTTGTTCATCCCTTATTCTTCTTTAATTTCTTGTTAAAACAAATTGAAATCCCTCCAAGATAAATGTTTGAAGAGTACAAGCTACAGCTGGAAAGATCTCGGGTCTGAAGAGGGTTTGTGGAACATGTGAGATGGCTGGATCCCAGTGGGGCTTTTCTTCTCATCTCTAAGAAGGAACAGGGAAGAGGAGAACAGGAGCTTCATTTCCACTAGTCGCTTCCCGATAGTCTGATGACACTTTTGGTTAGACCTGCCAGCAAGTTTGTAGAGGAAACATATGTTTTGTCGTACATTGTAATGATGGTACCTCTGGTGAATTTAGAAATGTGATAAAGAAATTTTCAGGGCAGTCTCTAAGTCCCTGTTGCTTTGTTAACGTTTTTTAGCATCCTATTAATCACTCTGTATGTATCTGTCAACGGCTGATATTATGGATTAAGGAAGATTACAGCTCATTGCTCCAGTGGCTGTTTTCTTTAGGTTTTAACTCTACAGGCACTTTGCCATTGACTTGCCTATGACTAGACCAAGCCCCTTGCTTTTTTGAACACTTTGCAATGTTTTCCTGACTCAGGCTGCTTTTACTTTATAAAAGTACCTAAATGATCATCCAGAGGGTAAATGTTTTGATTTTATTATTTCTGGAAGAAGCGCTAATATACTTGCAGTCCTGAACAAACAGTCCACGAGGTTTTGATTTGCAGATGTTTTCATACAGATAACTGTTGCCTTTGGTTTGTCATGCTTGTACAGATCATGTCATTTGTTATTTGGGAAAAGGGGATGGTATTTGAGGAAATTCAGATGAAAGTTCTACAGATTTAATACATTTAACTTACAGACCTTCTCCATTATTTACTAACAACTACAGGTTTTTCTCCAGTTTCACATATTGGTTATCCACTTTGGGATGCAAAGAAATCCCTGTGACTCATATGATCCAACGCAAAGCAGAAGTAATTAACACTGGAGAATCAAACAACTCAACTGTGAATAACCTTCAGTCTAAAAATTATTCACCCAGACTTACTCCCTCATCTCAGGACTTGTTTTTATACATGCCTAAAAATAAGAATGACAAAAATACAAATTTCAGCCCAGACATCCTTCCTGAGCTTATTTAATTCTTACAGCTTGCCTCCAAGGTCTCATCCTTCCCAGCTCCCTCCTCCAGCAGAGTATCCCCCCCCCTCCATGGCCTTATCTCAAGGCAACCAAATTACGGAAAACTTTCCTCCTGTGCTCAGGGGACGTGGGGTCGTGGCCAACCTCTGTCGTGATTCACTCGCAATTCCTGCCAAATGTTAATGCAGATTTTTTTGCTTCAGAGCCTTAGGTGACACGAAACAAATGACCTGCGCTCGTCTGGGTGTTTTACGAGGAGCGTCTCACCCGATTACAAATGCCTTAAAACAACAAGCGCTGCCAGAGCATACCTTGGCTGCACTTTGTATAAATTATTCCTGAGATACTGCTTAATGTTTATTAATATTTTTGATGCTTTGGAAATTTTAAACTAAGTACATTAGTATAACCTATTGTACAAAGCCAGGTAAAGGTATTAATGGGAGAATAAGCTTCTTGCTTTCTCCTCTGTATGGCTGTATTTCAGGGCACCGTACACCTAGAGAAGCAGCACCCCCAGCAAATACAGTTCCCAAATTCATTCAGGTTCTGGTGGGAATTTAAATAAATGTTCCAATTCCATCACTCAGCAACAAATTGCTTTTGAACATAATTAGCATTTTTACTGGTACTGGAGTCTTGTTTATTTACATGTCACAACAGTCCCTGAAAAATATAAAAAATATATGAAATTTCACTCAGCCTCAGACAAAAACTCCACGTGGACCAGACTCCTATGCTGGCTAGGGAGGGAAGGAAAAAAGTAGGGAATATAGAAAATAGTCAATCTTCTACGACATTTTTCTTTTTCTTCTCCGATCCTCCCCTGCCTTTTGGCAACCTGTCAGTCAGGGACCTCCTGCACTGAAGGCTGTACCCAGGCAATCAAACCTCCTCCTTGCCTTTCCTCATTAATTCCTAATTACTTTCCAGATGTTTTGCAAAGATGGGCAACAAATAAACCCATTTCAAGTGCCTATCCACAGTCATTTTTTCTCTTGGTGAAAGATATCTCCTTTTTTTAAAATTTCCTCTAACGCGAAGACCATCTGGCCTCTGCAAACATGACAGCTCAGCTGTGCTCTTCATTTCAGGGCTGCTATGGACCGGATGGCACCTGCTTCACCATAGTCATCAACTCCTTGGCATCAAGAGGTGGTAAGAGCAGGCTGAGGAAACCAACAAGGAGGAGAAGCAATCCTTACCAGCCCCAGCGCTGATGGACCAGGGGACAAGAGGTTGGTACCGGGAGCTGGCCAGGAGGTGCTCTGTAATGTTGCAAGGGGATGAGATGGAGGAAAAGTCTTTCCATCACGTGTTTCAGTCCTCTGGGGAGAAACATAAGAGCTCATCACGGGGACACCAAGTGTGTTTCCAGCTGACAGTTAACAGTTGGCAAAGCAGAACGGGTGGGCTGTCTGTCAGTGGCTGCTTATGATGGTTTTCCAGCAAGTTTTGTAGTTTTATTATCAGATTAAAGTTGCTCTGAAGGCAGAGCACCAGCTCTGCGCTGCAGGATGCTGCTTTTTGCTGGGCTGGGTTTGGGCAGGACTTTGCCGCTTTCCTCAGTGATCCCTGCCTCCTTGGAAAGGCCATTCGCCAGGTTTGTCAGGGCTGGCTGTGACTCCCCTTGTGCCACTCTGCTCCTCGATCTGCCACTAACATTCACGTACACACCGACTGCAAAACGGTCTGTCGTCTTCTGCTTCCAAAACCAGGCTAGAAAACCTATCAGAGAGTACCTGCTGTTAAAAACTTCTCGCTTGAATATTCAACATTTAAATCTGAGCATGCCAAGGCAAGTTCATTTTTGTAATTAAGGGCCGTCCCTGTTCCCAGGAGAGCTGCATTTTGTGCAGGGCCCTGGCACAGGCTTCCCCAGCCTGGCCATAATCACTTCATCTCGCTGGGCCCCAATTTTCCATCTTTAAAATCTTCCTTTCCTTGCAGGCAGGTCATGAGGCTAGATCCATTACTGTAAGTGAGAGGCTTTATTACTGAGGTGATAAGTGTCATGACAATACAATAGTAATAATAAATAACTTCTCTAAAAGTGTAAAAGGGTCTGACATTATTAATTGCATTTCAAGCACTTGCGGCGTGTGCAGACTGGGACTGAATGCAGAACAGGCCCGAGGTTTTTCTCTTGCTCACATTTTTGCACTTTGGAAAGAAATGGCCTTTCTTCAGCTGAAATGTCCTCAGAGCATTGACCCAGTGAGAAACCTCTCACCTCAGCAAGTCCCCATCACTCCCACTGTGGCTCAGGTGACCCTACTGGGGTGGAGAGGTGGAAGGGAACCCCTCTGAGAGGCAGGGGAGGCTTCTCTCTGTCCCATAAGCTTTTCTATTTGTTTGCTCTCAGAATTGCTTCCTATTTTCCCACAACATTCATTTCAGCCCCCTTTCATCTGTGGCTATGGGTCAGTGAAGAAAAAGGCTTCCCAAGAGCATCCCACCTGGGGATGTGGGCACAGGGGGCTTTCTGCATCGTTTCCCCTGGAAGCCCTTTGGAAATACCTTCCTGTAACAACAGCTGGGGACTTCAGCATCAAAGCCCTGAGGCTGCTCCAAAGCACCTTTGATCTTCCCTCACCTGTACTGCAGGTGTCATCAGCCCTTTCTGCTTTCATCCCATAAAGATGGAAACATACCCTTTAGCTAACACACACCTAAGGAAGAAGAGATAATATTGAAATCCTGTGTGGAAAGCAGATCTACAAAAGAAGATCTACAAAATCTGCTGGGGCAGGGCACACATCCTTTTTCTGCAAGGGACACAACTTGTCCTCAAATGACCCATGTGCCAGCTTACAATCACTTCTCCCAAGGGCTCCCACCCCTTTCCATCCCCTCCAGCTGGGTCAGCAGAGCTGCTTGCCAGACCTCAGGCGTATGGTGACCTTGTGAAGGGGACCGTCTTCCTCAACTAAGGCACCCAAATCTTACCTTTGCTTCTTCTGCAAAGGTTTCTATAACCCAATCACTCAACATCAGTCTCCTGCAGAACAAAGAGTCCTTTCCCTCAGTGATAACCGTTACTTCTCGTGATTTTTGTTATTAGATTAGAAATTCTGAAAGTATTTGTGTGTTTGGGTTTTTTTCCGGTAAAAGTTTAAGTGTAAAGCCATTTTCTTTGAGCCTTTTGTTTTCATGCATTGCAGAGACGTTTACTGTCAGGATGAAACCGAGCTTAAGAAATTTTTGCTTGAGAAATGAGAATCTGGGGCAAGTTCTCAAACTCAGATAAACAAGATTTAAATAGAAACAATTAGAAAACCTTGAAAGTGGAAGGCTTCTCTTGTTATAATCATTTAACTTAAAAGACATATAAAATGTAGCCTGCTAAGTAGCAATAGGGAATCCTGAGTTCTTTAAAACTATTACATTTTCTTCCTAAAATATTTCATGTCAGTTAAATCTTATCTGAAAGAGAAGGAAATCACAATATCTACAAAACCTTAGCTGATGCTGCCGTCACGGTACAGGAGAACCATCCTGCTCAAAATGCTTAGACAAATACAAACCAAGCACTTTGCAATGTCATTCATGGAAAAAATGGTAGGACCCAACCCTCAGCAAATTCTGAATTTCATAGGACTGGTTGCCCAACCAGCACTGGGATCAAACCCTTCTTTTTCTAAAGAGTTGGAAACTTTCTTTTCTTTTTCCTTTAACAGCAAATGCAATTGTTCTAAATCATCTCATTCCTAAGTAGAGATGATGTCAGATGACTTCAGCAGGAGGCAATGCTTTTAGATGCTTACAAAAAAATGTGATTTCATGCATCTTTCCTGCAGGCTATTATTTAGTGATGAATGCGCCGAGGGCCTTCACAACGCCCAAAAAAGTGACTAAAGCTCTTTGTTAAAGGCAGAAGTTGGTCTCAGCTACTGCAGGGCTCTGGCACAAAGCATTGCACAAGGCTGAAGCCTACCCTGTACGTCTGAGTCGAGATGCTGGTAGATAAGTTCACCGAGCAAAAGCAGGTCACATCAGCAGATATAATATGTCCTTTGAACCTCCGGTACCTCATTTTCTGTCCTCTACTGTGGCATCGATCTTCCTTTGATCACTGAGTAAAGGGTGGTTGTTTCATTACAATGGAAATAAAAATAGTTGACACGAGAGAGTAGTGTTTTGCCTATTCAGAATGACAGTGGAAAGTTGCACTCCCGAGTTAGCCTGAATAGAGTGAACATTATTAAGTGCTAACATGAAAAAGACCTCTCAAAGGAGACAATGCCTTCACCCAATTAATCCTTCCTAATGAACTTACCCTTCGGAGGTGGGTAGAGCACTTTCAGCATGAAGTTTGCTTCCTGTGATCATTTATGCCAATAAAAGTCTGGCGAGAAAGCTGATGAAAACTGATGTGAATGTGCCTGAAGTGAATTTATTTTGATATTTGACTTTTCGGAAAAAAATGTGGTTTGTACTTTTCAACCCGATCTACTAGCGTGCTCTCTCTTGATGATTTCTATTCTTTAATAACTCCTCAAATGATAATAAGGCTCCAAGGCATCCGCTTCCTTTTGAATTTGCAGCTGAGAAAATTTCATGTTTGAAATACTTGGAAGCAGAGTTTTATTTGATAACCTGTATTTTTGAGGTGGATAACTACTTTGCTGAACACCTTGATGGTTATTTCAGTAACAGTAGTCTCAAAATTCTCTTCTGGCTCTGACAAATTTTGACTGAGTAAAGAAGCCGTTTTCCACCCAAGCTATGTTATAATGATACTTTGCACTTAGGCAGATTCTTTTATTGGAGCATGTTTTATTCATCAATTCACCAGACCCTCAATTGGTTTTGTCTAATTGTGACTCTCTTTATACCACACAGACGTGGAAGTCCGACCATGACAGTTTTTTTTACTGCTTTTTGCTGTGCTTTGGAGATCCCGAGAAAGAGTCAGACACAGGGAAAAAAAAAAGCGTGAAAGTTCAAATGAAGCGGAGGGCGTTAGACTAAAACAAATCCCGAGGGAAAAAAAAGTCAGAAGAATTAATAGGAAAATTTTTTAAATCATATATTTATGATGTGTTGGTTTGCTTTTATAAAACCAGGAGCTTCTGTTGAACTGCAATCAGGACTGGTTCTAGGTAGCCAAAAGTGTGAGACCATGTCCAAATGAGGGCACCCAAAATTAGCTACCTAGTTCCTACTTCTATTTTAGGAACTTGTACTAATGATCTGATTTTCACAGAGGCTGTTGAGTATTTTTACAGCCTTGGAGAAAGACAATGTGCCTGAGTGTTAGGACTGAAGTTAAACTGAAAAACCCAATTTTTAAATGCTGGTTACTGCAACAAAATGATTCAGTAACGTGACTACGAATAGCAACTATGAGCCTTCTCCAGTCTAACCAGCAAAAGAAGATATTTAATGGGGACAATGGAGCTAATAGCTGGGGAGAAATTGCTTTCCAATCCCTACACATTTTTGGGGTCATGGTAAAATTAGCCACTTTGAATTTGTGCAGCGCAGTTTCATACCTCAAACAAAGAATTGGGATCATTTTTGAGCACTGCAAGCAGATAATACTTCTCAGCCCCTGTAGCAGGAAGGAACAGTTTTTAAATTGTACTTTGTTAAATATGGTCACAAAAAAGTCAGTGTATCCAGGTGATGGGCACTGAATTAATATTTCTTTCCATATTCTGGAAGAGTCTCTCAATCAAAGTGAGACTTTACAGCCTGTTTTTAATTTCACAGTTATAAAGATGAACATGTAACTTTTTCAAAGAAATAATTAGATATCACAGAAAAAAGCACTTCCCTACCAAATAATAATAACACATTTAATTAACTGAAAAACCATACTAGCTATAACAGATTTTAGTGTCTATAACTTATTTCTAGATTAATGGGTATTTTATAGTCCACCCCACTTAATGTATAATAATATTTTCTTAATTATTGTTTCTGCTTCTGTTTCATGCACAACTATTACATCTTTTCAATGAACAGCTTACCATAGTTTCCTTCTAATAAAAATATTTTTTCCTTGCTCATTTTTGCCAGACATTGTATGTCTGCATCTGTTCCGTGTGCTGGGGGTAAAACAGCACACCTGCATCAAAATTTTTTTCCCTGGCAGTCCCATTGACAAGCCTGGGTTAGAGCAGGTGCTCCTCTTAGAGGCCGTTGCTGCTACTGCAATGAATTGTTGGTGGATCCTGTTACCAAAGTCTTCAATATCAACTGTTTGGGGTTTTTTTTATGGCATCCCTACTCCTGTTGGTACTGGTGATGGGGAGAACATGTTCCCTTCTCCCCCTTCAGAGAAGGTATGTTCACCAGCTTTTTGTCATCAACCAATTTCATGTTTCTCTCATATTTGCTAAGACTTTTAATGGAATTACTGTCTGTGTTTAGTTCATAGACTTTCCCAAGTGAATTTTCTTTGGTTTCACAGCTACCTTTTTAAAACATCACCTAACATCTCCCTTTTAGCCATCTCCTCACTCACTCTGTCATGTCCAGATGGCTCTCATGTTGACATAACTATGCCCCATTGGCGTCTTATCCTGTCTTATTTAAAGACAGGAAAGATTAGAACAGTGCCCTTTTTTTTACAGTCTAAGTGAGCAAATATGCAAATAATCTTCACAAAGAAGAGCTCATCTGACACGACCTGTGCCGCATCTGAGGACCCTGTGGTGCGTTAAACCCTGTTTTCCATTTCCACCTCTTCAATTAAAGTTTCCTCCAGCCTTTGCACCAGAGCCAGCCCCACAGCCTGGGCCAGGCTATCAGGGCTCTGGGGTCCTGCATCACATTTTTCTATCTGCAGTCCCAGCTGTACTCCTGACTGGGCAGGTTTCTTACAGATCCTTCCTCCTAGACCTGTG